>NC_137735.1:80136431-81569827 GCF_963264785.1 Psittacula echo | reverse complement strand
GTCAGAAGGCTCCGAATAAGTCAAATAAGTCCAAATAAGTCCAAATAAGTCTGTGCCTCTTTAGCATGAGATACTGAAATCTGCCTGTGACGAGCAGGCAGATTTCTCTTACTGAGCAATTTTTCTTAACTGAACATCAAGATTGTTATGGGAAGAAGAAGGGAGGCTGTAAACATTCTTTTATTATTTGGAAGGGCTCATGCTTTGCTGCAGTGTTTGAAAGAAAAAGGAAATTGTCTTCCCTCTGCTTATATTTGTTCCAAGCATTTATGAAGTAGCCTTTTAATCTTTTATTAAAGTTCATTACAGAGATGTCTGAATGCTAGAAGATTCTTGGCACTTAGGAGAAACCCCAATGTATGAGGCCTATATATTTTGTTTTTACTGGAAATTAGTAAAATAAAACATGTTTAGTCTAATGAGATTCGAGTTTTAAAGTAAAAATATATCTATAAACATTTTTCTAAAATGTGTTAGCTGATTGCAGAAGGGTTTCAGAATGGTTTGGGCCTCTAGGCATGAACTGAAATGTAATTGACAATGCTGCCAAAGATACCAGCATGAGTGTTGAAGCTGGAATTGAATGGTGAGGTCTGGCTATGGCACATTTCTTCCTTTAACCTCTCTGGCTCTTAATCCTGTCTGAGCACTTTCAATGTTTCCTGTTAGCTTTGACTGAACAAAATTCAGGCGTTCACTGTCCCTTCCCTTTACATTTTGGTTTCCATTATAGGAGCCCCTGCAAAACCCAGTAAGTTGTCTATGCTGTTTGGTCCGAGGACTAAGATTAGGAATCTTAGGAGTGCCTGTTTTCACTGGGTTTCTTCTTGAGACAAACTGTATCTTCCAAAAAGTGCTATTTAGATGAGTTGAAATGACTCTCTAGTAATAAGGTCTCTGTTGCATAAAACTATGAAACTAAACTTTTGTCAGGTACTTTGCCTCTGAATGATTCCAAAGAATAAACTTTTTAAGTGTAAAATGAGGGATGAGCCTTAAGTTACAGAATGGACTCTTGAAAATACCCCCACAGTTGAAGCTCCCTGCAAGTGCAGGAGACTGCTGAGGAGCTGTGGAGAGCAGGCTGGGTTTATTTACAGAGCAATGATCAGGGCCTGTGCTTGAAATGCAGAGACCCCCCACCTGTCCTGAGATTTGTTTAAATAGGGGCTGAAATGTAAGTAGGAAAGGTTCAAATCTGTGGACCTCACCATACCTAGAAGACACTAGCCAAGTGGATAGAATTACTGATCTTTGCACAGCAAGACAGACAGAATGCTCCATTTATGTATGGGCACAATATAATTGAATAACTAAAAATGGAACATTTTTCCGCTACCTACAAGGCGATAAATTTTGGGGATAGGGGTTGATGCCAAATACTTTCCTGCACTTGATGCATCAGCAGGGATCTGGCTGGTGCCCTTACAAAAACAGAGTACATGTTTGCACACATTCAACTTCCCCTCTGAGACAGTTTCCTCAAACTGCCATTTGGGTTGTGTTTGGCACCTGAGGTGTTTCAGAGGAAAATACAACACATTCTTGGTGATGTACTAGGGGGAGAGTATTGAGGTCTGCATAGAAGATTTTGATCTTGGGAAATACAGTAGGTAAAACTGTGAACAGGGGTTTACTATAGCTGAGAGCTGACACCTCACAGGGCAAGCGATGCAAGGTATGCAGTGCCAAAAAAAATTGAGCCCTGTTGGGTGCCTAAAGATTGCTTTTAAAATCTACCAGTAGTCAGGTATTCTACATGACTAGAGTCATATAAACTAGTCTGTTAACTAAAGTCATATAGCATGGCATTTTCTATGCTATCCCTTATAATTTAGTAGAGATCAGGGAGTTTACAATTAATTAAATTAAAAGATAATGAGCTCTTTCAGGTAACCAAATTATTATCTAGTTTTATTATTATTTGCCCCTTTTTATAGCTCTCTAGGTCATGAAAACTACTTATTTTAGGCTGCAGCTTTGTTACATTACCCTTGCCATTTTCTCTCCTCTTGAGATATCTGAAAACAGTTGAAACTAATACATTACGCATTTGTGATTTTATTTGTTGTGGACACAGAGAATTGGCATACCTACGAAATACTCTGATGTTCATGCCATTGAAAATGTTTATCTTTCAACATTTTTCTTGTCCTGGTTTAGTCTCTAGTGATTTAGTCTAGTCTTTCTTATCCCTGTGTTGAGAGCATTATTAAGATCTCATAATTTTGAGGCATGTCAGCATCATCTACATGTTCCAATATTTCCATCAAGCTTTTGATTTTAAACATGTATTTGTCCTTGTAAGTAGCAATTAGTAGATGATTAAGCAGAAGAATCCTTGTGGTTTAGAAAGCTTGGCTGTATTATTCAGAGTTAGAGCTTGAGCTAATTGAGAATTTTTTGATAAAGTCACTTTAATATAAAAACCTGCCAATTTGTCAAACTTTTGATAGAAGTCTACCAGTTTCAACAGAACTGATTGCTGGAAAAGTTTCTTGGCTCCAGGGTACAGTTCCTGGTTAAATCTGACACTACAGTCCAGTTTCAGGATTTGGTAGACACAAATTTGAGTTCCTGATCATTTACTTAAGTATGAGAGGAAACTCTTTAAAAGCCCGTAGGCTTATCATTAAGGAACTTTATGACCTGCGAGGCTGAGGGCTTGATTGTGGTGGGTCTGAGCCTCTCTGCCTATGCTCTCAGGACCCATGCCCTGCATGCTCTGATTAAAATAGGGATTCCTGCTTTTCTGTAGCGCATGAGATTGGTTGGGTAGCTAGAAAACTGTTTTAAGTCGCTGAAAGTCGTTCAAACAAGGGAACAGTTTCCTTTTCACATTATTTAAAAGAAGCTTTGGATGTAGAAACTTGAGGGCAGTCTTCATTAAAAATACATCTCTTCCTACACAGCGGATCACTTCTAAGTCCTTCTAAGTCATGTTATCCTGTAGATTGTGTTTTGTTGTGTGAAGGAGTCAGCTTTACTACTGTTACATTTGTCTTCCAGTTCAACTATGCAGTGTAAGTGTTGGAACAGCTTAAACATTGATATAAGTTGATTTAATGTTTTTTAGTGTTTTGTTTTGGTTGTTTGGGGGTGTTTTTGGGTTTGGGTGTTGATTTTTTTTTTTTTCCTCTTAAGGGGGATAGCTCTTCATAATAAAACTAGAATTCTAGCCTAAGATGTAAAATAAGAAATAACTTGGGTATATATTCTGTATGTACTTCCACATTGTTAACTAATCAGCTAGGACAGTCTTGTAAATGTCACACTGGGTTAATAAAAGGTTGTGCCAGTTTTAAGGTAGTAAAAGTACAACTAAAAGTTTTCAAGTAGAGTTTTTAAACTGTCTGACATGACACTTGCCAGAAAGCATCAGAGGACTCTGCCACACTCTCAGGCTGATTGATGAGCAAAGCAGCAGCCTTTCTAGCTGTGTTCATGGTTAAGATACTAGATTCCAGAAAAATGCTTGCTTGATAACAAGTAAGACTATGCGTTTTGGTTTGAACTATTAGGGGAGTCAGAAGAAAGCTCTCAAACCTTACTGCTGTAGAGCAGGTTCTTTTGTGTGCACAGTTGTAGAGGATGAGTTGTAATCCTTCACCTTCCTGTAGTCAAAGCGAATCTTAAACAATCCTTGGAGGGGCAATTACTTCATTGGGTCTACTAGTAGGCTTTAGCCCCATCGACAGAAATAAAATGAAAGGTTGATGTGGTTGAAGTAGACTTGTGTCTTGCAGGTCATCAGTGATGATTGCCCCCAAGTAAGACCCAGGAGAAGCTGGCAAGTCTGAAGTCTTTGTTCTTCACCCTCTCATCTGAACAGAATTTGATGTTTGTTTAGTGTCATATAATTTTGTGAAGTCTGGTTGTTATTCAAGGATCACCTGCTCCAAGCTCAGGAGTGTTGCATCCCAACTAGAAGGAAGTGCAGCAAGAGGGCCAGGAGACCTCCTTGGATGGATAAGGAGCTGCTCAGGAAAATTCAAAGGAAAAAAGAGGCTTATAGAAGGTGGAAGCAGGGACAGGCAGCCTGGGAAGAATACAGGGATGCTGTCCGGGAAGCTAGGGACCAGGTGAGGAAGGCTAAGGCCCAGTTAGAATTGAACTTGGCTAGGGATGTTAAGGATAATAGGAAGGGATTCTATAGGTACGTAGCAAGTAAAAGACAGACTAGGGACAATGTAGGCACCCTTCGGAAGATATCGGGAGAACTGGCTACCCAGGATTTGGAGAAGGCTGAGGTTCTTAATGCTTTCTTTGCCTCGGTCTTCACTGGCAAAGTCTCTGACCGCACCACCCAAGTCTTGGAAGGCGAACGCAGGGACTGTGAGAATGAAGACCCTAGGCCCACTGTAGGAGAGGATCTGGTTCGAGACCATCTTAAAAACCTAAATGTACACAAGTCCATGGGACCTGACGAAATCCATCTGCAGGTCCTGAAGGAGCTGGCGAATGAAGTTGCTAAGCCACTGTCCATCATATTTGAAAAATCATGGCAGTCAGGTGAAGTTCCCAATGACTGGAAAAAGGGAAATATAACCCCCATTTTCAAGAAGGGTAAAATGGATGACCCGGGGAATTACAGACCAGTCAGTCTCACCTCTGTGCCTGGCAAAATCTTGGAGCAGATTCTCCTGGAAGGCATGCTAAGGCACATGAAAAACAAGGAGGTGGTTGGTGACAGCCAGCATGGCTTCACTAATGGGAAATCCTGCCTGACCAATTTGGTGGCCTTCGATGATGGGGCTACGAAACTGATGGACAGGGGCAGAGCAGTTGACGTCATCTACCTGGATTTGTGCAAAGCGTTCGACACTGTCCCACACGACATCCTTGTCTCTAAATTGGAGAGACATCAATTTGGTGGGAGGACCACTTGGTGGATAAAGAACTGGCTGGATGGCTGCATGCAAAGATTTGTGGTCAATGGCTCAATTCTGGCTGGAGACCAGTAACGAGTGGTGTCCCTCAGGGATCGGTGTTGGGACCGGTCTTGTTCAACATCTTTGTCGGTGACATGGACAGTGGGATTGAGTGCGCCCTCAGCAAGTTTGCCGATGACACCACGCTGTGTGTTTCGGTTGATACGCTGGAGTGAAGGGATGCCATCCAGAGGGACCTTGACACACTTGTGAGGTGGGCTGATGCCAACCTTATGAAGTTTAACCATGCCAAGTGCAAGGTCCTACACCTGGATCGGAGCAATCCCAGGCACAGCTACAGGTTGGGCAGAGAAGAGATTCAGAGCAGCCCTGCAGAGAAGGACTTGGGGGTGTTGGTCGATGAGAAAATGAATATGAGCCAGCTTCAGTGTGCGCTAGCAGCCCAGAAAGCCAACCGTATCCTGGGCTGCATCAAGAGGAGCGTGACCAGCAGGTCGAAGGAGGTGATCCTGCCCCTCTACTCTGCTCTCCTGAGACCTCACTTGGAGTATTGTGTGCAGTTCTGGTGTCCTCAACATAAAAAGGACATGGAACTGTTGGAACAAGTCCAGAGGAGGCCACGAGGATGATCAGGGAACTGGAGCACCTCCCGTATGGAGACAGGCTGAGAAAGTTGGGGCTGTTCAGCTTGGAGAAGAGAAGGCTGCGTGGAGACCTCATAGCAGCCTTCCAGTATCTGAAGGGGGCCTACAAGGATGCTGGGGATGGACTGTTCATCAGGGACTGTAGTGACAGGACAAGGGGTAATGGATTCAAACTTAAACAGGGGAAGTTTAGATTGGATATAAGGAAGAAATTCTTTACTGAGAGGGTGGTGAGGCACTGGAATGGGTTGCCCAGGGAGGTTGTGAATGCTCCATCCTTGGCGGTGTTAAAGGCCAGGTTGGATGAGGCCTTGGGTGACATGGTTTAGTGTGGGGTGTCCCTGCCCATGGCAGGGGGGTTAGAACTAGATGATCTTAAGGTCCTTTCCAACCCTAACTATTCTATGATTCTATGAATCTTAGATTTTATGTGCAAATCTTGAGGATATTCTTTGGACATCTGTGAAGTTATAACCTCCTCCTGCAACTTTGAGACTCTTGAAATCTCATGTAAGTCAGACCAGTGTGTGAAATGTACTGCTTGTCAAGAAATGAAAACTCTTAAAAGAATGTTTCTAAACTTCTGCCTTTGTACCTCAGGTCTGCTGCTATAAGGGAGTCATTATTTTATTACTTTGACTAACACAGCACAGATGGCAGGAAAAATAGAAATTGGGAAGAACCTGCCAATGGTTCTTGTTGAAGTGGCTCCCTTTAAAGAAATTATTTGCTTGGATATAAAAAACAAAGCCTGATTTGGTAGCGATTTGGTAGCAATTTGGTAACATGCATCTGGAAAATAAATGGAAATCCTTGAGATCAATATCAGTCTTAAGAAGTGTGGATACCATCAATTCTACTGAGCAGTGGGAGTCTTAGAACCTCAAAGAGGAAAAAAGCTTACTCACGGTGGAAATACACTAGTTCAGGAAAAAAAAAATCATTAAAGTTCTGAGTTAGGTCTGATCAAAAGCACACTGATGAAAATACTGGCAAAAGAAAAGACAGAGAAAGATTTATTGTATCAAGCATTGAGTTGCATTCTGAAATACTTGTGTTTCCATGGGCTGAGCATTAGTGGAATAAAACATTAACTTAGAAATGGGGTGAACATGCAGCCATTATGCTTGTTATGGCACTGTTGCAGAGAAAAGTAAATGTTTTGCAGGCAAGGATGAGTTATTGGACTGGGATACATGATTGATTTCCTTTACTACTGTAGGCTGGATTTCAAGCAATAAGTCCACAATGCCAGACATGACATGACTGACTGCCACCTACAAAAACGCAAGAAAGTGGAGGATGCACCTTACTTGAATATAACCTTTCAAGTGCATCATAGGTATGTACAGAATTAAAATGAATCGCTATCTGAAGGTGCTGTTATTTCTGTGCTCAGTGCAGGGGCTGCCCACACAGTGAGTTTAGCTCTTTTTTTAGAAGTGAGAAAGAGTAAGACTGTTACTAAAACCAGTTTTCTCAGAGTTTTGACAGAAATAGTGTGTTTAAATGTTAATATTTATGAGTGGCTAGGGAGTTTAGCAAAGTTAACTGACTTGCATCTGATAGTTTTTAAAGAGCTCATCTTGTAGCAGATAGCATTACCAATCCCCGAATAATTTGAAGATACTATTTCATCTATTTTCTAAAGTAAATTCGTCAATAGATCATAAAATAAACCTGTATTATGGATCACACTAAACTACATGGTAATATTGGTGACTACTAAATGGTAATATTGGTGAGCTTATTGGCAATAAGGAGATAAGGTAAGGGGACTGGCTGGTGGCATAGTAAAAAGAAGCTAAGGGGGGAAATAACTAAAAATCAGTCATTCCTAAAAGAGGAAAAGGACAACTGTGATTATCAAAGAACTGTTATGGCTGAAAAGCCTGAATGTACAAAACAGCCAGAGGCTAAAACGTGTCAAAGCAGGGTATTGCTTATAGTCTACTTCAGAGTCTTTTGAATTATCTTAAAAGAACCTTTACTTGAGTGCTTTTTGCATCTGACTTAATTGTAGAAGTTAGAAATAACATTTTGGTCAAGCTTTTGATAATTTGTTAACAACTTAATACCAGGTAAACATGGGACAAAACTCTTGAGGGTTTTCTCCATGTGCGTTTTCTTATGGTGTATTTTCTTTTGTGGAGTTTTCTTATTTCTATATTTTTTTCAAGATACTCAGACTTAAAACCCAACAAAAAAACCAAAACCACAATAGTTTATATTGCTTCCTTCAAATAATTTTTCTTTGCCTTACTTTCAGGAAAACAACACAAGACAAACATAAAGAAAAAAGGCAAGAACATGAACTGTACAAAGCATTTATAGGAAACATATAGGAAATCAGCTTTGATGTTGCTAATAAAAGAGCATGTGGAAAATCTAGCAATAGCATTTCAAAAATATTACACATATAAATCATTAAAAAGCAAACAGGGCCAGATGCTGCTGATACAGTTTCAGCTTTGTCTAGTGTGTGAGGCAGGTGCTTTCTGTAGTGTGTGCATGGACACTGGTTCTACATTCATGTAATTTGGGATAGGATTGGAGCTTTTTGTGGGTAGTACCCATTCTATGCAAAAGAAACCCAGCCAAGGTAAGAAACGGGAGAGGACACATAACCTTGGGTCAGCACCTGTGAGGTAGATCTTGTGTCCACTATGTGTGTGTTGGGAAGCCTAGAAAAAAAAACTTGTAGCAGAAAAGCTGGAGAAAAACCTAAGTTTGTTAATTTTGTTTTGCTAGTTTGAATGTTTCAGGTTTACTTAATTTTGTTGAAGCCGTGTAACCAGCTTTAATTTCCTACCCTGGCCAGCACATGAATGTTCCCTTTTATCTCCTGTGTTTAAAAGATGGACCTTTTAAATCAATTTCTCTTATCCTAGGGGTAGAAAGGCTTGGGCTGTCTGCTCAACTCCTAGGACTACCTACCTCTGACAAATTACTTTTAAGTTCTCACTGCAGTCACTGTGAGGAGAGGACTATTAGGTGGATTCTGAGTTTTCTTGATACCAGCTTGCAGTTATTTTTAAAGATCCTGCATTATGGAAGTTCTTAAGATTTCTAGACTTTTGGCTTAAAGTCTTGTAAATAATTTTGGTTTGGTTTTGGTTTTGTTTTTTCCTGATTTTCCAGTCTGAAATAGAGCTGTGTTGTGTTAAGTTTCTAAATATATAAAAATGAATAATGAAAGATCAGATTTCAGTTACTTTTCAAAAAAAAAAAAAACAAACAAACACCTGAATGAAAGGAGGTAAAATCTATTCAACAATATGAATATATAAATGTATGAGCCAATTTTTTTTTCTGTGTATTAGCTCACATAGATTTTTAGATCCCTCTTCGAAAAGCAGCTATGGGAATAAGGGAATGGTACTCAGTGTAGCTAATATAAGGCAAAGAATGTGGTGCAAAGATGCCAGAGATTATAATAAAAAATATCTGTTGTGATCTAAATTTAGTATTATCAGAATCTGGGGAAAATTACGATTGAGAAGTCATTAGGGCAAGAACAAAGTCTAGTGCTGTAGAGAAGATAGCTGATGCCAAGCTAAAGGCATCTTTATTTACAGATGATTCAGATCTGAATAATAGTTCAGAAAATTGCTCTCTAAAAATAGAAACCATCATCATATTAAACTTCACATGGAAGTGAGAAAACAGGAAACAAGTGCGCCAGTACTGTTGAAGCAGCCTATGTGGGCTGGCCTCTCTCATGGTGGTGTTTATATATATATACATATATATTTGCTAGGGGACAGCTGGGTTGTCTGTATGTGTAAATGGTGGTGATGGTGGGAGGGAAGCTTGTGGAAGTCGACTGGGGACAAACATTAGGAGAGGTGAAGGGCAGGCAGTCAGAGCCAAAGAGTACAGTGATTCTAGTCTGTGATTTGAGCAATGAAACCCTTGTGTTTTGGTCATGAAAAGTAGATTTTCTCAGTGTAAAATAATCTTTTTATTGTAGATTACTGAACTTAAAAAGTGTATGTAGCTGGAATACAGCTCTGAATGTCACAATCTTGAAGAAATTCACAATTTGAACTGGTTTTAGATTCATGGTTTTCATCTGCCTTCACTTGTGATAAGGGGTTCAGATAGTTTCAAGATTGACATTGTTCCAGATGCTGTCCTGCATTTCTGTTTCTGGGGCCCATAGGTGATATTAAAATTCTCCATTGCTTTATGTCTTTAGCTTGTTGTGGTTAGCTAAGTAGTTCAGTCTGGATGTAATATTTTTGTGAAACTATTTTAAAATCAAATTGTCAGTATTTCAGAGGTTTTTCAGAAATACTTTCACTGTTAAAGTTTATAGCATACAATCTGTGCATTGAAATTTTGATGCAACTTGCATTTTAATTGATCAATTTTAAATAAGATCAAATGAATGTGTTGTAAATATTCCACATAATAATTAAGATTTTTTTTTTAATAGCTGTGTACGTTATGTGGCTGTAATGCGTCTTTAGATATATTATGTCTATGCAATCTCTATGTCTTTGTGCTTTGACTCAGATTAAACTGTGACAGGCTTCAGTGCATGGTTTGTTTTTTTTTTTTATTTTGAAATGGGCCTGAGCTGTGCAGGAATGGAAGTCCCAGGCAGCACAGTCAGGTCTGTACTTTCTGTGGAGTGTACTGAGTCGCAAACATGTTTGAAATCATTATTTCAGGGAACTAACTCTTCTTTTTATGAGGAAGTTATAGACAGTTTACAGAAAACAAAGAAATTAATTAAAAGAAAAGCTTGAGCTAGCCCCAAGAAATGGATGAGAAATCACACATCTGACAGTTTTGTGAAGTGAAACTCTCTTCAGAAAAAGAAAACCAACACGGAGCTCATGTATTTATTTATTTTATGTCTGTTTCCGTGTTTGAACACATGTAGTTTAGTAGATTTTGTAGTCAAAACAATAGCTATCGCTTCCATTAACCTGCCGGTTTCTCTGACTTTATAATATCTTCAATTGTTTTCTTTCCATTTAATAGTGTCTATTTATGGTTCAAATGAAAAACCCAGTCACTTGAGAGTTCAAGATGGTTTTTATTATCTGGCTGTTGTCAGTGTTAGTGTATGAAAGTGTAAACCATCTTGAATTTTGTGAGCTAAGGTAATTGTGCAGGAATGTTGATAATGAATTCTCATTTTGACCAGTAAATGATACAGTATGAAATTCATTATCATAGTATCTAAAGTGTGCTCCAAAAGGGGGTAATTTTTCATCTGAGAAGCACTTTGAAGTGTACTCTAAATGTTTTCTGTAGTATCTCTTGACAAAAGAGCAAATTACAACTGAGATGATGTTTTACTGCTTAATATAATCCTTAATATAATCCAAAAGTTGAGTGCTGTAATTAAGATGAGTGCTCTTTGCTTGGAGCCACTTAAGGGTCCTTTTCGCACTGGAAATTCAAGGCTGGGAAGAGAAACCATTACTGTAGTTGCTGACCCAACCATCACCACAGTTTCTCTTTTTCTGGTTCAGTGGTGGATCCCTTCTACACAACTTCAGAAGTGCAACTTCTGAAAGATAAAACTGCTGAAGCAACTGGGACTGGAGAAACCAAAAGTGGTGTGGGAAGAATTTTTGAACTTTTAAAATTGGAAAATGAGAGAGTTAATTTCTTTAGTAGTGGTGGTCACCATTTACATATGCTGTTGCATATTGCTTTTTATTCTTTTCAAGTCAGATCTTCATAGTTACCTATTATTTACATCTTGAGGCAACTGCTTGAGAGAAAATGCAGCAATAACCAACCTTGCTGCTGTATTGCCTTTATTTTGTAGGGATTGTTTATACAGCACTGCTTCCAGAAAACCAGACTTCTATAGACTAAGACTGAGCTTGCTGCAAAGTGAGTGCTGCTTATTTGCCATTTGTTATGGACATCGCATCAGAATTTGTGCAAGTATGTGAGACAAGTTATAGAACACTTTTGGAAAGTGATCACTGAGGCTTTTGCTGAGCAGTGGTATTGTGTTGAAGTGATCCAATAATAATCTCATTTTACACTTGTGTTCTTTAGAAATAGTCAAGGTAATGGGAGAGCTGAAGACATCTCTCTTGTGCTCTTATGGGAATGAGGATTGAATTTTATTTTTGTTGAGGTTTTTTAGAGCTTTTTTTACAGTAGTTTGTTTCTTTACAGTATTTAGTTTTTTCAGACCTTAAAGCAGTTTTGTAAGTAAATTGTTACTACTTTTACTCAGTTCCATGCCAAGAATTACTAGTCAGTAAGTTTTTAAAGAATTATTGAAGAACTGCTTGACTATTAAATACTGTAATACACTGGTGTTAGTTTTCACCTGTGCCTTTTGTACCACATGCAAGTCCAAATTATTTTTACCAAAGATAGATACATTTCACATTTCCTCTTCATTTTTAAATGGATATGCAAAACAGCACTAACATACCTGTACTGCAAGATCGTGTTTGAAAGCTGCTGTGTGAGAAGAAAGACTTGAGATATTTGTAGCAGAATATTGCTAGATCTCTTGACATTGTTGAGGGGAGACAAGGTTAAGAAAAAAACTACTGAAGGAGGAGGGAGCATTTTTGTCTCTTCTGGTCTTTAAATACTTATCCAGAATCTAGCAGAGAATGAAGTCTAAGTAATAAGGGACTATACAACGGGTGAAATCTGATGAAACCTTTCACAACTGCAGGGCACTTGCACAGAAGTTTGTTTTTGTTTTGGTAGTTTTGTTTTAGGTTGGCAATTTTATTTTTTTTTGCCCCCCTTTTTTTTTTTTTCAGGTGGGCCACGAAATGTTATTAGAAAATACAATTCTTAAATTATTCTCAGCCAAGACAGAGTTCTGAACCAGTTAAATAACCTGAGAAAGTTGAACTTTATTTGCAGGAGCCCCTGTAACATCACAAATTTGCAGTTATCTCCTCCTATTCTTACGTAGGTTCCACAAAAATTCCACTGATGGTGTTCTCCTCAGGCAGGTGTTCACAAGATCAAGTGAAGTTAACAGTCAGCAGATTTAAAAGAAACAGAATTAGGTATTTATCCACACAGTTAGATTTTAAGCTCTGCAAATTATGATTGGAATATGCCTGAAGTTTATGTGGCTTTAATAAACTCACCAGGAAAAAAAAATCTTACTTGGAGCTATTAAAAACAGAATTACATGAAGTCCTGAAAGTCTGAGAATTGCAGATTGCTGGGGTGTATCAAGGAAGTACTACTCTGCTGCTGTCTCATTCTCTACTCCATGTGTTTGCTGATGGCCACTGTCAGAGAGTTTAAAGAGGAGCTTCCATCTGATGTTGTGTAGCTATTCTACTGTCAAATACCATACTAGTTTTATTTCTGAGCTATTGATAGGTAAATAAAATGGCTAGTCTTGTGGATAAACAGAATAGTTGCTTAAAACTATTTTAAAAGACATTTCCATTTTCTTGCAGTGAGTAATCCTCTTCTACTTGTTGGAATTGTGATTAGTTTATATGGTCAAGGTACAGCTAATAATTACCTATTTTTGAGTTGTTTAAAAAGACACAGCTGCCAAGAGCCACCTCCAAAGGCTGAGGGACCATTTCTCTCAGTTTCTCTTTTGCAATTGCTTTGTCAATTCCCCCTTCCCTAGCAAGTGATCCCAGCTGCTTCGCTTCCCTACCTTCTAGTTTGTGACCATCTGCCCCATCGTCCCAGCATTGGAACAACCAGGTGATGATGTGCTCCCCTGGATGACAAGTGAAATCTTTTTGTATATTCCATAGCTCAGTTGAGGCCTGGGGTCGAGAAGTCACCTCTTCTTCTTCTTCTGGTCCACATAGTAATAACTCTTGATCAGATGCTGTCCTCTGTAGTATGTGCATTGGTTCTTCGTCTTTTGTCACTGCACAGGTTGGTTTTTCTGCCTCTTGTTTGCTTTTCTGCTTTTGTACAGGGGAAATCGATATTGACGCAAATTGGTCCTTTGGTTTAGCTACAGTGACTATCACTGTGGTTGGAGTGGCTGCAGTGTCTGCCACTAGGGTTGGAGTGGCTGCAGAATCTGTTGTGGTTGGTGCAGCCACTGTGCTTGGGGGTGGAGTAGCACCAGCATCTGCGTTGTCTGTTGCTGTCGGGGTTTGAGTATCTGCTGTACTTGTCATTGGGGTTGGTGTAGCTACTGTACCTGGAGTTGGAGTAGCTGCGTTGTCTGTTGTAGTCAGAGTTTGAGTAGCTGCTGTACTTGTTGCTGGGGTTGGTGTATCTGCTGTATTTGGAGTTGGAGTAGCTGCGTTGTCTGTTGCTTTGCCATCAGATCCAGAGACATCTTTTTCCCTTTGAAGGTGCTGGATAGTGTTGAACAGGGCTCTGTAAGCATAGGCCAAGCCCCAGCACGTTGCCATGATTTGTCCCTTTCTGGTATGACCAGGATGACAACACACCTCATTTAAGTGTTTTACTAATTTTTCCAGATTTTGCACTTGTTCAGTGGTGAAGTTCTAAAACACTGGAGGGGTCCACTGGCCTAGATACTTGCTCATACTATCCCACACACCCTGCCACTCATGACTGTCCAGCCTCGGGGAAAATCTCTTGGTCCTCCTATATCATTGTCTAACCCTAGACAAGACACAAGCCCAACTCTGCTTAACTTTTGAGATCAGACAAAATGGTCATGGGTAAAACACACTCTGTATGTGTGCCAACATGGTGATCCCCATCACAATCAGCAGGCAGGTCTTGAGGGTACTGAAAGGACATTCAAGACCTTCAGAACTCTCAAATGATACTGTAAATGGTCTGGTGTGGGAGCTGGGGGTTTAAGGGAAAGTCTCCTTCATAGGTTGACCACCCAAGGAGGAAAAAAAAGATGTGTAATTGCTAAACACTTCGATTATACACCTCCCAAAGTATAGAAGTGATGACCACACTGGGAACGCAAGCCAGATCAGTTTCATAATCAATGAGTCTATTGTATTACAAGTCATTACCATAAAATACAGGGAAACAAGAACCTTAGCCCAAACCCCCCAGCTGATAAACACTAAAACAGCAAATACCAGCTGTAAGTAAGGTACAACATGCTGAAACTGAGATCAAGAGCAATAACTTTGAGAGCCAATTACTCAGCATTGTGATGATTAATCCGAAACAATGAAGGCTTATCACAAATACAATTAGATGTACTCTGGTCAGATCTGTCGTTATCTCAACCCTTCGAGCTCCATGTTGGGCACCACAAAGAGCTGTCATGGTTTAAGCCCATCCAGTAACTCAGAACCATGCAGCTGCTGGCTTACTCTCCCCCTCCTTCGTCCCCTGGCTCCCAGAGGGATGGGGAGGAGAATCGAAAGAATGTAACTCCCACGGGTTGAGATAAGAACAGTCCAGTAACTAAGGTATAACACAAAACCAGTGCTGCTACCACCAATAATAATAATGATAAGGGAAATAACAAGGGAAGAGAATACAACCACTCACCACCCACTGACCGATACCAAACCTGACCTAAGCAGCAATTTAGCCCTTCCAGGTAACTTCCCCAGAGTTTATATACTGGGCATGATGTGCTGTGGTATGGAATACCCCTTTGGCTAGTCTGGGTCAGGTGTTCTGCCTCTGGTTCCTCCCATCTTCCCCTCCTCCCTGGCAGAGCATGAGACTCAGAAAGTCCTTGGTTGGAGTAAACATTACTTAGCTGTAGTTTCTCGCTACTCGTGTGGTGAGGGACGGAAGCACTAGTTCCCTCCGAACTAGGGCTGAGACATAGAACATTCACGGAATGCGGGTCATCAACAATTTATTGCGCAGTTACAATTCCTTATATCTGCTGCCTAAGCACCTCCCCAGGGTCAGCTGGTTCCTGTCCCTCCTGACAACCTCCCGTCCATGTACCAATCCCTACATCTCCCCCGCCTCAAGACTAGAAAACTCAGGGTTTTAACAGCTATTCCAGATAAGCAACTTATAACTCTTATTAACTAAGTAAGAAAGGTTTGTGCCACTAAGTATTCAAACACAGTGCGCATTACATAATCAAACAAGAAGGAAACAAACATCCTAATACTAATAAACACAGAGCGTCAGCCTAAAGGGACCTAGACGCAGGTGTTTCCGGCCTGAGTGATGTCGTATTCAACAGCCGGCCACAAAGTTCGTAAGGCACGTCGTGACTGGATCCGTGAGTGAAGTCACTCTCTCCCAGATACAGCCGAGCGCCAATCACCACCTGTGAAATATAGCTCAAATACAAACTTACAGACACAGCTACAAATACGGTAATAACCATTTGCTGGTACCCAGCGTAGCCCAGTCTCCCCCTCCACACAGGCATAGCCTCGCCTGTGAGCACGTAGGGCAAATGGACCTATCTTGCCCTTTTCCAGATCTTTCACCCGTACCTGTGGATACAGGGGTTTGTCTAGAGGTGGAGCAAAGTGCGAGCTCATCGGGGATTGTTCACTTGATCCATGCGAGAATTGATTTAAACTAGTCAGAGCAGAAAGTAAAAGTCAGCGCACACAGACTGCGGGAGTTCCTCTGGGTACGGTCTCCCCCCGCCTCAAGACACACGAGGCGAGCTTGCAGATTCCAGTGCGCGCTCGACGATAGCTGGGCCAGTGCTGTTATAAGGACAACCGGTCTTATGTTCAATATCCCACTGTCATAAAAACGAAGCCACCAGTTGACTTGAATATGCTGGACCATTGTCTGTCTTGATCTGGCTAGGGACTCCCAAAATCGCCATGACGTCACACCAATGCAAAATGGCCGCCTTAGCGTCTTGCTTGCGTTGCGCCGTAGCCAAGATGACACTGCTACAGGTATCAACCGTGACATGTAAATAGCGCATAAAAACTGGAGCGTAACAGTCAGGGACTGGCAGACCTTGTGCAACACGGTCTGCACTATTGTTACCTTCAGTCAGGAGTCCAGGGATGTGCGAATGACTATTACAGTGATTTGGGCAAATTTCAGCAGCTCGCTCAGACAAAGCCTGAAAAACGACTTGCGCACACTCCATCGTAGCCTCAATGGCCAATGGGGTCCGCAGACCACTGTCGTAGCACAGTAGCTACAGTATATGCTTCCAGAAATCGAACTGCTATTGGCTAGACGTAACCAATATAGATTGTGATTGGCTCAGAAGTGCAGTCCACACATTTTGAAGCAGACAAGCTAGCTAAAATTATCCATTCGCTACCTTTCTCACAAAACTTGCAGTTTCACCATCCCGCTCCCACATCTTGTTAGCCTTGAGCAAATGTCAAGTTCCTTATTCTACTGCACGTAACTGTCCTTTAGTAACCAAAGGCTAGGCCTTGCAGCCTGGGTAAGTTGAGTTCAGGCCTTGCAACTTAACTCAGAGTCTGGCTAAGACCAAACAGCTGGGATTGCTCACATGTCCATTGTTCAGTTGTATTCTTCATAACCACCATCTCCTAAGGCTGACCTCTGGGTTGGTCACGAAATGTCCACCGTCCCTCAGCCACTCCATAATTCCCTCTTTTTGTTTTTGAGCAAACCAGACAGATGTTACATTTTTCTTAACCATAGATATCACACACCGCAACATAAAACTTGCTACTAATACAAATAAAACTAACACACATAATATAGCTACTCCATCCATCATCTTTCGTTAGCCATTTAACCCCCTCTTTCAATTGTTGTATACTCTTATAAATTGATTCCAAATGATCTAACAAATTCATGCAGCACATCCCCTCAAATTCAGCACAACCATGCCCCTGTGCCAACAATAAAAAGTCGATTGCTGCCCTATTTGTAAGGTGGCATGACGAACACTATCAACATCAGTCAAGAGCCCACTTAGTGCAAGCATAGTAGCATTTGTCAGTTCCTTCTTATCTTGCTGTGATTCCTTCAGCTTTTGTTGACCCTTGGTTCATGTCTGACTCCACGTAGGCACTTGCTGATCTGGGTACATGGCTGTTCTTTGCCAGAAAGTCATCCACATCTCTGCATTTTTCGTTGGATACATTAAAGATACACAGCAACAAAATCAAAATCGTTAAAATGACAATAAACACCATTAGTCCACCTTTTACTAGAGCAACCAGCCAACCTGTCAGTCCCCATTCACCTAATAAATTGTCCAGCCAATAGACTTGCCCATCCTCATACACCATGTGTAAGATCTTAGCATGTTTCCATATTTCTTCAACATAGGTCAATCACAGGCTGCTGGGTCTGCCCTTTTTCTCCTGGATGTCTCTCTGATAACAGGGGAGGCCATCCCCTCACATCAAGGTCTGGCATGGCATGTGTCCCCATCGCTCCACACCTGCCGGGTTGCAGCCAACAGCAGAGCTAAAGGTTCTTCTTGGTGGCAAACACAGAGGCCAACCCAGTCTTGCCCTTGACTGTGGCAGCAGGCATTTGGCCAACCTCAGTTCTTGTACCTCCTTGTCAATGCAGAGTTTCACCTGCTTCATCCAGTAACAAGTTGCTACTGTGGCAAAGCACACACAGATTTACATTACCAGAGTAACTATTACAGGTTACAACAGCATGTTGAAAATGCTGATGGCAGAGCCTCTAATAATAGCTACCTTACAAGCACACATATTCAAGTTGTTACTTTTCAGTTGCCCTCAAGTGACGTCCTGTAATCATTTATTTTTCTCTTCCTCTATCTCATCCTGCTCGGGGTATTCACTGTCAGCTCCTGTAGCTGAGGCATCGGGTTCCTCCACTTGTCTGTCCAGCTCATGGTGAGGCTTTGCAAACTTTGCAGGCAGCTGCCATGGACCTGTAGGTAGGAGAACACAAACATACCCCCTCTCCTACGCTATCAGCTCCTGAGAAGGAGGCCCGTTAAAGTGATTCAAAGGCATTCTGATGGGAAAGAAATGTGAAGCTACAGCTGCCTGCCTGCTTATCAGCAGCAGTAAATACCTGCCAGCAACGGCACTTTGCATTAACCCTTTCTTGTCCAAAATGTTAATCTGCTACCCATTAAAACTTTTACACAAACCCAACAACAAAAAATACATAGAGCACTGTCCGCCCTCAGCACACACACGCACACACGCATGGGATCCCACAAGCACACTCCATACAATTACAATATTTGAAACACAAAACCTAGACAATCATTATTACCCCTATACGGTCCCTCATACAGAACGTGGAGTAAGGACCCTGTGAAGACAATCAAAAATCAGCTCCAAGCAGCATTACTGCAGTGTAAGGTGGCAGCCTCAACTTTAGCAGGCGTCCCTGCAGAGGCTCTGCCCCCCCCACATCGCACGAGCCTTGGGCTTTTACACTGACTAAAATGCACACTCATTCCGATGCAGGTGGCCAGCCTACATTGGAAGAAGTGGTCAGCAATATCCTTAAAAAGTCTTCAAGGGCTAATAGAAACATGGATATACATGGATATATATTTCCCAACTTCTAGTACATGTGGATAACAAAGAGACTATCAAATGAGTTGTATATGGGGTTTCAAGTCCGCAGCCCGCCACGGCACTCACACACCGTGTTCAAAAGGCTGTAAGGGTACCTTTTTTTTTTTTTTTTTTTTTTTTTCCTAGAACATCAAAACCAAACTGAACACTCCTGCCTGGTAGCCAAGGATAAAGACAGTGTCGTTAGTAGGGAGGATTCCCCCAGGGTAGGCTTTGAGGGTTGCTGTCGCTCGTTCTGGGGAACCCCCCTGTCCCCTGCCCTGTCACACAAAGGGGAGTGTTACCAGGGCTCACAAGACTCCACTTCCCGGTTTTTTGCTGTTGCCGCGGTTTCTGGCAGTCGCGCTGCAGCCCCGGCGCTGCCCGCTCGGCCGCGCGGCTCGGGGGCTCCGGCCGTGCCTCCCGAGGCACTTTCCTCCACAGCTCCCGCGCTTGCACCCGCGGCTCCTCCACCCGCAGCGCCTCCGTGTCCCGCAGCTGCTCCTGCAACTCCTCTCCCGGAGACACCTTTCTCGATGGCACCCCACGTCTCCCCTATATCTCCTGCTTTCTTTTCCTCAGCCAAGACCGCTTCCAAAAGCTCTTGGCAGATCCGTCCCCATCGGGAGGTATCTAATACGTCCACGGGGGCCTCCACCGCCTCCCGGCCTCGCAACCATTGGATGCAGTGGCCCGCTGGCTCCGAGTTTATCACCTTCGGCAACCCAGCTTGCTGCCTGAGGGCCTCCAGTACCTGTACCACGTGGCTCACATCCATCGCTATCATGTCGGGGTCACCACTTGTAGTTTCTCGCTACTCGTGTGGTGAGGGACGGAAGCACTAGTTCCCTCCGAACTAGGGTTGAGACATAGAGCATTCACGGAATGCGGGTCATCAACAATTTATTGCGCAGTTACAATTCCTTATATCTGCTGCCTAAGCACCTCCCCAGGGTCAGCTGGTTCCTGTCCCTCCTGACAACCTCCTGTCCATGTACCAATCCCTACATTTAGCAACAACTAAAAACATCGGTGTTATCAGCGTTGTTCCCAAGCTGAAAGTCAAGAACACAATACTGCACCAGCTACCAAGAAGGAGAAAAATGACTGCTACAGCCGAACCCAGGACATAGAGGAAACCTAGTAGCACTTATACCAGAAGACAGTGAATCCTTTTATTGTCAATGGACAGTCAATACGTGAAAAACCATGGCAAAAATGAGCTATACAGATGTATAACGGTGATCTCTTTACAGACTTGGCATAGGAGGAACTTTAAGTTGTGACCAACACCAGCCTATCTCAGCAGGCCTTTTAAAGCTGTGCTCCTGGGGAAACTTGGAGCTCATTGTAGTGAGACTAGAGCTACAGAGATTTGTTTCTAACAAGCCAGACCTATCATAGCAGTTTACTGCTAAGGATCAAAAATAATTTCAGGTCTTAATGCTACCATGTGCTGGGTGTGATGGTGCATCAAATGTTACGGGTTATGAAATACATCTCTCTGTCCTAGCTCTCACATAACACATTTTTCCAAATGAAATGCCATTGCTTCAGGGTGTTGTTCAATTCCAGTTGTTAAAATGGAGACTCCAGGTCCCAGTTCTCCTCCTGGGAGGTGAATTTGTCAGTATGTGCTTGGTATGACTTAGATTGAAGTAATCTGAATCATTCACAGAAGAATCAAGTGTGGCATATTCTGTTGTTATTTTATTCAGTAAAAAGCAACTGAAGTCCATGCATGGCACTTGAGCATGGCAGTGGGTGATGTAATGAATGTATGGATAAACAGAATTTTATTCCAGACAAGTTTTGAAGGGAAATTTGAAAAAATCTTTTTTTGTAAAAAAAAAAAAAAAGATTTTTTTGTAAAATCATTTTGTATTAATTGTTGCCAGAAACTGTGATAAGGCTGTAGTAAAATTAGTCTCTTCAGCTAAAGATCAGTAACAGTAGGCCAGTCTCTCCATGGTGAGATCCTGAAAGGCTGCAGCTGATGTTTGGAGGTGGTAGTTAACTAGTGGCTTCCAGAAGCTACTCTGCTCTGCTGTGAGACAGAAAGTCTGCACAAGGGCAGTTAAGGGCACAGCTCCCTAATTCTTCACAGGAGCGATGTTGAGTAAGTTATATTTATCTAAACATTAAGAACTCAAAAAATTTGTGTGGAACAAATATTTATACTATCAAATGAAATCTTAGATTTCCCTCTTTGGTGGAATTTACGTGGTGCCAAGCACTGAGTATTAAAGAACAGGATTAGAAAAACACTGGGGTTGGTGTGTTTTCTATAAAACAATCACATTCCTAAAATAGATGTATCCTCTCTCTTGTTATACTTTTCTTGTTGCTGTTAAAGTACACACTGTTTTGCTTTAGCACCTGACACTGCTTTTCATGCATTGCTTGCAGTCCCAGCAGAGCTGAAAAAAATCATAGCCTTTTGTCCAAGAATTTTGCTTACTCCTGATTTTCTTCTTCAAATTTAATTAGATCCAAAAAGTCTGAAACTCTGAAAACAGCAACTTATTTTGAGAAGTAGAATGTTTGCCCCCTTTTTACCTTGTCCTCAATCCAGGTTTCCCCTGCCAGACTATCTTGACTGATGCTGGCTGCCCGCTGCAGTCAGCAAAACCATCTGTGACTATGTGTTCAGCCAACATTCAGTCATCTCACATTAGCTGGCGGGTAGCGTGCTTCTGCGCTGGTGGTCATTTATACAGTTTCTCTATGTGCCACCTGTGTGTGTACTATAGGTATTACACTCAGCTGCGTTTCAGCATTGAAGGGTTGGCTTGCAATGTGACTTTAAGTCTTCCTTTTCCAACCAGCCATATTTTCCTCTAGCTGTGAGGTTTGGTTTAGTTCTTGCTGAGTTCAAGAGAGATGGAGTGGAAAGGTGCTTTTACAGCACATTTGTTCCTCTTCATATATTTGGGCTGGCTGGGGACTTACCTAGATCCTGATTTAGACCAGTTTCCAAGCTTTTCTCTAGTTTATGCTAAGCCATATCTTCTTCCAAGGGGTTATCAGAGAGGCAGGGGCATGTATCTTGTGCTGTCTTTGCTGATAACACAGATTTTCATGACCTGTATGCCGTTCGTATTCTCTGACATCCTTTTGGTATCTATCACAGGGAGGTGTAGGAAAATCTATAGTCTTAGCTGTTTGAATTAGGAGGAAGATGATGGAATATGAAAGGACTGGGATGCTTTGTGCTGCCTTATTGGTGAGTAAAGATTGATGCCTGTCTGCCATGTCTTCTTCAGCAAGAAGATAGCAACATCTTCTGTGACATCTCACTACATGCAAAAGGAAGTAGCTAAATCTGGCCAAGGAAGCATGTAGACATTTTAAAAATTCTCTGGTTTTACCTATCTGTATGGAAAATGTCAGACAGGGCAAATCCTAGAGTCAATGATTTTTTTCTAGTTTTGAAGCTTCTTCACTTTATTCCATGCATTTTAGCCTGTACCAAAAAGACTGAGGACAGGAAGGCCCACAGCCAGCTTAGAATCATCTCGGCACCATTGATCATATAATATATTCCCAAAGCTCTCTCTAACTTAGAAATATTAAATAAAAATCTTCCCTCTTTCACATTAGTCAGGTTTTGATCACTTACTGCTTGTCACCATCAAATAATTCTCTAACTGCTTCTAGTCTTCCAAGAGAAACAGGGCTAACCAGCTGTGAATTTCTAACGTAGAATGCAGGTTTCATTTTAACAAAACTTCATGAATGCAAAATATTTTAGCCATTGATATAAAGATATTTTTAATAAAGAACAAATTATATGAAAAGTTGTAAACTTACTATCTTTATATGACTTAAGGATACCTTCTTAAATATAGCAGCTGTCCTGTACAAGTGCTATTGAAATCAAAATAATGTCATCTATTCATATATAGCATAGCATCAGACAGGAGCACGGACACAGGGTTTACACGTGTAGTAGGCATGTGTGGTGAAACAATTCTGCCATAGTTGGGCTTGCATAGTAATGAAACACAATCATAAATGTGACAAGTTTTTGCAAAATAAGGCTTAGCTGTTGCTATTAGTAAGGGCCAAAGCATGAAACCATGGGAAGCCTAGATATAGATCAAACTGGTCTAAATGGGATTTTTCTTTGGGATGATGTTCACTGAAATATTGTTTAAAGTTCCTTTGCACCTAGTAACAACTGATCCATTGCATAACCCCAGCCTGGTCCTTCTAGGCTATGTCCAAAAAGCCCAGTGTTCCTTTTGCATGGTTCAAGGAGCATGTCAAGCACGCCTTACAAAGGGAAAACTCAAATGCTGAAGATTGCTGTTTTTTCAGTTGTTGTGGTTAACAGAAGGGTTTCCTTTTCCATGTCTTTTTTTTTGTGTGTGGTTTTTTCCTTTTTTTTTTTTTTTTTTTTTTTTTTGGTTTGTTTGTTTGTTTGGTTTTGGGTTTTTTTTTTTTCCCTGAAACAGAAGTTAGGTGTCAGTTAATTGTGAGTGTATTTAGAAATTGAGTGTTGTAAAAGTAACTTACATGGTCTTTCATGTAACACAAAGATCGTCTCTGTGTAATGAAGATATTTCCAAAGCAATGCAGAGCACAACTGCAGAGTTGCTGTCTCTAGAAGCCACAGTACTCCTGAGAACAAAACTATTCCTGAGTACCAACTTTGGGAATCAGAAATCTTTTGACAAGTCATTGTAAGTCTCTCTAGTGACTTTTGCTACCTGCTACCAGCAGACAGATTTTAAACATCCACTGATTGAACCTCTGAGGTGGTATAGAGTGATGTATGCATTGGATTTGGGTTTCAGAAGTACTGATATTCATGTTTAACTGTAATAGGCCTAATTCAGTCTTGAAAAATGAATACAGTGTGAGATTTTTTTCTTGTGAGGTAATGTCTTTTCCAAGGTTGTACTTTGTGTGCAGATCACTGAATACTAACGTTAATGCATCCTGCCACAACAGTGAAATGCATGTCTGTGTGCTAAAGAAATGTGGTCTGTGCCAGGTGCAATATGGTATCTGCTCTCTGTACTTTCCTGATCCCACCCCATGTTATTCTTCTTCCTGTCCAGACATGGGATATAAGTGACTGGAAGAGAAGAGGTAGTGCTTGGTAAGCAGAATAGATCCTGCTCTCTGGTGGCTTTAGCCAAAGTAAACAAACTAGAATAATTGCCACCACAGGCATTTAACAGTAGATCTGCATTTTTATTGATGTTGTTATTAAACTGCTATAAATGTTGTAGGCTGCTGTTGGAGATGAAATTCTCCCCCCAACTTCTCAGTTGCTGTCTGTCACTAAATGCTATTAAGTTTATCATCTAGCAAAATCAGACAGTGCAGGAAGCAGTCTGAATGTTACTGTTAACCTCTAATAGGTTTTAAATACCTATAAAGAAAAATTAGACTGCAGTGGGACAGGAAGGCTAGTTTACCTTAACATAAAATAAAAGAGGACACGTTGACCTGATTTACTTAAATGTAGCTATTATGTGCTCTTTAGGGAGGAAACTGGTGTACCAAAGCTTATACAGGCAGGAAAAAAGTCCTTTACCTCACTCTGTACAAATGACATAAAAGTTCTTGCTTTAATTAATGAGTAAATCCAAAGGTGCTGCATGTATATATTAATGCACATGTCATCCTGGCTACTTTTTATATTAATTCCTTCTAGAATAACAGTAGTGCTGTAAAAAAAAAGGTGTTCTGAAATGTGCTACATCATGTTTGGTTTGTGTGGTGCTTTTTTTTTTTTTTTTTCCCAGCAGGTCCAATATGAATTATATTTACAATGGAAATGTGAGGGTAATAGAAATGGATCATCTGTCATTTGGGAGTTCCTATACCGTCTGGGCTGGCCTCAGACTGTTATGACAGTGTGTGGAAAACTCATGTGTGAGCCCAGCTTGCTAATTCCGGCTCTCTCTGTGTTTGCTTCCAGCTCCTCTCAGCCAGCAGCTCCCAGCATGCTCTTCATGCCAGCATTTGAAATGCAACCACAACAGAAAGTGTGTGGGTCCCTTAACGTACAGGGAGGCATAACCAAACTGCGTAGGGAGTCAGGAAACAGGTCACAGGTATGCGATGAATGCCCTGTGCTGAAGGAAAAACTTAGTCCAGTTTTCTATGGCTGTTACGAAATACTGGAGAAGGTTGTCATTAACAACATGTCTGCTCAGAACCATTGTAACATGAGGCTGCAATTTGTAAAAGGTGGTGTTGGAGACTGGGAGAGGACTGGTTACTGGCAGCTTCAAGTGCCTCATTTTGCTCCTTTGGGAAATCTGAATTGTGAGTTTACTGGAACCATCAGGGTTCAGGGTGTGAAGCTGTACCTTCTATTAGAGGTGGGGGCATGTTGATCTCTTTAAGGCTGGGTCTGGGCATTTGCTTTGGTTATGGACTGCTTTGGAGTTTTATATACATTTTGTTAAGACAGAATTGTACTTGCTCTTTCTGTAGTTTGTGAAAAACAAAAACCTGTAGATCTAAAAGTTTAAGCATAGTTCTAATACATTTTATTTAAGTCATTAAACAACAGCATGTTAGCTTATATTAACCAGTCCTAGTACATACTTTAGCCAAATCTGTGAATCCAGTTAATTAATTTCTTCATTAAATAAAATGAAGAGTTTTACCATGATAAATCAGGCATTTGCTTGAGTCAGTCTCCTTCAAGGAAAATCAGATTCTTGCCTAGAGTCGCAAACAAAGCTTCTGAACCAACTTTAGCTAATTATTCAGGATTGTATTCTTCCTGAAAGATGTATCTTTTCATTCCCTATTTAGCTAGTCAGCTTCCTTCTTTTGCTGGCAGTATCCGGCACTGCATACAACACACTAGCTTCCCCATTATTAGTAACAAGATGCTAAATTGTTCTTATATCTGGGTGAAATCCAGGATCTGTCATATAAGGAGGTTAGACTAGATGCTTTGGTTGTCTCTTCTGGTCTTTGGCATAGGTGCAACCCACCTTAGATTTTGTGTTCAATCACAATAGATCACAAAGGGCTATGGGAACCTGCTGGTATATTCCATCCCAGGGTCAGCGTCTTCTAACCTGTGGAGCCTTACCGTTTCTTGAGAGATCCAGATGAATGATTAGACTCTAAACATTAAAATTAGTATGAAACAATTATGTAGAGACTGAATGGTGTAAATTCTTGTTTTGTAGGATTTTTGAACTTGGAAGATGTTAAGAAAAGATTTATGTGATTCTCTTTGGGCTTGTTGAATCTTCCCAGTATTGCTTCTAGTGCTTTTCATTTTGAGGTTTATGTACGTTCATACATGTACACATGCAGGGCAAAAGCTGCTCTGGCAGACTGCACCAAGGAAGACTTATATTTGCAGTTGGAATCTGATCTTAAAAATGTTTGTTTACTCTGTAGTCTTTAAACAGATAGTGAGGCCAGCCTTGGAGCAGGGTTATGTGGTGAATGACAATGGCATACCATCACCTTTTGTTTTATAAGCTTCAAAATGTAGGCATGTTTTTCCAAGTACTAGCAAAATGAAAGAAAGCAGGGCTGTGAAGTATAGTTGGGATTGCGTACAAGATTGCAGATTTGATCCACTCAAACCTAAAAAGGTAGGGATGAAGGAAAAAAAAAAAATTCTGAAGGTTTTTTGCTCCTAAATCCGTGGAATTCTGAGAAGGAAAATAAAAGGTACGAAAAGCCTTTAAAATTGTAATATTTCAGATAATTTTTTAACAGTGGCCTGGTGAACAGCAAATAAAAGTAGTAGAGTTTTAGTAACAGGTTAATCCATAAATCATTTAATTCTAAAAAAATCTCCTAAAGTAATGCCAATTGAACCAATAGAGTTGTAAAGTCATGGAAGCTCAGACAAGCCAGTATCTGGTTTCAATTATGTTGGCATGGATTGGGATTAAATCTACAGAAGTGAGGACTTTGGTACTGATAATATGTTGTACCAAAACTTTACTCACTGAGAGTTGGTCATTCTTCATATCGCTTTGCTGATTTCACTTGGCTTTACATGGGATGATTGTTTTCCTGTTGGTGGATGAAACATTGTTTATAGCAGCAATATTTTTACTTCCTGGTGGAAGAAAACTATGACACAGGCAAATTGCTGGCTTTTTTGTTTGTTTGTTTGTTTGTTTTTAAAAAAGCATCTTCATGGTAAAAAAAGAAGTAAAATGTAACTAAATAGAATGATACTAATGCAAAATGAGCCATTCTAGTGTGAAGAATCCCGAATCCTGAAGGTGGGTTGTTTTTTTTTTTATTCAACTTAAAATATTAGGAAATAATTGTCAGTGAGCTTGGGTTTTGACAAGGTAGAGAGCTGGTTGTTGTGCCTTATGTATGCACTGTACAAAGATACCTCTACTAAGATTTTGTCTTTAAAATACTGATGAGTAAACTATTAAACTAATGAGGTTTGAGGAAGTATTTCATCCAGAATCCGATGCTAAGTAGCCTGCTCAATATGTTTGCTTTGCAATCAGATTATTTCAAATTACAGGTTATATATTCTTAATTATCCAGGAAGTGGCTTTCAACTAAGTGCTGATTTTTGCAATAGAGAATGTTTCAGGTTGGGATATTTACTTCAGCTCCTTAGTAATGCTGCTGTAAGTGTCCAGAAACCTTGGGAAGTAGCAGGAGAAAGTAAAGGGAGTCTGTGTGGCAGAAAGAGAAGTGGATGAGCAGAATGTTAGATGGCCTGAATTCTCACATATGCAGTCTGTCAGAAACGTACTTTAAAAAAAATACAGCCATGTATAACTCTGATGATAGGTGGAATCATATTTTATTTTTCTTTGCACTGGAGTCAAGGAAAATGCCAAATTCCTCTGTTTAAATATCTGTATTGCAACAACAGGGATTTTTTCATGTTTTATGAAAATGATAGTAAAAGGAACAATAATAAAATACTCAAGAAAGAAACAGCAGGCACTTCACAGTTAAGTTCACTGCCAGGTCTTTCAGCAGTGTATGAAATGTGTATTTTCTAACTGAAATAAACAAATTAGAGTGTATAGATCAATTAGTTATGTGCTTGCTGCATTCTAAGAGCTGATTTCCAGCCTGAAATAAATTTAAATAACAGATCTGTGTATACTTTCGGTCACTTACTAACAACTTTGCATGCCAGATGTATAATTATGTTAATAATTTTCTGAATTCCATCTCTGTAAGTGAGAATTTATGTTGTGTTTTTTCTTTTTTTCTTTTTCTTATCAGTTTGCATTCCTATATTTGATTTAATTTTCTTTCTGTACATTACTCTTGAGCAAACACACAGCTAAGTCATGAAACACTGCTAGAACCAAGATGAAGCAACTTGAAATATCTTGAAGTTAATTGTACAATTTCTTCTTGAAGCTGCGGAGGATGAGAAAATAGCAAAGCAGGTCGTTCCAGTGTGTGAACACCCTTTCTGTATGAGGTGGGGTTTATTTCCCTGGTACCAAATACTAATTTCCCCTTTGCCCTCTTGCAACTTGGGTCCATTGCCCTCTTGTGCTTTCTTGTCCCCCGATTTCTTGTCCTGGAGGTGCTCCTTTGGCTGCCACAGCATGACTGTACTCATATTGTATTCCCTTCTGCCTGCCTGTATTGGAAAGGATGGTAAAGGTTTAGTGAGTTAATGTTTGCACAGTGTTTCAAACGTCTGTAGTACTTCATAAATACAGATTATTTAGCTGCTTTGTCCGTCATCTTGCTGTGGTAATTTGATACTACTCTTTAAACAGCTATTTAGAAATAAATTCCTAGACTAACATGAGATGGGAAGGAATGTAACATACCTTCCTGTGTAAAATGGGAAACACACATCAGCAGCCATGTGAATTGCATCAACATCAAATTGTTCCACTGCCAGCATTGTGTATATCACTGTAAATTATTTCACACTTCCATCTCAAATCTTTGGTACCTCTGGAACTGTTGCTGAATGTTTTCCAATTATCCAGAACCTTGTAACTTAATATGCCCAAGTTGTAAAAAATGGCTGTAAAATAGAGGTTTAATAAAGAATTACATAAATAAGGAGTAGTGAAAGGTGCCTGAAACTTGATATTCTGGCTAGACGCTAGAAAAGATGCTGGAATTTAGTTTGGTAATGAGTTTGTAGACTCATTTGAGATTAGGAAAACCATTTCCCAGACACTCTAGGAAAGCAAACTCATTTAGACATTAGGATTGTTATGGCTGCTGAAGTAAAAACATGGATGTTGGTGACTGAAAAAACAACTTTGTGTGGCTAATGATCTGAATGTTAGAGCTGTTCAACATGCGCAATATATATGAAAGGGTAGACTATTACTTTCTCATTGCCTCTGCATTCGATATGCATTTGTTAACACGTTAATTAAATGGCAATATTCTGCTCCTATATCATTAGCAGATAGAAGAGCACTAAAAGCCTTTTGCCAGATCATAAAAACTGAAGCCAAAAGTTACATTTACTGTATACAGGCATTTTCGTATGTCAGGACCTTATTTTGTACTTATCAAAAATTCAATACTGAATTCAGTCTTGTATTTGGATGCAAGCATTCAAAATAAAGAAGGGAATGGAGATGTTGCTGTCATGGTTTAAGCTCATCCAGTAATTCAGAACCACGCTGTCACTCGCTCACTTCCCCCTCCTTCCTCCCCCACTGCTCCTGGAGGGATAGGGAGGAGAATCGAAAGAATGTTACTCCCACAGGTTGAAATAAGAACAGTCCAGTAACTAAGGTATAACACAAACCACTACTGCTACCACCAATAATAATAATGGTAAGGGAAATAACAAGGGAAGAGAATACAACTGCTCACCACCCGCCAACCGATACCCAGCCTGACCCGAGCAGTGATCTAGCCCTTCTGGATAGCTTCCCCAGAGTTTATATACTGGGCATGATGTGCTGTGATATGGAATACCCCTTTGGCTAGTCTGGGTCAGGTGTCCTGTCTCTGCTTCCTCCCGTCTTCCCCTCCTCCCTGGCAGAGCATGAGACTCAGAAAGTCCTTGGTCGGAGTAAACGTTACTTAGGAACAACTGAAAATATCGGTGTTATCAGCGTTGTTCCCAAGCTGAAAGTCAAGAACACAACACTACACCAGCTACCAAGAAGGAGAAAAATGACTCTTACTGCTGAACTCAGGACAATCACCTAAAAGTCTTGTGCTGACTTAACTACTACAGGATAATGAAAATTCAGAATTTTGAGTGTATGATTAACTCTGATGTTTCAGTATTGGTTTGGTTCAACAACTGGAAAGAAAGTTAAGTTCTGATCTACTGGCTTGTTGAAATAGTGTGTTTGATTTTGTTTTGCTTGCATACTGCCCAGCACTCATAAGACTGACACTCCACCAATTCTTAGAGGTGGAATTTCCAGTCTCCAAGACAGGAAAAAAATTGTGGAAAAGAAGTCTGAAGCCTTCATAAAAGCAATGAAAGCATTTCTTTTCCAGCAGAAGTCTTAATATTCCCATCTTCATTAACTCAGAATCTGGAAAGCTCTTTGAGCATGGTTTCCTCCAGGGCTTTGGCTTTTCTGCTGCTGAACTTTGTGGAAGAGTTTATGCAGATATTCATTGCCTCGGTCAGAATATTTGTGGCCTTCAGACTTTCTACTGAGACTTTTTATGACCTAATGCCACCAACATCAAGGCAGCCTGTATGGCAAAGCTGTCCTAGGCTGACATCCCAAAAGTCATGTCAGTGGTGATGCTGATTTAGAGCTGTGAACTTGAAAGAAGGTTAGGGATTCCTTTTTCTGGCTTCCTAAGGAAACTAGCAGGAAACCAGTCAAGGTGCTGATATTCCCCCCTTTTTTTTTTCTCTTTTTTTTTTTTTTCCCCAAAATGTTATTTTTTTTCCCAAAATGTTATTTTTTTTTCACTCAGAATTTCTTTCGTGATGAAACTGTGAATTCTTATCTGTAGGTAAGGTTAAGAAGAAAAATGTCAGATAAATTTCTTTTCTTTTAGAAATGCTCTGAAGCCCTTTTTAACACCGAAGTTCATCAGGCATGTACATTTCTACTGGGTCAGCATGGAAAGAAGGATGTTGGCCATGAATCCTGTGTTAATCTGCAGTTAAGAGGCTCTGGTTTTCTTATTAGTAGTTACAGTCTGTGATCTGGCCATGCCTCCCTCCCCTTGAAGAATTACAGGTGTTATGATTCATTTCCATTTCCCATTTGTCGGAGTTATTTGACACCTTATTTGTACATTCTCTTCTGTCTTTTTATGTATTAGTTTGTTACATTCTTTGAATTGTGAATAGGAATGACCAAAGTGCTCATTCCCTAATTTTTCACAAATAAAGAGAGCACAATATGATATGTGTTTGTGATAGGGCTACATTAACATCTTGATTTTATTTCTTCAGGACTTTATTCTAAAATTAACTTTTGGATTTGAAAATGTATGATCCACAGCCAAAAAATGTGTTTTGCTGTCTGGGTTAAATAATTCAAACATGAAATCTCCTGGTTTAAATAGTGTACTTGTCTCTTCTCGCTATCTAGAAAATCAAATCCTGGCTTTAGTCAAAATGAAAATTAATTTGCTCTTTTCACAAATTTGTTACTTAATTTGATATGATTATCCAGTTCTTCTCAATGGAAGAACTTGCAGTTGGACTATTCATCTTCAGGGCTAAAATCTGGGCAGATTGATATCTGTTGGGAGATTTATAAGGTATGCCAGAATCAATCCCTTCCTCACTGTTTCTGGCTCCAGAACTGATAGACTTTTTTTTTTTTTTAATGTCAGATGTAAAAGAGATTTGAATATAGTGTCGAAATCAGTAGACCTGTACCAGCTTAACAGCAGCAAAGACCTGATATAGATGTTTACCTAGAAATGGATGAAACATACAAGAAGATAGGGTTTGTGCTGCTAAATACAGGCTGAACTGAGAGGTCTAGGTCTAAATTTCAGTTTAGGCCTTGTAGCAAAAGTAGCAGGATACAATAGTTTTTTGCTAATCAACAAATATTTGTAACGCTCTAGAAACACAAGAGTGAAGACCTTTTATTTTCAGTTATTTTAAGATGAATTTCTTGAAAGAGGAGCATTGCTTCTAGGCAGCAACATCTCTCTATAGATATATTTTACATAGGCTTGCATGTAGAAAGATGTATGACTGTGTGAGACGTACTCCTACAGACGTTCATATGTGTTTAAAATATTTGCAGCTTATGCACAGATAGGCATGACTTGGAAATGCTGAAGTACAGAACTGAAATAACAGAATTTTCATTATAGACAGTTTTATCGCATCTCTTTACATAAAATTTCGAAAACAAGTGCTAATGTTGAAACTGGCTATTAACCAAAATGCTTGCTGTCAAATTAAGTGTTCCCATCTGTGATGATAAATGGAGGCTATATGGCTATAAGCTGTGGCTTATGAAAATAATTCTTTGACATCTGGCTCTAACATCTGGTTTTATAATTGATTCTCCAAAGCAAATGGAATATGAACTTTAAAGGTTTGGTTTTAATCAGTGTTTGGAAGTGTGTATTGCTGCATTGTGTAACTATCACAGTTACAGAAGTCTAAAAGAAAAGACTTCATTCACACCAATACCTGCAGGTATAAAACCATATAAATACTAGTGCTTTGTCGTTTGACACTGGGCAGGACCAAATAACATCCAGGGAGGAGCAGGAGGGGGTGATTTGGCACCTGCTCAATGCCTACCAAAACAGTACTTAGGGGAATGCTCTTTTTCTTCTCAGGATTAAAGAAAAATCAACATGGCATTTTTTCTTATTGTTGTTACCATTTTATTTTTATGTGTTTAAGTTAAAGACAGTAAGGAAACCTGTGTCCAAGTCACCAAGCAGGAAGAGACTCTTCCTTTTCTCTCCCCTCCCCCCCTTCCCCCACAGTCTTTCTACTGCCAGTGTCTTTAAAATTGTGAGCAGTTTTAGACTGAAAATGGTCTTAGATCTTGGCAGTGTGTTTCAGAATAGGTTCTGCAAGTCACACACAAGCTCCTGGTGTGTTTGGTAAATTATTTATATCACTGTTGTACAAGTGAAGAGTTGTTGTATTCTTTTCTGCATTACGATAAGGCCACAAGATGATGTGTTGACCCGAATGTGTGTTTAATTGTTCCAGGCACATAGTGGGAGACCCACTGCCTTGAAGATTCTATATGGAAAGCAGAAAAAGAAAGATAAAACAAAGAACAAAGTGCCTGTTACAACCATAAGTGCACATACTTTCAATTACCATTTTCTCCAGTTAGTTATAACTGCATCTAAACAGGTTTGGAAGAATAAAAACAGATTTAATTTACACATGATGTACATAATTTCTAAATGTATTTTCTACACAGAACAGTCCTACCTGTTTATTTGTCATTTGATTTCAGATGAAGGCTGCAAAGAAGTTGAAGGTAAGGAATGAAATTCTGAAGGTGAGTTTAGGAACAGTTTTTTATGCTTCAGGGGTGACACAGGGAGTCAGAAATAATGCTTTCTTGATGTCTTCTTCCTATCACCTTTGATTTTATGACTTACGTTATTCAAAGTATCCCTGATTAAAAGAGGGGGAAAAAGGCTGAAGAGGAAGGTGAGGCCAAAGGGGGCCTTACCAGAATGCAATTAGTAGATTGAGTAATGTAGGAGACCCGAAAATTCTAGTGCTGTGCCTGCCATAGAGAAGCAGTGGTGGGCAAGCCATGCTGCTGCTGCCTGACATACTTCGTGGCATAAACTTGGTTTTATTGGAAGGCTGTGGGAGAGTAGGTCTGTACCTATAGATCTCAGGCATGAAGAGCTGCCAAGACATCAGTGCTGTTGTTTTCAGTCTTAAAAAGTGGTGAAGTTTATAACATCATTGTTTTATCTGTATGGGATCAATGAAAAGTCTACATTTATTATCAATATGTACATCCTTTAAATTATCATTTTCCTTCTCTTAACCAGACAGTGTTTTCCCAGGGTTTCAGTGACTTGATTTTACACAGCTCAGGCTCAACCTAAGCTATAAATTTTTCTAGTTTAAGGTATATTAACTGGAAACTGGGAAGATCATGTCTTCCGTTGCTCCCCATTACTAAGATCTTGTTGCCAGTAAAATGCCTTGGGTAGCTACATCTCAGTGATGAAATAAGTCCTGTTGTTACCTTTGTTTACATCTTTATGTGGCTCGTGTAGTTACTCCAGCATGTTGTCTTTCAACGAGGGAGTCTCCTGGCATAGATTTGTTGGCTGACTTGTTCTGTAATGTAGACATGCCTTAACGCGTTATATTTTCCAACAATAAAAATGGACACATTTTGAGAGCATTTGAAAACTGTCATGAGTACTCACACTGACAGACATATGAATAATAGATTAGAAAGCTTCTGTCTTTTTCTGTGTATATTTCTCATCTTTGTTTATTTTATCATATATTGAAAATCTTAGATTTTTAAAAATAAACTGGGTTCTTAGTGGTACTGAGATTTATCTCATAAAAGTCTGCATGCTGTTAATCATGTAGATTTATGGGGAGTAGCACAATACTGAGGAAGATCTGTAAGTCAGGATAAAAAAAAAAAAAAGGACAGGACATACATGAGGATTTCGTTTCATTGAGGCTGGTGAGTGACATTTTCTGATAGGTCCTTCCCCAGCTCCACAAACCAACTCAACAGATCTGAAAGGTTCTCAGGATTTCCACTAAATGTTGTGCTTCTACTCAGAATGATTTATTTTCTTTGAGTTTTCCAGTGATTATGCTCTTCTCTTGTAGACTTTCATGTTTTTGGCTTCTTCAGTGCACCTAAAAGCAGGGCTGGAAAAAAGGGATGGTTTCAGAGAGTTTTACAAGGAAAGTACTCTGTTGTGCTGCCAGCAGCTCTGAATAGTAGATATTGTTTCCCAGCTGTATGAAATATATACATTTTATTCTACAGTACACAAAGAAATTTTTTTTAGCTTTTCAGACAGACCAATTAAATACAGTTCAGACTTGCTGGGTCAAGGATGGAGGTTAGGTGTTACTGTCAAAGTCTTACTGGGATTGGCAAAAGCACCTCCTGAAGTTTTATTTCTACTGAGGAAAGAATACTCTTCTGAGAACCAATTTTGGTTGATTTTCTTTACATTTATCAGGGTGATTACTTAGGATGGGCTTTTAAATAACCCTCAAAACACAGAAGCTGAAATGTTCCATCAAACTGGCACCTTGGCTGGACTCAGACAAAACTGGTTATTTCAAGGTGTAAGTGCCAGAAGTCATTTAGTAAGTAATTATAGAATATTATACTGCCTATGAGTAACTAGTTCTTAATCTTCATTTCTCAGAGATGATTGAAGAATGCAGAAGAGAAAGACCCAATGTTTGTTTGTTTAAAAATCCTATGTAAAGATGTCGTTATTCTTAATAGGCTGGTTTTGAAAGATTGTCTTTGCTGGGATTGTTACAGAACATGCACTGTTTTAAATGGTTCCGCTTCTTGTTTGTATTATTGGCTATTCTGTGTAACAGGATTTTTCCAGTAAATTATAGCAAGAAAGTTCTTAGAGGTATCAGTATGTCATTAAATGGACAGTGCTGCTACTTAATGGAATGTTGCCTTCAAGTGTAGGAGTACAGTGCATCATGACTGAGCACTTACCTTCACTGCTGTCTATTTTAAAAGAGAGGTTAAATAAAAAGCTGAATTTTTATTGATAATGTGATTACAAATTTCAAATTTACAGGCTTACAGGCTTTGAAATTGTAACTGTAATAATAAGTATATGTCGTAGGAAGAATTACATTCAGGTTGCATGTCAAGATCTTTTTAATTTTCATCCCCTCATCTCCAGTTTTCGGTCATACTTTCTGTTCTCTGGTTAATTTAAAATCTCTCTTCATAGCCTGTTCTTTAATCCAAAGTATACCTGACTATAAATTTCAGAGTCTTATTTGTTTACAGTTCCTGTAATATACAGCCAATGCAAAAGGAAATATAAATTATTTTGGTAATAATCTGGCCTTCCTACCTCCCTATTTAATCCAATAGACCATATGTGCAGTTCTCTTTTAAGTCAATCCAAGAATATTTCAGAAAAAGAGAAAAGGAGGTCATAAAGCATAAGACCTTGACTTCAAAATTATTTTCAAATTAGATCAGTTCAAAACATGATGATAACCATGATAGGTTTCACCTGCCTACAGTGGACACTAGAATAGAGGAACAAAAATCTGAAGTTTTTTTGGTGCATTTTAAGACCAAAAAGCCCTCACTTAGCCTGTGTGCACAGTTGTTTAAGTATTATTCTACCTTTCAAGTTGGTGAGGTTTTAGGTTGACAGCTACATTCTATTATTTATTGCCTTCATTAAGTATTGAAAGTTTATTTTTGCTATTATAGTGAATTATTTGTTTAACTTTCAATCTTACTTCCTATTAGAGTAATATGCAGGAAAACCCGCTGTAGTTCTCTGCAACTAGGCAGTGATCCTACATCTCTTAAATCCAAATTTTGCACTTCAGTTGCAAAACTATCTAAGCTATGGCTGTTTTCTTCTTTTATTTTAGTATTTTAGATGCCCATTTTACCCAAAGGAAAGAAATGGAATTATGATACTTATGCAAGCCCTAAGAGAGATGTTTTCTATACATATGCTGAAATGGTAAGTATAAATCATTTCTGCTATATAATAAAACCCCAGTGATAGGTGATTTTATATACCAAATGCACTGTACAGTCATGTACAAGGTATTTATTGTTATCTGATAGAATTAAGACTTATTAAGGGAATATGTAGGATAAGCGTCAGAGAACAATAGCAAGGGATTGACATGGTGGGAGAAGAGACTTAGGCGAAGTCTGCAAGCAGTGTGGTCAGCCAGAATGAGCTGAATAAATAACTTCAAAATGGCTTTTCCGCAGATAGAAGATAAGGAATCCATGGGTTCATTTCATATCTGTCTTCTCTATATAGAAGTCTCAAATAACTGGTTCCTGAGTTGCTAGGTAAGATGTATAGAATCTCAGTACTAAAACAATTTTCAGTGAATTATCATGTCAGAAAAAATGGAAATGTTTTTAAAAGACTCTTCTAAGCACATGCAATATAATTTTAAGTGGCTTAAGTAACAGTGCTGCTAAGATTATTTCCTATGAGTTCACCTGTTATTTGGGTATACATCAACTCATTGGCCCTTAAGTGAATTAAAATTCTAATGTTTTTCATTTTGATTTAAGAAAAAGAATATATTCTTTTCTGATGTGGAAGTCTTACAGAATACACAAGTTTCAACCATGACGGAGAATTCTCAAGCTTTGAGAATGTTTCTCATTGAACTGTAAAAATGTTACAGTTGGGTCCAGCTCCTTCTCTGTGTTTGCAAAGCACCTAATAGAGCAGAGCTCTGATTCTCGTTAAGAACTTTGAGCATTGCCATAGTGAGAATAAATAATAAAAAAAACCTTCCATTGACACAATACTATTTATATTTCCAATTTTATTCTATGTATTCTGTTATTCTTTTATATTATCTGTATCCTATTGAAACATGACTGGATTTTTGCTGTCTTTGTGCACAGCACACAGAGGGAGGAAGCTTTTCAGGAGCTGGCTGTTGCTTCCTTCAAGACTAATTAAAGCCTTGAAAATAACAGGAGTTGAAAAAGCTATTAGGGGATACACCATTGTAACACAGTTGTTGTAACATCTAAGGCTATGTCTGTAATGCTCTCTTGCTGTAAACATTATGGTTGCTTCCCAGCAGACTTTCCCTTCCAGTTCCTAAAAGGGGCCTAAAGGAAGCTGGTGAAGGGTTTTTTGCCAGGGCATCTAAGAATAAGACAAGGAGGAATGGGGTTAAACTGAAAGAGGGTAGATTTAGATTAGATATAAGGAAGAAACTACTGTGGGGGTGGTGAGGCACTGGCACAGGCTGCCCAGGGAAGCTGTGGCTGCCGCATGCCTGGCACTGTTCAAGACCATGCTGGATGGGGCATGGAGCATCGTGGTCTAGTGGAAGGTGTCCCTGCCTGTGGCAGGAAGCTTTATGGACCCTTCCAACCCAAACAGTTCTGTGTTAAAAATTATTGGGCTATGCCTGAGACTAGAAGCTCTTGGAACTGCAACATCCCTGAATGTTTTGAAGAGCTTGCAATGACAGTGTCTGAAACCATGCTTGGGCTCAGTGCGTGCATAGCGTGTGTATCTGCCTTCGCTTGTGTATTGCCTATTCTGGCAATGTAGGTGTAATGGCAACTGAGAATTAGAGTATTTCACCAATTGTTTTTACATCCCTGTGCATAGAGCAGGGAATTGATGGAGACAGGCCCTAGAATTGCTCAGGGGACTTCCAAAGGAAAGTTTAATTTTGTACCTGAGAAACACAGTTCCTCCCTTCCATAATGCAGGTAGCAGTAAGGGTTTCAAAGCGGGGCTACATATTTAGCCATCAGCAGCTTAAAATCCACCCTGCTGGTTTACCATTCCTGTTCTTCTCACCCAAATGCAGCTGCTTCACCTGATGGGCCTGCACTTTTTCCTCTCACATTTGAAATGCAGTTTGTTTTTATTTATAAATCTCCTTGGAACATAGAGTAATGTCCGTTGGAAACTGATGCAGCTCAAGCTCCTCTGTAAGAACCATTGAACATTTCCCTTTTGGACTCAACTGGAAAGTTGCAGTTTTCCATTTTAACTAAAAATACTCTGTAGGGAGCAATCTTACATCTGCAAGGGTAGACTATATGACTCAATGCAAATCTTTTCCTTTTCTAACTTCCGTTGTTCTCATTCTGTTTTGCTAAGGCATTTTAGTCTCAATTTTCTTCTAAATGAGGGATTGATGGAGAACTGTAAAAACAGTGAAAATGTTTAAGATTTTGAAAACTCCTATCTGTTGTTGACCTCTAGATTTGATAGAATGAAGAAATTCTTCATATTTATTTTTATATTACTACTTCATATGAATAGATGATTTATATAGAAGTGGGGTCCAAAAGGCATTATTGATTGGGGCATGCCCTGATGTTATAATAAGAGTACATAGAGTTTGAGACAGAAACACATATCTACAAATGACAAATTTGCTCTTGGTCAATTTATAGGTCTACAGTCAAACAGAAGGATTAATTCCTTGTCTTCCATTCTTCTATTATTTGACACATTGAAAAAGTGGTAGGTAAGGAGAAAGTGTGAAAGCAAGACTTGCACACACCGAACAAGAGCACATCAGTATGTATTTATTGTTGAATGAGCAGAATTCTTAGAATGTGGAGATTAATCTGGAAGGGAGTGTATAGTCTTAGGCCATCCAAGTAGGTGAGGTAGCATTAAGAGCCTGACAGCAGAGATGTAATCTTTGGACATAACTGGGCTGTATTGTCACAGGAAAAGGCACCTGGTGGAGCAGTTGCAACAGCTGCAGTGATGACTGGTGGGTGAAACTGTGGCTTAAAAAACATTAGGCAGTGCAGTGGTTCTGGGTCAGTCTTTCACCTCTGAAACCTGAGTATTTTGTGTTGTATTTGAAAATATTTGACAGGTTGAGCTAGAAACAGAATCAAAAAAAGAAATTAGTTTTTTGTGTTACCTTGAAAGCATGAGTAATTGTAAAGATAATAAGCCTCCTGAATAATCATAAGTCCAACAAAAATGGTATTTTATAAAAAAGTACCGTAATTGCCTGAAAATTTTTAGTTTAGCTGGTGTTTGATTTTTTTCCTCTATTTCTGTCACTTTTTCACTCTATCACTGAAGAAAGGAAATGGTTGAAAAACAAGCTAGAGAGAGCAAGACCTAAAAAAATTATAAAATCCCTTAACAATAAATTGTCTTTCTTAGGATTATTTGTTTTTGAAAGAAGAAACATCTGAAAATACTTGAACAGCATGTATGCGATGATGCAATATGAGTAATGTAATTGACTTTCCTGTTGCTGTTGCAGACTTTATTCAGATAAAATCAATATAGCTATTCCTGGAGATATGGCTGGCTAGATTCGATTTTAGCAAAATAATGAAAGAAGAGCAACTATTACTGAGTGTTAAGTTTAGAGTTACTTTTAAGAGTAACATGGAAAAAGAAGAAAACTTGAACTTACAGTGAAGGCACTATGGAGTCCTTAAAAGAGGAGGACTCAGCAGGAAAGGAGGAACTGATTTGGAAGAGCAAGTAGAGAATGGAAAGGGAGCAACAAGAAAGAGTAGATGTTAATTGGAGTTCAGCGTAAATTAGCTTTTTTTTTTTTTTTTTCTTTTTCCTGTGTTTCGAAATTCTCTGACTTTGTAAAAATGTGCTTGTATCTAGCTTTGGATGACCCCAAGAAATAAGCTTGGAGTCATTAAAATTAAAACCAAAAAGCTTAATAGAATGTAAGCTTTAAAATATGCAGCCCCAGAGTTAGGAAAAATTTGAGGGGCATGTGTGTGGCTTTGGGGATTTTGTTGGTTTGGTTTGGTTTAGTGTGTATGTTTTGGGGTGTTTTCTGTTTGTGTTTCTGTTCTGGAAATTTTCTGCCACAGCATCAAGAGAAGGAGAGCTTGTTCAGAGGAATATTTGATGCTATAGCTGCTTAAGTCCATATAATGGTATGAGAGATTTTTCATTTATGTTCTCAAACAGTTCTAGAAGCTGAGGGTCTTAGTTTGTGTTCATATTTCATAATCCCTTTGTCCATAAAACAGTGTTGTAACTGCTGAAAAAAGAAACTGGAACTAAGGGTCAGTAGTTTGCCTGGTCTCTTCTGTATTCATTTGTCCCAGAGAGGCACCCTTCTCTTCAGGTTATGCCTTCTCTGCTGTTCTGAAAAATATTAAAAAACATGATCCTTTGGGGTTTATAACCCAATGAGTGTATGTCTTCATGTCAGTTGTGCTGCTTAAATTTACAGCTATAGTGGATGCAGTCCCCCACTGTACTGTGCTGAAATATGTCTGATAATCACTTTGGTATCACAGGGATATACATTTTGCAATGGGAGACTGAACTGAAATCTTGACATTCTTATGCAGATACATTTTCCCTTTAATTTTCATGAAATTAGTAATCTGATGTGTTCCTCTCACGCTCCCCTCAAAAAAAAAAAAAAAAAAAAACCAAACAAACACCACAACCCAACAAACACCACCACTACCAAACCCCACCAAATCCAACCACATCACTGCTTCGAAAACCCAAAGCTGCTTTCAGGAAAATGGCCTGCCATCACAAAAGGAAAAATCTGTATGTGCTTGATGAATGTATATCCCAGCAGATTTCTCAGGCTGATATATAATAGCTATATACAAGGAAAAAGTAATCAAGTACGTAAGACGGGCTTATTTCAGCAGTTCTGACATGTATAGCCCAGATATATTCAGAATTATAAAGACAGTCTTCACAATCTACTTAAATTTATCCTTAAAAAAAAAAAAAAATCATAGCAAACTTAATTTGCAGTTTGGAATATCGGGAAAGTTATAGGAGGCTTGCGTAAAAATCTTCTTGGTTGTTTTTAATTATTTCTTCATCAAAGATATTGTAGTGAGAAAACGTTCTAATGCCTAGCTCCTAACTGGCATATCCTAATGCATTTGAAGTGACACAGTTCAATTTACAGCTGGTATAACACATCTTCCAAAGAGGTTATTTTAGAGGTAATTTCATCAGCTCTCATGAAGTGCTTTGAATTGCTTTAGTAAGAAAAAATTCTAGGCTATGATTCACCAGTATGTTAGATATTTTTCCTCACCAGCAGGGAAAAAAAGAATACATATAATTTTGGTTGCAAAATGCTGTAAGGAGATTGAAATGGTGCAAGGCTTTTACTTTTTATTATATTTAAAAATGAAAATTATATATTTAAAACTATACCACTACTATGCTTTCAAAATCTAGTACACAAAACTATCACAGCAGTCATTGCAGGACTGGATATGAAAGCAGTAGCATGGATGGGAAACATCCTTTTCAGTTTTGGGGTTATTTTAGCACAAGCTAATTTGAAGACAACTTCATGAGTGATGAAAAAATCCTTGTTTTGTCCTATCATCATTATGGTGCAGTGGCAATTGAAGAAAATGTTAATTCTTTGAGGGTGAAAACTAAAGTCTTTGAAAAATAAGCTATAAAGTGTCAACACGGAGCTGAGGTTCATGTTCGTGCTTTTTAAGATCAACTCTGTGTGATCCATTGCTAATTTTTTTTATTGACATCTTAATTAAAAAAATAGATGGTTTCAAAGTCATGGAGTACTTATGGTATATATAAAAAGATTCATAATCACATCCAGCCAGAAATTCCCAGTAGAAGTCTCTCCTTTTTGCTCTTTTCCCAAGAATATAGGGGTATTTCCACTAACAAAAGTGGTTTAACTTAAATGTACACTTCCGGAGCCCTGAAAGTATGGCTTATTTTTAGGGAGTGTTGTTAGTAAGTTTTACTACCTTCTTTGTGATTTCTACCTTGGAGCATCGAGTACTTAAAAAACATTAACAAATTAAGTCTTGTGTTGTGGCAACAGAGATAAATATTTTCAATTAAAAAGTGCACAAGTGAATTTTCTGGTTTGGACCTATCAAGCAGCTAAGTTTGGTTTTCAGAGAAGGTAAGGATTCACAGTCCATGGGAGCTGTTGGTAGTAAACTTTTCAGAAACCAATCTCCTGTGAGTAGATATTCAGATATTAGTTGTCACAACTGGGACCAGATTTTTAGAAGAACTCAGCTCTTGTTTAGGTGTCTAAATATATCACTAGATTTGCAAGAACTTTGTGAGAACTTTGAGAACTGGTGAGAGCTTCCAGCTGCAGATCATTTCTGGAAATCTGAACTTTATTTAGGTGCTTAAATGTATTCCGGTTGCTTCAGAAAGTCTGGTTTCATGCATCTATATATAGGCATCCAATATTAGAGATAATATTTTAAAAAAAATTGGCCCTCACTTTTTCCTGAAAAGCTATTACAAGTTAATTTCAAAAGTAAAAATGGAATTCAAACCTTCTAGTGCCATGTGCTAACTGTGATAGCATACTTCGTGCAAAAAGCCGAAATCATTCAGCATAAGGTCCTGCATTTGGAAGAGCTGCAGAGTTCTGGCTGAACTAAGATTTTTCCAAGTCTCCTGGAGAAGAAGTCTCATCTGAGAGGAATGGACAAGATGAAAGCAAGCTTTCTGTTCTCACAGTGGCCCTGAATAGGAAAGGAAGAATCAGAAACCAAACTGTAATGTAATACATCTACTGGAGAATACCCAGAAGTGGTTCATGAAGATCTATGATCTAGAAAACAGCACAATGAGGTTCTACAGTGAGGCAGAAGTTGGCGCTTCCAGAACAGGTTAAGATTGGTGTCAGGTTGCAGTCCAGCGAAATAGTCAGAATATGAATAGCTTAACTGAACACTCCAGATCACACTTCTGCAGAGATGAGATCAGAAGGACAACTTATGTGATTGATTTGACAAGCCCCTATCTGAATTTTCATTAATTGTCATCATCTTTTCATTCTTTCCCTGCATATCCCCCATGCTTAACTTGCGGTTTTTATTTGCAGAATTTCCTTCTTGTGTAGAAATGAAATAAAAAGCTGATTTTCATTTCAGGAGTAACAAAAGCGATTAGAGAGAAAATCCTAAAATTAACTTCTCGCAGTTGATCAGTCAGAAAAAAAAACTGTTTTCAAGAGAAGTCATGCTATTGCAGCCTGAATTTTCAAAGCTTCAGTTTGCAGGCAAACACCATACGAAATTCAGCGTGCCATGATTTACAGTAGATTACTGTTTTTCTTGTAAGAATATACTATGATATCTAAAGATGGAAGAAAATGTCAAGTATAAAATGAAACAATCTTATTATGTGGTTGTAAGAAATGTCTGCAACAGATCAAAATATACAAGACTGAGGAAAGGGGAGGGAGGAACAGCGTTCTGTGTTAAATTCTGCTGACAAGGACAATGAAATATAAACAAGAGAAATAATGTGTGACAATGTTTAATCACACAAAGTCTACTTCAGATTTGTTTCTAGTTTCCTTTCTAGGCTACAGCTAGGAGAATTCCCCTGAGACCCTATTCTCACCATTCATCCTAATGCCATATTTCCAAAAATTGCTTTTGGATGCTTGATTGAGAGATGTCTTGTTAGTCTTGGAATAGGAAATCAGACTGTCATTTTTCCTTTGATGTTGAACTTGAGTGAAGTGAGAGCACCCATCCAACTGCTTTCTGACAGGAGTAAAGGGGTAGACCAAATGTGTCAGAATTTGTCTCTCCCAATGTGTTTGCAGCCTTCAGGTACAGACTACCTAATCATCATACTACATTTGTAGTTTAGCCTTTGATTTAGCCTCTTGATTTAATCAATTGTTTTGGTTGCGTCTCTGTAATACTGTTGATCTTTCCTGCCACTAGTAAAGCATTCATAGTATCATAGACTCAGAATGCTTAGGGTTAGAAAGAACCTTAAGATCATCCAGGAAAAATAGGAGCTGCGTAGGGCTTAGGAAAAAAACCAACACCCACAATTTACTTGTTTAGTGATTTTTCAGGTCAGCAGTGACAGAGCTATGGCCAGTGACCATTTGAGACTTGTCCATTGCTGCTGTGCTAACTTCTATATAATGATAGTATAGGTATGTCAGTAATAGAGGACCCTGTGGCAGTTTGGAGAAGTGAAGTGAGTCAGCTGAGCTGACAGGAGTATCTAAGCCATATAATCGGAAGAAACTGTGGAACAAGCAAAGCTACGTCCCTTATTACACTGGTAAGGAAGGGGCAGACCTGGAAAATCAGCATGACCATGGGGTGAGAGACTAGCAGGGATTTGAAAAGACAAAGGATAGAGATGGGGGGTATGTATCTCTACTCTGCAAATATATGGGACTTCCCTGACTGAAGAATTAGCCAAGTAACAAGTCTGTGTACAAGAAAAGATAGGGAGGGCTTTCGTTCAAAAGGAATGCACGTTCCCTTAAACTTTGGTTTAAAATGTGTTTCAGAGTGATGAGGAAAAACAGGCAAGAATGAGACATAATTATCTCCTGACCTTATCAAAATCTGTTTAGTGTATTTTAAAGTAAGAAGTCATAGTATTGCATTGAAAACCCTTACAAGCCTGTGTATCATATGTCCTCAGAGAGGTAAATAGTAAATCAGAAAGCTCTTTTGGGGTGAAGTTATATGATATGGTCAAGTCGGTTTAACTCCTTGATGCGGTTAAAAGGAGAAGGTTCTGCATGAAACTTTTCTTGTCCTCCCCACGTATTTCTGCTGCTCATTTTGTACTGCCTCTGGCACTATTTGGATCCCCACCTTAAATTGGTTCAACTCACTGACTGGCAACATTTCTGTAGATTGTTTGTTTGTCTCCTCACCTCCTATATTAAGTTTCTGCCTGTTAGGCAGTTCAGTTAGTTCACTTGGTAGGCTCTAGTTATCAGTGCAAGAGGAGGAGTTGAACCTTGTAGCAGGGAAGAGGAAACCAGAAAGAAGAAAAGCGTTGAACTTCTCGAGTGGCTTGGCCACTTAACTTCACCTAACATCAAACTAAGGCTGCAAGTGTTTGTAAATTAGTGGGACTTTTTGGAGAGCCAGCACTCCATCCAGTGAACCTGATTTGTGAGGTCCTGATTCTAAACAAGATAAGGCAACTCTGCCAGAGAGGCCAAAGAAGGAGATGATGCTGGAAGCCACCCAAACCAAGGGAGGAAACCTAAGAGCAGAACACATCAGGACCCAAACACAGCAGCCTGATGGATGTCCAGTAATTCTGTACTAGGCACATTGGTTTGGTTCTGACTAGACACAAGAAAAATTATATTCTTGCCCTTAGCTATAGTCCTTTTTAAATACTACTGACTCTCTGCCTTTGACAAAATGTTTCTGCATTCTCCACTACTGTATTTACTTGCTTTAGTGTAGATTAAATATAATTTATTGTTTCCTGCTCTAATTTTTAAATTCTTCAGACTGACTCTGTCTTCAATTTCCTTCCAGAATACTTGTATTTGATTTCATTCCCAGATCTATGTGCAAACGAATCATACCAAGTTTAGATATTTCTTTCTATTATTTATTGTTAGATGATGTGCCAGAAGTCTCTGTTCTTCAGTTGCATCCAAAAAAATGTGAAAGAATATTTTATTAGTTGTAGTTGCGTGGTTCTTAATTTTCTTTAGTAAGTGTGGCATATACTGTCTATTTTAGTATGTGATATGAGTGCAGAGATCTCATTGGCACAGAGCTTAAATTAAAGGCTGAGCAGCTTTCTGGAAGGTTGCTGAGTGTTCAGTGTTGCAATTCCAGTTCGTTTCATATTTTACAGATGAAGTTAAGACAGTAATACTGTTTTAACACTCACTCAGGAGGGTAGTATCTCAGAACAGTTATGAGTTCTAATATTAAAGGTAGAATGAAAAGAAGCAGTATTAGTATGATGTTGGGAATACGTTTAAAAAAGAAATCTGTGTCTGATATATTCTTCTTGTAATATTTAACTGGAAAAAATAGTCTGTTCTGTAACTTCAATAAAAATGTTGCATTGGAATAAATACTCTCCAATGTTTCCATTGTGTTTTGGGCACAGTAAGGGACAGGTTTTGTAGCTAATAAAATATTCATAAATTTTCAAGCCCCATTGGCTGAAATGTTTTGTTTTGATTGTTATAGTGTATCTGCTTTAGCTTCCCATCATGGTAATTTCTCATCAACTAGCTGTTGCGTTCTCCTTACCTGCTTGTAAAACCCATCCCTTTATCAGTAGAGTAGCTTTTTTTCCCCTAAAAGCGGGAATGTAGCAATTACTATTAGTCTCCACAAATTTTGCAGCAGAAACTACAGTGCCATAATGATAAATATGCTAAAGAATCTGTATTATTTCAGAGTAGCCAGTGTGGCCATCAAAATACTCCTGAAAAGCTGGTCATTAACCTAGTGTGCGACAAGTGGCAGGACCGGAGCAGCTCTGCTGGGGAAGCTAAAGTGGGAGCTATGGAGAGAGACCACAGCTCAGGTAGGGACAACATCCTTGTCAGCAAGCGGCTCAGTTATCCAGCATTTGAAAAGCCAAGCAGAGCAGGGTGGCAGTAGTACCCAATGAACGTGGGCACCTCAGCCTCCTGGCCCAGACTCTTGCTTGTGGGGGTTGTTCATCCAATGAGGGTGGCTCTCAACCAGGAAAGGACACAAGAAAACCTTTGTTGTGTGGGTTACTTTTTATTTTATTTCAAAGAAATTTTATAACAGTCCTTTTCTTAACACTCCCTGGTGCTTGCTTAGTTTTGCAGGCTGTAGGCATGTGTCAGAAAGTAATTTTGGTGTGGTTCTTCAGCAATCTTAATGGTATCCTCTGCAATGAATAAAAGCATTATCAACAGGAACTGTGACAAACCCTAATACAAAACAACTGTGTGAATATTTTAAAGTAACTAAACCAATTAAACCATTCTTTATTGCTTATTTATTGGCTTTTTCTACTACATAAGGTTTTGGAGCAGAGTTGGGTAGCTCATTCATGTATCAATTAAGTTTTACCCTTACACAGTATGTATATGGTTTGACAGCAGGCTGACAATAACTTACCAGAAGTCACTTACAGAAAATAATGTGGAAATTTTAGTTTTCAGAACAGTATCTGGAGCTGAAAAACCAAGGAAACCGCTTTTATACATTTCCTGTGGAATACGAGATCCTCTTTGCCTCTTTTCTGAGAAATAACTGAAAAACAAAACCAGTGTCTCATCATTGTCAGTCATACATGTTTTCTGCATGCTCTTGCCTATGAGAAAAAACATGTGTTTCAACAGATTGCTGGGAATGTATTTTGGTTTCACCCAGATGTACTCTGTTTCTTCAGGCACTCTCGCTTTTATGATTGTTTGGAACAGAAAGGATGTATTGGAAAACCTGGGGTACAACGAATGCCACGTGAACCAAAGGCATAGAAAGACATAGACCTTACAGCTGTTTGTCCCTGTTGAGTTGTTAACATACCCTATTTTATCTTTGATAGATTGAGAGGTAGGAAAAGCAGTAACATGGAAGCAGCATGGAAAATTGCTTTACTCCTTTGCCTTAGAAGACTGCCTCAGCCTTGGTGAGAGCATTGGTGAAGCACTGTGAAAGAACTGGCATTGTGGTGGTGAGGGCTCCACTTTGTTATCTGACTGCAGCTTTTGTGAGTACAAATCCTAACTTTGGTCTTCTCAAGGGACGTGAATAGCCTTGTATAGGACTTGGTAAATGAGCCATAGAGAATAGGGAAGGAGTCAAATGACGTGAAATAACCTTGGTGACTGCTGTGAACTCCTAATAGGGATATAAACAAGAAACAGTTTGTATGAGCTCTCCTGGAGGTGTAAATGTCTTATATCTACATGCTAGCAATGGCTGGGGCTTTTAATGTTTAAGATGAAATAATTCTGATGGTTTGCATGGTCAGAAAACAGAGCTCATTTTATTTCTTCCTTTTTTTTTTTTTTTGCCTTTTTTTTTTTTCCCCTTGGTATTTTGGTTTTTGCTTTGTTTCTTTTATTAACATGGAAATGTTTTGAAATTCACAAAGGCATTTCAAACAGCCTTCAAAATTTGTGATGTCATTACTTAATTCAGATAGAAATGAAGCTCTTGGTGAGAAGGCCTGGGGTATATTCATTGCCATAGTGATGTGAGGAGTACAGGAGTCATATACTTAGGGCTTTCAAATAATTATCTGTATTTTTTCCAGCTTTCCAACTGTTCGTCATCTCCTCCCTCTACCTCCCCCAGTGATGCCAGTACAGTTGTAGTGGGTTCTTTGTTTACAATAAAAATAGTGAGAAGAAACCCTTGATCTTTGCATTCCAAGAGTGTCAGTCTAGCTTGCTGAGATTATTTCTCAGTCCTTGCAAATATTTTTCTACGAGGTTTTTGAGCACTTCAGTCCACTCCAGAATCTGAGAAGAGCATGATAATACTACATGCAGAAATATATGAAAACTTAATTTTGTTAAAAATGGAAAAAATATGAAGCATGTTTTCTCAGAAAGTATATGGAATGCTGGTCATTGAGCATCTGTGTGTATATATGTGGTAGTAGGTTTATTTGTACTATAAACCAACTTTTGTTTTTCATGAGTTGTAGCATGCTAAATGAGGGGTAAGGTGAGATAGCATTGGTACCAGAAAGCATATTTTCATACTTTGGTTATTTAAAGCTTTGCATTATGCTTTTGGCATGTGGCAATATCCTGTGGTTAATGATTTTTCACAGGGTCGTAGAATCATAGAATGTTTTGGGTTGGAAGGGACCTTAAAGATCATCTAGTTCCAACCCGTCTCTTGTGGGCAGGTCCACGTGTCAAATCCGTATCTCCCCACTTTAGGCACAAGGATGTTCTGTGGGACAGTTTCAAAAGCTTCTCAGTAGTCCAGGTTTTTAAATGTGATAACACTTTTTGTAATTTTCACATGTCCTAAACATAGATTTTTGCCTCCTGCAGTCATCTGTCAAAACTTAGTTTTCTACAGGTCTCCCTGATTTCAGTTGCTAGAGTAGCTGCAACTGTTAAAAGGCAATCTGTAAGGCACTTTCAGTTCTTTATTTCTACTGCTTCAGTTTTTAAATATGTTGTGTTGCATTACTGCCATAAGTATTTCTAGGACCAAGTGTTTCAGTTGGAAAGTCAAAAGGCTGGTGCATGTCTGAAAGGAGACAGTGTATGCCTTTCATTTGCAGGCTGCCAGCATTGTAAGGCTTTTTTTTGGGTTTTTTTTTCTTCCCCTTTTCCACACAATTTTATGACTAAATGAAAAAAACAGGGAAAAATAATTTCATAATGTTTTGGGTTTTTTTTCCAGTGAAAGAGAAAAAAGATACATGGCTTAAAATCAAATTGAATAGTTGTTTTAAGATGATAGTTTTGGTTTGGGGTGTTTCTTACATAGAAAGGGTTCTTGGCTACATTTTTGAAGAAAATGTCATTTTGACATGAAATAATATTTAATTTTGGAACTGTGGAAATGAAAGCATTTGTTTTTTTTAATTCATAGTTTTCAAACCTAAGACCACTAGCTTGGTTTAGCTCACATTTGTGAACAGTTATCCTTGACTCCAAAGAGTAGTTTTGGCAAGTACATGCTCACCCTTATAATGCATGAACCCAAATTACTTCTAGTTCAGGAATTTAAGTTAAAAGCTGGAGCTCCTGCTCCCAGGAGAGCAGAAGAGGGAGAAGTGCCCCAGGGAAGCTATGCAGAGTGTGTTGTGGTGGCACACAGAACCAGAGGATTTCACCTGTGTGCTCTGACCTGCCATGTTCTCTTTTCCTGGCTGTGGCGACGTACTGGGGCAGCAGGTCTTGTGCTGTCTCTGTCCCCCCATCACCCATTGGTGTGGGTAGCTTCAGACAAGTGCCTAGATTTGTTCTTACTTCCATCACCTGAGTGAGTCCTTGGCCTGTACCTTACCCTGAATATCAGGCAAGAGTCACTTGTCACAGCTGGACTGCTGCTGATGGAGGGACTGGAATAAAAACGAGAGAGTCCTGAACTGGGTGGCCGTGGTGTCTCTATCCTGGCAGGGAGAACTGACAAAGAACAGAACAGGCTGTGCTTTGTGTGACATACTGTGAATTACTTCTTACATCTCTTATGAATGTTTGGTCATGTCATGCATTCTCTGGGAATTGCTTCTATGGTTCTTAGTTTTGTTTTATCTTAACCTTTTCCTGCTCTTTCCTGCTGCAGGGGTGAATTTCTAGTTCTTTGCCTGGGTGCTTTATTGCAGTGATGCCTAGAATGGCATTTTTCTGAATCCAGATTCTGCTTCACACTGGCACTTTTTAAGATATTTCAATGTAGGTATTTCCAACTAGACACCTTAATTCTTGAAGTTTTTATTATTTTTCAGTGCAGGGTGGCCTTATGCTTTTCATACTGTTCTCTTTCGGTTTAGGAACAAATCCTCTTTTCCCACAGAGGATTTATTTTCTTTCATTTCCACTGAAATAAAATTTTCCTTACTCTGTATTGCAGATTCTGCTTTTCCAGGGAGGAAGCTAGCACTATTTCTCTTACGTATTGCATACAACTTTCTTATAAAGTTGACTTGTTCATTCATGTCAGACTGTTCTGGATTTTACATGTAAGACATGTCAGCTGGGATAAGTAAATGTTAATTGTAGGAAAGAGAATAAAAAGCTGGAATAGGTTTCAACTTCCTTTCATCTATATGAAATGATTGAGGATCTCTTCACATTAAAGGGTAGAAATGTTATTTTAAATATGTGAATTGGAGCCTTCATGTCACATGGATCACTTCCTACTGAGAGGAAGTAGCAGCAGGCATTTTATAATGAAGACAGGACTTGGCTAAACCCAGTTATTCACTGTGTAATTTTGAAACGAAAAAAATGGGTTTGTTTTAGTGGCTGCAGTGTGCAGTGACATTGAAAGGGGATTCAAACTTCGTAGTGTCTGCAGAGGAATGCTGCTTGTATTTCTTGTTCTAATGTCATAGAAAGCAAATAGGTTCAGATAAATGCTGAAGAACTAATCATACTGAGATCTGTAAGGTGTCTTGTCTGTGGACCTTGCCCAAAAGATCTTATGGGCTTGTTTGTGACACATGAGATTTTAGCATGGTTTATTCTAGGAGTCATCTTCTGTTGGGCTGCATTACTTGCCAATAGTTTTGTATTAGAGTTGAATTCCCCAGAGTTAACAGTTAATTGATAAAACAGAGAATGCCTATTTCCATTATTTTATGTGCCACCATTAGCTGTTTCTTGATATTGACTGATTTAATTTCAAAGACTTCAAAGAAATAATTTGCAATTTCCTCTATTTTTCTTGAAGAGCCTTTTTTTTTTTTTTAACTCAGAATAGCTAGCCCAGCCCTTCTGAAATCATAAATATTTCTGTAATGCCTGCAGTACTGTAAGAATGACAGCTACAGTTAGATTATCTATAGTTCAAGTTGTGTAATCATACTAATTTGACAGAAACAAACATTATGTGCTTAAAATCCTGGGTGACATTCTTATGCATATAGAAAGTTCTACTGAAAGCACTAATACAGGTAGCTAAATGACAACAGTCTTATTTTTGTTATTAAAATAATAAAAATTAATAAGGAGGGGATAAAAGTTGGACTGGATTTTATGGTCCATGGTAAAATGTGGAATCCAGGCCCTTCCTCATGAACCACCATCTAGACACATTAATGTGTCTTTTCTGCTCTCTGGGATATGCCTGTGGTTTCTGAAATGTTAAAAATGGTACTGCTTCTGGCTAGACAACTTTTGATGCATAGGTATTCAAATTGAAAACTTCTTTTTTCACATTCTTCATTATTTTCAATTCCTATTACTTTCTTAGCAAACAAACACGAGGGCTGGAACATTCACTGGTCAGGAAAACGGAAAAATACTGCTCCAAATAGCAATAAACATGAATTACAAGTTTCTAGGTAAGTGAATCAGAACAGGCAATCTAATTTAAGTATTATCTTTTTTCAGAGAAAAAGCAGAAGCAAAGCATGCAAATTTGGTGTTCAAAAGAACTTGAGTTCTGAATATTTAATGTTCACTGAGATTTGATTGTAAATTGCCAGTAGACCAAGTGTCTTTTTATAAAACCTATTTGGTGAATAAATTTAAATAATGACTACATTAGAGAAGATCATGATCGTTTAGATTACAACTTCAAGTGATAAAGAGGATCAGCTGTATTGTCTTAAAGAACTGCTCTGTTTTGTTAAAAAGAACTTTTCTTAAAGAACTGCTAACTGGTTTGTTTGTCTCTTAGTGATTAGATTAGTGTCTGCACATGAATAATGTTTGGCCTTTAAAAATTTTGTTCTCAAAGCTTCAGGCTTTGTTCATTTGTTTTTACATTTTATGGTGTTGCAGCATTATTTACAATGGTTTTGAAAGTTGGAATTTTCTTTCAAAAAGAGGTAGCTACTGGTGTTGTTAACTGACCTGAGTATTGATCTAAAATAGTTGTTTTTCACTCAGCATATTTGAGTAGTGATTGCTTGAGTCTGACTTTCTGATGGGTCTACAAAAAAAAAAAAAAAAAAAAAAAAAAAAAAAATCACTGTATATGTTCAGTCTTCTGCTTATAAATGTTGATACATACATGAAATAATGAAAAACCTGTCATATTCTCCACATTTCTAGAACTCCAACCATTTGCTGTTGGCATCTAGGAAGATTAACTCCCAACAATTATATTGTGTTTAAATTTCTCAAAGCAGTGTGCACGTCAGATGTTTTCTGCTCCTACAATGATGCAAAGTAGCCATATGCCTAGTTAGCTATCTAATTAAGCTTTGCATCACTGAAGCAATAGAAAAGGCCTAGAGTGTTTATTGTTCACATATCCAACATTAATTCACCAGATACACTTGTCAGCCTAGGAATTAGAGAAAGGAGCCAGAATGAGAGGCTTATTGTTCAGGAATTTGAAGCAGACTTGTTAAAAATCTCTGATTTCTCTCAATATTTGTTTTTATGAAACATCACAGAAAAAGAATTCCCAGAGTTCTGGCTTGAATGAGGGAAGCAGTGTTTACAGCATGCTGTCCAAACCCGATATTTTCAGATTTCATTGCAGTTTTGTTTGTTGCCAGGTAATAAGATGAATCTGAGTATTGAGCTGGGTATTTTGCTTGTAGTTAGAGACCTTTCCTATGTGGAAATCCCACTGACAATCATTCCATTGTATCAGCTGGTTTTGTTACTATTGTACCACTATCTCTATTCTTCAGTCCTAATGGAACAGCCTGAATTATCATCAGACTATGTAAAACATGTTTGATAAACAGTGAAAAATAGCTCCTTTTTTTCAGGGTTACATGACAAAGAGCCTTTGCTCGCTTAGGAGGCAAAAGGGAGGCAAATTGCACTACAAGAGGAAAGTAATCAGATCAATTGGAAGGAAGTATTTTCTCCATTTACATGTCCCCAGTAGGTAAATAAATGAAAATATGAAAATAATTTGGTTTTCCTTTGTTAGCCACTTCCCCTCTTATTCCCCATCCTTAAGTTCAACCATTGCACAATCACCTCTGATTCAAAATGAATGTATTTTCTTTTCTTCAATTACCAGTTTCATGAAAAGACGTAATAGCATCTTTCTGCATAGCTCTAGGAAAACTAAAGGATTCTTCTCATTAGCTTTTAGGGTTGCATGTGGTTTGGAGGTTTCTCGCTCTCTACTTCCACCCATATACCAATGTTGAAAAGGAGCATAATGAATTTTGTGCTCTGTGTTTCCACATCTTCTTGCCTTTACTTTTAGTTTCTGCCCAACTGAACCTTAAAAAGGACTAGCTTTGCACAGGTATTCAATCTTAAACAGTAACTAGTAAAATTAAAACATTAGTGTTTAGAATATTAAAGAAAAGAGTTGAATAATGAAAATGGGAAAGGTTAAGGAGACTATGTGGAAAAGTGTGATCTGATATATTGGTTACAGACCTTTCTGTGAAGATGACCCAAATTGTTCCATAACATAGATTAGAAACAACAGTGTATGAGGGGAAAGTGTGTTGGAAGGAATGATCTTCATTAGCAAAAACGTGAATTTCTGGAAAAGCCCTTTTGGTCTTTTAATTTTTACTGTATGTACTGCCAAAGAGGCAGATTGAAAATCAATTTTTTTAAAAGTTATTTTCATGTTCAGACTTTTTTTCTGATGTTGCAAAACCTACAGTACATTATGTAGAGTGGAATTTCACCTCGCACTGACATCCTGAATCTGTTTAGTCAAAGGCTTTGGACAATGAGTGGAGTGACTGACATTTGTTTTGGCAGCTAAATCTGCTTGCTACATCTGTCATTCATCTCTTGGAAGCCCATGAACTACAAAATAGAGACAATGTCTAAAAGAAGTGATGTATGAAAAACCTATTGTCCGTGCAGCATTTGCAGTATTATATATATATATATATTATATATATAGCAACTTTTTTCTTGGCTTTCCATCTGGTTCTAAGGTTGATGAAGTAAACAAAGCTACTGCTCTACTCCTTGTTAGAGAACTGCTCGTAAAGAAATTGTGAATTTCCACCCATGACTGAATATATGCCTTCATCTTGCCTTGGAAATTAGTTCTTGAAGTACCTAATGTGGATGTATTCTTCGTCTTCACTTGACTTGGGAGATGTGCTCCCAAGACAGTGATTATTACAGGAATTGGCCCAGATATTAACATAGTACATTTACTTTGTAAATGTGGTAAAGATGTCTTCTGACCTTCTTTGGCAAGGTAGATATTTGGCTTGTATGTACCTCTGGTGTGCATGTGCTGGGACTGGATGAAAGCATTAAAAAGACTACTTTCTAAGTTTGTGTGCAGCATTTAAGTTCACATGGACTGTGAAGGTTAAATTCAATGAATTTTACAGGTGTGGTCTTCCAGAAACAGGAATTAATATAGAAGATTTGTTTATGATCAAGACCTGAAGCCTATTGACATGAGTATCACAGCTTCATGGGATCAGATGCTCTTCAATTGAGCTGATGTCAAGGTATGTTTAAATTAATGTCTTCTCCTGTATGCGACTCATTCTTTTCATAGGTCTCTGACTTGTATGGCTTCAATTTTTGATTGTAAATCTGTTGTCTGTTAAACACCGGAGTTTAAATGGCAGAATGAATTATCAGGCTCAAATAGATGCAGGTCTCTCCGATCTCATGGCTGTAGAGCAGTCCCTTTGTCTCACTACTCAGTGTTGCAGCTGCTGCAGTCTAAAGGGCGTATGAGTAATTTCCGTTTTTCAGAGCACTTCGAAGTACAACGGCTGAATGGAAGATTAACTATGAAAACATGAATCATCTTTGTTGGGACACATTGTGTTAAGGTGTGTACCCATTGCATGGAGTGTGCTACTTCTTGAGACTTTTGACAGATGGGTGGCTTGATTATAGAAGAATGTTAACTTGGAATATTTGTAAAATTTATTCCATTGTCCTGCTAATAATTTTTTCCTTAAATTTTATAAGCACATTGAGGGTGATACTGGACAGTTCTGCCTTTAATTCCTGCTTGGTACAGGACAGGTATCACAAAGATTTTCCTCTTACAGAGCACCTGAGGACAGCTTTGGTCTCAGTCTCGTTTAACCTCTTGAACATGCCATACATTTGATTTCTCCCTCCTACAAAAATGTGCTTGCATATCACTTTGGGGCCTCATACTTTCTTTTAAGAACAGAATTAAGATGAAGATTAGCAAGTCAATGCAGTCTGACATTGCTCTGTCACTTTTGTGTTGTTTGTTCTATTTCTGCATGGCTACTGTATGTCTCAGCTTTATTGTCCATGCCAAACTACTGGGCCACCTCACCCTACCCAAACCTTTTATACGGAAAAGACAGTGAGATTCTTCTTACTCTTATGGAACCCTGCCAGTTTCTATATTCCCAGTGTGCCTTGACGTCTGTCTATAAAATATGTTTCAAGATATGTTCTGGAGAAATAGGAGAAGATGAAGATGCTATAAGAAAACCAGTTGTTGCTTATGGTAGAGTGTAGGTTAAGCTTCCATACTAGACCTAAATAAATGGCTTCTCAAGTGCGGGACTGTTGGAAAGAGACTATTATCTGCTTCACACTGCACGTTTTCCTTAGCTTTCTTTTTAATCTGCATTTGCTGCCACCCACACTAATGGATTTGTGTACAGGAGGCATAGAATCTTTCAAAAGATTTGGTTCAGCAATTTTGTGAGGCCTATAGTCCATTAAAGTGAAGGACCAGTTGAATCAAACAGGCTGCACAGCCCCTAGCTTCAGTTTTGAAAGCACTAGCCCCCAGGAATGAAAAGTTAGAAAAGACAGCAGACCTAACCTTTTATTTTTCTACCTTGGACTGAGTTCTATTTAGCAGTGACATGAAATTTCTATCAAGTTCCCTCCATACGGTCCTTTCAAGGACCCAATAAAGGGATGAATACCAGAGCAGAGCCTTTATCCATTCATTTTTCAGCTCTGTTAGCTTTCAATACCAGAAATGTATTTAAAAGTGGGTAAGGTTTGTTAACTCTAATATACCACTGTCACTCATCCTGCTCCAAAAGAATAAAACTATATATGTGTTGGGATTTGCAATTCAAATGAAACCATTTTACTTCTTGAAAACAAGCTACTGTGGAAGAAGAAAAGGCTGTATAAAGGATCACATTAACCTACAGCAATAATATTATAACAGCAGTGTTCGTGATACTATAGTTAGGATTGTGCCAACTGGCTAATTTATGAGCCTTCTCTTTCCCTCTCTGAAATACCCAGCTGCTTTCCCCCCAGCTTTTCAGTTTTGTGATTAAAAGTCTCAAATACAAATGCTGTGTTTGTTAGAAAATTAAATTCTGTAGACTCTGCTATCATCAGTTTTATTTCAAAACAGTTGAGAGGTTTTGGTTCATGTCCATCTATTTATTTTTCAACAGCAATATAACCCCATTTATTTTGTTTCCAGGATGTTGCATATGCATGGTCATGGTGTCATACTTTTGAATTACTTAATTTCCTAAGAAACTTTGGTATTTATCTTATTGCCTTACTGTAGAGACTGGAAAAGAGGACGTTAAGGTGTATTTCAAAAGTTTGTAAACACAGAAGTACACAACACAGTAGATTTCATCTGTCTTACAGAAATTGTCAGCACTGAGCAAAGAGTGTGTTGGTAAAGCGTCTGTGCTGGGAAGCATTTTGTGGTGAAGCAATTGTAGGAATAGTTCTCTGTCTGCTGTTATCAGTCAATGATAAATAAGTGGACATTTGGAAAGGTACTGACTTTAGGCTGATTGTCAGTGGAGCTGTATATAATTGAGAGTTAAAAGTCATGCTAATAAATTGCATTGTGGTGGGCTGGGTAAGAACAAAACAGGAGGTATTTATCTTAGCATTAATAGCTAATACTATCGCTGACTGAATGTTAAAACTTTTAATACCAATATTGCTGTGTGTATGGCAATTGGAGCGTGGGGTGCTTGAGGAGATGAGAGTAGATCTTATAGCAGGAGTGAATGAACAGACCCAGTTTTTAAAGCTAGACATTCACTTGAAAGTAGGAGAATCAGCTTCAGTGTCCTTATAGCAAGTATGCTACAGCCTACAAAACTGTATGTGATCAAGAAGGGAGAGATATTTCCAAATCTAGCCTGATATCAGGCTAGATAGAGTTCAGAGATGAAGACTTCCAGAAAACCAATATGCTTCTGAATTCATCTGTATAAAATATGAAGTATATTGGGAATAGCAGCGTAAATCCTAAAGAAAAGGTCAGCTTTAAAAAATGGTTACTGTTGAGCAAAGCTGGAAGGTCTTGAAATGTGGTACATTCTTTTAATTTCTGAATGCACAGATTTAGTGCTAGAGAAAGTGATTACCTGACCCTATGCTCTACTTTTTAGTCTGTGAAAGCTTTTTTATGTAAAAACCCAGGAGGAATTGGAATAGAATTCATCATGCTAGTGAGAGTGATTATTCTGTCAGTCAAGAAAATGACCCAGCATATGCTTTATTTTTGCTAAAATATTCATAAAAGCATGCTTCTATATCAATGTTTGCCCAAAGCTGTGTTGGTTTTTGTGGAGTCTGTGTGTGTGTACATACATGTGTATCGTACAGCCTAGCTCAGGAAACACAAAGTAAGGCCAACACTTGTAGGTAATTTCTAGCAGAACACTATTCCATTTCATTCTTAAAGAATGTAAGTTTGCCAAAATATTTCAGGGTCATGAACTGCTCCCCAACCGGTATTTAATGTATTTTATCTGTATTGTGTATGTGCATATGAGCATATGTATAAAGAAGCTTGAATTCTCATATACGTGGTTAGATGTTTTTACTCAGCATGTTCAAGAAATCAGGTAGCTACAAATACACTTATTGTGTAAATGCATTAATGCATGTGTATGTATGTGTACTGATGTTTATGGAAACATTTGAGTGCACGTATGTTTATGTAGCTATATTTCGCCAGCACTGTGGAGTATGTGAAATGTGTGTGTGTGGAGAAGGTTCAAGTTCAGGGCTAAGGATCTCTGACTAACTCCTTCAGTCCATGACTGAAGTTGCTGAGCACTGATTGAACTTTAACTCCAGTATGAAACAGAAATTGCTGTTTATGGAGCCCTATTAGTTTTTTACAATTTTTTGAATCCCATTTTTTCACAGAAGGGTTGAAAAAAAAAGATGGATTTAGCAGCCTCTGTATAATGGAAAAACATTAGATCATTGTCTAAGAGGGATACTTTGAATGCACGTTTTACCGTGAGCACATCAGCTCAGGGTCTGGGAACACTAAGTTCCTGGAACTGGAACACTGTCCTCATGGTAATGCAGGCTCAGAACAGCTTGCTTAGGAAGAGCCAAAGGGCTTCAGTATGGACAGAGCTATGCTCTCCCTATGACTTACTGGTTCATGCTACATGACTAAGAAGCTGGGCCAATATTAACACATGATGTCGTATCGGTTTCTCTGGCTACTTATGCATAGTAAATATAAAGCCTCAGGGATTGTTTTCTGGTCCTGAAGCCAACTGGATCAGCCTAGCTTGCATGAGTAAAGCTAAAGTCACAGAAGAGAGTGACTGTGTCTGAAGTACCACTGGAAAAGTGTTCCTTGCTCAGGCTCACACCTCAGTATTGTTGTGCAGAATGTTTGAGTGCTCAGACCAAAGTAATATCTAAGAGTGCTGCTGAGATTTTAGCACCCTGGGTCGGGACTTGGGCTCATTCCCTGGCCCTTCTTAGTTTGCTAACATAGACTCCACAGAGACCTAGCTGTTGGGTTAATGGTTTCTTGAGCGTGTACTCCAGAGGGCTACAGTGTAAGTGCTGGGTGAATCTAGTCTTCAGAAATGTCCAGATGTTTGTTTAAGTCTTCTCTCTTCCTCCGCCTCAGCCTAAACTCCTTCTTAAATATTAAGCCTGATTCTCTATAAGTAAAAATCTCTGTCCATATGGGGGTTTATGCTTTACTTTCTACTAACTTTTGAATCTGCTGGTTAATTCAGCTGAATTTGGCAAGAGTTAATGGTTTAGAGGTCCTAAATTGCCGGATGTATGTTGAAAAACAGTAGCTGCTAAGGATGAGTCCTCCAAATGAACACTTCCACTAAGAGAAGGGAGGAAAGCCTGCTTTCTCTTGGCAGAAGCAGTCATAACACAAGTATACCTTGTTGCCTGGCTGATCGGCACAGCTACAACAATGAGCAGCTGCTGCTTGCCATCTGATAAGTTAGCTGGGAGTATTGACTGGAAGAGGAAGGAAGCCATAAGGAACAAGAAGCAGAAGAAAAGACAGAAGATGCAAATTTAGAGGAAAGTAGGCTTCCAGAGCCTGGCTGCTCAAAAATGTGAATGTTTGTTTTTATTGTTCTGGAGAATGCAAAAGACCTTTTTCTTAGATAGTAGAGATATGTATAGAAGGGAGGACTTGAACCTTGGAGTATCTGGCCACAGGGGGGAATCCAAGCCTTGTGCCTTCATGTCCTAGGGGAGGCATGTGGTCAAGGGGGTGTCTCAGAAGGGGAACATGTTGAGAGAGGAGATGCTTTGAGATAGCTAATGGCAAGGTGCTGAAGGCAAAAGTACAGAAGATTGTGTACAATTCTAATCACCCTCTGAGATTTAGGCACCTTGCTGAGGAGGAAGCCTGTTGACTTGAGTGGATGTATATCCAGCGTGTGTTTCTGAAAATAACTTTTCTTTCGAAGAATTGAACAGAGATCATACTTCTAAAGGAAAAGTGGTGGAAGGGATTAGATACTCTATATATTTTATGTGATGATGAGAAATACAGGCAGTCTTGGAACTAGAACCCAAGCTGTCCCTTTCTTAGTGACATAAGTATTAGACTTTAGAAACATGGTCTTCTGTATGCTTTTTTCTGAACCAGAGAGCCTCATATTTTAGAGGGAAACATGGCAGTGATTCAACAAAAAGGCTGAAGAATGCCCTTTCTGGAGTCTGGTGGTTAGATTATTCACATGGGTGGTAGCAGATGTAAAAGAAAATTACTTGAGTCTCCCACATTGCAACTACTCTGACAGATAGATTCTTGCATGCACTACTTACAGTCTAAAGCAAAGCAGTTATTGCAGCTATGTTTTGCAAGGAGCTTTATCCTCTTAAATAGAAATGTGTATTTATATATTTACAAATTAAGTATATCTAATAGATCAACTCTAAGGAGTGACTGTTTCATTTCTATTTTCTAAATCCTGATTGATTTCATGTAAGGTAGGTTATGACCTGTTTGACCTCGTTAAGACCATGGCTGTTGTCAGACATTGACAACCTGTAGCTGTGTAAAAGACTTTCCACTGATCAGATGATGTGGTTTAAAGCAGACTGCGGTACCCTGCAGTGAAATGGGCTAAAACGGCTTGTGTAAGTCAGCTACCGCATCTCAAAAAGAGCAGCTTGATTGATAGTAGCAAGCATTTGATAGGAATCGCATCTTGAACTGCTCCAGCCCCTTGCAAAATTAACACTCATCGAGTGAAAAAGAACATTTGCTGTGAGTATCCTTTTTGTTCATTCCATGTACAAGCATCTGGAATAAAGGCACAGTATCTTGCAGAGAAACAAGGAAGATCTTCAATCTACGTCAGTGTCAATTAAACTAGCAGAGAGCATCAGCCAAAGTTTCCCCTGGTTGCTGCGTCCTCTGTGCCTCCGAGCACGTTGCCACAGGATTAGAGCAATTGGGAAGATGAATTCTTACACCTCTGCTTCCTGTGCTCAGATGTGGTGTATTACAAATACTTACTCGTGAGATTTTATTGTAGTTACCACGGTATTTGCAAAGCAAATTGCACCTGAAAATGTTAATGTACAATCTGATTGCCAAACGTGTGCATTTTAAAAGATATTAAATTGGCTTGCACTGCTACCATTCTCAGGCTGTAGCTCTGCTTGCCTTCATATGGGATTTGAACTGTGCTTCCCATAGCAGACTTCTCTCAGCACATCCCATCTAAAAGTACATAAGGATGAGATGTGGATGATCTAGTGGAGCTTCATGGTTGTTGAATAGTGAATGTAAATGATTAGGGATTATGCTCCCCAAGTATTGAGCAACTAGTGCTACCCAGAGCCAAATCATTATGGGGTTTTTCATCGGTTTTCTGTTTCAGACTTTTAAGTATTAGTGGAATTATGGGTCCTGTGGAGCAAGTTCAAGTCTACTGGCAACAGCTGTTTTGTAACTGAGTATTTTACATTCAAGGGGAAACAAACCTTAGGTTTAAAGTCATAGGTGTATCTATATGAAGAAGCGAGACAAATCTAGTCTAGTCCTAATAGATTTGAGTTGTACTGCCCTATTGTGCTTTGATTAGCTTTACTGTTCCTTATGCAAACTTGCCACATCAGGTTCAGAAATACAGTGCATACCAGATCTGGATTTTGCCTGCAATAGACAAGTAAAGCCTTCAGCTCAGTGGCTGTTACTTCTATCATGGTACCCATACAACAATATATTTTATATAAAAATACCTATTCAATAAAATAATTAGTTTGCAAATGCAAAAATTATTTGCTTTTCTGAGTAAAGGACCGTTATAAGTACTATTGAAATTAGGTCCAAAAGCCTTTCTGTATTACAGAAAATTACTCAGTTGAGGCTGAGTGGCTGGTTTTCAGTAAAGCTGAGCTGCTATATTCTTTAAAATATAAATATTAAATTAAGCTTACCATCATTTTGCAAATGTCACTGAAATTTTTCATAGTTTTATAGAACAGGCTTTCTAAGACCATGAATTTGTAACCAGCAAAATAGAAGGCTCCATACCTTGTAATTATTTTGGGTGATATAATGTCCATGTAAGAAAATATGCTTTTCTGAATATGCTGATTTTAGACCTGAATAATGTATGCAACAATGTTAGAGTTCAGCAGGATACTAAATGAGATTGCCAGTTGCCAAGGGTGTGTGATTATCTTGGGCTAATTCACATCCTGTATGTAATCGTAAACCTGATAATAAATCTATTATTCTGGTATAAGTCAGAAATAATTAAGTTGAAGCCAGAAGAGTTAGACTGGTTTCAGGCAAATAAACTAGGAATTTGGACAATCTTAACCTAGAAGCCTGGAAGACCATGATGTGGGGACTGAATTCTCCTGTGGCTCTTAGGAATACCTGAAGGTCAATGTTTTAGGTGGTACATGGGTAACATAATCATACTTTTCATAGAATTTGTGTTCACTTCACCTTAATTTTGATCCTTGTGACTTTGACGCCTTTCTTTTACAGAAATTAGTACTCATATTTATGAATATATCACATTTTAACCATGAACTTACGTGGTTATGTAGTGAGAACAATGTAATGCAAGTTTGTCCATGACCACATGGGTAAATAAAAGTAGGGAAAAAAGACTGTTTTTTGGGTTATGTTATGTTCAAAACAGGAAAATAAGGTAAGTTAATATCTCTGCATAATTCCATGAGTGTTTGGTCTAGAATAATGTATGGTTTATTATAACAAAAAGTCAGGCTTATGTGAATGATGTTTAACAGCTGTTGAGAAAAACTGACAAACAAAGGCTTTGGGTTTGCTGCATTTACTCATGGCCAGCTATGGGGTAGAGTTGTCTCATTGAAGTAAATGGGACTGCTCAGATCTATAAAGTTGTTTATACTCAGATATTATGATGTAATTGTCAAATTTTGTTATTTATTTGTCAATACTTTTATTTCTTATTGTTTTTTAAGAAATAAGGGGTCAAGCTGTTGCAATATTATGGTTAAAGAAAAATGCTCATCAAAATAAGATGAGTTGTGTGGAAGGGTTTTGTTGAAGTATGCTTTTAAATTTAGGAAAGAATATCAGCTTGTAAACAGGAAATTCTCTTTGGCAAACTGCAATGCCAAAGACATCTTGATACATACAGAGACAATCATAAACTCTTTGTTTACAGAACTATTATAACTTTAATAGAAAGATTACATTTTGGAAGAGCTGGCTGAAAGTTATTTTGGAGCATTTTAGTTTGTTAGGACTCTTTAGTTTGGTAGGTGTCAGTACATTTCCCTGTTGCTCATGTGCAAATGCATTTTTGAAACCTACTCTTCTAGAGTGATCATTAATTTTGCTCTATATGCAGCAGAGGGAACTCCTGTCAGTAGGAAAAAATGGACAGAAAGTAAATGTATGGAGCATTGTAATAAAACCACAAAAGGTAGGAAACAGAGGGTTCAAAGCTAATGTAGGTACACGAGGTGATTGAAGTGAAAATTATACTCTCTGAGACAGGATGATGCTTTTTAAATGATACTTGAGATAATGCTTTTGTATTAATGGCTGAAATTGAATTTGCTTCAGGTAATTCATCTGCTTTCTGAGGAATAAAAGGGCTTGGAAGGAGTTTTCACCTTTTACTTTCTTTAACTAACATTAACATATTCAGCTGGGAGGTTTTCTAGTGCCATTGTTTATTCTTTCTTGACCTAAAACCTATGCCAAAGAAGAGATTTTTTTTTTTATGCCAGATAGTGTTAATGCTTGCCATGCTGAATAGCTCTTTCTTTCACATAAAGTAATTTCCATGTGTGCTGCCCAGCAGGGTATTTCAAATGAAGAATTGATATGATATTTGGTATTTAATTTGAAGATTCGTATAACAGGTTTGCTATCCATGCAGTTTTGTAATTATCTGGAAGGAAAGTTTTGACATATGTAATTGTCCACCCACCACTGAAATACTCAGATGCTCTTTATAATTATATGGAGAAACCTTATGGGCTCAGCTACAAAACTGGCTGTCCAAAGCAAATAATGGAGACTTGGCTGCAGACTGCCTTCCCCTCTCCATATAAGACATTAGCAGAGAGAAAAGAATAAGACTCCTGTATAAAAAAGTGCTGTGGCACTTAATAGAAAATGATAAACTTTCTATATGAATTAAGAACCAACCTATAAAAATGACCAAGAAAATATATGCTGCTTCTGCAATGCTGTATAATTTAAAAGGTATATAGAACAGATGCTCAGTTTTTAATCCTACAGATTTTACAGCAGTTATTTTAATTCTAAGACATTATCTATTCCTAAGGATTAGTTAATACTACATTTTTAAAGACTTCTATTTTATTCTATCTAAATAGATACCTAATCTAAAAGATTTTTCCATACGACTGTAAGAAGTAATGGTTGTAAGGCCTGCTTTTCTTGGAAATGAAAGGAAAACATTGATTTCAGTGAGAAGCACTGATTTTAGTGATCTCACCATCCAGTGAATATGAATTTTAAGTTTCTCAGTCCAGGATAGCTGCTGTTCTATGGGACCCCAGTGACAAACTCAGTGAAAGCGCATGAGTTCTCCTTTTGAACTGTGGGGCCGCACTGGTTCTGGCCTTGTCAGTGTACTTGCTGTGAGGAAATTCAGAAATCAGTGAGAGTAGGTTTTGGACCACTACCTTTAGATTGTAACTTTGGGATTCCTGTAACACATAATGGGATAGGCAAGAGATTTTTGAGCAGTCATATGATATTTGGACTATAAATGTTTTGGTAACATTCTTAATAGTGTGGGGTCTGAACATAAATGTTTGTTGCTAATTCTAACACTTGTTGCTAAAAGGTACAGAAGAATAGAATACCTGTTTTCTCTCAGAAATTAATACTTTTTTTATTTTTCTGCTTTTTTGGACAAAATGTACTTTTAATTAGAAGTTTCTGGCAACTTCTGCTGCTGCTGTTCATTGTAGCTTATTGTTATATTTGATCTAACAATGTATAGCCTTCTTGCACCTATGGATGGCTTGCAGCATGCTGAATAGTGTTCTAATTTTCATAGGTAGGGCTGGCACTTTGTGTATGTGCATGCAATAGGCTTATGTGTACACAGATATGCCACTGAAGCAGTGTTTACTAGTCAGAAGTTTGTGAACAAAGAGCTTGTGAAAATTATTTTCCTTTCTGGCTTTGCAGGTCTGATGTTTCTTGGTTGTAACAATCTAATTTTACTCTGCGCATAGTAGCTGTACCCTGTGAAAATTTTGCTTTGATTGTTATGTTTATTACATATGGTGATAGCAGCTTAGTTGTAGAAATTTATGCAGGGGAATATGTGTAAGTCTGTATGTTGAGGGTACATTAGTCTAAGTGAAACCTCAGCTGAATAAAGACAAAGTTTCCAACTTTGTAAACTAAATAAGCAATTCTTTGGATCGCAGTTTCCCACAGTTTTTATTGTGTATATATTTGTATATATAGCAGTATGTCTTAGCTTGTCATGTGGAGAGAGGTTTCATGTGATGGGTTAGTGCATCACTTGATATATATAGGTTTACATATTCTTTTTTCTTTCTTTTTTTTTTTTTCTTTTTTTTTAGGTGAGATTGAGACACCATTGCAAATTGAACTTTTGGAAAAGAAGAGCAGTGACAATGTTAATATAAATAATCCATTAAGAAGAGCAAGCTTTTGCTGTGGTTAACTGATTGTTGCCAAATACATACAGCCAGCTCTGCATCTTTCTCGAAAACCTTAGCAATAGCTAGGCATCATTTCTGACAGTCCATTGAGGTTTGAGACTTCTTGAAAACTCACAGGGATTGGTTCGATGGAGAGATTTTTCCATCAGACTCCCTGGAGCATCTGTACTTTCAAAGAGAAGTGCTCCACTTCACAACTTGACAGGCAGGCACGCTTGTGCTGTGCTTCTGTCTTCAGAGGAAGAAGCACTGAAGCACAACTTGCTCACTGCTCTTAATGTAAGATGCCAGAACCCATCTCCTCCCTGTAATTCCCAGATTTCTCTGTTGGATTCAGTGGCTTTTTTGCATCCCTATGATGCTTCATGGTACACAAATCAATGTGAATTTCAGTTACAGGAAACTTTATAGTTGTAGCCCTGCATGCATGCTCTGACAGTCTGCTCAAATCAAAGCTGATCTGCCTGAAACTGCAGTAAGTTGTTGCTTCCAAACCTGTAAGCACTTATCTTTTTGAATTTTGCAAAGAAATCCAAAGCCAGAATACACGGAATACACAAAGTCAGTTTGCCTGCATCAAAAACAGTTCTGCTGTCTTCCATTCTCTCTTGTCAAAGCAGGGTACGGAAAGGAGGCTTGTAATTCTGAAAGACCCCTTTCAGAAGTTTCCTTGGTCAAAAGTTGTCACAAAGAGCATTTATTGCAATCAGAGGCAAGGTTTTATATCAGAGTTAGTCCATATAGGATAAACCCCCCTATCCTCCTAAAATAACTGTTTAGAAATAAGATATAATTCTGTCTGGCAAAGGCTGTGCTCAGAGAGTGAGGAATGCTGTTCTGGCTAAGAAGTACTCAAAAAAAGACTTCATCAGTCAGACTGCAAGATATTGAGTGGTTCTTAGTATTTTTACCTTCTTACCTTCAGTCTGTGCTAAAAGATTAAAGTGGCATAAGGTGTCAGATGAGGATTTATTTTTTTATATTAACCTTTTCATTTTATTGTACCTTTTTTCTGTATTTTTCTAGTTCTGTAGCTCAGTTCATCTGTGATATTTGTTTATGCCATTGATATTTTATGTAGGACTGATCAGTGTGATTGAAGGGTTGGGGAGAATGGCTTGAGAGCTTGGCCTTAATTCTGGGGGACAGTAATTACATTTGAATGGTAACAAAACAGTGGGGAGAGAATAGAGCGTGTTTTAGGTAAAAACTAATTAAAGGTGTGTGGTTTTGTTTGGGTATTTTTGTGGATTTTTGTTGGGTTTTGGGTTTTGGTTTTTTGTTTGTTTTTTTTTTTTTAAAGTTCTGAGAAGGTTGCATGTAGTGGTAGAGCTCATGTAATGGAGATCAAATCAGCAATTTATCTTTACCATCGGTATCTTTTAATTTATTTTTTTTTTTTTTTTGCATTGTTTGGGAGTTGTCTGACATTCATAAATCTGTACCTTTGCCAAAGAAGTTATTTTATGCCTATGAAGTGAAGGGGGCTTGTTTCTGCAGCAGCGTGTCCTTTCTACCCTTGTGGGTTAGGTTGTTCTTGTCTTTTAAACAGGCCTTTCTCCTCTATGCTCATTTCATACTGGCAAGTGAAACTCTGGGTGAGCTGAGGAGGTAGGAAGTGGAGTGGAAAAATGAAACTTTCTCAGTAGTTATTGTAATCTTGATGGTGGTTTTGTCTGTATTGCCATTAATTTAATACTGTCTGCAGATACTGTATCATGAAGCACAACATGGAAGTGGACACATAGCACTGCTTAGGTTCTGTGCACTGTAGTCTGTGTTATTTCATTAGATTTATAGTTGTTCCAGTTAAATGTTCTGATTAGTTGTGCTATTTGGGAATTCGCTTTTGGCTGAACAAAGCATTGTGTGATAAGTTGGAAGTCCTGGATGATTCTACTTGATAGCATTAATGGGTAGCCTGGCTGGTAATGTTTAAAATGGAGGCATCTGGAGTTCCCAGCTTCCAGAAGGCAGCAGGTCTATATCTAAATTGTATGTTGGGACACTTCTTCCCAATTGTCTGTATCCCCTGATTTCCATTGCAAAGGAGCCTTGGATGAAGGGTGAGGGGATCTTGTTCTCTACCAGTCCTGCAGTCTGGGTTAGCAAAACTCTAAGGACTGCAGTGCACACTGTGAAGAATAGCTGAGTTGTTGCTTTGAGGCAGCCACTGTAACTAGTCATATCTGGAATCTCAACTGTTTGAGGCTTCACCCCAGGTTTCCACTTTGCTTTCTGTATGAGCTTGAGAAATTTAGATAAGAAATGTATTTTAATGCATAAACCTGCCACATAAGCATGCATAAAATTTTGGTGAGCAGTAGCACAGAGAAAGATCTGGAACTCAGACAGTAGTCAGTACAATCATGATGCTGCAAAGGAGGAACCTTGTTCTGACAAGTATTTGAAAGAATAACTTATGAACAGTAGTTGCCATGGTCAACTGAATACTTGTGAGGCATCAGCAGTAGTGTTGCATCCATATTTTGGGGCACCATGTTTTAATGATGTAACTTTAAAAGAAAAAAAATGGAAAATAAATAAATGAGAGAATGAAAGAGAACTGCAAGGTTAGCAACAGATATAAGAGGTTTGGAAAGTGTGATCAGTGTGGAACAACTAAAGGAAAACTTCAGCAAAGTATTTTAAGGAGTAGCCTCAGTATGTGGGCCAGACAAAGCTTGCCAAAATAATTCACACATATTTTATCAGCTCCTGCATATCCTCTTTCTGAGCCATTAACTCCTGGACAAACCCCAGGCTGTGGTGCCTACTTTCCCAGTTTTTTCTTCAACATGTGGACTGCAGGGTGCTAGGGGACCTGCAAGCCAGGCATTTGGTGTGCCATATAGGTACATGCTTGAGGACATTCCAGCCCTCTATTCAGTGATCTGAGAAGTACTAGCATGGTTTGCTCTCACAGTGATAGATGTTGCAGGTTGTTCTGGGACAGATGGCCTTTCTGAATTAGACAAACACCTGAAGTGGATTGCAGAGTGATATTTAGTCCTTCTTCAGAGAAAGGGAAATGTGTAGAATGATTGTTTTGAGGTCCCCAACTGATCCTGTCTTCAGTTTTGCCTTTTAGGAAGTATGGTGTGAAAGGGGAAGCAAATAAAGTGTAAACCATACAGAGAGTGGAAAGGGGAAGGATGGAAAACTGTGGTCAGACTTTACAAACTGTGAAATATTGTTAATAAGATCTTTTTGACAACTCTCTCTTTGAAAAAAATTTTCTTCCAAATGCACAGGCAAATGCTTGTCAGATGCAAGCTAAAATGCCAACACAACTGTGCTTCAACTCACAGAAACTGTCACACATCTTGGCTGGAAAATGCAGATTTGAGGGGGTGGGAGTGAAGCCTTCTTAAAATGCAGGAAGAGTTATTTCTCTCCATCCTGAACTTTTTCTATTTAGTGTATGGGTCCTTCTCTCGTTCTTTTTTTCTTTCAGTGGTATTTCAAATACTGATGAGACAACACATGGCCCAACAAGGATTTATTTGTAGGATTTTAAACCCTCTAAACTAAACTATTTTGGTAAAAGTTATAGATCATATTGCTCTTAGTCTAGTGAGAGGTTTTGCTAGTGCCTCTGTACAACTGAACTATTTGGAGACTTGTATGTTGGTCCATTTCTGATTAAAATAGTGCTTGCCTCCTTTGTGCTTTCTGGCCTTCAAGCTTTTTACTACCTGAATCTGGTGAACAGGCTGTAAAACATTAAATATGGGAAAGCTGGGAAATGTAACACACTATAAATGTATGAAGGTAGGAGCTCAAATATGTGTGGACATAAAGATTTTATTTCTTTACATAAGGTTTAAATGAAGAATCTGCAGTATAAATGCCTGTTCAAAGCTAACTATCACTTTTCAGCAAGAATGACTATTAAGAAATAAAATATTACGCATTTACAAAGCATCAAAGCAACCCTAATAAGGCCATCCATATATGCAAATAAGTAAAGACTCTACCCTTCCCCCCAAATATGTCATGGGACTTTTTCTTTCAATTTATCTGCAGTCCGGAATTGTGTAGTTTTGTTTTTTTTAATGTTGTGAACAAGACATGCAAAGGTCACCATTATGCAATCAAACTGTCAGGAGACAGCTGGGAGGTCTTCATTTAATGCCCATTATGCCCCATATTTGATATCTGTATCTGGCTCCTAATGCGTGGTAGGCGGGGGTGAAGGATGATTGTAGTTTGGAGGAAATAAGATGTAGCAGCTCACTGGAAATCACTGGGGGGGACAGGGTGGAGGTGTTGTTTTTATAAGCAGAGTGCTGCATTTAACTGAGAAGTATTACTTAAAACTTGATATATTTATAAGCAGAATTTCTGAATGCTCTGAGAAAATCATTTTAACACTTACAAATGAAAACTGAGAAATCCTAAATGTCTAGTGTGAAAAAGTGGCAGATTAGGTCTCCGGGCCTACCTTGTTTGATTTTCTCAAACGTTTTTCCAGCTGGCTTGATCACATTATTGACTTTCTAAACAGAATTCTTCACTATGATCTCTGTGATTTCTGAAAGTCATTTTTCTCAGCTAGTTGTTGAATTGGCAGCACTCCCCAGTAAGGTTGCTCAGAATATTTGTTATGTTGATGGACCTTAAATGAAATCATTATCTTTCTAAACTCGTAACAATGGAGCACTCAGTTGATGGTGTAAGGTCTTTAGACTCCAATGGTCCACTGCTGTGAGTGGAGATTTTTCAACAAGTGACCTTGATTTTTCTGTACTTAGCTGTGTGGCAATATTATTCTCTTGTGTATTCAGATAATATTATCTCAAGTTCACTGAAAACTAAAATCATGTTTTGTACAGGGGGGTATAGTCAATTAACCAATTATGTGTTTTGTTAAACTAATTTTTTATTGGCTTGCATCCTGTATGATGAAGTAGCAGAAAGCTCTGTTGGGTCCATGGTTTGCAGAACAAAAAACACTATTATTTTACTGAGGTGATGAACCCCAGGCAAAGAAGAAATCAGCATTTAAGCTGAACTGAGATACTATTCAGAAGAAACATGATGCTATCATACTTCATATGCAAACCTCTCGTGGTTGGGGGAACACAGCCTTTCCCTTCTCCCAGCAAGTCTGAAGTTAGTTTTGGCTTGAGATGGAGTAAAGGTTTGAGTATCTCCCAAAGACATTTGCTAACTTCATACTGCACAGTCAGCTGTCTGAAATGGATGATTGCACTGAGGTGGGTTTCTGTAGGTATTGATGTTCTGAGTTGTTGGCATGGGGTGGATCTTGAAAAAGGAGCCTGCATCTCATAAAGATCCTATTGATAAAATGTTAATAAATGACCTCTGTATCTGTTATTGGTATTCTGGGGCATATTAACTGCACTTAAATTATTGCATAGGAAAGATGTATGCAATTTATTTTACTTCAATGACCTCCATAGAGAATGGGCTTTGTAATATGCTGAACAACTTTTTCTTTTTTTTTTTTTTTCTCCCAATATACCTTTATGAGGTTCCCTGTTAGGAACACTCTGTCTGTCAAGATTTACTTTATTTTGGCTCTTGCCATGGGCTTGTAAATTACTTTCAGCCGTATACAGGACTGTGTAATACCTCCCAGAAGTCTAGAGCATAAAAGAAATGAAGCTACAGTCTGGGCTGTGGTATTAAGCTATGGCTATTACTTTTATTGCTCTTAGATGTTATCAGCTTGCTTCTCAAATTCTACCCCTTCTCCCAAGATCTACCTTTTTACTGTATAACTGCCTCTGAAGTATCAGTCTCTCAAATCCTTGCTCATTCAGACCTACACTGTCAGTTCTGGGACATAAAGGTTTGAGTTAGCCTGGATCTTTGAAGCAGGGTGATGGTGCCACCATGGTGTTTCATCGAGTAAACGTGACCTCTCCTCTGCAGCTCAGGCATAACGACTTTCAGTAATATTGTACACATCTTGCCCTTACATTTTCTAAATCACTGTCATTGTCAGAAGCCTTTCGTAATCAAGTCTTCATGTAAAACTTATCATAAGCAACTGAAAGAAACAGCAGTGACTATAATGACTGCTTTTGTACAAGCTGTTGAAGCTTACTTAATGTAAATGTCATAGGCAAGTAATGAAATCTGTGGCTGTTAATTATGTTTTAATAATAGCACTGATTTTCTAATGCACATAACTTTGCCTTCACAGATAAAAAATCCTCTATTAAAAAAAAAAAAAAGAGAAAAAAAAGAAGACCATTTTCCTATGGATAATTTATAGGTACAGCAGTTATGCAAAGTAAGTAAATGTCTTACTACTGTGATATGGTCACACATATACCAACATATTAACTGAAATGTCTTCTTTACTTTGGAGACCTATATGGCACAATAGGTGCTAGGAAGTGAAATGATCTTGAACATTCTGCTGAAAATGAAATAAAGAGTATAACTGGAGCGTAACTGTTAGGGTTAGCCTGATTAGCTAGAGTCCCATTCCAAAAGGTAGGTCCACTAGATGGCAGGCATATACAGGGAAGCTACCTCTGGTACTCTGCTCCTTAGTGTGCCTTGGAAAATGTGCAACAGTTTGAAAGGATAAAAAAGAAAAAAAAAAAAAAAAAGGATCTATGCATGTATTTAAAATGATACATTTTACATTTAAACCATTGTATCATTTTTTCCATAATAGTTATTAATTTCAGAATAATTTCAGAATAAACTTCTAGAAAGAAGAAACTTCTCTGGTCTTCTAGATAGGCTGGAGTAATTCAGCATGAAAGTGCAGACTAATTTGGCTGCAGAAGTTTAAGAACTTATTACCACAGCTGTCTGCTTCATCCTTCCTCTGGAGGCAGTCATTCCTGGAGCAGAGATAAACATTGGTGTACCATCTTAATGTGAATGGCTAGTAAAAGGACCAAATGGTACCTCAGGAAGATCCAATTCTAGCCCTAATGGTAGCTGGGAGGCAGTTTCCATGTTAGTGAATCAGTTGTGGATCAGATCCACAGTGAGTCAGTAACTTCTCTTTTCATTTTATTGTTCTTTCACCCATGGTTTGCTCTTTATGTCCATAAGTTACCTGGAGCTCTATTTTTGTTTACACATAACCTGCATGTTTGCGAAGTAGGCAAAGAGTTACTTTTGCACAAATACATGTTATAACTGAGGAATTACTCAGATTTTCTAGAGATTCTCCTTTCCAGATTTTCAGGCAGCTTCTTTTCCTGTTTGTTTTGGTTGTTTTGTTGTTTTTTTTTTTATTTATTTTGAGGATTTTGATTGGTTTTGGTTTAGAAGATTTTGTTTGTTACATTTGCATGTGGACTTTCCAGGCAACTCTGAAGAAGACTTTAAACTTCAATGTCCATAAACTAACATTTTGATTTTTATCTTCTTTTCATTAGAGAAATTCTCCATTCTTAGTATTTTCCCTGAATAAAATTCTGGTGTCATACTAAATCAAGTTTATGTGCCCAGAGTTGAATTTGGCCATGAATTTGACAGATAAGGGTCTAGATGAGAGTGAACTGTATGTGATTCAACATGGATAAAGCAGCAGTGATGCTTTTTCGCTTGAAGGTGCATTTGAAAGAATGTATAGAGCTGAGATGTGACTCACCCCTACTGGGAGTTAAAGCTGATTTAGCATCTTGGAGGGAACAAGACTCAATACAAGTTAGCATGTTGTGAGTTGAAGAGTGTGGATGGTTTCTGCCTTTGACGTTCAGTTTTGGTTTTATTCCTAAATCTCTTACTATGGTGTTCCATGGCCTTCAAAACTAGGAAATCACTTTATATGCCCAATAATAACAAAACAACTTCTAGCTGTGGTGATGTATTAGTGGAATAGGACAGCATCACCTGCTGTGACTGTACTGAGAGGCTGACACAAGCTAGGGGATGCTTTCTGGCCCTACCATGGTGGTCATTCAGAGAGAGTGCCTGCTGGAGGGCATTATATCTCCTTTATGAGCTTTGCACCTGAGGTTTCCATGCTTTGAAACCAGGATGTGGAAGATAGAACTGATGCATGGATGTGCCCGCCCTGATATAGCTGTGATGCAATTAGGCTGCAGAACTAGGAACAGAAAGTACTGCTGAGTTTTTTTAGTGCAAATGCAACCTAAGTGTCCGTAAGAGGTGGCTCTTGCATTACTGTAGTCTTTATATGGAGTGATAAAATCCTGTGACCATGAATGAGGATAGAGTTTAAATGCCTGTGCTGATTTGCCAGAATGGAATTAGGATAGGCCAGTTTAGGGCTGACTGTAGGAATTCTCAGCCTTCTTATGTTGTATTCATTCTTCTCACCATGATGAAGTTTTGCAGGCTTGTTTTTCTTTAAAGTCTGTTGCTGCCCTTGCAATCTATAGTAGCAGCAGTAAGTAATAGTGTCTTTCATGTCTACAGGTAGGCAGGAGACTGGGATTGCTCCTGCAGAGTGTTTAATGGCCCTCCATCCCTCTCATGGCAAGGTTAGGCTCTAATTAAAGCCAATCTTTTAGGAATTTACAGCTATTACAGAGCACTCCCATCTGTGAAGTGAGCTTCTGAGAGAGGATAATGCTTCTGCTCATGTTTCTGTATTAGTTTCCTGTTCTCATCCAGGTGCAACTCAAGCTGCTGGTGATTATCTTTAAATCCTAATGTGTCTGGGACCTGTTATCTCAGACACAGCCTCTCACCCAATACTAAGTTCTGGGACATACAACTGGCTGTTTGTTCCTGATGTGAAGCTTTCCATAGGAGGTCATGAGGTTTTCTTATTAGAAAGCTTCTCATCTCAGGAATTTGCCCCTTCCACTTCCTTGCTTCTCTTGCCTTGACAGCCTGCCAACACACAGGTCTTACGATTTTTCAACAGAGTGTATGGATTAGCTGTAGTCCTTTTTCCTCTGTTTTGGTATGTGTTGCTTTCTAGTGAATATTTATGTGTCAGTAGCTTTCTCAGGCTGATTGTTTGCTAATGTCATGCATTGCAGGTACTTCATGGGGTGATTGTTTACCTCTTCTTCTCCATCTTCTAAGAAGAATTATCTTTGTTGCTGTAGCCACTGGAACTATACAGCTCTAGTAATGAATATATGTAATGTAAGCATAACTTAAGATTTAATAAATGGTCAATAATTGATTTATAAATGGCTTTAGTTTCATAATTCAGTTGGATTGCTTATAGCTATCCCACCTTCCACTGTTTAGATTTTTAGCAATTTGTAACACATATAAAGGTTCACATCTGTGATGCGTAGTATTTCTTTCTCACTATCCGTTTGCAAAGTATGCATAAAGGCATAAATAAGAAGTGTCAGTAAACAGGGACTCATACTGTATATTTGTGGGAAATTGTGGGAGGAAAAATTTCCTGTGCAAAGAATCAACACTTGTTCTTAGTTTAAGAAAATTAAAGATGCTTGGGATTTGGTGGAAAGGCTCTTGAAACCTTTTTTCTCCTTTTCTCTTGCCTTCACGTTTTTTGCCTATTGGCAGATCTTGTGATAGAGCACTGTTCCAATGTCCTCATTAGGATTCTCCAGAAAACTAATTTCTTCTGCTGTCATCTTGAGTTTGATGGCTGCCTTCCCATTTCCTCTTCTGGAAGTTGCCTGTTCCAATACCACAACAGTAAAGATTTGAATTCATTAATATAGCATTGGTTCTGATTCCAGTAAGTTTTAATTGTAGTGAAATCGCAAAATGCTTCATGCGATTTGTCCTGGTCTACCCTCACGGCTGAATAATGGTCAGTATCATATTTGTTCAGTCAATCCTATAGGGCCAGGCTTAGCCACAGACGCATTTTGGAGTGAAGACAAATCATGAAAAATGGGTGTTGGCACCCGTCCATTTTTCTGTAGCTGAATCCAGAAATGCTCAATTGTATATTACTGTAAAGGGAAGAATCTTTCTGTCAACATCTATAAAAACAGATGAGGTATCCAATTATGTAAACTGTTATACCTCTAGAAACTGTGAATATGTAAAGATCACTCTCTGCTTGCAAAGATCTCTCTTACAAGAGAAAAATTGAACATTACCATGGTAGTTCTACCAGCTGATGGTCTTGGGGTAGCTTCCTTTTGCACAGAGTTTGTAGGAGGAGGATGATAGGGTGCTGCATGGAGCTAAGAAAGTTTGGAGAGTTGTGCAAAGACATAGTTGATGGGTCCAGAAATGGGTAGACCACCAGCCAAACTCTTCTGGGACGCTGGAGGAGATAACAGTACAGTACCTCTGAAACTGAAGTAATAACAATGGGGATGCTGGGGCTTCCCCCATCATCCAGGACAGATGCCTGGGTTTTCCATACCCATTTATTCCTTGCAGGCAGTATGAGGTAGAAAACTTTCCTCTGTCTCACTCAGTGGAGGTTGGTAAAATACTGGTTGGATTGCTATGAAAGGATCACTGAAGTACCCTTCAAAGCTTCACTCAGAACAGCGTAAGTTTGCTCCTGGTTTATCTTGAAACAGTTGGTATTGCCTAAGTTATTCCTTAATGAAATGAGGAATTAACCATGATTCTTCTGCAACATCATCTCTCACATTGTTATGCTTGTCTCTTGCTCTTGGTAAGGGATACAGCTGCCTCTTGCAAGGCTATGCTGATGCTGCCTCCATCTGGATTTGTACTGAGCAACTTGTACATGAGAACTGGCCCTCTGTGCTGTTGTAAGCTGCCTTATGATAGTGTTGGACAAATGTTCATGAAGATAGCCTTTGTCTGAAGAATGAGTTACAGTCACAAGGCACATTCCCACCTTCAAAATGCCAGAAAAATCATTGCAGCTTTCAAGAGCAATTCCTGGATCTCTTTGAGGTTTTTCTGCCTCAGAGCTTGAGGCCTTGAGCTTTCAGGACTCTATTTCTGATTGGATCTATTGCTGTATGAAGATTAATGGATTTGATTATTCTTCAAGAATGTCCTCACTTTACTCGTTCAGGAGCACATGACATGTGGCTTCGTACCCAAGGTCACAGTCAAAATTCCTTTTGCATTCTTTTCTCCACGAAGTCCATGCAGTGGCAATGAACATTTGCTATATTCATCATGCCCAAGGGAATAAACAAAAACCATCACTACTACAGCATTGTCTTATGGTGGTTGTTATTTCTAGAAAAAGTTTCTATTTCATGAAGATAAGCTCCACCAAGGAATATTATATGATAGGATAGACTCCTTTAATCAGTAACATGCAGTTAAGTATGTAGATGAATGACAACCAAAGAGGGCCAAAAATGTGGTTGCCTAAATGACTGCAGATATATTGCTCTGGAATGGCCCTAAGCTTTTGAATAGGTATGAAGAAGACATCTTATGCTTTTGATTAATTCGTGAATATTCTTACCTGATCTATCTCTTTTCTGTATTGTCATCACCAAAAGCCAAATGGAGACATTCTGCAGATGTGCTCTCTTTTCAAATGTGGGATGGCTTTGACTTTAGGGACTGTATGTGAGAGAAGAATTTGGCTCTCCACAGGCAAGGTTCCAATTTTTTTCCAAGGTTTCCAAGAGACAAATGCTGTGGTAAAACCCTGATTACTCAAGCAACAAGAAAGATCCTGTGATAACTGGAAGGTTGGGAGAATTAGGGAAGATGGCCAGGAGGCTTCAGAGGTGACTGCTGGCCTCCTAGGTCCCCATCAGTCAGCTGGTGTTCTCAGGAGCTGCTGTGTTAGCAGGAGGTGGCAGCTGTGCTCCAGGACTTCCATGATAAAGCACATAGTCTTTATACACTGGTCAGACTTCAGCACATAAAACAAAGTTTTAAAACTGATTTTCAGTATTCACACTTCTCACTTAGGCCATCGACAGCTGTGGGAAAAACTAGAAAATTATGAGAAGTGGGGGTTTCTTATAATTTGAGCTATTAGTAACTGAGAATTTACATACTGTGCTGTATGCAGCTGCAACAAGTGAGCCTGTAACCGAGAAACTGCAAATATGTCAAAACCAGCAATAAATATCTACAAGTTTCTATAACAACAACAACAGTGCACAAAAAACACTGCAAGAAAATGCTCGTAAATGCCTAGATCCGCTTAAAATAGAGTTAGAGAGGCTTGAACAGCTTTTTTTCTGAGGTTGAACTTGCCAGAGCTGATTCAGTTCTGTAGGCTTGAAATTGCTCAGCCAGAGGACTCCCATTCTCACAGCAGGAAGCTCCTGTCTTAAAACTACATGTTTAAAATATATCAGCCTGTAATACTAAACGCCTGTGGCACCAGAACTCTAATTTACAAAGCCTTATAAGAAACTTCATTTACTGGGCTAGAGGTTTCTTGCAGTCTTTGGAAAGGTAAGCAGGCACCCTGTGTCACTCTAGATTGCTTATTTACACTCTGAATTAATTCAGGAAATGCAGTGATTGGCATTCAGACAACAGCAAACAGTGGAACAAGGTGAACAGCCTGAGCCTGTGGGGAGTGCCAGAAAAGAACTGACTCTGCTTTACTTCTGAAAACAAATATATTGTGTCAACAGAGCCATAAACATCTGTGGTTGAACTTGAAGATTATTTCTGGAGTGAGAAAGAGGAACTGGGGTGTAGATATTTGCAAGGAGATACTAAAAGAGTGGCACACTGGCTGAAGTTGGTGACCTATTAAAATGTTTACAGGAGGGCTTCTGCTAGGGTCTGAGGTGGCCTTTAAATATTCACTTGGTTTGTAAACTCAAAGTGTCTATTTCATTGCAGTGCTTGTTTTAACAAAACGTGATAGAATAACAAATTGGATTATAGAGAATGCAGAGCTTTATTTCTTTTTCAGGATGTAGAAAAAGTTCATGTACTTTCTGAAATGCTGCTTCATCACTGCGTATCTTGATGGTTGGAAGAGGATAAAGAGAATAATTTCCATTTGAAAGCTGAAGGACTGAGGACAAAGAAGGAAGTATTTCTTTAAATTCATCCTGAAAGTCTGTGACAGAGAGAAGAACTGGTATCCTAAATGCCAACCTAAATACTTGGTAAATCATGTGGATGCGATAAGCGTGTTGTCTGACAAACGAGTAAGCGGAGAAATAGACTTTAGAACATTTGTCTCCTAGGAAGTCTCTGAAAGAGACTCTGATTTCTCATGGGAGAGTTTTGTCCTTGGTCATTTGGATGTCCTTTTAATGCTGAATTTATGAGAGTGTGTGTTGAGAAAGCTTAGTAGTGTAAGAGTGCACTTTCACATACAGAAGGCACTAAGTTGTCAGTAAGTACAACTCAGCCATGTGTGCTTATGTGGAAAATGAAGGCAGTAAGAGTTGCTAGAAAAATATGATGTGTGAATTTAAAGTTTGGTGGAAAAATAGATCATTCTGCCTTAGATCCTTGATATCTGCATTCTGAACTTTCAGAGGTAGACAAGACTAAAAAGAAACTGGATTTTAAATCTCAGTGAATATCAGGGATTTAAAGCTAAAAGTGAAGTGTATGTATTTATTTTTTTTAATTGGAGCATATCTATATATACAAATATATGGGCAGTGAATAGCAAATAGTAGGAGTTCTTTGAGATCATAAGAAAAATAAAAAATTAAGAAATACATTGACATTTGAATCCTAAGGGGCATTTCAAAGAATGTTTCATCCAGGGAGTAGTGTCAAATCTGGACCAAACAATGTCTGTTTTGATTGTAATGTTGTTAAATATTTCTTTGCTGTAGTAAGGAGATATTGTGATACTGTAGAAATACTTTGGTTAAATTAACATACAAGACAGGAATGCAGCTAATATTCTAAAGACTGTATCCCAAGTTATCTGGGATAACCTGCACATTGCCTTTAACAGAGAGATACGAAAGACTTGGCATCAAAGGATCCTAGTGTATCATGTTTGTGTAGAAAAATATTATATAAAGGTTGTGGCTAAAGCAGTCATGGCATAATGTTTTGTAATCTAACCTCCAGAACTGTGAGTGATATGTATGTGTGCAGGAAACAGGCATTCAGACACACAGATCATCTTAGCAAGATAAGATTTACCTGCCTTAAATTATATAGCTAAGTCTACGTTTGCTGGCCTAAGCTCACTTCCTAGACGATGTGGTGTAATGTCTCAAGGGACAAGTTATTTTAGCCTCATATAGTCTCTGCAGTAATGCAAATGAGTTGTTATCTTCAAGTACTAAGCTGCCTGTGACTGCATTATTTTGTCCCCTGCTTTTTTTCTTTTTTGAACAATTTTAATTTCTCAAGTGGAAAACATTAAAACCCCCCCTTTTAGTATATTTAAAAGCTTGAAAACAGAAGGAAGCATTTTGCTGTAGGTCCTGCCGTATTTTTTTCCCTCACTGTCTTATCTTAAGCTTCCTAGAGAATTAAAATGTGATTTTATTCATAAAGTAGCTCTGAGTGGCAGTGAGAATGAAGAGTGCTTTTCGACTTCATACCTCGTATGGTACTCCTGAATTAGAATATTCTGCGGGAGAAGATGAATTTGGCTTTTTGTCTGGTAGGTTTACCAGATGAAAAGACACATAACTTTCAATAATACTGTGACAAACAAGGTATTGTTTTAATCAGAATATATAAACATAGGACATATACCTCACCATATTCTTATTTCTGTTTACTAACCTCAGATCAAGCCCTCGGTTTGGAATAAAAAAATTGTAGGTAGTGGCAATTGCAATTGAAAAATTAATTTAAAGAAAATCAGGCAACTGGATTTGAAGATAAATTAGGGTAATAATTTATAGCCAGTAATCACGGACATGAAACTGGTTCTAACTCTGGCAAAATCAGGTTTGTTTCCAGCTAGCTGGGGTGTTTCAGTAGAGCTCACTTATCCCTTGTCACCCAGGTCAAATAGCAGAAATGGAAAATTCCACTAGTACAGACTTCAAAAAGCTTCAAGAAGAGACTATTTGGAAGAGACTTTTTTCCCCATTCGTTGAGCAAAGAGAAATGATGAGTGCAGTTTTCCTTGGCTGTAGCTTAATAAAGAGGATTCAGTCTCATCAGCCACTTAACACCATATGAGTCAGGACTCTACTTGTCCTTGTGAGTTTAAACACAGAACTCTATGGGGTGACACTAGTTTTCTCCCATCCAGAACATGTCATCTGTGCATCTTTGAGCATTTCATGTCACGACATAACCAGCCTTCTCCTCTTGCAGAGACATTTTACTTAAGCACATAGAATCATAGAATAGTTAGGGTTGGAAAGGACCTTAAGATCACCTAGTTCCAACCCCCCTGCCATGGGCAGGGACTACCTTTTTCTTTTTTTTTTTTTTTTTTTTTTTAATTATGGCACTTCCACACTTAGTCTAGCTGTGAGCTAATGCTGTTAAGGGAGCCTTGTATTATATAGACCATACTGTTAAAAAGGAACACCATCAGAAGCCTTGTAAAAAAACTGTTCCAAGTGAGGAACTTTCAGATGGTGCTAGTTTAGAAAAAGAAAAGTGTGAAGTTGTGGCAATCATAAAAAGTTTTAAAAAATTTGGTGACTTGAAAGATGAATGCAACACATCTAAACTGCCTGTCTTTACTCTTTCTTGTGTTTTCTGAAGTAGTTACATGCCATTTCTCTTTTTTGTTCCATTGCTGCTTTAGTATCCCTTTTTTAAAAAAATAAACCATTCTTAATACCTTTTCTTTTGACTACCTCGATTTTCCCTTGGTTTTTCAACACATTTATCTGACTTAAAGTAACATATGTTTGTTTTCAGAAGGTAGCATTTCTCAGACTATGTTAACATATTGCCCATAAATGCCATGTTAAAACCTTGATATCTGCTCGGGTACCCATTAGAAGAATGTTCAGATGTGGCTTTCGTGATACTTTCTGGTATGGGATGGGCTTTTCTAAGGAATTCTGCATAAGGCATATTCTATCCTTTCCAAGTTGTGTAGTGACCTTACACAGCCATTGAATGTCAGATGGATTAAGAGAAATTACCAATGTGATTGGCACCATTTATCACATTGTAACTGTAAACAGTTGAGCTCATCATTTGTCTTTGCTTGGTGGATGAAATCCTTCAAAATACCTTGTTCAGAGAAAAGATAATTCAAAAAGTATTCTCTGGGAGCTTTTTAAGTCCACATTACTGAAGGTTCCTGTTTTCAGTGCTTGATTTGCACAGAGATCTAGAAATAGTAATACTGTTCTGTTAGCAAATCTGCCATAGGTGAAAACCTGGGCCCTTATATTAAGTCCTACAGGAACCTGAGTGCAGGTGAAGTTCCTTAAGCTGTGTCCCCATGGTATTCCTAAAGGGACAAGTTGTTGTCAAAGATGCAAAGGTACAAGCTTTTCTTTGCTACTTTGGTATGTGTCTGTACCACTGGGGGAAAAAAAAAACCACAACAACAAACAACAGAAGAGCAGTGGAAAAGAAGCAGTATGGGTTTTGAGTTAGGCACACTCAAAAGCAGGTGTTATGTGAGTCTGTAATGCAGCGCAAATATCATGCTTATTTGCTGGTTGCCTGATGTTGCTTTTCTATTGCTTTCTCTACAAGTTCTTTAGCTGGCTCTGCTTTCCTTCTGCCCTTCCTCCAAGCTCTGTACCTGAGCAATGTTATTGTGGTGTTTTGCCTAGTAATGCCTAATTGAGTTACATGGGCATTACTTCCCATCTGACTCCTCAAGTTGCTGTCATAGTTTACCAGTTTAATTCTATTCTGTTATGGAATGTGTAGCTAAATGTAAAACATTTTGTTACCTGTGGTGTGATGCTGTATCTATTTCTTAGCTTTTCTATTCTTCCCTATGCCTAAACTGAGAGAGAATTGAAACCAGTGGAAAATATCACTTTAATAAGGGGAAAAATGAGTCAATCAAAGCCCTGAGCCCTTCAGGTTTTCCAGCTGAAGGGTAAGCAAATGAAAGAGTGCCTTCAAGCAAACAGCAGGCAGCTGCTGCATCAAGCAGCTCAGCTACCAAAGGCAAAGGTACAAGAGGCAAATTTTGTCTCCTGCTTCTACGTCTTCCAGATTCTGTCTCTGGAAGAGATAATCCTGACCTGCGGATGCAGATCCTACCTGTCCTGTCAAATAGTCCATTCACTTTGAGCAGGATGCTGGACTAGATGACCTCCTGGGCTCCCTTTCAAACTGAATTATCACATGATCCTGTAATCCTAATCTTTACTGAACCAACCTTTGCCATAGTAAAGCTAACAGTGTCAGGAAAACTGTCAGTAGTACAAGAATGGAAAAGTAATTGATGCAAATTATTGCAAAAATTGCAAAAAATTGATGTTAGTTGGAGCCTGAGAGTGGATTTGCTATATGGTGGAACCACTGCCTTAGCATTTTCTTCTGAGTTGAAAAGGGCAATGAGAGAACGTATTGTCTTCAAATATGTTGGAATAAAGCCATTGAGTTTCTTAGCCCTGCGAATTCTGTTCCTCCCCTGGAATACTTTTTTTTTTTGCGACTGCATCCTGGAGCATCCTAGTGTGAGTCAAATGGTTCATATTTCCTATTGTACTGCATGTATGGAAAATGCATTGTTTTGTCTTTTGTCTTCTGGAATTTGAGTTTCTCTTACATTCCTTTTGGGTGGCACAAGCAGTTCAGAACAGAGCCTTCTATTTTCTTGTGCTATTAAAAAATTCATTATTAAAAGTGATGAAATGAATGTTTCATAGCACTGCAGCCTAACAATCTCTTTGCTGATCTGCAGGACAGGTGAAGTTATGACAGAGAAGTTTGCAATGCACTTTCCCATACTTTGCTGTCAGTGCAGCACGTACTTTTCCATGTGCTTTTCCCTGGATGGGCTCTGTAGATTTTTGTTCATAGTACCCACAAAAGAAAACGTTTTAGAAATTTTCTCTCTCCCTTTTTTTTTTTTTTTTTTTTTATAAAAGCAAAGGATGTTTTTTAATGCAGTAGTTTTCTGGAACCATCTGTTTAGGAAAAAAGAGCAGAACATTTATTTTCTCATTATTTAATATTATATTTTATATAAAATACTAGAGCCTTTATTAAACTGAATAATTTCATTACCTTTTTATAATGAGAAAAGTTTATTAGAGAACACAGGGTCATAAAGCCTTTTCCTATAAACGTCTTAAATTATCTATTTGGGCTTCAGTCTGCTCTTTCAACTCCTTCAAACACTATCACCTCAGTCACTCAGTGACAGCCTGCCTAGTAATCTGTTCAGACTGCTGATAAAGGTCCGTTTCCCTTGCAGACCTCCCTGTGCTGCACCCAGTCTCACTGTTCTCTCTGGGACAATAGCTCCAGCTTTTTCAAGTCCAGAAAGGATCCATTTTGGGGTTTTATGCTGAGTTTTTCTTTAGCACAAGGAGGATAACTCCAGAATGTAATGGGGGAAATATCCAGGTCTCCTCTGGCACGTTTGCCAGGGCTGAAGTCAGTGATGTCCAGAAAGAAAATAAGCACCTGCCTACTCTTTGTCAAGCTGCGTTTTCACTGCTCTGACCTGCTCCTGATGGCCTTGGGGAAACTCATGGACAGAAGAATTAAATTACCATGGGTGGGCTGTGAGTTCAGCCTCCATCTGGAGTTAGACCTGTTGTTACCTGATGGCAGTGCATGAGGATGAGAGCACAGTACAGCTGTGATAGACCAATTGTAGCTAAACAATCCTGTCACATAAATTAATACAGCAGCGGCTAAATATTGGTTTCTGTTTGTGGAGGGAATATAACCTTCAAAATAAATCTGCAGTGAAGAACTGGAGCATTCTGCTCCTTTGTCCTTTCATGTGTTCCTTGTAATTCAACTGAATTCCTAGTTTTATCTTGACAATTAGTGAAAAGCTGGTCATGGAGCTGTCATCATGAATTTTGAACACAACAATTTTGCTGAAATGTTTTTCAAAGGAGAGGGTCTGGAGTGAAGTATTGTTTAGGTCTGTTGCCCGGTGAATCCACACAGATGTTGTGTACACGGAATTCTGACACTTAATTGTTCTCCTCCTAGGCCTGAAAGACGTGTTTGTATAATATTTTCTCCATTATCACTGGTACAGCTATATCCATCAGAAAAATGTTAGAGCACACACACCCTTTTTCTGCATGATTAAAAGAGAATTATGTTGTTTCATGTCTCAAAATCTTCTCTGGCAACTATAACTTCTTATTAATTTATTGAAATTGGCAAACTGACTGTGTGGGAAGAAGTTCAAGAGTTGCATCAGTTGGATCTGGATCAGTTCCTGACTCGATGTGAGATATTTCTGTTGTAGGCAACACACGCTCAACTTGAGATGCTACCTGCCCATGTTTGGAGCTGTCTACCATTTGAAACTCTCAGAAGAATAACTGCAAGTAGGTCTTAATTTATAACATGGAATTACTATAGAAATACAGTGTTGAATAAATTACATGAGATTTTTAGGAAAGATAGCTGTTACTGCAGTCTCTGAAAACTGTGATCAGCCCTTAAAGGTTAAAAAAGAAAAAAAAAATTAAAGGGAGAGAAATTAAAACAGTGAAGTGATGAAGGAAGTTTGAAGTTGCTTTAAAGGCTAGTTATAATGCTTTTTAACCATTATCAAGAAAGAGGAAATGTAGACAGTGAAGGTATGGAAAATAACTGCAACAAATATAAAAGCTTAGAATTAATTGGTTTTGAGAATGTCCAGAAGCCTTTCTAATTTTACATTGCATATATAGGGCTGCATTATTAAGAGGTAATAAGGTGAAATCAAGTTTTTTTTCTGAACAATTTTGAAACCTAAGAGAACAAGAAAGTCCTGAACGGATTATTGGAATAAAATGTTTATTGATCTTTCTTCCCCTTTTTGACTTCTGTCTAAAAATGGTAATGTTAATGATAGTATCCTACACTTTGAAATTGTTATATGAAATTATTTGAATAGACTTAGATTATGGGATTGTTTGTAAATGCTCTGAAGTAAATATCACTTTGGTTTCTGCAAATGCAGAATTAATTAGTTTTGGGGTTTTTTTAAAGGCAAACACACAAAAACCCCAAATTGCTTTAAGTAACACAATGTCATTTCTGTTTCCTAACTGGAAAAAGTAGCACCTGAAAATATCAGTGAAAAGTAAATTATCCTAGGATGAGAGTGTGTGACACATCAAGGATAAAGAGAGAGGAGATTAGCAAGATTTGGGAAAATTGTTAGAGTGTATAAAAGCTTTTCCTGTCATCTCCAGCAGAAGTAGCATTTATTTTTGGCTATGTACCTGGACACCAGATTTAAAAATAGCTGGGTTCCTTCCTGCCTGAGGAAGAGAGAAAGACGGAAGCCAGATTTGTTGGCTGACCTACAGGCTTTGCATTTAATTTCTTCTGGTCACATTTCTTGAGGACATTGCTTTACAAACAAGGTGGTCAAAGCAGCAGTTCCACTGCTGATCCACGTTAATCTGGATATTTACAGGCTTACTTCCAAATGTATTTGTTCAGGTGTTGCATTCAGAGGAATACATGCTCTCTTGCAAACATTTATGTACACAGAAATACTTTGCACAAATATTCCCAGAAAAGCAAACCAAAACTAATGCTTGCTTAATAATACAGAAGGGAATTTCTGAAGTACTTTACATTGCTGGGATTATACTCCCCAATGTTTGTGGGAGCTTTCACTGCAGGCAGCAATAAAAAGAGAGAAAATGTCAGTTAACTTAACCCTGTATGAATTTATATGAATTTTTGCTTGCACTTGTTTCCTTCAGAATCAGTGTGGATATGTTTATGTGGCAATATCTAAAAGGCAGAGATTCTTCTGATGTAGGACACAAATACCATCATATGGCTTCCTTGGCACTTCATTGTGAGCCGTCAGGCTGCCTCTGCAAATTGTATAATTGGGGAGATGGTAAGCGGAAGGACAGATACATACTAATTTTTGGGCCTGGTATATTTATAGTGCATAAGAAGATGGTTCATTCCAGAAGACTTGTCCTGAAGCATCTTCAGAGACACAGCCACAATTAGCTCATTTCTGGGGGCAGCTGAGGAAGTGTGCGAATTGGTCTCATTGTATTCAGGGAAATCTAGGAAGCATATACTCTTAAGTAAAGTTTCCCAAGATGATAATGCTTTTGTTACCTTTTGTCCTCTGAAAAATAAACTTTAATCCTAACAATATTTGACTTTCAAAACAAAAAATTCCTTACATGACCTCAACTCTGTGATCTATGACAGTTTATGTAGTGCTGATATAGATTAATGTAAGTTTTGCAGCATGATTCACCTATTAATGATGATGGCATCCCATTGTATGATTAAAAGAGATGTCCAAAATTTATATAATGACTGATCATGTACGTCTACACAGTTGCAGATATGCGCGCTCTATATAAATATATATAAATATGCATGGGGTTTTGTGTATCATACCTGTCTATTTAAATATACAGAGACATATGAACTTTACAGAACTTGCCCAATTTGGGAGGTGTTTCCAAAGGCTCTTACACCCCTTGGGAGGCGCTGGCTTCCAGCACCATAGTCAGAGTGACTTTTAATTGTAAGAGTAAACATATAAATGTATAAAACCACAGGTATTTGGAATGTGCTTTCATACCTATCTTAACTCATACTGCTTAGAATGGTAAGATAACAGTGAAGCTAAGATGGCGCGAGTTTTTATCAAAACCAGAGTGCAAACTCTCCCTCAGCTGTTGTTATGTACTGTGATCACAGACACAGGAAAGAATCCATCATGCTGTGTATTCGTTGCACTGGATTAGTTTAAGCTAGGATGTTTACTGTCATGTGTGCTGCAGTCACCATTTACATTTCTTTTTTCTTTGATTACATCTTGTGTCACTGTAGGACTTTCAAAAATGTTTGTCCATACCACTGAAATAAGAAGAGTATACCAATTTTGAGCATTTCTGTTAGAAAACAGTACTAATGAGAGCTGGATAGACAGTGCTATGATTAAAAGCTGTCGATCACACTGTAAGTTATGAATTATTAAGTAATGAAGTACTTTGCCATGTAAGCAGTGTGGTAGGTTCAGCCATCCTGATAAGGACCTGGCCAGAGTCATCACAGGCAGATCTGTCACACACGTGCCACACACGATCTGCTACAGGCAGATCCCAGGAGTGCTGCCATGTGCGCAGCTCTTGTCCTATCACGCAGATATAAAAAGAGCCCATGTGCAGCTGGTCCCGCTTGTGTCAGGGCCTGCAGTGAGGACATTGCCCTGGGGCTGGAAGGTGTCAAAAGGAACTCCTTGGGATCGGAAGCCCTCCCTGTTAGGTAAGTGATGGTTTATTTTGGATCATTGGCCATAACATTTCAGACTCAGCAGTGCAGAGATGAACCCATGTGCCATCCTGAAGATGGAGCTGATGTTGGTTGAGTTTGAACAACATATTTCATTTAGCCTCAGTTTACTGGCTCCTTGACAAGTAGTTAAAGATCCTGCCACCTTTTCAGCTGGTGATTCCAAAGCCACATTGGCAACTTTGTGAATGTGAATGGAGCCACAGAAGTTTTGTTGTCTGTTCAAATGCCAGGCTTCTTCGTTTTCAGTTGATCCACATGAACAGGGTGGTCCAATGGTGAGAAAGTGTCTGAAGTCTCACAGAGGATTTCTCAGTAAGTCTGAAATGTCATTCATTGATTTCCTTCTGATTCTCAACTTTTTGTTCTCTGGGCACCTGAGTGTTGTAGCAAGGCTAGGAACTTTGCATCCAGAGCTGAATGTCAGTTGTTTGGGTTTACTATTTGAATAAATTTGCTTTCAGATGAGAATTTATTTTTAACAAACTTATTTTTAACAAATAAGCTGGTGGTTTATAGCTGAGCAAAATCTATAGTCTCAAGTGCTAAGCTGGGACTGACAGTTCTTTACTGCTTGAAACACTTGAAAAGTTGGAAGCAACAACAAATTGGTTGTGAAATTAAATTACTCTGCTAACAGCAGGAGAGGTTTTCAAGTAATCCTCAGTTTAGTCACCAAGTTATTGTAACTATGGCCCTCTGCTTCTGGTGTAGATATTTCCAATACCAAAAGGAAACTGTGAGTATAAGTCTTAAGAATCAGTGTGATTAAGTCAAGGATATAAAATCATAGATCTCTGAGGACCAAGCACATGAACCCAAGCAGGACTCATTTGCTTTCCAATTTTTTAAGAGCTCATGTTAAAAAGCACAGCTCTGTCAATAGAGCTCAAGAGATAGCTTTTACATTGTAGTTACACAGTGTCTGTAATAGGGTTCAGTTATCGTGCTAACTGTATGTGAGAGATCTGCAAAAATTTTCCAGATTTGTAGGAGAAAAATAAAATGAATGCAGTCTGCTTCACATAACTGTCTGCAGTGAACAATAAAATGGCTGTAGCAGGGATCATTTCTTTGCGTATGGAAAAAATATAAGTTTTCTATATGCTTGTAATGTATTTGCTTAAAATTTATTGCACGTATATTTAAAATATATATCCCCTGTATAAAAAGTGTATGTTTAAAATGGGACAGCTTTGCCAATTTTTATAATATTTCAAATATGTAGTAAAACAAAATGCATTCATAGTATCATAAAAAAATTGATACTTTTGGAGCACTTTAAGTGTAGCTATACCATGAGTATTTTTTAAGAAGCCTGTATGCAAAGGATTTTTCAGATACGTAATTGATAAGCAGAAAATGGAGATCCCCCTGCCCTTCTGTGGAACCTGTGACAAGATTTAGACCAGAATAATAGTGTATGGCAGGCTAAAAGAATGCTATCTCCTTGTGCTTTTCATAGTTGCAGCATAATACTTTCTGTCAGCTAGACTGAGTAGAAAGTCTTGACTTTTCTGTACTCTGATGATGCAAAGTGTCCATAGGCTTGGCTAAACCCAAGTAAGCCAGATTTAAAGCTGTTCTGTGTTGTCAAAAGAGTGCAAAGCAGCTGGAACTTATTGGTAAATCTGGCCTTATATCATTTCAGTGCATTCAGAAATCAGTGTGATTTGGTTTTTTCAAGCATACAACAGGTTACAGTGTGTAACACTACTCTAGAATGCTGTGGGAAAGGCTGTTTTGTATTGTGAAGTGAGAAGCCAGCATGGTTCAGAACTAACAGCTCCTTGATTTGTGGTACTTGGGCCAAGCTCTGCCTTCAGAGATAGGATGTAAGTAATTGGGAGAAATACACTTGCTTTGATGGACACATTTTATTCTTGGAACTTACTCAGAAAGGAACCTCAAGCACTAATTCCCTAACGGCAGTTTAAGAAAAACAGAGTATCTGAAGGTACAGAAAATCCTATGATGGCCAAACAGAGTGGGAGCGAGTAAGTTGTGCCTAAAGCTGGACAGAAAATAGGTTTCCTGGCCTGCAGGGCAAAAAAAAAAAAAAAAACCAAAACCAAACCCAAACCAACCAACTGACCAACCAAAAAAAAAAGAAAAGAAAGGGAATGTAGAACTTTTCTACTTTGTATGGAAATAGCAATAGCAAAAAAAAAAAAAAAAAAAAAAAAAACAACCCAGAAAAAAATAATGAACAAGACTCTTCTATCCTTAGGTTAAGCTTATAGTTTTTATCTGCTTTGCATGAGGCTGAGGATCAAGACCTCTTGTCTCTGAGTCAAACCAGGACTTAAACTTGAATCAGTATACCTGAGCTGAGTCTGGCCTTTCAGATATCGGAGAGAGAAGGGTAGTGGTAAGAAACCTAGGGACGTAAACAGAATTTGTGTCTTGGACGTGGATCATTTTCCTTAAAGTTTAAACTGGTACATTTCTAAGAAAGTTAGGATTTGGCAAACCTGCACTATCTGAAGCAAAACATCAGTTTAAAAAAAAAAAAAGGGAAATTAACAAAATCTGGATGGCTGTACTAATGTGGCAATTTTGTGCCCTTATCTGCTTTGGCACACCAGTGTCTAAATCCTGTGATTCATGTTTTAAGCATCTAACACTGAAATTCCACTCCTCAGAAGTCATGTTCAGGTCCTGTCCAGCAGCAGTGTTCCCAGTGGCCTTGATTTGCTGCACCGACGTTCCTCAGATGCTGAGCTACAGTGTCCAGAAATGCCTTCTTTGTGGCAGCATTAAATTCTGTGTGCACGCTGATAGGTGCCAAGTCCAACACTTGCGCTCTGGGTATTCTCCCACCCAACTCACCAGTGGGGTGCAAATTCATCCATGCGTGCTGAACTCATGTAACCAATATTGATGGGTCTCTGAGCAAAGGCAGTGCTGTTGCTGCAGCTGCCATCTTCTTATCCACTTGCTCAGCATTTAGTCTCATGTGCAGGACACAGATTTGTTTTGGTTTTGTATTTTTTTCCCCTCTGCCTAAAGCAAATGAAAGATATTTCTGTGAGGATGCCTTGACACTAGGATGTGGGAGAGGGCAGATGATGCTTTCTGCCTGTTCCATGGATGCTGTTTAAGACTGCAGTGCTCAAAAGAGTACAGAGAACCTGCATATTTGTGCTTCATCCAGGATTTTGAACTGTTCACTAGAAAGACTAGCTCAGCTTTCCCACATGCGGGGAAGGTGCCTGATGATTTCACAGTCTGTCTTTGCTCAGGTTACTATTTAATTATTCCACGTGAAACATTTAACAGGAGAGACTGAGCCTGTTTCCCTACCAGTTGTAGAGTATTTTGGAATGGGCAGACATCTTGCAGATATTAGAGCACAAGGAAACTAAAGAAGCTGCTGAAAGTCCCAGCAGAGTTTCTGACAGCTGGAAATGGAAGAGGCACTTGTTGATGCTTCATCCTGTGTTTTAGCCATGAATTATTTTGAACTGTGATGTTTTCCTGTAAACTGAGCATTTGCTCTCTTCATTTTCTCGTGGTTCTGACATCTTTACGTGGCACTAGGTGTGTGATGGCAGTTTTGATTATCTATCACTTACCTCATCTTGCAGGAAGGAAGGGTAAAAGGGGGGGAACATTTTAGGAGTCACTGCAGTTAGGACAATGTGCAGCCATTCATGTGGTTTCTGAATCCTCACGTGCCTCCCTGGCTTGTTAAGATAATTTGTTCTTGTGGTACTGTACCCCCTCCTTCATCCTGGCAATTCTTCTTTCCTACTTCCCTTTCATGCCAAAGTAGTTTTTCCTTTAGGGAAGATGAAAGACAGGCAGTTTGATGTTTTTTGGGGTTTTTTAGAGTGATGTTGGATGGGATTTTGAGCAACCTAGTCTAGTGGAAGGTGTCCCTGCCTGTGGCAGGAGATTGTAACTAGATGTTCCTTAAGGTACCTTCCAACAAAAACCATTCTATGATCTTACGATTTTTCCTTTTGAGATACTTAGCTCCTGTAAGTCCCTTCAGAAGTCCCTTCTGAATTTGTTCTCAGCTGTTTTCCTAGAAAAAAATCAAATAATCACCCAGACTCTGCCTGAAAAACACTGGGGCTGAGTCACAGACAATTTTTGAAGAGAGGGGAGGTTGTGTTAAATGCATACCAGGAGCTAATAGACCTGCCTCAGACAGGTTATTTTCCACTTCAGGATATTGAATAGTGTCTGTGGCTTCACAGCTGTTGAATTCTGGTGGGCTTCACACTATAGAGCTCTAGTGGCAAGGGACAAACATGACTTTGTTCTTTGTTTCCTACAAATTTAATTATTTTTAAGGGATTGGGAATTTGGTTGTGAACATGCTTTGACATATATTCTTTGCTGATTTTTAAATTTTCATTCTACTGAAAGGTTTGACAGTTAAAAGTTAGCCATGGAAATCATAATCTACTGTAACTAAATACGTAAATTCCAATAATAAAATTATGGGGAAAACCCCTGAAGACATTTATAAAGTAATATAGAAAAATGTAAATCATTCAAAGAAACACTAAAGCATGGTGTAGTTCAGAATTATGTTAGTCAAATAACCATGAATTTTTTTATTAATAGAAAAAAATAAAAAAAGCCAAATTATATCTTGCAGACTAAGCAAGTATTAGAAGCCCTGTCTCCACAGATCTCCATCACATGCAGAAGCACTGAAAGCAGTATCCTCCTTGAAGAAGGTTTCCTTTTCTAACTCTCTTCCAGGAGTAAGGAGCGAGTATGGGTATAGCATCTTCTCAGGTAATAAAATATAGCTACAGAATTGTTTGGGGGAAGGAGCTATACATAGGCATTTGGATTCAGTCAACTGAAATTCATAATAGATGTTCTTGTTCTTAAGCTTCTAAAAGACAACAGAAGACCTAAAAACCAGATGACGCTACTGGATCAATTAGTTTTAGATGGTTTCTGAGAAAGTATTTTTGTTCAAAGTCTTAGTTAACTCTTTTCCTGTTTTCTTGTTGTTATAAACAATGATCTTGAAATTCATATTTTCATTTTTCTCCCTGCTTTTCTGGATGGTTCATTTAGATGTTCCTTACCATTAAATGGCATCAAATGAGTATGCAACTTACAGAAAGAAGATTGCTTGCCATTTTTGTGCTTACCATTAACTAACTACAGGTTCAATTAACTGGAGGTAAAAACCTGGAGACATTTTTCTAACTTTGGCAAATAATATGTATTCCTTGAAAATCTTGCCCAAGTTGCTTGAGTAATGAGTGAGGTATTTGAACAGAATATTAAACAATGCAATCAGATCAAATCCTTTTCAAGCAAACCAGATGCTAATACTTTTCAGCAAAGTTCCAGTGAAATGGTTAACATCCTAAGGGGAGAGAAATATGTTCACCTTTGCTGTTTGGTTATGATCATTAAACATGAAAATCCAGAATTATTAAGAGAGCAATCTTATGTCTCTTTTTATCTATCAAAAGCCTGGACTGCTATAAATCTCATGAGAAAGCCTTTTCTCACAAGACTTATTAGAACAATTCTAAATCAGCTGCTGGCCAAAATGAACCTCTGAAGTTTTTAAAGTTCATAAAACGTTAAGTATATATTTCTCAGGCTGTTCCTGGTTGTTCTGGAGGACAGCTTAATCCGTCCTCTTGTCAGCATTGTTTTTTGCTCCCCAAGGGAATATTGTACAATATGTTTCCTTTGACATGTAATATGACTGCAGTTCAGTGTAATCTCTTGCAAGATGATAGCGTGAAATATATAGAAGAAATTTTTTGCAGCAAGATTTTGGTTGTTTCAGGATAAGTTAACTGTTAGGCCTAGAGACCGAAACCTGTAAAATTCCTGAAATTTGGCTGAACTAGTGAGTGCAGGACCCTTTTATGCAGTCTAAGTTTTGAGAAAGCAAAAGCAGAAACCTGAATGGAATACTGAAATGATTATTCAAGCTCATATGGATGAAGAGCTGCTGTAAGACCCATCTCAATTTTACCTTTATTTTGCTTAACTATATATAGATTAGGCACAGTCATGTCCATTAGCAATTTCTGTCTTCCTCTCATGTAAGCATAAAACTAGTTTAACAGAGTTTCCTGGGAAGAGCACGATGCATCCAAAACACACAAGTCCTCATCCAGTTTCCTGTCTGTAGGTAATGCTGCAGTCATTTCGGATTAGCGATAAACGGTCATGAAATTGGAAACAGGTTCTCCCAGCTTTACACAAGAATCTGCAAAAACATGAATAGTTGTACCCAGAACGTATGATTCCAATTCAAACATCATAAAATAATATACAGTGCATGCTTAACTGCATGCAGGGCCCTAATAACATATTAAATGACATTGCCAGATGCCAAAGACAAATATGGTTTCAGCATTCAGATGTTTAGGAACCTGGAGGAGACGATGGCTTAACTTGAACTACTGTCAGGGCTTTATTTCTGTAAAATCATTTTCTTACCCCATCACTTTTCCCCCATAGTTTCTGTTATCATTCCACTTGTTCTGGCACATATTTTGTGTGACATTATATCATACGTCTCAAAAAGCTCTGATATAGCCTGAGCACTCTTTGGCTGTGCTGGTTGAGTTAACTCTTCTCACCATTCCTTAAAACCCTTGATTGTGCAAGTACCCTCTTGGAAATGCAGACTGATAGAGATACTGGAGAATTCCTCGTCAAGTTTGCATGTGAAATGTATGTTGTGTGCTTTTTTTCCACAGGCTTTGTAAGTAAATTTCCACCCACAAACATTCAGCTGAACAGGTTTCATTTTTGCAGTCCAGTTATGTGAGATGGGAGATCTGAGAGAGAAGTCCTTCATGCAGCTACTGTAGTTTCTACAGTGTAATACTGGGATCACAAAAACGATTAGAAATGTTGATCTGAACACCAGCCCTGTGCAATTTAAGAGAAAAACACAGGTACAGTGAGTAATTCATGCTATTCATTATTCCAAGGACTTGAAGTATGAAGCTGTATCCAAATTTATAATCCAAACTAAAGACATATGTCACAATCAAATGATGCAAGTTGGGAGGGAATAATCTGAGAAATCACTTACTCTGGGTAACTCATAAAAAAATTGGGGTGGGGGGGGTGGGTGAGGTGGGTCATTTGCCAGCACATAAATCTAAATCTGGAGCTGAGCTAAAGTAGGCTGATGTGAAAAATCAACATCTTTTTGCTCATGCTTCCTGAAATATTTAGGCTGCGAAAGATGAATGCTAGCAAACCAAGCCTTTTTCAACCATAAGATAAAATAATACAAAAGAAGGATCTCAAGAAGACCTGTAAAAATGACAAAACTAGCCAGACTGCTGTTTTCCAAAATACTTTCCCTTATGTTTTCAATGAATTAGGGATTTCCATAAGCTTTCAAAGTGTTTGTGCCAGATGATAACATCTTTCCCAGTAGGAACTGAATCAGAACAATATAAACCAATGACTTTCAGCTGAAAACAAAAGATCCCCCACGCTTGCTGCTGCAATATGGGTTAAAATCTTATGACTTTGAAATGTAATTTTTTTAATCACTATTGCTGATATTGTTGCCTCTGTATGGGAATTGAAGACTTGCAACCACAAGTAATCCATATTATGTACTTTGTCACAAGGATGGAGTTTTTAGGTTTTCATATTTAATGCCAGTTTTGTGGTAGTGGTATAGTTGCCTGTTTGAGAGAGCCCACTTAAAAAGGCTTGCTTTTTTAATGATCCACAATGACCATTTATCATATCTCATGTAATATGATTCTCCTAGAAAACTAGGGCAAGCCCAAACCTTTACCACGAGGTACTAGAACACTGTGAGATGGATTTTCTGTACTATTTTGGATAGTCCATTCTCTTCTGCAATATCTGATTTCACAGGTACAGATGATATGGGGGCAACATGGAAGAGTTGTAGGTTTACTGGTGGAACTCCATCTCTCAAATATACCCGTCATGGTACTTGGGAGAATAATTATACTATTATATTTTCTTTCACTTACAACAGCAGTGGCAGAAGCACATGATGTTATTGCACAGTTAAGTTTCAGTTTACTTGAATAATCTCAAATTACATGTGATGCTGGACAATTTCCCCCAGATGATGCCTCCAATTTTCTGGTATCAGATATTTATCTTTAAAGGTTGTTTTGTTGTGGTGTTTGTTTTTTGTTTCCCCCCCCCCAACAGGTATGTTAAAGCTTTGTGAAGTTACTGATTAATTCTATGTCAAGTTTCTGTTTTTAAGTATCTTTGATTGTGTCTCTGCTCTTTTTACCTACCTTGTCCCTTATCTTCGAGCAAAGCAGTTCAGTTTTGCAAGAACAAGAGACCTTTCTCTAGAATTTAATTACTCAGATTTTCAGACTCCATTCTCATTCCCAGAGAAATGAGTTTGAATGAATTAACTGTTAAGATAGTTACGATATTATCATAGTTTCTGGTTCTAAATATCAACTGTAGATTGAGTTGCATCGATATTACTGAGGGATTAATTTTGACCGAGGCCTTTTTTTAATCTAGAAAAGAAAAATAAAAATCCAACACAACCAAGAACAACAAAAATCCCAACCCCCAGCTGTACGTAAGCTCTGAGGGGCCTAGGTTGCATTTGCGAAGTTAAATAAATAAAGAGAGGAACTGCTGTTTTGATTCAATGAGCCATACTTAAACTTTCGCAAAATTGCTGTTGAAGTACTGTTTTTGCAGAACCACCACACTTTGCAGGTCATAAGGACAAGCTAGGTCCATAAGGAAAAGCATTTTAGGTTAAAAATAAAGGGAGAGAAACTGTGCTTATTTGGGTATGTGCAATCTTTATGGCACTGCAAACACAAAATGCAGTAGCTGAGGCAGCATGCTTTTTGTCAGAGTGTTGGCCTGCTTTTCTTTAGGTAATCTGAAGATATACAAAGCTGTGTAAATGGAACTCCTTGTATCTAAAACTTTCTGTCCTTCTTTGCAGCTCTGCTGCAGATGCAGATTAAATTAACGCACTGGTATAACCTGGAGTCTACACGGATGCACTAACAAGTCATGGGAGTTGTGAATAAAAGATTAAATAAGATACCTCAGTAATCCATTTTAAAAGAGAGAAAGATACTTCTTGATCATGTGATTAATTTTTCTTTTTATGTTCTTGAGGCGCTGGTGTAACTAACATTGATTTTTTTTGCTTAGTGTTTGTAATCACTGAAGGGGCTCTGGTGGTGGAATTTTAACCCTTCCTTCTTTCCACAGCCTTTACACTGACCCTAATGCTTCCCATGGGAAATAAGAGAATTTGCTTACTCTCTTTGTGTAGGGTTAGCCATAGGTTATTGAAAATGACCTGTTGTTATCGTGCCAATTAATAAAATGTCACAAGTAATTTTGGCAGAACTAAAGAGCAAACTAATTGAAGGACCAGTGAATGGAAGTCAGAAAATTTTCATCTGTGTTTAATATCTACCAGGGCTCAAATTCAGCTTTAATTTCACATATAAAGATGTAAATTCCAAAGTATGTACACCTTTTTCTAGTACTACTTATGGCACAATTTTTTATAAAGTTGCATTAAACAATCTGATCAATAATCAAAGCAATCAAGATTAAAACTTGAAGCTAAATTGCATTGCCAATTCCTGCTTTGAAAAGAACCTTAAACTTTTAAAGGAGCAGACTTTTATTTAAAAGGTTTTTTAGACAATATCTTGGAAAAAAAGAACAGCAAACCACTGTACAACTGATGATGTAGAATTATGCATGTATGAATCCCCAGGCCACATGCTGCATGGAGTTGCAGCAGTTCTTTATCCTTAGAGATGGCTGCTCATAACTTAAGAATGTGTAATTACAGAACACTCCCTGAATAAATACTATTGTTAGGAGCCAAGGGTTCTGCAAGTTAACAATGAGTTATTGTTGCTGTTATTGTTTATAATACCTTTTAATGGAATTGAAAAACCAAGATGCAGCAGCTCTACACAGGAACAAACTTCTTATAATGAGGACAATTTGCAGAAGCTGCGCTTGGTCTGCAAATTGTTTAATGGTAGATGACATCATTCTGCCATCTACGTACTCCTCAGCATTTTTTGATTTATAAAATCCCAATGGACTGTGGCCTTTTCTTTCTTTCACAACTTTCAAAAAGTGCCTGGCTAATGTAGAATTGCAGATTTTCATTTGACATGCAGTTCCTGCCAGTTAATACCCTTTATTCTTTTAATGTGTGTCATGAAAGCTGCTACTTCCATCAAGAGCTTCTGAAGAACATAGTATGAGGACAAATTCTTTTCGGCATCACACCAGGCACTGTGACTAACTTTTGAAGGACGGTATGTTGTAACTGGGAGCAGTTTGGCTTTCACTGTATATTGTACATATATAATAGAGATGAATGGAAAAGCCAGCAAGTGAATATTTTAGGCTCAGTGTCAGGAATTGTTTCTTTACAGTGAAATCTTTTATGATAGAGAATAGTCTCTGGAGGAAAATGATGGGAGCTCCTTTACTTGAGTTGTTAAAAATTGGACAAACCTCTCAGAACACAGTATGGAGCGGTCTTGTATTGGCAGAAATATGAACTAAGTACCTGTGAGCTCTTTTCCATCCCCAGTTTCCATGAAAGACAGATGGATAGGTTGATAACTGTTAAGGCAGCTTTAGCAGTGTACTGCTAATGCAGCTCTTAAACTTGCCAGACAGGTTTTCAAAAGGCATTTGGACAACTATGTGTGAAGTGGTTCATAAATTATACTACATTAAACCAACAAAACTCTTTTTACTTCATGGAGGTGGCTTCAGCAGCAAGAAGTCAGTGTGTCCACCATTGTTCTCACCATCAGGATTATTTTATTCTCCTGGGGAGCTAGACCTGTGTGAAAGGATTTCCTGTGAACTAATACCTGTTTAAACATCACCCAGACTGAGCCTGTGTATTGCCTTCCCTCACAGTTGCTCTAAAAAGTGCCTGGCTCAGAGTATTTCTTTAGTGAGTTTTAGAATAATCGGTGTGCCTTGGCCCCACCAACATCACCTCCATACTAGAGATGATCTATTTAATGCAGGGAGAATGGGGAAATATTAGAATTAACAGAGAATGAATTGGAAAGGAGTTTCTACCTGACCAAAAAGGTAAAGAAATTTAGAAATTAAATATGAGCATATAGATGGAAACATTTCCCACTGCTGGTATGAACCCTTTTATAAAGAATTTATCCACATAATACTTGCTTGCTTTTTTTTTGTTTGCCTTTCACAAATCTTTTAAAAGTAGTTCATGAGTAGTGATGAGAACCAGAGGTCTATGTTCACAAACAGCCATAAAAGGAAACAGTTAGGAGTGGACAGTCGTTCCATATAGCAGTTTTTTTTTATCAGAAGATGTCTTGGTTTTATTTTCTCTTTTCTCATTTCCATCAGTTCAAGTTTTTGAAGTTGACAACTCTAAGTTATATATAAGCAGTATATCTTACCAGAAAAATTCTGGGCAGCTGATATTTGTTTTCAGTCTCTGCTTCTGGCTGAGAAAGGGTCTCTGTTGTAGTCCCAGCTGAGGAGCTCCAACAGCAGGGAAGGGAAGAGGGAGGGGTGTCTGCTTACTTTTCAGTAAAGGCTTCTCACTGCAGGACAATAATTAGTGCTTTATGCAGTGTGATTTTTTTTTCTGGTATTATTACATATTTAACAAGATCTAACTTCAAAGATAAGTATGGCACGCTTGGATTTGAGGAATCATTTTGGAGTCTCTAAACACAATGAAGAGCTGCTACTAAATTGTCCTTACTAATGCTGAGTCAAAGGGCATTTCTTTGTTTTATGTGTGTGGGGCACATGATGGTGTTATGTTTCTAAGCATGAAGGGAAATAAAATATAGTCATTGCCAGATGTTTTGTTGAATGTGATTATTTCAAAAGTAGATACCAAAAGGTGGTATATCATAGAATCACAAACTGGTTTGGGTTGGAAATGACCTTACAGTTCATCTAGTCCCAAACCCCTGCCACTGGCAGGAACACCTTCCACTAGCCCAGATTGCTCAAAGCCCCACCTGTATGCTATCAGAAACTACAGTTTCTGAATAAGAGCTGCTTCAGCAAAGGTGTTTCTGGTAGTGAATTTTCTTCATCTCTTTCAAGTGGAGAATCTATTCGCCATTGATGTTAATCTCTTGCTCTTTTTCTCCTGTTCCACACTGATCTGGTTGGAACTAGATGATCTCAAGGTCCTTTCCAACCCTAACTATTCTATGATTCAATACATATGGGAAGTTGGGATATGCACCCCTGCTGAAGGTGGCTGGAATAACAGGTAAAGATGAAATTTATTTTATTATTTAAACCATCTTTGGCATCAGCAATCAAGAAAGTGTAGATTAGGTTATTTAGTGAAACAGTATGTCAGGATTGTCCTGTGGAGGAACTAGTTAGAGCCAAAAAGGCTCAGTTGAAGAGTACGAGGTGTGGCAGAAAACAGAGGCAAGAGCATTTTTCTCCAAGACACAGCATACTGATTAATCTTAGAATAAGATTTCTTACCTTCCCATTTATTTATTTTAAATGAGAGATATAGTTTATGGTAACTAATTCCATGTTTAAAATTAAACGAAAAGGGGAGAGAAAAAAAATATTGCAAGGGGCCTAGGTAAAAAAGATGTGATTGTTTGCTGCCTTTATTGGAAGTGTTCACAAAGCTTCTAATGAATCAGATTCATAGTTTAGAGCTGTTATTTAGTGTTAGCATGGTTTCCATGAAGATCACTGCTGCTTACTACTGTCACTCAGGCACTTTCTGATGGGCTGAAAGACATCTGCTCAGCTTATTTCATTTAACTTGAAGGAGAACTTTTTAGGTTAAAAAAAAAAAAAATTTGGAAGAGGAAGCAAAGGTCTTACCTGATGAATAATTGTTATTACAGAAATACTCAATTATCTGACAGGACATAAACTGTGCTGAAAAATCCCCTCATCTTGTTAGGTAATCTGGCAAAAACTGAATATATCCTAATATGTTATTTGCCTTATTGTAGCCATTTTAATCCCATAAAGTAATACAGGGAGCAAATCTTAGATCAAACTATTTTTAGCTGCCAGTCTGTCACAAGGAACTTTTTCCAGTGCACTGAGGTAAAGAAGTGGGCAAGAAGAAGGGAAGCTTGGTATGGCTCCAAAAATTCATCTTTTTTATGGCACAAGCTGTGGACTGTGAAACTAGTTGGGAGCAAGAAAACCAGTTGCCACCCTGACAGTCCCGGCAATTTTGATTTTTGGCAGAGAAGCTAGGAAAGCTTTCCAGCTGGGGAATCACGGGGGAATCACTCTGCCTGCGAAAGAGGCCTGGATAGCACTAGCACATACAAGGAAGAGGGCCCTACTTTATAAGAGGACATCCTTGGAGCGACTGGCACAGATAGTCCCACTGCTGCATGAAGTTGTACTGGGAATCATGGTGCGGATGCCAACAAGTTGAATAGAGTGGTTTTTGGGAGGACTTTTTCAAACCTCTCTGAAAGTCCTTCCAGTATTTTTGGGCAAAGTAATCAAAATATGTTATATTAAACCAATCGTCTGAGGCAGCAAAATGAAGTACTTTGAGCCTATTTTTCTGAGCCATCATTCTCCCTGGCTCTCTCTCCATATGTATCTGAGTGTAACCTATTTTAAGTGCACAGTATTTGCATTCTAACACCAGTTGAAAGTGTTGCACTTGGCATGTGTTAGAATTTCTCGTATGCCAGATAAATCCTGGGTCCTTTGGAAGAAAGCAATGCCAATCAATCTGCTTCACAGTAGGGGTAATGTATCATTTGTAAGTTTTTAATCATATCTCAGAGTTTTGGAATAATGTCCTTGGGAGCTCAGCCTGTGTTTTTCATCAGCTGACTGCCTCTGTGTGAGCACTGGGAAGCCAATAATTTGGGGGTCATCGCTCACAGAGAAGGTGTTAGAATACAAACGGGGCTTGATCAGTTGCAAATGGCTAAGGATTTCAGTTTTCAGCTGGGCTATGAACTTTGAGTAAGATCTTGATAAACAAACAGCCATCCTGGTGGGCCTGATTTCACAGTAGTGCCTCAAGTGAGGCAGGTTTGTAGAGGTGTAAGACTGATCCTGAGAATGTTTTGTTAGCTGATAAAATTCCCTCGGTCATCCAAGCTGTGCCCTTGCACGTGCCCCCGGACGTGTAGCTTTTTGTGAGTCCTGAGAAACTCAGCATTTACAGCATCCACAGAATCAAAGGAATGAGCCACGCACCACTGTGCTGCTGCCTTGGGGTGCAAGGGATGCCTGCAGGTGGGCTGCTTGGAAATCAGCTGGTGTGTGTGTGTGCTGCAGAGCCTTGGGCAAAGCAGCTCCCCTTCAGGAGAGAGTGTGTGTGGTATTGCCCTCTTTATACACTGTCTGCCAGTACATGTGTCCCCTAAATAGGGAGGGAGGGCTTTTTGTGCTTTCTTCTTCTTACAGTGACACACTGTGCTAGGCAAGAGTGTTTTTTCCCCTTTCTGTAGAAGCTTGGACATAATCATATGAGTTATTGGACCAGAGGGATGGACTTGTAGAAAGTTTAGGTTTTGATCTCTGCTTTAAGAATGCCTTATAAATGTTCTCTAATGACTGCTTAATAAAGGATGCTCAGGCAGCCCTCAGCATGGGGGTTGGAATTCAGATCTCCCCAGTGCCTGGTGGCTGATAGAGGAATAAATTCATTAAAATGGAGAGAAAAAGTGTTTTGAAAATAGCAAAGCATTCATGTATTATGGTAGCAGATGCCAACTAATTAACTAGATACATAAAATTGAGACTAATCTAAACCAGAGACTGAAAATAATCTAAAATAGATGAAAACGAAGTCAGAATTTTTAACTAGGCTGTTGGGCAGGGAAAGAAAGCTTGCAACAGGTCTTATTGCTGAGTTAAAATGACTGGTTCTAGCATTCACTGATGCTAGCGTTTATTTTCTTTTGCCTGTGTATGTTTGCCTTCTTTTGGAGAGGATATACGGAATGAAGAATTAGTGAAGCTTCATGTTCTGGTATTTTAATAATAGCTGAGTTGATGACTGTTGGGCCCTGCCTGAGAAGGAAAATGATACTGCTGCAAGGAGGAAAAAGAATACTGCATTGAAGAGAAGGGTTCTCAGCTGGAGAGCCAACTTGATACCAACAGACAAGAACGTGCTACAGATTGTGCAGCTGATGATACCATTACAATGCAGTGCTGGCACAACAGCACTGAAATTTCTGTTCAATTATTAAGAAAACATAAATATCTGGTTTTTAAATGGATTTAAAAAAAAAAAAAAACAACCCTACTTAAATCTTAAAGTGGGTATTTAGAAATACAGGAGTACCTTGAATATTTTCATTGATAACATTGACAGCTCTTCTCATTACTGCTGATCTAGTATTCTTTCCTCTTTATTGCTGTTGAAAAGATTATTCTTAGAAAATAAAGACATACTTGGAGATTTCTGGAGGCAAAAATAAATACACAGTGTCCTGATGAAGTAATAAGCGAATAGGATCCTATTCCAAATATTTTGTAAGTGGGAGATGGGATAGGAACTGTGGCAGAAGGAGCTAAACATGTTTCCTGAGGTCAGCCAAGAGGGAGGCAGTAGGAGGTACAATGAGTACTCCCTGCCCCATGATACCAGACCTTCTATGGAAGGTATAAAACTTAGGATTTAAGCTAAAGTTTGTACTTGATATGGCAATTACAAGTGAGGCTAACACATGATGAGATAGATTTAACAAACATGCGTACTATGGCATAAATGTGGAAATACACAACCTGTAGTTATTAATGGCCTTATGTCCTTCCAGCCTGTAAAAGAATTTAGGACAATAAACCCCCAAATACCTAGTGATAGATTTTTTCCGTACTACAGTGCATTGATAAAGATACTCCTGGCAGTTATGAGGATTTTTTTGGAATTTAATGTAAAATAAGAAAGCCCTTAAAAATTCTTAATTTTTCCCTCATTTTTTTCCTTTAGAAGATTTTTTCAACTCTGCATTAAACTGTCTTTAATTCTTAGCTGCGTGTCACTTTACATTAGTGCTTACCAACATGAAGAAAACTTTTAGTGTAATCAGCTGCAATTTGTAAAGTGATTGTTTTGTAAGACAAGCTATTTTTCAAAAATACTGTTCAGCTTCTTGAAATGTGCCTATCTAAATTCTGGGAGGGAATCATGAACTTTAATTATATGGGAAATATTTTACAAAAAGTAATTTTAGGTATCCTCAAAATGCCCACAAAACCTCATTAATTCAGATCTATTGCTTCTGAAGCAAAATGTGAGAAAATAAAGATTCTGGGCTTTAAAAAAGCCCAGGAAGACAGATGAGCTGCTGCAGTTCACAAAGAAGAATCTTAGGTGGGCAAGGGTAGGTGTTGCTTTGGAAAGTTTTCTTTAGCGCTGTTAGTGGAGCTTTAGCTATACTACAGCAGAGAGGGAAGAAATGAAGCCAGGACAAGATACTTGAACAGTAATTTCAAAAGTCTGAAAAGGCAGGCTTTTCAATGTCCCGACCTAAATTTATCATAATGGCATGAGAGAGGCATATGCTAAAATACTTAAGCGTCATACCAAATGGATGAATTTGTATGCCATGCTTATACTGCTAGATTGCCGGGTACTCTTCTAATCCTTATGAGAAAATCTTATTTTGTTAAGCAGGATTGAAAAAATTCCTCTGTGGGGATATTATACTGTATAAACTGTAATTCAATTATTTAATAAGTATATATTATAATGTAACATAACTCCTATTACAGAAGGCTGCTCAAAACTCTGTCCCTGTGCGTACTGGTGTCAGTGTAAAATCTAGGTGGATTCTTTGGGGAAACTTTACTCTTCAGTTACTCCAAACCAGTTTCTAAAAGATACAAGCTTACCAAGGACATTGAACAGATATTCTAGACACACATCTATCAAAATTCTAGAGAAAGAAGCTCTGAAAACAGAGCCAGGCCATAGGCATGTTTTCTGCTTTTCAGCATGTTCATTGAACTAAGATAGACCTCCTTCTCCCGGGAGCTGGTCAGGTACAGAATTAGCAGCAAAATACATTTGCATCACAGGCAGCTGAAGCAGAGTGTAAGGAAGTCTGGGGTGGTGAGAGGAGACCCCCAGATGTGTGTGTCGTACTTTGGTTTAGCAAGAATGTGGAGGGGAGGAGGGCAGTTGAGAGCAGAGTTAAGGGCTGAGAGTAGAAAGTGTAACTAAGACAGGAAAGAGCGTTGGTTGTTGGTTTTGTTTGGTTTGCCTTTTTTTTTTTTTTTTTTTTTTAAACACATAGATCATAACAGAGTTTCTACAAGTTAAGGCTTAAGGATTACAAGGTATATAGTGTTATTTTCTTTTTGGAGGGCTCCTTAGGAAATTTTTAGAGCATTTATTGTCCTGGTTATAACTTGAATCCATGCATTAAACCTGTGTTTTAACATTGTTTTGTAAATATTTTCTTTCTCATCAAAACCCTGAAAAATTGTGTGTTATCACTTCAGTAGAGTGGCAGGGTTTTTTGTGAAGTTTCTTCATGGGCCAAAATGCCCTAGCTTTTACTTTGGACTTGACAGCTAAAATGAGGTAATTCTAATTACAAAACAAAAAAGGTTAACTTTTATTAGACTTGCCACAAAATACCACTGATTCACTCAGCTGGTTTTCATGTGAAATGTCAGCAGGAGATCTGTACCATTTGGCAAATAGCCAAGTGTTACTAAGGATTGCATCCAGCTTTTTGAGATCAAGTGATGGCGGGAGGTAAATGATATTATCGCCACCACAGAGAATGTCGAGAGCAGAAGTGACAGGTTATTCAGTAGGCTGCAAATTGAACTGATGATGCTGGATAGAGACAGTAAAATTTAGTCAGGCTAAATTACGATAATTGTACCTTCTGAAATGAAAATCTTTATAGCAATGAAAATAAATGATATCCTAGAAAATCCTTCTCAGCCTGACTCCATTCAATTTCTCTCTACTTTGGATTCTCTGGGCTTTATTTCTGTTTCATCTATGGAAATACAGAGCTACCAGATTATTCTTCAGCCAGTAAATCCAAATCTGGTATGAGAGTTAGCAGAGCCAGCAGAGCCCAGAAGGAGGTATGCTGATAATGACTTCAGCAGAGAAGAAAAGACAAGAATGACACCCATTTAGTATCCTTCATATGCAACAAAGCAGCATCAAGGGTTTTAAGTGTGGCTGCTGCAAACCTCTTTGGAATCCAAACTCATTTTTTGTACAATGAATCTGTGTGAGTGTTTGATATTTTAAATTAGTATGTTTCAATTCTACTTCTGGTTCAGTGATGATATTTATGCTAGAAATGTCAAGAAATCTTATTCCACTACCCAGGGTGAAGGGGGGAACCTATGAAAGAGTTAAGTAGATAAAGAATTCCATACATCCACCCACATTTTCTCATTCCTCAAGGGCATCTCTTTTCCTTCTCTTGGTGATGGGAATAATTTTTTTTTTTACTGTATTTTTGAGCAACCTTCCCTGGTTCATTTTATCTTGGTGATAAACTATTTTTCTGGTAGTTCTAATTTCAAGTGTGTTTGAGACACTAGCTGTGTTTTAAACTTGCTTCTAAATGACTATGCTTCATAAAATTAATCTTAGAAAATGAGAAACACAATTCTCATCTTGTTTATGTGCTCAGATACCATGGTGAAGAGCACGAAATAGGTAATGATTGTGTATAATTTTTTGAGTAAATCAAAGTTAGAATTTGTATCCACTTTCACTTATGAGAAATCAACCAAGGCTTTTGGAAAAACTCTACAAAGTTGAGGGATTCCAGTGCTAGCTGAAAATGGCATAGGTATGCTGTTACAAAGGCTTGTTTTGTTGCTTTTGAGACATCTCCAGTAAGTGAAGAATAAATAGAAAATACTGCCACTACTCACTGTGAAGAGCTGCATTAAAATTTTCACTTTTGTTCTGGTAAATTTTGTAAGAACAGTGAAGTATTTCCTTTCTGTTTCTTTCTGAAATTGGGCAAGCTTGTGCCCCTCTTTACTTCACCATGGGGTGCTTTTGCTTTGGCAGGAGAAAATGCAGATAAACGAAAACAGTCTTCACATCCTTGTGAAAGCTTTTTATTCATTTCCCTTCTACGTGGAGATGAGGACCTTACAGCAATTTAACCAGGTCAGATCACTTAGCCAGTATCCTGTCTTTGAGGCCTGAAGTAGGTGTTCATAGAAAAATGTAGGATGGGAGCCTGAACAGTGATGACTATATAAAGAATGACTGTGGGTTGAAGTCAGGCTTCTTTGTACAGAAAAGAGAAGCAGCAGCTCTGTCCTCACTAATCAATGTAGGTTTTTCCAAGCATGTCTCTGAAACAAATTTTGAGATAAAAAGAAAGGCAACTAATTTTTTTTAACCAGGGTGTCCAGCACCAGGGTGAGGCTGTTCTTTTGAATTTTATTTTTATTTTATTCATTTTCTTTAAAGCTACTGAGCTGATATTTTCACGGCACTGTATATGATGACTCCAAGGTCTCTGTTCTCTACTGGTAATCAACAGTAAGGTTCATTTTAACTCTATCTCTGTGTGCTATATTCTACATTTATCTACATTCAGTTTATTCTATCACCTTTTCCCCCAGTCATTTAAGCTTACAAGTTGGCCCTACATAGTTGGATCTCATCTTTGTTATCTTGGATAAGAGTCACAAATCATATAATTTCCCATAACAAATCAAAAATTTCTTTAGGAGGTGAGAGACCTCTTTGTTTTGCAACAGGTATTTGAGTTTAGGTCTTCAGTATGTCTGCTGGTTTGTTTTGAATTGTCACGTGTTTTTAATTTTATTTTATTTTTGGAGGAGAAGGGGTTCTAGTCTGAACCCAGGCTGTTACGTTCGGATCTCCATGTTATATCCATCTGCTTTTGGCTTGAGAGCTTAGACAACAGCAGTTTGGGTTCTGCTGTACCTATGAAGTTGCTCAGCACATCCGTTGCCTTACGCAGAATTTGTTGGTATCAGCTCTGCTGCCTCACCAGTATCTGAAACACAGTGCTCTGCATCAGGCTTCTATTTCTGTTCTACGTCTCTCGGGCTGATGTTATAGCTAAGGAAAGAAGCACTGATGTCACAGCCTGTTTCTAACACAGTAACAGTTCACTTCCTGCAGTACTTTTGGACAAATATACTTGGAGTGATTGTATTTGTGTTATTTTCATATCTCTCTGAATTCTCAGCAGGACTCGCCTTCTCAGGATTCTTTTTTTTTTCCCCTGACTTGAATTATTCTTAAATTTCTGCATTTAATCTGCTCTAGACCTAGATGATCCACAGTCAAAGATTTGCCCTTCTCTCTAAACCCTGCCTCTCTGTTTATCTTCCTGTTCTTCTGCTTTTCTAATGCAAACAGCAGAGTGAACTCTCCTCCTGAGGAAATTGCTCTGTGCCTCACATCCACTAAGCTACAACTTACCATGATGGCAAACTTAGACTGTGTAAAACAGTGGTCTCACTGAATCTAACACTTCTGTTGATTTTACTGGGGTCTGGTTTTCCCCCAGTATTAAATTGCCAGAATTAAAAATAAATATTAGTGAGTGGTTGAAAGCCAAAGAAAACAACCCAAAGATTCTAAATTTGTTTAACACCCACATTGGAAAGTCAAAGCAACAAGTGAAATTAAACAATAAAGACTTCAGTACTCATGTGGAGGGTAGCAGGGAAACTAGGTACACTTCATGAATTGGAGTTCACTGAAAGCCTTGGTGGCTGTGGTGTCAGCTCTCTGTGCCCTGGGCTGCCTGTAGCTCTGGCCAGCTAGGGATGAGTAGCATCACTGTGCAGAGTCCCCACTGCAGCAGGAATACCTTGAAGTGACTCAAGGTTGCCTGTACATTGCAGCATCTATTCTATGTTTAGGGACATGACTTTGGTTTAGGAAAAGACTAGCAAAGAATTGTAAGAAAGGCAGCTGTGGCTACTATATTTTTTTTTTTTTTTTTTTTTTTTTAAAGGACATAGAAATTGCTGTGTCATTGCATAGCATTGTGGAATGGAAAGAACACATGCAGTATTGTGTGGATCTGACATGCTGGTTAAATGCAAGCTGCTGCTGGATCTCATTCTGAGCAAAGATTGAAATAGAAGATGACAGTCTTTAGAGGGTAGAGCAAAGGCTTGTCAATAAAAGGACTAATGCTATGGAGGGTCTGTCTGCCCCTCTCAGAGACTTCTGAAGCAAGAATGGGAAGTGGGTTATTTCCTGATCACACAGACTTGATGTCTGTTAAATGGTATGAACTGGCATAGCATGACTGGCAACTTATTGAACTTGCTGTAGATGCTATTACCGATGTGGATGTCAGAAGTCTAGTCTGTTTTGAAGAAAGATGGCATAGATGTTTTGCTATTTCTTTGGGCATTTACTATACATGTTGTAATTCATAAGGGGCAGTGAGCTGGCTGGGAGATGTGATTCCACACATTTGGCTGGGTGTGTACATGACATTTTGTTAGGAAACACAGACAAGCCTATTAGTTTATGTTTGAAACACAGGACGATGACTCCTACAAAGTGTATATTTTTTTCTTGTTTAGCTAAACGCTTTCAAGAATAATGAATAAAACCAGACAACTATTAAAGGATTTTGTGTATTTTAGTGTGACAGCTGGGAACTACAGGATTAAAACAGATATCAAAATACCATATGCTGGCTTTTGTCTCTTACGGAATCAATTCAACTGCATGTAAATTTAGGTTCTTATTACTGCAGAGGTGAAAAATGCAACCTTGCTAGGCTTTGTAATCAAATCCAAAACCTTGGATCCCAAACCACCATTGCACTTAAATGCTCTGGGTACTTGTTCTTTATCTTCTTGGAGGTAAACATAAATCCATGAAGAAAATGTAGCAGTTCTTCCATATGTTTGGACATACTCATTCGCCTCCTTCTCATGAATGGTTCTTGATGTTTTCCCTGCTAGTGGGTTTCCTTTGGCCTTGTGCAGATACCTGATGGATGATCGACGTCCTGTAACCTCTATTCTCTGGGACTCCTAGCCTAACCTTGAAGCCTTCAGGTGTCACATATATTCAGTGCCTTGGAATTTTTTTTCCAGCCATTTTAATCCTCTATCATCAATCTGTTAACAGTTGTTGCATGTTTTGTTTCATCTCAGGAAACATCTGGAATAGTCATACATATTTAGTGTGTTTTTTCGTTGAAAGGATCTTTTTTTTTTGGTCTCAAATGTCATTTTTCTTCTTTCACATATCTTGCTTAGCTACTTATTTTCATTTAAATATATTGGATCATGAATTTGTAAAGCGGATCCCTGGCCTGCCATCAAATAATGTGTCTGAACAATTCATTATTAATGCTGCTTAATAATAGTTTTCCTTAATATCTAAGAGTTGTTTGATACGCCTATTCAAAACCAATAAATAAAACAAAAACTTAAAATCTTTTCTAAATTACTAACTATTGTGACTAGACATAAACATAACAGTGCAAATATTTTAAATAGTTAACTATCAGATAAAAAGCTGAATGAAGGCAGAAATGCAGTGTTCATCTAACAGCATGGCAGCCACAGTAACTATAATTAAAAACAATTCTAGTGCAAATCTTTGGTATAACAACACTTTGCTAGGGAAAAAATAAATTAAAAAATAATTAGATTTGGTGCTTATCTCTGTTCTCTGGTCTTCAAACCACATTTCAGAGGACGCTGCTTCAAGCACTAGGCTAAAAACTAGTAATAAAATGGTGGTAAATATGCTGAGGTGGAGAAGGCATTTATCTTTTTCGTTCAAGTGATGCTGCATACAACTAGGAGTGCAAGAATCTGAAGAAGGACCAAAAAGGGAAGAAAAATTAAATAGGAAGTCCCTTCTGAAATATGGAGTTCTGGTCCTGATTTGCCCTGGGGGAAGGAGAAGGGAGTGTGAGTAGCATGCCAACACAGAGTTGGTAAACATAGGTATCCCCGAGCCCTGCAATTTACTTGGAGCCCTTTTGTCTGAGTGCTCTATTTGCTGTATACCTGCCATTTGCTGGGTTTTGGGGTTGTTTTTCCCCACTACTACTATGAGAAGAGAAGATGATTTTGTAATTTGAACCTCAAGTAAATGTACCATCATTCTTGGCTAGTATATTTAAGGACTTGGCTTTCAACTTTATTTTAAAACTTGCTCACCTGTACTGCTGGCTTCTATGTTGTAGAAATGAGATCTAATGTCCCAATGAGCACTAAGGCTTGGCCATGTTCTGTTCAAATGTAACAGTTCCTTGGAGCTGTAGGAAGTTTTATTTCAGTTGCACATCTGCAGTAAGAACCAGGCATTTGAAATCCGAGCCCTGTAAGGGCCCAGGTATGGAGATACTGATCATCTCCTACCGCTTTTTGTCTGCTTTCTATTCCCATTGCAGTCGGCAGGAGACGAGGCTCTCGGCACATTGCAGGATCAGGCTCGTGGGGGTTGCTTTTGGAGGAGGCGGTCTGACGATGTATTCAGCTGGCTGGCTGATCTCTTGTTAGGCAGCTCCACATGTTATTGCACATCCCAGATATTTCTGCTGTCAGCTGAAGGTAAAACAATGTCTTCATTGTCTGGGCTCAAACTGAAAAGTTGCTAAGTGAAAGCAAGCTTGACTAATGGATTTAACCTTTTTTTTTGTTTTTGAAACTAAATTTGATTTTTTAAAAAAAGATGTGAGTCTTCGTGTTAGAATATTGTCTGTATTGTGAAGGGACATCTTTTTTTGAACTTCTGTGTTGTAGTCATTTTCATGGTTAATAATTAAAGCAGTTTAATAATTAAAGAAAAAGACAGATGAAGTCACAGGTAGGGCTTCCATCCATTTCAGAATAACAGTCAGGTAACAAGGAAGCAGGTAGTTGACTTGAGAACTCCAGGTCTTTGAGGTGATGGAGCCAATTCGTATGTCACGAGGTCCCCAAAGCATCTTCAAATGCAATAGTGAAAGCTTAGTATGACTGGAAATGAAAAATAGAATGGAATGAATGAGAGGTGGGGAAGAAGAAAAACCTCACCTGGACACAGTGTTTTCAATGGAGGACTAAGGAAAACGTTTTTGCACAGTTCCTTTTAGGAATAAGGGAAATTATTGAGGTTAATACCGGAACACTTACACAGGAGGTGACAGTGGATAACTTCATGGCTCCTTTTTTCTTACCTTCCATGAATAAAAGAATTTCTGGAGGGTGACTGTACTAAAATAAAAGCCAAGTTCTACTTTCTACAGAACTCTAAACACTTTAGCTATAAATTGTCGTATAGTAAAAAAAAAAAAAAAAAAAAAAAAAAAGCTATGGCTAGCACATGAGGCACTGAAAGAGGTCATTTTTAGAAATATGAGGCATCTGTTAATCCCATTGAAGTCAAAGGGAAATTGCACAGAACCTCAAAAAAGCAAACCCAAACTATCTTAAATTAGCCATTAAATTCGAAGGAATAATTGAAATGCTGACTTTAACACTTATTGAGTAAACCCTTTTTGCTCCCTTACTTACACATAACTATTTTGAGTATACTTAGCATATACTTTAACTGTACTCCAAGCCTCCATTCTCAAATGGGATAGAACCCTGTTAGTTGCCTTCCTAGTCAGAGCTTTGGTCTTGTTTTTTTTTATTTTCACTGGAGTCATATTTAGGCTGTGTTTACCCAAAGTGCACAGTGTACTGACAGGTGAAAGCTGGCAATTCAAAATTATTCCACCTTTTCCACAGACTGAGTCTATCCTTATCTTGAGCAGTTATGTTGGTAGTACAGCTTCTGTTTTCCAAGCAGCAACACTGCCAAAGATTTTGGTGCAAAATATTCTGCCTAAAAAAGTTAAAGCTAAATCAACTGGCGGATGTGGAATAGTAAACACAGAAAAAGCAGAAATGTGTCTACAAAAGTTCTTCATTTAAGTAGTTTGGTTTACAAAGAGAAGCAATTATGTTGGCAAGACTGTTGCTGGTTCCCTAGGGCAGGGACTGCTTGGGTGCAGGAATTTCTTAGGCAGTAGCAGTCACGGGCAGAGGCTGTTGGTGAGGAGAGAGGCTGTACACCCTGTAGTCCCAAAGCTTCTCAGCAACGCAGGCAAAACTGATTTTTCTGTGCTTGTGAGGAAAGGTTATGGTGAAGGATGAGAGGGGAGGTAGATGTCTGTGCTGCAGGCAGTTTGCCAGCAGCACAGCCCCTTCCCCAAGATCTTGCTTTTTCTTCCCAGTCCCCTGAAGCACAACAGCTTATTCTTTGTATTCTTCTAGCAGCTGTAACATGATGAAGTACAGGTAACAGTAAAGGAGTTAAACTAAACTATCTTAGTTGAGTGGCTTGAGGTCTGAAACTCCTTGTAGATGCATCTTCCTAGATCTTACTGTTTTGGTGAAAATACCTGATGTGCCTGTGCAGGTTCAGTATAACTCATTGTCAGTTTGAAAGGCCAATAATTTGCCTATAGTTACCTGAAGCCCAATGCAGGTGTTGCCAGTAGCCGTTGCAAATATCTTTGGAGCTGATGAGCATTTTTCCAAATGATGTAAAGAATTGATACATATTCAGTAATTTTCTGATATTGAATTTATTTATTTATTTATTTATTTTATTCCATTGGTTATGTCTGGCTCCACAATGCAAAGTTAGAGCATTGCCAGGATGCGTGTCTGCAGCAGAGGGTACTCCCAGGTCAAATAATGTAGCTGTAGTGACCGTGGCCCTGGTGTGGGTCTGCCATGCCCTAGCTGTGCATGCTTCCTCCTCTGGAATACTTTTGCATGGAATATAAGCAGAGACAACACAAATCGGTTTTGCATCTTGTACTTCCGTTCAGCCAGCTCACTGCTAGGCCAGCAAATATTCAAGTATATGTTCAATATTATGTTTCCTTAATGTCTAATTTATTATTGATGGAGAGTACTGTTCTTCGCTTGGAATATTTCTGTGGTTGATGTTATGACCAGGCAGAGTCATCCTCTGCCTCCTGCTGTGCTGGTTCCCTTCCTCAGGCAGCTGAAACAGGGTGAGATGCACAGCTGCCTGACAGCTGAGCTATGGTGTCCATCCAGCTTTTCAGTACCGTCGCTGCATGTAGTCCAGCCAAGAGAAGAGATAAAAGCATACACCCTGAAGCACTCTCACAGTCTGTTTTTAGGTGTGAGATATTACGGTAGCATTACTAATGAGTAGGAGAGCCTAATGCAACATGGAGATTGCTAGTGCCACTCGGAATAAGAATTTGCAACTTCTGTGGGAAATACTGTTCATTTAATGCAAATAACAAAAGCTGTTGAAGAAACTGTTTTCTATAGGATTAGTCTAATGAGCAGGGAGAGAGGTTACATACAAGTAATTTTGAATGTAACTCATTCACTGTAACTCATAGCAGAAGTTAGACCAACCAAGTTAGATTAAAAGACTGCTTCTTTATGAGCAGGCGGTGCTAAGTATGATGATGAACCAGGTGTTTTCACAATAGTTGTAGTATTGATTCACTCTCTGAAATAGTTATTCTAGACTCTCCTAGGAAAAATTTATTTGTGTTTGTTTAAAGAAAACATTTGAAAACCTAGGTATAGCTTGGTCTTGCTTTTCCTAACTATAAGAAAACATTCCTGCTTTTAAACAATTTTAACAGCTGCAAGGAAACTACAGTCATCTTTGATCTGCCAGTGAAATTTAGTTTTCATTGTTAATAAAACCTGATATCTGGACAGGATATTTAAGAAATGATTGTGGACCAGTTGTGACCGTTGATGAGCAAACAGGAGTAAGCATTAAAATTCTGTGTTTATCTGAACAGACGCACAGCCTAAACGCATAGAGAAAATTGAGTCCCTCCAAAGACACATTGCTCCTTCTGAGGTCTGCCATGAATCTCCTGTTGCCTTCAAAATTCAGAGTCAGTGGCTGTGAGTTTGTACCTGGTTTTAATGGGAAGCTTGGGTACCTCTGTCTGGAGAGTCTTAAGTAACTTACTGCTGACCAGTGCAGACATTTGCTGAAATACGACATTATTGGTAGCAATGTGGGCACTTCAAGGATTAGATATGGGTTTTCTGGATATGTCCATGATCCATTTAGGTTCCTAAATGCCTTATTGCAGGTTGTGTAAAACTGGATTCATGTGTCTTACTGGTGTCACTGGCACTATATACTTGGGTGATTCATGTCCTTAACCATTTTAAGGAGGAAGCCTCAGTAAGGTATATCACTAACCGCAACCCTAAAATAGGTTTGAGATTATCCTCATTCAGAATTCTGCTTTTTTTGTGTTGTATTGAATTAAGGCCGTTACTGAACAGGAGCAGAAACAAAGTGATAGAGGGGTGGTGGCATTTCATGTTAGGTTGCTTGTACAGTGCTTGGAATCAGATAAGGGGGAACAAAAGCTTAACATGGCTAAGTAGATGTTTTTAGTGTTTGAAAGGCAATTAATATATATAAAAAAAGGACAGCTTATATGAGAAATCTGCCCATTATTATGTCCAAAGAGGCAATATAGCAGAGTGTTGTATTTGGAAAGTACAAGAACTGCTTTTGATTTTACAGTTATGTGGTACTTAACATGGTATTCCTAGAAGAGAAAAAATAATAACCAAGTGAGGATGGCTGAAAAAAAGCAGTCTGGAGAGGTGAAAATGTAATTATTTTCTGCAGCAGCAATCATATTGAAAATGGAACTCATCTGTCTATGCACTGTTACCCTTTGAGATACTCTAGAGTACTCTGCAGCGCCTCCAAAACTGCAGTTCCATAAGAGCTTGGGTCTCCTTTAGGTCCTGTGCAGACATTTTGGGTATCTTTCAGCAACCCAGAAATACTGAGTGCTTTTGTTTAGGCAATGGAACCCCAAAAGAGTATTGAGTGCTGACTCTTACATGTGAAAAATCAGGTTCAAGGATGCTCCTAACTTTGTATTTTATTCGGAAAACAGGGTCATAACAAAGAATTCAAGTACTTAAGTGCTGTGATTAATCTGGGCTGGGGAAGGAAATTCATCCTACATAACAGCTAAGGACAGCTGCATTCCCTGTATTTACGCAGCTTTCCTGGGAATACTGATCTTGAAGAAAATGCCTTGATTACATGGAAGGAAAAAATGCAAAATTAGGAATTTGGCTGGACCATAATAGGGGCACAGATCTACCAATGCAAATTAAGAGCTGGGCTTTTATAGATCATGGGAACCTTTGGTGATGCTTGCACCACTATCTCTGTCCCCTGAATGCAGCTCTGTAGGAAACGCATGTATTCACTTGTTTTACATGTTACTGTCTCATTGGTCTGACTGCAGAAGGGTGATGCTGGACATGAGCACAACGAGATGTTTTGTTGTGCCTGAGATGAATTATCTCAAATAAAATAAAGGTGGGAAATATGTGGCCTGCAGCAAATGCCTGCTCTTGAACTGATACATGGAGAAAGATGAGTGTGCATGTGAATTTACTGTAGGGAGCAGGACTGGATTTACTGTGTGTGCTTTGTGGTGTTTTTTTGGTTGGTTTTTTTTTTTTTTTCCTGTTAGTAAAATGGTACTGCTTTAATGTTTAAACTTGCATTTCTTTAAAAAAATATATGAATGTTAAAAAGTTGGAGCCTAAACATGGGAATGAAATGACTGTGGGTAGTGCTTATTCCTTCTAAATGTGAAGGGAGATGATTATCTACAAAACCAGCTATTAAAACCCACTATTGAGAAAAAGCCCCATGGATGAGCCTCAGGACTCACAGTTGTGCCACGCCAGAAGATGCATGGAGCTATCATAAGGTCACATTTGTGCCTCCTCACCTTAAATCGGTTCAGGAGAGGTCTGCTTTAAGTCCTCAGGTCTTAGCGGATCAGAGCCCATGTAAGCTTTAGGCAGGCAAATATAGAACATTTCCAAATATTTTGCTATTAACTTTGTGGTATAGTAAATATCTTCTGAGTTTTTTTTTCTTATTCAGTCAGGCAACACAGATCTTTTTTCCCTTATCCTTATGAAGTTTGTATTTCTATTACATTCTTGGGTTATTCATATTTGTTTTTTAAAGAAATCCTGACTGTAGTTGTTCATCACACTCATATTTTTAGTTAAGATAGTTGTAACTTGAATTGAAGATGCTTTCCTTTGTTAGAAATCCTTTATTTGTCTACTTTTCAAATCTTGTTTAAAACAAACACCCATTTACTTGAACTCCACTGTTTAAAACCAAACCAAAATAAACCGCAAAAAAAGCCACCCCACAGACCCAGAATGGTTGATTAAAAGCTGGTTAGTCCTGCTTGTATGTGTGATATTATCAGGCTGGCCTTTTCCTTTCCAGATGTCACAGTTTTATGTGGTGTTAAATGATACTCTCATTACCCAGATGGTCTAAGAAGTGAACAGCTTCTGGGAGGTATATGGGCTTTAATTCTGTATATCCAGGGTCTATAAAAAATGAAGCTGGTCAGTAAAGTGTCTGAATATTGCAATACTCATTTGGGAATGGAAGCCTTGAACCATCTGACTGCGCACTTGACCAGATGTGGCCTCATCTTTTTAGACAACAACCAGACCACTGATAAAATTATTCAAAATAAAACTTAGAGTGCCGATCACACGACTGCTCTTCCCATCATAACAAGCTCAACTGTGTACAAACAGTAAGGGCCAGATTTAGTTCTCATTTACACTGGAATATAATAGTCTTGAAGGGATGAGATTTTTTTTCTGATTTTTTGAGGTTTTTTTTTGTTGGCCTTGGAGGTGGGAGGGTGTGTTTTGTGGGGGTTGTTTGGTTTTTTTTCCTTTGAAGAAGTAGCTGACAGTGAATTTAGTCCTAACTTTCTTTACAGAAACAACACATTTTTAGAAAGCAGATAGATAATTCAGCACATATCAATAGGACCAATAATTGGACACAAAGGGCTTAATTAATTTTGTTCTTGGATGACATAGAGTATAGGACTCTCCCTGAAATGAAAGGCATGTACCTGGGGGCAAAGCTGACCCATATAAACTGAGTGCATCCTCCCTCCTAAATGCCAAAAACTATTGGATAGCTTTCAGAATGTCTCCTTGGAAATTATTCTAAGTCAGCAAATAATCAAACAAAGAAATATTTCAAATTACTTTGTTTTTGTAAATGCTATGTTAGTTTTCCTGGAAATGGGTCTACATGTTGCAAAGTTTGCTATTTAGCTGGATGAAGCTAAAAATAGACTGAAGACAGCACACATACAGTGCCATAGTCTAACACAAGGTAAGCAGGTGCCATCCCTGTCGTATTCTCGAGATAGCACCCAAGTATTCTAGTTTTGTATTTGATTGCTTCCACTGCAGTTCCGTAGAGCCTGCATTCTGCAGATCCTTTGATATAAAGCTCTGTCAAAGTTTGCTGCCTCAAAGAGTAGTAGATGACCTAAAAGTGCTTGCCTAGACAGATAAGACCCAAGCCCTGAAACCAACCCCAGAGTCCATGGGTCTGGGGAGAAGACTCCTGTACTGCTGCTTGCCCTCTTCCTGGTTAGTAAGATCTGTACTTGTGGTAGGGAAGGGCAGGAGGACTGATCCCAGCTAAATGCCTGTTCTTGAGAAGCATAAGGCTGTGTGCAAGTCAAAGAGCATTTCTGATTTTTACAGCCTACGCTGGGCAGGAGAGATTCACGCAGCTTAGTGCACTCACTGCATGCTACCCTTTCTGTCCTTTGCCCCAGGTCCTCTGTACATGGTATTTTCAATTTTTGTTTCCAAGCACTTTTTTCTTTAATTAGAGAATTAGAAGGATGAAATATTGATATAGACAGTGCTTGTCAAAGATGAATTTATGATATAGAAAAAAAAAATAAATGTGAAGTAGAGTTCATGTCTTAAAACATAAGTTACTTTTTCTGAAGTGATTTTTAAGTGTAGTATATTCTGCAAGAATTTAATTTTTCCAGTTCTCAATTCAGAAGAAAGATGTTCCTTCAAGGTGAAGTAACAAAGAAAAGAAACAGGTTTTTTAGGGGTTCCAGATGGTTTATGTGTGGTGGGTTTGTTTTTGTGTTTTGTTTTTTTTTTTTTTTTGAATACTGAAAGTCATTAAAGTTGTCCTTGAGGTCTTACTGACAAAATTCTAATGCTTCTCCTGTCTTTGATTTTTCTGGTAATCTGCTGGCCAGTGGACCTCTCAAACATCTAGTCTCTGGAATGTTTTCCTGCTCACCATCTGTATTTTTTTTAAGTGTGGAAGTGTGAGAAAAATTGCCAAGAGAGGAACATCAGAAACGCAAAGCTGAAATTTTAAGTTGCTAATCAAAAAAAGAGCCTTTAATGCTGTCAGGGAAATAGAAACACTAGCAAAGCATAACTTGAAGATATGCGCATTTGAAGGAAACAGTTAATATGACAGCATAACTTAACAAAAAACCATTAAAATCTGTGGAAGAGACTGGTTTTGATGCTAATATGAGACGATAGCTAAGGTCTGGAATTAATAAGACAGTCTAGCAAGGCAGGGTTTCTAAATTACTGAGAAGGCAGAAGATGAACAAAGTACTTTAAAATGAACTCATCTGCTTTAAAGCCAATCTGTGTACAGATGATAGGAACTGCAAATAGGAATGAAAGTGTTTGCTGAAGTGCTCTGAACAGGTGCAAGTGAGTTATGATTAAGTTAGAAAGCAAAGAGGATGAGTCTCTGATGAAAAATGAGGGTGTTAGCAGGTAGTCCAAGCTGGTTTGATTGGATAAAATGCCCATGCGTGGCTAAAAAGTTGGGAAAACATGGAGGGAGCCAGGAAGTCTGAAATTTCAGGAAGAATATAGTGTAGTGACAGAAGTAATTGTCACTCACCTTGTTGAGCTCTGATTATCTTCTAAGAGACAAGTGGGATGTACTGTCATCCATACTGCTGTAGCTTGTACAGCAGCTAGGGCAAAGTGGTACTGTTAGAAAAATATTAAGATATGCACAGTGTCTGAAACTCTGTGAAATTCATGTAACTTCAAAAAGTTTTCAGCTTCAGGTTACCTCTGACATTTCCCAACACAAGATGTATTTCTTTTTCTCCCAGTTTCTGTCAGGTAGCAGTTGCAGTTGTGTTCCTATTGCCTGCTATACTCAGGTCCCTGAATCAAATCCCAGCTATTCACTTCCCTCTGAATATGTGGCTTTTTCTTTTTTCTGTGTCCTACATCAGCAGAAATTTGGGGGCTTCAGATATAATGACCAATAAAGTCTATACAGATAAGATTCAGTGCTTCAGTTTTTCTCTGGAATACCTGTCTGACCCAAACATGTTTTTGCCATAGCTCCTGAAAGGAACCAGCCTTGAGCCATACAATATGCATCCATTATTCAGCTTCTGTTTCACTTGTTTTATCCTGCATAAGGTAATCTTAGGATCAGTGTCCTCTAGCGAGGACCATATTCTACCCAAAGGACTGTCTTCTTGTAATCCAGTGATGGAACTGTAATCTTCAAGGGAAAATATTACTTTTCCACCTTGGGAAACTAGAAAATCTGTCTTGAGACCTCTGTTTAGCTTATTGGTGGACATACTTGTTTTATTTATGTGCTGGCTTTGCCTTATTGCATTATCTGAGAACTTTTTCAACTTTATTTATTCCCTACAAGTGAAGCAGGATGCTTTTATTAACTTTCTGCAATTGCTTAAGCTTTGGAATAGTATAAAGAATGTTGAGATAATAAGATACTACAGGTTTAAAATGATGCAATTAATATTTGTGTATATGATGTTGGGAGTTGGAAAAGATGTGATTGGAACCAATAAGCATGAGAAGTCATCTAGCAAAATGTCAGTAGCAGTTTATCTTGTTGCTCTTCAGGCAGCTTCTGCCTATTCTGTAGATGCCCAGAGCACCAGGCCATATGCAGCACTGGATCCTAAAGTTTTCCTTGGGGTATGAATATGTGTACAAGGAATATTTTTAGTTCAGGAGTATGCATATACAAGAAAAGGGGGGGAGGGGGGAAACCAGCACAAAACTGAAGAGCAGTACATAGAGGGGTCTGTGGGGCAGTTGAAAGCAAGCCAAATAAATGCTTGTACTGCCTTCTTCCTTTAGGGAAAAAGTAACACGTGTGAGAGAGGCAGCCAGAGATAGTGAGCATGCTGTGTAGCATTTTGGATAGGATATCTGATGGAAAGAGGTTTGGAAGTGTAAGCAAAAACCCCCTATCTCTTCCTGATGGATCTGTGCAGAGCTGGGGGAAGACAGGACTTTGTGCACATTTATTGTAAGTTAAGTCGGATCGCATCAAAGAGATGTCTGGTGCCATTGCCAGTTTCACCTCCTAATGCAAACAATATGAAACTCCCCAGATATATTAGCTATATGTTTGGGTCAACTGGAGCAGTTTTTCAACTTGTATAATTCAAAATTAAATACAAGTGAGGAATATTATGCTCACATGAGAGCTGTGTACCTTCCTTAGCTGTCTGGGAATCTTACTGTAACTCACTGTGTTTTGAATTCTATTCTCAAAAATACACCAATTTTTGTGCTGCAAGACTAATATTTCTCTCTCCAGTTTTACTTCCCCTAGCCTCTTCTTTTCTGATCAACTACTAAATATTGTGGGCTTTTTTTTTCTTCTTATGTTTCTTTATGCTTCAGAGCTAATAATTCTTTAAAATAATCATTTATTTTACCAACCGTAAATATACCACAGCACAGAAAATGCTAAGTCATAGAAAAAAAGCATATTGCAGCTGGAACTGATATTTGTTACATTAATTAGATTCTTCCTCCAATCTCATGAAAACACAACTGAACCATAAAAGAAAGAACACTACACTAGCTCAACTAAACATACATCAGTTACTTATCAAGGAGGGACTCTTAAAACTCCTATTTTCAATTCTAGTCTCCAAAAATAAAAGTAAACCCAACTGAGAGCTTAGTATGGTTAGGTAGTGCTATATTTGCTAGTGGGCTCATGCAGGAGGAAACTGAATAAGCCTTTAAATTATTAACCAAAGCAACACTAGACCTCCCCGCCCTGTTCCAAAACAAGCATTAAGCAAAGCTGCTTGGGTAAAAGGATAAGGGAGAGAGATAGGAGAAGAATTATCTTCAAATGTGGAGAGAATGAGAAACAAAACACACTACTGATTCAAAAATAGAAGAGAAGCAATGGAAGATAAAAATAACTAAAAATAACTACATTATTTAAATAATAGTGACAGAAGAGGTATCTGGGCAGAGGAGAAGCAGTTTGGAAATGCAGGGCTTGGTCAAAAAGCAGTGGGGTAACTCAGCTGCATTTGAAAGTTTGCTAACAGACAGGACTAAATTGTAGTAAATGGATGTGTGCATTGGCGCTCAGTGTGCAGTGGATGACTCTTCAGGGGAAGGCAGGAATTGTGCTCAGAAAGTGTCACCTGGGAAATACCTGACACTTAGCACCTGGCTTGGGAAATGCCTGTTTTATAAAATACGTATTTTATATATTTTTATATAAATTATATATATATAAAATATATAATATTTATATATTTTTACTTGGTTTATAAACTGCCAACTGTTAACATCAGAGTTGCCTGTACTTCTGGAAGGATTTTCTATCGCCACTGTTGGAGGGCCAGCAGAAGATGATATTTTCAAAGCATAAGGATCTGATCTCTAAAGTAAAATATGCTTTGTATGTGTAACTGGGACCTAGGATCTGTCTTCATCATTAATATTACACAGATGGTGACACCTTAGGAAAGAAGACCCTTGAACCATGTGGGTCCTAAGGTATCTTTAAACTCAGTAAAAGCCATCATTACTCACTCTGTGTGCCATACTTCTTTATTATTGGCTGCCAGGTTCCATTATGGCTAATTGATTTACTGTGTACAGATGGAGTGAACTGTTGCATGCCTTTGGACCAGATGTTCCAGAACCAGAGGTCAGTTTTGAGACTTGGTGTATCAATCCAGTTTTATGTAGCAGTGTAATAAATCAGCTCTGCTGAAGTTCTACCAGGAAATTGAATAAACTGTTTTTAATATTAGAGAGAAGGGAAGTTGTCAAGTTGTCAGATTGTTATGTTTTTCCTTCATCATCAGGACAGAGGTTCACCTAGAATTTTAGAGTTGCTCAGATGCCTTTGATATTGAGAAAAAGGTAAACTGGAGTCTGTGGCATTGCCATCAGCAGCACTTCTCTCTGGACTTAAAATCGAGGAAATTCAGGCACAGTTTCAGGTCATCTCTTGCACTGGTTTCAGAGTCAAGACATCCTCAATCTCGTTGGAACACCCTGATCTTGTGAGCAGAAATAGTGCTTACGCTTACTCCACTCACTGTTTCTAATGATTCTAGACAGCCAAAGGAATGGAAAAGCAGTTGTAAGTTCATGGAGTGATTTGCTGCATTTTCAAGTGACAAGGAAAATGTTATCCATTCCACTTGTTAATGACAATGTTAATGGAAATTATTTGATCACATCTTCTTCAGACTTTTTGAACTAGGAGTATGTCTCTGGTGTTAATATTCTGAGAGGATCTTGAAACTTGTCATGAACATCAAAAAACTAAGGTCTAACAAGGCTTTAAAGAGTTAGGAGAATGAAATTAACTTACTTGAGTATGAATTGACAGTTTCAGAAATGGGAAAATGTAAAGCTTTATACTATATTTGCTTGTCATTTGTGCTGATCATCTAATTTCAGTTCTGGTACTTGCGGAAGTCATTTGGTCCCTTTTCTACACAAGCTAACATTAAAAGCATGTCAATGTCAAATGAATTAAAGCTGGTTGTTTTATAAACCATATGGTCTAGCTAAATTAGAAAGCAAAAGCTTGATGAAGAAATCACTTGGTGAGAGTCTGTACAGTTATGTGTCAACTATTATGCAGGAAATCAGACCAGATAATCAAAATGGTACTTCTGGCCTCAAAATGTACAACTGTGTCCAATGAATATTTTTTTTTTGGCCACGTTTGAGGTAACTGGTGATTCTGCTGAACTCCTTCAAACTGAGAATAGATTGTAGTTTTGTTTTAAATCAAATGAGAATAGATCTTATATATGTCAAAGTACAATGACAAAAACAAATTTCTGCATGTAAGACACTTATCTATTTAATTCAAAGGGAGGGTTCTTTAACTTTTGTGAGGCAATATTTACAATCATTTTCTCACTTCCTTAAATGGTCTTTAATGCTGTTACATGCGATATAAAACTTTCTCTTTCTTTCCCTTTGTGTGTGTCTACCAGGATTTAAGGATAAACATGACTATTTTTTAGAAAAAAGATTATGACATTACCAGATAAATGCTAGAGCGAATACTTAAATATACCCATGTATGACATTTTTGTTCACTAACACCAGGCTACTTGTCCAAGATCATAGTCGTCATAAACAAGATCACAAGACTTCAGTTACCATTTGATTCAATAATTTTCCTTCTGGGAATGTATCCAGTTAGCCTTAAATAAAGTTACTCAGGAATTGGCCTGCTTTATGTATATACATGAATCAAATAGAACTTGGAGTGCTACATTTGTGATCTTGCAATGGTAGCTTAATGTTGGTGATCAAAAAGAAGTAAAAAGAAAACAATAAATGTAGTGCATTTCTTAAATATTTAGCTGAACACTTATCTAAAACAAGGATATAAATATCCTTGAAGCATGTTTGATTTTAGCTGCTTTATTGTTGTGAACATTAACTCTGAAGCAAAATATTGTCCTTTAAAAAGCAATGTCTTTTATAAATGTAATTTTGATCTTAAATTAAAGATATGCATATTAGCATAAGGCCTTGAACAGAACCTTGAACGCTCAAATATATAATAAACTCTTTTTTAATTTGTCCAAAAAGAAAAACCCAAAACAAAACAAAAAGCCACCCAAAACATAGATTTCAGCAAACTTAGCCAAGAATTAAAGCATAAACGAGCTAAGAAGTCCTGCTACTGTAGAACTGAGGAACTCACTTATCAGCTTAATCTTTTTTGGGTAAATGTAAACTATCTATAAAAAAAGAGTGTGGATGACTCAAAACTTATTAAATCCACATTCGTTTTATCTGGCTCTTTCCATTTGGGGTTGGAGCTCAAAATGCTGTTGAAGTACTTTTTAATGAGATTTTGAAATTCTTGTAGCAGTACCCCAGGGAGCTCTCTTGTCTGTGAATTTGCTGGGATAGAACTCTTTCTTGATTTCCAATAATTCTATAGGAACATTAAGGATCTTAATTTCAGTTTACATATTAAGAAATATTTTGGGAATGGAGGCAGTAGCTGTTTCTGTTGCTCCCCAGAAGTGCCGTGTCTTCTTGAAGTTGTCTTCAGTGAGCTGGTTGTGGTAATCTGATTTGTACTGACCAGAAATTGAAGCTGCGGCAAGTCAAGCTCTTCGATGGATGTTTGCAGTAGGGTTCTGTGTGGTGTCCTGTCCTTCCCCATGCAAGTGTGTAAGAAATAGCTGAGACCCATGAAGAAGAAGAGGAGGAGTTGTTGAAGGTGCTCAGGTTCCTGAGCAGAGAGTTCCCTCCAGCCCCTCTCTTCAGGAAATTTTTACACTTGGAAATAGAATTAGGAAATAAGTTCTGAAGGAATTTACACAGAGCAAAGTCAGTAACCATATTTATACGATGTATGCTTATCAAAGTTTATGTTTGTAAATTTGAAATAGGCCACACTACTCAAGTCCTTCATGTTTTAGTGTATATCTTTAGAGATGAAAGAGTTGTATGTTGAGTGTACTGTGAATATTTTGGCTTGATAAATAATGGGAATGTGAACTGTTTTGTTTACCGCTTTTACAAAAGTTGTCTTGCAATGTAAAATCATGACCTAATAGGTTTTCCAGCTCCTTCCCAATTTTCATCTGTCCCTTTCTCCTATTAGTTAACGAAATTTTTTTATACAACAAAGGAAAATCTTTCTCCCATCAGGCATAGTAGGTAAGAAAAACACTCTTCTGGTTCTGCATTAAAGATTCTGCTAATATTGGCAGGGAACTGAGAAGAGAGTGTTTGCTGAAAGACTGTGGTAACCAACACTTGCTCTCCTTCCACAGGTCCTTCAGGTGATAATGGGTTTGCCCATCCTCTGACCTGATGTTCTGTCCCAGCGGTGGCTTTCGCAAATCTCCTAGGTAGCCACCTGCATTGACGAAAAAGGAATCAGTGCTTCAGAATTCAAACACAGATTTGATGTACTCACAAATTGCTAAGGACAGATAGGTACTGTCAACTTCTCTTTGGGTTGCCTCTATAAAAATCTTCCAAGTAGTGCTATCAAGGGCAATTACTGCATCATTTGCTTGTGTTTATAACATATTAAAGTTTCTGGGCTTAAGCACTGCAATCCGTCCTGATTGCTACCAAGTAATCCTTTGCAGACTTGTAAATCAAAACTGTGGCTGATTTTCAGCAGCATGATTGTCATGTTTTTTAAACTTTGCTAATTAAAACTTTATGAGTGTGCAATTAAAAAGCAGAGAACAGTTTCCCCGCATTGCAAATTAAAATAAGCCGTAGTAGTCTCTGCAAAAATAAGCCTCCTTTATATTTGCTTTTCTTACGAAAAATAAATGGCATTTGGTGGTTTCAGGCTTTCCTAACCATTTACCACTTTTGCCTTGAAACTCATCTGATTGACTTAGCAGCATGAACTTAAATCAGACTGCATAGTCGGCCCTTCTAACTGTGCAGCAACTTCAGGTGCAATCTTTGTCACTGATTTTGTGTGCTTAGTGAAAATAGGTATTTTAAATAGAAAACTTAATATTTTGAAGTATAAAATATTGTTCAAAAAATTACCTCCTTCTACCTGCTGGTTACACTTTGTTTGATGCAGCCCAAGTATATGGTTGGCTTTCTGGGCTGCGAGTGCACACTGCCGGCTCATGTTAAGTTTCTCATCAACAAACACCACCAGGTCCTATCCGAAGAGCTGCTCTGAATCTCTTCTTTGCCCAGAGATTGCATAGAAAAATAGACAATAGGTGTATATTAACCAGAATAGTTCCCCTTTTACTGCAGTTTCCACTTAAGCAATTGTATTTCTGAATGTAGAATTTGGAATCGGGAGAAAACAAGATGACATGTTAAAGAGGTATGGTTGTCTGAAATGTGCAAGCGTATACAATAGTCTTGTATGCACTGTGATCATTTCCTTTGTTTGCAGCAGCTGAAGCCCAGATGAAGGATAATAATTTTTTAATTGTGAGATGTGATGATCATTGTTTTCTTCCCCACCCCCATACTAGCTTTGAATTTAGTAAGTCTTAATTTTAGAGTGTAGTTTGGTGACATGAATCTTATGTCTTAACGATTGCACTAATTCTATTGCTTTGTACTTTTTGTTTGTTGTTTCATTTACTGTCCAACAACTTGCAATTTTCTTTCTTGGTGATTTTTCAGGAAGTCTTGCTAGTGTAAATGCTCAAGGGCTGTGTAAATACTATGTAAATACTGAAGGGCTTTAGGATGTGGCTTAGAAGAAAAGCATGATTCCATGGATGGGTTGCTGAATTAAGGCTTTCTGGGCTTTCTTAGTGTTACTTAGTAGCTTTTAGGGCTCCCTTCCACTCCTTGTGTGACCTTTAGTTTCTCAGTCACCTCTCACCAATTTTGCTGGCAACTGTTTTGGGATTCTTATCGACAGTATTTTTTCTTGTGATAGGCTCTGAACAAAAAGAACAGCCTCTGCCTCTAAGCCCTGTATCACAGACTCATTTAATTCTTACTGTAATGGGAATCCCTGTGGATAGTGGAACCCCTATTCCTGTTATAAAACAAACAGAATAAAATGAATTTAATCTTTTAATGACTTTCCAGCTGAATAATTAGGTTAGTCTAATGTAGGAATTACACATACAGAAAAACGTAAATTTGATCACAAAAAAAGATGGAAAGCAAATGGGAGCAGAAGGCATACTTTGACATTTATTAACATGCAAATTAAAGATATCATTGCACAGAAGGGATAGTGCTAGAATGCCAAGTGGCAATTTCCCAGTATACATTATGGGATAGCAGCACTAATTATCTGTTCATTCAGTGAGAACCAACCAGTCTGGAACTCAGTAGATGGTAGTTCTTTGGAAAATGTTAGTGTATTAATATGAAGTGCATTGTCCTAGCTATGCCCTTTGGTAAGTATTAAAATACAAGCTTAATTTCCTAACTTGTCTACGCTTGACTTTGCCTATTTAGCACCTGTATTATGTATTTTTTGTTGTAATTTCAGAGTTTTTTTTTTGTTTTTTTTTTTTTTAAGTTACAGAGTAGGGAAAGAAGAAGGGGTAATGAAAACAATAGGTACAGCCCATATAGATCACTGGCAGGTTTTGAACATCAGGCTGCTATGTTACCTTGAGCTCTACAGCAATAAAATGCTAACTGATGGGCGTTTTTCTTTAAGTGTACATGCCACTAGAGGGGAATGGAAGCACGTGTTTTGCCCTTGGGTTTGCTATTTGCTCAATAGAAAAGTAGTGTCCTGATTGCACAGTGCTGGGTCTTAGAAGAGCCTGTTCTGTCATAGATCTGTCTGTTCCTTCTCTTTCTAGTCTGTGTATTCTCCCAAACTTTTGTTTCCACATCTGTCCCACACTCTCAATACCATTCCTATATTGCTCCTTCCAACAAATTGTCCTCTTGTGTGTCACCTGTACTATCTGTCCTTCCTTTTGCATCATCTTCTTTCCTTCCACTTCTACCATCCTCTCCTTGAAGCCTTGCTCTTCCTTTGCCCTGTGCTCCCAAAGTCACTGTTCTGCATGACTTTCCTTTCCCTTCTTTTGCATCTAATTAGGCCACTTTCTCCTATGTTTCTTCCATATAAGAATTTGGAAATGAGGCCACAGAGATTTTTCTAGCTGATTTTTATTCTGATACTTGATAATGTACAATCCTCTAGGAAGTTGGAAAAGCTTCAGTGGAGAAAGAGGTGGTGAGTCCCTGTGGTCCTGGAGTGGAAAAAATACAATGCAGTTGATGTGAGCTGTGTGGGCCTAGAGCATACTCAGCTCAGGGAGTGCCACCGGAGAATGGAATTACCAAACTCTCTCATGTCTCTACTGAGTGAGTAAAATTATTGGGTTTTATGTAACTCTGTCAAAGCTGAGTGGGTTTTGAGTGGTATGAGAAAAAATATGCCTCTGATCTGAGAGTAATATTGGAGCAGCCCTAGAGCTTCTTAATGAAACAGTAATAGAAGTGTAATTAACCTGGCTGAAATAAGTCATCTTAAGGGGTCTGTTTAAATCAGCTAAACTTTGGTTCCTAGTTCAAGAACCTAGGTGGGCCCAGTTGTTGTGAGTTTTTTGTAGCTAGTGATGAAAAATAGATTCCTAGATGATGTTTTAGGTTAGCTAAGCTAGATTTCTGCTGAGGATAGTCTCTGGAGTAGTATGTCTTGAATTTGGTGTTCACTGTATATAGAGCTTTCTTCTCATACAGGAATTTAAATTAGAGATCTGAAGTGGAGAGGTATGAAAAAAGCATAACTTTTTTCAGGGTAATATGTGTATCATTTAAAAAAAAAAAAAGAAAAAAAATCATTAGCTGTGTCCTATATATCACTATGAGGCAAATAAATGTCCAAAACCTTCAGCCCAGAGACTTATGTTTGTTAAACTGGTAAGGAAAGCTTAAATTTTTGTAATCCCGTAAATAAGAGTTAGGATTTTCACAACTTAATATATGCTCTTCAGTGCCTGTGAGAAAGAATTTGCTGGGTAATTAATGAAGACAAGTAAGTAAGTAAGATGGAAAAGGCATTTATTTAGGTTTCCTTTGAATTGTTAAGTTCAACATTTGTTAAGACAGAAGTGACATTAAAAAGAAAGTGGCAGGATTGGCAGTTATTAATCGTCTAATCAGGGAATTGTGCCACTATTTACAAACTAGTTTTCAGGACACACCTGTCAGGCTGAGATTACCATCTGGTCAAACTGTACAAATTTAGAAAATGAAACAGGCTTTTTGTTGTATGTGTGTGTTTAATGATTACGAAGTTAGTGATAGCGAGCGGTGCGTTACACTTAGCGTATGCCAGAAAGCCGAGTGAAGTAAATACTACAATTCATCCATTTATTTTGTCCATAGAATTTGCTCACAATGATGCAGGGAGGCATGAGGAATAAAAGGCTTTTATAACAACTGTCTGTAAAAAGCATTAGTTACCTCTATCATGTATAAATAGACCCGTATCTTTCATAAATTTTCTTGACGAAAGTGATTGACCTAAAAATCCACTTAATCCCAATTAAGAGTGATGAGAAGGAAGTGAGTAATATTTTTCTGTGGCTGGCATGGTCTACTTTGCTTTGTTGTGAAAATAGGCTAATCCAGGGGGTGTGGGGGAGGGAGGGGAAGTAATACTCCAAATAAACCCTAGGCATTCTCACATCATGCCTATAAAATAGCTGGTGAAAAGTGATTAATCCCAGTTTGAATCAGAATCAGAGAAGTTATATGATAAAAGAACATATTTTATAGCTGTCGAGACCATTCTGAAGTCATTTCTTGCAAAGAATAAAATGCTGGGCTGTATAGATGGATTAAAGTTGAGAGAAGTAATTCTTAGAAACATCACAAGTGAAATGAATGGAAAGAGAATCAAAATGCTTTTCTGCAATTACAGTGTTGTGAAATATTGCTTAGAATTTAAAATTAAATATTCTAAATGTCTATATTTTATAAATACTTAGAAAAATAAAAAGGTAACAAGTGCCTTAAGTTAATCAGAGTAATCTTTTAAAGTGGTGTCTAAAGTAAGTCAAACATACTTATTTTTATATGATTGTTTGCTTTTTAACAAATCAAATTATAAAGAAGGATGAATTCTGTATACTTTTGTCTGTAAAATGTTAGGTAAATTTCCATATAATCATTGGAAATTGCCATCTCTTCTGTCCTACTCCTGCAGTGCTGACATGAAGAACAGGATTTTGTAACTGAACACTAGTGAGAAAGGCATCAGGTATAAAATGAGGTTTAAAATGTTTTATGTATGCCTTAATAGAGGGACAATTGCTAAAGCAAATTAAGTAGAGTGAGAAGTTCAACAGTTACATGCATTTGTATCTGCTAAAATTCAGTTTAGTTTACCCTCAGAGGTGTGCAATGCTTTTAGGTACCAAAACTTTCTAGGGAAGTCCCAGTAGTATCTCTATTTCTGTTACTAGATATGCACACAACCACCTTGGTTGAAGGCTGCTGACTAATTCCTGCCAAAGTTGTACAGGCCTCTCAGTGTACAGCTTTGGTACTTCACACGCTTTACCTTAATGATTTCATCTGGCAGGCATACACAGAGCATGACTAAATTTCTCACAAAGGCAGTTTATATTTTGGCATTTCAGAACAGTCACATGGAAGGAGGAGACCCATGTTACAGTTCATGGCTGAAATCTGATATCTGCTCTTTTAGGAGAGTGCTGTAATCATTACATTATATGAGTTCTAAGATTGCATTCAATTAGATTCTTCTACCTAAAAATTGAATGTGCTGTGAACAACAGTAGGAATTTACAGTACCCTTGCTACTACTCCCTGCGAGCTTTCCACATGGGAATTAATTTACACATTTCAATTTCAGTAAGGTGCCTGTGAGGAAGGCAACCTCTACTGCATGGTCTGGTTTTATACGCACAGCTTTCACTAGCATCTGATCTAGGGCTGAACTGTAACTTACTGACCAGCATATTAAATTTTACATCAACCCTGGAGCTAGAGGAAAGCCAACTAACAACAGTGACCTTGGGATTCCTCTGTCCTTCAGGTTACACAGTAGTAGATGAAAAAATTGCAAGCATACAGAAACATGGGTGTGGAAGTTTGTAATTATAAGGAAGAGAGGTAGTAGCTTGTAAAGCTGCCTTTTTGGTCTAAGAGGTCACCTGTGGTTTAGGCTAACCATTTTGACTTTACACTGAAAACAACTGCTGAGAGACATTTTCAAAAGTTAGTACTGTACAGTAGAGTACAGTGGTTAAGTGTGTAAGCTCTTCTACCTGCTTTCGTTACAAAGTAAGATAATTTAAGCATATTGAAATATAGCATTTGAATCCTGTGAGATTATTATATTTTTCCCTAAGTGAAACTGGGAAAAACAACATTTTACCATGGTATGGCTATAATGGCAATTTCAGTTAAAAAAACATTGATCCTATCTGATCGTTTTGCTTAAAACCTAGGGTTCAGTAATTTTGCAAGTCATTCATTTATTTATTAATGTAAGTATAAGAGCCATCTGTTAAGCATGCAGTCTTCAAATACCTTTTGACATTAAAGAGTTACATTACAATGTTTTAATTACCCCCTTCTGTCTAATCACTGTACTTTCAGTAAAGCTGCTAAGAATTTTGGCATCTTTTAGAGCTGCTAGGTGGCAATCTACTTTTCTTACAGTGTTGTTATACATGTCTCACACAGATAAAAACAACATTCTGCAATTATAATGAAGATGCAGAATACAACTATATTATGGTATGCTGTTTCAGGACCATGACCATGTAGTAGTTTTTAATTTTGCTGAGATAGTTCATTCACCTGTTTCGCTCACTATTTTCTGTATTATGATATGGCAGAAAACTCTGGTGACCTCTGTTAGGTGTTCAACAAGGCTAATGGGCCTACTGTCTGTTTAAAACTCTTTGTACTTTGCTTGATGATAGATGCTTTTCCCTTTCGACTGAGCAGGGGACTTTAGACAATACTGAGATAGCTCTATAGGAGGCGATTACTGGCAATGGCTGCAGGCATGAGAGCTTATGTAACTGATCTCAGTGGCATATCCCAGTAAGCACTGGAAACTGTTTAGAGACAATGGTGACTGTCCTACTGCTCAGAAGGTGGATAATATCCAGGGTTGTGTTTGGTGTGTCAGACAGGAAAGGCAGCAGAGTTTCCTTGGTGCTTGAAGACAGTCAAAGATAAATGGTGCGTAGCAGTCTGTGAGACCTTGTGGTAGCAGAACTGTGAGACCTTCCAAGGACTAGCCCTTGGAAAGAGTTCAGAGATGAGCTGGTGGCTTGTGGGGTCTGGTAGAAGGTACAGAGAGCTGTGAGCATTTATGTGTAAGGGGACCCTACTGAGGAGTTGTCCTCATCTGCTTGAATTGCACTGAAGGATTTGGATATCTCCCAGACTGGGTTACAGAGGAGGGGAAAGGAGTCCTGTATCTGTTTTACTTCATAGTCCCTGGAAAATACATGGTTAAGTAAGAACTGTGGCCTTCTGTTCCAGTTCAACTATTTCAGTGCCCATGTCATCCTTTCCTCTATTGTCAGAATCAATGTGGGATGTGATGATTTAGGAAATGTCAGCAAATACTGTGGTTAAAATATTTCTAGACTTCAGTGTAACCTCTGCAACAGATCATAAATGTCATGAACACATAACAAGTATTCTAAAATAGCAGATTATTTTAATAAATAATATCAGATCATGCGAGATCAGTGCTTGCCCAGAAGAAAAAAACCCATGCTTATGGCTGACCCTCCAAATTCTCATATATAAATGTCATATGAATAATGTTCTTTGCATTTATAATCTCAAGAATGACTCCTCCATTGTAATTTGCTGCCACAGAGTAATGCCAAAAGTTATTGTTTAAACTGGGACTATTTCTGCAGTGAAACTGAATTAGTCCCTAGCTTTGTATTGCCGCATCTGGCTCCTGACATCTCCACACTTTGACAGCACCCAGAACTAGAGATGTGTAGAGCCCCTGGGCAATATGCCTTCCCTGGGGGTGTAAGGCAGGGCCCAGCAGGGTCATGCTGCCCTGCACGAGTTCCATCACCTCAGCACGGGTGGGCAGGGAAAGCTCGTCTTGGCTGCAACAGGCACTGTAACATACTGTCAGCATTGAGGCAGCAGGGTTTGAAACACTCAGCAACTAGCAGGATGTTCATCACCCTGAGGAAATGGACTACATAATCCTCTCCTGCTACTCCTTGTTGGAAGTTGTATATAAATATTTCAGAAGTGGGGAGCATGCAGATAGGAAGACATATGTGTACAGAAAGAGTAGTGAGGCACCGGAACAGGTTGTGCAGAGAGATTGTGGATGCTCCATCCCTGGAAGTGTTCAAGGACAGGCTGGATGGAACTTTGGTCTAGTGGAAGGTGTCTGTGGCAAGATGGTTTGAACTAGATGTTCTTCAAGGTCCCCTCCAACTCAAACCATCTGATGATTCTGTGAAGGTCTGAACAGACTGGTAGCACTGCCCTCTGTTACCAGTCTGCTCCTTGCGTGGTAGTCTTGCACCCATGGTTCCCATTAGTGGAAATTCTGCAAATCTGGTGTACATGGCCAGCAAAGACAAATTAAGGGAGGGGAAGGTTTTGCCCACAGCTATGGAAGAAGGGAGTTGCGCCTTGTTTTAGCTCTGTGGGAAGCCACAGTGGTACATACGGCATGTTAATGTTAGGGTGGTTTATTGTATCACTCTCTCATGCTGTGTTCATTTGTAGGGACAACATGACTTCCATAATATTTATTTTAGGGTCATTTTATTACTTTAATAATGCAGATTTAGATAGTAATTAAAGCCTGCATTATTTGGTTTAATAGCTTGCAGCTTAGTTCAGCATATGTTTTGATATTATAAAACTGCTTCAATAGACAATGAATTCATTTGTCCCTTTTACTTATTAAAAACCATGTGTACTTCATCAGGTTCATTCTTTGTGAATTTTATGAATGTGGAATTAAATAATAAAGGCACATACAACACATGCTTAATTTAGGACTTGATTGATTATAACTGCCCTTGTGAAAGAAAGAACAGAGAAAACAAGTAATCATAATTGTGTTTAAATATTAGAATAATAACATTTTGCATGTTTAACCACATTTTCAGAATTATTCCACTACTAAGTCATATGGCATTGTTAAAGCAGATTGCTGACTAGAATAAACTTACATGGTATTATGATTTCATGTCCTTTTTTTTCTTATATAATCCTATAGATGAAGTTCTTCCCTTTAAAACTGCACCTTTCATTTAAATTTGTTTATTTTTTTTTCTGCACGGTTTTATAAGTGACATTCTGTGTCATTTGCCTTAATCCTTAGTGTCCTTTAGCACACTTTGTACAAAGGAACAGTTTTGCTTCCCTTTCATTAATTTCCAGAATTTTCTGACAATGAGCTTATGTTGTCCACATCATCTGCTACAAAGATTATTTTAACTTCCAGTTCCTTTAAACTGTTTCTCTTGTAACAGGACCCAGACCCATGAGGTGTTGAACATTTCTGGTGAGGAATCTGGTACCTTCAACATTGTGTAACTGGGAAGTGTACTCCTGAGCAGCTGAAACAATATTTGGTGAAGATTTAATAGACTTTATTGTGACACGTGAATATCATTCATGAAGTCAAAGCCACCTTAATCACTTTTTTCCCATCTATATATATTACAGGGAAGACAACTGGAAGAAAGCACTGAAGTAGTGGGGTTTTCATTTCTTCTCTCCTTCCTCTCTAGACCTCTTTCCCATGATGTGGGGTATTTTCTTGCTCTGGAACATCTCTCATAAGATATTGAGGTAATTATCATCACCTGCAAAAGTGAGAGTATAGATATTTGGCAGCTTTATTCTGCTTATTGGTTGAAAGTCCTACATCAAATTATCTTGAATTTTGGCATTGGAAAGAATCAGAATCCAAGTTTGAGTCTTATACAGTCAGCATTTTTTATCTGTTGCCTATGCTGCCCTATAAATTTCTCTCGTATATTACTAGGAAACTAAAAGACTTTCTGTAGTATTTTGTTTTCATGTAATATTTTCATGTAGACAAATTGAGAAATCTTTTTGGTTTTTTTTCCCTTTTGAATTATTAATTTTTCTTTTTCCCCCTGTGGTTTGTTTTTTTTTTTTTTTTTTTTTTTTTGCCACTGGACTTGTTGAAGTCTGGGAAGACGGTGGGGTTAAATTGCTAATGGCCTTATAGGTGCTGCCCAGTTTGGAAGGTAAATGGCTACTATTGGAGCATTCAGTTTTGAGGAAAGGACTAATTTCTAAGGTTGTTTTTTTCAAAATCTAAGTTTGAGCCTGGGCTTCTGGTCTGGACACATCTCTGATCTAACTTGGTCACTTTTAGCTCTTTCACCATCTAGAGGTGTCATTATCATATCAAATACATCTGTGGGGGTGGGTTTCTTAAGTTTCCCCACCCCTTCCTGAGATGCAACAGTGAGGAACCAGTTTAAGGCACTGGCTATCAGTCAGAACGGTTACTGTGCTAATGAAAATTTGGCATGCCATTGCAAACTGGAGTGCTTGGCAGAAGCAGGAATCTCTCTGCTGTTTATGTAATATATAAAAAGCTCAGTGTTTATAGATTTTTAGTCTTAGAAGTATTTTCTTTTTTATGATGTATTTTTTCTTTTTTTTCTGACAGCCATGGTGTTTTGTTCTGGATACAGAGTGTAGCTTTTTTGATTGGTTGGTGTGTTGTTGGAAAATACATAGTGTTTCAGAATTCCAGACACATTGTGACTGTATTATTAAGAAAATATTGCTCCTGGAATAATAAATAGTGGGGTTATTTTAAGCAGTTATCTTATATTTTCTAATTCTGCAAAAGCATCAGAACAATAAAAGAAAGCTCAAAGCTGGGTTTCTTTTATTTGAACAGACACATCATTAGTTGGCCTATTGGCAAACCTCCATTCATTGTAATGGACCTACATGAATTTCCAGAAGTTGCAGATTTGGACAGTAACTTCTTAAGTGTTTCAGAATCCTTGATTTTTCATCTGACACTGCCAGCACTACCAGTTACAGGATCATTTTTGTGATGCTAACATGCCCCTCTATACATATGGGAAAGAAAATTATATTTTTAGGCCACTGGACAAAGGCATTGGCTAGTATGAGCCAGCATCAGATAGTGAAGACAGACTTTGGATGGGCTAGAAATATACTGAGCCCTATAACAAATACAGGTAATTTGTTCCTCAATTGAAATGCAAATGTTTTAAGTGCAGTATTCAGTTGGCAAGGAGTTGATGCCTCCCATTTGAAAAAAAATTAAAGTCTTAAGAGTTTGGACTTCTATTTTTTTCTTTATCTTCTTAGTGATTGTTTAGAAAGGAAGAAAATAATTCCTGAGGTATCATTTTGCCCTACAAGTTGCTTAGATTTTGGGAGGCATTGATAACGTTTTGAAATGAAGCCACGTAGATGCTGTCAAGTATAGACAAAGAGCTGGGAAGTGTTGGTGGTTTCATAAGATCGTGATCTTTTCTGTTCTGATTCCCCCAAAGAAATCTACCTACTCTCCTTTTCCTAGCTGTTTTTTTTCTTTTTTTCTAGGTACAGAACTGAATGTTAAGGAGCACAATTAAAACTCATTGATTTAAAGAACATATTATTATTTTAATAGTCAAGTGACCATGCTCCTCCTGTGTGGCCTACAGTACATAGGTATAACACGGCAATAGCAGCTGTGAAAACAGTCTACGTTCCCTATGTTTAGACACCTATCTGTGGCTAGGGAGCAACAGAGGAAGTCCAAACTCCAAGAATATAATGAGAGTAGAGAATGTACAGTCGACACATTTCTTCCAAATCTTGCAAAGTAAAGCGATTTGAAGACTTGTCCTTTTGTCCTGCCAAGTTTACCAATCTGAACTTTCTCAGAGAGATTATGTGAACTTAATCTGCTTCTTTCAAAGACAGGACCCTCCAGTGCTATGAGTTTATGACTCCGGACTTAAATCTTCCTTCCACAGAAGTTGGTGCAGTTTGGCCCATACAGAGATATACATAGCATGGTTAAATATGAAGAACACTGCTGGGTCCTCAAAAAATATATTGATTTCTAATGTCTATTTCTGAATTAGCTCCTGAATATGCAGTAGGTATAGAAATTTGTATTCAGACTTAAAATAGGAGATAACAAAAAGTCATACACCTGATTCAATAGATGATAGGGGATTTAGTAGAAGGTGATCAAGTTAATCAAGATTTGAAAAAATAAAGTGTAGATTCCCTTTATTGTGATAATGCATCCTTTCCAGAACAGTTGTGTTGGGAGAAAAGGCTTTCCTTTTGTTTTCCCCAGTGGTATATTTTAGCTTTTTGAGACAAGCGATCAGTTTGGAAAAACTACAAAGCTGAGCACAACTTTGGCTGCCAAGCATATGGATGTATTTGAAAGGGCATCCTTTATTTCTTCAGAGATTTTGCTGCCTTTTGTAAATCAGGCATTGGAGAAATGCCTTAAAATCTTCCTGTGGTGTTAAGACTGTGTGGCACAGGCATCCACATGGGATTTCAGTTGTCTGATGTGGATGTTAAATAAGGTGAGAGCTTAATATGCAACCTCCCCCATAGAAAGCAGCTGTTGTCAGTACCTGCCTGGAGATGAATGAACAGCTCATCCAGGCATTTCGGCATCTGTCATCCCCTTGGACTGTTACAGCATATTTGCATTTATCGTTCTAGCCATTTGAAAGTAGCTACTGCTGTTCCCTAATTCACAGCTTATTTATTGCTAGGGGAAGTTACGTATTCTCTCTTCATTTATTTTAATTTGTTTACTTTGTGGCATTATAATCAGTAGCAAGGCCTATAAAACAAGCAGAAGCTTAGATAAACACCACAGCAGGCTGGTAAACTGTTTTAGAAACGTAGTTTTGTTCCATAAATTTTAAGTAGCTACTCAAACTGCTTAATTTTGGTAGTCTCTATATTATTTTCTCTCTAGCTACAGATGCCCTTCAAATTACTATCACGTTTGCAGCTGGACCTATCACCTATGCAATTGGGCTGTATCGTCATTGTGAGTCCCTTCCAAATGAGTTATTCTATCATCTGTAAAAGGTGATGGCATTCCTTCTCTTGACTCTGGCACTTTTGCTTCCAAGTTATAGGCTTGATTGTAAGTCACTTCAGTCTTTTCATCATCCTCATCATCTTCTTTCTATAATGTCTTGAAACCCTAACTGGGATAAAGACCTACTGTGGTAAAGAGAAAAGTAGAGAAGGAGCCAATAATTAATAACTGGAGCAGACAAATCAGACAAAATTAATTGGATTGCGTAGGTCTAAGGAGAACTTGCATGGAATTATAATTCTTCCAGTCTCATCTACTGGTGTCTTCACTGATGCTACCCATTTGCCTTACCTTCCTCTACCTTGGTGCTCTGTTGATGTTGTGTTTCTACGCTAGTTAAAGTTGTTTTGTAACTTCCCTATATTTTAAGAAGTATTAATTTACCAAACAGCTTATTGGTTACTCTGTTACCTTTTTAATATGATTCCAAATTCTCTTTGTAAGTTTATAGTTTGTTAATTTCTATTTCACAGATTTTTCCAGGCTCTGCAGATTTTAGCTTTTTCAAATCATAGAGACTGGATTCTTAGTAGTCCAGTCTTACTGTATTTTTTGGTGCTTGTTTCCTGATTTTTTGAGTCTAGATCCTACTTTTCAATAGCTAGATATTTCCTATGTCCTTATCACCATAATGGATATACTTTAAAGATGGCTATCTGATATCTTGAGAACATAGTGAGGTTAATAATCCAATGGTATTTACTTCATGCACTAAAAATTACAGCAGCACAATGTCTTGGAGAACACTAAGTAACTACAGAATGATCTTAGCATATACTTAGTAATCTGAGGTGGTAACAGAACACAGAAAGGATCACATTAGCTTAAAATGGAAGAGTGTCTGCACCATCCTTGAAATAATGTAAGGAGCTGAACCAATTATTTTGTCACTGGATCTTGAAAAATCAGTCTGTTCAGGGGTGTGGATTGCCCAGGGTTATTAGCTGTTTAAATTGTGAATGGTTTTGGTCCATATAGCAGAAAAGCCTGAGTCAATTGTTTTGAGAACACAGATCTGCAAATGTTTGCAAGATTTGTGTTCTTTTTCATCTCTCCATCTTTGTCTCATCTGATGCCTACCTTGTTCTTGTCCTTGTATGCTACCCTGAAAACTGCTATGTTAGCTCACATATGCATAGAACATAATGCAAACTTTCAGCAGATGAAGCAATCAGCAACATCTTTATTCCTCATAACCGTGCTAGCCAAGGCTCTGTTTGGCTCATAGTGTCCAAGCTCATAGGTGTCCAAGCTGGTATTCCTTCATTGCTTTGGTATTTATGTTTTAAAAACACAGAAGCTGATTTTAGAAACACTAGGGCCAATGAGAACTGCAAAAGTGTCTCACCTCTGGGAATCCAGCCCATATCCCTTTTGTTTTGAGTGTAGGATGGATCCTAAATGAGAAACCTTTTGTATTTTGGAAACTAAGAAGGAGCTGAAGCAAATTTCTTCATACTTGGCAAAAACAGAACTGCTCTTGATGGAGACAAATCATGGAAAGTTCTAGTCTGAGAGGATTATTTTTGTCAAAGTTATGACAAGTCTGAATATAAAAGTCTTGCATAGAACTCCTTCTCATTTTACAGTCTGCAGTGACAGTAGAATACATTTATGCAAAAAATAAAATCTGAGAAGTTAGATTTATATTCAAACAATTACTAGTAAGCAAAAACCAAAACCAGATCAGCATAATGATGTTTTTGTCAAGCGTAACAATTTTGGTTTGGCCCAAATACACAGATACAGATTTGGGCTTTCTGTCACAAGTTGCCAAACATTTGTTTTCATTTAGATCTGTGTATTTGTGCGTGTGCATATTGACAAAGGGGATTTGACTCCAAGAAGAACAGAGGTAGGATCCAAATCGCAACACAAATCCTTCCATTGACTTCACTGGGAGTTGGATCAGCACCTTAGTGAGAATGTTCAAAAGAGAGTAGCCAGAATTAAAATATCAGTTCTTCATCCAGCTCTCATTGAAATCAATTAAATCTTTCCATTAAGTTCAATCACTGTTGGATTTAGTTTAAAACACAAGTTTTGTATAATGAGACATATGTAGGCTATTCTATTAAATGTGTTTTGAACAGACAAACAGACAAGGACATGAGAATTAAAGGACAGAGGGCTGAAAGCCTACATTAACTGAATACAAACTATGAGAGGTTAGAAAACTGCAAAAGCAGTTACTTTGAAAAGGGCATGATTATTGAAATAGATCAGAAGTCTTAATTCTCTTTATACCGTTTTTAGGGTATGAAGAGAATTGAGATATAAAGAGGCTCCCCTGTTGGTTCTGGTTCAGAAAAGCAGCCCCATTCAAACAGCAGTTAAGCAATGCAACCTAAATATACGCGTAACTTTTCTTGAGGAGGGGTGGAATTAAACACATGCTTTAGTGATTTCCTGACCTGGGGCTTTTATTTTCCTTCTGTGAATATTAGTGAAAGTACCTTTTTGTTCATAAGAACACTCATGAAAAGCACATTTTGAGGCCCTGGCTTAGATTTGCTTAATCTAATCAAGGAAGAGGGTCACATGATGTATATTAGCTAATCAGTTGTACAATTAGTGGGTGACCAGTAAATCATTTCAGATAGTAAAAATTGAAATAATTTATAGTGCGCTCTCAGATAATTCATAAACATAATAAAGGGATGTTATCTAGTTCTGGATGTTCTGTCAGTGAAGAGCATTGCAAGATAGGGAATATTTTTTGCTAGGAAAACTGAGAAAAATTTCAGATGGCCTGTTTTCTCATAAGGCAAAGCAAAAACGTAATTTCCTCCAAATGTGGAAAGAGCCTCCATTGTCTGCATTGCACAGGGCTTTTCTGATTGAAAAGAAATGCATCCAGGCTAAACAGACTTGCAAAATGTTGTGCTTGAAGTACAGCTGTGGAAATTGCAAAGGAGCTAACTAGCCTCACAGATACCTGCAGTTACCTTTCAAACAATATTACCAGTTTTATTTAACCAAGCTCAGATGAATACGACTTGTATGAATAAAGTGCACATTTCTGAAACGCCTTTGAGAACACATGGGAAAGAATTTTTTTAATGTTTTATATGTTTATGTACATATTCCATATGTTTTACTTAGACAAACTTTTAAGCAAATGTGTCTGGGTCAAATTACCTCATTTATTGTTTGTAAATTGAGTTGTCTAATCTGGTTCAGAGTCTTTTTATCATATGGTGTAAGTCAAATAAACTCATCTGTTACTCAGGCTTACAATAGTAGAGAATTTTCAGTTCAACAATTAAACATGAGCTCTGGTCAGGACAGGGCCATAACGGAGCAGAGATGCTGCAGAAGAGTGCTTTGGGCCCCAGAACTCAGCGTCATGCGATTACTCATTTTTCATCCTTCTAAAGGATGTTCTTGGCTCAGTTTACTTCAACTTTACTATAACTGATGCCAGTCTGGCATTCAGAACCCATAAACACCCTGAGATGGGGGTAACTCCAGGAGCTGTTAACTGGCCCAAACATCTCTGATTCAGAAACAGAAGGATTCTCTTTATTATTGCAGAAAAGCACTCTGTAGAGTGAAGCAGCTGGGTCTTGCCCCACATACCTTTTTAGGGCAATGCCCATGTTTGTGGTTACAGCACCTTTGAACCACTGCAGAATGGTGTGAGGGGGAAACTCCTTGCTAGCAGTCTCTGTCCTGCCGTCTCTGATCTCATGTTTGCCAACAAGCTTCATCTATCCAAGCAGGAGAGTTAATGCAAAAACTGATGTTAAGGCAGTTGGTAGAATAGACTGGGAGACTTAGGAAATAGGCATAAAGATACCGATTTCCTTCAGCCTCCTTCTACAAGCATGAGAGCTGAGAAAAATACTTTCTTTATTCCTGTTAAGCAGAAGTCAGTTCATCCTGTGTTTTGGAAATACGATCTTGTAGTTTTCTTAAAGCAGAGGGTACTGTACCTCCTTTTACTGCAAAGGCAGTCTTGGATGCGCTTGACAGCTTCAAGTTACTCCAGCAGTGAGGTGGTAACTACTGGGACCTGCTGTGGTTGCTCAATTGAGTGTGTTTATTGGAGAGCCTGGCTAGACATAAAGCCCATGGCACACAGGCTCTACTGAAGAGCATTATGGAGTTTTTCTATTGCAAAGTCTGGTTTTGGTTTTTGTTGGTTTTGGTTTTTGTTGGTTTTGGGGTTTTTTTCCAAGGTCTGCGATTTCACATTAGTCTGTTGCAGCTACAGGGGATATTCAGTCAGTATTTTTCTGATGTTCTGTCTCAGTTCAGAAAGACCAATCTCCAATTAATCCCTGTCAAGGGTGGAGTGTTTTTAGAAGACTTGCAGCTAGCCCCTAGAAAATAGCAGGCCTTGGTACATAGTGGACATTCAGGTTCCTGATCCTGGGCCATTCTGCTCAACTGCTCAGAAATGAGACATTTACATCCTTGTGGGTTAGGGAACAGAGTTGCATATGGAGGCCACACCTTTTACTTTATGCTCCTCTTTGGACATTTTAACATATACCTTCTTAAATGGTGTCATTCAGTTTGATATGATAGACTATAAGGAATCTAAGTGAGACACAGCTATGTTTGGTGCTTGACCAAGAAAGTTGGGTATTGCTGCTCTATAAAATGCATAAAGAGTACTTGTGTGCAAGACTAGCTTTGGGCTAGACTCCCTCAGTAGCAAGGATATTGCAAATCTCAACACGTTGTAAGTTTGGTGTGCATTTCTTCAACTTTTTGCAAATGAGTCTCCCTGTGGATGGAGCATGAGGGAGAGAGCATGCACTGTTACAGCATGCTCACATTCTCATTGCCGTAGGAAGAAACAATAATGTTGAGTATGGACAGACTAGCTAGAAAATTGCAGTGATCTGAGCCCAGTGGAGAGATATTTCATCTATGTTAATTCTTGAAGGATTATGATAAGATCCTGTAGCTTTAAATTACGTGAGAAGTAGATCATAATTTGAGACTGGAAGCAAGAGGAAATAAAGCGTGTTGTGGTATACCTTCAATTAGCCTGACCCTAAAAAAATGTATGGAGCTTCATTATCTAGTGGATAGAATAAGGACCAAGTTGAGCTAACTCCTTCTAGCCTTGCAGGTTAAAACAGATTCCATCTGAAAATATTCATCTGTTCCTGGAAAACACAGTCTTATGGCCAGAATTATGTGGGCTTTTTAGCTAAATAAAGACACAGTGTTTCAGAATTGCAGTGACTGAGCAAAGGTCATTTGTGGTAGACTGCATTATCATCTCTATTTCAGTAGACAGAGAATGACTAATCATTTATCTTTCATCTTCAATTTGAAAGTTTGCTTTTGAACCAGTTTGGGTTTGATGCCAGGTTTTACTGGTGTTGCAGAGTTCAGTGAACCAGTATTTAGCTCATTTCTCTGTATATCTCCTAGCATAAATTAAGTATACTGTAACAATAATGTTGCAATACAGATGTCCGAAAGATACTAAGATATGTGATGTTTTGTGTGTTTGGCTTAGCAGCCCATGATGTCACTGATGCAGGCATGGATTTGGTTTCTCTGTGACCAATTTACTTAGCCCTCTATAATCTAAGGGCAGGCTATCAAATAAAGCTGTGGAGATAAAGAACACGAATACTTGTGCACAAGCATCTCTGAGGGACAAATCCTTAGAGAACTTGGTTGCCTACCTGTAGCAGCTATAAACCTCACCTAATGTATGCACATTCCAGTTTGTAAATTTTAAAGTGCACAAATAGGTAGTTTGTTTTCAGGCATAACCTGCCTTCATGTGCTGTGTTGTTTATTTCACAACAGTGAGCAGATATTTGGTGCCCCTAGCTGTGCTACAGTCTCTAAAACTTATCTCCATTTACTTTCTTCTAATTGTAGTCATTAAGATCATGGGGGTTTTTTGTTCTCCGCTTTTACTAGATTCAATATGCTACGCATGGAATACTCTGCAGAGGAAAAATCTTTTCCTTGATGCATGAAGTGAGCACTAGAAATTATCTTTGTCATTTACATGCTTATGAAATAAAGGAAAAGCATTATTTTCTTTCATTGAGTGGAGAAAGCTGCAGTTTTGACTCGATCTTCAGTCTTTTGGAGAATTAGTTTTGTTGGGGAATGTAACATTGTTTGTGATATGCTTCAAATTCCCATTACTGACTGGCTATATGTGTGAGCGGTTCCTTTTCTGTAGTAAAAATACAGAAGAGCTAGTATAATTGTTTTATTTTAATTATGTGCTTGACCTTGTATTCAAGGAAAATAGAAGAAAAAAAAAAAACTTTGTAAATACTGCAATTCCAGCTCTATTTATTACTCTGTTTACAACATGTTGCAGGAAGGAAAGAGTGAAACATAAAGAGCCGAAACTGTGCAGAAAACAGAGGCCCAGATCTTTGCAGGTATCTGACAGGTAAATCTCATAGATTTCATTAAGAGCCTGGTTTATCCTCTTTTAAACAAGAATGCTGGAGACATGGACAAAAGTTACGCAATTCATTTGGCATTCTTTTGTATTGTTTCTTCATTTCTTTGCACTCCGTGGAGTCTAGCTAGGATTGGTATTTTCAGTAGCAAATGTTAACAGTATGTCCATGTGTATTTAGTGCTTATCCCATATAATTCTACTTTAAATACGTGGATTTTTTTTTCCTACTAATTGTGTGTGATGGTGCTAATTTGAAATCTAAGATTTCATCAGCTTCCCAAGACCTTAATGCTGTTAATGTAAACCACTGCTTTGCAGAAGGATAACAAATAAAATCTGTGTGTTTTAATGAAAAAGGTGTTAATATTCAATAATAGGAAAAAAAGCCCCTTTGCTTTACTTTAAGAAGCAAATGCCATAGAATAGATTGATGAAACAGAAAACACAGAATACAGTGAGCAAGATTCACAAGCTTTCTTGAAATCATAAGGCCTTATATAGCCACTTCAGAATTACATACATGTAACCAGTTATCGAGATTGACATAAATAGCTGATGTGGATGTGGTGATGAAAGCAATAGAGAACAATAACAAGTCATGATCCCATTATAGAAATAATGTGTTCATCATCATGTTCAAGCACATCTGTCACCCTAAAGAATGAACGCCCATTTAAGTCATTAGGCAGAAGCATTCTTGATAATGGCAGCACTACTTTGCTTCTTGTGATAATTATTAAACTTACCCAAAGCGTTCCTTGGATTTGATGGTCTGCTGAAGATATAAACATACAAAAGTTTCTGCAAATCATCAGTGAAGCATTATCCAGCTTCTGCAGTACTCAGCCACCAACGTTGCTAGAAATACTCATATCAAATTATTTAGAATAATTGTGAAAACTCCACCACCACCACAGACCGCACAAATGGTTCACCCTGCAACACGCAATAGGGTGTGCTTCCACAAAGCTAAATTAGGTACACTTCTGTGAACAGCATTATGCGTCCTTGTGGGTTTTTCTTCTTGTTTCATATAAAATTACATCTTGATCAGTGTTAGTTTTTCATAGCATTTTCTATAATGGACTTTAGTCCTAAAGTTGTTATTAGCTTTGAAATTTTCAAATTACTAAGATGGGCTTGCTCTCACAGAATCATTACGGTTGGAAAGAACTCTGCATATCATATAGTCCAACCCTTCTGCCAAAGCAGGGCCACCTAGAGCAGGTTACACAGGAATGTGTCCAGGTGTGTTTTGAATTCCTCCAGAGAGTGAGACTCTGCAACCTCCCTGGGCAGCCTGTTCCAGTGCTCTGCCACCCTCATTGTAAGGTTCTTCCTCATGTTGAGGTGAAACTTCTTGTGTTTTAGTTTATGGTCATTGCTTCTTGTCCTGTTGCTGGGCACTGCCATCTCCTTCTTTTTGAGGACTCACAGAGGCAGCCAGTCATTCCTGGAGGTGTTGCACAGGATTCCTAATGTCTGTCAAACACAGACAGATGAGTCTGTGTGACAGGTGAGCAGAGAATATGTAGCTCTCAGTGAGGGCTATGTGCAATTTTCCTCAAAGGTACTAATAGCGTTAAATAGCGTGTGGATGACAGATATCCAAACAGCAAAGCTACTTTGTGTCTAAGGAGAAGTGCACTGAGAAAGTCCAGCTTGCATCCTTAGGTTGCTCTGAAATGCGAGATCATTGGCAATGAGGCAATTTTAGAGTAATCAGCAGTTACAGTGGTTAACAGACTAAGTTTTGCCTTCAGAAACCAAATGCATTCTTCTTGAGGACAGGAAAATGAAAGAGGCAGGGGGAAAGCTATGTTTTCAGAACTGTTTTTCCTAACCTTGTAATGAAGGTCTACTCAATACAGCTCCAATTGCAGAAAGAATTATGGCATGTGTGAGAGATAGCCATGAGGAGCTGAGGATGATGGCAAGCCACTTGCTGATACCCGAGTAATGTTATGTACAGTGCCAGGTAAAAATCCAATTTTATTGTGAAATATCACAATGCAGACAGAAAGTTTAAGAAAAGTACCTCTCTCTGACCATGAGGATATGGATATTGACCTCTTTTTCACCTCTGTGCTCTCTGACGCTCATTAGTTTTATGAGTTTTATTCTCAGAAAGTGATAACTCTGTGAGGAAGAAATAACAGAAGCCATTAGGACTTTTCCTAGTAGGGGGAGAAATGTGTATAATGGTGTGTCTTGCCTTGTGGTTGGTTACTGATGGTTTCATTGAAAGTTTTTATTGGAAAAGCTATGTAGGGGAAATAAAACCTCTAGCAAACAGCTTGCCTAATGCTTTAACTGTAAGGCATAAATAGAACAAGTCTCTAACTGGTAAAAATGTTCCTGAACTCTCACAAGGTGTGTTTTGTTTGTAATCTTAGGGTCTAGAAAGACCAAATCATCTAGTCTAGTGCTTAACACTCCCCACCCCAGCAAAACAGAATTTAGTCTAGGATGGATTTTTTATGAGCAGTTTATAATCCATATCAACATAAGGATTTATAAAGAAAGTGCTGACACCAATTTAGAACAGGATCCAACAAAAGTGTTGTATGGCTTCTGGAGTACAGAAACCTGCATATGGTCACAACCCTTGTCTTCACCCCCCCGTGAACCAAAAATTTTGTTTTAGTGGGATGTACATCGATTTTTGTGGTGCCAAAGCCAAACAAGAGAGGGAAAAATTGAATTTGGCCTCTAATGACAGCAATGCAAATGTGCTCCTCTGTGTGGTTTACAACCTTTGCTTGTATAATAAGTGACATGATACTACATTCTGGAGAGTAAGGAGCAGTTTTCTGACACGGAAGGTTCAGGAGAAAAATAAAATTTTATGAGTTAGGTTTGAGTGAGTGACAGATGAGGAGACAAAAACTATTTTATTTAATGTTATCTGCACTTGAAAAAACATAGAAATTGGGATGTGTCTCCTTGCTGGTTTCTCAAGCAAACACTATCTGTAGCAATGGTGCCATGTACCAGGAAATTATCCGAAATAATGAACTGCTCGAGTACACTAAAACTGATACTCTTTTCATCAGCATCCAAAATATGAAACCTGCCAAAAACTTCTAATTGTAGTATACTCTGTCCAAATTATTTTACTACTTGCCAAGAAATGCTATGAAATATTTGGCAGAGTCTTCTACCAGGAGAAAATGAAACAAAAGACAGTGAAGTAGAACTCAAAGAAATACCTCGACCTCCTTAAAAAATAGGTTCAGGTGGTTACCCCTTTCATGAAGAGCTGATGACTCTATAACTTGTGCAAAGTAAGTAATCAGAAATAGTTTATCAGAGATAAACAAAATAGACTTGGCTAAAAAGCCTTCCAAACTTATAGGTGTTTCTTGTTAGAACAGCTGCTTAAATACTGTGATACTCACAATGTGTGTTGATATTAAACATCTAATAAAGTATTTTTCCATTCATTTACATTGGTGCACAGCTATGATCCACAAAGTAACGTACAGAAATGTCACTGACTAGGCCAATTCTAAATTAAGCTATCATGAATAACTCTCAGGTTTAAAAAAGTTCCAGAAACTATGCTGCACAGCCCCAGGAAACAAGGACCATAGCTCTTGTCTCATTGTAAGAGCAGTGAGTTAAATTGATTTTTCATCTGGGAGTAGCTCACAAATTAGTAAAATCCAATTATTTTTCAATTTCCTTTTTATTTCTATTGCACACACAAACAGAATACAAAGTATTGTTCTGCCTTCATCTAAATATTTGTGAGATGGGAGCAATGCAAATACTATGTGTATGATAGGTCTGAAAAGCATTGTGATTTTTGCTTTAGTTCACAAAGTGTAACCTGAGGAGAAAGAGCAATGCTAAAATACAGCTAATAGTTCTGTCTGATTGGATTCAAGGTTCTATTTGGTGTAACTGGTCTTTTTAATATAATGAAGTATGCTGAAAATAATTTTTAGTCTTTCATACCTATTAAACCCTCGATGGTGTATTTGTTTGATATCTTTGACCATAGCATGACAGATCAAAAATGCTCCTTAGATAAGGTGATTTTTGACTCCAGGCGTCATTACTACTTGTGATTCTTACTTACCAAACAAAATTCACAGGAGGTTGGAGCTGGATGGATATGTTTCAGTCCTCCAGGTGCCTGCAAGTCCTCCTGAGTTCTGCTGCCTTGGCCACAGCCCTGCCATGCCTCCCATTTCCTCCAACACCTCTTCCTTTGTCAGGGCTGACAGCAAGAAGCACAACACATTTTTGGATCTGGTGCATGTGTGCCAGTGAGGACAAGAGAAGGGAGCAGTGCTGGCTGTGGCCAGCTCCCTTCACCTTTGCAGCTCCCGAGGGAGGTGCAAGGGCCAGAAACTGATTAAAGGACCCAGGTCAGAGATTTTTGAACTCTGAATTTGGCAGGCAAAAGGAGGAGGAATGAATTTTACAGAATTGTGTTTTAAGATGCATTTATTCATAGCTATGAAAGCTGCAGACATATTGTGTTACTGCATCAGGATCTTAAGCAGATGTTTAGATTTTACAGAAAAGGGCGTATAGAGAAATTTTCAGTTTTCCTTTAATATAAAAAAAATCATTGTGACCTTCGGTGTTTTACATACTAATGCCTACAGGGAGACAATCCATTGTGTTAAATTGCTTGAATATTTTTTTTCCTCCTTCTGATTAGGCTAAGTAAATCAAAGATAATGTGTAGTCTCCTGCTATAACACTGGAACCAACACATCATTTACAAGGAAGCTTGAAAGGAAATGGTGTAGGAATCACTTAGAGAGGATTTCTCAGTTTTCCATAATGTGATCATAACTTTACAGAAGGATTATGTAACTGATCTATTTATTTGTTTTGTAGTTGGTTGGATTATCTCTTGTTTGCATTTGCATTTATATAGCAGACCTGTCAGTGAAGCCAGACCAATTGGTATGGGGAAAAAACTGTATTATAGAGAAGGAATAAGGAATAATATTATGTTCGTTTTCTGTTCATACAATTTATTAGGTCGATTTTGTTGGTTTCTTTTGTTCCTTTGTTGTTTTTTTTTTAAATGGGAAGGCCACACAATGATAGCATTGTCCTGCAAAGTACTAGAAGCAGTTCTGTAGGCCAGTGAGCTCTGCCAATCTCCACATTGCAGTGTGTTTTCCAAAGAATATTCACACACAGCATCTACCTGCATGTTTTCATTCGGCTTAGGAGAGCTCTTTTGAAGAGAATCTCTCAGTTGTCCCTATTTACCTTGCTTTGATATACATTGGCAAGTGATCTTTTGAGCAGATGAACTGGATTCCTTTTGGATGAAACTATGCTGTAAGATATACACCAGCATTGCAGCTAATGCACTCCAGCTGCTATAGGGCTTTCAGACCGTGGGACCTGACTGGTCCAAAGTTTAGCAGACAAGCAGCCAAACAAACAAACAAACAAAAAAATTAGAAAGCCCTATGGTCCTGTTCCTCAGACGCTTAGTGTGTGGACTTTGGGTCTTCAGCAGCAAATTTTCACCCTTAAAAACTCTTCCTCTTTGTCTGTAATGCATGATAACATAGTTGTACATGCTTATCCTTAGTAATAACAGATTTTAGAGGGTTCTAGATTCAAAAGAGATTACATATTTGTACCCACATTCTGAGATCTGTAGTGCCATTTTTTTTTAAATGTGATTTTGAAACTTGAATTTGTCTTTAAGAAGAAAATCCTTCTTAAGAAAAATCCCTCAAGTGTGTTTATCTCTATCTTGCTACTGGCTTGCAAGATACGGTAAAGAAACCTGTGGAAAAAGTTACCTTGTTCTCCATTGAATATTTAAGTGATAGTTTTTTGTAGAATCTGATTTGGAATATATATATATTGAGAGGTTAGAGGTAAAAAGTCCAAGCACTGAAACAGTATTTCCATATGTTGGGAAATTCTAAGTACAATTCTCTCCCTTGGTCTCATATCTAATAGAAACAGAACAAACATTCTCTTCTTACACGAGCCAGTTCAGGTTTCCCATCTGGGTACTAGAGTAACTCTGCCAGCTTCCAGGAATTCTTTGCTGAACTACCGTTTCAGGTGAAGAGACACATACACGTTTATTACTTGTATGTAGAGATCATTGTGTTCTTCTAAACTTTCTTTGTAAACTTTTGCTGACTCTTTTGCATTTGACTGACATTGTGAAAAGCTTTGGGAAGTGGATCTGAACTAGTGGGCCAGGTGGTGGGTATTCACAAAAATGTTACTAGGTTGTGACTGGATATTTATAGAGGAATTTTAGTCTCTCAATCCAGTCATCATAAACAGATTCATTCTGCTTGCTAAGTTTTCCATTGTGTGCAAATATATAGCTAGTAAAACCATCAACAAGAAGATATTTTCTTGGATAAATGGGTATAAGCTCTCCCCTCTACATTCAAACATTGTCAGCCAGTTTGCGAATTGTATATGCAGGAAGAAATCCTAACTGGTTACATTTTCTCTAGTAAAAAAGGCTGATACTCCTAAAGCTGGGATACATTGCACACATGGATTAGCCAGTGCATAGTGGTATAGAAAAATAGCACAAAGCTGGCAAAACTTTAGTATAAGTATGCTTTACTGAAGAGGCATTTTTGCTGCTGATGTCTGATATGACCCATATGGTTTCCGGTAGCTGCATATATGGTAGTTGATTACTGCATCCAACACTGCTGTTTTTCTACTGACTGCTTGCATCCACTGGCCTTAAGTTTGTTTTATTGCTTCTGTTGTCACTTTATTTATTATGCTTTTATATAGCTTTATAGATGTTCACAGCACTTTATAAAACATACAATTAGACAACCTTGTTGCCGCAAAAAGCTTGCAATCAAAACTCTGATCTTGCACTGAACTCTTATCCAACACACAGTCCAGGCAAACCTAATGAGATTCCACACAGGAATAGAAGTCTGCACAAGCAGATCCTGCTGTAAGGTCTGGCCTCAATATACGGACAACTTGATGCTGATCCAGAGGTTGTGGGTGAGCATCCAGGCAAAAATGCATGTCCTTACATCTTGGCCTATGTTATTGCTGTAATCTCAGCCATTCATGTTGCATTGCAAAGGAATCTGCTTTCTCTGGTTATGATGGCTGTTAATCTTTTTGAAATAAAATATGGCACCTACTTCCCTGTCTGCATGAACCATGTTGGCCTCCTTTTACTAGAGTCAAGTAATGAGAAAACATTCAGGACTGTAACTTAAATGGTTTGAGAACTGGGATCTCTTAAAATATTTTTTAATTTTCTCCTCATTCTGGCACCAAGGCAAAATGTGTAGGTGAGTCCAAGAAAAATATGAAATATCCAAATATTAGTTAACGTAAGTCATGCAGGTCCCAAAGTCCCAATAAGATACACCAGACGTAATCGTTAGCACTTTGTATCCTTACAATGGAAAATAGCAAGAGTTGTAAAGCTGAGATTATCCTAAATAAGGATTATTCAAGTTCTTTTGACCTTTATCCACAGAGGAACTTGTGGAGTCTCATGGCTTCTGAAAGTGCACTGTATTTTAGTAGTATAAATACAGAATTAGGAGTCTCACAGCAGGTATCTGAAACTGACAATATTTGTCTCTAAAATTTGCCAGTTACAATTTTGAAGTAGTGCTATGACTGCTTTTTTTCAAATTCTGTTCTAATACGGTTAAAAAATCTACACTTCTAGTCATGGGAATAATTTGGTTTTAGCAAGAGTTTGGCTTAAGTTGTTACTTGATGAAGTTTCATATAAAAAAATATAAAGCATGTAGTTTATTATTAAATGTAAAGTCCAAATGATTTAAAGCCTGTGTCTAAAATGCAATTTAAGACCTTTTGATTCCTTACCAATTCTGGGATTGGCAGGTAGTCAAGTCTGTGATTAAAATTTGAGCAATTCGTGTTCTTTTAGCCTGTTCACCTCTGCAAGCATGGAAAGACCACCAAAGGTAAAAAACTGTCAGTAGAGGTCTTGTCCTTAGCCCTCCTGAAGGGAGCAAATGGAATAAGAGAAGGCATCCCACAGATCATCTCTGGAGGATGTTAAGTTTTGCAAGCTTTTTATGCTGTGAAGCAATAGCATGGTCTTGATGTCCCAGCTGGCTGTACTGGGGTAGCTACTGGAACTCACTGCAACATCTTCTGTGTGTCCATTTAACTGGGTTTCCTTCCAAAATGAGCTCATCTCAGGTGCTGTCTCCCTGTATGGGAGACCATCTCTCCCAAACAAGAGGAACAGTCTTTGAGGTATGTATCACAGCATGACAATTTGGTTAACTGATCATGACAAAACAAGTAGGCACAATGCTGAATAGTGGGTACTACAGAACCAAATGACACATGTCTGGACAATGGATTGTAGTTGTATATATGCTACCTTTCAGGTGTTTGATAGGCACTTAGCCTCTGCTTTGTTATGTTCTATTACTTCTTATTATTTGTAATTTTCAAGAAAGTAAAGAATTTACTTTCCTGCACTACGCCCATCAGCTAGGATAGCTTAGGAAAGTGTTGATTTCACACATAAGAAACCAAAAGAATTACACTCATGTTATTAGGAAAAAAAGCTGCTCCTTTTCTGGGAATTGTGGTACATTATTTGTGTAGGGGGACAAAAAGACAAAGGTCACATTATTTCAGAGATTAAGCCTGTCTCTAGTAAATGACCTTTCATATTTGTCTAACATGGGATTGTTACACAGTACTAGAGACTGTGAGAAACAGCATGCTGAAAAACTTAACATGGGATTTGATACCTCATAACACTCAGGTTAGACCTGAAGAAGCTAAAAAATATCACATGAAAGCAGGTTCCAAGAATGTCACTAATACATTTGGGCCGATAAGTAACTGCATGATTTCTTGTTTTCTCTTGTCAAGCTCCCTGTACCAGCAAGAGTTTTAAATGGCAGAATTTTTAGTCTCACTTTGTGTATGTGAAGCTTCCACGGGTTGAGGAGAAATCTGGTGTAGCTGCTGAATTCGTCCTATATCAGTGAAAATATGTGGTTTGGGCCTAGGAGGACATATCATCTTGAATCTAACTTCAGGCAAAACAAAGTATTTCAAGAAAGACAAAGAGAAAGGGATATAAGTGGCATGCCAGCTTCTTGGGAAAACAATAAAAATAATTCATTCTTATGTAAGATTTAACACACTACTCTTAAATTTTCATGAGTGAGCTAGCTGGGACCAGCAGAAATAGATGCACTCACCCTATGAAGCTTACCACCCGATTTCTAAAGGGCAGTGTTTATCCTATTTTTTGATTGTTAAATATAAATTTAATTTTTTTTTTCCTTAGTGTTGCTTAACATCACTCAAGATATGATCATATAATATTGATTATACTGTATGCCAGAATTGTGGAATCATTCCCAGTCCTTTTCTTACATCTCTTTCTTATGCCTAGTTTCCTATTTGGAAGAAAAATGTCCCCAGATTGATAAATATCTAGCTCTGAAAATGGTAGCGACTGCATGTGATCTCCATTTTTATCCTGCAGAGGGTGAGTAGAAATCCTTTGGGTGCGTGTTATATATGTTAATGCTTTGGGCTATTGCTTAGCACTTCAGAATAGTTCCTCACTCATTTTCTGTAGCCAACTACTTGTAGATCTTTGCAGATTTTAGAGCTAAAAATAGCCTGCAAAATTATAAACATGTTCAGTCATGTGAGAATCTATCAATCTAGTACATCTTGGAAATGCAAACCATATTTTGAAGGAAAATGATAAATGAGAAGGCATTATGTATCTAAACCTAAGACTGTACTTGAGGTTTGCTTAGTCTTTTCTTGGCCAACACCTAAATCTTTTCTTCCACTGCTCCATATCTAAGGTACCAGCTGTGTGGATAATGTGAATGTTTCTTTCCCATGTCACATATTCCTCCTGTAGTTTGGCATTCTCTGTAGACAAAACCAGTAGAACTAAAAGGGGTGAGGCGGAATTATTCTCTTGCTTTCTGATGACAAGGTAGGACTTCCATGTGTGTCTGCCCAAGCTGAGGAATGACAGATTGGAAAGGGTGGATAAAAAATACTGAAAGAAAGTTCACTCAGCATGGGGAACGGTTTAGGCCATTGCTCCTGGAAAACACAAGTTATACTACTTATCATCTAGTCTCTCCTTCTCATTTACTCTCTTGTTCTTTCTCCCCGAATCTCTCTACTTGACTTCAGTTTTCTTTGCTCATATTGTTATTAGGCACATTTATGGGAAACAGGATTTATGGTCTCCTCCTGCTAATAAATGTTAAGGAATATGACTTAAAGTGGAGATACACAGCAGGAGATGATGAACTCTTAATAAACAAATATCCTGTTTTCATGCAAATATTCTTAGTAACACAAACAAAACAAAGCAGAGAAGGAAATGCAGCCAAAGTATTATACAAGCTGTGGTGCAATTAAATAGGAGGGATTTCAGAATTTTCCAGAGGGCAAGAAGAGTTTCAAGTTATCCTTCAGACTTTTCCAACTTATTCCTTCAGATGGTTTCATTCCATAATGTTGGATGGAAGGCTGGAAAAAAAGAATTGGAAGAATGACAAAGTAACCTGAGAACTTTGCAAAATTCTCAGCGCCTGTCTTGTTCCATATCTTCTCCTCAATGAGAGATTCTGACTTTAGAGTTTGGCAGACTATATTGTGTGAGGGTTTGGGAGTTTTTAAAGAGTTTCTATGGTCATGTTGTTGTCCTCATTCTGGTGAAAATACCATCTTCCTCCACAATCGTGAGCATGATAATATCTGCAAAAGGTATTAATCCTAGTGAATTGGCATCAACATTATGTCTAACAGTTATCCATAAAAACATGCTGGAATAAAATCTAAAAGTTTCACTGATGGTGCAATAAGTGGCATAAAGACCTGGGGAGTGATTAACGAGAAAGGAAAACCTAGATCATATGGTCATCTGGATGCAACAAATAGTATGTCTGAATATGGCCAAAAACTTCTTACATCTACTAGCCAAGGGGACAGCTGTAATTAGAGGAGAAGTGTCTCTGACTTGGAAAAAGTGAATAAAGAATTGGGAATCAAAATGGGTAATAACTGATTGCTACCTCCTGGACTACTGCTGTGTCCAAAAGAGCTGATGTGATCTGTACACAAACAAGCAAAAGAATCTCAAGGCACTTTTTTTTTGGTCTTGATGCAGTGGCTGTTGGGCTTTAGTGTGCCCAAGCATCAATAATTCAGGTTGGATGGTGAAAAGCTGATCAAAAAATAAATGTCAGTATCAAGAAGGGATTATGAAACATACATGTTTTGTATTTATGTTTATTTTGTTTAACCCAAGAGAAACTTAATGGGTACTGCAGTCATTGCTGATGCGTAGTTATAAGGTGAATATAACTTGAAAATTGGGATCACTAATGTAGCGGGGAAAGAATATCAGAAGATCCAATGACAGCAGGTTGAGACCTGGATAAACTTAGAAAGATGTACCTTTCCAGTTACCATTGGAGCAATTCTCTAAGGGTTGTTGTGGAGTCTGTCATGCCACCAACTTTTACATCAGGATTATGCACTTTTTTTTAAAAGAGAATCAAAATATTCCCATTCATCCAGAGTGTATTTTTTGCTCTTTGGGTCAGCTGCACTGCAGAGCAAATTAGTGTCAATTTTACACACTTTCTGTCAAGTCATTCTTGACCCGACCTTTGAGCCCAAATTAATATCTTAACTTCTGTTGCTTGTCCAGATCTTGCTTGTGGATCAAATCAAAGTGTGGTTCATGAAAACACTTGAAACTCACAAGCAGTCATTTGTATAGCCAAAATTTGCAGCTGGCTTCAAACCTTCTATTGTGTTGAAACAATATATGTCTTCAGCTATCTTTATACTTGGGGGGAGTCTGAATTTGAACTTCACAACTTGGGAGCTTCTGTTTTTTCTTTGCTATGCTCATGAGATTGCACGCTGTATGCTGTTGTATAAATGCCACATGATTATTGACTTTGACAAGGGATGCTTTCTATCTGCAGAAACAATACAATACAACAGGTTATTTCCAAAATATTTGTACCATCCTTGGAAAGACTATTGGACAGATGTAACTCACTGATTTAAATTGTTACATCATCATCATCATCATCTTTCTTATTTTTATAAGATGACTTGGGAAAAGATTCTCTTTTGCAATCTATGCCTTAAATAATTTGGTACTTTGAATTTAAATTCTGATTAAGAATCCTCATGCTAGCAGGCTTCCTTGCTTTTACTTTTTAAAAAATATAAAATCAATTTAATTAATTTTAATCAATTTAATTTATTTTCTTGCATGAAAGAAATACAGATATGTGATATATTTTTGATATATTTTATTTTCTCATGATTAATGTTATTGATGTATATTGATTTCTGTTATATAATCCTGCTTGAAGGATCAATACTGTTTCCTATGTGGTGTGAGAAGATAGTGGATTTCGATTGACACATACCACAGTACATCCAGTAGTAAAATGTTACCATATAGCACATTCAGCTTTGCTGTCTTCCCTAATACACTGGAAAATATGTTAACAACTTCAGTTTTTTAAATACTGCCAGGACAACCATGCGCATTGCATACTTTCAAGTTCAAATAAAACACCTAATTTCAAGTTAACCCACATTTTAGTCTTATAAACTTTTGATTAGGAATGAGTAAAACCTTCTACAAGAACAAAGAAATATATATATATATATAAAGCATCTGTTGCACAGTTTATGTAACATGATCTGTAGTATACTTAATTTCTATGTAAAGGTTTATATGAAATTGTATTGTCTGATTTAAAGGGACATTATGCACATTAAAACACCTAGTTTTGCAGTAGTGCAAGTAGCATCCCGATGTTTTTGTATTTTCAGAGCTTGTAATGTAAGTGTCGGGTACCAAGGTTTATTATTTTTTCACTTGAGTGTGTTCCCACAGTTCTCCTCCATATTAGTTACTATTTGGATTGCTCTTGTGGAGGAAGAACTCAGCCATTGGCTTTCATGTCCTAATCCTCTGTCAGAGGATGGTGTTAGCACAGCAGTGTACTGTGCAGTAGTCAACTTCTTACTCTCTTGACAGCACTTACACCATAGTCTTCTAGCCTTTATTTGAGCTGCTGTGAAGAGCACTAGGTTGCTAGTATCTAGGAGGTTTTTAAGAGCACACAGTGGAATTAGGTAGTCAGCTTCTGGGTCTTAACAGTGACTGAGTGCACTTTTGTACGTCAGTCCCCAAACTCTGGCTTTTCCAGTAACAGTGAAACATCAGCTGAAAGACTACATCCACTTTCTCCAAACCTCTCTAAAAGATGTGAAAAGAAGTTTTTTAAATTTTGAATCAGTAATGTGAGTGAATTGAAATTTCCTGAAGTTAAACTTCATGAGCTTTTGGATTATTTCCTCTAATATTTTTACTGGAAATGATGCCTTTCATATTTGTTTGCTTTCCTTTCAAAAATGTATTTATCTCCTGGTAACTTGGAAATATATTCCGTAATACTTTGTCCAAAATATAAGATGTTAAATTTGGCCCCCTCAATAGGCATTCCAATTTAATTTTTTTGCAACAGCTTATGTTGTTTGATATGATGGCTTCTGGACCTACACTTGGAACCCCAGCATCTCATTGTCAGCAACGGAAAAAGTACGTAACTCTCTTGAAAACAGATGAAGATCTAAACTGGCCCTTTGGTGAAAAGCCGCCTGTTTTGGAGATCATTATTTTTTCAGTGTTGTGAGGTATTCTGCTAGCATTTAATTTCTGTTTAGGGAATCTGTAATAATCTTGTTGGTTCGCTTGATCTGATTTCTCTAAAAGTTGTTACACTGGCTCTCTAGAGCTTATTCAAATGCTTTTAGCACTACTTGCATGATTGCAAGGCCTGTAATGGCTAATGTTCAGGAATGTGTGACAGTTTTGAGTAGGTTTTAATTCAACTTTCTAATACCTGTCTCTTTCTTCACCCTGCTTTCTGAATATCTTGAAAAACTCTGTATTATTTGAAATCTCATTATATGATATTGTGGTTCACTGCTGGCAAGGTCACCTCAATATGCTCTGCCCCAGGTCTTTATTGACCCTTAAAATGTTTGGAGAAAGAGAAGGAAACACATAGGCACATACAAATATCTTCAATTTTTGGAGCCCTGTATTCTCTTTTTCAGCATCAATACTTGTGCCTTCAAACACACCAAAGCTTTTTTACAATCCATGCATTTATTTATTACTCCTGTTAGCCCATGTGCCATCTCTGGCTTCCTTTCACCTCTCCAGTATTAACACAGTTTATTTTTGAGTAATTGTACTTCCTTCCTCACTGACATTCTCAGTAACTTTCTAGCACAAAATTAAAATTCTTATTCTTGCTTGGGAAGCGCTGTTTGTTCATTTCTCTTGTCAAAGCAAACATCTTCTTTTGCTGCCTCACTACATGAGCATGGGCTATACATTTAATATCTTCTCTCTTAGGAACTTTTCCAGAAGAATACTTAATTTCCCTCCCCTTAGAAATTTTTTCTTTAAAGCTCATCTGTAATACCTGTATGAAAGCACTGAATATGGGGCACAGATGCAAGGAGTCAGCATTTTCTTACCTGTTTAGAGTTGTTCAGAAAAATACAAATCTTCTTGTCATGTTTGTTCATGGTATCTTCATTTATATAATTTTCTTTAATACTGATTGGTGTTTTGATCTGGTGTGTCTGTTAAAGAAGGTACAGGACTGGAAGAGAAAAAGACAATGAGTCTTTCATGAAGCATGTTTAAACAGATACAACTGTGCAGATGATGCAGGAAAAAAGGAATAAAGGTCTGTAAACTGATAAATGTGATGGAGAGGGGAGTGGAAGAGGGAATGATTGCTTGTTGTCTTTTCTAAGAACTACGGCTTTAAGTACAACTGGCCAGCAGCAGGCTTAAAACCAGCCAAAGGGAGTAACTTAACATAAAGGATTACTTTGACCTGGGGCACTGTGTATGCTTAAAATTGACTGACTTCTGAAAGTTTTCAAGTAAACCTATTGAAGAAAAAGGAAAGACACAGCACTGAGACATTGGATTTGGGTTGGAAATATCCTGTTTCCTATCTCACTGGAGAGTGCATTAGGGGAAATATTACCTCATGCTTCCCTAGATATCTACGGGATGGCTATGGGAGGAGACAAGATGCTGGATTAGAAGGGAATATTAGTCTTACCTGGCCTGTGCATTTCCCAAAGAAATTTAATTCTCTCACTACCTCTGCTGCAGAATTTTAAAATATTCAAGTAGCCTGAACTCAACTTTGCCAATAGGCACTAACTTACTGTAATTAACTCTTGTTGTCTAGAAGGTAGACAGATGTCTTATACAACTTTGTGGTTTATATTGCTTCCATTGTTGGTTGAGACAGTTATGAAGATGTCTTCACATGTCATGAAGTAAGCTGAGTAGGAGATTAGCTCATAATGACAAACTGATTTGACAGTCTGAAGCTCTGTTCCTGCCCCTGAAGTGATGGATCAACATTCTTTTGCCTTCCTGTCTCTGCTTCCACATGTTTCCACTGGGCAGTTTCCCCTACCTGCTGTATTTGTTTCCATCCTTGGTATTTGGCCAAGCATGCCCAGTTGCAGTCCTGATTCCTCTTACAAAATGTATTTGCTTCTCAGTCTCTAGCTGGTCTCCATCCTCACACTTCCAGCCTCTGCATCCAGTCACAGATTCCCTCTTTCAGATTTAAGCACAGGTGTCACAGAGGATAAAAATTGTCATCACAAATTCTCTACTTTAATTGCAGGAAATGTTTTGCTCAGCTGCATGTTAATAGTGTGCTGAAAGTAGGAGGAGTCTTCAGGGAAATTTGAAGTTCAATTCCAACTTACAGTTCATGCTGGACTTGCTTAAACAGTCTTTTTTCTTGATAGGAGTCTGGGTGGGCCGAGTATAAGCAGGTTTTCATAGGTGTAGGTGAAAGACTGTCCTTGACACAGAACAACATCATTTCCTAATTCTAGCCTTTGTTTCACAACCAAATTAATAAGGAAGTGTTATTAATTTATTTTTTTTTTTCAGCAGGAACAAAAATCCTGTGTTTTCCCCTGTCTGTTCCTTAGAAACAGGTAAATGGTTTTGGCAGAAATTTCCAGAAGTCTTGTGAAGCAGACCCCCTGCTTTGGGAATCATCAGCCCTAAAGTCACATTTGGCAGAGTTGTGTGTGAAACCACACTATTTCAGGAAGTACTGAGCTTCTTTAACATTAACCAGAGCGTCAAGTCTCACGAGCCATACACTGTCTGGAATGTTTTTAAAATTCTGGGTGTAACTTTGAAATTAAGTAGAAATCTAATTTCTACTAAAAAAAGTAGAAATTAAGTAGAAAGCTAATTCCCTATAAAACTTTTTGGTAGGTTCTGCCTTGAAAGCATTAATGACATGATGGTGTAGCCATTTGTGATTCTGGACAGTTTGTCAACAGGCTGCTTAAAATTCTAAGTCCCAACATTGGTTGCATGCAGAGATTATGCAGGAGTGTTAATCAGTAGACCAAAATAAAGTAACTAGATTTATTTTCCTTATATTCTGTTATGAATCATGTCCTTATGTCAATTAAAAACATCTGTGCAAGTCTATTTTCAAATGATTTATAGACATGCATCCTCTTTCTTCTCAAATATTCCAATGAATCTTAACCTGGTGTGTTAATGCTCGGTATTTCTCTGTAACTGGAAAAAAATACTGATTAAGTATGGAACATTCATCCCAAGGATTTTATGTGGTAGAAGATAATGAGAGACAGTTGTGAAATCATCTGATACTATGGTTTAGAATTATAGATGGAGCAGTGGCGAGGCCTTTAGCTGAGATTGCCTGAGTGTGATGGAGTGATGGGAGCTTATCAGGAATTTATCAGAAATCTCTTTTTTTCTGACAAATTCTTCACTAAGTGGTATATAAATAGCAATCAAAGCAGCAATAGGACAGGAGTTGTTTCCTTCCTTCTGACCATTGTCTTTCAGTGTGTTGCAGAGGAAAAGCCTGATCTCTCAGTTTCTTTCTGAGAACAAATTCTGTGTGAAATCTCATAATGTAAGAATCCTTGTTTTCAATTTAAAAGAGGAGAGGAAAATGTGACACCAGGAGGTTTCTCTCTGTCTCTTTTTGGGGGGGCACAAGATATGGATGTATTGCAGTAGTTTGTTGGTCACTAGAACAAAACAATTATACCGATTATAATATCAGAAAATACCATAAAAATTTAGGTTCCTGAATTTGGCCATTAATGTGATTAATAGGGTTTGCCATCAGAGCACTCTACCTAAACAGGTCCTTTGATTTAAGTACAAGTTATAAGTGCTTGTAGAAAACTTCCTAATGATAATAATTGTTACCATCCTTTTTTTTTTTTTCCATACACTTGAATTTTTTACTTTTGTAATACTTCTCTTATCTTCATTCAGCCTCCCATGTATGTCTTTGGTCAGTATATGCATTCTGCAACAGAAATTTATCACTAGGAATTTGTCCAGATTCAGTCACACTTAGGTCAGTGCTTTTATCCTTAATTTCTTCAGTCATGTGGTAGAGGACCTTATGTTTGACATCCCAGAGCTCAGTAAAACTTGGCCATTAAAACACTGGTTCCATTGAAAAACATCTGGAGGGCAATCTGTAGTTCTGTATATCCTGCTAGACTACACTTTGCATATCCAGCCTCCTGGTCTTTCTCTTTGTGTTCTGCTTTGCAAAAACCTGGCTATCCTTACGGAAATGTACAAACTCAAGAACAAAATGGATGCACTCCATGTTCCTAAAAATGTCATGTATTGGCTGTGCTGAAACTGTATGTATGTTTCCTTGGCCGTGGGAGTGACTGGTTTTTATGTTGCTCTTCATCATACTGATGCTAAAGCTAAAGACTGAAAAGCCATCTGGTTCTTTTGCTATTACCTCTGTACACCTCTTCTGTATAGAGTATTTCTTATGTTTTAGTTGCATTTTAAACGGCTCAGATGTCAGGTTTCTGTAATTTCTTTTGGACCTTTTCAATAATATATGAAATAGCTTGCTTAAGACTAACAAATAATATTATCAAATTAGAATTACCTTTTCCATTCACCATGTTCCAGGTTTTAAGAAGAAACCTTTTTCCTCTCTAGGTCAGCATCCCTCTAAAAAAAAAGCTGCTTTGGGTATGTGTCAATATATTAAGCTGCAAAGAAGCTTATATATAAGCATCATCTCAGAGTATTTGTCCAACCCTGGAGATAATTAACGATCTGGTAATGTTTATATTCTTCATTTTAAAACAAATCAAACTTGATTGTGGTTGTAGGGTGGTTTGTTGGGTTTTTTAGTCCTTAAGAGCAAGAAGAAAATAGGAAATAAAATTGTTCTGAAGTTCATTCTGTTCAACACAGTATCTGGTTTTCGACTTGTAGCTAGTGAAAAAATTGAGTTTAGTCACTGGTTCTAAGAAACAAATATCTGCCTTTAAAAAATGCTACTTAAAGCTTTTGAGCTGTATAGTATGAAAATGGGGTGGGAGGGAATGACAGACTAGTGTTTCACCTTTTTGTCACTGTGTGGCACATTGCAAATGGAAGATCTTCAGAGATAGTTAAATTTCTTTGTGGATTCACAAAAGCTGACAATTAATCAAAGTTGTGAGTTGGAATGGAGGAAAATGTCACCTAATGGCTCATTAAAAAAAAAACAAACAAAAAAACCCCAGCTGTTATTTATGTTAACATCTGTCTTATTTATTTGATTACCTGTAAATATCCAGCCAGGGTTAAAGGAGTCCTTATTCTGTGCACAGGATCTGGCCCATATCCCCTGTCCTACAACTTGGGTTTGAGCTTTTCCATTGTCTCTGAGCAGTTATAAGCATACTAATATCTTCCTTAAGAAAGGAGAAAGGAGACACTTTAATAAAACTTCTAAAACCATTGATAATGACTTTAAATATTTTTCTTAAATCTACATGGTCTACAGAAAAGTTAGCTAAATACTACTGAGCTATCAGTGTGGGATTCAGTCCAGATCCATCAGGTGTCTCTGACAAAAGAAAGGCTAAAAACAGGCATCTTGACTTTGAAACCAAAAGCAGCTGATGTCTTTTCACATAAGCAAGACAAACATTTCTATTCATCAGGGGCACTACAGTCATCCATATGCATGTGCACGTATATGGGATTAAAGGCTCTAGTTCTCATATAGTGAGCGTTGGTGGGAAGCTGGCAGCAGCCAGCTTTCACTTTCCTGTTTTTTGTGGTCCTGCTTCATCTGCTGCTCCTTGGGCTTCTCTCCTTTCCACTGGGTGCAATGGACACTGGAATTAATAGAGGGAAAGAACCAACATATGTTTAGTTTTTTTAACCAGGCACTACAATCACAAATTTCATAAAGTTTCCACCTGGAAACATTAGGACAAAATTAAGTGACATGGAAATACCAAAACTGAAAAATAACACTAAAAGAAATCTGAAGGGAGAGCTGTGCTGTTCCCTCTGAATCAGTGACATTTGTGTAGATGGTGTGTAGGCCAGAATTTGGCCCCTGTACATTGCTAAGTTATCAGTCTTATGTGTTCTCAAATCTGAATGTTTAGGCCATTTACAGATTGAAAAATTCAATCAGCAGTAGATTTTGCATGCACTAATGTGTTAGCATAAAATCTAACTGCGTGGTTTTCAACTATGTCCAGGATATTCTGTAATTAGTTGTTAATAAGCTGGAGACATGTTTATAGCAAGATGCACAGAATGACATCCATTCTGTTACAAAACCAAAGTAAACTAAAAGTGTAATAGGTTCCTACCTTCTATCTGTGGTCTGCCTTGAAAAGGCAGGAGATTCAGTGAACAAAACAGAATAAATAAAAATCTACTGAAGTGGAAAACTGTTAGTTGAGTTCATCAATAATCAGAAAGAATAGAAAGCTGAGAGGCAACATGATGAATGCAGCTTGCTCAATGTCAAGTGAGACTCTGATGAAAGATAGTTAAACCATTGTCTACCCTTCAGTTTTCTCATCAGTATTCTGCCTTATGCAGTGGGAACATCCATTCATTACAATGGAATCATTACTAGGTAAAAATTGTAACCATGGTTATGGATGATGTACAACAACTAGCAATGCTGCTCACACAGCAAAACAGCAGAGAGAGGACCGCCACTTATACATGTCATCACTGCATTCATAGCCTGATTCCTGAACTCTGTGATTAAACACTGTTGAATATCTTCCCCCACTATTCTCTCTCTTGCCTGCTTTTATTTCCTGTGAAGATCTGGACCTCTGTTCTTTGCATCTCCTGCAATGGCTAGAAATCCTGCTTCTTGGTTCTTTCAACCTGCCATGTCCAGTAATCATGCACAGAAAATGCTTATGCAAGCCAGTTGGCTTACATTTCTGTCTTAAGGGAAGAGTGCATCTGTTTTTTTGATTAAATCATGCTTATAAAGTCATGCTTATTCAGTTGACGGGAAAAAATGCATAATTTAAAGCTTTCATTTGCTCTTGTGCTAAAAGATTTCAGAGCCTTAATTCAGCCTCATTTTATCCTTCTAGAGCAATACAGAATTAGAGTTCATTATGGTGATCCAATCTCTCCCTTTGTCTTGATTGGAAGCGCAGTAAATTCTTTGCCAGGGATGTCTACTTCCCTGAACAAGCTTTTCAAGGCTTGCAAGCTATCTTTTGTTTCCCCAGTAGGCTAATTAGGGTGGATTAGTGTCCATCAGATATACCCTAGGGATGAGCCAAAAGCTCAAGGGGAAGGTAAATTGCAATGCCAAAAACTTCTGTCTTTGCAAGGACTACTGCCCTGAGGCACAAGGTGATGGAGAGAGGGGTACAGTTACAAAGGCAATTTTGTTCTGAAACAGCATAACACCCTAAATGTGGAACATGAACTCACAACTAGAGCTGTTGATTTTTTAGTTAGCTTGTTCCAATAGCATTTGTTTTGTTATTAATATGCAGGCAAGTTTCAAAATAAAGTGTGGGTTTGAATACAAAATGTTTCATTAGAAAAATATCAAAGTGGCATTGTTCCCTTCAGAGAATAAGAGAATAAGATCTTATTTTTCAGACCAAAAAATAATGGAAACCATAATGGATTTGTGATTTTTTTTTATTTTTTTTTTTTCATGACCAGAATCTGTGATTTATTTCAGGACAAGTTTGGGTAAAAAAAAAATCTACTCTGATCTCTTCTTCTCAATGAGACTGAAAGGAAGACTTAAGGACTTAAGAGACCCATACAACAACTTTTTAAGAACATGTTTGTAGGTATCCTATTCTTTTAAAAGGTATGTTAGCTATGGTGAGATTTATCAGTCATTTAGATTGTCTTTATGGTCAGCACAAAAAAAGGAGGATCTAGCATGGAACTAATCTCTGCTTAAACTAGACTTTAAAATATGTAATTGGAAGTGTTTATTCCTTCTGTTGACTAAAGTGGCAGTTCAGGTGGCTAGTTCATACACAAGCATGCATACAGTGACATTTGAAGTGAGGTGACAAGAATCCTGCTTTTAAATCCTTTTGAGCTTTTGGTTTCAGAAGCAAGCAAAGTAGGAGAGGTAGAATTTTAAATAGGCCTTACATTTGGGGGAAAAAGCCAGTGCTCTCTTCTGGCAAGGGTCTGAGAAATCCCTATGTGTTCTGTAAGTAGAGACTGAAAAGATCTGCAATGCTCTGGGAGAGCCACATCTTCCTGCAATAGCACCAGCAATGCATCTGGTAACCTGGTTCTCACAAATGAAAGTGAAAGCTACTTGCGGCTAACTAGTAGGTAATGTGCAGGCTCCTATGGTACATTTCAAATAGAGTTAGTGGAAATTCACTAATTACTGAGAATTAGTCAGAATTATTACATTATGTTTAATAAATAACAACTAACAAAAGAGTTGGGGAAATCCCAACTTTCTGCATCTCCTTCAAATGCCTGTAAGGTATTGAACTATTCAAAAGACTAAATAAGGTTTTGACAGAACAAAAGGAAAATTTCCTCAGCTCTGATAGGTCTGTTTGTCTTCAGGAAGCAACCTGAAGATTGACAGCATCGTGGTTTGTGTATGCTTTTGATAGCACATAGATTAGACTGAAAGATATGATGAAAGGTAAGTATGCATGGGTATTTACGAAATATTTGGTATAATGTACATACATAAAGGTAAATCTTCCACGTTGTTACAGGATCTTGCACACTGAGCCTTTGCCACTGCAGATTCACTGAACTTTTCCTCTTACAGTCTGGCTCTCACCCCAGTCCCGAGGTCTGTACCTGTCATGGGAAAAGATTCATTAGCCCATGATGTGCAGTAGCTGCAGGATCCCTTTGTATGGCCTCTCCGTATTCTGCCTTAAAGCTCTAGCACTGCAGCAGTTAAAAGCTGTAAGCTGGGCCTCTGCTATTGTGAAGGCTTTATGAAGAGTGTCTGTTATGTTTTTTGGGCAGGTTTGCAATCTCAAGGACCTCTTAATTTGGAAATTCCCTCAGCGGCTGTATCTTTTCTTTTTTTTTTTTTTTTTTTTTTTTTTTTTTTTGTCTCATGATTTTAACTGGTGCTAGTTAAAAAGAAAAAAAAGTCGTCATTGCCTATAAGGTGTATAGAGCCAGTCCTCATGTTAATTATGTTACAGACTAATGAATAACCCCCAACTTTTATTATGTGGAGAATAACTTGGGGTTTGTCAGATGGAGCTTTGTGTTTAAAATGAACACCCCCCAAACAAAACTTTGCACCATTCCAATTATGTGAAGACAGACTCTGGTTCAATGCTTTCTTAAGTGTTAAGCAGTCTTTACAGCTGTGGGAACAGCAGTTTGACACACTGCTCTGCAAACACCAGAAGTCTAAGCTGAAATGTAAAGCATACATTTTGTATTGCTGACTGGCTTTGTAGTATTCATCCATATGCTCCAAAAGCCTAGTAGTGGTGGGAATAACAAGGAAAAAAAAATCTTCAGGCTGAAAAGCTTTTATGATTACAACATATGATTGTATAATTGCCTAATTTTGCAGCTTTGGAGAGTGTTTATGTTCTCAAAATTAATTAGTGTGGAATGTAACTGCTTTTAAATATGTCATTCCTTTCAAAACTATGGGGTTACAAATGTATGCCTCGGTGAGTATACACTTCATTATTATTGAATGTAAAAATTCATTGTTCATTATGTGGAAAATTGCAGTTGAGGCATTTAACAGCTTCAAGAACAATTATTATCCCTGATTAAATTATAGAAAGGTTTTTCATGGGTCAGTAAATTGAAATAATTTTAGTTTGAAGTGTATTCAGAAAAATATTTATGCAAAAGATAAGTGAAGTCAATGGTTTAAGGGTAAAAAGTAGCTGATAATTTAGAGGAAAACAACACACAAAAAAGAACTAAGGTGCATTTCTGGAAAATGCTTGTTACTGTAGTGTGGAAAAATGTTCTCCTCCCCAAGCCCCCCCAAATCATTGCAAACCCAAAGTTTTTTATCTTGTTAAAGACCCTCACTATAGTGGAGCTCAGTGTTAACCCTTTTCCTTTATGCTAACCCATATGCAAGTTAGATTGTGATTTCAGATGCATGCCAATGCAGGGATGTGACAATGCTCTTGCATCATCAGTTATGTGTGCAGTGGAAAATGGTGTTTAGGGTTATGTGGACTCCCATGACTGCTTATTTCTTTCTCCAAATCCAGTAGAGTGTAATCCTTAGTGGCTGGGTTAGCCCACACAGCCCTTTGTGCTGCTAGCAGCCCTGAGCCAGCTAGTCTGCATATCCCCACAGCTAGGAACACGATATAGACTCGGGCGAGGTGCTCCACACTCAGCTGCTGGTGCCTGCTTCCAGCTGACTGTGCTGCAGAAAAGAGAGATCTCCATTTCCTAATGTGGCTTCAGTGATCTCTGAGCTTTTTTTGTAGTGTGTCCCAGCTTTACCCGTCTTCCTGTGATAGCTTTTGACAGCTAGCAGGGCTGTTGGCAGGAGACTGGACATTCACTCCTTCTGGTGATGTATGATCTGTGTGTGCGCCTCAGTCTCTGTCTGCTCTGTGTCTTCCCTCTTGGAGGACTCCTGGACTCGAAGCAAATTGTCACGCTGCTGCCCGCCTCACTTCTAAGAGATGCGAAATGTGCTGCTAGCACCTCCGTTTAAATGAAATGCAACTTCAACAAAGTAGACATGATTTGGAACTGCAATTGAAAATTGTTGTATTGTTTCCTTTGTAGGTAACAGAATCACAGAATATGATCATAGAAGTCAGTTAGGTTGGAAAAGACCTTTAGGATCATGGAGTCCAACCATGTCTCACTTTGAACTAATTGTAACTCCTGAGGCCTCAGATCAGGTTGGTTTTTATTTCTTTCTTGGCCTACCTAAGCTCTTCGTATTTCTGCAAATCCCAAGTTCCTCTCATGTCAGCTGCTAACATTACAACCATTCATTTTCTTACTTTAGGATAGAAATAAAACATGCAAGCAGGTGATACCCTAGGCCTCCTTGGTGCATTCTTGTACTGGATAATGCTAAATGTATGGGTCAGTGCTTGTAGCATTTTCAATAGGTGATTTATTATATTGACACAGTTTTGCAGCAACCTGTTTTGATGATGTGGACTAAAAATAGCAGTATTTGCTGAAAAATGATTGAAATCAAGCTCAGTCATCTGCAACCCATACTATCAAATTTAACTTCCTTTGGAAGAACTGATTTTGCATACAGGTGCATGGGGTAGGTAAAGTCTTCTATACCAAGCCAAACAAATTAGAACTACAGTCTAGAACAACTTCTGCCCAAGGTAAGCTAGTTGGCTGGCTTTGTTACACTGACTTAACTTTTCCTATTCCAAGAATAGGACCTGGCTTTTATTTCTGGCATATGAAAGACACCTTGGCAGTTTCTTCACTATTGCTGCTCAGTGGAGACCAAGATAAATGTTGCTAGACCTCTCTGTCCTTTTTCTTCAATACCTAAATGGCCTGCAGAATTTGTCTCTAATTTTTCTTAAACAGAAGAGTTTTCCTGCAAAAATGAATGAATTAGTAACTTAAATCACTCTGGTACAGTTTTGTCCTTTTCCTTTTAAATTGCTCACTGTGAGAAATCAAAGTAAGCATCAATGGAAATATATTTAATTATGTTTTTTTAATATACACTCATGGGTTTGGTTTGCCTCAGTTATTCATGGTTGTTGTATCCAGTCTCACTCAATTGTATGAACCAGAAATATGTAAATGGACAAAGTCTGGTTTGTATTTGCCACCTAACAGAAAGATGGTGTTCACTAAACAAACACACTTTTGAGCACAAATTTCAGGAGCAAACCATATAACCAGGGCTTGCTTGTTTTGCTTTTTGTTTAATGTGGGTGTTCCTCAAAGGAGGCATGGCACATAAGGAAGCATTATTAGCCCTGAATTTTAGGAAGATATATTACTTTCCTACTCTGACTCACCTTAAAAACCCGTGCTATGCAGAAAGCTAGATGCATAGGTCAATAGATGTGAATTAGTTCTTTCCCTTTTCCCCTTTCGTACACAAAAGATGTTTCAATGCATTACTTGGGGAAAAAACAACAACAACAACAACAACAACAACAAAACAACAACAAAAAAACAAACTAAACCCTAAAGCCATGAGAACCATCTCAAAACTCTTGCTTACACTTTAATCATCTGCAGAAGTCAACAGCAAAACCCTGATAGTTTTTTCAGTGCAGTCTGTGGTAAACGTATGAGACAGTTCACTACTGTAGCCATCCTGACTCCATCTCTCTGGAAGGTTTTCATGTAGTTGTGTCACATTTCTGTATTGTCCCATAGGATGTGGCTCTCACGGAAACCCAATGGTTAATTCAGCCTCTTTAAAGCCTCTCAGCCATTTCTTTTCCTCTTACAAGCATCGTGGTACATTTGCTAGTCCTCTGCTTGTGGGCTGGCATCCTAATGCTTAGTGATGCACAATTCCTTCCTGCTGTGGCCTTCCTCTTACTTGTGCTTCTTGGACAACCACTGACTTTGGAACATCCTAAATGGTCAAAACTTTCCAGAACAGCAGCACTGGGAAACATAATTATAACCATTTTCCTGTTTATGCTGGCAAATAGGCAACTTGTCATGGTCTGGATCACAGGAGTTCAAATGGAGATGAGCCTCATAAACTGCATTTTATATTTCTTTTTCCAAAACCCCTTCAAACTTGATTTTATGATACACATGTAAGTTAAGCATCATGACCTTTTGGATGCTGCTGCTTGAATATGGCAGCTTTCCAGAACATGTGAACATGTCCTAGAAATTCCTTTTAAAATTTGCTTGAAAAAAATCAGGGGCCTGGGAGGGCAAAAGCAAAGGCAGAGCATAGATTTAGCTGTCATTGATACTTCCAGGGAGAAGAGACCTTTACAATCCAAACAATCTGACAGACAAAGATAAGCCTTCTGCTTAATCTTTATTCTTAAAGGAAAATCTGTGCTGTAACAGATAGTGAAATTTAATTAATGTTTTAAAATCTGTCTTGAGAACTTTTAATACATAAGTATTTAAAACATAATAAGGATGATTTTCTAGAAAAATTTTTTAAAAAAGTCATCTTTCTTCACGAGAGATACTTGTGATACACCCTGAAGCATTTAGGAACATCTAAGAGTTACTGGTGAGTGGAGAGGAGTTAGGTACTTCCATATAGGAGTGCAGCATGCCTGTTTCGGGATGGGAAGAATTGAAGTTCTTTGCAGGCCACTGAGAAAAACTTTGCAGGCCAGCTTGCAGACTGGGGATAATGTAAGTAAATGAGGTGAGACGAGTCCTTCATAGAAATGTGTTGCATAAAATTGTCTTTGTGTTTTCTCTTTCTTTTTCTAAATAGGCAAAATAAAAAGTCATTGCTAATACCTTGGAATACTTTCAAGTCAGGCTTAGGCATTAAGCACACAGTAATGCTGGTATGTTACCTCTTCCAGTCCATAAACAAGGAGCATACGTGAATGGTACCAAGCATTTTGCTGATTTTTGATACTTATACATTTTACTTTCTAGCTATCTTGGGAAAGCAGTACACCATACTAAGAAAAATGTTCTGACAAATTCTCCAATGTTGTTTTTTTTTCTCACAGAGATTTGAGCTGTATTCTTCTCTTCTGTGACCTTCAGTGTCTCCATCTCTGTGAAGTACAGAAGAAAAATGGAAAGGTAACATGGGTTGCAGCATACTGGCAGCAACTCTTTCAAAATCTCATACTGCAAGCTGGAAAGGTAATTCCTGCCATTTCATGGGTTTCTCAAAGCTTTGTTAAAATGAACAATTCAGTGGAAAAAAACTGAACCCCATTTGAGATTGGATTAATGCTGACCTAGATTAATGTTCTCTGGAAATCCCTTCAGAATATTTCTTTCTAATTACAGCTTGTTGTCTGAAAAAAATTGTTTTTACAGATATGGCCAAGCTTCAGAAACGCTTTCTGATTCCAACTAGTCGCCAAACTGACATTTACTGTTTCTGGCTGAGCACATACCTACATCAGGATGATGCATATATACTGAGTGTGAGAATATTGCAGTCTTTTGCATGTAAAAACAAATCCAGGTATGTCTACTGAGCATCATAATACAAGGCATTCAGTGCTTTTTTACTCGATGTTTTAGCCTAGATGAAACCAAAGACACCACCTACTTATGTAAAACTGAGCATGCAGGCATTTGTTTTCACATTCTTTGCTCATGTGGTCTTTGTTTATTTATTTTTTAAAATATTTTCCTGTGAAACCTGAATGGTGGCATAAAGGGCATAAAATACTCTGCCACTGTTTGTTCTGAATCCTTCTTGTCGTCTGAGGACAAAAAGGGATGAAGGAGAGACTGTACACGCTTGGGAACTAGCTGTTGCCCTTATGAGTTGGTTACCATTCCAAGAAGAGCTTTCTCAGGTTGGGGCTGTGTTGAAACTGGGATACTCTTATTGCTGAAGCTGTGGTCTCAGGAGGATTCTGCTTTAACTTGGAAGAAAACATGTAGCCATTTCCAATATATTAATGTGAATGTTCTTTGTACCTGGTGACAGTAACGTTTCTGTCTATTCTTTCAGAATGGAAATAGAGTTGCATTTTTTTTATTTAATGCAACATGACAAAAGACTTGTCTGTGACAGATGACTTTTCTTTATGCAATATGGAAAGGGAAATCTCCAGCGTCACCCTGAAGCCTGGAATAAGTTTCTACCTTTAGAGATGCATTATCCTGCTTTTAAATATGGTGAGCTAGTAGAGAGAAATCCTTAATCATACACCTGATTTTTAAAATCTGAGTTCATTTTGGATCAAGGGTTCTCAGATGAATGTGTAAAAGCTCTGTTGTTTAGAAACATCTATTTGTATTTTGATTTTTTTTTAAATTTTGAACTTAAAAAAGTTAAAGTTCTGAAACATGCTACTGATTTCAAATCAATGTGTACCATTAGCTCTCCACGCACACATTTTAGCCTGTTTTACAATGTCAATATGGTAAAACTGTTTCCTTCTGAGAGCAGCTGCATTAATTATAGTAAAGGGATGAAGTGGTAATATAGACACATTCAAGGTGCTTATGTTAGATGACACAGTGTTAAAGTACACAAACATTCTTGGTAGCACCCATGGAGCTCTATTGTGGATGAAAATTATTTTGCTAGTAATTTGTACCACCCTTCACAGATCTACAGGGCTACTTCCTGCTTTTTATAGCTTCCTGTGTATATATCTGTCCTTCTGCTACTGAGTAGGACCTTTGACATTTGAATTTATGTTCATGAATTGAATCTGAATTTAGAAATGAGGGTTGTGAAAGGTGAAGTTGTACAATTGGGGTTTTATGTACCAGTTTTATTCACTTAACCTTCAAACTAATGAAGTTGAGAGGTGCTTGGAATCTTCCTACTTATAAAATGGTTTTTGATATGAGATTACTACATCAAATGAAGGGGTTCTGGATACTGTTTAGTTCCTCAAAACTGTTCTGCGTAACTGAATTAGATTTTATAGGTCAAGTCAGTTATATACTTGATTTGCCTTGGGAATCAAGGTACATGAACATTTACCTTTCTTAGCATTTTCTATCAACATAGCACCTGTATCTCTTTTGTGATCACCATTCTTAAACATAGTGGCCTAGGGGATACAAATTCAAGGAGGGAAGCAAGTTGAAACAACAGAATACTCCCTCTGTACCCTCCCCAAAGTGATGAATCACTGCTATACTTCAGGGATCACAATCTATTGTCATTTTCTGCATGTTAAAGCAGTTACTGCAATTGATGGCAAGCTTTCTTTATAATAGAATCAAAAGAATTTCAAACCATTCATCTGCTTACATATGTTTTAAATTATCCCATGAAATTTAACAGAGGATTGGCAATTTCTCATTTGAGATTGTAGAGGGCTCTTTTATAACACTTGCACACATTGCTTTTATATCCCATGGCTTATACACAACTGAATGTTAATTTACCTGTTAAGGGGCATGCAAAAGTGAATTTGAAGACTACATTTACAGTGGGATCCCATTAGGTGTTTGGTTGTGGTATTTCAGTCAGTCAACAGTTGAAGTGATGGCATTTTCTCTGGACCAAGGGAGAACCAAGCCATTACCTATCAGTGGGTACAGCCTGTAACTTTCATAGCTGGCTCCACACACAAAGGAAAGTAAGGCCCTATTTATTTTTATTGCCCATCCTACCTTTTATCTTTGGAGAATTATCTTTAAAGGGCATCCCACAGCAGAAATAAACATGGGTATAATGGTTAGTGTCATGCTTCTCAGAGATGGAAAGTATTACAGTATCTTTACTGATGACGGACTGCTTTCTGACTCCACAAGAACTGGCATCTGAGCCCTGGACATGCTTCAGTTTAGGAATCAAAGGAGAGAGGTTTGGTAGACTCTCATCTAAGTACTTGGACTTTCTGGCTATTCTAGGTGAAAAGAAATGGAGAAAGGCACCAGTTTGAATCCAGTATATGTATGATTTGAGGTTTGGAAAAAGCTGAATGCAGCCTACTGTATAGATCACAATCATAGTGTTAGTGTCCAAAGTTCAGCTCCCTTCCATAATGAGCAAAGCAATGATGTAAAGGTTTCCCTAGGTTTCCCTATACCATTTGCCCTCTGCTGTTGTTTTTTCTTGAAAGCTCACAGAACCAAATCTATGTTTTCATTTCTGAATCATCACGGGCATAATGATGAATACAAACTGACACGTATCTATTTCTTCATATGTTGATGCAAACAAAAAAAATGTTTTTCACATTTGCTGTTTTTATGCCTTTGCTTCTGTAAATCACATTTATATGAAGGTAAGTCTACTATATCTGTAGTGTGCGTGTTTACCTATTGATACATACCTGTGTGTATTTATACAAAATATAAATCTGTGCTTACATTCCAATGTGCCATCTAAGTAACATCTTTTGTATTTTTAAGCAAAGATATATACTGCTTTAGATTTCTCTTTAAATGTGCTCACAGTGGTCTACAGTTTTGATTCACCAACCCTTTTTTCAATGTGTTTTGTTAAAATAACTATTTACATTTTTTTTAGTTTTAATTTTACATAATATAAGGAAATAGCAGGTTACTCTTTAACTTTTCTATCTTTAGGAGCAGGAATTTTCTCCCTTATGCTATCCATGCTGTTGCCAGAGGGATGGGAAGCTGTTCCTCATTTTACTGGTCAGAGGAAGGCATGACCTTACCCACCTCTCCCTTTTACAGCTACACACATAGGAGACATAGTGCTGAAAACATTCCTGTTTGGGGGGGTGTTGGGTAGTAAATTTTGCTTAGGTCCCCAGAACTCAGGAGGCTCATTGTTTGAGTCAAATGTACCATTTGAGTATGTCAACATCTACATGGATTTTAAGCTCTTTTTTGTGTAGAAATGATGATTCTGTTTAACTCGCAATTGTTCAATAATACAAGATGCTAGTTGCAAACATAGCTGTGATAAAATTCCAAACCCTATTGTTTTCTGTACAGAACAGAAGACCAGCAATGGTGAGAGGACTGAAGACAATCTTGCAATGTAGAAACTCCCAACAGCGTAGAATTGCTCACAAAGGTCTTTAGATATGATCCATTTGAATGAAGATTAAAACTTCTTCAGAAGTTTAATGTCCGTTATCTTAAACGTACAAGGGCTGGAACAGTCTTTCCTTGGCAACCACAGTCTAATTTTTTTTTCTTTTCAGATGCTATCAGTACCTATCCAGATTCCAGGGACCATACATGCCTCATATTTTCCAATGCAAGAGCACAATAACTTCTGTGAAGTTCTTAGGTATTGCTGACCTTGAAATTCTCATATTTTGGGATTCTGTTTGTTTGACCTGTCCTTCTTGAGTAATATTTTTCTGAGAATACTGAACTTCATCTAGCAGGAAGTGCACCAGGGCTACATAACAGGTTCTGTGACAACTGGAAAAGATGTAGAATAAGGAACTGTGGCAAGAGAAGAGAATTAGTATGTTTGGGACAAGAAAGGAGGTTCTTTTTGTGTGAATAAAAAGTAACTTTTGACTTTTTTTGAGTTCAGCCAGAGGCTGCAGTATAGGTATATTCCTAAATTTTTGTAAGAACTGATTTGCCTAGCTCTGAAGATGGTTACTGCAGGGCTTCAACTCCAAAATGTTTCTAGCCAGATTCCATTTATTATCAGCACATTTTGAAGTTTTAAGTAATACTGTGCAGGTTTTGTTTCTCACTTTCTATTAGTGAATTCTGTAGAGTTATGAGCCTTTTAATTTTCAGTTTTCCAAAACTTTCAACAGATGTCTTGCCAGCAGTGAAGATGATTAAAAGGTTTCTGAAGAAGTAGACTGCTGCTGGAAATCTGAAAAAGATTCCACTGCAGTGTCAAAAATCTTTGGAAAATATGTATAACCTCCTTCCTACTGGAAATACGTATGCCCCTTCTTGAAGAAAGCTTCCACAATAAAGGTACTTCATTGCGCTTCTGTTTTCTGAACTAGACAGAATAAGTAAATGAAATTCCTACAGGTAAGATGAAAAGATGAAGAACAATGAGCTTGGGCCTTAGTCTCAGCGAAGTGTTGGATAACGTTGAGAAATATCCTGATAATATGCATCTAAACCACTCAGTAGATGTTGGTCCCCAGTTATGTTTTAGAATACTGCTCTTGAGCATTTCCACCAGGCTAGGAGTTTTCAACTTCTTTTCCATAGTGCAGACTTAATCATTATAATTAATTTCCTTGTCACCTTGAAGCTAAACTATTACAATGCACTCTGCTTGGTATATGAAGCATTGCTTGATTCATATTTGTCATCAAAGTGTCTATTAAGTTGCAACTGAAAAGTTCAAACATTACACTCATGTATGAATAAGGAAAAGGCTTAGCAGTGTATTTTCAAACAGTATGTTTTGATGACAAAAAATCTCTTCTTCAGTTTATTGAAAGGAAATAATGCAGTTTTTGAAAGGGTTATGTGATGTAGAGCCTGGCATTATGAGAAGCTGGATTTAACCCAGGAGGTAGTTTCCTGTGCTAGGTTTCTCTCTTGTATTGCACACCATACAGATATGCACACCCCCCCCCCCCCCAGTTATCTAGATTGAAATATTCAGGTATGTTCTCTTTGCCTTCTTGCTTAAGGCAATAGAAATTTCTTCAGCAGTATCCAAAAGTTTGTAACCTTTCATGTCCTCTTTTTCTTGTTTTCTACAGACTGATTTAGAATTGCTGATTTTTTAAAAACTTTTTTTTTTTTTTTTTTTTAACTAACAGCGGCAGAAAAATGTAGCTATGAGCCTGTGATCTTCATCCAGACACTGGGGATGTGGAATTAGCAAAGCTTCAAAGCCAGATGATGATTTGCTGACTTTTTTGCTGAATATTTTTTCCCTTGAAAGAGCCAGTTTCATTCATTAAATTATGCTACTGAAGCTCAGAAGATGACAGGAAAAATACAAGAACATTTTTCTTTGACAAAAGTATGTTTTCAAAGGATGCTAAGTAAGCATTATGTAAAAAGTTGTCTATATTCCTTTTTCCTTTATTTCCTTATTCCTTTTTCCTTTCTATTCTTCCTCTGATTGGAAGTCAAAGATGTTGCTTGTAACTCTGAGGTGATACCTGAAATGTTTATTCATCTTGAAATATCTTTATTTTTCATAATACTTGAGAAGGACCTTTAGGAGTCAGCGTAATAACAACTTCTCGCCCTTACTCTTATGATTGTCTAACTGAACAGTTAACTTCTCAATGTGTCTTGAAAAGATAAGGAGAGATGGTTCTTTTGCTATCAAGATTTTAGATGACCACCAGTTAATACTCTTTAAGGACGTATTTTGACCAGATTTTCTATTCAAGTGGTTTACAGAAGTATTCTGAAGCAATTATCCAATGTTACAAGACGATGAAGAGGAGCTTAAAAATGCTGCAGTGCAAGCCAGGTAAGCAGCTAAATGCTCCTTTTTCAATTTTTTTTTTCCCCCCAGATAAGTCTCAGTTAAAGACAGCTTTACCTTACCACTCAGGAATGTTCTGTTTGAAGCAGCCCCAGCTAATCCATGAGTCATTATGGAACAATTTACAGTATATGCTGATCTATTCTACACTTATTCCATACCACACACTGTGGGACAGATGTGTGTATATGTTTCTTTCAAATTACTCTTACATAGTCCTAATGACACAGATACAAATTAAGTCTTCAGCTAAATCACTCGTATTGTGAACAATCTCTTTAGGATCTTCTGGAAAAAAAGAAATATACTTGCAAATGGTTTGTGTCCCAGGGCTGCAAAAAACATAGAAGATCCCAAGCCCTACAGTTTTCGCTATATTGGTAGTTAAATTGAGCCAAGTGCTGTGGAACTCACTGCTGTTAGAAGCTTTTGCAATGAGAACCATAGGCTTTTGATTTCATATTGAGTCTAACCTGCTCAGATATTTTCAAAGCTACTATACCAAGATGCAGACATATACATTATAGTGCTTAGTGATGTTTCTGTTGGAATTGAATTTGCAAATCTCTGACTGCCACACATTAATCTTATTTAATTGAAAATAAGTTTATTTTTCCCTGGACTGAACTGGAACTTAAAAGATTTGGCCCTTGGTATTTGCTACCAAAATCTTTTACAGGTAGTTTAATGACAACATTGTAAGAGAGCCAAACTTGTCTTTAACACTTCCTCCTGAAATTTAATAGTTAAGGCCAGACTTCCAATTGCAGGTTTCTGCTGAATTGAAGCAATTAGCAGCAGCTGAAGGTCTGTCCAGTAGTTAAAACCAAATCCTAAGGTCTTTGTCGCCGTTTAGGTATCATTTTGCTTAGATCGGAGGATATCAAGTGGTGCTTGCTATTTGACTTGCACTTAGGACACCTACCAATAGTTTCACCTCAGTATGTGCCAGGCTGTGCCTGATTACAGAGTCAAAACTCAGTCCTTCCCCGAGGGACTTACAGCCACAGGCATGGTACAATAGATGAGTAGTACGGGCAAAGGGAATATAGAGATGTTTTAAAAATAATGCCATAGTCTTAGCATTTTTTTAGTGGAATAGGGATGCTGGGGTTAGATAAAAGATGTAAATATGTACAGGTGAAATCAGAAATTCCTGGAAGAATAAGGAAAGCTAAATACATGATTTTGAAGGATAATAAGTAAAAATGTTCTGTGCCAGGAGGAAGCACATATTCTTTTGAATGAGAGAATTCTGGCTCCAGTAGTCTTGTTACAGAGTTACCAAGTGTAGTGATGGTTCTGGTATTGAAATGCTTCAGAGAAATGTCAGTGTGCATTAGGTTTTTCATCTGCAAATGGAGGTGTGTTACCTTTAAATGCTCTGAGATGTCTAATTAAAGAGCCATATGAAAGTGAGATTCACAATAATGATGTTCAGTGGCAAAGGCTGCGCAAGAAAGTTGTGAAGGCTCCATCCCTGACAATGTTCAAGGCAAGGTTGAATGGGGCTTGGAGCAACCTGGTCTAGTGGAAGGTGTCCCTGCCCATGACAGGGGGTTGGAAATGGATGATCTTAAGGTATTTTCCAATCCTAACCATTCTAAAATGATAAAAATAACTGTTGTCATCATTTTGAAAAAGGAAATGAATGTTAATTATTCACTGTGACAAAATTACTTATTAAAACAACCCAGTGTTTGAGGCAAGTAGGTAGCATGATAATTTTTCAGTTAAGCAGTTGTAGCTTTGCAAGGTTGTAAGTTATTGAAAACAAGGTCTCACAATGAAGTCTCAAGAAAACTTTATCCCTACTCACAGAATGGCTTTGTTTTTGGTTTTTGGGGTTATTTTTCTCTCCTTAGTATCTTTGTTGCTGCCTTACTATTGTTATATGAGTTACATGCTAATGGCAAAATATACTTCTAGATCTAGCTTTTAGTTTGGGGGCTACTCTTGAACATTTGCTAGGTTTAAACAGCATCACTTCTATTTACGATCATCTGCACTGTTCACCTGTCAGCATAAAATGTAAGAGCAGATGAAAAGCAAGAAGCCATGTACATGTATGAACTGTAGCTTGGGATTATGTGTAACTTCTTTGTCACAGTGCTTGAAAACATAAAGGGAGAACAAAGCTGCTGAAGAAGCAATAGTGCTGAACATGCATGGACCCTCTGCATCCTATACCCAACTGTCCATGGGATGGTGTTTGCACTTTGCATATGTGAATATTCACTGTAGTGGATATAAGGAAGAATGCGTACAACTAAAGTTAATATAATTTATGAACCACAGTTTGTGTGTAAGTTTTCTGGCTGTTCTCCCACTTGTGTGATTAGAAGTCCTGGTCCAAGTCCCCCTGAAATAGTTAAACTTGCTTTCATTTACCTCTTCAGGGTGGGGCCACATCTATCCACTAATTCAAGTGCACTGTCAGTTAGGGCCTAAACTTACTACTGAAGTAAGTGACAAACTCTTCCTGCCTTTAGCAAAATATGCCTTGGCAGAGTGTATATTATGAGATGTTAAGTATTTTAACAACTGAAGCATCTGTATTCTGTTGAGCCGTGAGATGGCATCGAAAATGGTCACAAGATTTGTCATGCTGGTATGACAGTGGTCTTTCCACATATTGTTTTCACCATTATTGCAGTCATATCACCAGAATGTCTCTGCCAATTCATACTCTTGGGAAATTTTTGTCACACGAATAGATTTTTTTCCCACACTCTTTGTTACTTTTCCTGAGTTATTAACCAACATGGGGCAAAATTTGGAAAATTTATCCCAACGACTGTTTTGTTTTCTCATTTATTTTATAATTCATAAAAGTGAAAAATGCCAAATGAAGCAGTGACCAGGATAGTCTAAAACTATTAACATACAATGCATTTTTGCTTTGTATTCCCTTTTGTCCTGGGAAAAGTCATCGTCTCTGCTTCAGTCTTCTCTTGCACTGTAAAATGAGAACAGTAATGCTTTTGTATTTTCCTAACCATAGTGTTTTCAGGATTATATTGAACCAGACATTCCCACTGATGAGCACTTTCGTGCATGAATGCTTTTGTTGCGGTCAGTGAAATTGCTGGTTTGAGTTGGGGTTCAAAATCTCTCCCTGAGTCATCTCCAGTTTCTGATGAGCAGTGAGGTGAGCACTTACAAGAGGAAATAAGAGGATTTAGGCCATGTAACTCTTCCAATATCAGTGGAAATATATTCATAAACCCTCACACTTCAGTATTTGGAGTACTTTACATTTTGACAGCTTGACAACTTTCTAACATTATCATTTTACAGCTATTAGTCCAAATCCCTTAGACCTCTACTCAGTCTTTATGCAGGCAAATCTATTTAGAACTTTAATAGTGGAATGTATTTCAGTAAGATCTGGACCATTACAGGAAAAGGAAAACAAAGGACTGATTGGCAACTTACTTAATGAAAGGTAAAGTCAAGAAAGGCACAGTTCAAAGTTGAGTTTTTACTAGAAGCAAATCAATGTTTGTTTTTACAATGAGCATTTTAGCCATAAGCAGTAAAACTGTGATCCATTAGGCTGAAAATCTGAAAGTTGTTGTGTGATTGTTTACTAGTTTTTGACACATACTCAAATGAAAGGACAGGAGGGTGATCTTCTTTGACAGGTGAAAGACATTCTACAGGCATATCTTCTGTTATTTGTTTATAGGTGGATCATTTGCTATGAAATGCACTCATGAGACCAATTTAAGCATCAGGTTACATTCTACAGTTCGCAATTTCACATTGCAAGTGTCTGAAGAACTTTCAAAGTAATGCTATCTGCATCTGTAATTTTGCTGCTAATTTGTCTTCTTCTTTTTTTTTTTTTTTTTTTTTCACAGACCTTCTCTTGCTCTCTCCTCTGTGATAATTCTGGAGATGGCATCAAATTTGGGAGCCTCAGCATGTGCAGTTTGGCCAAGCGTGACCACATGCCTGCTTTTCATGCGTGACAGCTGAACAAGATGGTAAGTGAAAAAACTGTTGTGCTCCTCTTCTTGCTGACGCATGTAAGATAACATATCAACAGTCTGGAGTAGTGTGCATGATAGATGTGGAAGAGTGTCTTTAAAGGGCTTGACAGGTGTTTATTGCCTATCCTGAAAGGTTTTAATGCTTGCAGTCTGTAGCCATCACTCTGGCATATTTCCCTAATACTCCTGCAGCATAATCCCCACCTTGGTGCAAGGTGTTCGGAAAGAATGTGGCCATGTAAGCACTGTAGATGGGGAAACCTTTGTTTCTATCTGTTTCAGAATAAGTTATTGTTTAATTTATGTTAATAATTTTATATGCAGCAAACACAATTTAAACAGTTCTTTGAAACATTACGTGTTATGAAAGTTATACTTTATTTGGTGCTATTCATTCTCTATTAGCATTATTTGATGTATTCGTGAAGTGCTGGCAGTGCACTCAGCAGGACCAGATTTTCAATGTTAACTTTGACTGTCTGCCTGCTGTCTTTCTGAAAATGATGTATGTTTTTTTGTAGATTTATTACTGTGCTTGAAGTAGACGATGACTGAGATGTTTTTTGAATTACATCTTCTGTGACATTGTGTAATTAATAATCCATAAGTTAACAAGCACTAGATGTAAGAAGTTGGGAGGGGATTCAGAAAGCTAAAGAAATTGTTATATTTGAATGCAACTTACTTCTTACAGCATCAGATGTTTCTGTGTGTCTAAACATGAGCATGCTTGTGTTAGATATCTGGAAGCAGCCATGCAGCAAGAGAAGTATTCAGTCACTTTGGTGCTGGCTGCTTTAACTCCACTTTCAGCTGTGTTCTATCTTTGTTAAAGCTGTAGAACTGGTGAGATTACTGCAGCCTTACAGACATTTCTCTGAAAAGCAGAACTGTGGGACATCCATTTTTATGTGTATTCCATGCTTCTTTAGAGTAAATTGTGCGGGCGAATTCCGCCATTAATGGTGTGTGACCTCATTAATAGTTTACGCCAGAAGCATCTTAAATTATGCTTGCATTCTTCAGGATAATTTGAAGCACTCATATAAGTTGTTGCTATTTGAATATGTCCCTAAAGCCTATGATAAATACATTAACAGATTTTGGACCCAGAGACTTAAAATAAAAGGGGAGTCATGGGGAGAAAACAACAACTCCTAAACCATGAAGTGATAATGAAAAGTAGACTAGCCAATGTATTGATATTTCCTTTAGGAGACTCAGGAAGCTGGGGTTTGGCTCTTGTATTTTATACAGCACCACCTCTAATCTCTTAGCTGGTTTTATTACTGCAATGTAATATTCCAGTTTTGTTTCTTCCCATTGCTCTGGGGATTTTATTTCCTGCTAGTATATGTTGTTTGATGGAAAGACAGCTCTCTTGTTATACAAGTGAATCTGAACTGGCAAAAGATAAACATTGGTTCATTCTTTTACAAAAAGAGATGACATCTGAAAGGCAAGTTTTAAATAGCATTAATTACATCCCTCGATTTTCCCTTTTATCTGAGGAATGTGAAAGTTATTGAACCTATATACATTGCCACTAGAACAAACAATGATGAGGTTAGCTTCTAGTTTTTATCTGTTTCTTTCTAACATTTACATTCCAAATTGTTGCTCGTAATTTCCAACCATTTCTTTTCTGAAAAAATGTTAAATGTGTTTTGCATTGTTTTTATTTGAATTGTGTTGAGACAGAATAGGTAGCAAAAGAGTAACAGAATCATTCTTCCATTCATTAATCTGAAGCCTGATCTCATCTTTGAACTACATTGATTAAGATAAGTTATGGAATAAATCCCAAATTATGGACTAGGGAAAAATGCAAGTGGATTCTGGATGAACTTGGAGACTTTGTGTCAGAATAACATGGGTAAACAGGATCTTTAGGAAATGCCCAAAAGTGATTTGGTTTTAGCCCCTGAAACCAAGGCTAGTAGAAAATACTCAGTTTGACTTGCACTTTTCACAGTTCTGTTTAAGAAAAGTTATTAAATCTTGAAAGACTTCTCAGCCTGACACGATACAGTGAAAATTCTTTCTTGAAAAATTTTTTTTTTTCTCAGAAAGGGTGTGAAAAATTATTTAACAAAAAAAAAAGTTACAGAAACCCTTTTCTTTCAGAAATAAAGCTATAAGGCTCCAGAACATTTAAGCACTTCCATTTCTGTAGGCACAAGGGAATTGTACCCTATATATAAAAATACATAAGCACATGCTCAACTTTTAGCAGGTATTAAGTCCCATTCATTGCATTAGGACTTAAGCTTATACTTACATCTTTGAGAAGCAGGACCTGCCTCATGTTAAGTTCCAAGCTGAAAGTTTCATAAGGTGTTGAAGGTGGTCCAACATTCACTGACCAACTGTACCAAATGCTGCCAATGCAGCAAGCCAGATAAAGACCTAGCTTAATGGGATTCTGAATTACAATAAGTAAATTATAACAAATCCTGTTGACAGAAGCCTCTGGGCCGGGTCCAGGCCTGAAGCCAGACTGAAATTTCTCATGTAGCAGATAATCAGTAAGATGAGAAACCAGCTGCAAAGGAAGGGCCTCTTTTATGAAACAAGAAGGTACTCTGAGAGACAAGTCTTAACTCAGTAACCTTTTCAGTAACAGCAACAACTGCGGCTCTTCACTGTCTGGACTTCAAAACGTTTAATTAATTGGACAGAAAACCAATTATATTATTGCAGACAGCCACCCTGTTGATCATATGTGTGAAGATTGGTTCATTAGGTTTGCCCGTTACTTTTACAGTGTAAGCAAAGCCCATAAATAACTTCAAATGAAGGTTAATTCATTATAAGGGGCAAGAACTGCTAGACTGGCATTATCCACTTTGTAGTATTTAGCTGAGCAATATGATAACTTTTCAAATCTATCTGGAACTTCTTTTTTCCATGATAGACTCTAAAATGATCCATTTTACTTAAAAACAGTGAAGCTGGTGTTTCCTTGTCCTTTGTGATAATGTTTTTAAAGCAGTTGTCTCAAGGGTTTGGTGTAAGCTTTGGCACATAGCGCAACATACCCAGTCACCAGATTGATTGATGTATATAGGTGATCATATCTGTCAGCCTGCCATTTACCCTTTCCTTTATGGAGTTCTTTCCAAAATAATACTAGAAGTGTCTGAATACTGTAGGAGATTTTAGAACAGTTTAAATGTAACTTGAGTAGATTTTGTAAAATACATGGTGATTTGTGGTGCATATCTGGATTGATGTTTCCAGTTAGTTTTCCTGGTGACATATGGCAATCAGTTCCTCTATGACATCCAGAGACTGGAGTTCTACATTCTACATTCTACAATACATCTTTCTCCATTTCAGCTCCATTTCCTTCCCTCACAGATTAATTGCCATTTCCTATGAAACTGTGGAAGTAGGGAATCTTTTCACTTCGATTTTAAGTTTTAAAGTTAGTAATGGAGCCTAAGTTAATAAGAGAAAGGTATTCCGCAGGAGAGCAATTCTTCTGCCCTGCCTGCATCTTTCATCTTCTCTATGCACTGAGCCAAATGACAAGCTTATATGACTTTCTGTCTACTTTTTCATCACCTGAAATTTGCTGAGGTAGAGCCTATTTTTGCAGATTCTTCCCCAGTAGATGCAGGGGAAGGTTAATTGTAAAATTTTTAAGCTTTGGGGTTTGGATTTTGCAAGTGGAACACTTCTTTTGATGAAGATTTTTAGAACTGAACTTCTTAATTTTAGGAATAAGCAAATAATAATTAACAATGTTTGCTTAATAAACAAACAAAAAAACCCTGAAAATGAACAGAATTCACTTCTATTTTTTTTTTTTTTTTTTTTTTTTTTTTTTGCTTTCGTCTCCATAGTAAATATGATGGTTTTTGTTATAAACTAGTGTGGAAGAAAGGTTGTGGTCCAAAAATGTGGACACTTTTGTGCAAGAAATAACTTGTGAACTGGAAATTCTAGTTTCCATTCTGGGACTAGAGAAGCACAATGATCTATACAGATGATACATCAAACTCATCAGAACACATGCTGAAAAGAAACATGGCAGTCACTGGCCATATTAGAAACATGGGTTCAGCCTACAGGCCTGATAGTTTCTCTGTGCAGCTTTCAGGCGCTTTAGCAAAACTGGGTGGCTGCTATTTATCTATTTCTAGGAAAAGGGAGTAAGAAGAGTTGATTAAAACTTGTTCTTTCATAATAGCTGTGTGAGAGAAAGCTGATTCTCTTAACCAAATGGAATTTCTTCTGGAAATCTGCCTTCTGTGAAAATGTTTAATTTGATTGCTTGAATTAGGTGCCCCACTCTCCCTTGGGCTTTTAAGTGGAAGGTCATCAATTTTCTGGGCTTGCAGAACTGTAGGCAAATAATAATAATAGTAGTAATAATAAAAATACTTGCTAGATCTTTTTATGAGAGCTTTTTACATAGTACTGAAAGTATAATTAGTAGAAAGGGCTAGATTGAAGCTCAAGGTAATTTCCTACCCCACTTTGATGCACTGTTCTGAGGTGAAAGTAAGTAGTAGCACCTTCTGCTGTTATTTCTTAGTAGAAATTTGTTGTTTGTGCTGCTCACACTCGCTGTCCAGTGTAGCCCAGGTCCATTCCTGTTTGTTTTGGCATGCAAGTGACTACTGGGAGCTGCAGCTTGCTCTTAGCAAATTTTCCATGAAAACTCTCTAGTGGCAAGCCCTTAAGAGCTCTACTGAATATTTCTTAAGCCTAAATTGATGTATTCAAATTTGGGTGGATTTTCAGGCAATAGCTTAAGAGAGTGCTACTCATCTTGGCCCATAATATTAATAAATTTCTTCACAGCATAATAGTGCATCTCTTCAAAAAGTAGTTGGGGCAGAGAATAAGGATAACAACATATTTATCAATAATAACAAGATATTGCTCAAAAATGTCACTGATCTCTTCTGAACATCCAAGTCTAAGCAAAAAAAATGACATGCAAAATATTGGGCTAAAATAGCCATTTTGAAAAACTCATAAGCAACTGAAAACATAGCAGATAAAGAGAATTCTTTGGCAGCCATAACTATAGATATAGCTACCACTTAAAACACAAATGTTTCCAAACTGTAAGTGCTTGTATCATGGAGATTACCATATCATCACAGGCTGTCATTTGTCCTCTTATCAATGCAATGTGAAATCCATGTGAACATAAATACAGATTAATCTTCAATATACTTGGCATACCAGCTCTGTAGAATACTTCTTCATACTGAGAATACTTCTTCAGTACTGTCAGAAAACACACTCAGCACGGCTACCACATGGCCTCACCGAGGCTTTTAAATGACTGCGAGATCAGTGTCCAACGCCTGGCCTTCTCCAGTCACAAACATTTCAGCACTCGCCAAGCAATGGATTTGTCTCCATTATGTTGTGAATAACACTCCCTTGCACAGGAAGCAATAGTCCAAGAGTAATTTTCTACTACTATTACAAACCTCCTAATAGGAGCTTGTACGTGATAACTAGGATGCTCAAATATATTTTGGAGTGTATTTTTTTTCCTAGACAGTTTTCTTTTTTCTTTTTTTTTTTTTTTTTTCCATTTGGTAACTTCTGAAAATATTTTACTGCTTAAAGAACCCCTTTTAAAATCAAATCCTTTGTGATTAGTAATGTACAACTAAAGACATTTTGAGTATTAAACACCCCTGTATGTGAAATCCCAGGAGTTTTGATACAGCGTGGCTCTAAAATTACAATGAAATTACAGGGCTGGAAGAAGAATCATAACTGCATAGAAGAAAGCTAATACAGTTCTTTACATATCTGTTTAATAAAAAATACTTCAGTTCTCAGCTGAAAAAAAAGCAAAGCTTCATTAAACTTGGTATGATAATACATGCTACATTCATTGAAGAAAAACATGAAGTCAATACCCAAGACTGCAGTGTGTTCAGAAAGGAAAATAATTAAATTGATATTGTTTCCTTTTTTGACAGGGTATCCCATGGGAAGGGATATTACTTGGCTGCACCAGTAATGGCTCTCTATTTATGCAAAGAACTATTATGTTAAATTAAAACCTCTCTCTATTTATCAAGCAGCCAAAAGTAATAAAACTATGACATTAAGAGTAAACTGCTACTAGACTATTACTTCCTGCGTCAGAGTATTATTTATAATACAATTTAGACAAAGCGCCTGCTCCTTACGGAATGCTGAGATATGGTATTGACACAAGAGCTCTTTACTACTGGGACACGGGAATCAAATTGTTTTGCAGTCACTATGGTTGGAAACATTTTCTACTGGAAAAACAACCACACCAAAATCCCTTCAGAAGTTTTTAAGAAATAGATTAATAAAAGGGGTGCCTAAAGTATTATTTATAAGAAGGAATGCTAGTGTGAAGGCAACAAGACCTCTATAAAATAAAAGAGGTTTAAAAAAAAAAAAAGAAAATCGTGAATGTGGACAACTTCTGCCCATGTGATTTTATCCATTTATTTATTTTTGTAATAATCCAAAGACTATTTTTTTTTGGCAGGTAGAGATTTTAGCATTAGAAACTTGGTATGTCCTTCAATATAGTATTGTGCTTAGTGCACACTAGATTCTCCAATTTTGAATTTATAAGGAAATTCCTCAAATTGATGTATTTGTGCACTATAGAGCCTATATAGTAGGCAGATAGAAATGCAAAGTACCATTCAAAATTCAAGGTTGCATGATATAAATAATCTAAAAAGGTAGACTAAAAAAAAGGTAGAAAATTTGAATTTTCAGCCATTTTGAAACATCAAATAACATATTTAAAAATACTCCTGTCACTAAGGCAACTTCTCAGGGAAGTTACCAGACATCCCAGTAATGCCCGTGTGTGATACTCTCATGCATAAGAAAAACAAGGAAAAGAAAGTCTGATACATCAACCACTGCCAGCCAGTAATGACCAGTGGAATTCAGCTAATGTAGACAATTTAGTTCTAATGCCTAGTGGAAATTTGATTACAGCAATTAGGGGAAAATTCTGAACATAGTCAAAATCATGCATCTCTCTGTTTCATTTTATTTTCTTTAAAAGAGCTATCAGCATTCTTGGCCTCTGAAAATATGATAGTAAGTCTCCTGAAAACTTTTAAGTAGGGTTATAACTTTTTTCGCATAATAGTGATGTTGAAGTGAGTTGCTACTTGCAAAAGGAAAATTATGTATGTGTTTAAGTGTTTGCAGAGTCTCATGCTAAGTGCTTGGAACAGAAAGCTCTTCCATACCTTGCCTAGCCCTAAATACAGCCTTTCCTCTACAGCAAAGCACCGAGGCATAGTGGTTGATCAGCCCCAAGAGACAGAAATTCAAGGATGGAGTTTCAGGTCCCAGGTTCAGGGTGAAGTAGATGGGGCTGAGAGACTCCAATCACTAGGGAAGTTCAGTGATTTCTTAGAAAACGGCTGGTTAAAGTGTCTGATTGTTATTACAATATATGTGGAAATTAAGGGGAATAAACCTCTCATAAACATACATGGAGCTGCAGCCATGGCAATGACATCACTGGCAGCCAATTGGGTGACTGTCTCCAATTTGGTCCATCAACTTCTACAGCCATTTAAAATTTTTTATTTTTCTACCACATGAATTTGGACTGCAGCCACTCACCATAAGACAGACTGGACTAATAAATCTTTGGCACATGTAACCACCATGTTTAATATAAAACAACCCATACACTTTTTTTTTAATATGATTTATAAAACAGAACATGAAGCTACCTACATGATCTTTTCTAGCTACAGCAGATAGTGTTATTTATCACACATTTCATTACTAACAGCAATTCAGTCATGTTACCTGACCTTTAGGAGTTATGACTACCTGATCCAACATGTTTCACGTGATAAAAATGTCAAGCTCAGAGAAAGCCACCAGTTTAGCTTTCTGTGAAGTCTAATTATAAACAGCAATGTTAAAAAAAAGTTAACGGTTTAAATTGTCAAGGCAGTTTTTTTAAGTGTTTGTTTTGATTGAAATGAAAGACAAAAGGGCACCATGCAGCCTTGTATGCTGTGAATAGTTCAGCTTCATCTCACCCACCTTCATTTTGGCCACTCAGCTTGAACTCTGGTTGCTCAGCTGGGCTTCTGGGAACAACTCTCCACAGCGCTGTGGGATGCATACATCCTTCCCTCTATAACCTCCATTTCCAGCCTGCACTGGTGCATGATGGAAGAGAAATCAGTGAATCTGTTCATGGGAATGGACTCAGCCTTTTCCTTAACTCTCAACACATGGGTCCACAGATCATGGTGCTTTGATATGCACTGTTAAATTGCAGATGTTAAGTTTGAAGTTGGCATGAGCTGTGTTATAACTGGCATTGTAGATCGCTAGACAAACTAATAAGGTGAAATCTTGTTGCACTGCAGATAATATTGATATTTGGAGTTTAGGAACTTGTCCCAGACTAACCGTTTCTACTTTCCTGTTCCTTACACCTTTCTTTGTCTTGCTACATATATGTATTTTACTCAACATAGAAAGGCTCATGAGCAGGCTAAATAAAAGGAAGGAGCATCCACTTGTAGAAAATTCTCCTGCATTGCCAGTAGTAATAATAACACCAGTGGCAACAATAATGATAATTTCTCCAATCACAGTGGTGACTAAGAGCTTTAGCTGGAAACTTGGATGATACTGTGTCTGTGCAGGCAGGTCTTGTACAAACAAAATTAAAAGATAAATGTTGTCCCCAAGAATGTTGATTTAAGATATCTGATACAATGCCTTAGAATAACGATGAGAAATGCACTTTAGTTTACACATTCTATGAGTTCTCATTTAAAAAAAAATCTCATTTTTCTGCCTGTTGTATAAAATTAGAAAGAATAATCACATAATTTGACACATGTTAATTCTATAGTTATAAGTCAGTGCATTATAATTTTTCTCCTGGAAAATGAGTAAATATGTTTTTTTATATATGTCACGTTATGTCTCCAAGTATGTCCTAACATGCAGCAATACTTTCTGTAGTACGTTAGATCTTCCCATTCCTTTATTCCTTCTTTTTTGTGTGATAGCAGATGAACCGAGATGACCTCATACTACAACTTTGCTTCTCTGGAAAAATGAAGTTGTCAACAACATAGGAAAAGACTTGTAACCACAGGAAACAAAATGTTCACAGGAGCTAGACTAAGGCTATGGAACTTGTTGCCAGACAAAATAAGAATGACCAGCACGTGTGCCACACTAAGCTCTTGGTGCAAGAACCAATTATTCAACTTAGCTTTCCCATGACAGTCCTTTCAGGCAACCTTAGATTAAATGCTCCTCTGGTTGTAAGACTATGAAAAACTCAAAAATATTTAGAGGTTGAAAAAAGCTACAAGCTCATACATAACTTCCCTGGAAAATAGCTGGACATTACAGTGACAGTCTGGCACAATCCTGCATGAATAGACAGTTACTAAAAAAATAAATAAAGCAAGTAATCTGTTCCTGTCTGTAGGAGTGGCAGCATTCTCAAGCATTTCTAAAGCCATGTAAGATCTCACAAGCCCAGTACAATCCATTTACACTTACTGTTATTTCTTATTAGGTCTCAAAAAAATATCGATAGGCAGTGAACATTATGTATGTACTGTCTGTAGTGACTTCTGGTGTCATCTGTTCCTCCTAAAAAATGCTATATAACAGTTCACAAATATAGAGTAAGTGCCTGCGGTTGGTGCTATCCTATACTTTTAATTTTTTCAGCGTCTTTTATGATTGTGCCCCAAACCATACAGTTTAAACTATAACAATTGAATTGACTTTAGTGACCAATACCAGTATTTTCATGCCTTTCTGTTTTGTGTCTTATAACAATCTTCAGTAAAATTCACTGGAGCACTGACTTGTGATGTATATGGTTCCCCAAAAAAGTTTCTGAAATAAGCCATAGATTTAAAAGATGCTTTTCTGTTTCCCAAACTGTTCTGCAGAAACAGCTACTCCAGGCATTGAGAAAGAGTGCTGTCACAGTCATTGTGTGCTTGTTATTAGCAAGTGAAATAGAGCTAAAACTTCTCAAGAATACTAATGCTTTTGCTTAAAATAATCTAAACACAGAAGTGTCTGATTTCAGTCATTTTGTCTTAGCGTGAAAGGCATACATATGCTAGAAGTCATGTGTGGTATTTGGATGTTAGTGTGAGGTTGGCCTAACTCCTTTTTTCTGAGTTGTGTACCAAAATCTTCATGTGATCAAAAGCCATAGAAGATGCATACCATCTACAGAAGGGAATGGGAGGTCCTGGAGTGATTCACAGACAGTAGCTGACAACAGCTCCCAGAGGAGCTATTAATTTATGGTAGAACAGGTCTGGCTCATGCCAGCCAGGTTGCTGGATCTCCAAGCAGCCCATTGATTTTGGCTTTAGCAGCTGCTGCTGGCTCAATTCCGTTCATGGCCAGACATTTGAATTCCTCTTCCTTTTTTTGCAAGCAGAGTCTTCTGACTAGCCATGTGATTCAGCTATCAGCTTGAGCCAGTACTTAACCATTTATGCAGGGCCATGCTGCGGTGTGCAAGCAGTTCCAGAAGGGTTTAGGCTGCTGCTATGCAGCTGGTGAACCTGTTAGGAACCCAGATAAGTACCTGCAGCAAACAGGATGTGAGAAAATAAAAAGTATCCCTTTCCTAAAAATGAACAAATTGGGCATTTTGTTGTGACCTTGCCAAAAATATAAATGTAACAACTGGAAAAAGGGAAATATAACCACCATTTTCAAGAAGGGCAAAATAGTAAGACCTTGGAAACTACAGACCAGTCTCACTTCTGTGCCTGGCAGGCTCATGTAGCAGATTCTCCTGGAAACCATGCTAGGGCACATGAAAAACAACAAGGTGGTTGGTGACAGCCAGCATGGCTTCACCCAGGGCAAATCATGCCTGACCAATCTGGTGGTCTTCTATGATGGGACTACAGAACTGATGGATAGGGCAAGGAAGTTGATGTCATCTATCTGGACTTGTGGAAAGTATTCGATGCTGTCCTGCATGACATCCTTGTCTCTCAATTGGAGAGACATCAATTTGGTAGATGGACCACTTGGTGGATAAAGAACTGGCTGGATGGCTGCACACAGAGAGTTGCAGTCAACAGCTTAACGTCCAGCTACAGACCATAGTGTCCCCCAGGGTTTGGTGTTGGGACCAATCCTGTTCAACATCTTTGTTGCCAACATGGACAGTGGGATTGAGTGCGCCCTCAGCAAGTTTGCCAGTGACACCAAGCTGTGTGGTTCGGTTGGTACACTGGAGGGAAGGGGTGCCATCCAGAGGGACCTTGACATGCTTGAGAGATGGGCCAATGCCAACCTCATGGAGTTTAACCATGCCAAGTGCAAGCTCCTACACCTGGGTTGCGGGAATCCCAGGCACAGCTACAGGTTGGGCAGAGAAGAGATTCAGAACAGCCCTGTGGAGAAGGACTTGGGGGTGTTGGTCGATGAAAAACTTATCATGAGCTGGTTCAGTATGTGCTCACTAGCCCAGAAAGCCAACTGTATCCTGGGCTGCCTCAAAAGGAGCGTGGCCAGCAGGTCGAGGGAAGTAATCCTGCCCCTCAGCTTTCATGAGACCCCACATAGAGTAGTGTGTACAGTTCTGGTGCCCTCAACATAAGGACATGGAACTGTTGAAGCAAGTCCAGAGGAGGGGCCACGAGGATGATCAGGGGACTGGAGCACCTCCTGTATGAAGACAGGCTGAGAAAGTTGGGGCTGTTGAGCATGGCTGTTGAGCCTGTTGCTGCGTGGAGACCTCATAGAAGCCTTCCAGTATCTGAAGGGGGCCCTACAAGGCTGCTGGAGAGGGACTCTTTGTAAAGGACTGTAGTGATAGGACATGGGGATATGGGTTTAAACTTCAGCAGTGAAAGTTCAGGTTAGATACAAGGAAGAAGTTCTTTACTGCAAGAGTGGCGAGGCATTGAAACAGGTTGCCCATGGAAGTGGTAAATGCACCATCCCTGGCGGTGTTCAAGGGCAGGTTGGACAGAACCTTGGGTGACATGGTTTAGTGTGAGGAGTCCCTGCCCATGGCAGGGGGGTTGGTACTAAATGATCTTAAGGTCCTTTCCAACTGTAACTATTCTGTGATTCTAATTGCACTGATCAATTTTCTGAAGACCAAAGGAAGCAAACAGGAAACTCTGGGAAGCCATCTGTGATGTTTGCAAAGCTGAACAAACCCCAGCAATTGAAATACTGAAGCTGAATGGTAGTAGGGTAGACTTGGAAAGGAAGAAGGAATTGAAGCAGACAAAAAATCAACTCTGACAGAAAACAGTGTGAAGCATAATTTTAAATAATGTCTCAGTTTTTTCTTTATATACATTTTCATACATCTGTAGTTGCGTCTTTCCTTATATACACACTTGCATATTTATGTACATATAGACACTGAAGTACTTTTGAGGACTGAAAAATTGCTCAGTGCTGGTAGAACCAGACAGGCAGTCTCCAGCTGCTGGCTGTACTTGAAAGTAGGAATCTTCAAAAGCTCCAGTGATGTGAGGCTGTACATAATATCAACAGGAAAACAAAAGTGGGTGAGTAGACATGATTTCTTTTCCAATTTGTTGGCCAGAAGCATACCTGAAGACAGAGCCTTTGTGAAAGGCATCTTAAATATTTTGCCTGTCTACTCCTTTTGAGAAAGTTGGTACAGGGACCCATGCTTTCTTCACACAAGTAGGGCCAAATGGAGATTGAAACTGTTCATCCTATCTGCATTTTGACCTGCTTTTTTTCTGCCTTCAGGCAGTAAAACAGAAGAGTATAAGAACTGGAGCTTGAAATTTGGAAACCCTTAGGCACTGTTATAAGCCTGGGACAAACGACTATTAATGGCACAGTTATCACTCCCAGTCACAGAAGATAATCCTTTGCTTAGCTTTTAAAAGCCTATACTTTGTGTTGCTTGCAAAAAAGGGGAAAAAATAATCCATCCATTCAGACTTATGCTTACAGAGTAAAAATGGTGAACTAAAGAAAGAAGACTTATTTAATAGCTGGGGACAAGGTTTCAGCTCGTGAGACTCCCTGTGGTAAGAGCAAGCCCAGAGGAGAGAGAGTGGTTTTTGACAACAGCGATTTCTGAAACATCTTGTGCAAACCAGAAGCATGTAAAGAAAGCTGAAGAGAAAGAGAATAAAGACATCACACAGCTGCACACACCCCAAAAAAGTGTTTCTAGCTATTTCAGACCTGGAAATGAAAGACTCTGTCTCAGAAGGTGTTAAAATGCATGGTGAAGCAAGAAGGAAATACGAAGCAAAATTAAATGAAAGGTAGAGGCTTTCCTGAGCATAAGCTATATAATCTGAATGCTAAAAATATTCTGTTATGTCTTCCCAGTCTTTTATAATTGCCAGAATGCAAGCAGCTACTTTTAAAGAATAGAGTTGATTCAAAGCCGCTATTATTATTGTTGTTGTTATTGTTATTATTACATTAAGGCACTGAATCTCAGTATTATCTATGAGGATGAGCCATTTCTCTCTGCTATGCATACACACAGAGGCAAGAATTAACCTCCATGTAGTGTGCAGCATGTATAATGTACATGGCACTGTTTTTTTGTCATCTATTGCTTTGTTAATACCATTCCTTGCATGATACCAATTTTTAATAAAAGCAAAAAAAAAAAAAACAAACCCCATAACAATGAAAAATCCCCAAACAAACCACAGAAAACCCCCAAGATAGTGATTGAAACTGACAGAGGAGGTGATTCTGCTTATTCAATGTTCACATGCTTACTATTTAGCCATTGATTTCTGGGGAGGACAAACATTAACTATACGGGGAGCTTTATTTAAAGATTTTAACTCAGATTTTTGGAAGCTTATGTTTGGAATCCTTCTCAATGATATATTGTGATGTAACATTTGCTGCAATAAATTATGGCCTCAATTAGAACTGAGCAACTCTATTAACTTTAATTATATCATGGTAACTGAGAGTATAATTTGGCCCTCTGGGAATAGAGTATACACTTAAAGTTCTACAGCGTAGAAGAGCCAGAAGAAATTTGCCTTTCAACTGGAATTGTCAAAGAAATTATAGGTTGTTTTAGTTATTCTCTCCAACCTTAACAAATCCTATTAATGAAATAGTCACAGTATGTAGTTTCCAGTATGTGGTAGTTGGTAGAACAAGTACTTTTGCTGTTGCTATCTTGCACAGACCTGCAATTAAAGCTTTTGGGCAGTGACTTTCTGCTCAGGAAATAGGAAAGCAGAAGCTGAGTAAACAAGATGAGTGCATTTGCAGCAGCTGGCTGTGTGTTTTACAGAAATTGGCAATTATGGTTCAGGACTAATCTCAGGCAGAGGATGCAGAGAGCTTGGAACCAAGGAATTGAGGAGTAATATTTGCTTATTTGATGCAATACCATAGCAACAAGCTGTTATGTTGCAGAAGGTAAAGCAAACAAAAAGCTGTAGGAAGGTCCTTGTGATAAGAATGAACTATTTTTTCATCCCAACTTTTGCAGTAGGAAGCAGACAGTTGATAGTGTTAATAAGCTCTATTGATAGCCCATTTAAGTCCTTTAAAAATGTGACAGAAAAATGAGTTTAGATCACAAGAATAGGAAAGAATAATTTGCATTTTTTACTCCCAAAGAGATATGTGAGAGGGAACTTTTACCTGGCATGCAGGGTTATTTTGATATTTGCTTTTGGTTTGTCTTACTAAGATAAATGACTTTGTTTATTAGTGTTCGCATCTAGTGGATTTCAAGGGCTTGAAAACAGTGAAAGATAAACCGTGTGAACACTGGAAGTTGAAGTTCCCATGGAAAGGCTGCGGGACAGTCAGAGACCATCAGCAGAAACAAGCCACTAAGCACCCAGGCTATGTTAAACCCCAAATGATTCTATGGTATGGCTATGCCCAAGAGATATCAGAGTCCATAGTGTTCTTACAGGTTTGGCACTTAAGTTTCATAATGCTTTCCATGGAAACCTGAGCTCAGTCTCAGTCCAAATGCCCTCAAGCTCCAACAGTTTTCGCATTAGAAAATTCCTCAAGGAAGGATCTTTGGGTTATGTCTTATTTTTCGACTCTTACACCACTACCAGGGGCACATCCACACAGTTGTCCTTGCTGCCTAATCTGTACTTTATGCCAGATTTACAAAGCAGTATGATAAGGAATTCCATTCTATACCCAAACACAGATGTCTGGATACTTTAGGTACCAACACTGAAAACATTTTGCTGCAAACTCCTGTGCTGAAAGCTTTTAAGTTTCTGTACTGGTGCAGTTTGTGTTTACCTAGTACTCCAAACTTTAGGCTTTTTTCATATCTGTTTCAAGTTTAGCTGAAGCTCTGCCAAAGTGAGTAGCAAATTTCAGTTCTCTATGCCATCCAGTTTTAAGTAATTTCTGACTTGGGCAAATGTACTGTGCCAGTTGTATGTAAGATAGAGGTTCAGGGGTTTCTGAAGGGTCTGACTGGCTTCTAAGCATGTTTAGATCTGAGTCTAAGGCATGAAAGAAAGCCTAAAATGATGAGGTGACTGAAGAAAGTAATATCTAATTTAAAGAAAAACCTCAGAAAGCCACCTAAAGCATGAATACCTTGACTATGTAGAAAACTTATGTGATATTGGAAGCAATAGGAAAATAATATTTATTTAGGAGTCGACTTCCACCTATTTGTTTAAATTATGGGATGGAAAGGAAGCAAAGGGAAAAGAGAAAATTTTGAGGAGGAAACAAAAACTTTTTCAAATTGGTAAGTATATGGAAACTTTTCATTTTAACATGTTTAACAGTTTTCTGTGTTTAACAGAATTGGCCTGAAAAATTGCAATGAAAAAGACCATTTGTAAAATTTTAAATGATCTATGAAAATAACACTGTGCTAAATAAACACCTAGGAAATCCAACCTGTTTTTTGCCAAAATAGGACCCAATTTTCTCTTTCCCTTCCATTCTTCATTTTTTTTTTTTTTCTTAATTAATGCATAAGGAAGAGGTACAAAAGGCATAATCAATACCTAGAATCATAGAAAAATAGAATAGTTAGGATTGGAAAGGACCTTAAGATCATCTAGTTCCAACCCCCCTGCCATGGGCAGGGACACCTCACACTAAACCATGCCACCCAAGGCTCTGTCCAATCTGCCCTTGAACACCGCCAGGGATGGAGCATTCACAGCCTCTCTGGGCAACCCATTCCAGTGCCTCACCACCCTTACAGTAAAAAACTTCTTCCTTTTATCCAATCTAAACTTTCCCTGTTTAAGTTTTAACCTGTTACCCCTTGTCCTGTCACTACAGTCCCTAATGAACAGTCCCTTCCCAGCATCCTTGTAGGCCCCCTTCAGGTACTGGAAGGCTTCTATGAGGTCTCCATGCAGCCTTCTCTTCTCCAGGCTGAACAGCCCCAACTTTCTCAGCCTCTCTTCATACAGGAGGTGCTTCAGTCCCCTGATCATCCTCATGGCCCTCCTCTGGACTTGCTCCAACAGTTCCATGTCCTTTTTATGTTGAGGACACCAGAACTGCACACAATACTCCAAGTGAGGTCTCAGGAGAGCAGAGTAGAGGGGCAGGATCACCTCCTTCAACCTGCTGGTCACACTCCTTTTGATGCAGCCCAGGATACGGTTGGCTTTCTGGGCTGTGAGCGCACACTGAAGCCAGCTCATGTTGAGTTTTTCATCAAGCAGTACCCCCAAGTCCTTCTCCGCAGGGCTGTTCTGAATCTCTTCTCTGCCCAACCTGTAGCTGTGCCTGAGATTGCTCTGACCCAGGTGTAGGAGCTTGCACTTGGCATGGTTCAACTTCATAAGGTTGGCATCAGCCCACCTCACAAGTGTGTCGAGGTCCCTCTAGATGGCATCCCTTCTCTCCGGCGTATCAACCGAACCACACAGCTTGGTGTCACTGGCAAACTTGCTGAGGGCACACTCAATCCCACTGTCCATGTCACCGACAAAGATGTTGAACAGGATCAGTCCCAACACCGATCCCTGAGGGACACCACTCATTACTGGTCTCCAGCCGGACATTGAGCCGTTGACCACAACTCTTTGCGTGCGGCCATCCAGCCAGTTCTTTATCCACCGAGTGGTCCACCTATCAAATTGATGTCTCTCCAATTTAGAGACAAGGATGTCGTGTGGGACAGTGTCAAATGCCCATAGTCCTTTGAGACAATGGCAAATACCCACTCCTTTCAAAAGATCTGTTATTTACAAACTTAACTTTCTTATATTTTTGGTAGTTGGTATCATATTGTGAAATTGAGCTTCCTGATTCTGCAGCTGGTTTCTTTAGACTCTTGCCTGTGTCATTCCCTTAACCAAGGAACACAACACTGCATCCCACTGTGAGGACTAGCATAGTGTAGCTGTGCACTGGTGGGGACTGAGAGAAGTGGAGAATGGTTTGAGTATGTGTTGAATGAGACAGGGACTTCTTTATGCCACTGTCCTGGTTTCAGCAGTAGCAGTCATTTTTCTCCTTCTTAGTAGCTGGTGCAGTGCTGTGGTTTTGACTTTCAGCCCGGGAACAGCGCTGATAACACCGATGTTTTTAGTTACTGCTCAGTAATGTTTATTCTGACCAAGGACTTTCTGAGTCTCATGCTCTGCCAGGGAGGAGGGGAAGCTGGGAGGAAGCAGAGACAGGACACCTGACCCAAACTAACCAAAGAGGCATTCCATACCACAGCATGTCATGCCCAGTATGTAAACTGGGGACAGTTACCCAGAAGGGCTAGGTCACTGCTTGGGTCGGGCTGGGTATCGGTCGGTGGGTGATGAGTGGTTGTATTCTCTTCCCTTGTTATTTCCCTTATCATTATTATTATTGGTGGTAGCAGTAGTGATTTGTGTTATACCTTAGTTACTGGACTGTTCTTATCTCAGCCCATGGGAGTTACATTCTTTCGATTCTCCTCTCCATCCCACCAGGGGGGGAGGGCAGGGGGAAGGGGAGTGAGCGAATGGCTGCATGGTTCTGAGTTACTGGCTGGGCTTAAACCACGACAGCCACTTTGTGAGATGGCTGGGGTTTTTTCCTTGGAAAGTTATCTTTGTTCTTTTTTAATGACATTTTGTCTAAGTTAATGCTATCCTTGCAATAAAGTAGCGTGCACACTCTTCCACATGGGTGGAGAATTAGATGTCCAATTATTTGAATGAAACAATGGTTGAATTAGTAGGTTAGATGAAAACCAGATTATCATAATATATAAATTACATGACCACATCAGAGTGCATGATGCTGAATAGCTGTTTGGATTTGCTATCAAGTTCTGAGACATTTTGTGTAAAAAGCTGATTTCTGCTTGGCTGCTCTCTGTGATGCTTTCATAAAGGGCAAGGAGAGGAACACTGAGTACTCCCCTGTTCAGAACACTACGTTTCTAATTTTGTGGTCTTTTCTTGGATGTGACACATACAGTGGAGCAGATTACATTACCGGTTAATGATGTGCAGAATGATATGCAGTGCTCTTTTGGCCACTCTTCTTTCTGATGCTTAACAACTCTATACACAAAACTGGGACAAGAATTTAAGCTACTTTTTGCCATCCATCAAAACACCATGAAGTGCATTTATTGAGGGGAGGAAGATTTGACAGAGGAAAGAAAGGAAGTGGTAGTAACTGTAGACAAGCCATGTGCAAGCTGGCTGCCTAAATGCATGCAACTCATGCCTAAGTGGGCAAAAAGCTTCTACAGGCATACTGGGTGGTCAGATCCTCACCACCTTAGTTGTATGTCTTGGAATCAGAAAGAACTTCACTTTCTTCCCTGAATTTACTCCAGTTTCATGCACATGTACCTGAGATAATTAATGATAGACTGTCAGGATCTTTCTTTTTATATTGCAGCCAGGAACCAAGACATAGACTGGCTCATGTTGGATAAATGAGACCATCCTAGCAGTATGAGCTGGTTAATAGTAATGAAAAGGCTCTGTGCTTATTTAATTAACTGGCTCTTTACTAGGAGAGCTATTTCAATGGTAGTAATATAGTTTGATTTCTCAGTGCTTTATTCAAACTGCAATGCATAGCATTTTTTTCCTTCTAACAAAAACTTTATTGTTGCATGGTGTACGTGTGTTTGCCGCCTTGCTGTTCACTGGTAAGTTGCCTGTCACAAGAAGAGGATATTTACCAAACTCTTACAGTTAAAGGCTCTGTCTAGGTAGAGGGCCAAATCTGATCTATATTAAGCCTTGAGTTAAGGTTTGCTAATTATATTTCCCTTGTTGACAAGCAGATGGCATGTGCTGAACTCTCACACTGACATGGATCCCGGCCACAGCCCAGTCAGGATTCATCTGGGACAGGGAAGACGGTGAGTGATGTCAAGTCCTATACTTCAGAAACATTGAGACCTTCAAGGACTTCAGATGCTAAAATCTGGCTTGTGAGGTTGCTTTTGACCTACAAAGCCTAGTTTTGCCTTTGTCCTGTTCAGCAGTTTTCCACTAGTCCTCTGTCCTGCTCATAACTATAGTTTTTTGGACTTGCTAATTCAGACCAGCTGATAAACAGGAAATTTTTGAGTATGGCCTTGTCACTGCAGGGATATCAGCTGTTCATGTATGGATAGTAATTTGATTTTCATTCACTTGTTACATGTAAAAGTGTAGGAAAGGCCTTGTTGGGTGAGATCAGTGGTCAATCTAATTCCGACAGTGGAGAAAGAGATGCTGCTTGGGAAGGTCATGTGAACCTGACCTCTCTCTGCAGACTATTCCTATCCCATCAGCATTCACAGTTGCTGGATTAGGGGATGCATCCATGCCTATTTCTTACAGTACCTGTTAGTGGACCTGCTATGCCTAAACTTGCCTGCTCCCCTTTTGAACCTCCTCCTATTTACCGTCAAAACCTTCTCTGACAACAAATCTTACAAATTCACTACCTGCTCTGTAAATCATTTGGTTGTGAACTGATCTCTTGCTAGCTTCAGTGAGTAAGCACCTACTACAAGGACAGGAGGATTTGATTAGTAAGTTTTATTTTCAATTTATCTTTTATGAACTTGCAAAAAGTTAATCATGTTCTCTTTCAGCCTTCTTTTCTCCAACTGAAACATAGTCTTTTTAGTCTCTCATAAAGCATCCTCCTTCACTGTAGTAGCTCTTATTTGTACTACCTTTAACTCAACTGTGCTCTTGTGGTACAGTTACTAAAAAGGTGGAGTCGTTGCCTTTTTATATAGCAGCTCAACAGCATATCTGTTCAGTTGCAGTTTCTTGTGGTATTTGTTACCATTGAGTTGCAAGTTACTGTTATTTGCTAACAAAAGTATCTCATGTTTGGTTTTTCTTCTTCCTATGACAGAATTTTTTAATTATAGTTTGAAATTTGACTGTAGAGGTATCACAGTAAGTGTAGATGGTCTTTGGGATATTGCTTTCCAGTCTTAAATTTGACGCAGTTTGGTTTCTTAATTTGAAATATCTTAATTTCTTAATAATGAAAACTGTGTATTTCAGCACTTTATTTGGAGTCTGAGCACTTGTCAAATATCTCATACTCAATTACAGTCAACTGTTAGTAAAACTGCAGTTGACCTGCCCTGTTACCACTGTCTGCAACTGTGCCTTTCTCATCTCATCCTTTTTCTTCTGTATAACGATATAAAGACTTTTCTTTAGTTTTGTCAGCTATACGGTCATCTCTCTTTGTGAAGAGTCACCTGTTGCCTCCACTGAAAGATATCGGAATAGAGGAAAGAGATTGTCTGGAAAGTCAGTGTCCCTGAAATGATGAGATTCCAGGGCCTGTATGGAGTTTATCTCTGTGGTGTTTTGCTTGTCTATTCATGACAATTTTGTCTTTCCTCATAAGTGTCTCCAAACAGGCCTCTGAAGCATGTTTTGCACATCAGGTTTTGTTTGTCTGTAGTACTGGCTTGTATCTCTTTTAAACAGAGCTGGAAACCTCAGGTAGTCTTACTGCCATATGTACACAGGCTGATTTTTGCAAACTTCTTTCTTATTCTTCAACCCTACAGCTTTGTACTCCTCTCTTTAAGCAGTGATGCACTGGATTATTTAGTCAGATGAGGAATTTGCTTTGTTATGATTTCTTCTTTTGGACCAGAGGCAGCCTGGAGCAGCAAGGCAAAACAGCTTGTTATAATTTGACTATTTTATCTCCCAAAGGAATAACGTGTGCTCCATCATTAAAAATAGCAGTACTGGACTTCTTCCAAACCAAAATATAGCAATACTCATGAATTAATGCTGAGAAAGGACAACAGAAACAATTTTTGCAAGAACACTTGTAGTGACACAAGCAAAATTTGGCACTATGGACATAAGATTATAACATGAATGTGCTTCAAAATGGTATGAAGAGACATGTAACGCAGTAGTTATTTGGATGTGTTTAATGAATAGTTTACCAGATACACAGCATTGCAAAAAAAAAAAGAAGCACTAGTGCATTAAACTGTCTCAGTAGGTAGATCTTGATAAAGAACCTCTAGCTAAGATACAGGAATAAAGGTTGAGGAGTAAAGAACAAAGCCAAATAACAGCCAGAAAGGGCAAAAGGGATGAAGGGAGCTAAATGAAAGTAGGCAAAATCTGACAGGATTGGAAGAACTGGGGTTCAGCACTAAAATTGGCAATGTGGGTCTAAAGGAGGAAGAAGGGAAAAAATATTGAGAGAACATTTGTGAAATAGGAATAAAAGCTTGGACTGTTGCAGAAAGGTCAGAAGGAGTGATAAGTTTTTGAAAGTCTGTATGAATGCTAGATGCATGACAAAGAAAATAGAGTAGAAATACAAAGAGAATATTGGCATCATTAATCTAACTGGAAGAGAGAAAGGAAGCAAAAATCTGTTAGAGATAAATAGCGTAAGCTAATATATAGATCATTCAGAAGGGAACAGATGAGAGAGAAGGTTTGGAAATTAATAAAATGCGGATTATGGAAGAGCACGTAAATTGGTTAGAAAAAATGCGTGCATGTGTAGAAACTCTGTTTAACATTAGCTCTCACTGTCTATAAGAGTGGTTTTCCAGTTGTTCAGTGGGTTTCTAGTACCTCTGAGTTGGATGGTTTGAAAAATGTTTTTCTCCATAAAAGAAATAGCTCAAAAAAACCTACAGCCATCCATTCTCACAAATCTGGCAGTCCTGTCCTTTGTGTCTGTTGAACTGCCCAGGGAGTCGTGGCATCCCCAGTTTATCAAAGGTCAGGCGAGTGAGTCATAAATAGCAGACCACTGACTGCCGAAGTTCACACACACACACGAAAAACCTGTGGGCATTAGGTGTCATGAGAACTGAAGTCCAGCTGAGAAGTTTAAGAGGAAAAAAAGGGATGTAAGGAGTTTACTGTGGTGCATCTATGGTGTTATTTTCAATATCTTGGTACCATACTTCTATGATAATATTTCAGAATGAAAGTAGTTTGTTTCTCATGTAGTTAGTTTTTAGAAAATACTGAAGCAAGCATTCAAAAAAAGCATTGAAAGAATGCGTGGAATAAATATGTGAATCAGTCTGTGACAATGCAGTGACATCTAACTGTAAGGAGCTTTCTCTTTTAAAAAGGTTAAAGTTGATTAAGCATACCTATGTGACTGCTGAGCTGCCTTGAATCCTCCCCATTTCAAGGTACAGTAACTCAGGTTTATTTATCCTTTATTGGATCAGATACTTAAAGCAGAAAGTAGTGAAAGTTCCAGACGGTATTCGAAGAGCTGGACATGAATCACCACTGAAGGATTTATTAGTGTTACACAGTGCAAATTGCATTTCTAGACACAATTATAAGTCTAAACTCCCCATCTGGTCCTTAGGTCTCTGTTCCAGTTGTAACCTGCCTCTTGCTCATGTCTTCATACTTGGAGGAATTGCTCCCCTAAGCATTCATGGTGCAGCTGGGCTCACCCCAGTTGCATGGGATGAGTGGACAAGGAGCATCACTGCTGGGAGGGATGGGATACCACCTGTCCTGGGGGGGCTGCCTGCTGTCAGAGCTGGTCTCTTGACCTCTTTATTTATCTTCATGGGCCATCACTGATGCACAGACCTTCCACTCCTTATTTGCCCTCTCCCTGTTCTCAGCCCCTTTTGTGGCCTTGTTTCATCTTCTTTCCACCCAATTTTGTAGTATTTGCAGTTCTGCTATTTCTGAATTACATCCTCCCACACACCCCTCTCATTTGCTTCATTTAATTGAATAAATGAAATTTGACTTTGTGGCTGGTTGTTTTGTTTGTTTTTTTTTTTTTTTTCATCTTTCCTGCCTATGACTTTACATCCTTAGCTAGGCAGTGCGGTTTTACTCTGTCTGCAGTTGCAAATGTTTCTACCAGTTCAGAGGTTAATGTAATGCTTGGTATTTATGTGGCATTTTTCTCAATGTATTGATAAATGAGTGTACATAACATGAATCTCTTTAAAAATCCAACATTCCCTATATTGCCAAGGCTCAAACAATCATTGTAGTGCTAACCACTTTTTACTTTTAGTAGTGAAATAGGCATAGTTGTGGTACATGCTGTGTCCTCCTGCCAAGATAAATGACAAACAGTGTTCTCATCTTTCTTTTTTTATTTTGCTCCTTCTGAGGAGCCTTATTTAGCAAATTGTTTGAGCATTACAACTCAAAATACGATTTTACCTTTTATAGGTTTCAGCTTGTCTAGTTAGACATACTATTTTCTGTGGTATTTCAGCTGCTATTGAATGTTTCAGGCTCTAAACATAATAAAACAAAGACATATTTTCTATATCTTGAGAATATTGTAACTCTCCAACAATCTTAAAGTAATCGTTGCACCTCATATTTTCAAGTAACTGGCAGGAACAGTAATCTTCTACAGCTTAGTACACTCTCTTAAAAATGAGTAATATATGTATTGATCAAAATGCTTCTCTTAGCTGATGAGGCATCTCTTGGGGATGAAACCACAGTACCATATGGCTTTAATGTACTCAATATATTTCTCCAAATAACCACTATAAATTATACTTCAGATTTATGCTGGACAGCAATAGAGTTAGTCTTCCAAACTGTCAATAATATGTCATGACTGTAGGTAAGAAATTGATTATTCACAGGATACAGTATTTAATAATTAACAGCTAACCAATCTGTTTCATAACTGTGGTTTGTGACACTTAGAATTACGCTAATTTTAACTTTAACATCTCATGATAAAATGGGTGAGTAATGCACCAAACTAATTGAAACTGATACAGGAAGCATAACGCATCATTTCTCTAGCAATGTGGCTAATGTAATGCAGTACTATTTCCTCAAAAAGAATGAGATCCAGCATCTTATTGCAATTTTAAATGTAAATTTTAAATGGAAACAGTCTTCTGAATATATAACTAGTTTACTGTCCAATTCTGAAAAAGGCTGATGTAATAAACAGCTGAATTTAAATTTAAGGCACAGATAAAGGCATGTTTTGGTTTGCCAGAATTATATCTTTTTCCCTCAAATGTTTATTTGTCAACAAGTTAAATCATTAACACAAATCAGTTTCAATCCCAATCTGGAACAAAACCACACCATGAAATAAGCAGTATTACCTGTTAAACTCCAACTGCAATTTGTTGTTTCTGACATTAGCAGCTGGCAGAAAACATGATGGCCTTTTAAAAATCTATACCTGGAGATACCTAGTCATCGAGTTTAGAATGTGTACAATACCTGGACAGAAAGATCAGTTTCTGGTAACACTGACTCTGCCCTTCCTCCTACAAAAGGCAGCAAAACCGTATAAAAAGCAAACACCTTTGGTCTGCTTCATTATTAAAGATCCCATGGCATTTTCCTAGGGTAGAAGTTTACGATTTTGCTGAACATAATGGTGGCCAAAATCCTCTCTCTTACCTTTTTAACAGTTTTGTTTGTGCAAATTTTCAGTATGGCTGGAGCAAATATTGCATAGATGCTGCATTCCATTGCTGGCTTCACAACAAAAAATTTTGGGTAGGGGATTGTCCTTGTTTTAACTGGGATTTTCTTCCTAATCTTGTGTTTTGGCTTTAGTCTGAGAATAATGCTGATAACACACTGATGCTTTAGTTGTAGCTAAGTGGCACTTACCCTAAGCAAGGACTTTCAGTTTCCGATGCTCTGACAGTGAGGAGAGGCACAAGAAGCTGGGAGGGAGCAGAGACAGGGTACCTGATCCAAACTATCTAAAGGGATATTCCTTACCATAGACTGTCTTGCTGGTATAAAACATGGGCTGATTGCTACTCAGTCATGGGCATTGGTCAGCAAGTGGTGAGAAATTATATTGTGCATTACTTGTCTGTCTTGGGTTTTATTCACAGGAATATACTATTCACAGCATCCTTAGAGTTGGAAGGAACCTTTGGAGATCATCTAGTCCAAACTCCTCTGCCAGTGGAGAGCCACTTGGAGCAAGTTACACATTCCTCTCTCTTTTTTTGTTATCTCCCTTTTCATTACTATTATTATATTTCACTTTATTTCAATTATTATACTGTTGTTATCTCAACCCACAGGTTTTATTTTTTAATGATTCTCCTGGCCATCCCACCATGGGGGAGGGGAGGAAGGTGAAGTGAGTGAGTGAGTGGCTGCATGGTACTTAGTTGAAGGCTGGAGATTAAAAAGAATAAAGAGATTAAAAAGAATAAAGAAAAAAGATGGGAGTTATGCAGCAGATTTTCTTTTCCTCCCACGAGTGTCATGAGACCTTTGCAGTTTTTCACAGAATGTGAAAAAGGCTCTCTTTCAGCATAATTGTTGGTTCAAATGATGAATGTAAGAAGGATATTTGAATCTGAGTTTTCACAATATAGGTAGCTAATGCAATATGCAGGCACCTGTGCTCAGTTTTTGGTGTTTTTTGGTTGTTTTTTTTTTTTTTTGTTTTTGTTTGTTTGTTTGTTTTTTTTTTTTTTTTTTTTCTTTTTTTTTCTTTTTTTTTTTTCTTTGTTTAAATAACTATTTGGGGAATCAGAGAAAGTGCAACCAGTAGAGTTATGTTTCAGACATTATATAGGTTGTCAATCATCACTTTCTCATAGGTGTAAGAGTCAACTGTGGCTGCTGTAGGGAAGATGTGCCTCAAAGATCTGCTGAGCTCATCCAAACAATGAGTTCTCCAAGGTCTCAGTAAGTTAAAAAGAAGATCTAATTGCAGATAGATTTAAGAAGCAAAACAAGACACAGTAAGTTTGGATTAAAGCATGTTGCTGTTGTCTTGACAGGGGGCTTATCGCTATGTCTTGACAAGGATTTTATTTGGAGTGGCAGATAATGGACGAGAAGAACTATGAGTCTCTGCCATAAATATTTGAGCAGATGATTGGGGGTTTTCCTCTTCCAGTAGGTCCCTCCTCTTAGTGGAATTTGCAAAGATGCAAGCAGTACTACCAAATGCAGGAATTTAAAGATGAATATCCTACTTCTACTTTTCAAATATTTTTACATGTATCATTCACAACCCTTGCACAAGGCCTTCGTATTAATGAAAAAACATAAATTAACATGTGACCATCAATAAACTCAGGTGCAAAGCTAAAGCTGTCTTTTTCCCTTCTCACTGCCATCGCATTGCAGCTTTGTTTTCAATAGCATACTCAATGCCATAGCTGTGAGGAGCAGAAGTCCTCTAATGGTACTGACAATGACTTCAATGTTTTTTTCTGAAGGCTGCCAATTTCTGGAATATTGAGGCAGAGGACTTGACAGCCCATTATTATTCTTAAATAAATTTTGAAATTGTACCTTGGAGTGGAGAGGAAACACCTGATCCAGTGAATCAATGAAGGGAGTAAGTTTTCCCCACAACCAATACATTTTACACTCCTAACATGATGTAAACCATACATACGTCTATTCTTTTTCTGTCTCTTCCTTATGGCAGTCTTTTAAAATATTAGATAATGTTTTAGAGATCCATATGTGTATATGTGAGGTGGTAGAATTGTATAAGAAGAAAAATACAATGCTAAAAATAAATTGTGGTCACAATCAGTATTCTCCAACTTTGCCCTTTCTAATGTTACAGTACTTGGTGCAGCATGGAATTTGAAGTAAGTTTCTAGTGTATAAATATCATGCATTTGATGCTATGATCTGTGCTAGCTACCCTTTCTGTCTTCCTCCACCTACTCCCAAAAGTCATGAGTGTTCTTGAGTGCCTCCTAAACAATTTCAGATAGACATGCTGCGACACACACACTTTTTGAAGACTGTGGTGGAGTTGTACCTGCTGAAGTGCTCCACAAACAATTCCTCTGGTTAAGTAGTTTCTCAGGTGGGCATCAAATAAGATGAGTCTTTAATACGCAGGGATTAATGTGAATTTAGATTCACTTGGGGGGTGAGGGGGGAAGGCAAAGCATAATCAGAAAGAATCCTTGGACATTTGCTATAAAACACAGAAAATGAAAGAAGAAAGTTGCTAGGAACTTCAGGAGATTGGTTTGCTAGCCTTTTTTTTTTGCTACCCTAATCTTCCCTTAATATCCATATCCATTTATAACATGAAATCCCAAGATGGCAGTGAACCTTTCCAGCTTGTTTGTTGTGAACTTCAGATAGGGCTTCAGGCATTCTGGGTGGAGATGCTGCAATGTTTTCAGTAAGTCAAGCTTTTCTAGGAAAAGTCCACTGCTCCATCTTAAGGAAAGTAGTTCTGACATATGTTTCCTGAACCATTAGGATGAGTTAGCAGCAGAATGTGATAGCAACAATCTTTCTGTTTCTGAAAAGGAGGCTATGGCTAAAGACCATGCTCACACATGCTGCATAATTTCTGGTTGGCTTTTCTTTCCTGCGGTTATGTGCAAGACTGCTTTGGCTATGGGAAAAGTCTCTTGCTTCTTAAAATCCACTATGACATTAATGATGAATAGTAAAGACTACTGCACTGATTTTGCACGCTAATCAGTCTTTGCATTGCTTTATATCTTGTACCATATGTACACTGTGACTTGGCTGGGATGAAAAACTAACTGGCAGCACTTACTCTGATTGTTCTTATAATGATCAAACAGTAACACAGTTTGACAGAAATTTTATAAATCATCATGTCATAAAACAAGACCAGCATAAACTAGCTTGAGCAAAGAAGGTGTGCTTAAAATAGAAAAAAGTTAATGAAAAGCACATGAAACTGCCCATCTGTGCAATTGTACATTTTCAGTCTATGAAGGCAAATAAATACTGTGAAGCTTTTGTACAGTCCACTTAAAGGTATTAAAAGAAGCTTTTTTGAAAGTTAAGAAGCAAACTATAGCAAATACTCTTGAATTCCCACCATGAATCCGCTGGTGGTAGTCAGCGGATTTGTCTGGCAATATTTACCTTGCCCTCTCTCCTTTCATATCTCTAGGAACTGCCTCTGACACATCCTCTGCATTTGCTTGTTTCATTTACGTTTGCAATCTTATGTGTCAACACGTGAGTTACAACAAAAAAAAGAGGGGTTTACAAATTCAAGGGACCAAGCGGTGAGATACATGTCACCATTTTGCACTTTAAAAGACAAGGTGTCATATTGGAAATGTTTTATTTGTAAAACGAATAGTGATTTCCCAGCCTCATCCTTAATAGTATTTATCTACATCATAAAAAAAATATAAATCATCAGAACCAGACAGTCATAAGGTATTCAAGAAAGCCTGTTTTAGCAAAATCAGAGTTGGTAGGTTAGGGTCTACAGAAGGAAACTAAGGGAAAAAGGAAACTAGGAGGGGGAACATAAATATTCTGGCAAACAAACCTTACTCACAAAAGTGACAGCAAGAACAAGTGGCTGTCAATAGATCAAGGTCCTGATAATCTGATAATACAAAATGAATCATAATACAATATAAACAAAGATAGCACAAGCTTATAGGAACAAAATCAGAGGTGCTAACATAAGTCAATTAATCAGGAAAACATACATAAAAGGTATTAAGTAATGGTTCTATAAATATAGCAGAAGTTAAAGTAAGAAAAAGAAAAAGGTCAAGTCTAATATTTATTGCAGATTTTTACTGAAGGTGATAATATGGGATACAAAGTAGGGTGATAAGGCTTTTTTCTTTATCAACAAATATTATTGTGATTTTATGGTTAATGCAGTAATATTAATGAGGAACCAGAGAAGAAGGTTGGAAAAAACGTGTACTCTGAGGAGTCTGAAAATCACCAGTGAATGCTTACAGCGCGCTCTGGATTATGAGTAGTTACCTTCTGGAACACTCTGGAAACACAAAGGATCCTGCATGCTGTAGATTATAATAATATTATGCAATGTAGCTCCCACCTGGCTTTCTATTCACCACATCTGCCAAAAACTGGGGGAGAATAGCAAATATGATTCGTCTGCATTTCAGGAGCATTTATGATGGTACTGCAACATATTGTCAAAAACAGATTAGGCAGATGACATGAAGGGCAGTTGATATTAGCTTTAACATAGTCATCACCCAGTTCCAGTAAGTTCAAGACCACACTGATATGAAAGTCGATAAGCTTTTGCTAAAGGCTTCCTACTCTTAGTGCAATTTAATCCTTCTGGTTATATCTTGCAGATTAATTTACAGAATATACTTATAAAATGTGTATAAGACAGGTAGCTAGGAGAAGAAAATAAGTTTAAATATGAAAGTGGACTTGAGAACTGGAGAAATTTTTGAAATCAACATAATATTCATTAAAGGACTGCATGTCCATTTGAAATAGAACAATTGAGAATTTACTTGATCTGCAGAAAAAGAGCATTAGTTTGGATAACTATGCATATAATTGAGCATTTGAACAAGCCATAATGAGAGATTGCAGGATTTAACTCACTGGAGATTTTTCAGAAGGTATGTATGTGTAAAGGATGACCTAGATACACCTCACATTATTTCTGAGCTAAGAAAAGGACTTGTGTGCATCTCTGTCATCTCTGTAGATCTATGATAATGAAAGATTGTTTGGTATTTGAAAATTTATGCTTATGGTTGCATATTATATATGCAGTAAGTTGTTTATTTTTCCTGCTAATGTCTACAGCAAATGCCAATCAAGCTGTAATCTCCATGATATTTTGACTGCATGGTCACAGGTGTGCTGGCCTTATAGGTAAGCATGTTATAAAGTACTGTAAGTGCTGTGAGAAAAATAGGCAATTGTAGTTCATCACCATGTTATAAATTACTGTGCCATGAAAGTCAAATAAAAGCTGCAGGAGGTCTTCTTTGAAAACTGAGATCATACTCACACTTTAAAATGAGTAGAAAATTCATTCTCTTGCTTTCATTTGTAGCCTTTTGTTCTTGATAATGTGTCAAGTTGTCTTTTTCATTTAGGTAGGTCGGTGGCTACATGTGATGTTATTAATTCACACTTTCTGGCACACATTTTCACTTATAAACACAAGCAGAATGGATTCTCTTTCTATGTGCAAGGGTTTTATTTGCCTCTTGCCACTGGGCTATAGGGCACTTGATTTCTTGCTTACATTCATATAGTGAAATTAATTCATTATTTTCAGACTTTTTCTCAAATGATGTTCTGTTTTTCCCCTCAAAACAGTTAAGGAACAACCAAGTATTTGCCATCAGTGTCTTCTAATATTTTATAAATTGATCTGAGTACCTATTGATGTTTATTTCATCTAGCATAATGGTTGAAATTCCTTTGTTATACCATTTATTCTGGCTAAATACATTGACTCAGGGACTTCAGAATACAGTACTGTTATGTAGAAAGCTAAGGGCAAGGTATATATATATTTTACAGTAAATTATACTTACAGAAATTTGTCTGAGGTCTGATGAGGGAGGAGAAAGAGACATCAAAGTTAGAGAAGGCAGAGTAGGAGGCAGAGATGCTGAAAGGGTCACTGGAAGAAACTTCTTTCAGCCAGCCTTTAAAACTGTGTGACTGAAGATCCTGAGTCATGGGAAGGAGCAGGAAGGATAGAAAAGAGTAAGCAAGAAGGGTTGCTGGGCAGCTACAGATGTTATAAAATATGGTCAGTATTTTGCTTAGCTGTCATCCTTAGTCTTGAATGTTATGATTTGGTCAAGCAATACTCTCCAAATCAGTCACTTGATATGCACACGCAGAATTTCAGACATTGGAATTTTTCACATTGTGTATTCTGAATGACAATCTGTAAACTCAAACTCGGTGTGGTGTTGTCAATACAGAAAGGATTTATGAGAACAGAAATGATTTAAAGAAATGTGGACACAAATGGCAACAGGAAGGTCGTAACTAGAAAAAGCTGGAAGGATTGAGGGCTAGATAGAGAGAAAAGCAAAGATACTTTGATTGCCATTATATGTGTATGTATCCTGCCAGTTTTACAGTTTTGTCACTGAAGCTTACCTCCGTGCCAACCCACTTGAGTTTCTGTGCAGAATTTACGACTATGAACACTGTGTGTTACTTTGTCACAGTCCTTGTAGCACATGGCAGCATAAATGGCCATTGCAACTCTATCAGTTTCACAGCTTTTTGTTTGTTTGCTGCAAGTATAGCATAGATACAATAAAAAGATATGTTGAAACAAAATAGGTACATTGAAACAAAACAATGCCAAAAAAGCCCTATTGAAATTCATGTGAACTTTGGGAGAAAACACAAATTCAAGCTAAACCAAATGTTTCAGTTTTCTCTCCTTCAAATAAATAAAATAATCCAGTGGGACTACATCCCTGTACAAAGACACAAACTTTACCTGCCAGTGATTTGAGGCAGATGTAGACTCAGCTGGCTTGGCTTCATTATGATGTGAAAGAAACACAAGCTTTTCAGAGGTTTATAGCTGGAGTTTTGCAGAGTGCAGCTGCTCCCTCAGCATATTATTAACTCAAAAACATGATAAAAAAAAAAAAAAAAAAGAAAAAGATTCCTGGCATTTCTTTATCATGCAGGGGATCACTTGGACTGTTCTGAGGGGATGTGTTTGAAAATCACTGTGGAGGATGTGACACACTAAGATTAATACAAACAAAATAGAACCTGGAGAATCATAGTGAGGGTAAAAAAGGAGACAAAATAGTAAATATTAGAGTGTATCCCTCTAGAGCATTCCTTAAGAGGCACCCAGGACAGTAGCAGAGCTCTTCAGATCAATCACAAGAAACTTATTTAAAATCTCATCACCCCTCTTCTCCCTCTATTTTACTTCTGTGGTGGCTGTGTAGTTTCTAAAGAGATGAATAATATTATGATGGCAATAGTGTTCTAAAATCATAAGGTAATTGAATTTAAGGCTGGAAAATACCTCCTGAGATCTTTCCTGCAGCAGCAGGAGAATCAAGTATGCCTGTGTCTCTTAACAAATTTGGTTTAAGGGCTTCTAGTGATGGTGGGTCCATGCTTTCCCTGGGTTTGCCAGATAACTTTATTAGCTTTCCCCCAGTGCTTAACTTATCTTCACTGTTGAAATTTAAGCCCATAGCTTTATATTTTTACTGTCATAACTTTAAATAATTTAATACATTTTCTCTTTTCAGTTTACTTCATTGATTTGAATGTCACTGTCACCTTTGTCCTATCTTGTCTTGATTAAGTAGCTTTAGTTTCAGCCTTTCCTTTTTTTCCTTTCTCCTTTCTTCCTCTCTCCCACACCTCTCTCCTTGTCCTCTTCCCCTTGATTTTTCACCCTTTCTTGTTCTTGTCGCCCCTTTTCAGACTCTAATGTTGAACCTCTTTCCCAGTTTGGTGTTTCCTGGGCAAGCATCCAGATGCCTCCTGGCACAGTCACAGGAAAGGCTCCTTCTCCAATCTTTCACAGGCAGTATTGTAAAATACATCCTGATGTGATGCCTGCCTCTTCCTAGAGGACAAAAGTTTGTTCTATAGCAGCTTGTGATCCACGGCACTCCTTAAAATCTTTTCATGACTGCTAGTTAATCATTCTTCATTCTGCCTTTGTGCATACCATTTTTCTGATCTAAACTAAGTATATTGCACCTGACGTTATTTGATCCTAACCTACTTCTGTAATTGTCTAAGATCATAGTAAATTTTTACCCTCTCCTAATAGGTTATCAGTTTCTCCAAATTTAATATTTTCTGAATGCTTAGTAAGATTTCTGGGATGGTGTGTCCTGATTTACTGGAAGTACAGGTTTCCTTCCACTGAGGTTATACTGAATGCATTATTAGAAACTGACTGTCATGGACTGTAAAATATTTGGAGGATACTATTTGAGGATGATTCTTGTGATTTAGCACAAAAGTTTGCTATTTAGGATGAACAGGGACAAATTCTTAGAGGAGGAAGTGAAGGTGCCATAGTGCTAGTATTGGTGGGCATGGTTTAGGAATTGGCTTTACCTCAAGACTCATACGCCAGACTGCTTTGTTACAGGGTTTTCTTGGGGTGGGGGAACATACATATGTACACTTCCTTAAGAGATCTGTGATGTGAAAACTAAGTTTGTATGCTGCCTATTTGTTCTGCATTTATTTATTTAATATTGAATACAATAGGCTCTGGCTTTATTCTGCTGTACATAATACATAAGCAAGTAATGCAGTGAGAGTTTGAAAAAGTATGATTTTGCCACATCAGTCATTCTGCTGAGTGAAGATTCTGAATGCTGCAGTACACTACAGCAAATCATAGCACATAGTGCCTTCTAAGTTTGCATAAATTCAGTCTTATATGTTGTCAGAGAGCAAATGTATTTTGTCTACTGCTTCTACCATTTTTGTAAAAAATGAGCTGGTATACTTTAATAATTAAAAAACCACCAATATTTAAAAAACATTTTAAAAGACTCCAGGACAGATGTTCTGATAGCCCTTTTGATGTCACTGTTTTAATGAAGATGGTTGATCGATTGACTGATGAGTTAGTAAAGGAATCTTGGGATAATGTGTGTGGCTTGTGGAGCATTTCTTGTGATGATTTTGTATATATCTGCTGGTGTACTGTCTATGATTTGGAAAAAGCAGTTGTCTCCAGAGTGCCCTTATGCTATGCCATGTACTGGTCAGGAAAGATGAGGTTTTGGGCTTCCCTTTCTACTAATTTTTCTAAGCAAGCTTGTCTCTGGTTTGCTCTGTCCATCATTTTTCTTCTGTGGCAGTTCAGTGATGTGTGTTTCTACCTTAAACCATAAAATATCCTAAACATGAGTACTAAGCTGTCTTTGATGTTTCCTGAGAGCACTTAACTATTCTACCTATCTAAACACTCATACAGTTATATATTACTATTGTACTTCATTAAAACATACCAATTATTACATGTTATATTGACAAATTTTGCATAAGGCACATGCAAGGATATTTTACTAAATACTTACAAGAAGGGATGGTGATAGTAAAGTAAGAACAAATGTCGTATCACTTTGAGGATTTACAGGATACAATTCAGCTGATTTCATTCAGTCTACAATAGCCCATGCCGTTCCTACACATGAAACACCTATTCAGTACTAGAATCCACACACCTGCTTTCAAAACCAGCTTCAATCACTGTTTGATTTATTTATCCGCTAAGTGGATTTTCAGACCTAACAAATAGCCCAGATAATCGTTTCACTCCCACTTTTCCTCTTGGACAGCAAGGGTCAGTTTCTGTTGTAAGCTTTTAACTCCAATTTAGAATTAGCTGGAAATCATTAACACTCAATATAAATTCAGCAGCAAGCTTGAAATGAGCTGATAGTCAAACTGGGCTTATATAAGACCTCCATCGTTAAGGCTGAGCTAACCACCTCAGCTAACACATTTTTGTGTCAGAATTATTTAATGATATTGTTGCTGCCGTAACTTAGAGATATATGTATAAAGTTGAGACTACTGTTTGCTTTCAGGGGTCAAAAAAATGAAGTAACATTGCCCTGCGAAAGTCTCATGCTGGACCTTTACAGGTATACTTTTCAAAGCAGCATGTTGAACTATTGGGATCTGTTGCAAACAGTGATCATGTCATACTTTGGAAAATGTACCTATGGTGCAGTTCTACAGAAATGTCCAAAAAAGAAGTAAGATGGAATGTCATATCGTGTTTACATATACAGATACCCAATCTCCATGCATAAATGAGGTGTTTCAGCATAAACATAACCTGGTAGGCACCAAATGATCAGATACATATTAGATATTATTTACTTTATTATGTGCCTATACAAACACCATTTGTATTTATATTTTGGAGATGAATGATGAAAATGGAGCCTTACTTCTAATGCCATTAGGTTTGTTAGCATGAAAAAACATTAAATCGATGAATGAAGTGGCAGACCCTCAGTAATTTACAAATCATCTTAATGACCCAGAAAAGGTTCTTGTCTTTTCCTGGTTAATCATCTCAACTCTTTAGATGATGGCAATCCCTTCCAGTTCATATTTTTTCCTTGTATCAAGCAATACATATTCATCTAATATTTCTTCCTAGGTGTTATGTTTACTTAATACCATCCTATTTTCTGTGGAATACCCTTTTTTTATTAGTCATCAATGCTTTAAAATAATTATTAAAACAAATATATTAAAGATGACTTAAGCACCAAAAAAAAAAACCCAAATCAAAACAAGAAATCTATAGCTGAAGCTAAGTTTCTCTAAAACCTAAGAGACTTAGCAGACCATTGTAATTTTAGGGCCTTAATGGAAATGAAATTCTGACATAAAACTGTAGTAGCTGCCGCTCAAAATACAGGAACTCCTCACAGCACAGAGGAAAGGCTCACTCTAGGCAACTGAAAGCAGTAACAGTTCTCCCGGCTGTTGGGTTTTGGGTTGTTTGTATGTCTGTGGATGAGATGAGGAAAAGACAAAAGAAACTGATATAGGAGCTGATAAAGGGACAGGAGACACATCTTGGCCTAATATGGAGAATGCATCCCCTAAGAAAGAGAGCATTTTGGCTTACAGAGGCTTGGAAAAGTGAGCAAGAAAGCCGTCTCTTTTCATTTAACTTTCTTGTGCTCAGGCAGAGTGCACCTTATAAATTTCCGTAAAGAAATAAGACTGCATCAGAGAACACCTAGCTCTCCCTGCTTTCACTTCATACTGGAAATAGCCTACAATTCTTTTACTTTTTTGTTTTTCAAGTTAAAAATGGGCAATGCTTTATTTAGAGTTTTGCATATAGTGCATAGTACATTTGCTATATTTCACTTTTCCTGTAGGGCAAAGGATTGGTATCATAAACTTAGGACTGCTGTGAAAGTAAATCTTACTCCAGGCAGACATTTCCTGTTGAAAGATGAAACCTTACATTACAGCAGTGCTTTTACTTTGCTGACCTGAAAATAAGTTGCTCAAAACATAGCTTAACCTTTTCTGATTAAGAAGAAGTGGAACGATAACACATACTTTCTCCTACAGAGACAAAGCCCTTATATTTTTATTTAAAATTTAAAATTTGCTATATATCAGTTTTGATGCCCAGATTTTTTTAAAAAAATATTCCTATTTCCTTTGATTAAAATCAGCTTTTTCAGAATGCTGGCACTTGAAATGAGATATACTACTAGTAAATGGTTATTTTTTGTTCACCATCATAATAGTCTAAGTGTTTTGAGGATCTTAAAATTTATTCTTATGAATTCAAAAATTACTTGGGGAAATCAGAAAGGGTAGGGTTTAATTTTAAACTCAGAGGTGGTCTTAGGCTGCAGTTTGTAACAATTTTATTGCAAGATTTACCTCTAGATTATATCTGCAGACCATTGCTAAGATGTAATGAAATAAGGAAGAATAATCTCATATTTGTTTTTTTTTTTTTCTCTTTCCCTACCAGTCAGTACAGAAGGCTCAATGTGAATATTTTATTTTATGGCAGTGCTATTCTGTTTATATGAAAAGGAAAGCTATTTAAAAACAGGTATTTTTTCCAGGACAATGAAAAGAAAGGTATTATCTGTTGACTTAAGGACAATTCAAATCCTGAAAAATTTTGGCTGAAACCTCTTGAGAATTCAAACCAACCAACTTGGCTTACATGGAATTCCAGGAAAGGTTCTCTGGAAAGAAAATGATGTTGGGATATTCATGGGATTTGGGTTTCTTAAAAAAGCCAACATTTCATGTAGAAGGAAGACACAGAGTGCTAATATTCTTCTATGTGAAACTCCTCAGTTTATTCATAAAAAATGTGAAATATCATAAATGCTTGGCAATGTTAGTCCTCACTGGTAACTCTATGCAACTTCGTAACCTATTTTGGAGCATGCATGTTAGCTGTGAATTAGAGAAATGGTAATATGAGTGGGAATATAATGTCTAAACAACTTATCGTAACTCCATGGTTTTTTTAAGACCTGCATGATAACGGGTCACAATGAAAAGCATTATGAGCTCTGTCTCTAGAAGTGATGGATAGATTTCTTCAGATACCTCTTCAGTTCAGAAACTGTGCTGATTTTATAGGAAATAAGAAGTACACAGTGATTTAAACCACTAATATATTTATATGTGCATATGACAGTCATGGGAACTGGTTAATTGGTTAATCAGGGATCATACTCAGACATGAAAACAATATTTTCTTTCTGTAAGACTTCAGCAAATATGATGAAGTTTTCCATACTGGCTGTCTGGTAAGACAGAATATGAAAGGAAAATTGTTTCACTGGCTTATATCCTACATATGGACAATTTCTTTGTAATCCTTCTTGAGAAACGACATGAGCCCAGACTATTTCATCATAGATGAACCTGAAAGAAGTGCAGTCTGTAGAGGCATAGTCTTCTGAAGCCTGTTCTCTCACAATTTGAATGAGAACACTGAGCTTCCATGAATCCTGAGAAGCATAACTGGGAATAGAATAAAGTAAAATACACTTAAGTTCATTTTTGTCTATGGGAAATTTTGCACAACAGAGAACATAACCCAAAAGATATCCTGAAAAAATGAATGGCATTTATGTATGGTTTCCAATATTCTCTACAAAGAAATCATATTGGTAAAAAGCCTCAGACTATGCCTGTAGCATTTGTGATTGAAGATACATTTCAAATTTGTTTAATTTGAATTATGCTAAAATCTTTCTCAGATATTATATCTTATTAAGATAACTGATTTTGAAGTGTAATCACTGTGAAACTTGGAAGCAGAAAATATACTAAGACTACATGATTGCAACTCTGAAAATGTGTTTTAAGTTTCTTGTATATAGATTTATTTCATAGCATCTCAGAAATGTGTCCTGCAAATGTTTAAGACACTGAGATTACTGTAACTTTAGGAACTTCACATCAGAAGGGTCCTTCAGTATTAATTAATGCAATTTGTCATAATTACATGGATAAACACTTCAAAACCACTTTATGAGAGTGGCAGAAAAAGTCTTCCCCTCTATCACTGCTTATTACACATGCCAAAATATTAGCATGACACTTGAACAGCCCTGCAATCTGCTTGGTCAAATTGCTGATATATAAAAGAGATAACCTGAGGGGGATTTTATGAAGGCAAATGGAATGACAAGTGTTCCCATGTGTTTATTTGATTTACTTTTAATTACTTAGCACATAAATCATTCAGACCCAGCTGCTCAGATTTAATATTGAGCAACAGTAGCAATGCTACAGGGTTTTTTTGGTTTTGGTTGGTTTTTTTTTTTTTTTTTTTCTCTTAAGTAAGTGTTGCTGAACACATTCTGAGTTTAAATTCCTTCTTCACTTAGTGATTCTTCAGCAATACTTCAAAATATAAATACAAATTAGACTACCTAGTACTATTGAGCCTGCATAGTCATGATTTAAAATGTAAGTGTATTCCAAAAGGTAACCTGGTACAAAAATGAAAGCTTTATATTTTTGAGCTTGTTTTAATTTTGGTTTATCTTCTGTAAGTAAAAGGAGTGTTTTAAGAAATTTCTTACTACCTCTCAAAAGGCTCATCTCCTTTCCCACTTTCCCTTCCCCTTTTTTTCGCTTAACTCTTTCCCTTACCTTTTTGCTTTCACTTCCTCCTTATGCTTATCCCTGTAATTTTGGTTAGTTGGTTAGTATGGTGGCTTGACCTTGGCTGGATGCCAGGTGCCTACCAAATCCACTCTATCACTCCCCTAAACTGGTGGATTCTGCTTTTTTAGATAGAGCGGATCCATGCTTTAAATAGAAGGTCAGTAATTTTTACAGTTTATCAAACAGTATCCACAGTCAAACCTGTAATTTTGTGACATTTTCTTGATGTGTCATGACATCTGCTAGAGAGGCAGGATAGAGAAGCAGTATGTGTAAAAATAGGTCTCAATCATACAATGAAAATGCACAAATTAAACTTTCATCATGTTTTCTGACAACTGCAAAAGGTCACAAAGCAAGGCAGTTTTCTAAAAGCCTTCCTTGCCTCCTGAAAATGTTACCGTGCCTTGCACAAATCCATTCAGTTCTATTTAAATCATTAAGCACAAAATAGGGAAGAACCCTAGTTTCAGAGTCATGGAACAGCAGCTCCTTGCATCACATTGCTTTAGGATTAAAATCCTCTATTGCACATTTGTCTTGAAGGCAGCTGGCTGGGAGAATCCAAAGTGAAGCCAAGGAGTGAACTAAATTTATGTGGACAATCAGAAGCTCAATACTAAAATGAGACTTCTGGTCCTCTTTTATGGGTAAAAGATAATGATTTGTTAAGCAGTAGAGGTATGTGTTTGATTCCTGGGCAAAGATGCCAAAAGAGACGGGGATGAAGAAAACACATTGCTGTAATGTGAAGTGACCTGTCTGGCATGATGTACCATCCCAAGTAGCCAAGGAAAAGGTGAATCCTCCTATATGTATAGTTTACACTCCCTAAAAAGTGGGGTTTCAGTTTAACTGTCTCTGGGTGTGTACTATTTTTAACTTAAATTAAATTAGTCCATCTGCTGGTTTTACTAGGAGTTTTAAAAAGAGCCTTTCTTTAAAAAACAAGGAAAAGAAAGAAGTACTGTTTTTTATTATGGGCATTTATTCAGACTTCATTTTTTCTTATTTTCAAATAAAACTAATTACATACCTTTTCCATATACAAAAGAAACATATGTATTTTATTATATTTTCATATGGATGAGACATTCTTTCTTCACAGTATACTAAGGAGTGAAAAAAGAGAGAGTGGATGCTGTTTAGAGACAGCCATCTTTATGAATCCCTATTTATTAATTTCCTTTCCTTCTTTTCTCTAGGGAATCTTGAAGGTGGCCAGGGTCATTGCAGCAGACTGAAAACTGATTTGAAGCCTCAGAGAAGGTGATAATACTTTCTCATTCCTCCCTTGTTTAATCTCGACAAACTAGCTGTAACACTCTGCAGATTAGTAACATGCAATCTGGTGTGGTATGACAAACCAGGCTTACAATATATCCTTAAACTTCACTGAGGGTCTTCCATTCCCATATGATTAGAAACATTTTTTTTTTTTTTTTTATCTGAGCTGCAGTGAAATCTGGGTCATTGGGCTAATGGACAATAAGAAACAATCTGTAAATCCATTAAGTAATGGTAATGATGTGAAATAGATTTTGAAGTTTGTAAAGATTTTAAAGAATGCCGTTTTCCTTTTCAGTCCCTTGTTAAGGTAGAATATACAGCATATTTGCTTGTTCCAGTTTAGGAGACATTTTAACTCCTTAAACAACCAGCAACACTTTCATTTGCTCATGTTATGTATTTTCTTCTTAGCTGACTGTAAATCCTTTAGCTGCATGGTGAATAAGTAAGTTTTACATAAGCAGTAAACCTCCCTCTGAAAGCAAATGACCAATTTTATAAGTATTGAATGGGTAACCAAAACAATAACATTTCTTTTCCAATTCACAAGATTCAACAGTGGTTTTGCACTCAAGACATTTTAATCATATTACTATCATACTGTGCCCTTGATCTAGAACTAAATATTAGCCAAAGTTTACTTGAAAATGAGCCTAGGTTTTGCTCAAATAGGCTAATGAACCTTTGTGAACTTTCAAGACTGGGCTGAATTTCAACTTTGTAACAATACTTGAAGCCAGGTGAGTTTTAGGGTAAATATTTCCACTGTGGTTCCAGCAGCAATCTGATCTTGTTTAACTAGTTTAACTAACTGCTTGTGTAACATTGAGGCATATTGTGTAGCATTTAAATGAAAATATTTTTATTTAAAAAATTGAAAAGTAAAAGCAGTGATAATATGCCACTGTTGAAACTGTGCTAAATTACTAAACATGCAGACTGAGATAGTGTTAAAGTTAAATATTCTCTCTTCATCTATACGTATTCATGTATAGATACCAATAGGAAGCAAATGCACTAAAAATTTAAAGAACTTGTCAAATTTAGTAACATACTAACAAAATTTAGGTTAGATATTAGGGTGAACTTCTTAACTGTGCAGGTAGTGAGGCATTGGCACAGGTTACCCAGAGAAGTTATGGCTGCCCCATCCCTGGCAGTGTTCAAGGCCAGGTTGGATGTGGCTTAAAGCAACTTGGTCTACTGGAAGGTGTGGCAGGGGCTTGGAACTGGATGAGCTTTAAGGTCCTTTCCAACCCAGACCATTCTAAGATGCAACTCTATGAAAAATACTGAATGCACTGTATGTGTATAGCTATTTGTAAAATCTAAGATAAAATGATTGTAACTAGTTACACCTTCTCAACTGAGTATTGCTAACCTCTGTGGCTGTAAAGCCCTTTTTAAAGAGTTTGAACTTAAGCATAGCTCTTTACAAAAAGGAAAGAAAGTAAATGGGGGGGATTCAGTGAGAGAACTGGAGGTTCAAGAGACTAAATATTACCTGACAATCAATAGCAAATTGCTTCTGGTAAATAGGCAAGACGCATCCATCCATAAATACCTCTTTGCCTCTTCCCCCTACCCCAAAACTCAGTCCAAAACAATACTTGGTCTTAAAAGCAGATGGAGTTAGCATGGAGATGCCTTCAAACAGAAATGCAATTGCTTCAAGATGGACCACAGTGGTTGATAAAAATAAGTAATGAATAATAATTAGTATATGCTGTGGTCTCGACTAGCATTTACTAAGGATTTATGGACACATTACCCACCATTTTTCTGAAAAGTATTTGAAATCTGTTCCAAATAGTCAAAATGTAGTAAATACACACAACCAATTCCCTAATTTAAGGTCTGTGATGATGCATACATGCTATGCCTGAATGCAACTCAGATAAGTACACTTATACTGAGGGAGAACTAGGGTGACTAGATGAATAGGCAGAGTAAGGCAAACATCCAACTTGAGCTTTCATGAGGTAGTGATATTTTAGTGTTCTAAGGGTTAATGTTTTGTAAGCTTCTTTTAATTGGAAGTTAAAATTGTGTAAAAGTTTTCTTTTTATAGCATTAATCTTTCCCGTTTTTCAATGACACGTTCCCCAGCAGCTGATGATTGGTATAAAAATGCTTAATTAGAGTCAGTCGTAGCCTGCTGGCAAACAATGACCTTACTTTCAACTCAATGTATGGGAGAAAGAACTTGAAGCCTTTTTGTTCTTTAACATAAGTTTTAAACCTAAAAGGCATAAAGTGTTTTTTTGTTGGGTTTTTTTTTTGCATGCCCAGCTGAATGTTGACAACAACAATATAGTAATATCTGTTTCTTTGAGCAGTTTTCTTTATTTGCTGGTTGGAATTTATGGAGGTGTGTGTATTTGTGTGTGTGTTTGAAAAGGAAGACAGACACCAAGAGACATGGAAGTTCATCAGATTTTCTGAGTTTTCGACTGCAGCTTCTGTTTTGTTGCCTGTGCCTAACATTGCCTAGTTTAGGTTGATTTTAATGTAACTATTGCACTTAAGCGAAGCCTCCACTCACCATTAACTGTTCCCTAAGGCATTTATTACTTCATGCATGTATTCTATAAATTATACAGAGGGCATGATACTGTTTCAGTATATTATCTAGATCTGTATGCATTTTAATCTAGCTCTGTTGTAGAATGGAAGTAAGGTTTTTTGCTCCCCTTACCTTGCATTCTCCTGTTTCCTATGAAAGCTCCCTCTCATGCTGCAGCTCAAAAAGGAAGAAAATCTGTCTACCATTATATGCCGATACAGTTAAATGCACGAGCTAGCTAGTGTTTGCATGGCTTGGCTGCAAGTCAGGAAGGTACCCATAAAAAAAAATAATAAAAAAAAAAAAATTCTGTGTGTGTATGCATCCATGTATGCATATGTATAAAATATAACTGGGACATGCAATTATTTTTCTTCTGGTTATAAAATGGATTCCACTCTCTTATCAGTGCCAAAAGAAAAAAAAAAAAAAAAGTAAAATAAACCAAGCGTTTCTTTCAATACATCTCGCAGTCTTTATCAGCTCAATAAACATACAGTGGAAAACCAAAGAGAAACTATTGGTGTTCCTTAGCAGAGAGAGTGAAACAAAACCAGACATTCTGAGAGTTTATGAGAGCGTGTAAAAAGATCATTTCCTGAAAAAGTCCCTAGCTATAACTGGAAGATCAAAATGTCCTGATTGGGAGATTGTGTTAGTCACAAAATATGATATATACATTGCATTTTGGAACTATCATCTACTTAACACTTACTGTTGTTGGATTGGGAAGAAATAACACATGTGTTGCTACCTTATTGAGTGTAGCGATAATAATGAAAAGCACCAAGGAGGTGGAGGGGAAAAGAAAGTAGATGGTAGAAGGAGCCAGCATTGTGCTGAGAGGACACACTGCAGTGTGAGTGAAATTCCCTTCCAGTAACCTCTGGATTGACTTAGCCCCACTGCCTAGGAACTTCTGGCTCCCTGACAGCAAAATAAGCCATGCAACATTTTACTTACATAAAGAATAAAACCAGGTCAGCCCCTGTCAGTACATACTGTTTTGCTCTACTGCCCTGATGCATCAGATGCTTTTATTTTCCAGTTACTAAACTTGGAAACAAGGTCTGGTACAGCTCCCAGGTTGTCCATCAGGTCTATCAGAACTCTTGCAGATGCTAAAGATGTAGTTACGTATTTCAGTATATATATGATCAACCCAGGTATAATATCATCTCCTCAGCACACATGAAAATACTAAATGTATAATAATGTGTAAGACAGGTTGAAAATCATGTATTAGAGCTGGATTTTCTTTCTTTTTTTTTTTTTTTCTTTTTTTAATGTAAAACTGTGCATTTCATGTTTTACTTGGAAATTCAATTATCTATCAAAAGAAACCCAGAGGTACCCCAGTGAAAAATCTGTCTCGAAGTGTGGATAAGATGTGACTAGTGAAAACTACATCAGATGTTTCATACATCCCTATTTCCTTGAGGGCCAGGGCCCAGCCATTTCTCATGAAGCACCAGGTGGCGAAATAAGAAGGGATTGTAAGGCATCAAAAGAGATGGTCAAGGACCCTAATCTAGAGAGGATATGTTGTTAAGGCATCTGTACAAAAACTGCAGTAGTATTTTTTCTATTCAAATTTTTTTTTTTTAAATTTTATGTTTTTAATTTTTAATGAAATCAAAAGTTTGGCTAAGAAACTGGATGAAAACATCTTGCTTTTATAAAAGAATTCTCAGAAAAAAAAAAAATTCCTGACATAATAGTAGCCAACAAAGCAGAACTTAATTTTTGTAACAGTTTTAACTGGAAATACTGTTATTTCTGCTCTGGTGCATATGAATGTGGTGGATTCCTACTGTGAGGAAGAGAGAAACTAGAGGGAATGTAAGAGCTGCCACACTAAATCAGACCAAAAGTCTGTCATCTACAACTGCTGGTGTTTGGTGGTAGTCCACAAAGAAATGTGTAATACTAAGTAAGTGAAAGCATTATGAGCTACGTCAACTGTGATTCTGATAAAAGCTAAACATTTCTAACATTAATTTCAACTCTATATTTTTGAAGCTTCTTGCATAACTTTTTATTTTCAGTTTTTGTCTCCACAGCTTTCTGTGGCACTAGTGTCTAAAACTACATCTCACTGATGGAAATGTTTTTTTAGTTTGGTTTTCTCTATTTTTTTTTTATTGCAATTTTTGTCCAAAATTTGTCATACTTGTATTGTTGCTGTTTGATATCATCCATCACTGTTTTGTATACCAGTTTCCCAAGGGCTGTGTTCACCTTAGATGCTGTTTCCTAAATCTTTCTCTGCATCCGTTTGCAAGCAGGATGATAAAATCTTCCCTTCTGTATGAAGAGGGTAAGAGAGAGACTGAGGGTGAGAAGAGAATGCAACAAGGCCAAATGCACTCTGTCCTCTTGGGATGTAGAGGGCAACTTTTAAGATTGCCAGCATTAAAGGAAGCAGTGACTGGCTGGCAAAGGCTGTGGCAGTCTTCCTCAGCCAACCCTAGTCCCATCTTGTTCTGCCTTCAGGCTGGGTTTGGCTTCTTGTTTTGGAAGACAGACGTGTGCTATATTACAGGAGTCATGAAAATTATTTTGTCACAGATGCATGCATATGTACTGCTTTTTTGCTTGCAGTTTTAAGAGGACAGTAGAAGTGCTGATATTTTACAATCATAGAATTCTTTAGAGAATCGTTTAGGTTGGAAAGATCTTTTAAGATTATCAAGTTCAACTGTTAAATCCTTTTAATAATTTTAACTGTTTAATTCTTGCATAATCTCAAACTTACATTTAAGAAGGACCTCAGGATTTAGAAGCAGGATGCAGGTTACAAAGATTGGTTTTAATGTAAAAAACATCCTGAGAAATGTTCTTAGTGATCTATTTCTCACTCATAGTTACTCAAAGTGCCATTCTAAATAGCAGTGTATATGCGTTCAGCACTGTACATTTTCACTTTCATGCCTTGTTTCCATTAATTCAACTGAGATGCTCATTAATCTGGTATTCCTATAATCGGCATACTTTGAAAGAGACCAGATTTCTGCCAGAAAGCCTAACATATATGTAATTCTCCCAGTAAGGGAAAGAAAAAAATTCAAACCAAACAAAATGCTTCAGTGTCTGTAGCTCAACCACCCATTCTATAAAACAAGGTTTTGTGTAGTTGACACAAATGAAAAACATTTTCATTAATCCATTTAAAAGACTATTGATTTTTAACCAACATCCTTTTGATTCAGATCCATGACTTAATGGCTTTCTTGAAATGTCAGTGCTAAGGAAGGCAGTATATCTTTGTGTTAACTAAGGAGTGGCTGCAGACTACTTCAGAGATGATTTGTCTTCATCACGGAGAGGTCCACCTCTGCTTGCAGCATTGTACCTTCTTCTGTGGGAGATGGATACCAAAACCAGCTTAATACTGGATCTTATTTCAGAGTTTCTTCACTGTAGAAGGTAGAGAATAAGAGTTATGTTTGTGGGGCTCTGGGAAGATATTACAGATATGCTCTTTGCTTCCCAGTTATACTCCAGTTCCCGTACTGCTCCATCTCTGATAGCACCTGTGGGACCCTAGAGTCACGGTGGCTGTGGGAATTGCATTGTCACAGAGCACCTGTGGGTTTGCTCCTGAGCATAAACTGCTCTCCAAGTCCTGGTGTAATGTCTACCGAAGTCTTGGGTACTGGTAGTGGTTTGCTCCAGTTTACTGACAGAGTGGCAGATGCAGTCAGTGAAGCTGAGTTTTGATGTGTTGCTGTGTGAGTAATTCTGTAAAAGTTTTGCAATGGTTTAAGTATTGTAGGGACTTTTTAAGCTGCATAACATGAGATTTTATAATACAGTGCAGTCTTCACATCTCTGTATTGCAAATCATTTACCATACTGCATAAAAATGCTAGTAGTTTATAAAAGAAGTCCTGTTCTCCATAGACCCTGGTCCCTAAACTTGCAAGGTGGCTTTTTGGTAAGTGAAGGGTGCCCTTGGCTCAGCTGACATACTGCAATAGTATCGGTGTCTGATGCTTTTGGCTTTGTTTGGTTGAGTCTATATTTAGAATTACAGTCTTTGGGGGAGATGGGAACAGCTCCATAGAATCATAGAATCATTTAGGTTGGAAAAGATCTTTAAGATCGAGACCAAGCATTAACCTGGCACTGCCATGTCCACCACTAAACCATGTCCCTAAGTGCCATACTCTTTAAAATACTTCCAGGAGTATTTTGACTCCACCGCTTCCCTGGACAACCTATTAAGGGAAAGAAGAGAGTCAGGCATTGCATGAAAAATACTTCTAGTGGAACACAGACCCTCTGACTGAAGATAATACCCGTTTGTATCAATGTGTCTTTCACACGCTACGTTGTGCCCATGCACAATGCTTATAATTACTCTTAAGTAAGAGTAATTGTAAATTACTCTTAAGCAAAGTGGCCACATCTTTGCTCAACACGTACAATGAAGAAGAAAGTTAAAAGCAAGTTGTAGCTTTCTCTGTGCTCTGTCTCTTAATCCTGAGCAGTGTTCACCAACTTAGCATCTGTTTTGTCTGTAGCTGTACATTTAAGTGCCTTCAGCATGGATGATAAGGGGCTTGTAGGAATTGTTGCATACTGGAACACATAGGGGGCCTGCAATATTGAAGTACTTTAGAAAGAATAATATCGTGATACTCTGAATAATAGCCAGTAGTTTCTGCAAATAATGAATTCCTTTATGTTTTCAAATGTCAAAAGTAATTTTTAAAATATATCATGATACTCAATGTTTTTGTAATGGTTTTCCAAATAATTATGCATTTCATTATTTTCAAATTGAAGATTTTTGTAAAACAAGCCCTAAATTTATTGAACCTTATTATTTGATCTGCTTTCTTCTGTCATTGTTCAGTGTAGCACACTGACAATTAACATTTGGAACCTGCACAGTGCATACACCCAGATGATTATACCTTTGATATCATATAGATAGGTAATTTTAAACACATATAGTGCTGATATTCAAAATGTCTTCCAGGCTATATGCATTTTTAGGTAGGTAATTTCAAAAGAAAATTATGCCTTCATCATACTAGATGGGTATTAAAATACTGTCATTCATTATCAACAAAGAATGTGTTCAGTTCTGATTCTTTTACTAGAAGAAGATCTTTTAAAAAGGAAAATGTTTGAGATGGAGTTGTTTCTTTTCTGGTGGGAAACTTCTCATTCTCTATTAAGTGATTGGAAACTAAGGACTGTTATTGTCATTGCTTTTATTTTATTCCCTTGTGATGACTGGGAGTCAGGAACCTCATCTACAGCGATGTGAGTGTTGAAATTGCAAGTGGTGTTTACAGTCAGAGCTTCTTTCATTTGAGCCCTCCAACCTGAAGGGTCAGCCAGTCTGGTTGGCTGACATAATGAAAACTGAGCATTGTCAGAATTATTAAAATTGATCTACAATCAGATAAGTGGATGTATATTCCTACTTCCTCAACACCCCAAATTTCCCTTTCTTTTTCCAGGACATCAGAAACCAGCCTGTCAGCATCACAGCACAGCCATGTCTGCACATAAAACCTATTCAAATTAATAATAAAACACACCTCAGTTGAGGTTTTCTCCCTAGTACAGCATTTTCTAGCACAGTGTTTCTCTTTAGCAGCTCATTTGACACTGGATGCCTGACCTCTGCTACCATAATAGCTGTTAATGGAAACTTCACCTCATGCAACGATAAGATGGATTTTTGGCAGCTGTGACAGATTATGAAGAGTAAGAACAATCTTAGCTGGAATCAGAAGAAAAGAAAGCATCTGTACCTTGAGAAACACTCAGCTGGTTTTCATTACACACCAAGCCTATATTTATTACAAAGACTATCCAAGAGACAGAAATTGATAGGTCTCTGCACTCGGACCAAGGAGGCTAGTGTCAGCTTGATAAATTCTTCCTTTCTTCTTGGTTGTATGAGTTCAAGTGACCAGAGCTGTTCAAAACCACCGGTGGTCTGTCTCACAGACCATCTTCTATGAGTATTTTTTATCGTGTTTTTCCTTCAGTGTTCTCCCTTGTCTCTAGCTGTCTTTCCCTTCTAAAATGGAAAGCAAAGGAGGTGAGGCAAAACAAGGGGAAAAAAGTTTCTTTTTAGAGCAATTTTAGTACATCAGGCATCAAATACATTAATCATTTCTTTAAAGTCTCTATCACTAGAAAGCTTTCTCCTAAGCATGTGTAAATGGCGAGTAGCATCCAGAGAAGGGAAATGAAGCTGGTAAACGGCCTGGAGCACAGGTTTTATGAGGAACAGCTGAGGGAATTGAGAGTATTTATTCCAAGGAAGAGAAGGCTTAGGAGGGACTTTATCATTCTCTATAACTACCTGAAAGGAGGTTGTAGTGACGTGGGGATCGGTCTCTTTTTCCAAGTAAGAAGCAACAGGACAAGAGGAAATGGCCTCAAGCTGCACCAGGGGAGGTTTAGATTGGATATTAGGAACAATTTCTTCACAGAGAAGATGATCAGCATTGAAAGAGGCTTCCCAGGGCAGTGGTGGAATCACCATCCATGGAAGTGTTCAAAAACTGTGTAGACGAGGCCCTTAGTGACACGATTTGGTGGTGGACTTGGCAGTCCTGGGGTAATGGTTGGAATTGATGATCTTAAAGGCCCTTTCCAACCTACTTGATTCTATGATTCTATGATCTCAGGCCACAGAGAAGAACAATTAAAATTCAGAGTTTGAAAACTCAGTCATTAAAAGTGAAAAATGGAAAGCCTCTTCTGAAAAGAGTCTTCGGTTAAAAAAAAAAAAAAAAGGAGGAAAAATGTCAATGGAAATTAGAAAATAAGTTATTTCATTTCTGTCTTCTTTCCAAGCCTGGAAAATACCAGAGATCGAGCTGAGCTGTCACTAAAGATTAGGAGACAACAGCTACCAACCACAAACTGTTTGGATGTGTCACTTAAGGCACTGTAAAGGGAGCCAAGTGAGTCAAGTAAACAGAATGCTGTGGCAGAAAACTTTGATTTAGTTATAACTGAGTAAACATGGGAATATACTGCTGCAAACAAGTGAGGAGTTTGGCCATACGTCCTTTATATGTGAAGTGAAAATTAAATTAAATTATACAAGACAGATGGGAAGACCCTTCAGAATCCCTTTTATCCCCTGAAATTAATTTGTAAATTAAAAGGGTGGAAGACAGGAGTTGTCTTTTTAGCCCTTCCAAAAATGATGGGAGAGTGTTTTAGAGGCTTCCACTGTACTTGTCTGGGCTGTTGCAGCTGCTCCTGGAGAGGTTTCTTCCTTTGAGACAGTGGGAGACATTGTAGTAGTCTTTTCTACACTTCTCTGCAATATCCTGTTAAAGAAAGCATGGCATGAAACATGCCTACCACCAGTGCAGCACTGGTTTTTTGGCTGTCTGCTGAGTTTTTTGAAGTGTATGCTCTAGTATGGTGGCATGTAAATAGCCTAGAAATCAATATTTCTATTATTGCTGGAGGTCCCAAAATTCAATTAAGAATTTCAGTGATGGTTTAAAACCAGCATGCTCTTCAAGTGCCAAATGATGGTAAGTTAGATATGGTACCTCATCACCAGAAAACAATTCAGTGTATATAAGCAGGATATAAAGCAGTGGCAGCTGAAACAGAATTTTCTTTTCTACAGCTGCAATTGGGTTCCACTCTCCCCTCTGGGCATATTTCTGTATAAGCAGTATTAACTCCTGAGCAGAATTAACTCCACTTGTCTTCTACCTGCTTAATGCCATCACCAGCTACCAAAGTTGAGTTGCACTCGTATATAGGAATTTAAACCTGAAAACTTTACTTGATGAATGAATCCATGCTAAAAAACATTGCAAATCACCAAACCTGACTATTTCTGTCATGCTCTGCAAAAGTTTTTGTGTAACATGAGTATTGAGTAGCAAAAGATGACTCCAAACAGGCAGTTTTCAAATCAGTGTGATGGTTTTCTTTTACAATTTCTTTGACATCTTCACAAGAAGTGGTTACTAAGACACAGATCTGCAGAAGCACCACATTCCTATTAAAATGTCTTACTCCCTCTGATCCGTTTTTGAGGATCTGGACCCTTGGCTCCTGAGGTTTTCTGGCGAATGCCTCATCAGACTCTTCAGACAGAGATATATGGAGGAAGTTACATCTACTGGAACTGGAGCTACTTCAGAGAAGTAGCTGTACAAGGGATGACTGCTGGCACTGTGTTGAAAACCTCTAAAATGAAGGAAATTCTTCACAGACTTCAAAGATATGTGGTTTTCAAATGGGACTCCATTTTGCTGTTTTGCACCCTTCTAAATTGTGATTGAAATCTGAAGGGAGTACTTTTGTTTTCCGGTCTATGAAAGCAGTTGCTGTATTTTTAGAATACAAGATAAAAAGCTTTCCTGGGGTTTTTAAAGAAGTATATCCTACTGGATCAGCTGTGGAGTAAAGCTATTGCACTGCAATTGGACTGAAATAATTTATGGAATAGTCATTATTCTATTGGTAAAAGGAATCTTAGATTTTTATGTCAAGGTGTCTCTCCTTTCTATAAATTCTACTGGAAAACTTTGTTAGGCAGTTATTTGTATACCACAGTGTAAGGAATGATGTAGTGTGAGGTTGTAGCTTAAGAAAAAATTATCAGGTTGCTAAGCCCTCAACCATAAGAGTGTAAATGGGATTTAAAAGCTATAGTTGCTTCATAAAGATGAATCTTACTCTACAAGTAGAGCGCCATAGTACTGCTTTAGTTTGTGGTACATTTGACATAGTTTTAACCACCTAAATTGTGGTATTTTGTTTAAGGTATTTATCAAAGCCTTCTCTTTACTGAAGGTGAGACACAGGCACCTTTTAGAGGCTGTATTAGCTTCACACAGAAAACATCCTTAAACACAGAGTTAGGAGGACTCATTTCTATGCTTTCTCATGTGTCCAGGAATGAATGGCATAAAATAAAAAAATCCTAATCTGTTTGCATGATGAGTTCTTTATCTCTGGATAAATCTTTATGAACCTTTCATATATGCCCAAGAATCCCTGATGGCCTATGGGCCTAATTTTTGGTCTGATATGAATTGACAGGGTGTGAGACCAGACATAATGAAAGGCACAGCGTGGTACATTATTCGTTGGGTTTGGCCACTAGTGATGAAAATTTTCCTGAGCAGGTCTGTGTCATGATGTGGCAATCCATGTGGCAATGTCTTGAACAGAATTTAGGAACAAGACCAAACAGCTCTATACCACAGTTATTTCAGCATGTATTGGCTTTTAGTTTTTCTTTCCTTCTTTCAAAAGCAGCTGCAAGTTTTTGTTCCAGAAAAGATCTGGTAAAACACAGAGACACTAAATTAAAAAAAAAAAACAACAACAAAAACAACAGGATGCTTTCCAAGGAACAGAAGCAGTTGGATAATGCAAATGAGAGATTCCACTAAACAAATGCAGGAGATGTTTAAAATCAAACTTTCCATTTAGCAAGAACAGTGTAATTGTAGACATAATAGAGAAAAATCCAGTAAGCAGCTTTGGAAATGGCTGTAAACAGCTTTTGGAAAGACAGGGTGGTGTCATTTTGGCAAGGACAGTCCTATTAAGAGAATTTTTACAAAACTGTATCAATTTTCCTGCTCCTGTCTTCGCCTTTCCTGTTTACCTACAGGTCACACTTGGGCAACAAAACTTACAAGAAGAGCATCATTTTTCTGGAGCTGGAAGCTTTTATTTCACTACAGCTGAAGCTTGTCAGTGGAACCAGAGGATGCCAGGAAAGGTGGGAAGTCATGAAAGTCAGGGTAATTATGCTCTCAATAATTTCTTCTGTGTTTTACAAACATTAGTGCATTTGGGTATGTCACTACTACAGCCAGTGTGGTACCTTTCGAAGCAACAGCCTTGTGCATTGGTCCAACGAGGATATTTCTAACCCATGGCACACAGGCTGCTTTCCTTCCTTTCCTTCATCTTTTTTTCATTAGTGACAAGCCCAGAAGAGACCAAGGTTGTAGGTCCACATCCCAGCCCTGGGTCAGGATAAGACCACTGCAATACTTCATGACACCTTTCACAATGTTCTGGATCCTTGGGGAGAAAACGTGGGCAAGAAGGGAGCTGTGGTGAGTTTGGACAAGGACCCTGATCCAAGTAAGCATTGATCTAAGACAGCAGGGCATGTGAGCCAACTGAGCAGAGTGTATTTACTCCCAGAGCCTTATCCCACCACAGGAATTCAGGAAATGAGGTGGCGGGTATAGTGCTTTATATAATAGGATGCTGCACATCAAGTGCCCTGCCAACTCAACTAGCTGGCATACTGTCTTCCTGCTCTGCCCTTACTTACCCATGGTCCACATTATCATTTCTCTTCCTTTTTCATAGGCACAGTTCTCACACCGCTGTGGGCATCTTTCTAATTCTCTGCTTCAGCAAGTCTCCTGATGTACCAAGATGACAGTGCTGTGTGTTACTGCCTGCAAAGTGCAGTGCAACTGAGGTGAGAATCACGCCACATGTGATTACTGATCTTGCATGCTACTGTAACAGTGTGGTCAATAAAAGTTACAGATCTCACTTCCTAGGCTGTATTATACATGAGTATATAATATCAGTAAGAAACTACTGTGTTACAGTAATGAAGAACAGTGACAGAAACTGTGACATTACTTGTGAGAATATACTTGTGCCCTGTGTCAGCACTGGCTACACAAACAAAGGAATTGGTAAAAAAAAAGTATCTAGATCATTCACCTTATGTATCTATAGTAAATATTTGTAGCTGCAGCTAAAAGTTTACATTCTTTGAATATACAGCATGCTGCTTATTGTAAATATTAGATGCTAAGGAAGAGCTTTGTACAAGTTAGAATATCTCTCCTTATTTAAAGCCTTCACAACGTGAAACAAGCATGCTTCACCTTACGTATGATTTCCAAGATTTTTTGCAAGTCAAATGAGTTCTTTGTGCTCAGGTTTTTAATCCATATGTTTAATGTAACTTAAGCCCATTATTTAATGCTAAATAACATAAATCACTCTTAATTTTTTAATGTAAAAGAGTTACATTCCAAAGCAGCTGTTCAGCAATAAAATGAGCTTTAGTTGAATTTATAAAGTGGTAAGATTTTTTTCTGATAGTTGTGGTGGGGCAAAGGGGAGCTAGTAATTGTTTAAAGAACTAGTTATCAATCAGTACTGACTTTGATAAGCTAGGTATCATAAGGATAAAACCCCTACAACATTTTTCCTAAGAATGCCTCTTTACTTAAACAGCAGCAGAAAGTGTATATAGAATGGAAATAAAACAAACCTAGATTAGATTACTAGTTTAGTAATCTTCCCAAATAAAAATACAGAATTAGGAAAATAGTTAAGAAGGATCATAGTAACAAATGCAAGAAATAAACAAGGCATGAATTAATAATGCGGAATTGACTGCTCACAGTTAATAAATATCTCGTTTAGGAAGCAGAAAACCACACAGATTTCTGATAACTAATGGTTTTTATAATATTGGCCAAAATTTCTGTCTGGCAAGGCCTGTCTAAAGGCAAAGTAATAATTGAGCTACATCTTGAGTGTAATTTGAATGTGCTAAGTAAAAGCATGATATCTTTTTATGAGACTTGAAATGCTTTCACAATTCAAGGGGCAAAAAATGTGTCAGGAAAATGACAGGAGCCATGAAGAAGGCGCATCTTCAGTTATGTAAGTAGATGTGGCTCCCTGATGCTTCAGCAGATCTGCTTTCATTCATACTTGCTGAAAATATGACCCCTGGCACTTTCAGAATTTCTTGCAGAGAGTTATTTGAGTAGAAAACAGAATTAATGATTGTGAAGTGTTTGAAGAGATTGAGGGAAAAAATGTATTGCTAATAAATCTCACACGTAATGCAGGGTTAGAGCAGCACTGTTGTGACAGTGCTGCACATGAAGGATGATTCTCCTAACCTCAGTGGAACTGAGTTACCTCAGGGTAAAAGAAAAAAGAGATACTGATACATTATGGAGTTGAATTTTATTAAGCTGTATAAACACTAGCCCACTGGGCCATGATATACTGTTAGCTTTTGGTTTCTGTTTTCTTTCTTCTTAAATAGAACAAGAAAATCCTTCTCCAAGCTGAGTAAATAATTGCTTTGTGGAAGACAGAGGTCCTTATGGTTGCCTCCATCACATCATTGCTGTCAAGAGGATTTCTGAGGATTAAAAACTTGTAAGCAGCTTTCAAAAATAAGAACAAATAGTGATTTGCATTAGTGGCAACCAAGTTAAAGTTTGAAGTAATATCTTTGAACATACATTATTAGAATACATGCAAGATTGAGAAAAAAAGATCTTCTGTTAAAAAACAAAAGCCAAAACAGCATAACTGTAATATATGCATTTTTGTAAGAAATTAATTTTAATAATGGTGGGGGTGAAAATAAATTACAATATAAGTGTTGAGTAGTAGAAAAGGGATTTTTTTTAAGATCTACTAAGAAATCTGAGATTTTATATACACATTTACTTTCACAAAAGGACTGTACAGTATTATTTCTAGTAATGTCTTTACTCCAGTTTTTGTACTTTGGTGAACTGCTAGAGAGGGCGCTACAGTGGGAGTGCTGCATGTGTGTGACTCTGAATACAGTCATGTTAAAAGAGTAATATGGATTTAACCAAAAAATAAAGCTGTGTTTTGTCTAGTTTGGGGAGATAATAGTGCAATTACCTGAATCTAGCAGCTGGCAGACATTTCACATGCAAATTTGAAGAACTCTTATAGTGCTTAATGAAGATTTTGTGTTCTTATCAATTACCTTCAAGAAATAACTGTGCTGCAATTGTCAGCCTAAAAGGGAGCCAGTTAGGAAGATCTTTGTGGGACAGCAAGTCTACTTGGTGGGCAAAGTTAATGCAATGGCATAATTTCTTTGAAGAACACCATTACCAATTTGATCTCACTTTATGCCATTTTTAACATGAGGAAAAAAATAAGGTACACATATGAAAAAGAATAAATTACACATAACCACATTTCCAACCCTAACAATTCTATGATTCTACGATTGCAGCCTGAAAAATGTCGTAACGATTCTGTTATGTGAGGGGCAACCAGAATCTTATCTAATCCTTGGGAGTATGCACATAGTCCTAGATATGGCAGTTAAAGAAATAAGATCAAAAAGAGAGTGGTACATTTCCAGTAGATTTTAATTTCATTATAGTTTATTGACTGCTGGAGTTTCTCCCATGCAATTCTTCACTGAATGTAGTGTTTTACAAGGAAGTTTGATTTGTCTCAGTATTAAAAGCCACTGTTTAAAACCTTCAGTAATCTGTCTTTGACCATTTCATAGCTTTGGATGATTACTTGTGACATATGTGATGAAATGAAACAAACCAGAAAAATAGTGCCAAAATGCAGCCTGTATACAGCTTCAACAAGATACATTGAAAAATAAATAAGATTTAGTATTAAAAGGCTGATGCGGGTTTAATTTGCAGTTCATGAGGACTAAGTATTCGTACAAGTCTTTTTGCTTTTATAATGAGGTATCAAATTGGCAGTATTCCAGACCACTTTCCATAATACATGAAGTTGATTGTGCTGCTAAAGCACTTACTGTAATTTGCAGAAAAAAGGAGCAATAAAACATCTGCCTAAAAATCAGAATGGGGGTGGGATGAAGGTACTTAAAATAACAAGCTATTTTTTGCCTTTTCGTTTTGAATGATGAAAATAATGCCCATTTTCTGGAAGACCACCAGGAAATGTTGAATTACTTTCATTTAATTTACTTCTGATATGGAAAATCAAAATTGGAGGTGGGTATGTTTACTTAGAGTAAAACATATATAACACTGATCTTTGAAAGTAACTAGATTAAGAATTAAAGTTTGAATAGCTGCTGCTTGTTATGTTAAATTCCTAACTCATTTAAATTAATGCAACAAAATCAACTAGAAAAAGGTTAGTCACTAAACCATAATTCTACAAAAGCATTTGCCTCACTGAAATTATCAGAAAGCCATATGTAAGTAGTTATCCCAGTGGATATGTGAAAGCATTTGTCCTTGTGGGCAGCTAGGTAAATACATTAGTAGTAGAGCAAATAAGAAACATTTTGCCTGTAATGTGAAATGTGGTTCTGACACATTCTGGAGAACTCTAAGATGGGATTTCTTTAAATGAAAAGTTGTATGTAGCTTGGATCTTTCTTATTTCTTTCCCAGATGAATGTCAGAGTTAGTGGCTGAAGACAAAGCAATTCATAAGCTGGTAATTCATAAGCTCACTTCATTTATTCACCAGCCAAAGCAACTGGCTGTGAGCCCCCACCGATGTTAATTAAAAGCTAACTGACAAAGGACTTTGGAGCTCTGCAAAGAGATGCTTGGTGTGCAGGGTGTCATTGCAGCGGGGAGCTCTCAGCACAGTGATCAGCTGGAGCAGGGGCTTAAGAGTATGTTCTAGAGAAAGCATGGTGCAACCCAAGAGCTGTATCACTCTGGCCAATTTGTGGGATGCTGTGTAATTAGGTGTTTCTTTCTTGGTGAAGGTATTTTGGTTCACTTACAGAGACCCTGAATCTTTCTCGTAAGTTTCAGACATCTAGAACTCAGTCAAAAGTTAGAATTCTGTCAAATGTGGGTTTGTGTATCTATTTGATTTTTAAAGATTGGACTCCCTATAGATGCCCATTTTTCATTTGAGCATGTGTCGTGGTTTAAGCCCAGTCAGCCACGCAGCTCACTCGCCCCCACCCCCGCCCTTCCTCCCCCCACTCCTGGAGGGATGAGGAGGAGAATAGAAAGACTGTAACTCCCACAGATTGAGATAAGAACAGGCCAGTAACTAAGGTATAACACAAATCACTACTGCTACCACCAATAATAATAATGATAAAGGAAATAACAAGGGAAGAGAATACAACCGCTCACCAACTGCCGACCAATACCCAGCCTGACCTGAGCAGTGATCTAGCCCTTCTGGGTAACTGCCCCCAGTTCTACATCCTGGGCATGACGTGCTGTGGTATGGAATACCCCATTGGCTAGTTTGGGTCAGGTGTCCTGTCTCTGCTTCCTCCCATCTTCCCCTCCTCCCTGGTAGAGCATGAGACTCAGAACATCCTTGATCAGACTAAAGATTACTTAGCAACAACTAAAAACATCGGTGTTATCAGTGCTGTTCCCGGGCTGAAAGTCAAAACCACAGCACTGCAACAGCTACTAAGAAGGAGAAAAATGACTGCTACTGCTAAACCCAGAACAGCATGGAAGGGTGTGCATCTGTTTGGAAGTGCATTCAAAAGGGAGCATAGCTCTGCAGCATGGTGGTGGTGGCATCCACTTTGGGATGGGAAGGTTATATTCCCATTCTAGTTCTGAAGCCTGTTTCTGAGTTTAGCATCTAGCTGGTTTTAGATAGGATATAAAAATAGGCTTTGAGTTGATGCCAGGTAGTCCCCATCCCAGCTGTATGCTTTCCTTTTCTCAGTGATTTGCCACAATAGAGTAAATCATCAACAAGAGTACCCAGAGATGCCCTCTAGCATCCTTCATCCTTGCTTACTCCTTTCTATCCTGAGTCTCCAATTGCTCTGAAACTGCAAGCTGAGACTTTCAGCTTCCCAGGCCGTGGCATAACACTTGTGGTACAGCAGCATCAGCAAGAAATTGTATTTGTGGATTGTTGTATCCTGTCATTATACTATGAAAAATGTTTTTCGAGTTTCTATTGGATGTCTAGTGGATAAAGGTCAACCCAGAGTTTGGGCAGATGTCAAACTTTTAGAGTGCTTTCTGGTAAAACATGGCTGTGAGTGGTGAATTTAGGCATTTTCAGTGCTAGATGGCAGCCAAATGTGTATGGATTTGGTTTGGTTTGTATTTTAATCTCGGTGTTTGTATGCAGGGGGCCCTTTTCTGCTTTAATGACCAGTTTATTTTGCTGAGCATAACTAATTCATTCAGTCCCTCTTCCCATAAAGGAGGGATGGAGCAAGAAATTGTTATCTCTTACTCTGGACTATAATTAAAGACAATAGAACTGCAGAAGAGCAGTTTTCTCTTTTGAAAATCCTTCTTTTAGAATTCTAGAAGGTTATTTTAGATGTTAGGTTACTTGCAGTTTGGATGCAAAGATAAAAGCATTGTCTAAATCTACTGGAAATAATAAAAGGATACAGCTATCCAAAATTACTAAAAATGTTTAGAAGTTCTGAAAAAAAATTTTGTATTTCCTTTTTTAATCTTTTTTATTTCTTCTTCCCACTTACTGAAAAATAAGATGTGGGAAAATTAATGCATTCCCTTTAAGCATAGATGATTTCTTTTCAAGCTTCAAAATAGCTAAAATAGGTATTTCAGGAATGGATTTTGGTTCTGCATTAGGTAAGGATGAGCTAAATCAAAATAAAGAGCAAAGCACATACCAAACTGATTTTTTCCTGACTGAAAGGCGGATATGAGAAAAGAAAAAAAATCCCCAAAAAACAACCAACCAAAAAAACAAACAAAAAAACCCAAAACAAAACAGAAAAAGTCAGTACCTTTGCATTGGGCAAGGAGTGAGAGCTAGGGGAAACAAAGTGTATCTTCCCATGCTATTGGACTATCTGTCTTCATCCATCTATGACCTGTTTGGCAGGTTCAAGAACAATTTAAAGTGGTAGAAAGTTCTCAGAGGAAAATTTGTTTTTTACAAGAAGGTAAAAATTGCTGGGTAGGTAAAGGAGAGAGCTTAAAGTGACTTTTCTTTTTCCTTGATTCTGATCTCAGCAGCTATCATGTCTGACTGGTCTCATGGGCTGATCAACCTAAATGCCATATTAGCAAGCCAACTAGTATAAATTAACTCTGCACCAATTTTTAATTAATAAAAAGAACAATCTGTAGGTATAGAAGGGGTAAAATTAGAAAATGGGAAGAAATCTAGAAATACTATGGAAAAAATGAGCTGAGAGAGAACATGAGGTCAAGTGCTGAAGACTATTACACACAAAAGAACAGCAAATTAGGGCTCGTTTTGGAATTACTGTATTATGGAGACGTGAACTTCTGACATTTTATGTGAAATACCAACATTTTAGACATTTACTTATATAGATACATTTGGTCACACGTACGCATGTATTTAACATACTTGGAAATAACTCTGCAGCACGGGTTATTACATACATGACAGTAACACAGAGTTTTTTGATTCCAGAGTTTCCTTTTGTATGCCCAGCCAGAGAGCAAGCTATTAAGCCACCAAAACTAAAGGTTAGTGTGGTTTTTCCCACATTTCACACATTGCCCTCTCGGGACAAATCTTTTCCCTTTCCATGTCCTGCTGTCCCAGTTGATGTTTGATGCTGCCTTTCCCCACCCTCTCCATGGCTCTCTTCCCTCTTTCTGTGCTTCCAGCTTCCTCATGCCTCCAGCAGCCATCACAGCTCTCTACACTGAATTTATTAACCTGTAAGTGTTAGGAGTGAAGGGTGAAGGGAAGAGTGTGTGGAAGATGGGGTGGTAGGTTGGAGAAGAGGGTCCTATGGAGACAGCTGAGAGGGAGGGAATCTGCCATAGCTCTTGCCTACTGTCTGGAACCAGATGCTTTCTGCATTAACTTGTACATTATCTGAGGATTATCTGCATACTATTCTTTCAGAGGCTGCTGGTTTCTGAGTTTGGATGATATATGGAAAACTGGGTAATACATCTTTTATCGGTTACAACCACTCCAAATACTGTGAAAGATCAGACTAGAAGATAATCATAGTTTAGGTCTTTCCAGTGTTAAAATCTATTATGTGTTGGGTTCAGTGTGTTTTTAGCTTGAAGATGATAATTTATAATGTTTAGAAACTCTCTTATGTCTTGGTATTGGCTGCCTGTGACCTTTAACATATGTCAAGCATATGGTGAATTTCTGAATGCTTAAATTGTAGCACCAAGGTGTTATATTCCTATTATTTAGTTGGTTTTCATTCCCAGTTTTGGCATGAGGCCACTGTAGATGGGACATTTTCTGTTCATTTAACTTATTAATAAAAATAAATCTTTTCTTGTTGATTTGTTGATGTATTCACTTTCTGCAGCAGCAGTAAGAGATCTGGTAACAATAAGACACTTGAAAGCAGGAAACATTGCTTTCTACTCAAAGGACAGACAAAACCCTCACATTTTTAGTAATGTGATACAATAAGGCTTATAAAATAATATACTTTATGCAAACAATCATTTAAAAGTAAAAATTCATGTTATTTTCTCTTTCACAGAGTGTCCTGTACTAAACCATTATTTCCAAATGTTCCCACTAATGTTGGGTGGCATACTTTGGGTGACTTGGAGGTCTATCAAATCTATGAGACAGTGCTTCAACACTTTGTTTGGGACTGTCAGTATTCAACTCTGAGAGCAGTCTCTGGGAGACACTATGCAGGCATTCAGCAATGAGGCACTGAAAGTTAGGAGATGTAGAAAAAAGAAAAGAAAATAACAATTTGACTTAAAAATTTTGGGGGGATGAAACAAACAGTGACCTTCTTGTTTTTTTGGTTGGTTTTTTGTTTGTTTGTTTGTTTGTTTTTTTAATATATATACACATATATCTTGTCCATTGATTCACCTAATCTAACTATTCCTCATCTTTTTTCTCTTTATGTTCTGTGGCTGCAAAGATGTTGATGATGTGCTAATTTATCCCTTGTGTTCTTTATGAATTTCATCTGTTGCCAAAAATTGCCCTTAAATGAGGGTAGTTAAATGAGAGCATTTTCACATCTCTCTTAAGCACCCTGCATGTGTTCTGCTTTAAAAAAAAAAAAAAAAAAAAAAAAAAGACTTTATTTTATGAGGGCTTTTTTTTTTAAACCCACAGAGATGTGAAGCTTACCATAATTTATAGAAAACTTTATGACTGGGAGTGGGTGGGAGGAGGAAGAAGGGGAAAAAAATAAGCCAAGAGAAGGTAAGGAGGTGTTTGAATTAGATAAATAAAATGAGACTATGCCAGATCTTCTCTAATAATGCCAGGAAAAGGAGACAGAGAAGTGCTAACAATGTATATCCCAGGTTTCACTGAGGTAAAATTAGAGGCAATCATGGCAGTGGGTGACCAGAGAAGTTGTCGTGTTAGTTCCTGTCAGTTTTAATATTCTTGTCTGTAAATGGAATTAGCACCTTTAATTTCATGAAGACATTAAAATCAAGAATAAGTTTTTGTCACACATCTTCTGGTAAAGTATTGAATAGAACAGAAAATATTAAAGGGATGTTAATTGAACCAAGAAATGTGTCCTGCACAGAGAAATATGTGAAGTTTTTCTAGAAACACACATAAATAGTGTGAGTAAATAGTGGTTTATTATTGGTGTTTAGTTTGAGATGACTGATGAGTTGTACTGGTTGTGCTTGATTTATGCCAGTAAAATAGCAGACTGGAATCCTGTTTTAATTTTAATGCTTATTTTACTGTGCGAGAATGTATCCCATTAGCTATCCTTCTAAATAAAAACAGCAATTACTTTTGAAGGTAGTGGAAATCCTGATAATCAGTGCTGACAGAAAATTACATTAAACTGTGTTTTCTTCTGAGGAAAATTTTAGGGACTTCTGAAAAAAAAAGTATTCTTTGCAGTAATTTTTGTCACACTGCGCTTAATGAATTTATAAGTCTCCCTTGTTGCTCTAGGACCCAAATTGTCTGATAAGGAGGGAAATAATGTGAAGAAAACTACTCTCAGTAGGTTTTTATGTGTAATAAAGCTTTGCATTAATATTGAGCACCTTATGTCTGAATTTCAGTGGAGTGAGGTGGGAATCTATAACAACTCCAAAACCTAGTACCCTGCTCAGGTAGTTAGAAGTCTAACAGTTTGACTTGTAGGACATGGATTTGCATGTTTTAGCCAAATGTGCCCCTAGAAGAGAATTCCTACCACTCTTCCTGGTGACTAATGGTTTTTGAAGTAATTGCAGTCTGTTCTGGAGGTACAAGAGAGGGATTTTAGTGACTCCAGTGGAATCATTCCAGATGTGGTGGAAATGAAATCACGTTCTGGGCCTCTGTTTATAGCTCTGGTGAGAGACAAGATTGCAACACTTGCACGAGAGACTTGCCAGTACAAGAAATCTGGTGTTTTTTTCTTTTTTGTTTGGTTGGGCTTTTTTTCACCAAGAAGTTATCTTCTTGGAGTTTGCTAATGCCAGGCCACCGACCTTCATCATTTGCAGGGAAACCTGTGCTTCTCTAGTAACTAACTCCTAGTGACACCCTCTCATCCACCAGTTCACACCAGGAGGTGCCTTCCCAGCTGTACAATGGGTGACCCAGCATGCCCAGAAGTCAAGTGAGATTGTTTTGGCTGTACACACAGAAATGCAGCTTCCATGCACCAGGGCACAAAGACAGAGTGAAAGGAAAACTGCTGATTTTCTTTGAAGGAACCAAGAACAGCTTGATTGAGTCACTGCTGGTTCGCCTGCAGTCTATGAACAGTTATGGCTGTTTTCTTTCCCAACATGACACAATTTCTGTACTCTACATTGTCTGTGGAGGTCTACACGTAGTCTTCTTTTTATGATTCGTAGAACATACTTGAAATTCATTTAGCATATTTTTAGCCTAAAATGGCATTTTAAAGGTATGTGATAAAACCGATGTGGGCTGGAGCTTTAGTTTATGTGGGAAGGTATTGCTCTATGGAATGAAAAGAGGTGAAAATCTGTGGGGTTTAAGTTCTGAAGCCACAAGCAAGGACATTATTATTCATTGGAGGTAATTTTTTCAACCCAGAAAGCACTAGTTTTCTTTATGAACTGAAAACTCCAGTCCATGTATATTTTATTAAAGCTTAAAAAATGCCCTTAAAAAAGTGCAATACCTCTACTTGTCCACTGTGAGAGGTTTTTTGTTAGATCATAAGGACCTGATTCTATCCCATAGCTGTATTGGAAGGGTAGGGAATGAAATCATTCGGACTACTCATGGGACGGGTTACTCATGACATAAAACCAAATATGGTCTCTGAGGTATGTGGCCACCAATAGCAGCAATCATGGGACAGGTCCAGGAATAATAGTGGCAGCCATTTGAATAAGTGGAAAATTGTCCTCCATTTTTACAATTTCTGCCCCTCAGATGTCTGCGTTTAATAATCACGTCCTAGTATATTCTCATTATTGCTCATGAAAATAGTACAACTTTCTGGTCTGCTGAGAATGCAAGTGGAGCAATTACTTAGATAAGGACATCTTGACATTTTCTGCAACAAACTGCCTTTTAACAGAACAGGAAATGCAGGAAATGCTCACTTCTGACAAACCCAAGGAAAACATTTCTCTAAAATGGTTTTTTTTTTCTCAATTTGTGGTGGGGTTTTTTTGTGTTGTTGTTTTTTTTGTTTTTGTTTTTTTTTTTTTTTTTTTTTTTTTTTTTCTCCAGCCTTACTGTAATTGACACCAAATGTTGCTGGCAGCAACTGCTTTCCAATTGGTTACTGCATCTCCACCATGCAAATTGAAAACTACACTTCTCTCAAACTGTGGTTTAGTATGAGGGAAACAGCTTTGAAAACAGCTTTACTTTTATTCTGAAAGGCTGCTGATGCATGCAATTTTGACTTATAGCCACCTTATGAAGACAAGAAATAGTTGTAAAAAAACCCCAACATTTTCAAATATGACCAAAGAAAAGGACTATTTTTAAGAATATTATTAGAGCTCTTAACAATGCTGATTACAAGAAAGAGTAAACCACAATAAAAAATCTTATAAATACATAAATCCATCTTTAAGCCTCTGGTAATTAAAATCTTGACATCTGCAGGGAAACCACAGGGAATATATCTTGGTGAAAATTTACGGACTTGACATTTGTCTAGTGCATAACAACATAATCTCCCAGAGGTGCTGAACAGGCATGCCAATGTCTGATTGCATATATCATAGTTAGGCATCTCAGCACAGGTAGTCTAGGCCTTGAAAAGAAAGAAATAAATCAATTAAAGATTAATAATTTTGGTTTTGGGTTTTTTTCTTTGTTTTGTTCATAACGATTATTTTAAAGGTTGAGGTAGCATATTTAAATTTTTTTTAAAGGAAATAAGTATTTCTCAAGCCTGGATAACAGTTTAGTGTAAAAAACAAGCAATTCTCTCCCACTGAGAGAGAAGCTGGTGTCTTGTCTACTGTGTAAATCAGTGAAAGCAAGTGTGCCATCATTTCTACACTTAGATGTCAGGCTTTGGATGCTTTTGTTATTTTAAGTTTGTTTCTCTTCATGTGAGAAAAAATTGATACAATATTGCTAAACTGTAACAAATCTTCAAGTCTTTTGCACTACTGATTGCTATATACCTAGGTGGAACTAGAGGATATAGTACCTGATGTACTTATGAGATTCCTGTGCCAGCTTCTTAGGTTTCCCTATACCTGTCCATACCTTCATTTCAGATAAGTCATCCTTGGCTTTATCTGAGCTGTGGTACTTTGGGTACTTATGACTACAGATGAGGAATAAACCAATGTTAGCTTTCTTTGTCCTTCTCATATATTGTTTCCGTGCAAAACAGAGCAGCCCTGATGGCTGTATCGTAGACTTGGATTGTGTGCAGGTTAGACAGATCAGGCATAGGCTTTGCTTCAAATTTTCCTTAAGGGGTATGAATATATCCTTTCTAATAGATTCTTGCTCTTCATTCAGAAAATGTTTTGCAGCATCGGTGGTTCCCAGCAACATGGTGCTTTCTTAGTGTACTGAAGTACTGCGTTTGACAGCTGCAAGACATTTGAAATAGTAAGGACTTCTGTGATCTGGATTTTCTTAAATTTGCTTAGCCCACATGCAGAAATCATTGCCAGAGAGAGCTCTTCTGCTAATTGCCAAGACTTCCCATACCAGGCTTAGGAAATACGTTGGAGGGTATGCCCAACAAATGGGCGTGAAGCACACGTGGCAAATCTAGAATTACCTGAAGGATCATTAGATTCCAGAAGTGCCCCTTATATCCTTTCTGCCCACCTGCAGCATTGGGAACTGCTTAGTAGATGAAAGAATATTTAGTCTTTCATTTCAGAGTGGAATTCTCTTTTCTTCTAGCACTCTATGAGACAACAGTCTGGACATTTTCTCCCCATTGGTTTGATTGAAAAAGATACCTGACATACTGCAGGAATTTCAGAGTTACTGGATTAGTGGCTAGACAGCGTGTTGGTTACTTTTCTGCTTAACTGAATCCATTATTGAACTAGATACATCCCAGATTTTATTCGTGTTCTATGATACTATATAAAGTTGTTTTTCACAAGGAACTTTATAGTGTCTATAGTAATTGTGGATAATGTGACCTAGTTATTGGATATTGATGTCATGACTGAATTAGGCTTGCTTTGGTTTCTAGACTAATTCCTAGTTAAACTAATTATGTATGAAAAATACTAAAAGAAGCCCTTAGTATAGACTTTCAGGGTACCATTTTCCTTGATCTCCTCTTAGTCTCTACTCCTACTAGCAAAGCATTCAAGCACAGCTCTACTATGGCATGGGGAGCTCCTGGCTATGGATATGGCTGTTACATTAAATAATTCTTCTTTTGTGGCGTTGAACACTGTAGTGACATTAAGACAGGAAGAATGCATGGGTTATTTGTATCTAATCAGATGGTTAGGTATACATTTTTCTTTTTCTTTTTTTTTTTTTTTTTTTTTTTTTTGACCTATTCAACCACACACATTACAAATGTATGCTATTTTCACGCATTATTTTACCTTCCTTTGGAAAAGAGTGATCCTTCTCTTTTCCAGCACCTCTTTATGAAACCACAAGAGTAGTCCTTTAAAATGGCTTCTTGAAACGTAAAATATGTTGTCACTATCTCAGTTATGGCAAGCTAAGGAGAAATGCAAAACAGTAGCCTTAAAGCCCTTGGGGACTTCTGCCTTAAAAGACAGAAAAGTGAAGTGGCTATACAAGATGTCTTTGCAGCTGCAGTTGGTCACTGGTCTATCCTGGGCTGGGAAGCATGTGATGGCCTTGGTGCAGCTGAATCATAATGATTCAAGGTTCATGGAGCGATCAGTCATATGGATGGGTCTTTACAGTCAAGTTCTTGTAGCTTCAGTGACCATATTGTGGACAGAAAAGACAAGTCAACATATCAAACTGGTGAGATGTTGTAACAAAAGATTTTAGAGGGGGGCTGGATTGCCTTGGAACAAATCCTGAACATCAATTTCAGGCAACGGTTGTATCTTAATTGTTCCTTTTTGGTTTTGAATTCCCAAAGCAATAAAAACTTCCACAGTGAATAAAAGGAACCTGTAGCACTACGTTCTTACCTATATAGCTTGCCAAAGTAAAATTAGACTTTTGGTTGAATTGTTATTAAAAAATAAATAAATAAATATTAGGGAGTTAACAATTAGCTCTATTTTCCAAGGTGTTAATTTACAGGCATTTCCGTAGTCACTGAAATGTTACTGGTGGTGGCTGCATTTGATCCAATCATATTTGAAACTGAGCTATGGAAGTGAAGGATTCAGCAATCCATTGAAACATGCAACTAATGCATTTGACACACTGTGCTGTAATATGTCTCTGAATTGTTTGGCTAGTCTCCATCAAGGCTATCATAATAAAAACTTTCAGCAGTTCCTTACTTACATAGTTTTAATTTTCACGAGCTCATCTCAGAAAGTTAGACACCAATTTTATATTGAAAATTAGCCTCTGAAAAGCCCAGCTCTAACTGAGAAGTTAACATTAGCACAGGATTTTTAGTATGCTGAGAACACCTGATTTTCAAATTTTGTGTCTGGTCATTATCATTGCATTGTAATGGTGTTTCGAAATTTCTGTCTGGCACTTCTGTTTCACAACATTTAAATTCTTTCTATAATGTTTGTTAAATTGCAGTGCAAAGGACACAAAATTCTAGAACAAACTTTTATCAGAATAAGCAATCTCATAGAAATTTAAAAGGGTCCCAGGAAGGTATTAATTTTAACATTTTCAGTACCAGAAAATTTCAATGACTTGTTTTCTTGCTTTGCTTCAAAGATATAACAATATAATTTTTATTTAATGTTAATATAATGGTAATTTTGGTTTATTTTACATTTAGGTTTAGGAATATATCATTATGATCTATTTTTTTAATGTCTTTATTTTTTCTTAATTATATGTTTTAATTTTTCTGATCTAAACTTTCACAACTCATGTTCTAGGAAGAATTTTTAATCTTGACAACTTTCTATGCAATATCAGAGCTAGTTTGAGCATGAAATTCCCATTAAGTCTATATCTTTCACAGTGCTATGGAATTGTTAAAAATACTGAATTTTTTCAGATATTCAATGGAGTTTTTTGATCTTCTAAGTACGAATTTTTGTGGGTTAGATTTTGTACTCCTTGGCCTTGTTTGGGTTTCAAAACTTAAATTTGTAATCTCCAGATTTATAGTTTCTGTAATACAGGATCAAACAAAATTTACGATTACATTTCTGTCATAAGTTTTAAAATAGACTCTCTACCCTGACCCTGTGAAGCTACTTACAGCAGAGTGTTTATCAGGAGATAGTAATGATGTCTAAAGTGTCAATACAAATATTGAGTTCAGTTATGTAACTCTCCCATAGTTACTGATGTTTTAATTCATTCAAGAATCATTTCTAAATTCATCACTCAGAAAAAAAATATTTTTTTTCCCCACACAGCACATAAAATTGTCTTTATCAGGTTTCCTCAAAAAAACAAAGTAGACTTTGCCTAGTTATCCAATTTCCCAGTGAGCCCTTCCGTGCTTTCACTCTTAACAACTCTCTTGAACATGATGAGCTTCTCAAACTACTAAAACTTCTCACAACCATCTCATCCTTTTCCCATTTCTTTTGCCATGATAGCTATAAAAAAGAGTGAGTAAATAGCAATGGTTTTATGGCCGTAATTACTACCTACCAGGCTGTTCATAATAATTTTGTTGCTTTTATTGCTCCCTTGTTGGGCTTATTGAAGCCACCTTTTTCCCTGCTTCTGGCAGAAAGTGTAAGTTCGCTTTCTGGCAGATGAGAAGAGCTGTCTTGGCATGCATTCAGGAGGCCAGAACTTTCTTTTTGTTTCTGAATTCTATTAAAAAAAAATATTTTGGGGAGTTTCTGGGGGTACAGATTTGGGATTAATTTCTTATAAGTTTTTTGGAGGGTCTTTTTGGTACTTTTTGTTTGTGTTTGTATTACTATTTCTGTCCAGTTCTGTTCCTGTATGTCTCAGTTGGTGTCAAAGCATCAACATGGACATCATACACACAAATTACACACCTAAGTGCCTTTCTTATTAGAAGCCTCAGTCAACTGCTAGAAGTGTGTTCTGCTAGCTTTAGTAGAAAAATCAGTAGGCTATATAAACCTACAGGATTTTTAGGTTGAAAATTATTTAAGTATGTTAACAAGCACAGTTTGGTTCTTTTCTTTCTCCTGTAATATTGTTGTTAAGGGCTGGAGGGAGAAACGGTCAAATTTACAATATGGACATTAATGCCTTTTAAATACAATGGTGGAGCCCTCCAAACTCCAAGCTGATTTTATTAAAGGAGTGTACAAGGATGTAAAAATCAACACATTAAAACTATCCAAGTTTCTGGTGAAAAAAAAAAAATTTGTGGTTATAGAGCTAAAGTTTTATTCTGGTTTGAATTATACTATTTTAGTGAAACAAGAGCATATCATTAGATCGAGGTAATACTTTCTTAGTTAATCTGTAGGCAGAGCTCTGTCTTCTTAACTCCCTACCCATGAAAAATTCAGACCAGTGCTTCAGTGTCATGTATTACTTAGTAAGTACACACTGCCATATTCTTTCAGCTGCAGGGAGATTCTCCTCGACAAACTGAATATAAATAGCACAGAATGCCTCTTATGCTATTCGAAGTTGCACAGATCGAAAAAGAGACTGAGACAATTCAGGAATACAGAGATATTTCAGCATATTTATCCACATTGTTCGGTATATGATTTGAGGGGTTTGGGGATGGGGTTTTTTTAAGTGTTCGGGTGGGCCACATGCAAAGAGTTGTGGTCAATGGCTCAGTGTCCGGCTGGAGACCAGTAATGAGTGGTGTCCCTCAGGGATCGGTGTTGGGACCGGTCTTGTTCAGCATCTTTGTCGGTGTCATGGACAGTGGGATTGAGTGCGCCCTCAGCAAGTTTGCCGATGACACCAAGCTGTGTGGTTCGGTTGATACACTGAAGGGAAGGGATGCCATCCAGAGGGACCTCGACACACTTGTGAGGTGGGCCAATGCCAACCTCATGGAGTTTAACCCTGCCAAGTGCAAGCTCCTACACCTGGGTCAGAGCAATCTCAGGCACAGCTACAGGTTGGGCAGAGAAGAGATTCAGAGCAGCCCTGCGGAGAAGGACTTGGGGGTACTGCTTGATGAAAATCTCAACATGACCTGGCTTCAGTGTGTGCTCACAGCCCAGAAAGCCAACCGTATCCTGGGCTGCATCAAAAGGAGTGTGACCAGCAGGTTGAAGGAGGTGATCCTGCCCCTCTACTCTGCTCTCCTGAGACCTCACTTGGAGTATTGTGTGCAGTTCTGGTGTCCTCAACATAAAAAGGACATGGAACTGTTGGAGCAAGTCCAGAGGAGGGCCACGAGGATGATCAGGGGACTGAAGCACCTCCTGTATGAAGAGAGGCTGAGAAAGTTGGGGCTGTTCAGCCTGGAGAAGAGAAGGCTGCATGGAGATCTCATAGAAGCCTTCCAGTATCTGAAGGGGGCCTACAAGGATGCTGGGGAGGGACTGTTCATTAGGGACTGTAGTGACAGGACAAGGGGTAACGGGTTAAAACTCAAACAGGGGAAGTTTAGATTGGATCTAAGGAAGAAGTTTTTTTATTGTAAGGGTGGTGAGGCACTGGAATGGGTTGCCCAGGGAGGTTGTGAATGCTCCATCCCTGGCAGTGTTCAAGGGCAGATTGGACAGAGCCTTGGGTGGCATGGTTTAGTGTGAGGTGTCCCTGCCCATGGCAGGGGGGTTGGAACTAGATGATCTTAAGGTCCTTTCCAACCCTAGCTATTCTATGATTCTATGATTCTGTGATTCTACTAAATGGTTCAATTACAAATTACGTGTTGGCATTATCTTGTCAGAGTTGGTATTCCCAAACATAAACCCGGACTAGTCTGTCAAGGAAAACTATTATAGCCAATTACTGCAAGCACATCAGTTCTCTAGGAAGAGCATAGTGTTAGACAGAAATAACGAGTACAAAATCACAATGAGCAGAACTAAGTATGCAGGAATTCTAGCAAGAAGAAAACCTGAAGTTCACATCCTAAGCACTGTTTAGAAAGAAAAGCTGATTATGCACAGATTTGATGGAAGTAATTGCAAGGAAAAGTCAGAAAAACAAACTAGTAAGTCAGAAGAATAAATGTGAGTGTTGCAGTTTCCTAGTCACCCAAGCCATTGCTAAGTGGCAGCTGCTGGTCCATGGAGACTGCAGAAGGTTTCCTCTCTGTCTAGAAGAAAGCCCATGCATGATGCTGGCCACCCCTTACTCATTTTGTGTTGTAGAGGAAGCTGAGGTGGATTGATGTAGCAGCATGTAAGGAAAGGTGATCCAAAGCCTTTTTTCTAGAAAAATGAGTTTTCCCTGAAATTGGTGCCATCCATCTTAAAATAGTCATTACAGCTCCTCTTGTTCATCATGCATTTATGACAGTCTTTTTAAGAAGCGGTGTCCATTTGCACAGCAGTTTTGCCGTCATTAAGCATTTTCAAGACAGGTTTGGGAGCTGTAGGGAAAGGGAGGCAAAGCAGTGGTTCTCCTGGTTACTTGTTCTACAAACTGAACTCAGAATGAATGCATACTTTCATGTTTTATGGCTTACACATTAGTAAGGTTGCAAGGATTCAGTAAAAGGAACTCAGTTAATAGTGTGCAATCCTGACATTGGTTCTTGGCTGGCAAATGGCACTGTTGAGGCCAAAATTAAAGGTAGGTAAGTGGAATTTACCTGACTCTGAATTTTGGCTCCTTTTCCATTAGAAAGGAAAAGGAACTGCTTTTGGCTTTGCTTCTCAACATTTCTGAGAATGAGAAAAAAAATTGGTAGAATCATAAATTTGAAGCCTTCTTTTAGTAAAAGGTCATTTTTCTTGAAGAAGTTCAGCTGTTTTCAATTGACACCTTAAAAAATCTGACCTGACTTGTTCCATGCTTCCTTTGGAAGCAGAAAACTGAAAACTCGCATCTCAAAACATTTAAAAATATTGTAGAGATGGATCAATGCTTGGCGTGTTTAATCAAAAAGTTTATTGGACAATGAGAATAACTTCTTTCAGATGCAATTTTCTTTAACAGGGGTGCCACTAAGGAAAATCTAAGAGGAAAAATGTTTAGAAGTGTGAATATCTGTTCATGACTAACATTAAAAATCAATTTTAATAAAAGATATCTGAATACATGCTCAGCTGAGCCTGTTCAGCTAATAATGTTAAACTTCAGGGGAAAATCCAAGCTTGTATAGCTGACTGTCTATTTCTGGCACGTACCTGAGATCATCCAAGGATGTTTCTTTGGGGAAATCAGTTACTGGGGCAAGTGAAATTGAAATATTGCAAAGTGTATGGGTGGGCTGCATGCAGGTCTTAAGCAGGATAATCCATGGATGATGTCTATTTGCAAAGCACTACAGTGGTACATGAAGGGAATGATTATTCAGTGACATGCTTTAAGGTTCCAGGCAGAAGGAATGGGAATGCTTTATGAGGAAAATTTAGTTAGGGCTCATAATTTGGAATTTGGGAATGCCATGTTACACTAATGTGAAAAACCAACAGGTCTAGGTGTTCGAGGGAATCAATTGACATGTAAAATTTAAGCTTACACTAAACTGGACCTTTTTCTAACCTTAATGTATTTTTTGTTTGTGTTTGTGGTTTTTTGTTTGTGTTTGTGGGGGTTTTTTTGTTTTTTTGTTTTTTTTTTAAAGGATCTGTTATTTCTGTTTCTATAAAGGTCAGAAATCTGAAAGCTACTGTAGCATCAGAAAAGAAAAATTTTGGACATAATTCTAATGCATAAACATATAGACAAAGGACCTAGCGGAAAGCTTACAAGGAACGTCACTCTTGTGATTCAGTCCAGTTTTGCATTCTCAGGATGATTACATGCTTTGGACAAGGTTAACGTAAACAGCCAGTCATTTGAGTTGTTATTCAAGTAGATACTCTGACCGTTTTTGTTTTTTTCATCAGCAGATCTGTTCTTGAAGTTTCCAACCCCATTAATTACAGCTGACATTTGTTTTTTGCATAGCACTTGCCATAATGAGATATAATCCCCATCTGGGCACTTGTGAAGAGTAATTGCACATTTGCAAGATACTGCAAGATTTATAGTAGCATCTCCTAATATCTCACGATACAAATGTATCTAACTTATTGTGAGAGGTAAATTGGCACATTCACATGATATGGCAAAGTTTTGTAAAATATCTTACTTTATCTCTTATGAAAACTATGAAATTATTGCTGTCACTTTTGTGTGTTTATTACTGATTATTCTGCAAGGCTGTATTTCAGATCTATTGCTTGTGAACATGAACAAATCCAGACTAAACAGGATACAGTCAGAGATGAAATATTGTGTTTGCTGAGATATCAGCATAGAGACCTCAGCAATTTTTTAAATGGAAAAATAGAATTATGGGTGCCAAGGGCTGAGAAGTCAGAAGTAAATGTAATAATATAACCTACATTTCAAGAAGAAAAATGGTTGTGCTGAAGATAATGATCCTTCAGAATTTGAAAGTAATACATCTTTCTCCAAATATGAGAAGAGTTTTTCTCTCCATTCTCATTTCTGTCTTTGCGAGAAGTTAAGGGTTCATGTAGGGTCCAGGAATCAAATATGTTCATAAATGTCTTCCACTCAGTCACAGCTTCTGAGATCCTTTAGCAACCTGAGCCTAAATAGTCTCCAGTGCGTACTCCCATCATCAACAGCCACTACCTTGCATTCACTGGGTTCAAAAGAACCTGTCAACCACTTCACACCTTCTAAAACTTCTTATTAGCAGAATGAGAATTGCCTTCACTGACACTGAAACCCTACAAGGTACATAGTGAGCCCAGAAAACTAAAGCATCAGCACTACAGAATCTGGCTATACCACAAACAGCACTGGGGGAAGCCAGTGGTCTGTAGATGATAGCAAAGTTAAAAAGTACATACATTGCTCTGATTTACAGAGACGAGATTATCTGTTTGGTTATCAACAATACTCCACAGCCGAGAAAATGCAGTTCGCTCATGCAGAAGAGGATTATATGTTTTTATCTGCAATTAGTCTGCAACTTTGTTTTTTTCTGATATTACTATTTCATGGCAAAGTAATACTCCATATTCAGTACTTGAGCGCCAGCCTCATATCTTTATTTACAACTGCACTTGTCTTATTTGCTTCAGAAAGCCTATTGGGAGAAAAAAAGTTTAAGCATATCGCACACCTTGTTCCCTCCTATGTGTAGGCCACAGCTCTTCCTCCACCTCCTCTTACTGGCTGGCTGGGTGCACACATCAAGGGTGCAGCTTGCACACTTAACCTGAAGCTGTAAGAGGATCTGCTGCCCTCTTCCTACCACTTCCACTCAGAGATGCCATTGTACTTGAGAGGAATTTTTAAGTATTCACAGCTTGCTTATTAGGGAAAAGTAGTCATCTGGTAGAATGAGAAAACTCATGCACTCTGTGGTATGACTGTAAATAACTGCACTTAAAATGAAATCAAAGCCCATATCTTGGGACAAGTATGCCAGCTTCCAGGAGAAGATGGATTTTTTTCATGGCAGACTTATCACTGGTTTCCTAAATGAACCAAGATAAACAGAACAAACTCTTTCATGTGGCTGCTGTGATTAAATCAAGGTCTTCAAGTTGGCAGCCTGTTCTGGGGGGGTTCAAAGTGGAAATAGAAGCTGGCTTTTTTCTTTCTCTCAGAGAATCCTGCTGCTATTTGTGCACAGTCTATCTTGGTGAGTGGCATACATTGGAATATACGCCGTCTGTGGGCTTGGAAATCTCGTGGCAGTAATCAGGAGTGCACTGGTCCTTATGGCAGGCATCAAATGGGCTACTGCCAGGTCTTTGAACTACAAAAATAAATAGAGAATAGAACTGCATTGTATTGGCAAAGCCTGAGGCGCAGTCGTCTGTCTTGGAGCATGCTCTGGTGAGAGTGTTTAACTTGGATATTGTCCACCACATGTGGTAGCTGCAAGAGTGGAAGAACAGAACAATGTTAGACGGTACATTTAATAGTGTGTTGGCTTAGTAGCCCTCAGGAAACTGTTACTCCCATTTTCTCTCCAAGGACTCTGAGCCTTACCCTCTTTGCTGAGCTTCTGTGTGGATGTAGAGATCAGATAGTACAGTTTTCTCCTTGGTCCTACAAGAAACCTGTATGCACTGGTCTGATCTATAACATGTGCTTATGGCAAGGGTAGGAATTGTGTGCCTTTTCACTGACAGTTTAGACAGCTCTGACTTACAGGATGCTCTAGGTGAACTGCTCTACCCTAGAGGACTTGGGAGGCAGAGGAGAGGAGCAGCATGTTCCATGGTTTTGGCTAAAGCATATTTTCCTCTGTCTGTTGTGGGCAGTCTGTGGAGCAAAGTGCAACCTCCTCTTTCCTTGCTCAGTTACATTTTTGCACCAAACTAGAGTGTCCTGCGAGCCCCTCAGTGTGCTATGTACCTACCTACCTGACTGCTAAAACTGTGTGTGTGTGCAGTGTGTGATCCTGGAAAGTTGCACCACAGTTTTCATGCAGTGTGGATGTTTTCATGGCTGAATCAGTTAGTTATGGAGTATCAGACAGGGTTTCTGAAGAAAGAAAAACTGAGTATGAAATTTTCCAATTAAGTGATATTCCAGTTTTTATGTATGACTTTTGTATTTGTTCAGTAAAAGTTTTTGGGGATTTTTGCTGCATAAGTCGCTTGATACAACATTGGTGAAAGGAAGGAGAAGAGAATTTAAAAGAGGATGAATTCCCTAGCACAATCCATTTGTTTTGTGTCACTTTGGGAATGCAAAGCAGCCATGAACTCAGTTCCTGACTATTCCGAGTTATCAGAAATGGCACAAATCACTGAAAAATGCTGCTTTACATTCTGGATGACTAGAAAGTAATTCAGAGTAACTATGTTCAAATTTGAGGTATATTTCCAGTGGGTTTTTTCACACGATCAGACTATGTTCTGAAAGGATAAAATAAGTTGGAGTGAAAATTTTGTGAGTTTTCAAGCAAACACTTTATCAAATTAAAATTATTTTATTTAGCTTTAAAGCAGTGACATTTCATTTATCATAAAAATTTGTTTGCTGAGAACTTGATGGCTCTGTTACTGCCCAGTATATTTACTGTGGGAAATACAACACTGTGTAGTACATGAATTTTTGCAGGGCCACCAGTGGTCTCCAAGCCAGTTGCTAGCTCTGGAATAAGGGCAGAGGCAGCACTGGTTGCTGCTGCTGCCAGGATCTTCCTCCCAAGGAAGGACACAGCAACGTGCAGTGCTTTAAGAATGCTAATTAAAAAATGAAAAGGAGGATACTGTAGGCTTTGAAACACATTAGGGAGGAAAAGGATAGCTTATGATGATGCTTCCTAGGCATAGTGTCTGAGCACTCTGAACAATAAATGATCCATACTGTGGTAAAGACATTTAATTAACTTAGCAAAATGTGGGTTGTTATGCCATTCTTCTTATTTGTATCAGAGGGCTTTAAGCAGAAGTTGTAACTGTCTTTATTCAGCTCCATGACAGTAGAAAGAGATTGTTTTCATCTGACAACTGAAGCTGTCTATTCCATGTTTGCAGTAACAGTTCACTGGGCTAGGTTGTTGCATTTAGCTTAAAGGCATTGTCCTGGGTTCAGCAGTAGCAGTCATTTCCCTCCTTCTTAGTAGCTGGTGCAGTGCTGTGGTTTTGACTTTCAGCCTGGGAACAGTGCTGATAACACCAATGTTTTTAGTTGCCAGTCAGAATGTTTATTCTGACCAAGGATTTTCTGAGTCTCATGCTCTCAGGGAGGAGGAGAAGCCGGGAGGAAGCAGGGACAGGACACCTGACCCAAACTAGCCAAAGAGGTATTCCATATCACAGCACGTCATGCCCAGGGTGTAGAACTGGGGGCAGTTACCCAGAAGGGCTAGATCACTGCTCGGTCAGGCTGGGTATCTGTCGGCGGGTGGTGAGCGGTTGTATTCTCTTCCCTTGTTATTTCTCTTATCATTATTATTATTGGTGGTAGCAGTAGTGATTTGTGTTATACCCTAGTTACTGGGCTGTTCTTATCTCAGCCCGTGCCAGTTACATTCTTTTGATTCTCCTCCCCATCCCTCCGGGAGTGGGGGGGGGGGGGGGAGGAGAGGGGCAGGGAAGGGGAGTGAGTGAGCAAGCTGTGTGGTACTGAGCTTAAACCACGACAGGCATGTTGATAATTTCCCATTAAAGTAACATTTACCTAAATATTTATCTGAATGGAAGAGGTGACTTACCTGTGTTTATGGTCCATATGCTTATTATTCTGCTGCGGTTTGTTTCTCTGCTATGGTTTCTTCTTAGGTACAATGGCAAGAGAAATACATAGAAAAAATATATAAAAAACCCTATATTTTTTGTGATTTCTCTCCTAACTGGGACCAGGAAATACTAAAAATATGACGGGTATAAGGTGGTGGTGGAAAGACTGATTCCTAGAACAAATCGCTTTAGATGTATGTGACCAAACAGAGTAACATCGGGGTTTTCGTCTGAAATGCAATTTGAATCTTCAGTTTTTCACCATTTATACTTTAGAAAAACTACATAAAGACTGTGAGCTGGCAGGCAGAATACTCATCTCTGACATTCTGTTACTGACGGGGGATACTGCACTTTTTTCTTGTTTTCTTTTTATATAATAGTAACAAATGCCATCTCCTTGTTGAGTACGAGGTGAATACTTGACATGAACCTTCAAAATCATGAATGATAGAGCTCTTTAAATCCTTCCTCAACGAGCTAGACTTATGTGGCTGTTATGATGCATAGCTTCATTTCTGGTAATTTTCTGAGATATATAAATGATGAAACTCAGGCTGTGTGGTATTGGCTGGTGGCTTGCTGCTGAAATGCTCTGAGAAGCTTCCTTCTTTTTTCTCAGATGGATCACAAGTACTGCCTTGCTTCAGAGCATGCTGGTGGAAAGGAGCTTGGTTTTGGAAATGCCTTGTAACAGAAAGACTCCAGGGTTGTCAATGTTTAGAGTGTTTGAAGAATTGGTTTCTCATAAAATCTAGAAAAATCTAGAAAAATATTTCTGAAGTGAAAAATATTTAACTCCTTCTGAAGTTCATAATCTATAGATTCAATATCTGTCTCCCTTGTTTTGATTTCCATGCTATGCCTTTTACAAAACTCGTTACCTTCAAAAACTTAAAACAGTGGGGGTTTTGGTAGCTGTCATACTCAAAGTGTCTTTCATGTATCTAAGTATTTAATGTAGGCTGTAGCTGTTTCAATTGCTCCATAAACAATATATTATTCTACCACTGGTATATTTGTTTTTCCAGTCATTTCATTATGTCACCTAGTCCAGAGATTTCTTCTGTCCTCTAAATTTCCAAGTAACCACTTGGATTAGTTAATTATACTCATCTTCACAGAAAGAGTAATTCTAGAGTAATCACTGTGCCTAAGTGGAAGAAAATTCTTGCACTTGTAGCTTTGCACATGAGAGTACAATGTCACTGTGTAGCATAGTTGGTAAAATCAAATAGACTGCATAAGTTTAAAAATCTTTAATCTAGTTAATGAAGGAAAAGGTTCCAGGGTTTCATTTTAAGCAGCAGGCTATTGTGTATAAACATAAAATGATCTTATTTGCCTGGTGTTTTATATTTAATTGCCATCAATGCAGTAAATAGTGGTGAAGAAAAATGGCTGAACTGGAATGATAGCATCCACTCTTTTCTTACTCGTGGGCAAAGGCATTTTTAAAGTAAATTTGAAGGAGACATGTAATTAAACACTTCAAAACTTACCTGTATTTTCATAGAACCATAAATATGGATATATTATTTGCTACAGTACTAATCACAAATCTATCCCTTACAGACTCTGCTTATATTTTTGTAGGAATATGTGTACTATATCATTAAATAGCCCAGAATATATATCCCAAAACTCACAGGAGACTTGATAGTTCAAAGACCACTACAGAGCGAGCATGCATGCTTTGTTGTTTCATGTTTTTCAGTTTTATGCAATGAAAATTAATAACTGAGAATAAATTAAGCTACTAATAAATCTTCAAAGCATCTTCATTCTTCTGATTTTAATTATTTAATTGATAATTATGCAGATCAAAGATTCCCCTGGTACTGATCTAGTTTCAACAATTAATGCTATAGCCAGATACTCATTTGTGTATAGAAGAAATAAAGACTTGTATAAAAAAAGATGAAAAAAAAAAAGGCAAAAAATAGATTTAAAAAAATGTAATTTACATTACATTTTAATATTTTTCCTAAATCAAGTTATTAACAATGTAGTGAAAATATTTATAATTAAATATAATCTATTCTGCCAGCTACCTGCTGATTTTTTTTATTCTTGGAGAGATTTATCATTTTCTAATGCACTGTGATTAGACAATTTGGGTAACAAATTGTATCTCATTACCTCAATTTGTGATTAGGAAATTTCTTTTACATAAGATACTTTTGTGAAACTTTACTAGAGTAATAAACCTCAGCTAACTCAAAAGAAGAGATACAGGTAGTGAGGTTGAAAGGATTGTTTGTTACTGTTAGGAAGTTCAAAGAAATAAAGCATTTTGCAATCTGGTTAGGCTTCAGGGATTTGGTGATGTTGAGACTGAAAGAATTACATCATGTACAAATCTTTTTAATAGCACATACAAGCCATAAACAATGTTGCAGTTTGAGCACTTAAATTAACGTGCTGTAGCAGGTAACACTTAGACATATTCACATATATCTATTATATATGATATTCCCATATCATATTCACACTTGGACACACCAGCTTCCTCTGCAAAGGCATCATTTCTACTGTTCACAAGCTGAAAGCATCTCTGTATCCAGGGAAGACTGTGGACAATGTGTTTGGATGAGGCCATGCCTCCTCCCTGCCCTCCCAGGTAGGGACTAAGCTGCATTTCCCTGTTAACACCATGCCAGGCCCCCTACTCCAGCAGCAAAAGCCAGATGGGGGGTAGTGCTGAGGACCTTGCTGTAGAGGGTGAGCATCTTGTTCTTGCGTCAAACGGGGTAAAATCTGCCCTGTTTGGATAGGAGGCCAAAGATGATGATCCACCTTTTCTTATCTCTCTTTTTAGTCCTGCTATTCATCTTCTCCCACAACAAAGGCTTCCTTTTGGTGCAGGTATTTTTTCCGTCTTTTTCTGTTTCAGAGCTGGTAAGAAAATATTATACCAAATTCAGGTATTAGGGAATGCCAAAGGATACCATTTTGGAAATACTATTCCAGTGTGTTCAGGATGGTACCTGTTTTATTTCTCTGCTTGTGGTTTCCTATTTGTTGTGTTCTCTTTGCCATGTCTCATCTGCAGCCCGTTGTGCAACAAAACCCTCAGGACAGAGAGAGGATGGGAAGGTAGTTCCTTCCTTGCGAGTCAGGGAGCATGCAGAGCTGAGAGAAGTTTGTGAAACAGAGGCAGAAAGAAGCCCCTGCTGAAGAAAGGTGCAGTGCTGGACATGGAAGGATCCCACAGCCAGAGGTGAAGGGATGAAAGCCACTTCTTTTAGGATGCTGAGTAGTCTGGAAAGCCTAAAAGTTGCTGAACTCAAGACAGTACTGAATGAAAGGCCCTGCTCTGTAAAATGATTAATACAGCCAGGTAAGTTTTGTCTTACGTCTTTTTTGCCTCAATCAGTTTTCACTGTTTTTTAAAAAATTCCATAGTTCTAGACTTCCACCTCCCCAAATTATAGAATCTAGCCATTGGGATTCATGGCTTTCACTATTTTTGGGGTGCTCTGAGACTGATATGGGGGTTTAGGAGATCCTGTTGAAAGAGTATCTATTTATAGCATATTGTCTTGCAGCCATAAAAATAAGTAGTGTTGGTTGGAAACTGGGAGCCGAAATTGTATAACACCAAGCATATATAAACCCCTGAAGTTCAGTTTACTTAGGATTGTTAAGGGTGTATCTAAAGGGAGAAGAAAAAATGTAAGAAATAGGAAGGATAATGATGTGAATTGCTAGAGCACAAAGCAGACTTGGAACATGAAAGAGCGAAACACTGTGCCAAGATAATTGGATGATATAAGCATAAGGCAGGGAAGTTAGCCAGCACTTATCTTCATTTATAAATAACGCTTCTGAACACTTCTTTCCATCCCCATTTAAAGATGAATATTCTGCTGTAAACCAGACCTGCTCTAAACATCAGAGTCTCACTTACCCTGGATTAACCTAGTGACTCTCTGCAGGATATGAGGAGGTCAGAGCAATGCAGTTTATCTCCCTGTTTTGAGTACAACAGGTGTTGGTACTCCGGGGTTGCCCTTTTTGATAAAGGTTGTACAGAGAACAATAGGGAGACATGAATCTGTGTTAGTCCCCCCTCATGAAGGAGACTAATCCTACTGAAGTGAACTCAAAATCTGTTTTTATTCAACTGTAGTGGAATAGACCCTCCAAACATGAAATAGGAATTTGAATAAATATCCTTTTCTATTCTGATATTTTCAAAATTGACATGGGCTCTAGATGCCTTATAGCCAGTTAATGGTAATAGGAAGGGGTCATCTGTGGGTTCCTTATGATGCTTTGAAATGTCTGCTGCAGTATTTAATGTGTCAGAAATTGCTTGTATTTTATGCAACCCTGCAGCATGGTTCAGTGCTTTGTAAAGTAGTTATATTCTTCCTAAGGAATGAGTCCCAGAGACACGATTCAATTCAGATTCCCACATTGTGTTGAGATAGGTGCTTGCCGGGGACTTGGCCAGCTAATCTCTATGGACAAATTGTCCAGAGCAGCAGAATACAGAGGTTTAAGAAGTTATTATGTCTTCAGACTTGCAAATGTAGCTCCCTCTTGAAGGCTTTTGTGATATGTCTGCTAACAGATAACATATTCTCAGTATGGAAGCCAGGCTTCCCAGGGCTTCTGACGGGTTGGTGTGCCAGTGGAAAAAGCATCAAAATACTCTGGTCACCCTTGCTGGTGATCTGTTAGTGGTCATGGAAAGCCAGCTGGTTATCTATAGTGCTATTTTTCCTTCTTATTACCAGTTGCTAAGTCATATAAAAGACATATTAAAGAAATAACATTAAATAATGCTAATTTCCCAAGCAGATGATTATTTACATCTGCCACAGAAACACCAAAGGCAAATGTGAGGGGAAGATGTCATCTGTAATAGCTGATAAAGGACAGGTAGAATCACTTCAGCAGTGTTTTTAAATTGCTAAAGAAGTTATTCCAAGAATTAGTTCTGCTAGCTAGCTAGACAAGAATTATCAACTTCTAAATTAAGGAGGAAGAAATGAGAAAGAATCTTAATATTAAGCTACTTTTGAAATAAATGCAAGACTTCTTTTGAAGTCCAATCCAAAGTTTGCCCTCTAGGATGTTTCATTCCACCTGGCTTTAGCCAGAGGATTCACCTAGGTTGTACTAGCTTTCCACTTTCTATGAAGTGGAAAGTTTCAGAAGTCTCTAAAAGGCCTTGAAATACAAGTTGCTTGGCTCACCATAAGAAGGTACTTGGAGTGACTTGTCTTCACTGTAGATGCCTAAACTGAGATGGGAGGAGTGAGGAATAAAGTCTGTGCAAACCTTGCTTGATATTACGCAGAAACACAGCCATGAGTCCTCAAATGATTTCTTGTCATGGGATTACCAAAGTCTGTTACACTGTAGACGCAAAAAGAGTTGAAACAATCACCAAAAAGTGTATAACAAAAAATTAGCCCCTAAGAACAGTCCTCTTCAACCTTATTTTCTTTTTTTTTCATTCAGCAATTGAGGATCATCCTGAGAAATCTAACTTATTTTTAAAGTAACATTGATCTTCAAAACCACAATGCATTCTGCTCATAAACAGAAGGTTGAGCTGAGAATCAGAGCAGCATTTCATTGAGAAAGGCCAAATGTGAAGAATTTGGGATTTAGAATAGCTGTGATAAAACCTTATTACATACATAAATATTTGGCTTGATTTCAAGAGTGAAAAGAACCCAGTAGTGTTGCATATTTGAAAAATAATAGCATTTATTTAGGATGTGACTTCTTAAGGAGATACTACTAAAAATCTTAGTTGCAGATATTATTCTTTATTCTGGAAAGGACAAGCTGGGAGCTGCTGCTTTTTTACTTTGGCGATGTTACCCTAATTGTCATCAATTCACATGTTATTTAAAGAGAAGAGTAATTTATAACGGTAAAGTAGTGGGATTTATTTTGTATCTCTTTTTAAAGGAAACATACAACTTGAATTGTGTACTTCAGGCTTTTTTTTTCTTATTATTATTTTTCTTCTCTGCCAACGTTCTTTTGGATTGCTTGGATGCCATATGGGATTATGGCCCTTTTATCTTTTATATGACTGTCATCTGCAGGCAGTTGTATCTGAGCTCCTGATCCCTGACCACAGCTTCTCCTAAACCTCTGTGAAACATCAAATAGATTTAACAAAAGGCCAAAGAAATGAATGATTTTTTGTTGCTATTACAGGATCTTAGTTGACTCTCCAGGTTATCACTTCACTCATAAATGAAAAATGTATTTATTGAGTTTTGTCTAGTCTCTTGAGCTGGTGCTCCTTAAAGAGTAATAAATGTCCTCTGGATCAGATCACCATGGTGGGCTTTCAATTGGAGATCATTGGTTCCAGCAACTCTCTCAGGTTCGATAATCTCAGTTTAGCTGTAGTCATTTTCTTTATCCAGCAGCACATATTGTATGTACCCTTGCACTTTTCAAGTTGAACTCGACATGAACTCAGGGGTGATATCCTGCTTCTTCATGGTGGAATTCTATTTGAAATAGTGAAATTCTAGTAAATGTGAATTATTAACCATGCTGGGACTATCAAAGCTAATGTTCAGTTTTCTAAATTTCCTGCATTCTTCAGTCTAATGAAAGAGGATGCAAGTGCTATCAAGATTACAATTTGCTATAACACTATAACATTGAGCATTTTTGGTTGACCACCTGACAACTTTGTGCCACTGAGCAAGTTCAGGGTGAAGTGGTATCTTACAGCAGTTGTTTTACTAACAATATCACTGTAACTGCAACAGTGTTTAATTATCTTGTGCCAGGCATACCCATTTCTGAGCCCAGAATTCTTGCTCCGTAGCTCTGTAATGGCTTGGTGTGATCAGAGATGTGTCTTACCTCATATGGGCTATTCTCTGACGTCCCTGCTCTGCTGTCTCAGTGGTCAAAGGATCGGAATCCGTTTAACTGCAACTCTATGTGACTCCTGGACATGGGCATGTATATGAACCCGTTTCTTACCAAAAATACCCCCATGAGAGATATTTTGAAACATAATAACTAACAAATACAGGCAATTTGAGATGGCTATTGAAAGTATTAACTAAACTTGCCCATCCTGCTCATGAATTATACCTGTTTGAGCTGCTTGTCTATTCCTCCTGTAAGGTGTGGCATGCTGTTTTAAAGTGCACAATCATGCAGTTTGCTTTGCCTCAAAATATTTGTCTTAAAATGCATCACAAACAGCAGCAGTTCACAATCTGCATGCCCAGCAGCTCAGACACCTCTGTGGCGGAATCAGGACAGAGGTGGTGTTAGATGAGTCCCCACTTCAGTGCCTGGTCCCACTGCTGCTGGCTTGCCTCCTCATCACCCAAATCTATTTTGATAATCATCAATTTTAGAAGTCTGGATGTCCCAGAGATGATTGCATTGAAGGGAAAATTTGATGTTAACAAAAAATATCCTTTTAAAATACTTTCCCATTGTATTTAATGTTGGAACATTCAGTGCTAGAGTAAAAATGAAAATAGATATATTATTCTTACCCTAATCCTTCCATATATTACAAGGATTTTGTTCCTTTTTCCACTTGCTCTTGGACTATATTTATAAAACTATCTTAGCAAGGTACCACAATAAAACACTCTCCAGCTGACAATGATTTCTTTCTCAGTAGTATTTGAGATTTTCTCTGATACGCAGAACCTTGACAAGACTATAACTGGATAATACTGGTGACATTTCATTCTTCATTTACTAAAAGAAATAGAAGAGAAAGGGGTCCAAATAATGATTTTCTCTTGTGTATTGAAAAAATATTTATCTTTGAATGAGAGGCTGTCTTGTGTGACTTTCTGCTTTGTATGATCAGAAGATTGAAGCATTTCTTTGTCTTTTCCTTTACAAAGGATTCTTGTTTTCTTGTTTAGACCATTCTCAGTTGATTTGACATTAATCTTGGCTGGGTTTATTCCAGTTTTAATGCTGTATGTCAAAGTAAGTGTCCTGCCTTGCTTGTTTTAAACCCCTGAGCATGTCCTTGGAAAGCTAGGTATTTCAAGAAACCAAAACACTTTCACACTGAGCAGTTTTGTTCAGTTAATGACAACTCTTTCTTTGCTTCTTCTTCTGAACCTTCACCAGACACTAAATATAAATAAGGCTCTTAACTGAAGTTTATGAAGTGGTGGTGACTGAAGGTAAGAGAAGTGCCTTTCTGAGTCCATCCTCTGTGTGTGTGTGCCTGGAGATCTGAATGCAATGTGGAGTACTTGCTCAGACCGAAGAAACCTCACAAAACTTGTGTTACTGTTCCTCAAAATGATTGAAAAAAAAGTTGCCTTTTTTCTCAGTTTGATTTAATGGGATATTACACTTCTTTGATATACCTAATATTGTACTTTTTCCTCTGGAGAAATACAAACTCAGTCATTTCCTCTGATACTTTCTTTTTCAAAGTGTGCATACTACAATGGATGAAAACCTGCTCTCTGTTGCAACTTTCTAGTTTGATTCACTTTTTAGTACTTTGATTCTAAATATCGTGGGGAAAAACATCTTTTCCAAGCTAAAATTTCTAAAATTTGACTTTGTGAAATGGCTGAAGTATTTATTTTAATGCCAGCAATAAACAGTCTTCATGTACTTTAGCCTACAGTAATTCTTCCTGAAATGAAAGTAAATGTACAACAAACCAGACTATACTGTGATTGTCTATAGTCATTAAAAAAAGTAAGATCAAAATTGAACCTTTTTTAACAGCCCCACTGAATTATAGCTAGTGGTTGAGAGTATTCCTGGTGCAGAGACAAGACAGTGTTAATGTGTCTGTGTAAGCAATACTGTACATCTATCTGTCTGGATATATGATCATGAGCTGAAGATTGTTTATTGTCAAAGGCTGAGTGGCTAATAAATGCTGGCAATGGCTCGGATTCAGTGGAATGCTGCACAGCTGCAGCATTAGTCAGACTTTCCCTTTTCTGAATTCTGTAATCCCTTCAATACTGCATTAAATATGTTTTTAATATTTATCTGGATAAAAATGTGCTGAATATTGCAACTGTTTCATTCTGATGTTTGTCACGTAGGAAATCTGCATAAGGCAGAAGGTAACGATGTTTTTATCACTAAAACCTAATGCAACTGCTTCTTGCTTTGCTTGCTGTTTCAGAGGCTTGTGCTTGGGCTCTTTACAGCACTTGGTAAGCCTTTCTGATTGCTTGGAGGTGGAGGCATGTCAGAATTTCTGCAGCCAAATTTCAGGTCTTAGTGCTTGGCTGAACTCACTGAACTGACCCGTCACAAGAATCAAAGTTCCTATAGATTTCAGTGTCAGTAGAATTTAGCGGACAGATTTTGGATTTGCTATACTTCATAGTCCAAATCCTTGACAAGCCAGGAGTCAGAATGGTTTATTAATATGTCACTATTTTTTTATTAGTTTTCCTAAGTGATAAGCCGGTCTATTGTTAGCTGGTCCACTTTTTTTTCAAACAATTTTTATCTATGAACCAGATTATTTGGATAACAGTGATTGCAATTAATGATGTGGGAGCAGGGAAATATGCTCTCCTTATGTTGTGAGTTCAGAATTAAGGCAGGGAATCCAAACACATGCAGTTCAAGTTAACCACATGATCTAATGCAGTCCTGGCGATGCTAAGGATCACTGTGTCCATGTGTTTCCACCAGCGATTACTTTCCCAGCTGCTGTTGAAAAAAACAGAAAGCACACCAAATGGAATGGTCTGTAGGCACCAAAGATAACCCACTGCTGCTTGGGAGAATTGCTTTCGGCTTTATGACCTTAAAGGTCTTTTCCAACCTAGTTGATTCTATGATTCTATGATTAGCCTGACCTGGAAACAACTGGGCTGCGTAGGCATTAGGAATGGAGAAGGTCATTAAAAAAACATATTCAAATTCAAAGTGTCTTTTGTACTTTTTTCCCCAGCTGTATTATTAATTGCTTGATCAGACTTAAACAAAAAGCCTATTTAATCCATTAGCTGTAGGTCACTGATTCAAGCAGATTAACAGTAGCAGAAAGTGAAGGATGAATTACTGGTGTCTGTCTAACTACTTCTAGTGTTCGCCTTGCACTTAAAGCTAATTTCAGTCACTTATTGGCAGTCACAGTGGCACCAGCAAGTGAGTGGGTCACGGAGACTAAACCATGCGTTCATCCTGAATGGTCCCTTAAGGAAAAGGTGGGAGAGTGTTGGGGAAGCTTGAATGAAAGTTGCTCCCATTCCATGAAAATGCAGAAAGCCTTAGGAGCCAGAACTGTTGACAACTTCTGGTGCTTAAAAAACCCCGCGTTTGAGTGAACTGCTGCAAGCATACATTGAAAATGAGAAGCCTAGCATTAAGTTGAAACTTCTACATAATAATCTGGAACATAAACTTGCACTGCTTTGTCCCATTATCTCTTTAAGATAAAGACTTTTCATCTAGTCTCTTGACGGTGACTCATTGGCATGACATTTTAAGTGATTCAGATAAACAGAAAAATTGAATACTGCTTTCTTTGTTCAAGAAGAAACTCACAAAAAGTGAAAAGGACAGACCTTGCTTGCTCTCTGTGTTTGGATATTGGCTTTCCAGTATTTTCAAGTACACAAAGCAGTTTCTCATCCCATGCCACTTTACAAAACATTGACAGCCAATGTATATTGCCCATTCAGCTTGTGATGCAATGTGTCGTATTTGGTCTTTATACCCAGAAAAATTATTTATTTTGTAGTAATAGCTTAAAAAGAAATTAGCCCCATCTCATTACAGACACTGCTGTCATGATTTAAGCCCTGTCGGCAAGTCAGCCATGCAGTTTCTACTCCCCTCCCCACCCCCCTCCCGGAGGGATGGGGAGAAGAATTGAAAGAATGTAACTCCCACAGGTTGAGATAAGAACAGCCCAGTAACTAAGGTATAACACAAACCCGCTACTGCTACCACCACTAATAATAATGATAACGGAAATAATGAGGGAAGAGAATATGATACCACCTGCCGAAATGAGCCCAACCGAGCAGAGACTGCCCTTCCGGGTAACTCCCAGTTACATCCCTGGGCATGACGTGCTCTGGTATGGCGTACCTTCACCACCAGGTTCTGCACCCAGGCAGCAATACCTTGCCACAGTGCAGCAGCCCAGATGGGTTTACCTCTGCGTTGCCAGTTGCTCTGCTTCCATTGCTGCAACCACCCCTATGGGGCATTTGCCACCATTCATGAGTCAGTATAGAGATAAAGTACTGGCCACTTTTCTCGTTCAGCAATGTCCAGGGCCAGCTGGATGGCTTTCACCTCGGCAAACGCACTCGATTAACGCTCTCCTTCAGCAGTTTCTGCAACTTGTCGTTGAGGACTCCATACGGCTGCCTTCCATCTCTGATGCTTTCCTACAATACAGCAGGACCCATCAGTAAACAAGGCATATTGGTTTTCACTTTCTGACAGTTTATTATATGGTGGGGCCTCTTCAGCACGCATCACCTCCTCCTCTGGTGACATTCCAAAATCTTTGCCCTCTGGCCAGTCCATGATGACTTCTAGAATTCCTGGACGACTGGGATTCCCTGTTCGAGCTCGCTGTGTAATTAGTGCAGCCCACTTACTCCATGTAGCATCAGTTGCATGATGTGTAGAGGAGACCCTGCCTTTGAACATCCAGACCATCATGGGCAAACAGAATGCCAGGAGGAGCTGTGCTTCAGTGCCAATCACCTCTGAGGCAGCTCGAACCCCTTCATAGGTTGCCAGTATCTCTTTCTCAGTTGGGGTATAGCTGGCCTCAGATCCTTTGTATCCCCGACTCCAAAAGCCGAGGGGTCGACCTCGAGTCTCCCCTGGAGCTTTCTGCCAGAGGCTCCAGGTAGGACCATTCTCCCCAGCTGCGGTGTACAGTACATTTTTTACATCTGGCCCAGTCCGGACTGGTCCAAGGGCTACTGCATGAACTATCTCACGTTTAATTTGCTCAAAGGTTTTGTTGTTGCTCAGGGCCCCATTTAAAATCATTCTTCTTCTGGGTCACATGATAGAGAGGGCTTACAATCGAATTGTAATTTGGGATGTGCATTCTCCAGAACCCTACAGCACCCAAGAAATCTTGTGTTTCTTTCTTATTAGTTGGTGGAGACATTGCTGTTACCTTGTTGATCACATCTGTGGGGATCTGGTGACGTCCGTCTTGCCATTTTATTCCCAAAAATTGAATCTCCTGTGCAGGTCCCTTGACCTTACTCTGTTTTACGGCAAAACCAGCTTTCAGCAGGATTTGGATTATTTTCCTCCCTTTCTCAAAGACTTCTTCTGCTGTATCGCCCCACACGATAATATCATCCATATATTGCAGGTGTTCTGGAGCTTGCCTCTGTTCCAGTGCAGTCCAGATCAGTCCATGGCAGATGGTAGGGCTGTGTTTCTACCCCTGGAGCAGTCGGTTCCAAGTGTACTGGAACCTCCAAGTAAAAGCAAACTGTGGCCTGCACTCTGCTGCCAAAGAAACTGAGAAGAATGCATTAGCAATACCACTTGGCTGCCTTTGACTCTAATTCATAATGAAGTTCTAGCATGTCCGATATGGCAGCACTCAGTGGTGGTGTGACTTCATTCAGGCCACGATAGTCTACTGTTAGTCTCCACTCTCCGTTAGACTCTCGCACTGGCCATATGGGGCTATTAAAGGGTGAGCGGGTCCTGCTGATCACTCCCTGACTCTCCAGTCTATGGATCAGCTTATGGATGGGAATCAGGGAGTCTCGGCTGGTGCGATACTGCCGCTGGTGCACTGTTGTGGTCGCAATTGGCACTTGTTGTCCTTCGACCTTCAGCAGCCCCACAACAGAAGGATCCTCTGAGAGACCAGGCAAGGTGGACAGTTGCTCAATTTCCTCAGTCTCCAAAGCAGCAATACCAATAGCCCATCAGTACCCAGAAATATAGAATCATAGAATCATAGAATAGTTAGGGTTGGAAAGGACCTTAAGATCATCTAGTTCCAACCCCCCTGCCATGGACAGGGACACCTCACACTAAACCATGTCACCCAAGGGCTCATCCAACCTGGCCTTTAACACCGCCAAGGATGGAGCATTCACAACCTCCCTGGGCAACCCATTCCAGTGCCTCACCACCCTCTCAGTAAAAAATTTCTTCCTTATATCCAATCTAAACTTCCCCTGTTTAAGTTTGAACCCGTTACCCTGACTGTCACTACAGTCCCTGATGAATAGTCCATCCCCAGCACCCTTGTAGGCTCCCTTCAGATACTGGAAGGCTGCTAAGAGGTCTCCACGCAGCCTTCTCTTCTCCAGGCTGAACAGCCCCAACTTTCTCAGCCTGTCTCCATACGGGAGGTGCTCCAGTCCCCTGATCATCCTCGTGGCCCTCCTCTGGACTTGTTCCAACAGTTCCATGTCCTTTTTATGTTGAGGACACCAGAACTGCACACAATACTCCAAGTGAGGTCTGGGTTCCACCCCTTGACAGCTTGATGGCATCAGGGTGCACTGTGCACAAGTATCTCCTAGAGCCTTATACTTCTGTGGGACTGATGTGCCAGGCCATCTGATCCACACAGTCCAGTAAATCCGATTGTCCCCTACCTCCACCTGGCTGGAGGCAGGGCCCCTCTAATAGTCGTCACAATGCTGGACACTTAAGTCTTTCTAGGGATTATTCTTCTTTATCACAGGAGCTGGAGTAAAATCAGCCTTTCCGCTCCATCTGGGAACCTGCTCACCAGAGACTGAAGCCACAGCTCTCATGGGATGATTAGTCTTGACCCTTGTTCCTATTTTCAATTCATGCACCCGTTCCTCCAAAGCTGAAGTAGGTTTTCCGTTCCACTTTGTCATGTCTTCTCCGTGATCCTGAAGGTAAGACCGTAGGGTGGCCTGTGGCATATACCTTCTATATCTTCTCTCTCGAACAATAGGATGCATTTTGTTAATAGCTGAGACGTGTGTTGGTACACGTGAGGAGCTGGATAAATCAGATAGATTGTCCCTCAATTGTTTGACATCCTGGGACAGTTTTTCCACAGCTGAGATGATGGAAGGGGTGAGATTGTCTTCAAACTCTCGGAGTTTATGAATCATTTCATCCACTGTTAGTGGTACTATGTCATTCCAGGTTACTGTTGCCAATGAGTGGGCATATGATGACAGTGCATTCCGTGTAAGTTTTCACCACGTCGGTTGTGTACATTTGACTTCATCTGGGTCTATGGGTAAATCCCCGTTATTCGAGTTGATGTGATAGATCATCTCTACGATGACTGATTCCCTCAGAGACTGGATGCCTTTGTCTAAAGTAGTCCACTTGGCCAAATGACTCATAACATCGTCCTTGTATGGAAACCTTTCTTTCACAGCTGCCAAGAGCCACCTCCTAAGACTGAGGGACTTTTTCTCCCTTGCAATTGCTTTGTCAATTTCCCCTTCTCCAGCAAGTTATCCTAGCTGCTTGGCTTCTGCACCTTCTAGTTCGTGACCATCGGCCCCATTGTCCCAGCATCGGAGCAACCAGGTGATGATGTGCTCCCCTGGTTGACGAGTAAAATCTTTTCGCATATTCTGTAGCTCAGTTGAGGTCCAAGGTCGAGAAGTCACCTCTTCTTCTTGTTCTTCTTCGTCATGTGATGATGACTTCTGATCAAATGCTGGACTGGGTGGTGAATACATTGTTTCTTCATCTTGCTTCACCCTTCTTGCCTCTTTTTTGCTTTCTCTTGCATACAGGGTCAACCGATATTGGTACAAATTGGTCCTCTGGTTTAGCTGCAGTCATTATCACTGTGGTTTGAGTAGCAACTGTACTTGTCGCTGGGGGTGGTGGAGCTGCTGTGCTCGGAGCTGGAGTAGCTGCGCTGTCTGTTGCTTTGCCCTCAGATCCAGGGACATTTTTTTATTTTTGAAGGTGCTGGATAGTGTTGAACAAGGCCTTGTAAGCATAGGCCAAGCCCCAGCACGTTGCCATGATTTGTCCCTCTCTGGTATGACCAGGATGACAACACACCTCATTTAAGTGTTTTACTAATTCTTCTGGATTTTGCACTTGTTCGGTGGTGAAATTCCAAAGGACTGGAGGGGCCCATTGACCTAGATACTTGCTCATACTATCCCACACACCCTGCCACTCATGGCTGTCCAGCCTCGGGGAAAATCTCTTGGTCCTCCTATATCATTGTCTAACCCCACACAAGATCCAAACCTGACTCTGCTTAACTCTTGAGATCAGACTTAATGGTCATGGATAAAGCATACTCTATATGTGTGCCAACATGGTGATCCCCATCACAATCAGCAAACAGGTCTCAACAGTATTAACAGGCCATTCAAAAACTTCAAAACTCTCAAATGATGCTGTAAACTGTCTGGGGGGGGGGGGGGGGGGCACTGGGAGGGTAAGAGAATGTCTCCTTCACATGTTGACCACACAAGAAGGAGAAAAAAGATGTGTAATTGCTAAGCACTTCTATTATATACCTCCCAAAGTATAAAGGTGGTGACCACACTGGGAACATAAGCCAGATCAGTTTCATGATCAATGATCCTATTTTATTACAAGTCATTACAGTAAAGTACAATGAGACAAGAACCTTAGCCCAAGCCGTACACTTGAAAAACACTAACACAGCAAATACTGGCTCTAAGCAAGCTACGACATACTTAAACTGTGAGATCAGAAACAACAACTTTGAGAGCCAATAAATCAGCATTGTGACAAGTGGCTATTAATCCGAAACACTGTTTATCACAAATACAATTAGACACACTCCAGTCAGATCTGTCGTTATCTCAACCCTTTGTGCCCCACATTGGGCGCCAAAAAGAACTGTCGTGGTTTAAGCCGTGTCGGCAAGTCAGCCATGCAGTTTCTACTCCCCTCCCCACCCCGCTCCCAGAGGGATGGGGAGGAGAATCAAAAGAATGTAACTCCCACAGGTTGAAATAAGAACAGCCCAGTAACTAAGGTATAACACAAATCACTGCTGCTACCACCAATAATAATAATGATAAAGGAAATAACAAGGGAAGAGAATACGATACCACCCGCCGAAATGAGCCCAACTGAGCAGAGACTGCCCTTCCGGGTGACTCCCAGTTACATCCCCAGGCATGACGTGCTGTGGTATGGAATACCTCTTTGGCTAGTTTAGGTCAGGCTAGTTTTGGGTCAGGAGAAAAAAATGACTGCTACTGCTAAACCCAGGACAACTGCATATTTTTTCAGAGAAGAGCAACAGGTATAGAAGACCCACTTTTGACAGTAAAAATGTATAGATATATTATTATATTCTTGCTGAGTTGAAAGTCACAGCACAGTCAGTCAAACACTTTTCTTGTCTGGCAGAAAACATTGCCTATCAGTTTTTCTGTCTTATGTGGTTTCTGTGTTTTCTTTTTCAAGATTGGTGTCAAGAAACACAAAGTCCACGGAATGGAGAATATTAGGTATCTGCCAAGTGAGTACAGATATGTGTGTTGGGAACTTCACCACACCACAGGATGTGTCTGATGAACTGGAAAGCTGAGAGATCATAATTATAAAAGTAAGGTACATTGAAACATTGAGTAATATGCATATTCCTCCCTTCTGTCCCTGGCAGGTCACCCATGCTGTTGTCACAGTTGCAGCTTAGTGACCAGCTTTTACACCACTGTTCCCTCTGGTAAAGTCACAAACCCCAATCCACATGGACTGTTTTGATGCCATGTCACATTTATTTAATTGGTTTTCCACTGTCACACCACAGCTGCTTTTGATATTGCCCAATCAACATTTTTCTCACTCAGCAAACATGTTTTGCATTATGTTTTCCCCAGATCAACAGGCATTCCTTTTTCTATCAGATGAAACTTCCAGCCCTTAGTTTCAAGTGCTGTAGGCTCCTTTCTCTTAGTCCTCCTTGGTTTCTGGCTGCGTACTATTTTTCCAGTCAAACATTGCTTCTGGCCTTTATTCAGATGCTACCACTTGCAAATCACTGTGAGATATGTGAAATGAAGTTTAGGTTATTACTAAATATTGTAGCTCCCCTTACAGTATCTCTGCTCTTCCCCATACACAAATTTTTGTGTTAACATTATACAATCATAGAATCATAGAATAGAATATAAATCATTATCATTTGTTTATGGTCAAGGAAGACCTGACCTCCACTGAGTTTTACAGTCCTTGCCTCAAACAGCCTGTTTTATTTGCACAATTTGCTGGTTTTCTATCTGTGCTGGTATTGTATGGCTGTGTCAGCACATACCGACTGCATACGAGTTTGGCAATAAGCAGCAGACAGATGGGTGGCTCATTTGCCCCCTACCAGTGATTAGCTTGCTCACAGTGGCACTAGCAGAAGTATGGCCCCGTGCTGGTGCTGTCCCTCAGATGGTCTATGGACCTGGGACAGCGCAGGTTGTACCTGTGGCCATCCCAGTGTGGTGGTGTGTGGGCACCCTTTGGAGGCTATGGAATGTAGAATCATAGAATGGTTTTGGTTGATAGGGACCTTAAAGCTCATTTGATTCTCACCCCCTGCTCTGGGCAGGGACACCTGCCACTATACCAGGGTGCTCTGTTCAGCCTGGCCTTGAGCACTTAAACAGCTCCCTGTGGAGCGTGATCCATTCTACTGTGGGACGTATTGTGAGATGGGCTCTGCCACTGGTGGGATGGCTACCTCCCTGCGCCCCATTGCATGTTTGAGCAGATCATATTGCATGGCTTTGACCCTTAGCTGTGCGGCCCACCAAAATTATTTAGTTATGGAAAAAAGTGGCACAAGAATAACATGAAGGAATTTTACGGCACACAAATGCTATTATACAGAGATAGGTATCTGCAATTTTTTTGTTCAGTTTGGGGCCACTTTCACAGATACACAAAGCAGCTGGTCTGCACCTGGTTTGTATCCAAAAAGGCCTTGCTCATGAATAAGTACATGACTAAAAATAACATTGCAGGTCTAATCTACTTACAGTCATAAAAACTTCAACTTCACTATGGGTGCCCTGAAATAAGGAATGAAGTAATTTTGTCAAGTTTTAATGCAGAATCATTTTTTATTTGCATTATTTAAAGTGGAGTTTAAGGCCAAGAAAGTGTATAGCCAGACATTGTTTGGGGGGATGAAAACACGATTTCATGTTTATTTTTCTGTCTGGAAGGTGGTTGATAATCCCGACAATCAGCATATAGTCTGGCTGTTGGACTTCCAACGGTAGTTGTTCTTATTGTCAATCTGGATCTTCAGTAACTAGGTTCAAGTTACAATTTAGAAAACACAGAAGATATCTAATAGTAAAAAGAAGGTTCCATGAAAAGAAAACCATGAGGGTTAGATGCCTCCTCTTAGGTTTTTGTAGAGTCTTATTTTTTGTGGTTAGATGTGTTCTGTCCTTTCTGAAAGACAGAAGCAACAAGTTTGCCTTTTCACTGTAATTGATTATTTAGTTCTTCAGCTAGTCTATTTTCTCCGAGCATGGTCAGAAATGAAGTGTCTTTCTACTGCAGTCCACCTGCTTTATGTAAAACACAGATTGCAATTGTGCTCTTTTTCTCTACCACTGTTACACAGTCCTCAAAACCATCTCTTCCATCCTGAGTCTGAGAAAGAAATCATGGCTACTTGCCACTGGGCTTAAGCAGAGTCCTTTAATAGGAAAACTACATTTACTTAGGAGAATAACATCATGTGGCAGGGCTATGGCAACAATAACACCTCTACTGCCAGAAAACACTTAGCCTGGGTGGCTCAGATGGCCCAAAATATTTAAGAGCATTTTTCTTATACTGTAAATTCCCTACGGTACATTATTTTCTACTGAAAGCTAATAACTACCCTGTCTGTAAAGCAACTGGTCTTAAGTTTATTAGCTTGCAAGACAGAGAAATAACAGACACATATCACTGACATTTAACAAAGATATCTTTCATGGGTTTCTGTATTTTTTCACATGCACCACACGTTTCTCTTTAGTTAGAAAAACACATTTTGAACCACATTCTGAGTAACTTCTTACGAAGCAAAGCACATTTTCCAAAAAGTCCTTAGTGCTTCACCAAATACTGAGTCCCTTTTCAGAAAGTTCTGAAGGTTTTTGCAAGAGAAATAACATGTCAGCTTCCCCAGTGAAAGCTGTTTCACCCTTGCCGCAGTAGCTGTAGTATTTTCCTTGGCATAATGGGAGAACATCATCTTATTCCTGCATTGAAGTGGAAACGATTGCACAAATGATTTTCATGTGAAAGTGGCTTCTTCAGGCAGTATAAATCCACATTCACGCTACTTTAAAAGTATATTATTAGTCTGTTTCTTTCAGTAAAGGAGTGGGTCACAAGAAGATGGTGCATGTGATCACTGTAGAGCAAAGGTGTAGTAGCAGTATGTTCTGCCGGTTAATTAGAACTTTCCACTATCTGGATACATCTTGTGGGTGAGTGATGCTACACAGAAGGTGGTCCAGTCAAACATGAATATTTTTGTCCTGGAAGGAGTCCACTTTCAGATAATAATTTTAGCCACAGAATAGTGAGACTGTAAGAAGCTAAAAGCTACCCTTGACTCCTGTATTTTTAACAGGCAAATCTGTACAAATTAACTGGTGCTCAGTGACACAGTACACATTGCTGGTTTGTTCTTCCACTGACCACATCCTCTTGAATTAACAGCAAGTCCCATGTGAACTGGCCAAGATCGCAGTAAACAGCAGGTCCTGCAGAAAAAAAAATGGAGAAAAATGGGTGGCAAGCTTGGTAAAATTATTTCTATTTTAAACTGGCCTCTACAATTTTTGGAATCTGAATTTTGCTGTGAAAAGAAGAATTTCAAAAGAATGCATCTCCCAAGTGACTGAAGTTTTGAGTTGAACCATGTGGAACTTCAAAAGCTGAAGCTGCAAGTTGTGAAAGTCCTCCTTGAGGGCCTGGGGCTCTGCTGAAGTTGTGGCGAAAGTTTTGTTAGCTTAAACGGGAACAGGAACAAGACTTTGAGTATTCTTTTTTAAAGTCCATGAAGAAGTCCAAGTACCAGTTGCCCTGACTAGTAATAAGAAAAGTTCAAAGGAGAACAATAGTTGTACATCCTGGAATGTCAATGTTAACAGCCCAAACTGCAGCCCCAAACTCTTAATAAGACGAAAAGCAGAGGGACTAATTTTCTTTTGTGACCCAAGCACACCACAGGCTACTCAGAAACCTGCCTGGGTGGTATGTTAGAGGACAAGGAACTGAGATAAAAATATTCAGGAATGATCCAAGCTTCACACTAAAGAGAAGCTTGTGTGTCTAGGGCTAAAAGGGGGAATGCTGGTGTTTTATAGTCTAACGGTTTCAAATGACTTACAAGGAAGGTGTATATTTCTGTCTTTATTGGCTCACCTACTTAAAGGTGCACAAAGGCACAATGTTTTATTATCACAGTGCCAGTGGGGCTTCAGTTGTGAGCTTATGAGACTGGTGTCTCTGCATGATCCACACAAAGAGTAGGCATATGACAGAAAGCAAGCTGTTCCTCTTCATCACCCTCTTCTCCAAAACTTTGACATGACAAAATGTTAACTTTTTTTTTGCATGAGTACTGATTGCTAATTTGGGTAGAAATTATTTGGCTACAATACTTGTGGAAAAAAGCACAGAACACTGGGAAACATTTGAGGATAGTACAACCCTGGGTTTTATTTGGACAGTTTCCCAGGCACTACAGAAATGGAAGCATGGTGCTTTTACATTTCGAATTGGAAATAAAATGGCCTTTTAAGAGGTATTGCAAAGTACTACATTTAGAATCTAGCATTCAGGTTGCTTAAAAAAATTTGCTTGTCCCTTTCAACCTACCACTAGAAGCAAAGATGGCAAACGGCAAAAAAAGGCTTCCTAAGATGCAGTGAATATTCATGTAAGAAATCCAAACTAGGCTTCCACATATAATTAACACACTGAAGGTGTTCCAGGCAGCCTCGTGGAAGGCAGCCTTATCAGATATACATGCCATCTACACATTCTTTAATTGCTGACAACACAGCAGATCCAGTAGTTCCTTTGTTTTGGATTATTTTATGACTACACCAAATTCAAACTTTAAAGTATCTGGAGTCACAGATTCTGTTTTATCTTAAAATCAGCAAGAAATATGGTAATGTAAATGCAGTGATGTTTTAATGAATAAAATTTGCTCCTACTTACAGTATTGTATATTTGAATATGACCCTTAGATATGTAGGAATGACTGCCTAAGAGAACCCAAGGGCAAATATTTACATATTTCATCATGGCTTGACTTTGCGAACGAAGATTTGGGAAGGGCTTTACCCACGCTTACTACAAGTGCGCTGATGACTAAAAAGGCCAATGTGGGACAGGGAAATCTGCTTGCAAAAAGCACAGTGGAAGGTCTCCTTGGGTGGTATAGGCGGGGTGTGATTCTTTCTACGTTGTCTTTTCTCCTCGAGACTAATTCTGCGTGTGCTCTCAAAGGGGACAACGGCATTATGTACGCTGTGTCTCCAAGTCTCCCGATTGGAGGCCAAGGTGGACCACTGGTGGTAATCAATATGGCCAAGGCTGAGGTATTTTTTCAGGGAGTCCTCTCTTCTCTGGAGCACTTCTCTTGCGGTAACTGGTGGTGAGTTCACTGTAAAACACAATCTTAGAGAGGCGGTGATCCTTCATCCTAGAGATGTGCCCTGCCCAGCGCAGCTGTGATTGCAGCAATAAGGCCTTGATGATGGTGACCCCTGCCTGTTCAAGGACAGTAACATTTGACACATAGTCAGTCCAATGGATGTTTAGAATTGTACAGAGGCAGCGCTGATGGAAACGTTCGAGGAGTCGCAGGTGATGGCGGTAGATAACCCATGATTAAGACCCATATAAAAGAGCAGACAGTAAAATGGCTCTATAGACACTAATCTTTGTACTTTTCTTCAGGTGTTTATTGCACCAGACTCTTTTATGGAGTTTTCTGAAGGCTCTATACGCCTTTGAAGATTGTGAATAAAGTTGGTGCTAGAACGCAACCTTGTTTCACACCATTGGTTACTGAGAAGGACTCAGAGAGTGCATCGCCATATCTGACTTGGCCTTGCTGATCCTCATGTAACAGAATAATCATTTTGAGGAAGTTGGGGGGACAACCTAATCGTTCCAAGATCAGCCACAGGCCTTTTCTGCTCACAGTATCAAAAGCTTTGGTGAGGTCAATGAAAGTTACATAGAGCCCCTTATTCTGTTCTCTACACTTTTCTTGCAGTTGTCTGAGAACAAATACCATGTCTGTGGTACTTCTATTAGCTCTAAAACTGCACTGACTTTCAGGTAAAAGTTATTCTGTGATAGCAGGTACTAATCTGTTCAAAAGTATTCTTGCAAGAATTTTTCCAGCAATGGAGAGCAGAGTTATACCTCGGTAGCTTGAGCAGTCTAACACCTTTTTTCTTATACAGGGTGATGAAGATTGCATCACGAAAATCTGATGGCAGTTTACCTTGTTCCCAACAGCGCACAACTAGCTCGTGAAATTTAGCATGAAGTGCTTGATCTGAATGCTTTCAGATTTTGGGTGGGATTCCGTCAATCCCAGCTGCCTTGCCTGTTTTCACCTGCTGTATAGCCTTAAGAGTCTCTCCCATGGTAGGGGCTATATCCAATTCATTTTTCACCAGATGTTGTAAAATGTGTTGGATTCCTTCGCCTTGGACTACACAGTTAGCACTAAAGAGTATTCGAAAATGTTCAGACCAACAATTCAGGATGGAGATTTTATCTGTAAGAAGCATTTGGCCATCTGCACTAAGTAAGAGGCTTTGAACCTGAAATGTGGGTCCATACACTGCCTTCAGGGCCTCATTGAATCCTCCGTGGTCACCCAAATCTGCACATAATTGAGTCTTTTCTGCTAGGTTGAGCCACCACTTGTTCTGGATGTCTCAAAGTTTCTGTTAGAGTTTACTACATTCAAGACAGAAGGATGCTTTTCTTACATGGCAAAATGGCTGAGCGATGCATGCTTGCTCTTCTTTGTCAGCAATTCCTGGACCTCCTGATTGTTATCGTCAAACCAATCTTTGTTTTTCTTTAAGGAAAACCCAAAGGATTCTACGGAGGACTGCAGGATGCTATTTTTAATATGTTGCCAAAGCGCTTCAGGAGAAGAATCTGTAAGATGGTCTTCAAGCCTAGTTTGAAGGTTAGCCTGAAAGCTGTCCTCACTGCAGCTATTTGAAGACTATTAACATTGAGCCTCCTCCTCAGAATGCTGCCCCTCTTAGGTTTGGGCTTAAAGTGGAGGTTAAGTTTGCAACGCACGAGGTGACGGTCTGTTTGACATTCTGCAGTAGGCATCACTTGGGTGTGAAAAGACATTGCAAACATTTCTCTCGTGCACTAAGACATAATCAATAAGGTGCCAATGTTTAGATCGAGGATGCATCCAGGTTGTCTTCAGACTGTCTTTCTGCTGGAAAATAGTGTTGGTGATGGTAAGCTGCTGCTCTGCACAAAACTTTAACAAGAGACGACCGTTATCATTGCAGCTACCAGCACCGTGCTTGCCTAGTGCTCCTTTCCAAGCTTCAAAGTTCTTACCTACTTGGGCATTGAAGTCACCAAGAATTATGATCTTATCATCTATAGGAACCTTTTGAGTGAGGCGACACTGGTCGGAGTAGAATTTGTCTTTTTCTGCAGGGTCAGCTTGCAGAGTTGGAGCATATATGCTGAAAAGAACAACATGTTGCTTATTGTGTAGTAGAAGACGAAAGGAGATAATACAATCAGAATGACCTATCAGCAAATTTTCAAGTCTAGAGATTATGGTGTTTTTAATTGTGAAGCCAACTCCAGAAAGATGACTCAGTTTTGGATTTGCCTGACCAGTAGACTGTATAGCCGGCACCATGTTCTTTAAGGCTACCTTCCTCATGAAGGCAAACTTCACTGAGAGCAGCAATATCAATGTTGAGTTCTGACAGTTCATGGGCAATTAATGCAGAACGGTGCTCAGGATGCCCACTGTTCGCTGTATCAAGCATGGTTCTGATGTTCCAACATGCGAGTGTCAGTCTGGACACACCTTTGGAGGCAGGTGTATGCCTTTGTCTCTTTGTCTTTAATCGACCGTAACTAACCAGGTGGAGTGGGAGATGAGCTTTGGTTAAGCCACCTTTTCTAGGCCTCTCTCCATATGGAGCAAGCAGTGCTCTCCTTGAAAAAAGGCTGCTTGGTCATTTAGGGTGCTGCAGAACAAGGCTGTCATCTCCTGGGTCAGTCTCGAGCGACCAATGTCCTGAACCACCTGCATGCAGGGTTGGGTCTGCGACTTCCAATGCACCTTGTCACCTGCCGCTATGTCCCTCGCCTGTCGCTACAGGGCTTTGCAAGTGTGGGCAAACCCTTCAAGCCTGTGCAATGGATTTTTTAGGTGAGGTGCAGCGTGCACAGAAGTGGCCCCACCCTTTACACCTGAGGTTTATCTGCCACAGCCTAGATAGCTAGGACAGTGACAGCAAAGTCCTCAGGGCGTAGGTTTTGTAAGAGTGTCCTTCTCTTAGATGGAAGACCTTACAAGGCTAGACGAGCTCCATCAGCCCAGGTTTGAAGTTAGAGTTGTCCTTCTCCTATGAGGATGGTTGCCCGAAGGCTAGTGAGCCCATCCTGCCCATGGACACACTTTGCCTGACCCTTCAGTTGGGACCTGTCTGGCATGGGAGACCCTACCGGAGGCATGTGCTGCCACCAGCATAGCTCCCGACCCCACAAGGGCACACTGCTCTTTCCCCAGGACAAGAGGGTGTCCGTGAAAGAGTTACATATTTACAAATTACAAATAAGGACAGGTTGAATGTTGAAAGCCGTTACAATGTTTTTCCATGAAGAACAACAGTGACAAAATGGTGCCTGCAAAAAAGGGTGGAGATGTGTTCTCATGTCCATACATATCTTTTCCCCATTCACTTTGTAGCATTTATTTCAGTCAGTGGAGGGTTTCTTTGTCTAGCAGTTTGGACTCTTTTCCATCCAGCTCCTGGCACTACTGCAGACACTGACCAGAGGAGAAAAGGGATTATTTGGGTTACGCGTCTGCCCACCTGGTTTTTTTCAGTTTCCTAAGTGTTTCTGTGGTTTTTCATGTGCTTTCAACAATATTTTTCAAGGTCTATTGTTCTAGCATAAAATGTAACAGTTACTATACCCAGAATACTTGAAAATTACTATCCTGTGTTTCTTCTGCATTCTGTAGCCACTAAACAAACACAAAAAGACTTGCATCTAGCAGGAATAAAGTGAACAAAGCTGTGACAGCTCAGAAGAGAAGGTGGCAAAAATAGCTTTAAATCTGGGGAGCTTCTTTCAAAAGCTGCTTTGTTTAGTGTTCAGAGTAGATCTGTCTTTCCATCTCCTTCTGCTTGGAGGAAATGTTTGCCTGGTAAACTGGAGACAATTTACAGGTGGTGGAGGCAAATTTGGGGCTTGCAGTCAGTCCCTTATCTGTCTACATGCACTGTTCACATGTGATTAATATGTGCTGTGTTAAGCGTGGGTAAAGAGTCCTGTATGTGTGACTGACCAGACAGTTCTGCTTTGAGTAGTATGCATCCTAGGCCAATATAGAAATAATTTAATACTGCCAGCAAATACAGTGGTTTTCTGTAAAAGTTAGAGAATGCGGTTTGTAATTTGAAACTGTTGTACAAATGCAGAGACGTGTATTTATTGAAGGGTTTTCACATACCACCTACAAGAGAAGAACACTAGTTTTTTAGATGTTTCTCTATTTGTTTGGGTTTGGGTTTTTTGGGTTTTGTGGCTTTTATTTTTAATTGTAGCATAGTCTTAAAATTCAGATTTCAAACCCTTATTTTTACAAAAAAAAAAAAAAAAAAAAAAAAAAAAAAAAAAAAGAGGTCATAAATACCTTTTTCTTTTTCTTTTTTTTTTTTTTGTTTGTTTTGGGTTTTTTTTTTTTGTTTTGTTTTTTTGTTGTTTTTTTTTTTTCATTTATCCCTTTTCCAAAGTACGTTGACTTCTGATAAAATGCAACTAACTCTACATGTAGTCCATAAACACCAGAATTATGGGCTTGAGTTTCAAAATTCTGGAGATTTACATATTTATTCAGTTAAGTAGCTTTAGCAGAATATATTTTTATACAACAAAATCTACCCCTCGAAGTTCAGCAATCTACTTCTATTCCTTTTCCATCCTTTGAAAAATCTAAATGGAATGTGTCAGTAGCTGTTGCACAGTGATGACTTGCAAGTATTACTTCTTGCTACAAATAATGCAGTCTGGGTGAAAGACATTTGAAGGTAAGCTGCTGGTTATGGACATTTATCACGTCCTCAACCCCTAAAATGGCCCAAAATTCATGCAGTGCTGAGTAAACAATATGTACTTTGGAAAAGGGCTTTATGTTTGGGAAAGGCAAAGAGAGGACACAAAGAATTTAGGTTTTCCATCTTTCTTTCACTCAGTGTTATTGAGCAGTAAGAATTCATGCGTTAAAAAAAAAAACAAAAACCCACAAAAAAAAAAAACACACCAAAAAAAAAAAAAAAACCAAAAAAACCAACAACAAAAAACCAACCCTGTCTACTTGTTAGGGATCTATTTTTACACTAGTAGCAGGACAAGGAAAATGATGTGTACTACAGTAATGTAACAATTACTTTACAGGAACAGATAGCATGTTGTATATTGTGGCACTGGAAGCACTTTAGACATATATTCATAGTCTACCAGTTATCAAGGTGCACTTTGGGTTCCCCCCAATTTTATCATTTCAGGAAAATAATTATTTTTTTTCCTAAAATTGGAGGACTTCAATATCCAGAGATTCCTACCTTGACTGTTAAAGTTGCGTAGGCTTATCAATATCTCAGCTGCAGTAGAAAGGTTAATAAAAATAAATGCTATAGTTATAAAGAACTTTTTTTTTCTTCCACAAAAATGTGCTATAAATGGCATTATCACTATGCCTGAAATTGCAATTTGCCCATTATGAAGGCATGAAACAATTTGGGACATTTATTTCCCCACGCTATAGTAGTTTATAGATGGAATGACGCATTAATGGAAGAGTCTATAAATGAGTGCTAACTATGTGACCAGATTGATTCAAATGGGATGAGTTCTCATTTATTTTAATTGATAACTTCAGTCATTACCTGAGAGAACAAAATAGTAATGACAGTGACAGTTATTGGGAAACACACATTGAAAATGATACTTCCAGGGTTTTATATATGTGATAGAAATTTATAGTATGGTAAATTATCTAGGGCAATTTTTTTGTTGTATTTTTATTTCACAGATTTCAGGAACAGTAAAAAGAAGTATATTATAGGAAAAATGCTGCTGACAGTGGGATTAATAACTTATGAATAAACTCTTTAGCCTCTAGTTAAATTGGACTGCTTTTGAACTTAATTATACTGATCCTGGAATATTAAAATTTAATATTAAAATTGTATTTTAACAACTAAAAATGGACTAAACACTTCATAACCTGTGCTTAAGCAGAAGTCATCTGTAAACATTGTTTATATATATATATTTATATTTATATATATATTTGGTTCAGTTTAATATTGATGTAAAAGCCAAGTTGTTAAATTGAAAAGAAGAAAAAAAAATTGGGTATTTTTTTTTGGGGAGGGTTAATTATTTGTATTTTGTATTTGTATTCTGTCTGATGATAAACTAAGAATAACTATGAAATATGGAAAACCTGTATTTTCCATAGAATAAACTTTATTTAGAGGTCTTGCATAGGTTGTACCAAGATGAACTTATGGCTGAGCTTTTCATGAGGATCAGTAAGATGCAGTTTTTGGAAGGTTTAGTACAAAAGCAGAAGAGGAAAACAAACCCAGAAAACCCCTTACCTCCTGGGTTCGCTATCTCCTCCTTCTCCAGATCTGTCTGTTCTCATTTAGGTGAGCTTCATCCCAGGAAAGCAGCATGTCTCACCACAGATTTATAGACCAAGACTTAAATGAGTGCTAACATTAGAAGTGCATGCAGACCTCTCCAACATGGAATAAGAGAGATTATAAAAGAAATAAATTTGAAAAACTGATAGTCATTTTTATGTCAGTAATAAAGTCAGTTATTTTTAGGAACATTTTAATACAGATTATTTACAGTGTAAAGCTATTATAAATTTTAATGAATTATTGGTAAAAGTTGTTTATATATTTTCTTGTGGAAAGGGTTCTCACCATAAATATATATATGTGTTTATGCAAAGACATTTCAGAGGAATCATAAACTGGATAAAGTCTATACTGAAGAAATTAGACTCTTCTTCCTGTCTGATAGTAGAAGATCAAATCCCTCGAGGCTTTGTTTAAACAAATTCATCAACCCTTTGAGAGTGTAAGCTCTTGAAATAAAAGAACAATGCTATAGACAACATTGAGTTTTTTAGGCCCTTTGCTGTTAGACCTTTCTTGATATACTGCTGGACTAAACTCATTAACTACTGGTTCTGTAATAGTCTCCAGACCAAATTTTACAACTTCCACTTCAACTTCCGTCTTCAGCTCAGTCTTTGACCTGCTGTCCTTGTTAAATCCTTACATGAGTGCTAGCTTAATTTCAGGGGGAATACTGGGGCTTCTGATCTGTGGGAGATGTGGTAAATTTTGCATTATTTTATGCTTCTTACATCATCCGTAAGTTTTAATGCAAAACCTTAGAAACAACAGATTCATGTGACTGTAACTAATTCTATCAAAAATCTAATCCATACTTACCCTTTAAATAGCCTAATTTCTGACATGAGTCCTCTTTTAAAACACTGTAGCACCAGATTCCTTGGCAATCAGCCTTTCTTCCACAAAACCAATTTTTCTTACACTTTTCTCCACATCAGTATGAATCAGTATAAATTAGCAGGATGGTATTCTGCAAATTATATTTCAGAATAGCATTTGTATATAAGGAAATGGAAATATAGTGGGAAAATATTTATGGCATGTTTAGATGAAATTGGTCAGCGAAAATAACTATAAGCAAAATCTCTGAATGTGGGTGACAATGATTTACAGTCTGTTTAAATTTGTATTTGTATTTTTAAGGGGATACACTGATATGGCCACTGAAAATCTGTTATTTTGAAAGTTATGAGTAGGTTTGCATAATAAGTCTAGCTTTAGGACTAAAATGTAGAAATGCTGTCTTAGTTGTATTGAACGAACACCTGACACAAGAAAATATATTCCTGAATCATGAATTATAAAAGGGAACAATGAACATTGTATAGGAAATAACATCTTCTTCATGAGAGAAAATATATGTGGAACTGGATTTGGACATTTATTTTTTGTTGCAGTTCTATACTGTCTCTCCTACCTGTCATATAGTGGAATGCATTCACTATCTGTCCTAGAGTTGTGTGTGGGTTTTGCTTTGTGCAAGGGACTTTACACTCCAAATGAAGCCACCATAGAACATGAAAATAACAGACAAATGGAAGGGTAGGAAATTAAGAACAGGAGATAAAGTAAATAAAATAAAAAGCAAGAACACCAGCTGCTGGAAATTAGTGTAGTTCTACTGAAGCCCATGCAATTACACTAACTGAGCAATTGATTCATTATATTTATTTGTTTTACTCTTTATTCCTTCCTTTCATTGAAGCTTTGAATTAACTGAGCTGAATTGACACCAGCTGAAGAGTAGTTCTAATGTGCATCCTGTACATAGCAAACTGGTATCTGTAAGGAGAAGGAAGGGGCAAAGTGGGTAGCTTCTGAGGAGGTCTTTGAAGGAAGAGTCACCATCTACCTAGATTATAATTGTGCTCAAGTGTGTATTCTCATTTTTGCTTTGTTTTTTTAATCCTTTTTTCCTTTTTTCCCCAGCACAGGTCACCCTAATGGGGAGTCTCACTGTTGGTGTGGGTACATTGGGCTGCACCAGACCTTCGGGGACAGCAAGCAAGCCATCAAATGAGGTAGCAGCAGGTATGGTGAGGTCATAGCCACACTACCGAAAAACACAAAAAATGAGTGCTCTTCCGTTCCCCTTGTTTTTCAGCCTGTCCTCAACCCTTTTTGCAGTGAACCTGAAAGCAGGTCACAAATGTACATCACCATGTTTGCAGTGTGGGTAATGAGTGGACCAGGTCTCAACTATGCTGTGAGATGATCAAGAGGGTAAGGGAGATGCACTCAGAGGAAACGCATGGTGTGAGGTGGCAGCTGAGTAAATCGTCACAATAGTGGCAGAAGAAAGACAGGAGTAGGAGTGCAAAATTACGGTTCGTAATGAATGCAGGTTTTGACTGATTTGGGATTTTTTTATGATGACTTTTAATTTTAACTTGGAAAGCAAAATCTATATTTTTTACTAGAGCTTCATGAATAATTGACGACTGTTTTGAAATGTATTTTCAATACAAAAGACATTTCTAATCCAGATTCTATTTCCTATAGTTGTTATACATTAAATCTCTCCTGAATCAAAGATTTGCTCCATTGTTCATTCAATACTTAAATATCTATATAGGCTTGTACAATTACTTGGAAATACATTAAAAGAGCATTAATTTGTGAAGTTCTCTAAAGCAAGGAGTGCTAACAGTACGTGGATTTGCAGTTCTAATTCATCTGCCTTTTCCATTAAGGTACAGTCTTAATATACATGTTCACACATAATCTAGGCAGTTTCCTGCTATTTCTCCTTCCTTTTCATTATCCACTGCAGAGCCCTTTTGTGTCTTTAAGGACTGAATTAAATGTGAAATTATACATTTGCTTTTGGTTTCATTTAAGGTAGTCATCAATGTACCAGCTAGATACCTGGAGAATATTAAGGCATGTATCTCCTTTTGACATACATGGCTACTATTTCCATCTTACAGAGAGACAACTATAAGAGAGGGGGACAGCTGTTTAAAATTACATCAAGGCAGATTTAATCTGGTTAAGTAAAAAGGCTTAAGAGGGCCGGGTATCGATCTTCATTCACTGAGATGAAAATCTATTTGGGGGTGCCTATTTTTTAGTGGAAAAAAAATAACTCAGTGTGAACAAAATGCCATTATGTGTGAATGTAACGTTTTCACTATGCATTACTATGAGGGATTTGGCTACGAAGAGCTTTTACATAGATGTTAGCCATCTGAGCTGCAAAGCTGCCCTTTCTATGTTTATAGTCTTGAGGGATGTGGCTGTTTTGGAGGTTGGTCGTGAGATGAAGTAGCTCATTGCCCTCCTGCAGATGAACACTAGAAATTACAGACTGAGGTCACAGGCCCATGAGCTCAGAGCTTTTTTTCAAATCCACATGAAATTTCACAGTACAAGGGAAAGTCACTTTTGTGACCTGTTGGCTCCCTCTGTGCTGAATATTAAAATGATTACTGCAAACAGTGGAGTTGTTGAACTTGAAATAATTTTGTGTGACATATAGGACAACTCAGCTATAAAGAACTATCTTAACTACTAAAATAAAACTCATGTTACCACCAAATATGTCTTCAGGTGGTGTGTTGTAATGGCCTTTACTTGGTATCAGATGCCTAATTCAAAATGCACTTCACTATCAAGTCAAAACCCAGCAAAATTAATTATAATGAAGAATTCTATAAAAGTAGAGCAATATAATTTCCATTGCTAGTTTAACTGCATGATCCTATGGTTCTTTTTGACTAAACAGGTATTATTATATTATATATAATTATATTATTATTATAACAAACAGGTATTTATTTTAAGCAACAAAGTTCTAAATTTGAAGAAAACTGGATACCCTGTTATAGTAATGAATGCTATTTGGTGAAATTTCTACTCATGCTGAAATATAAATTGTAAACATCCCTCTTTACTAGTTCTCTCAAGATTTTCTGTTCCAAATGGTCTTCTCACGTTATTCAACCTACCACGTTTCTGTGAAGAGATTAGTTTTGAAAATCATATTGCTGGTAGAGAATTTTTTTTCATTATTCATTCTGAATTCATTAATAATATGGGTAGAATTACAGTCAAATACTTTTCCTCCGTGAAAAAGCAAAGAGATTTTTAGCACATGTTCTTTTCCTGTGATGAGTATGCTTTGCAGAGAAAACTTCCAATTTGATTACCCATCTGATAATTTAATTTTATATAGCAACAAATAGTAGCTATCATACATGATGATTACCAAGATAACCTACCAGCAGCTAAGGTAAAAAAAGAGTACCTTGACTAATGAAATATGTAAACAAAACACTGATCTTTATTTTGAACATAAGGATCCCACTCACATTATTTTCCCATACAGCTGAAAACTATAATTGTATCTAGTATGTCCTAATGAGAAAGAAACTAATTCTCTAGCTGTAAAACAGGTGTAGCCATGGGGGTTTTTTGCATATGTGGCATAAAACAGAGAGGAGAGGGTGCAGTGGTCAAAGCCTAAGGCTTTGGTGAGGAACAGAGTGAGAGGCAGAGCAAAAAGGTGAGGGAAGGATCCCAGGAGAGAGTTTGGGAAAGGAAAGTGAAAGCTGTTATCTGATTATTACTGGTGCATGTGTCCTTTTACTACAAAGCCCTTTTTGAAGTTAGTGGTGATTTTTCATGAAGGACTGGTGACTGCGATCAATGAGAGTCTTGTGCTTCTGTAGATTTTCTTTCTTAGCAATGCAGTATGACAAAACAGAAAATGTTTTTGTCAGCTACAATAGAGATCCATTTTCATCCAATGCAAAGATCTGCAACTCTTATTTCTTGCAGCCAATTCCCTAATTGCTAACATGCTTCAGTAGCTGCATGTAGTGTGCCAAAATGAAACCGTACCTGAGACCTGAAAGAGATAAAATGTGAGCAAATGTATGAAGTAAAACATTAGGAATTCTAGTAAAAACAGATGAAAACTAAGAAAAGATGAAATAAAAACTGACATGAAATCATGCCTAAACTTCAAACAGAACCTGAAAATGTATTTGTTCTCTCTCAAAACCAGAGGTATGAGGAAGAATCGGGTGTGACTCCCCTCTTACTACCTCTGTTATTTTCCAGTCAAAATCACAAGTACCTGGCCTGACTCAACCTGGGAATTGAGAAAGTTGTTGTGAAGATTTTCTAATTCCCTGACGTGGTATAGGTCAGATCATGTTCTCAGACTTACAGTTTTCTTTTATAGCTCTAGTGAAACATGCTTTTCCTATTCAACATGTTGGCAACTCTTCTTGCTTTTATAACTGTCCAGTCTTTTCTTGAATGCTAACAAATTCTTAGCTTTGGTGCTATCTTGTTGCAAAGAAAGGCTATTTATGCACTATGTTAAGTGTTTACTTTTGTCTGTAAAGCTACATAATAAGGGCAGGCTAATAAATACATCTCTCCAGAATAGCTTGACCTAAAAAAAAAAAAAAAAAAAAGAAAAAAAAAGAAAGAAAAATGTTGTTATTGGGTTTTTGGTTGGTTTTTTTTACAACTTTTAGGAAAATAGCTAAGAAAAATGTTATGGAAACATATAAGTGAATTCTTTAGGAAATTCTATACCATGAACTATGTTTTTAATGTATCCATATCAAAGCACAGATGAAAGAAGGTTTATTATAAGTGTTGATATTTGAATCTCTAATTCCAGTTTGTTTCTTTGCCTGTCTCCTCCTGGTGCCTTTGCTGCCCTTGTAACTTGATTTGTGAACCATGTAACTTCCCTGGACAGGGGTTAGAAGAGCAATGTTACATTAGCTTTGATTACCTTCCTCCAGCTTATGGCAAACAATTTAGTTAAACTTTTTGTTATTTCATCAGACTAGTGTAGGAGAGAGATCAGCAATTCTTGCCCCTTTGGTACTGCCAACATAGTAAAATGTACCTATCTCTGCAACGAAACATAGCAGTTACATAGGAAAGGAAGGTGTCGTGTGTATACAGTATAAAGTTCAAATTACTGAAATTATGTTATCTCCTTCAAAAAAGTGACTGTATTATTGAATAGCTTTTGCACATTTTTTTAAGAATTAGACCTCACACTTCCTAATTTCTACCAGTATTGTACTCTAAATTCCCTTGAATGCCAAAATACAGTTACTAACGTGAACACAGGCGGCTTTCATATTTGCTAATACGATTGTTACCATCATCACATTAATGAAGAAACTGCAGAATTAGTTGAGTCCAGAGGGAAGTTATCTCTGTGACAGATACCATAGTTGTTTCCATGGTGCAAAGATAGTCATATATTAAAATACAGCGTGTCTCCTGAGACAGGTTTCTACTACTGTAGCTGGTTGCATGAAGCAACAAAAAGTTTCAATAATTTCAGAGCTCTATTTTTTGCATTAATTATTGGCAGCAATACATGCTGCAGAAAATTTTATACAAGGTAAAGTCTGGCTGGTGAGTTCTTTCTGTCTTATGTAAACATATTTATCCATAGTCTGGCCTTTCTATAAAACTACTGTTGTATTTCTATTTACTGGTTTTAAAATACTGTCTATGTGGGTGGGCAAAATGATATTACAGTGCTTACCTCTCATGCCAGCTGGCCACCTTAATGTCTGACTGTGTGTGTTCAACTTTGTTCAGTTGCCACAAGACATGAAGCAGGGCTGTGACCCCGGTGATACTCCTGCTTGTAAATGTAAGCTCAGCTATAAAAATTTCTGTGATTCTGTCAACAGTAATGTTGCTGCAATGTTTTCTGAACTCCTCTGTTTGCTGAATCTAGTAGAAATAAGACTTTTCACATCTAGAAAAGTAAAATGTAATTGGAATGGGACCAAAAATTGTTGTAGTTAGACTTGAATGGAAAGATTATTAAAGTACGTTTTGCTTATAGTCTACCAAAACAGATCACAACTACTGCTAAGTCATGTTCTTTTTCAAAATCTCCTTTCAGGTTTCAAATGCTTGGGTTGGAGGTACAGAGGAATACATAGTTTTGGGAGTTCCTCTTGCTTGATGTGATATTCTGCCTTAGGCTTCTGCTGAAATTCTGCCAGTCAGGGAGGACAAATACTACTATGTGTCTAAGCACATCATAACATTGAGCGCTAAAGTGGTGTTTCAAGGAATTGTTTTACTGGTGTTATCTCCATGTTTCTATGATGGATCTATGGAGATCACCATTATGAATTGTGTCTTGTTTTCAGCAGCGACACCACTCTCTGGAGAATATATCAGGTACAAGAACTAGAGGACAGAAAACTGAACTGGCTTTCTAAGGAACTGGCACTGCACACATGACTTGTGTGGATACCCTGGTATTAAGCACTAGCAGGGCTAGTTGGACTTTTCATACAACCTTAAGTGAATATGTTTTATGAAGAGTGAAGTAATATTGACTAGTGGAAGTACAGCACTTTGTCACCAGATGTTAGTGAGAACTGTAAAGAGGGAGAGAGATGACCAGCACATTGGCAAGTGTTTTCAAGTACTGATATTTTTCAGATACTGGCTGACAGAATCAGATAATGTCCTAGTAACTCCTCTGAACAGATTTTCAGCAATCTACTTTTGTTTTGCCAGGGAACATGAACTCAATGGTCACCACTTGTCAGAGTCCTCAGGATGGTTCCCACCAACAAGGAAACTGAGGACCTTAGTATTGCCACGCTTGTTCCTACTACTTTGGCCACCCAGAGAAGGTCTCCAGCAGCAGCATTGGGAGACCAGCAGAAAGCAGAGACAGGAGGAGTTACAGGAAACAAGGGATAACATTAGAAGACATACCAGCATCAAAACCTCTCTATGCTTCTGGTGGCACTTGCACAGAACGAGACATCCAAAAGGACTTCATAATACCCTGCTAAAATAAAAGCTGAATTAACCTAGTGTGCTTTAAAAATTTAAAATGTGACAACAGGCTGTAAGAATTTGTTTGCAAAAGCATTTCTTGTTTTCTCCCTCTTTCTCTTCCCTTTTTTCTTTTCTACCACCACAGAAGTGAAAGGCATGGCAGAAACTTGAAGTTGCCTTACTGTAAGAGTAGGCTTTGATTTCAGCTTCACTTTCTCCTGCAGGCTGCTCCTGATAAACTCACTGCATGCCAGGAACTGGCCTCTCATATGAGTGATGGGATTGCAGGATAGCTGCTTGGAAACACTAATGTTGTTTACAAAACTTCTCGCTTATCTCTGCTAGTCTTGTGAGTCAGCTATACTTAAATGGGTCTGACTGGTTACTCCAGTCCAAAACTATTTCTGTGTGTTTTATTCCAAATAAAATAGGCAGCAGGCATAATGCATTTCTCTCTGCAAATAATACACAATTAAAAAAAAAAAAAAAAAAAAAAAAAAGAACAACTAGAAACAAGATCTCGATCTTGAAGTGGGATAAAGACTGACAAAATAATCTGGAGCCAGGAAAGATATGCTTATGTAAAAAAAAGAATCATAGAGTATTTTAAGACTAACTTCAGGGTTCCTAGAGTACAAAATAATGATACTTACTAAAGAGACATTTCAATTGTTTTGGATGTGCATTTGATTCTCTGGCTTTGCTGTATTACATAAAAGTAACCTTTCTGTTCCATCCTTCCATAAAGGCCATCAGATGTGACATAAGGTAATAGAGCTAGTTCCACTGACTTCAGGGAACTAAGTCAAGGGATTGAATCCACTCCTTAAAGGTATTCAGGAGATGATTATGCCTCCTAAGGTTATGCTGATTCCAGACTGGTGTACCAAATGAAGAATATTTATTTTCTTACAATTTTCCTCACTTAAATGCAAGTCACACAAAATTTATACACAGAATTACTGATCCTTCCAATTAAATATAATTTTTACTTACATAATTACATAATTCATGTTCTTGTTAGAAATTTTTTTTAACAAATGCTTTTTTCTTTTTTTTCCCTAGAATCAGTGGAGAAGTTTCCCTTCTGCATTGTTTTCTAAGAAGCAAGGAGTGTACAATGCACAGCATAACAGGTATTCCTAGCTTTTATGCACGTAAATGATACAGCAAATTGTTAATGGTTAAAGAATATTTCTGGGGAAGCCTTGATATTGGGAAGCCACTATATCTTCTCTTTATATGTCTAAATCTGCTTGTTATAAATGTGTAATCTTATGCCTATGTGTACTGATTTCTTCGCACGGTTATGTACAAATTCCACTAGGACATTTAAAAATGCACATAACATTTGGAAAGTAACAAAACTCCCATCCTGAGGGGGTCCATTGCTGTTTCCTTTTTGCAGGAGTAACAGCAGGCAAAAATCCAGGTCTTTCTCTAAAGTTGCAGTCAATGTCTCAGGATAGTGGAAACATTGTGGAGTTTACTCAACCAGGTTTTCCTACCTTCTGTGCATGTTCTGGTGTTTGCCTTATTTTCATGGTGTTTTCTGTTTCCCATTCTTGGGGAGAACATGAGACCCATTCTGACTAGGCGAGATGACTCCTCATCCCTGCTTTGTGTCCCACTTTCCCCTGCCCATCCCATTTCACCTTGCATTGCAGTGCAGACTGCTGCACGTTCAACCCATGGGCAATTTGGTTTGTCTCAGTTCAGTGTCAGATTTAGGCAATCAGCATGTGACATTCCTCCGGTGTTTGTGGATTGATGGTGACTAGGTAATGCTGTTGGTAATGTATTTCTCATCTGTTGGTCTTTCCAGGCTATTCTTCAGAGTTTAGGTCCTGATCTCAATTAGTCGCAGTGATTCTAAACATTCAGAGCTGGATGAAGATTACTGTGGTATCAGAGATAGGGGCAGCTCCTGGATGAGAGCTGGGGTCTCATGGGGCTGTTCTGCATGTCTTTAAATTCCTGTTTGACATTAGACATGTAGCAGTGGATGAATGCAATGCAGCAAATAAGTTAAAGAAAGCATGATTTTTACCGTTATTTTATTTCAAATCAGTTCAAGTTTCAAATCAAGGTCACTGACTTGTGACCACTGAATACAGACATGGCATAAGAGAAGCAAATACACTTAATCTGGTATTAGCACACTTTAAAATGTGTTTTTAAACACCTAGAACTAAATTATGCTTCAGTGAAACTTTACCATTGACTTCCAGAACCAAAGCTCTATTCAACTTCAGTGGGTCCAGAATCTCCTTATGAATTTTAAATGCTGCTTCAGATTAGAAGGTTCATCCTATACCCTTTTGGAGACATAGCTCCTTTCCCTGCTTGAAGTCTGGCTGTTTTCTTTCACTCAGATTTTGGCGTGAATTAATTGTATTATCTCAGTATTGAGAAATTTAAATATAGCAAATAGATCTATTTAACTCTGTTGTTTCTTAATGTTGTCACTGGTCTCTTATTACATTTTTGATTTCTGTTACATGCAGATGGGAACTGACTGATAGGAGTGCTGAGGAAACAAAATATCAACTAATTGAACATGAATTTCAGGGAAGCCTCTACTTGTACTTCTTGACATAAACTGTTCCTCACAGTTTAGTTCTACTAAATTCTGCTGCTGAGTGATGATCAATCTTCTGTGGCTGGTAAAGTGAGTCTTTTGTTTGTGAGGTCTTAAAACACCTTTGAAATCTTTTGAGACAAAGAGAGTAGCAAGTTAGTAGGAATATATTCAGACATTTGAAAAGAAATGCGACATGGAGTTTCACTACTGTTAATATGTACTCACATGAATAAAATAGCTAAATTGGTAACTATTTAAGATGAATATAGCAGAAATTATAATGAAAGGAAATAGGATCTTTACTGTTTTCTTAGATTATAAATATAGCGCTTGGTGTTGGGCTGAAGGAGATATGTTCTTAAAGAGATTAAGGAAATATATGTCCCACCAGAGATTGCAGAGAATCAGGCATTTCATTTTGGACCTCACAAGTATTGTAAAATTACAGATTTAATAAACAAACCATTTTACGTCTCTGTAAGGAACTTAGAGGGGATTTTGAAAGTCAAACACTGAGGACCCTTGCTTTGACTGTGGTGGTAAAAGTAACATCTGCCTCAGACTTTTTAACAACAGACTGTTCAGATCATTCTTTTCAACTATGGTAGAAGACTTGACAGACATAATCCATCCTACCCCTCGTATATCTCCCAGCTGAAGCAAACCTTACATCAAAGCACTAGTATCAAGGACATTCAGATTTAATTTTACCTTTCTTTTTCAGATGTTCAGTTTATTACAATAACTTCTGTGGTTTCCAAATTAAAGCAATAACACAGACATAAAAGAAAACCAATCATTTTATTGGTCACATCCCTGGGATGCCACAAAATATTTTTCTTTCCTCCAAATCTGAGACAAAAAGACCTGTCTGAAATTTCTGCCACACTCACATACATTTACCAGTACAGACTGCTACCCACAGGTAGGTTATCCCAGTGATGCCAATGCATGTGCTATTTTTTAAGAAGAGTCCCCAAATAACCACACACAAGAGCATTTAGCCTTGGGATGGGGAGTAGGCATGAGAACTTAGGAATCTCTTTCTTTTAAAAACACATTATTATATGTCCATGAAAACATTAGGTTGGGTTAAAGGCAAATACAGAGAAAAAGAAAAGGAGCCAAGGATCTTCATTTCTGCTTCCATCAGCAAGGCTCCTCCCTCTTCCATTGCTCTGTTTCTTTGTCTCCTCTTGGGCATACAGCTCTGCCTCATGTTAACTCACCACCAGGGACCTGTGGATTCTTTCAGGTTTGCTGATGTCATTGGTGCCAGGCATTTTTTTTCAGTGATTGTATGATTCTTAACGGTTCATAAAATGTTACAGGCACATTAGCTTCATTTCATGCTTTCAGTTTAAAATTTCACGTAGGTACTTGATTAAAGATTTCGAGTTCACGGTTGCAAGAGTTTTGTAAAAGCTCTGCTCTACAAGATTTATTTCCCTGAAGAAAGTTTAAAGGGGAGTCTCAGACAAGGCGCTCAAAAAAACAATGCCAAACAAGGAAAAGATAGAAACAGCTTGAGGAGCACTGAAAACTTTTAGTATGGAGAGATAATAAACAATAGCTTTCAGGGTCTTTATCATGATGTATGGTCTGTATTTCAACACATGGTCTTTGTAAAGCAGACAAAACTGGTTTTATTAAAACATCAATGACAACAAAAAAATGCATTTCCCCAAATCATTGCTCCTCATAGTCAGAATTTATTTTGCCTGGCAGGTGTAGCCCATTTACTGCAATAAAAGGTGAAAGGTTTGATGCTGAAATTGTGGAATCTCAGGGAGACAATACTCAGCTGACCACTCAGTCCTCCTCTGTGAAAGTTTGTGAATCCTTTGTTGCTGTTTCCCAGTAGTTTTCCAGATTTCTTACCACATCAGCAACTTTATTTAGCATTATGGTGGCTCACTACCCTTTCTCATGTGGAAAATATCTAATCCATCAAAAAGAGGTGAAACAAAAGGTTTCTTTGGTGACTGTGATGTCCCTTGAAGTTTCAACACTTAGAGTATGTGCTTATAAATTTTTGAAACTCAGTTTTGATCCAGAGATACACATGCCTATGAAATGTGTCCATTTTGATTTATTAGAGAGAGAGAGAAATACTCCAAAAAGGTCTCTAATATTTGATGTAGTTGATAAAATATTTATTTCAGTGCCCAAAGTTGTTAGTGATATTGTTTCCAAGTTCCAGGGTATATATTTAGTGAGACATCAAGAATTTGGTCCAAGAAAGTGATTGATTAATTATGGCCCCAAAGTAGTCATAAAATCCACTGTAGGAGACAATTTAAACTGGAATCACAAAAGACCCTTCACAGCCTGCAGCAGGTTGTCTACAGATGTATAAGATAAAGGGCCAGTGAGGATGAACTTTTTTAATACAGTTCCTCTCTGGAACTTAGGTTCTGTGTACCATTTTCTGATATTAAAGTCTCCATTAAAAGACCTCTGTAGCATATACACTCTCTCTTCTCAAGAACTCAAACCTAGTGATGCTGTGATGGCTAGCCTAGCAAATGGTTAGTGTGTTCACCCAGAAGGCAGAAAGGCCATTCTGTGTTGGACTGCTGCCTTCTACCCAAGGAGCTCCCAAGCTCCTGGTGCTTATCCGTGTGTTCCCTGGTTGTTGCTCCTCACAGGAGGAGTTTCATGGATCCCCACTTTGCTGACCCAGTAGATGCTGCTGTGACAGCTATATCTTGTCTTCTTCCTCTTCCTATCTCTTAGTCCAAATGGGAAGTACAGGCAGCCGTGGTAGTTTATTTCCATTCCTCCACACTCTTTCAGCTGATGGAATTCCTGTAATTTTTATTGAGTCCCCTCCAGTTTCTTGGATTGACAGTTATTGCAGCCATCCATACTTAGTATGCTGGAACTTTTCCCCTTTTCATTAGGCTTATGTCCAGCCCTCATAACAAAAGGCAGGTGATCTGCACACTAATATTTTACCTCATTCAGGCTCCCTTGTTCCCTCTAACTCCAAACTTCTCAGTAAGAAGTACAAGCCATCATTTTTCCGCTCTGCCTGTGAGCCTATGTACCTATGTTGGTTTCTATGTCAGAGGAATTTGAAAGCTTCTTTGAAAAACAAAGTGTTAGCTTTTTTACATCAAAACTATTAAAACAGATGATACCTGGTTTTCTTGCAGAGTCCCGTAATTTGCTGGCAAATTTTAACATATTACATGGTAGAAAAAATAGACAGTGGTTCAATTGAAATGCCTCCAACTGCCTAGCCACAGGATCACTTATTCTGTAGATGTATGAATCTTTCCTGTCCATTGTCATCTTTTCAACTTCAACCTACTGTTCTCCTGCTCTTTACACACACTGTTTTTCCTGAACATGCCAAGTCTTTTTCCAGTCCTTTCCATTGACCCTTCAGCAAACCGATTTCACATTTACTGCATTAATTCTTAAGCGCTTCCATGCCTTCTGCACACATGTAAGTGAATGATTGCACACCAAAGATGCACATACGCCAAAGCAAGCTTAGAAGAAATTGGTAAAAAAGTTCAAAGCTGGATGCTTCACCATGTGGGTGAAATGGCTTGTCTGCTAGGATTGTTGAGCATGCCCGCCTCTCGCTCGCTTCAACTCATTACTCAGACTCAATAGTCAGCTTACAGTTCAGAGGGAGCAAAATGTGCTCAGACAGTTTGCTTGTTCTCGTAGTATCTCAGAATCCCTGACTGGAGAAAACTGAGTATTCTTTCAGATATCTCCCAGGTTATTCTATCCAGTTAATGCAAAGCTACAAAGAAAAATTTTGTCATGACTTAAGAAGGTTTGATAGTAATCTGGCAAAACCTTTATTATTTTCTCCTACTGTATTGCCAGTAATGAAGGTCAGAGTTGCCCTGTTTTGTTGGTAGTCTTTCTTGAGGACCTCTTCAAGGACAGCTTTCTAGGCAGAAAGGCTTTCAGAAGCCTATGTTCTTGCTGTACTGCTGCTTTCAAAGGTGCTGACTAAAATGATGAAAGGTGAACTAGATATAAGACTGCTGAGGGTTTGTGTTGGCCATCCAGACAGCGGTTTCACTTGATACTGCAGTTCCTCACAGTGCTGGGGAAGTCAGGACCAAATGATTCACGCAGCAGAGAGGAGAGTTCAACCTGGCAAAGGGTAAGGATCTGTCTCTGAAAAATGCTGGTGTGGCAGTTCATGCTACATGCCATACTCTTAGTTCTTAATTTCATGCTTTCACACTTTTATTTTTGGAGCTGGAGGGCAGTATCCAGTGGTCTTGGGACAATATTTTCTTTATGCAAATTTCCTTCCATGCAGAATATTAATCTCTGCCATGGGCATTAACAGACAAGAGTTAAGGTTTCATATTAAATATAAAGCTCTGCCAGAGCATACATTATGGTCTACTGTGTTTATAAGATAATTGTACTTACTCTTAATAGCATTTAAATTTAGAATTTGCAGATTCCAGGCTTACTAGCCTCTTCCATGGTGTCTGCTTAGAAACAACCATGTAGTAGCAGTTAGCTTTCTTCACAAGATACTGTAGTAACAGGTATTTTGGTGCAAGGTTGTTTTACCTTATTAGATTTCAACTTGAAACTAGTGTTTGTTATTGCCCTAAAAAAATGCAATTATGTGTTACCATAACCAAAATTAATTCCCTGCAAACAGTAGCTGCCAGATGGTATTGGGTTTTAAAACTCTTATAAATTGATATTTCCAATTATTTGGGCAAAAACCCAAGACAGTCTTATTTTTGTTACATGCTACTCCTTTTGCGGGAATTCATATGGATGCATTCCATCTCCAGTAAAAAGTTATATTATGCTGCAGGTGTGCAGCACACACAACCAATAAAATAAAAATCAAAGCCTTACAGGTTTTAGCCTTTGTGCAGTTTTCATAGGTTATGGTGTTGTCAGGTAGTGTATGCTCTAAACCAGCATTAGGTAAGATTCCCTGTTCACTTGCATGGGAAGAAGTAACCAGTTTTAGCTGAGTAACACAGAAAATCCCTTCTCCCATTGCCTGCCCCTCCCATCCTTTCCCTCCTGTCCCAGGAAGACAGGTGCTGCATCGCTAAGCACATGAGAGGGTGGTGGGAGTCAAATGAACAGCCTCATCTCCAGCACATCCAGACAAGTCCCACAGAGACATAAATCTCTGCACAAGAAGCAGTTACTGATCATCAGTACTGGAGTTTTCTGAAAGGCCAAGGCTGTGATTGCAACTAGCCTCGCCCTAGGAAAGGTCTGAACTCAGTTTCTGTGGAAAATTAGTGCTATCTGAATACTTCCTAGCTCCTGAGTTAGGATAGTGAAAAAAGGCTCTCCACTTTCAGTTCGTTGTCTTGAGAGGAAGGGCGTTGAGTTTGTGCATTATTTTCTGTACTCATTTCACCACTCCTCCCTCTTCTCAGTTTCCACACTGAATACCAGAAGAGATGCAGGCACTAGCTTTCAACAGCCTTATTAAAATAAGTCAGCATATACGATTTACAAAATGTTCAATCAGAATCTGTGAATTATCCAGAATTCTAAAAAAGGAGATTAACAGGATACCTACATTTATTCTTTGACTAAGTGCACAAAACTGGAATTAATATTGCCTTTGAGTATTAAAGAAATGTATAACATTTACTTGATGGCCAGCTAATTCGTATTCAGTGTTAGCTTTTTCCAAATATCTCTGTTTTCTTTAAGTTACCATTTATTGCTTTATTAACATGATCCACTTCCAGTGAAAGAATTTTGGTCAAGAATACCCTAGCAAAGGCCTTTCAAGTATTCGCCAGGTGTTCTTTTTTAACATATTTCATGTTGTTTAGCAAATCACATAGGATAGCAGCATGGCTGCTTTCTCTGGGGAAATGTCACATAAGTAACTTAAGTGGGACTGGTCAGTATCAGAAGAGGGAAAACACAGGCTATAAAAGAAGCTGTGTTCTGGAAAAGCATATTTCTGTTGCCCTTTGCTGGAGAGCCCAGGCCTCAGCACCAAGGAGGCATAGTCTGTGAGTCATGGGGAGCTGCAAGGGAGTTTTCCTATTGAAAAGGTTCTCTAAGCAAAGTGTTCCTCAGCAGGGTGGAGCCTGGGAACTGATAAGAGCAGCAAGGGAAAAACAGCTTCTGGAGTCTGGGGAGGAAAAGGGAAAGGAGGGACAGGATGGGTGACTTTCACCTTCCAAAAAAATTTATTGAGATTGCATGGGACTAGTAAAAGTGAAAAGCAGAAATCCCTTCTCTTAGGCTTATCAGTAGGGCCAATAAACGATAGTGGATCTCTTCCCATCCTGGATCGAGGCCTTTTGTACACCCCATACCCAGTACATTAAACTTCTGCTTGTCTTTCCCAGAACTCTGCGGCAGCATCCTCAGCTGACCTGTGATTCTTGACTATGGGTATGGATAGCATCCTAGCCAAGGCACTGAGGCCAGCCTTTTTCTTCAGGTGAGAATATTCAACAGGTTCTTCCATACTCCTCACAGCATGCTCCTCCTGATTTTATGTGGCTGAGAAATAAGAGCATGGTTTCAAAGCCTGAAACCAGTAATTTTGTCAGATCTTATGGCTGGTATTGGATGCATGGTGCCACCCCCAAAATGGACTAACTTCCTAGGCAAGCAGGATACAAGGGAAGAACAGTGGTTGAGTGCTAGCAGCCTAACATTTCTTTTTCAACATAGAGCCAAGAGCATTTGGAGTGGAACAGATTGCAGGTTTGGAGCAAAGAGAGTTATCAAACATGGAAGGTACTTAATGCAGTAGGAGACTTGTTTGTCAAAAAGCATAAGGCATACCATACAGATTCACAATTCTTTAAAGTTTTGTTCTGCAGCAGAAAACAACTGAAATTGTGAACATTTGAAATGTATTTAAGTGTTCGCCTGAAGCACGTAGCCAGTGTTACATATAGCAACTTAAATCGCTTGATTTTGATCAAAATACAGGAGAATAAAGCAACCTACCTCAAATAAAAGAGGTGGGGCTGTATATACAGGACAACAGAAAAGAGACCACATCTTTGTATGTTGATAAAAACAAATATAACCCCGGTCTGGCCAGACCTAGATGTATTTTAATGAAAATCCTGTTGTCATTTCTCTTTCCTTTCCCTCCTGTCACAAGTTCACACACAAGACCTTCATTCCCTTCATTCTGTATTGCGCCCTTATTCATTAGCATGGCAATGTGACCATTGTTCAATCTGATAGGGAAACAGCCAAATCTGACCTTAAACACTTGATAGAGGTTTTCTTGTAAAATATATGATTTACCAACAGCTGCAGTGATTCTACAACAAACACGTTAGTGTATCAGAAGACTGGGACACAAGTTTGTTTAAATAAACCCAATAAAGTTACTATGGGAAACTGAAGGAAGTGGGTCACTAGTTTCCTGATAATATTTACGACAGTCCATAGATAAGAGAACTGGAAAGGAGGCCCCTCTTTCTTCTCTAGTTTATCACACAGTTAATGCAGAAAGACAAATTGTTGTAGGATAAACTCTGATGTCATACGCTAGCTTTTTCACTCAGACCATATGTGCAAAAACATATATAATAGTGTGGAATTTGGGGCAAACACATGATGTTTAAAATTAAAAAAAATCTGAAGGAAAGAAGGGAGAAAATGGTAGACTTCTGTAAGTCACATATTCTGAAGGAAAAAAGTGACCTATGAGAAAAAGAGCACTGTGCTCTAAGACCTAAGAAATATTTGAATATAGTTCTTCTGGCTGAAATGCACAGAAGCATTAGGCAATTATCACCTGTTGATTTCAAGGTCTGAAAGAAAGAAGGCTTGATGGTTCTGGACTTTGAAATGCTGCTCTTTACTGTGACACACAAGTAGTATGGATACCTTCAACAGGCACATGTTAACTTTAAGGAGAAGCAGTTCTGGTGCCAATAGCAAAATGAGACTAACATTAACAGTGGTGACTTTCTCCTTCCTTTTGCATGCCAAACTGCATGCCAAAGTGTCAGGCCAAATGCAAAAGTAAGCAGCAGCATGCACATCCCATTACACATGGCAGAGCAGCTGGGAAGTTTAGGAACAATTTTAATGAAATTACAATAGTGTCTAAGCTCCTAAAAACACTACTGGCAGCAAATCCTTGCTTCCCAAGTAGAAATGAGCCATGGACTGATAAGCGGATGGCTCTAATTCCTTCTGAGCCATGCATGGAAAGATGACATAAACTATGCATGTTTTTTATTTTTGAATTGCTAAGTGATTGGGCACGGGTACTGTTTAACTTCAGTGGATATGTCTTACAAGGACAATCTCAGAAGCTTCTGGGGGGGGTTATTGATTTATTTTTTTATTGATAGCAAGGGTTAATGAGGGGATAGAAATGCCCTGTTGAATCTTAATTTACCTGTTATGCTTTTGTGTTTCAATAATGCTAATTCAATTAGTTGGAGTTGGAGGGAAAGCTGAGAGGAGCCTCATGAAGAGGGTAAAGGGTTTTGAACTGCAAGAACAATTTTTTTTGGCTCCTCTAAATTGTGGAACCCATAGCATGTCCAGATGGAGCATGCTGAGGAACTCTTCCCATCGTTCTTCCCTTCTCACTCACAAAATCCATCAGGTTGAGCAAGCTGGCAGAAATATCTTTCTTTTGCTGAGTTTCGAGGGGTTTGACCGTCCCACGGTCCTTACAGGGGAAGTATATCAGAGACCACGGCAGCCAGCAGCAGAGCAAAACTACCGCCTTCCCCTGTCACCACCAAAACCTCAGGTATTGTCTCCATCACTAAGCAGGATAGTCACCTTTGAGGAGACAGTCCCTTGGGACTCCACCTGAGCTGCATGCCCTTTATATTTCTTGGGAAACTGGAGCCATCATTAGCAGCGAGGGCCTTCTCACTGGCTGTTCAGATCTTCAGCTGATCTCTCTAATTTATGCAAATTCCAGAACTATGGGGTCTAGCAGTGGCCTTTCCATGGGGAAGGAAGCTGTTTCATTTGTAAGGAATAAATAGTGAAAAGTATGACATGAACCTTGCTGAGCTTTTCTCTTCATTAACCCTTGTCTGCTGCATTTTTCCACGAGTCTCAACATGGATTTGATTTCAGATCTTCAAAATATATTTTATGTTCCTTCCCTGGCCTCCTTTAGAGAACATTGTTTTGCAAAACAGAAAATATTTCCAGGGTTTATCTCTTTGTCAGTAGCTTGAAGTGGGGAAAGTAATTTTTAAAAAGCCCAGTGCTCATAGGAACAGGAGCTCGATTCTTCTTGGTTTCTACTACAGGGTGGCTTTTAGACTTTTGTCTGTGTTAATTGTTTCCAGCATCATTGTATTTATTCTTCAACCTATATTGAAGGTGTGACTCATTATCAGTGGCTGTATGTAACCCACAATGGAAGACGTGGTGCGGATGTGGTTAGTGGTGTCACACACCTCAGGGATGAGGAAGACCTGCTCCTGATGAAGAGCAAGCCTTCCTGAAACCTCTCGGCTACAGATCTGAGCAGTGCGTGCCCAGTCTAGTAGGAAATTTGCCTGATAGGGGAAAACCATGTCATAAAACCACTTTTATTTCTCTCAGCCATCTCAGCCTTCCCATGATGGAGCAGGGAATGTAGTGGGAAACCAGAAATTGCATAGGGCTGCTCCATATGAGCTATTCTTGGCTGTCAGAGATGTCCCTGAGGCTGCCCTTGGTCAGGCTGAGGCATGAACTAGTTCTTGAGTCATCAGGATTTTAAGCAACAGCAAAGTTTTGTAAAGCCTGCCATTTCCCTCTTGTTCCACACCAAAAGTATCTGGCATGGACCAGAAATAACACTGCCCCATCAGTTTTCAGTGTCTCACTGTTAGATCTCCAAGCGAGCAATCGCTAAGTCGGAGATGCTAAATTTATTGGTTTAGCACTCATGCATGACAATACATTAGGGGCAATTTTGTGGCTCCGTTTCTGTGGTGAAGAAAGTCTGAAGGAGTCTATGGTAACCTGAAAACTGCCCATGGATGTGCTGCAGGGAGGAAAGGGGAAGCTAAGCTTTTGTTTGGAAGGGGAAAAAAAAAATTATGAAAGCAACATGAGCCAAGACATAGAGTCTCATTTTGCTCCCATGTGCTAGTGCTTGAACAGACTATTGTTCTGGACTCAGAGATTGGTTTTTAATTATGTTGAGCAGTGAATGGTTTGGATTATGGCCACATAGTTTGGTGAGCACAAGCCTGTTAAGAATTTTGGCTGGAGAGCAGCTGTGGGGCTGCTCGGAGATCACAGAAGGTGGCTGTTGCTGGAGGTGTTTTCAAGAGTTAAGAGGTGTGCCTGCTACCACCTGAAGTCCCAAGCCCGAAAGCTTTATCTAAATCTGCCCTTGTCTTTATTCTGCTATTTCAATCTAAAATAAAACATCTTGTATTTATTGTATCATTGCATTTAGACACTACCATTTTGGAATCTCCTGTAGACATCATCAGATCCAGATGTTTCCAAATGTCATCATCCATACACTGAAATGATTACAAATGGAGATATATTTCTGTAAGCTGTTGCTACTCGGTGAAGATTGCCAGTTTCCACTGGCTTGGAGGAGTCTTTTATTTTTAATGGGGTAGGAATGGCCCGAGTTCAGTACTGTAGTTTTATAAATTACACATATTGTTGCATGAAGCACAAGTGATTGCAGTCTCTGTTCACTCATAAATTTGGACTGATTTCCTAAGAGGTTACTAATTTTAATATATGTAGGATGATTTTAAAATTAGGATTACACATTCTGATTACCTATCTTTATCTGTAAAGAGTGCGATGTGAGTTTACTATGCACTCTGATCAAGGTATTAAAAATACAATTCAATTCCAAGGTAGAAGTAATTTTCCTTCACATCACTTCCTTTGTCTAAGTTGTCTGACAACTGCACTGGTACTGTACACAGCTCTGCCTGGTTTGTAAATGAATACTACTGCCCTCTACTGCAATGAATATTTAATTCCTGCTCAAAGTTGCATATTCTCCATTCTAAATGTGCACAAAACATGGGGAGATGAGTTATACAGATGCCCAGACATAAGCAGAGATAACCAACAGCTCAGAAGTGGCAAGGATTTACACTGACCTCTTAGGCATTGATCTGAATGTCAGGGTAAGATTAGAGTTTCTACAATGGGGAAGAGAAAACGTGTACCATAAGTTGCTCTTATTGTGACCTAATTAGTAAAGTCAGACTACATTTTAGGATTTTTCATCTGTTTACAGATTTAGACATAATAATAGTAAGTCAGTGATTCTAAATTCCTGGTTTAGGGCATCAGAATGGTGAGTATTACAGTGCTAAAATTTTAGGTACTCTTCTGAAACAGTATTGTATTGTAGCTTTTAGGCACAGTTAAAAAAGTTATGTGCTCAAGAGTGAGACCCTGGAGCAAGCATCCTGGGTGAAAGATTACCTGTGGTGACTCTTGGGAAAACAAAAGCGACAGTAGGAGAGCTTTGTCTTTCTCTAAAGCTTTGTGCTATGTGCACATTACACTGTGAGAAAGCACTTATTTTTGCTAGGGAATTATAGTCCAGTAGCTTCACCTGGATGAATGTCTTGCTCTTTCTCCGTATTAAAAGAAAAAAAAAAAAGTAATTCTTTCAGGAAATAGAATCAGTCTCTCAAATTATCATCTGATGACTGTGTACTGCAAAAATCACCTCATTACCTTTCTTTTCTTTCTCTGGTAGATTATATCGATCAGGTAAAAACAAGTTACTTCCTAAAAAGATGAGCAACATAGATTTGAAATCCCTCAGACTGTTAAAGAAATGGGAACCCTGTCTCCCAGGTACCAGAAATTGCTTTGAGGTCTAATGCATACACAGAATAACTAATGTAGGTTCCTTTTCTGTTTGTATTTTAAAGGAAAATAGAGCTTTTTGTAAGGAATTGAGTCCTAATTCTTTTTGAGCACACTGGTCTTCCTCTGAAAAAGCCTTCTGCATCAGGCCCTGCAGCAGAATTAACTGGGAAAATTGCATTGCTGGACTGAATTTAGGCATGATCAAGGGGATCAAAGTTCAAAAAGGGAATGTACAGATTTAAATCCAGGTCCCAAAGGCACCTAGTGAAGTTTACATTCAGAAAGTAGGGGCTGGGAAAGTCAGATGCAGCAGCAGAGCAAGTATTTTGTGATTTCAGTGCTGGTTTAGGTGCCAAATAACATTTGGGCACTTAAATTCTTTCTGAACTTGTTAGTGTACTAAAGAAACTTATTGTAAATAAAACACAGCAGGAGGTTATGGTAATAACCTACCTGTTTGTTGGTGCTGTCACACACAGCACCCTTCTGCCCTTTGCCATGGTTACTTTAGCTATGACACAGTCATTAGAAGCCTTCTGAAAAATATCTGTCATTATTTTCAGAACTTTGTCTTTCCCTAATGCAGAATGAGCAAAAGCATCCTGGCACAAACTCCTTTGTGCTGATCTGTCCCCTTCAAAAGAGTCAAGAGCCTGTAAGAGTCAGACTCATAAACCTGGTCATGCTGGATGTACAAAGCTGAAAACACCAGTTTATTGCTTGGATGTGCAAGTTAGAGAAAGTTGCATCTCTTCCCTGACAGGTGGGTTTAGCTCAAATCTTATACCTATGTTTGGTTGATCTGGTTGTCGATTTCTTATTCAGTACTGTTTACGTGCCATTAGCTAGTGATTATGATGTCTTAAAACAAATAGCTGCAGATCATTAGAATACAATGCTGTATATACTAGCCAAGTGTCTCGCTTCCTACTGCTCTCAAGTGATTGATGAGCATGTTCTTTGCAGTTCCTACACCAGCATCATACAGGGTTAAAAGGCAGTTTGCTTTATACAGAATGTTCTCACTACTAAACCAGATCAAACAAAAGACAGAAAAACCTCATGTGCTACTGAATGCGCTTGCTATTTTTAAGGCATAAGGCCACACCATACACACATTATAGGAGCAGACACAAGAGCCCAAGGGATTGAGGCTATGTGAAGACTGCACAAGTGTTGCATGACACACATTGCAAAAAAATAACACTCGAAGCTTTTCTGAATGAAGTACATACACCCTCCTTCATTATGTCATTTCTATCTTCACTTAGATTTGTCATTAGGAGGTTACCGGAGCCCCAAACCATATTGTAATGACCAGATAGCTTTTTCATAGAATAAAACTTTAGACCTAAGAAATATGCTTCAAATGTACAGTGTACGAGTTCTCTTTAAGTTCATGCTGCTCAAGTAATGCATTTGTAAGCGCATTCTCCCAAGATCTTAGCAAGGCAATTAAAAAAAAAAAAAAAAAAAAAGAGAAGGAAAACTATCCAAGAAAATAACTGGAGAACAGTTTGAGGTAGCAGGTGATAGACCTGCCTTCGCTTCATGGAAAATTCCAGAAATATTTACCTGTATTTGATGATGTCTTCAGACTCAAAAAATCCAAGCAGCAAGCTAATATCTGAGACAAATAAGCCTTCAATGCTGAAAGAGCCTTTAAATAAACAACAAAGTGCAGATTCTATGTCAAATAAATAACATGTACTTTTTTTTTTTAGCAGCTAACTTTATACTAGATTAGTGATAACAAAGTAGCAGCAAAAACAATAAAAACCTGAATTTACTACAAGTGTAAAATAATACAAAGTTAAATAAATAAAAATACAGGCTATATTTAATTTCAATCTAGATTTATAGTGATGGAAAGAAAATCACCTTTACTGCTTATTAGCTTGTAATAATGTACATTAGACTTTAGTTTGGAATTTTAAAAATGGTGCTTTGGTTTTACTGTGTGGACTGGAAGTTTTGTTTAGTCATCTGGCTAATGCTGACAATTTCAAACTCAACATAAAGTCAAAATAGATCCAGATAAAGCTAGTACATAGTTAGAACATTTAATTAATTAATTAATTATTTTGAGTTAGCACAGATTTTGTATTTTCTCACTGACCTGGTAATGAATCTATGACAAACTTATGCAACTCCAGTAACTGAAAAACTGAGCAATATAAGAAGCTGCCAGACTCTAAAAATAACTGATTCTACTAAATTGGAAGAAATTGGTAACAAGGGATAATTGTTATTACAATTACACATACCATAAGAATATTGTTTTCAAAAGTACTTAGTGCCAGGTCAGCTAAACTATGCTCAATAAACTCCAGACACAGGGGATATGTCAAAAGTATTCTTCATGAGAGCTCCTCATGTTGTTATTGGAGAAGGTATAAAAGGTCTTGTGGAGGAAGGGTTGTTGATACTGAGAAAAATATATCATTCAGCATGATGTGTGTATATCACATGGTGCTGTGAGAAAAGAGTGTCAATATATCATTGAAGTAATGCTATTAATAGTACTGAAAATCATATGCAAAGGTACTTGAATAATAGGAAGGATAACGAACATCCCTTGCTGAATTAGAACTGAAGTAAGAAACCCGAGCTCTTGTGCCTCCTGTATAATCAAGTGATGTGCTAGTTCTTGACTAGAGTATTTTGAGGAGGATTTCTCATGTGACAAATTAAAATTACCCCTCATGTCTGCCGGATTAGCTGCATGTCTGATTCCTCTCAATTGGTCTTGGTTAGCAGTGAAGAATATAAAAAGAAGTTAGCCGAATCCCTTTGTAAACTCTCAAGCTTAAAGACTCAAACTAAAATTTAACATGGGTTTTCTGTTAATCCAGCACATGATTTATTTACTGTAAGCAATCCTGAAGCATGGGAAATGGTTTCCAGAGATCTGAACACGAGTTTTCTGGACAAACTGAAAAATCTTTTTGTAATGAAAGACCTGTAGACTGAAATTGTTAAAAGAGATTTTGTTTCCAATTTAGGTATCTGGCTTGACAGAGTCAGTTGGTCTTCTCCTGAGTCCATTCCAAAACCGTGAATCACTGAGCATACATACATTAATCAAGGCTTATAAGATTAGTGGCTTATAAAGCTGTAAAAAGAACATTTATTTCCTTTTTGGACATAAAGCACAAAAAAGAAGGCAAAGGGTGGTTTATTCTCACCAGCCATCAGCTTTCTGTGTTCAAGTAATAGTGATGATGAATGAAGTATAGGAAAACTCAGTAGCATCATTCTGACTACACAGGTTAGCTGTCTATAAAGATATGACATGTTGGTTCATGGTATTTTTTTCAATGAAAGCATAGAGAACAGAAATGAAAGCTGTAGAATTTAGCAGGTGATTAGGGAAAAGGAAGTTCAAGTATCTTTATTCCCTGCTTGCTTCGAAAATGTCATCTCAACAAAGGACATAAAGGATCTTTTTAAAAAGTCAGGTATAACTTACAATTACGCACTCAAATTGTGTAACTGGAGAAGTAATGAATTTGACCGTGGGCTAAACGGCTAAATCAAGAAAATGAACATGGACATTTTGCTCAGTGACAGCTAGATTAAGAATGAGACATCACTTCCCATGGCACTGAAACTTGTAGTAATAGCCTTTTTCCACAAGGATCATGATCAGGAAAATAGTACAGTTGATTGTAAAGGTTGCTAATCAGAGAACGAAACATTCATTCTTAGTCTATGCTGATAAAAGTAAGATAAAGTTTATTATGAGGTGGGTGTTGTAGTAAAAAGATCTTAATCGAGGAAGACACTTTTTAAATAAGAGCTACAGTGGTCTGTTAGTCCATCTCAGTATCCATTATAAGAAGGCAACCCTGGTGTTTTCTGAAACAGTTGATAAAATTTAACACATTTCTGTTATATTTGATATTCTATTGATAATGACCTTTCTACATAGCTGTAGTTTTATAGATGAAATGTTGCTGGATATATTTCAGCATGAATCAATTCTTTATTGTCATTTTTAGATAATACAGAATTTTTATTCTTCCCTTACTTTCTCTCTCTTTTAAATGTTGTCCTCCCCAATTACTTTGGACTATATCTTGCACATAAAAACATCAATAGAATAATTTCCCAGACATGTACTGTGCACCATGTATTCGGTGGAATCATAATTCTTATCTTGCATTGCTTCATTTCTTCCAGGAAGTTTGTTGCCCGGCTCTAAAGAGAGGTTATGTATGTATAAAGTGACTCTGATGCTTGGACCTTTCTGCTTTGTGTGTATGTAGCTGCTCCTGTAGAATTTTGAAAACACTGCTGCTTAGTCTTTCCCTTGATTTTTTTACCTGACTGCAAGTTCTTGCTTTTACGTCTCACTCAGCAAAATGAATGTAAAGAGAGGGAAGCATCCTTTATCTCAGTGGTGTGCTGCCAAAACTGTAGCAGGAAATTTCCTCAAAACTTGTTCTTGTAATTCATGTGATATTTTTTGGGAAGAGTACTTTTTCTCCTATTTCCAGAGTCAACTACAACCAGTGCTATATACTTTTGGTTATTCTGTCTAATGAAGTATTATTTAAGTGCATGTTATTTTTTTCTGCATGTGGTTTTTCTAGCTCATATTTCATGGAGGCTTTTTAGCTGTTTTTCCCAGCACTGGTAGCAGTGACAGGTAATCATCTGAGTGAATCTCCTGGCAGAAACATCTTGAAAACTGCTGAGCATTGTGTACCTGTGAGGTGGTCACTTATTTGAGCATTAATTTCTTCTTGGAAGTGTGCCACATAGTTACAAACTGAGTGGATTTATTTTTATTCCTGAGGGGAACCAGTCTCTCCTGACCCTGCTCTAGACTAGAAACTAGATTCTCCCTGGCTCATATGTGTGGTGGGATGGGAGGCAGCAGAGGCAAAGGGGGTGATTGAGAAAGTGCCATAGAAATACTGGATTAACAAGACTGAGATCCGAGCTTGCTTTTTTGATCCTGCTTGGCTCTTTTTTTGATCTCTTCTTACTGATGTATGTACAACGCCAATGTAGTAGACCTGCAGTTTAGAGGAATTACTGATCTGTGAAATATGTGAGCAGCACAAGCCCAAGCTAAGTAATTGGCAGATAATCCCAGAGAGCTAGTTAATGTGTGAGACTTTGAGCTGGGGACAAAGTATCAAAATTTGTCGGTGATGTATTTATCTGTATGGTTCAGTAAATGCAATATGAAACAGAATTTCCTTTGAGTGTTGCATATGGGGCATTTGGGACCTCAGGTGGCTTTTGGACTACTCTAGGAAAAATGTCTTGTAAAGTGTACGCTGGTAGATGAATGTGGCTTCAAATAAATACACAAACCTAAATTAAGTAGATGAGCTTGAGCTGTTCTGACAGTGGAGCAGAAAAAGCAATGTAAGACCTACCATTTTGGGTTTCCCTAAGACATATTGATGCTCACTGAGGATTAGTTCTGAATTCAGCTCCTCCTGTGATGCCAACTGTTGCACAAATGGTAAAGCCCTATGTAAATATGGGGCAAAAAAGTAATAGATTCAGTTTTGAATTAAGGCTGTAAGGGGGTTTCAGCTGAATATTTAAGATGAAGTCAAGTATTTGTACAGGAAGCTGGCCATTTACCTTCCCATGTTTATCCCTCGTTACTGCCTGGTTGTATGCAGCAGACATTGAGTTGGCAAGCCATAGTTTTTCAGAAATCTTGAGTGAACTTACTTTGGCACTAAAATAGCATATTGCTTCATTTTGCATGCTTCAGTTGTACAATTCCTGGCGGTAAAAATTGCACTTTGGGGCTTTTGTATTCATTCTACTTCAGATGCTGAAATCATGAGTTGTTACGTCTTTCCTGGCCAACTATAAACCCAGTGCCTGATTTGCTTTTTCTCATACACCAACAGAAGGTCTCCACTGACATTCACTTAATGGGATTTCCTTGATGTGAAAGTGGTGCAAGAGTGGATTGAATCTCAAATGTATTTGCAAGTTTAACTCATATTGATCAGACTTGGGCCTAATGAAGTACAATAATTATGTATATGTTTGGCAACATTTGTCTCCTGGTTAATATTTTTATGTTCAGATGTTTTATTACTAACAGATGTTTTCTTTCTGCTTATTTAAGATTTCCATTTTTAAGCAATTTCATGTGATTTTGCAAATATTTAGTAAATGTTACAATACTGGCATTTTTCAAATGGTAAAAAACTGAACGGGCTCACTTAAGTTAAAATCTTACTGCACTGTAAAGCCTATTCTTTCTTTTTTAAAATTAACATAGCATTCTCCAGTTTAATGCAATTAAGTATTTTCTTGTAGATGCATAACACAGAAAAAGTACCACTAAATTCTTTGTTCAAATTACATTTTACGAAATTATTCCTAATACCAAAGGGTAGATATTATAACTTTGTCTTCAGAAAAATGAAATAATAATTGGTAAACCTTATCCAAACATTTTGATTTGTCCATTGTAGTACCTCACAAAGTTTTACTAATGTCAATGCACAAGTAGAGGTTGGTAATTTACTAAGAACAAAGTGTGGCAGCCAGGCTGTTTAGATAGTGCTTTCTGTTAAGGAGATTTCTGTATATTTGAGTGATTAAACTAGCATTAAAAGCACATCGCTGCGCCTCACCTAAAAAATCCATTGCACAGGCTGGAAGGGTTTACTCACACTTGCAAAGCCCTGTAGCGACAGGCAAGGGTCGAAATGGCAGGTGACAAGGTGCATTGGAAGCTGCAGGTCCTACCATGCCTGCGGGTGGTTCAGGCCTTTGGTCTCTTGAGCTTGATCCAGGAGATGACAGTCTCGTGCGGAATCTTCCTGATTGCCTATGCAGCTTTTCTCCAGTCAGTTTTGCCTGTTCCACTTGCCCTTAGTCATTGTGCTCGTAGTGAGTGTGGGTAATGCCCTTCCCAAATCTTCGTTCGCGAAGATAAGCCATCAAAAAGCACATCTTTATCAAGCCTTCCAGTTTGACTGCATTTGCGATTCATTCCCAACTCCACTATGTTTTTTTCACCTAAACATGAAATTGTCAGATGGAAAGAAAAAAATTCACAGCTGTCTTGGGGGTTGATTCACCCACTTCTGACATCAATTTTATGCCAGCATAACGCCACTGAAAACCATGGTATTACTCTGGTGCTATACTGGTTTAATAGAGTAGAGAATCAGGCCTTAGGGTGGCTACTTGGTTACTTCTAATTTTCTGTTTAAAGCAGAATTATTGGAACCCATAAAACCCATGCAACATTGTAGCTCCGCTGTGGGCTATCTGCATCAGAAACCTCACTTCATTCTAGGGATTAAGGAAATTCCCAGCTGGCCTCAGCTCAGTGAAGGTACAGTCAGTCAAACGCTTCAGCAGGATTTTTAATTTCCATATTATTTTAATCACATTCCAGAGCCTTGGAAACACAGAGATTCCAAATATTCAATAGATTTCAGATTCTTATGCAGATGTGAGGCACCATCTCTAAATTCAGACATCCCTACTTCATCCTTCCTGCCCATGCAGCCAATAAAACAGGAGATTACCACCCAAAATATTTTCAGGATTGCTCTTTTGGGCAGGAGAATTAGTTAATCGGTGTCTATAGCCTGCCACTGGTAGAGTGGTTGTGCTACCACAGGCTAAGGGCTTCCCCAGGGGAGCACTGGCATTCAACGGCCAAACAGACACAGCTGGAAGAGAAGCCAAGGGATTTTTTATTTATTTTTATTTAATTCCTTTTAAGGCACTGTTGCTATTCAGATTTTGCCCATAAAGTAAAGCAAAGTAAAATAAAATGAAATTCAATTAAATACAACAAAATAAAATATCCAAGCCCTACCTTAATAAGCAGAAGTTCCCCCTTTCATCGCATCGTCTGCAGGGTAGGTTAGTCAGCCCTGTGTCACGAGCAGCATCAGCTAGCTGTAATTCCCTCCCCAGTGTGAGACTGTGGGAGGGCGTCTTGCTCTCCCCAAGCCTGGCTGAGTGCACGTAGGGCGCTTGCTTTATCTGGGGGAATCGATAGAGCGTGCACATTGCCACCACTAAGTAGTTCAAGATCATGACTCAGAAACTCCTTAGTCAGTTACACTGTTCAAAAATCATGCAATTGTTAAGAATTTGGGAGGGGGGAGGAGAGGGGAGGGAGATTTTGTTTGCCCCTTTGCTGTGTTAGTCTAGTCCTTGTTTTTTCTCTGGAGTCTCAGGGGTTAGAAGTGAATTATTTATAAATAAATATAAGTTTCCCACATCATATACAATTCTAAGAACTGGACCTTGCCACCAGCAAAACACTGGGGGACTCTAGGTTAGATCTAAAGAACTGGCAGCTCTCTGACATGCTCATCTGGCTTGTTTACATTTTCTCCACTGGGAGCAAGAGCTTTCTCTGAAAGCATTGCATCACTTCTCTCTGGGAGGAATGCTTTGTGATGGGCAGCTTCTTGCAAAACCAGCCAGAGTTTTCAACAATACATAATAGGGCTAAGCTTTCCAAAGCTACATCCAAACCTCCTGTACAGCAAGGGGAGAAAAGAACAGATGTAGACATAAAGGTGAAAAAAAGTGAGGGGACTGTTTGCATACTTTTCCTGTCTTCAGGAAGGTTCAGTCAGGTCTGGTCTGACTCATGGTTTTTAATTGTGTGCATGCCATTTGATCTAGAAAAGGTGCCTCAGGGCTCAGTTCTGTGTGCATTTAGTCTAAGAAACGCTTAGGGCCTCAAGTTCTATAAATTAGCGTAGTGAGAACAGAAATTGTTCTGCTGCCTTTGCCTGCAAGGCATAGAGGTTGTCCGCTTCAGGAAAGTCAACCAAAGTATTTAGAAACAATCTCATGCATTAACTGAGTTTTCATTTGATTCTGCTTTGTTTACATACGGTCCAAGGGATAAGCAGAGAGGTTATTTCTTTCCTAAAAGGTTAAAATCTAGAAGTACCCAGACCTAGGAAATACAGAGAAAAAATGCTTGTAGGGGGAAACAAAAAGAAGAAATAAATAAAGCCTAATTTCAGAATTGTTCCTGGTATGTTTAAAGCCCCAAATGAATATTTATGTTGGTCCTGCTTGATCCAAACAGGTTGCCTCTCCTTAATAACAAAGCTTTCTTTTAGAATGTTTAATGCATATTGCTGCTGCCAGATACAACCTCCTACTTTTCCTAGGTTTTGAAATAGATTGGGCAATTCCTAAACTTTCTTTGGCATGTGAAGATAATTCATGTATTGGACTACAAAACAACTGCTCACCCAAAAGTGCAGGAGGCCCGGATGATGTCAATTAGGAATAAGCAAAAGGAACTGGAAAATTCTATAGAAGTAACATTTTAATAACTTTGCTTCTGCATTATGATGGAAAATATCTTGTGAAAAGGGAATAGTCTGTGGAATATTCTCTGCCCTTGGCTTCAAAAAGGTTAGTTTTCTTGTCTCCTTACACGTGTACACAGCAGATAATATAGAAAATGCTAATCCTAGTCATAGCCTGTTGAGAGGGAAAGAAAAAAGAAAAAAAAAAGAGAGACTTAAGTAATAAATCTGGCTAATACCCTCAAAGAGCATTGGCACAGTGATGGCAGCAAGCACACAGGACAGTGTTCAAGCTATACTGTGTCACACAGAAGCATCTTCACACTTGCTTGCCTTGTTCCAAAACAGTATTCCTGCTGGAGTGTCAGGGGCTGCAGCACCTCAGAAATACCCCTTAAAAGCCCCAGGCATAATTGCTGGCCATTGAAACTTCATGCCAGCCCTGATGTGAATGGAGGAGAGTCCAGCAATGCGCCTGTTTCCACAGAGTACATCAAAGAACAACGGAGCAGAAGACAAAACTTGAATTAAGCTACCCCCAGGAAAGGTTTGGTTTTTTTTGAAAACTGAAACAAAATGTGCATAAATGAATAAACTGAAATGGCTGTAAATAGCCTATGAAAACATGCTACAATAAAATTGTTTAGAATTCTTCATTATTCCACTTCGTATTTGACAGGATGACTGGAAAAGAAGATCCTGTATTTTTTTAAGAAATCCACATGCATTACAGCAAATGAGTGTGTTTTCCAGTTCAAATATTTTGAATATTTTTTAATGTTTGCACAGGCTCAGGATTTCTGAGGCCATGTAATAACCTGCAAAAAATCCCACTACTTCTTGCTTTGCTGAGACTCGCCACATGGCATACAGTTGAAAACACTGCTGTAGCATGTTTAATAGGTTGCAGAGTAGGCAGTACCTCTAGCCATATGTGGTTCCTTAGAGGAACTGAGAAGAGAGCAGATGAAATATGTCCTGCTTTCTGAAAGCAAGTTGTATGGCTTTGTGGCTCTCTGAAACACAAGACCACTTCCACTTTAGCCACACAAACGTAATCTGAGTGTGTTCCTCAATTTGTGAGTGGCTATGTTACTGTGCAATTAGCCTGGATTACCAAAATGTTGGATAAGAATTTGGTAAAAAAAGGTTTGCTTCTCATTTTTTTCACTGAGCGTATGTCTGCTTTACTTGGAGTTTCCTATATCTGATTCTTTGGTGTCTGTGACCACCAACAGAGTTTCCTCCAGCCCTAGCAGTCTGGTTTAAATGTGTGTGCTGTATATCCTTGTTGTCCAGAGGGTTCTGGTAAAGGCATTTATCTGTTGAATGATGTGCAGACTGCCAGATTCAACAGATGACAACTTAAGCACAGCATTAGTGACCACCAATGGTGTGGGTTTTATTTTGGGATCCTGCTCTTTCTTTTTAAAAAATTATTGCCATTATTGACTTTTTTTCACCCCTTTTGCAAGCTGTTTCTTGTGAGTTCATGAATCCTTCAGTTCTGTCCTGTACTAAAGGCAGATCTTGATTTCACGTGCACCAATTTCGTGCTGCTCCTCCTCTAGCCTTCAGCACTTGCTTGCAGTTTGTGCTCATACGAAATCAAAAGCAGGAGTTTGGGAACAGATGTGAATAAAAAGGCAGGGACACAAGCACGTCTTCTCACTCCCTCCCTCCTTCTCGCTTGTTGCCCATTTGCTAACCTCTGTTAAATTTAAGACATAGGGCAGTTTAGAAAACACAGATCATGACTGTGTTGTTTTTCTTGTCCTTTTTACAGGTGGAGATTTGTGGAAAGGGAAGACAGATGCAACATGGTGACATAAAACAGGCAGAGTGAAAGGACAGTCCTGAGATGTCCAACCAAGACCCTTGGTATCAGCAGCAGCCACGCCACTTACGTCCTGTTCATCAAGCTAGCAACTGCTTGGCAGCACTGTTGTCAGAATATATGTCCTGCTGTATCAGGACAGGACATATGTTAATCTTTTTAGGGGTGGCACACTGTTCATGTGGGATGGTTTTAGAGACCCAGGAAATTAAAAAGTCAGATGGATGCAAATGTGTAGTGCAAATGCATCCTTCCACAATTCTGCATATCACCACAACGGATCTTAACAGGGATTTTCTTAGCAAACAACATATGCAAAGATAATAACCTCCCTGCTGATACTGGCAGATCTCCTTTCTGACGGACTCAGTTTCATTCACATGCACAATAGGGGGGAAAAGGATTATTTTAGCATACTTGTTTTCTTTCCTGGTTCACATCATTCACTGAGTATGTACAAATAGGAAGGATGCCAAATTGTTTACAAGAAGATCAGAGATTATTTGAGCCAAAACTATCAGTCCAAGTGCCCTCAAGCTTTAGGGATTTTCTGATGTGACTATGACTTCAAAAGCTGTGATTCAGCCCCATCTCCGCACTGGAGTGAATATCAAAATGAGCATTAAAGACAAAAGCCCTGTTCCAAGTTGTGCTATAAGCTCCCACTGAGAGCTAGACGTGAGAAATCGCCCTGACTCTGTCAGTATAAAACTTTCATGACACAGGTAATGTGCACCATAAATTTGAACTGAGAATTTAACTTTTAAGGGTTTTTCCTTTGAAACTCTTACGAAGCTCCTGTCTCCTTCTCCTTCCAGACCACCACAGTTACCACACACAAGCCAATCACTCCATGGTCTTTAGAGGTCATCTGTCATTTTTAGTATCATTCTAAAAGCATAGGTGCTATGCCAAAATAATAACTTTAAACAGATGCTCAATGTCAAAGTTATAATTTGCATCATTAGAATATAATTAGAATTAATATTGACACCTTTGTGTTTACTTCCTACTAAATGTCTGTTTCCTTCCTACTTAATGTCTGAATCTTGGCTACATATATATTAACAAAGGGATGACTCCACGGAGATTGGATGTTTGAAAGAAGGAATTCTGCCGTAAAGGAATCAACAGGAGGTATATCATTGGCTCTGACACACCAGCATGGTACCCAGGATGCTTATGTAAAACACTCAAGCCAGTATCATAATCCAAAATGAAGCTGTAATGACCTTTCCATTACTTCTTGTTCACCCTCTTTCTCTTTCCCCCTCCTCCCCCCACCTTTTTTTTTCCCTTCAGGTTATATGTTATATGTAGATTGAAACTGACGGGTAGATGAGTGGCAAGGAAGAACTTTCAAATCAATCATGGTAAAAGAAAAGGTTTTTGTGATTTCTTATTACATTTATCCTGTCATATACTGCTGTATTTTTTTTTAAGGTATTCTTGAGACTAATGCTTTCCTGCCCAGAGAGCTGAGACCTTCTCCTATGCCTTTTATCATCTCTGGCTTTGATGGTGTTCACCTCCTTTTCTCTGACTTACATAATACTCATTCAAATACGGCTGCTATGTAGATGATCTTCCTCCCTTGCCACTACAGTTAGGGTCACCCTTTCACTGAATCCTCCCCAGCTCATCATTCGCAGCAGTAGAGGAGCTTGCTTCTTAGAATCATAGAATCATAGAATAGTTAGGGTTGGAAAGGACCTTAAGATCATCTAGTTCCAACCCCCCTGCCGTGGGCAGGGACACCTCACACTAAACCATGCCACCCAAGGTTCTGTCCAACCTGGCCTTGAACACCACCAGAGATGGAGCATTCACAAGTTCCATGAGCAACCCATTCCGGTGCCTCACCACTCTTAACAGTATCACAGTATGCTAGAGTTTGATTTTTTTTTTTTTTTGTCTCCTCTCAACTAACTACTCTTTGCTTTCATAACATCTTCGCTATGGAAATACATCTCCAACATTTTTGAGGGTTTTTACTGATATTGTATAGTGAGCGTGCTATTTGAAACATTGTCTTTCAACAGACTGAAAACCTGCTTTCTCCTCAATTGGCTTCATTCTCAAGACTTAGCTCCTATGCCTCTAGGTATCTCCCTTAAGAAAAAATGATTTGAGATTGGGGAATTTGCTTTTACATTTATTTTTTAAATTTGAAATATGGTATGATGATGGTCCTGACATACGTGTCTTAGGTTGACTCCACAATATTATTACTGTTTATTGCTTCTGTCACCTTTGATTTCCCCTTTTGTAGCAGCTTTCACATGTTGAAGCTTGTCTTAATGTCAGACCCAGATCCTACAACTTACACATCTGCTTACCTTTAGTCATCTGCGTATTCCCGTTGATTCCAGTGAGAATACACACGTACTTTAAATTAAGCACATGTGCAAGATTTCTGGAATTAAATAATGGGAAATAAAGTCTGGTTGTTGTTCTTTTTCCCAGTTTCAGCATCTAGCAGCTTCTGCAGGTGGTTAAACCTACAGAGATTTAAACCCCATTGTTAATAAATAAAAGATAGTCGGCCCAAAATCAGTGAGATTTGAGAAAAGATCTTGACAATATTAAGAGAATTTTTTATTGTAATAATAGTGGTGTGAGCTTTCATAGCAAGGGTTGTTCCAAGACAGTAGAGCTGGCAACAACCCAACATTTTATTCTCTTTTCTCGAGGCAATACCCAGATCAGATACAGTTTTCCTCCCTTACGTAAATCCATATTGTCAAAAGTATGGGGCAGGAGGGATAGAGGAAATAGCAATTTGTAATTTCTGATGGGGAAGCACTCCACTGGTGCTGGGCTGTTTGTTAATTGGAAAGGACTGTTGTTTGTTAATTGTCCTGAATAACAGACACCAAAAGGACAGCACAAGTTTTCGGGGAAAAAAGTGAGGTGGAAAATTAGGATGAAGAGCCATCTGTACTGTAAAGCTTGACTACATTATTATAATTTGGTTTTCTTCTTTCTGTGTATTTAAACTGTTACAACATGGGCTGGAAACAATTCAAATTTCAGTTTGCATTAAGTAGCATTGTAACTGTGTGTCAGCTAAAACAAGAGATAGAATTATAAGTTATGGTATTCTAAATCACATGCCACATGACATTTACAATTATTTGAATGAATTTAAACCATTAAAATAATTACAATTATTTGGATTTTTTCCCCCTGCTAATACAGGCTAGCAGTGGCAGAGTAAAATATGACAGAAAGTGAAAACTGTGGGATGATAACCTACTGATAGTTTAATTTTGATTTAACATTTCAATCTTCCAGATGTTCAACTTTAAAATATGGCTCAAGTTGCATGAATGTTAAACAAAATCTTTCATTTCATGTTTCTTCTTAAACACAGGTCTCAAAATATTGACATTCCCAAAGACAGAAATTCTGGGATAGCACCATCTCTGCAGCAATGTGGCCAATACGTGCATCATTTATGTAGCCTGAGGAACCTCTGTGAAGGAGCTGGAACAGGGGGACTCAGGGCCAGATGGGAGAAGGTAGGAGGTTGAGCCCTGCAGTCATCTCATCCCCTGTGGCATTCCCCATGATACCTCTTGTGCCTAGCAGCCAAACAAGGAGCCTCTGCAGCTCCGGTTTGCTCTTGGGAATAGAAATCCAAAAGACAGAGAATAAGAGATATAGAAAGAAAAAGAGAGGGAGCACCAAGTGTAATGTCATGTTTCCCACCACTGTCTCTGGAAAAAAAGAAGCCCTTTCAGTCTCAATCTTTTGGCTGCACACAAGTGCATGAGGTGATCTCAGCCTTGGAAATGAGTAAATTATATAAGCTAATTCATTTCTCACCTAACTTAGAATCATTTTTGCTGATGTGTGGTATACCATTTTTATTCCTATAAGCTATAATCTATTGGTAACATAATTCCTTTATGTTTTAGAAAAAATGTTTGCTGGTCTCCTACCTTTGAGCAGCTAGTATAAAATAACCACATATATGATATTTCCTCCTTCTCTCCCTTCTCCTTCCGTCCCCTTTCCTCTCCTTCTCTTCCCTTCTCTCAATCCATTTCATGGGGGTGAATGCACCAGAGGCCTGGAGCCACCTTTTTTCACAGTCAAATTTCCACCTTCTCATCTCTGACATCTTGCAGGCAAGGCAATAGTTGATTAGCATGATCTGTTCCCTTCTCAGAATATATTTATATTTGCCATATAATAACACTCCTATTTTCATTATTTTATGAGTATGGCACTATCTGCAAACCATCGTTGTTCTCTCTGATATGTGCTAAATATTGACAACGAAACAAAAAAATAAATGCACGCCGAAACAAGTTGACCTATGGTAAATAAGAATAAGTAAGGTAATTTCCTTGCAGATCTTTTTTATTTTTACTAATTTGTTTTCTAAACACCACAGGTCTCTTCCTAGTTGTGGAAGACAAAGGCTTCCCCAGTGTCATGTGAGACTGAGGGAAGGACCAAGCAAAATGTGCTTGTCCCAGACGGTGAATCGTGAAGAAGTGGAACAGGCTGGCTGTGTTGTTAACAGCTCTGTTTTTACTGGAGATGATGAGGTTTGGAGTGCTTTCTTCTACCCCACAACACTCATCTATGTCATCTATCAGATGAGAGCAATCACTTGATTATGTACAGAAATAATAGGTAGTACCCAAAAGTATTTTGCTGGTTTGGACAGTGTCTGGAGTCTACCTCTTCACAAAACTTATCTTTAGCAAGGCCTAAGAATCTTCCTTTGTAGCTTATCCAGAAACTGTCCATGAGCGAAGAGGTTCAAAGATGCAGCTCAAAGTGCATGGGAATTGTAAGGGTTGACAGAAAAAAAGCATCTCGCCCCAAGTTAAGGGTACTTGGGAGGCTTATTTAACCTTCACTCCAGCCATCTGCACACAATTTTATGTTATTATTTACAACATGATGGAATTGAAATGTGAATTTGCCATAGCAACCCAGGCTTCAAATGAGGCATATGTTGCTTTCCAAAATTACAGCACCTCCTTAAAAAGGAGTAAAGAATAGGGCTCTGTGTAATCTGAACTCTTGCAAAATGTTATTAGCAAAACATGGCTTTAATAAACAACACATTTTCCCCAATTCTTGGAGTACATTTAATAAGGAAAGTTTGCAATTAGAAAAAATCATATATATTTATAAATATATAGATATATAAAAAATTAGTTATTTCAGTTTAATCCATTTTTGAAGAAAAAAAATAAGATGGGGGATACAGAGCTGGCAATGTTAAGACCAAGGCCCTGTGAGACATTTACAGGATGTGGGTGAGGATTTCTGTGCCATTGCCCTCTTGTTTCACTGTAAGAGAAACAAAACAGTGACAGGTCATACATTCATTCATGCATTTTATTCTTTCCATTTAATCATTCCTTTTGCCAGAAAAATAATGGAGCATCCAGCAGATGACATAACTGTACATAAATAAATATTTATTCAAATCCCCTACTTGCAGTCCACCCCACTAACAAAATACCAGAGTCAGCTGGGTTTCTGGAAAGCAGAATGTGTCCAGAAATTTTGCCAGGTTATGCAGAATTATGCTTGTTTAACTGATCCTTTGAAAGTCGTATATGATTATAAATGTGTAAATTTGTGTGTGTGTGTATGTACCTGTGTGTTTGTATTTATTCATATTGTGTAATACAAAACATTTGGACTTGCACATCCATTTCACATTTTCCAGTTATTCTCAGCAGGTAGACTTTACTAACAAGATTTATCTTAAGTATAAGTATACATAAAGTTTGTTGTGGATATCAATTTTATATAAGTGATGTGATCCTTTTTTTAAGCAGAGTTTGAAGAGATTCAGCCATGTGTATGTTTGGCATGAGAAAAGAGCTATACAAAAGGAGCAACCTTCTCACCCTCTTTACAAATTATTTCTTCTGATTAAAGTGACAATGAAAATGAGGCAAATCACAGCTATTTGTTACCATTTTTTAAAGCAAGTGAAGAACCCAAGCCCTGCAAACAAGTACTGTAATAGGTGAGATAGCCCATGTCTCTCCACTTATAGAGATGTTTAGGAATTTGTTTTCAGTGACATAAATGTGAGCTTCTGCACCTAACAGTGAAGCTTTCTTCCAGAAAGCAGGCCAGTGTAAAAGATAGAAGAAACGCAGGGCACAGTGGCTACCAGATTTACTTTTATGCATGCCTAGTATCTGAGCTAGTAGTCTAGGTTCTGGAGAAATAAAGTGTCAGAGCTTTAAAAGGCCTAGGTGGGACCTATTTCGGACTCACTTTTTGATGTGATGCAAGTTGCACCTGAAGTCTTTAGTGACAACGGGCAATGCCTGAATGAGGCTCAGAAGAGCTGACTCCTATTCCTTGTACAGGTTGGCACAGTAAATCCATGGTGGGTACCTGGCTGGATCAACTCATCCACTTTCAGACTTTGTTTATTGTAAACAGAGACATGGGAATCAGACACAGCGTTTTTGCACCTATTCTTGTCTTGTCCACTTTATTGCCAGCTCTTCAGGATGTTACAAGAAAATATTAGAACATGCTTCAGCCTCAAATATCAGCTTTCCATTTGCAATTCATGGCATTAACTGAACATTTCACAGGATAAAAGCACATCCTATAGATTGGCTTAATTCCACTACACTATTTTAGATTCTTGCAAGTAAGTTAATGAAAACCCCAGCAGGTTTGAATTGTGTTTTCCTTTTTAATCTAAAGATATTATTTGTTTTGGCTTAAAGGGAATTGTGAGAAAGACTGATATACTCAAAGTGAACACATTTAAGTGCTTTCTGAGGACAGCAAATGAACCTTAGCAGTGAGATCCTGCTGTCTGTGAGACTAAAATTGCAATAAAATTGCAATGTACAAGTGCTTTACTGGGATGTAAGTATACGGATGTAAAACTAGTTACATGTCCAAATGTGTGTAATCCAAGATGATATCCAGTCAGAAATGGCTAATGTGCAAGGAAAAAATTATTCTCAAAAATTAAAGGACTTGGTTTATACTCTTATCCAAGATTTCTAGTGACATCACACACCATGAAACAATAAAATCTAATAAAGCTTGTTCACTTCAACAGACTCATTAAAGTACGTTCAGAAAGACCTTCCTTCTGATCACTGCTGCCTGATTTCAGCTTCAAAATCCTAATTCTGACAGTCATTCACTTCTTCTTTGCTTCTCTTTATACCACACATTAATAGCATCTTTGCTTTTCCTTCCCAGCCTGCACCCACAACATGCATCAGCCATACCAATCCTCAGCAATATTTTATGTACAGCACTCCCTGTATTCATTGGGAAATACCAGAATCTGATTCAAGTCCTGATGTAAGTTTTCAGGACAATAATGTAATTAGATCCTAGCTAGCTAGGAACATTGCACATTTGATTTCAGAGGTCCATAATGCCATGGCTAAAGGCAGTATAATTTCATAGTTCTCAGACTATGTGAAGCTCAGGAGTTACTCAGAAACAAACATAAACAGCAATTCCTGGAGGTAAAGTGAAATATCTAATAGTTGTATGTATCCAAGTTTGTCTTCTCTAAAAGAATTGACATCATAGAGAGACACTTCTGATACCTGCCATGGTCTTCTTTTGGGGAATCTGTGTGGTGTAAGTATTAAAAGAAATGTTCCATTCTTAACCTTATGCAAAGGCAGAGTCTTTTTTGGCCTTGGTCTTCACAGAGTAAATTCATTAGTTTGAACTGTGTTTTTATTAATGCTAAAAGTCAGGGGGAAAAAAGCCAGGACTGAACCCCATAATGCCTTGTGCTATTTGGAAAAATTTGCTTGTCTATACTTCAAGTTCCCTGGGACAAAGTCTGCCTTTCCACCGGTTTCAGCCTGTGTACAAGACAATAGAAACAGTGCTGGAATATAATAAATGCTTAACAATATTAGCAGTGCCAGTGGATGCTGTTTCTTGTCCATGGAGTTGCAAAGCATGTCCAGATACTACAATAATGCATACCTTGTAAATGCATATGATAAACGAATAATAAAGGTTGAATTAAACAAGTCAATGTTTTTGGCCCTGTTGCTGGCTGGCAGTTAGGGAATGTAGGTGAAATAAACCATCACCACAATTAGCACCGATTTGCACTCTGTGCTTTCCAGGGAGCTCCAGGATGTTGACTCTCACTTCCAAGAAAGATCCCTCTAGAGCAGCTTTCAAAGCACTGACAGGTTGATGCAGTAAAGAATTTATGCATAATGCCCAAACTTTTTATGATTTGCCAATTCATTTCAATTTTGGGAGCTGTCAGTTCAGTTCTTTCCCTGAAACGTAAAGAAATGCTTTTAAAATGTTGGTTGGTAGTGGGGTTTTCTTGGTTTTGTTTGTTTGGGGTTTTTTTACAAAATTGTAGAAATGTGGCCAGTTCCCACACAAAACTCAGGCACAGCCTTATTGGGTACCTAAAAAGAGATGTAGGCCTTCCTCCTAATTTATCATCATGTTTATCTATCTATCTCAAGATGCTCCATGTCTCAGGCACTGCACAGATCATCCTCTAAGATGAATGGTACTTCCATCCTGTAAAATGCTATTTAATGCTATTCAGTTATATAAAAGAGTTTATTAGAAAACAACAGTAATACAGGGTAAAAATTTCTTGCCTGAGCCAAAAGATTTCCTGTTTCTTAACTCTCCATATTTCAAGTCTCCTCTGTAAGAACTTTTCTCTATTACTTATTCTGAAATTATAGATGACAGGATTTTAAAAGCCGTAGCAATACTTACTTAGAGATGAACACAGGTGCTTTCATTAAGATGTGATGCACTTGACAATAGATTTTATTAATGCTTCTCCGGAGGTTAAAAGATGGAAGGTTTAATGACAATTCAAGGTGTAAGTGATAGTCATTTGGTAGTATTCCCTCTTTTCCTGGTTTCTTTGAATTGCAGCACATACAGGCTTATTTGAAATAAAAAGTAGGGATAGTTCTGATAAGGCAATGTGCCTTTCTGCTAGGATTGGGCATTGATGGGTAGGAGACTGTTACACTAAAAGAAGCTAGAAGACAGCAGAATGAAACCTGAGACAAAAAGGAAGTTCTTTGTGCTAAATAATCAAAACTAAGGCACTTTGCCAAGGCACGTGTGCATAATAGCAGGCTACTTACTTGGGTGAAGAAATCCCCCCCAAGTTCCACTTTTTGTACACTGACAGATCAGCTCTGAGCCATCAGTTATTCCCAGCAATGTGTCCAGGACCACTGCTATCAAACGTGCAGTAAAGCCTGCTGCCCACTGAGGCCCATTTGAGAATCTGGACTCTGGCTTCTCCCGGAATTACATTTTTGCATGTGTGTGACACAACAGACTGCATTATAATAAGCGCAGAGTTCAAAACTTGGCACCAGTGCCTATCCTTTTTCCAAAGTCAAGTGTAAAGTCTTAGGGCCCTATTAATGAAAAATCCATCCCATGGCTGGATCACAGAAAAAGGAGGGCCTCAAATCATGAGCAGGATCTGTTATAAAAGCCATGTGTTCATGTAAAAATATGACGGAATATGGGCACAGAAAGTTACATGTGGATTTCACTAGATGCATAGGGATTCCTGGTATGCACGTAAATTTTGTATTGTACTTAAGAGACACAATGCAAAGGGTCAGGAGCCTGTAAATATATTTCCTTGCCGCATAAAGTAGGGTGATAAACAATGACACGTCAAAATCCCTGAAAAACAAGGTTGAGGCCAAACTACAGTTTGAAGTGGGACAGCTGAAAACGACTGTCTGTGCATGGACAGTAAGAGCTAAAGAACTCAGCAAATTCCAAAAGATAAAACACACTCTAGTCAGTCTTACTTTTCTTTGTCTTGCCTAACATTTTTGTTTCTAAAGAGTGAAACTGGTTACTCTTGTTTGACGTATCAACCATGTTCCTTGAGCAACCTGGGGACCTAGTAATAGCTTATGCTTATCTGGGGTTTTGACATAGACTGCAGGAGTAGTCATCACCTGTTATTTTTAAAAGGACAGTTAAGCAGTCCTAAAATACAAATTCATACTAGAAGGACGTTATTGTTCTCAGGAAAAGAAGCTGTTCGTTTCCCAGTGATCTCAGCAAGTTTCACATACACACTTTTTTTTTTTTTACTGTTTTAATCAAAGAGTTCAGGAAAAAAAAAGACAGAAGAATTTTCTACCAGAAAATATCACTGTATTAATACCTCTAGCTTTAGGCAGCTTATGCAAAGCAGACTATGCTCCTTTTTGTAATGTTTAATTTCCACCACATCTCTGCGCATTCTTGTATGGACAGCCTGGATTACAATGGCATGGTTTAGGCTGGGTTGTTGGGGTTTTTTTGTTTCGGGTTTTTTTTTTTTTGGTTGGATGGTTGGTTGGTTTGGTTGTGGGGTTTTTGTTTCTTTGGTTTGGTTTGGTTATTTTTTGTTGTTGCTTTTTTTTGGGGGGGGGGTGGTTTTGGTGTTTTGTTTTTTTCTTAATAACAAAGCAAGCTGGGTTTACGCTGCTCCAAGCTGTGTTTGTAGCCTAACCTGCTCAGGTTCCTTTCTCTCATAGCTGCATGTGTTCAGACTTTGCCTACTGTTAATCCCAGTGTTATGGGCTTTGTAAAAGACACAATGCAGAAGTTATGAGAGGACTCTCTGGGTAAGAGATCTGAAGTTATTTTTGTAAGGCTGCTTTCAGAAGAGTCCTTCCTCCTTAGCATATGCATTGTCTGACTGTCAGGAAAGGCATGGAGTGAGGCCAGAGCATACAGTCCTTTGGTAATTCTGGATAAGAGCTTTGCTCTTTAGATTACATGAAATTGCTGTAATTTATGCCATCCCAGATCTTCTAAATTACCTCTAAAGCAGCTTCATCCTCTTTGGTATGGATTCTCATTAAAAAGCATGAAACATGAACCATTGTGACTGAATACTAGTCTTTCTCACCAGTGAAAACCTCAGCTATAGAACTTTCATGTTCTATACATGAAACACTCAAAGTGACCACAGCTTTTCGGTTTTTACAGTTTAAGCATGGCATGGCAGCTGGAGGAAACATTAAGCCAGATGATTTATGCAAGGACATCCAGGGTTTACACAGGACGTGGATCTTCAGCACTGTTGATGCTGTTTCAATTTTAAACATGAGCATGACAAGAAATTTCAGCTCCAGAAGCAGAGATTCACATTACGTCATGACAAATGCTGCCTACCTGCACCACCAAACACACACTGCTGGTAAGCATCACTTTAATCCTCACAGAGTAAGTTTTGTCAAAGTATAATGGCCTTTAACAAAGGAAAACAGGAATTAAAGCACCTTTGCTCAGATTCTACTTTCACACTACCAGGCAGAATACGTGCAGGGTGGTGGGTCTTGGGAACTAAAGATGGAGGGGAGTAGAAATAGTTGTCATAGTTATTGTCTTCCATACATCTTGAGAGTTCATTAAGTGGTCTATTAATTGCTAGTCGCAGTATAACACAGGCAAGAGAGTGAAAAATAGTCAACAAAGAGGAGGAAAATAAACACTACCAAAGCTGTAAATAAGCACAAAAGTTTCAAAAACATATGTTTCCAAGGGAAGAGAACGTTTCATTAAAAGTATGGCTTTACCTCTAGAAAAGAATTTGGTTAGAGGACACGTGGTTGTCATAAAAATTGTGCAGATTAGGAAAAATCACAGTATTGTCTGTTACAAAGTAGGAGTAATCCTGTCCAATACCTCCTAAGCATCCCAACTGGCAGGTTTTATTTAACAAACTAGGGCAATAAATACACTGTATAACCACATGATGTATGTGTAATAATACCATACACATATAAAAAGCCATAAACATGGGAGATTTTTTGTATAGTATTGTCTATGAGAAAGCCACTCCATCCTCTGGAAAGATTTATCATTGAAAAGACAAGAAAGGTTACAATTACTGTGCATAGACTGATATAGTCCAATTCTGCAAGATCCTATCAGTAGGACTGCAAATTCCTTGAAATAGTCACTTAAGAATTTTGCAGAGATAAGTGTTCCTTACAACCTTAACATTTTTAGAAAGAGAAATGAGTCTGTATTTCCATGGACAGAGGGCTCAGACAACATAGCTAATGCTGTTTGGGGTTTATATGGGACAGCAGGATAGATGAGTTCCCTTTATACATCACTCAGTCACAAAAAATGTAATTATGAAAGGGTTCCCTCTGTCCTGTCCTGCATAGGAGATAGAGTGAGGAGGAGATGACATTTGGGGTTTCTGTTAAATGCAGTTGAAAGCTGGCTGGAAAATGACTACATTAAAGAACATATGTACAGCTATGTCCTTTTTTCCCTTAGATACTAGGTAGGTGTTAACAAAGCAGCTAAATAGTGTATGAAATTGGTTTTGTCTGGTTTTAGTATTCACATCCACAAGGTCTGCATGTTCTGCTCTGTAAGCTGTGGAGTTTTAGCTGTGACTCTCAGTACAAAATACACTTCTGTGCTGAAAACCAAATATTGTACTATTGTTGCCAGGAGATCCTAAGTAGAAAACAAAACAATCCAAATAAATCGATTGTGATAAAAAACAACAACAATGAAACAAAGAAGAACACTCTTCTCTTGCCACCTTGCAAAACAAAATCCTTCAGGCATGATTTATTAGTAAAACCAGCTATGGACAGTTGATAGTGTACATCTGGATCTAATGAACAAACGCGCAGGCCAAATCAGTTTTTTTTTTTTCCCAGGGTTTAAATGAAGTAATTCATCTGTACTTTAACAAAAGCTTTTATTTACACATGAAGAGGTGGGCAGCCATTCAATCAGACATAATTGAAATTGTTCAGTCAGTTAAAGAGGCCAATACTTTCATGTTACCTTGAAAAAACAGAGGAGAGCACATGTGTGCCATTTTGCCATAAGGAAATATATGTCTCTACCTACAAAATGTTTAATATATATAAATCTGCATACAAATATTTATGAATCTATTGTGCACAGAGAAAGTAATTCACTTACATTAACATGAAACATCACAATGAATTAGGATCATAAATAACAGAAAGTGTATGTGAAACAAAAATCCTGGGATGTTTTTCGTGCAGCTCTATAGCCTTCTGGGCAGAAAAGCTCATTTTGAAAGCAGATGCTCCTGTGTACCATAACAGAATTTACGTTTAAGTTTTTGAGTGTATGGTCGCTGCTTTCAGCTGGCGGCGAGGGTTTTTAGCAATGCCTCCCATCATTAACTGCCTAGATTTTGTTGCATGTGCATCAGCAGGAATGGGAGGACCCAAGGTTAAGGAAAAAAGCTCAGTAAGAATTTCTCTCTGGCACGTATATAATAGCTCAGTACCTCTAAGCAATGCAGGGAGGCACACCAAAGCCCTTAGAACTACTGACAAGTTTAAAGTAAAACACGTGTGTGATTGCCTGTAGAAATGGAGTCCATGATTTTAATTCTCTTTAACAGTGGCTTAACTCTTAATATCGTACAGCTAGCAGGCTGCTTTTCTTTTGCTCCTTTTTTTCTTGGAAGTGTGCCACAATTCTTTTAAAGGAGCTTTTGAATTAGTCTAACATCACTGCTAAGTAGCATGACAGAATATCAGGCACTGTTTTGGAGTTTTTTCAATTAATTTAGGATTTGCAGTTAAATATAGGTGACAGAGTTTGACATATGAATAATCCATAAACCATTAAACAGCAAAACTTTGGGGGAGGGGAGGTCTTGAAATAAAAACCCAAAATCAACAAAATGTCTCAAACATATGCCAAACGTTTACAGGATTGTTAGCAGTAAGTGGCTGAAGGAAAGCTGAAAAACTGCAAATAAAGCAAATTTAGCTGATGGATTATTTAAATAATCAAATAATGACTTTGACTTCTTCAAAGGTTTTACTGACTTTGTTAGAACCTCACTCTCTTTTCTGTTTCTGAAAATCTTTTACAAAAGGTGACCAATGATCTCTGAAGAAGATGGACTTAGTAATTTTGTTCTCACTCTGGAACTTAAACTGATACATTTTTTCATGCAAGAAATTCAGCTAGAGATTGCAACCGTACAGGAAAAATAAATCTTAGGTAAGATGCATTTGTGTGGATAATTGGCATGGCTCTTGTTTTCATATTTTAGTTTAAAACTAAATCAGATATGACAATAATGGAAACTGAAATAAGTGTTATAATAATGAGATATTTATATCCAACTACTTAAAAAGCTAAACAGACTAAATATTGACTTCACTGATTTTATTCATTCTAAACATTGCCCATTGTGGCACACAAAACTAGGAATTATTCAGCAGTCTAATAAGGGGAATGCCGCATGTCTCTAGCAGCCTTTCTCTGCGAGCCAGTAGTTAAAATTAATCAAACTTCGGTACTGTATTTAGTTTTATCCATAATTTATTGTCTGATCTTGGCTAGTGCCCATTAGCTATTTTTTTATATGTAGTTTTTATACAGCAGGTTTTATGCTGTATTGGAAAAGCCAAAAATCTAGCTTTCCATGCTCCCAAATAGAAAACTGTAAACATAATGAGTAGTATCTAAGAGGAGCTACTACCATGCAAACTACTTCGGTTGGAAAAGCCTTTCTTCTTCCCAGAATGACATTCTACAGAATTACCTTAAGTTACATTAATTCCTTTATCATATGTCTTAGTGAGATACAAATATACAAGGTATATGAAATATCAGATTCACTTCCTATTTGAAGTACATAAAAGTACTGAAATACTGCAATAAGTAGGATAGTTTAACTGCTTCTAGCCACTGCTTAGGGATCTGATGGTCATAGGTGCTCTCATGAAAGTTGAATGAATGCCTAAAATTATTTAGCTTACAATTACAGCACTTTATAATCATGACTCTTTTTTGATAAACAGAAAGAAGTAATTATTTTATAGATGAAGGGACTCAGATTTTCTTTTTGTTTTTTTCTTTTTGTTTTTTATCCAGCACTACCTTAATTTTCAGCTTTGAATGGTCCTTTTCGAAGGACTAAATTAAGAATGGCAGCTATTTTAGTGGGGGCTCAACTAATTGTATATCTGGAGATGTAATGAAGCTCAGAAATATTTCTCTCCTCTGGGAGATGAGAGTACTGGCTAATACAATAGCGTGCTTCTTTCATGGTTGACAGTTGGAGGGCTTTTTTAAATAATGGCAGGAAATTCAGAACTTTTCTTTGTACTCCTTCCCTTTCAGTATGCCGGATGCCCTGGCACCAGAGAGCCTTTGAAACCTTCTCTTGTTTCTTCAACACCTGATGGCGATTGTTCGACTGGAGATTTACAGCTGAACTGAGACTCAAACAGCTGAAGTTACGGAAGCTTGAAATGGTGCTGGATTCACTGGAGTGACAGTGTTACCATCATGCAATGGCTGCTGATCAGTGAAATGAGATGGTAATCTCTGCATTCCAGTGGTCAAATGTTCCTACCATCAAAACCACCAACACATCCCAAAGAAAAATTATTTAGAGGCCTTATCTTCTGGCCCCATTTGCATGCATTTGAGCTCTAACCACATCAGTCACATTACTAGCTGTAACAGAATATCTCCTGTGATAGTTTATCCCAGGCTATCCCAGACATAATTAACAAGGCCTTCATCCTGAAAGTTCTTATGTGTGCGATAAAAGTTCCCTGATGCAATTACAGCTAGAAAGGGAAACTTATTCTAGGGATAAAACTAGTACAACACCTGAACAATATTTTCAGACTGTAAAATACTCTCTCAGTAGTGATTCTTCTCTCACTAGCCTTGCCATTAGTATTATCATCAATGTCCCTCTTCAGATGTGAATATCTACTGATAGTAATTCCCCCATCTGTAAGAACAGGCTTTATGTGGAAAGGGGAAAATCCTTTGGCAGGAACTGTCTTCTTTTTTTTTTTTTCCTTAAACAAAAGAGAATGGCAGTACTATACTTTCAAAACCGACCCCTGGCAAAGATGGAGTATAATTTCTTTTGTGAAACACTAAAAAGTAATAAGATAGGAAAAAAGAGATTAAGAATGTTTTTTAAGAATTTATATTATGGCTTCAATTATCTTCTTGAAATTATTAAAATACTCTTAAAAGTAATTTAGTCTGGATTATTTTAACAGAAAAACATTATCTAACAGTAACAGACTATCAGGATCTTGCTCACAGTGTAGTAAATCATGTAGAGGCATATTCAGGTGTGTATACAGTTATACATTTACCAAGCATTAATATTTTCATACTATTATTTTATATTTACATTTCTAACACACCACAATATCCAGTTTCCAGGAATCCTACTAAGACTAGTGAGAAAGAACCTGTGTTTAGGAAAATACATAAAAGGACATTGCCTAAAACTAGCTTGGCGACCTACTTTTCAGGCTGAAAAGAATATGTATCTGAAGGGGGCCTACAAGGATGTTGAGGAGGGACTCTTCATCAGGGACTGTAGAGACAGGACAAGGGGTAACAGGTTCAAACTGAAACAGGGGAAGTTTAGACTGGATATAAGGAAGAAGTTCTTTACTGTTAGGGTGGTGAGGCACTGGAATGGGTTTCCCAGGGAGGTTGTGAATGCTCCATCCCTGGCGGTGTTCAAGGCCAGGCTGGATGAGCCCTTGGGTGGCATGGTTTAGTGTGAGGTGTCCCGTCCCATGGCAGAGGGGTTGGAACTAGATGATCTTAAGGTCCTTTCCAACCCTAACTATTCTATGATTCTATGTTGCAAACATGAGTCAAAAGATCACACCGTTCTCTTTAAAACCAAGAGTAGTTATTTAGATACTAAGTTGTGTAAATCTTGTAAATAAACTGAAATTTCATTGGTATCCTTTATTTGTATAATACAACCTTTTATGCAGGTGGGTTGCTATTTACCTTCCTAACTTACTATCAGTCACATATTACAAAGAAAGACTTGGCATCCTCACACCCATGGCCGGTGCGTTTGTAAGCAAAAGGTGCCATGAAAATTCCTGAAACTAATATTTACCAGAAATCCTTTTAAAGAGACAGAGGTAAAATTATTCATATTACAACTAAAAAAAGTCTATCAAATGAAACATTCTGTTTCTGCACTTAGGATACTTCATTACAATATTTTCAGTATTGCTTAGCCTTTGAGTAAATAATGTCTTGGAAATATAGGAGAATGTTCTAGCAGATTCCTATAAATACAAGATGTCTGTGTTGTGGTTTTAGTTTGGTTTTGGGTTTTTGGTGTGTGGCGTTTTGTTTTGGGTTTTTTTTCAGTAAGATCCCCACCCCAGACTTTAAAAGTTATTGGTGGTTTAAAACTTTTTACAGTTTATCAAGTTACATTGAGAAGAATGTTTTTACTGCTATTTTATGAGTCTATAATACAGAGTTTTATAAGATAATTTTGTACTAAAGCATCTTTAATAAAACATAAAATAATGACTTTGTGGGAGAAAAAAACCCCAACATAAGCAATAGCTACTTCTATAATGCTTGTGAACAGGTTTAACATATTAATGTGTACACAGTCATGATACAGACCAGTCAATAAAAGAGGGAGCCTCATTTCCATGCTCAAACAATGTTGCTTTTTAATAGGCTTTGACTCATGCTTTCTTCCTTCACTTCCATCTAAGAGGCTAGGAGCTTGCACTGTAATAACTGCTTTTAGAAAAATAGCAATACAAAATATTTTTTAGGTTAAAAGTAACACAGATTTTCAAGCTAGAACAGGTTTAGCCAAACACTTTACATGATGAGATTAATACAAACGATGGTAGAATTATTTTAAAGGTAGTTTTAAAATTATCCCTGCTTGTAACTTTAACTCAACACTTGCATTTCAGTCATAAAACTGCATCCTGAAGAAAATCCCTTGCAATTTTCCAAACAGAAACAAATTACTACATTTTAGTTGGTATTATTTTAAAAGTATGGTAAGTTTCACAGTGGTGATTTTATATCAGATGTTTTCAAACCTGTGTTAAGGAGAAGCAATCCTTTTGGCATCAAGCAAGTGATGTCCTAAAGCCTCAATTTGCTTGTGCTTGCAGGAAGTGGCATAGCTCTTCTCTTTAACAGTGTCTATACTACATTACAGTAAATGAAAATTTAGCTCTTCATTCTCTTCTCATTAAATAGACAATTCAGAAAAATTATAGCCCCCCAAAGGAATGATAACTGTGTCGCTTTAAAACACAGCACTAATTTGCCAGTTCAGAGCAGATGTAGCAATGCAGGCAGAAACATTTATTAGCATTTATATATCTAGAAAGGCAGGCATCTGTCTCTGCCAGGACTCTGAGTAGCTCCTCACCCCTAAGTATCTAAATACTGGTTTGCAATGAACTCTACTATGTTTAAACCATGTGAATCTTAATGTCCAAAGATACTTCTAGCTCCAAGTACATGAATGGACTCACCAGGCAACCTATACCATAAAACCAAGACAGCTCAGGCTGGAACTGCTTAATGAAGCACTGAGAAAGAGCTTCAGCAATGAAGTGGGATGAAGTGGGGGCTTTCAAAGGTCTTCCTTCTTTATTATTCATGTTTCTTGATTGGCTTCCCAAATCATGGAGTGCATTTGTGGCATATGAAGCAGCTCCAACAGGAATTATGAAATACCTGAACTGCAGTATGAACTTAGTTGAACCCAAAATGATCTGTACGCATGAAAGATTTCTCTGAAAACTAGTCTCATTTCAGGATTCATGCAAACAAATTGAATTAGCATACATCATTACAAGCAAAGCTGTGACAATTACTCACTCAAGAATCTATTGAAACAATAATTTGTGACTAATATTTCCAATTAGTTGCTCAGCTACAGTCATAACAGTTCCACCCTCTTAGATTGCTTAAAATTTATGACTTTAATAATGCTAAAGACTATATTTAAATATTCACTTAATAGCAAGACTAGATATGCATTAAAAAAGGACATTATATCACAGCAGTGGTGAATTAAAAAGTAGATTTATATAAGAAAGTGCTATCCCTGGTATCCTCTGCAAAGTTACTGAAAGTCTATTGTAATATTCTAAATAGTTCTTAATAAAAATCACAGAAAAAATCTTCACCATTATTACTAGTTGCAGATTTTACAAGAATTTTTACATAACTCATCCCCATTATATTCTATAGAAACATCTTGATAATGATATCTGCTTTTCTGTGCTTATCTATAAATATATGTGTATGTTTAAATAAATATTTTGTGTGTACATAAGTGTCCATTGCCTTGAGGATTTCCACTGGAACTTAATTGTTTTAAGATATTAGAGAAAAAAATACTTGTGCAATAGTCATGAAAGCCTTATCATGGATTCATTCACCATCTGTTTGCTACACCTGACTTCTAGAAAAAAAGCCCAAGAGAGCAAAACAGAAAAGGTTTTTACTCACTAATCACATGAGTAGCATTACTTTGTTTACAGATTTAAAGTAATATAAAACACACAATATAGAAGATTAGTTGAGTATAGAACCTATTTACTATCAAGACAACAAGGCTATTTTCTCATATAGTCCTCTGTAGACAATTGCACTCCTTCCTACCGTTTACTCAAAAAGGCACATTTTCCTTTGGCGTCCTGACATGTTAGAAACTTCTTTCAAACACATGGAATATATAATTTTTCCATTTTATTTCTCCACTGCATTAAAAATCAGAGTAATAGAGAGTTATTCTTGGAGAAGGAAGTTTTCTGTGTGCTTATCTGAAACAAGCAATCTTGTGATGCAAGAGATCTGTATGATAATTAGTATTTGGAATGAAAACTTTAATGAGTACAGATATTATCGGAGTTGTTCTTTAGCCCCAAGTGAATATTAATAGCATGTGTTTTGTATTTCACGATACACTTTTTGAGAACTCTTAATTAATGGAAAATACTTCCATTCTCAGCAATATGCAGTGCTTGCTATTGAGTAAGATTTTGTGTAAAAGTAATGTGATTTGGATAATTAATTTTTAGAATACCTCAGCTAGATACTTGATACTTTCAGTACTTACTGTTTTGAAGCCTCTGCTATCCTCAGTCAGCCTTCCAAATCTAAGGGCACATTAAAAAAGAGACCAAAAAACAATAAACATAAATAAATAGCACTTTTCATGACAATATCTAATAAAACTGTTTTGTATTACAGCTGGTAGCATTTGAATGTTGAGTTTGAAATAGACTGTAACACTCTATTTGCAAAGTAAACCCAAGATCACCAAATGGTCCTCAGTTACACATGCCTTTATTAACATTTTGCTTTTGTTCACTCTTGGGTTGGTTTTCCACATAAAACCAGAGCTATGTTTTTTTAGATCATATCTATTTTCTAAATAAGCCAAACATCACCAAACGTCCCTCTTTATTATGTGTTCTAAGAACACATAAACTGCAATAACAAATAAGACTTTTAAAATCAGAGCAAGAAGAAGTGATAAACTGATACAATGAGTTACAACAAATCTGTGCCATTGACAACACAAAGCAGGATGTAGGAGCTCAATTCAGTCAGCAGTTGCAAGAGCATGAGAGAAGAAACCTATTATAAAGTCCCTCTGCTAGTTCACTAGCTAGGGTCACTTTGCTCTGGAATAAAATCACTGAAAGAAATAAAAAAAACTGAGAAAAAGATAAAGAAAAAAAAAGCAAAACCCAACCCCCCCCCCATGTCCCCCTCCCAAAAAATAACCCAAAACAAACAATCAAACAAAAAAAACCCAAACCCCCCCAAAAACCCAACATGCCATCCAGAACTATATTTTAGGCCAAAACAACAGGCTAAGCTTTTAATTATATTTTCATATTTGGAGAACGTGATTTTCCTTCATTACTTTCAGTAGAACTCATAACATCTCTACTTACATTTTTAGTAAGTTACTTTCTATGGCTTTAATGTGACAAATGCAGCTATGTATAATCAGAGTGGTGCTGTTTATAGCATTAAATTACAGTGTATTTATCTCCCAGGTTACACAATCTGACATTGCCCCTTGTCTTGCTTGAAGTTGCAGAGTAGTCAACAAACTCCACAACATCCAACTCCAACTCATTTTCCTCACTTTCTCAAGTCCCTCTTACTTGTCACTGACTGGTAAAGATCAGAGAAGTTAGACTAAAACAACCATTTTCTTGCTTATTTCTAGGTTTTTATTCTGCTGTTTATTCAGCTATGCTGAAATGCTACTTACCTGGCAGAGAAAGAACTAACTCCAGAGTAGAGTACGAACCAGAATAAACTAAGTTGGCAAAACATGACCAGAAGGTATCAAGGTCCAAACGACTCACATTGAACAGACCTTATTTCAGGATGCCTGACTCATTTTGAAAAGTACTTCAGCCATGTGGAACTCCACTGAAGTGCTTTGTCAGGAAATATGTCTGCTTAAGATAACTGCAACACTTACTTTTGATAAAATGTGGGCACAACGTCAATCACTGCCTGGATACCAGGTAATTGGAATTATCCACTAATCCAACCACAGCAAATTACATCTATGACCATGTAGACACGCACACACACAAAGATGGGGGATATTTCACCATGAACAGTTTCAAAATATACAATATTTCCCCTGATTTATAAGTATCCACTTTCTGTTCAAAATAAACTCACTTGCTAACAGCCCTCAGTCAAATCACTTCCTCATGCAAATGGTGGATGAGCCAACCAGGAGAGGAGCGCTGCTGGATCTCATCCTCACTAACAAGGAGGGTCTGGTCAAAGCAATAAAGGTTGAGGGCTGCCTTGGTTGCAGTGACCACAAGATGGTGGAATTCAGGATCTTGTGTGGTAGGACCAGTACAATAGCAAGTAGAATTGCAACCCTGGACTTTAGCAGGGCAAACTTTGGCCTTTTCAAGCAATTGCTAGGGGAAATCCCATGGGCAAGGCTGCTTGAAGGTAAAGGGGCCCAAGATAGTTGGTTGGCATTCAAGAATTGCTTATTCCGAGCTCAAGAGCAGAGCATCCCGACACGTAGGAAGTCAAGGAAGAGGGCCAAGAGACCTGCGTGGCTAAATAAGGAACTGCTGGGTATGCTCAAGTGGAAGAGGAGAGTTTACAGGTCATGGAAGGAGGGGCTGGCCACTTGGGAGGAATATAAGGCTGCTGCTAGAGGATGTAGGAAGGCAGCTAGGATGGCTAAGGCCTCCTTAGAATTAAATCTGGCCAGAGGGGTCAAGGACAACAGAAAGAGCTTTTTCAAATACATGGCTGATAAAACTAACACCAGAGGCAAGGTAGGCCCACTGGTGAACGGGATGGGTGCCCTGGTGACAGAAGATACAGAGATGGCAGAGTTATTGAATGCCTTCTTTGTCTCAGTCTACTCTGCCGGAGGCAGTCCTGAAGAGCCCTGTACTCCTGAGACCTCAGATGAAGTCAGGTCACTGGAGCAGTTTGCCTTAGTCGACGAGGAATGGGTTAGGGACCAGTTGAGCAATCTGGACATCCATAAATCCATGGGTCCAGATGGGATGCACCCGCGGGTGCTGAGGGAACTGGCGGAAGTCATTGCTAGACCACTCTCCATCATCTTTACCAAGTCTTGGGAAACGGGAGAGGTGCCTGAGGACTGGAGGAAAGCAAATGTCACTCCAGTCTTCAAAAAGGGCAAGAAGGAGGACCCGGGTAACTATAGACCAGTCAGCCTCACCTCCATCCCTGGGAAAGTGATGGAGCACCTTATCCTTGGTGCCATCTTAAGGCATATCAAGGATAAGAGGGTTATGAGGGGCAGTCAACATGGCTTTACCAAGGGGAAGTCATGCTTGACCAACCTCATAGCCTTTTATGAGGAAATAACATTGTGGATGGATGATGGCAGAGCGGTGGATGTGGTCTACCTTGACTTCAGCAAAGCATTTGACAGTCTCCCACAGCATCCTCATAGCTAAACTGAGGAAGTGTGGCCTGGATGATCAGGTAGTGAGGTGGACTGCAAACTGGCTGAAGGACAGAAGCCAGAGAGTTGTAGTCTATGGGGCGGAGTCTAGTTGGAGGCCTGTATCTAGTGGAGTGCCTCAAGGGTCAGTACTGGGACCAGTATTATTTAATATATTCATCAATGATTTAGATGAGGGAATTGAGTGTACTGTCAGCAAGTTTGCTGATGACACTAAGCTGGGAGGAGTGGCTGACACGCCAGAAGGCTGTGCTGCCATCCAGCGAGACCTGGACAGGCTGGAGAGTTGGGCAGGGAGAAACTTGATGAAATATAACAAGGGAAAGTGTAGAGTCCTGCATCTGGGCAGGAACAACCCCAGGCTTCAGTATAGGTTGGGGAACGACCTGTTAGAGAGTAGTGTAGGGGAGAGGGACCTGGGGGTCCTAGTGGACGGCAGGATGACTATGAGCCAGCACTGTGCCCTTGTGGCCAAGAAGGCCAATGGCATCCTGGGGTGTATTAGAAGGGGGGTGGTCAGTAGGTCGAGAGAGGTCCTCCTTCCCCTCTACTCTGCCCTGGTGAGACCGCATCTGGAATATTGTGTCCAGTTCTGGCCCCTCAGTTCAAGAAGGACAGGGACCTGCTGGAGAGAGTCCAGCGCAGGGCAACTAAGATGATTAAGGGAGTGGAGCACCTCCCTTATGAGGAAAGGCTGAGGGAGCTGGGTCTGTATAGTTTGGAGAAGAGGAGACTGAGGGGTGACCTTATTAGTGTATATAAATATATAAAGGGGGAGTGTCACGAGGATGGAGCCAGGCTCTTCTCAGTGGCAAACAATGATAGGACAAGGGGTAATGGGTACAAACTGGAACACAAGAGGTTCCACTTAAACTTGAGAAGAAACTTCTTCTCAGTGAGGGTGACGGAACACTGGAACAGGCTGCCCAGGGGGGTTGTGGAGTCTCCTTCTCTGGAGACATTCAAAACCTGCCTGGACACATTCCTGTGTAACCTTATCTAGGTATTCCTGCTCTGGCAGGGGGATTGGACTAGATGATCTTTTGAGGTCCCTTCCAATCTCTAACATACTGTGATACTACCACAATTCCTGTATTCAGGTATTACATGCTCTGGAAACCACCCAAAGACAATTAGAAAATTATAACCCTATATAAATGTCTCTCTAAGGAAAAGGATTTAAATTAGTAAATATATTTTTTTTACAGATGCACCAAACTCAGGCTTCAGGGACAAAAGACTGTGAGCAAATGCTACAGATGTGGGGCACAGTTTTCAAGCAGAGTGTATGGTGACAGACTCTCTTATCCAATAGCGGCAATTCTGTGCAAATAAAGTATGATAGAAAAGTTGCCCATATATATCTTCAGGAGAGCTATGCTAAATTTAATCTCCTCCCCTACTATTTATATTCTATTTCTACACCACTGCCTATAAAACAGCAGAGACAACCATCTAACTATAGCAGCATAATACACAAGCAACAAGAATTCCTTTCATGAACATGAAACTGCGAAGCTATCTATATTGTTCATCAATCTACATGGCAGGACCTACCACCTTAGACTCCACATGAGTGAGGAGTTGAACTGTAGTTGAATATACTGTTTAGTGGGAGGTAGACCCCACCTGTGAAGCTGCCTTAGCCACCACTCTCAGCAGTGTGACGACAGGAGCAGAAAAAGTTTGGAAACCTGTGAACTGCTCCTCCGAGACTAAATACACCTTTGTAATAATCCTGTTTTTCTTTCACATCGCCTGCTGCTCGGGCTCAGAGAGGCTGCTCAGACAAATACAAATATTTTTATAGACTGTGAAGCTAGACTTGTTCTTACAAGGAAGCAAAATAGGGAATGTTCAAAAAATGGGAAGGTTTTGAGTTGTGAAGCTGCAGCTGATTATCCATTCATTATCACGTTTTACAGTGGCTAGTCTGGGTATGTGTGAAAACATCTGAACAGTGTTGTGGTTCTTCCAGCTCTTAAGTCACTGAAGCTCATGATACACTGCACAGCAACTCTCTTCCCCAAACATTCTCTATTACACACTTAAACTAGCCAATTTACAATCCATACTTTGTAGGAAAGAGACTAGTGCTCCAGGTTATGTTTGCAGAGTGCAACCAGGAATACAGAGGAAAGAAAGACAAAATGCATTCTTGGGAGGTTTTAGCACTAGAAGTCTTATACATGCACACAAATGAAAGGACTAATTGGTATTTAACTTTTAAAAAGATGCTGTAAATATGTCTCTGGCATTTTATAATCACAACACACAAATATATATTTCTACAGAGTGATTAAGAAGCAAAAAATATAAGAGGTCCCTTTACCATTTGAGCTAATCCCAAAGTAATAACATTTAAAGTTTCTTTATATCAGGACTTACAGTAGATGAAATTCAACAGAGTCAATCACAGCAGTGAAAGTGCTGCACAGATTCTCTCATACAATTTTAAAACTGATTATTCCCACATAGCTAGGCTTAAAAGGGCAGAATGTCTGAGTAGTTGGAGTAGGTAAAAAATGAGTATATATAATCTTTGGTTATAGCACTATAGCTTTATGCAATCTGAGATGACAGAAAGAAAAGACTCTGTAAAGCAATCATTGATGCAAAGTCTACATTACCATTATTTTAAATACACGCACAAAAATGTATTTTTAAAAGTAATATGAGGCACAAGTTAATGCACATTTTCTCCCAAAACACAACTCTGAGAGGAGTCTTTGCAAATCAAAGTTCCTTCTCTCTCTGCTCACCAAATTCCTTTGCTCTAATCCTTCTTTTGGGCTTTTTGCCACAGATTAACATTAAATGAATGCAGAATTATCACTTGAATTTAGAAACTGACAGACAACAGGATTTGCTGATTATCTCCATGCAATCTAGCACTTCTGCATGTCAGATACTATTGCAAATGAGAAAATATATCTCAGGATATCACTTACGCAAGATACTGTACTAAAGGAGCTACAGAATTAACACAAACAACGTGTGTTAGAAAGCAGTACAGTTTGTGTAGTGTACATTCTTCAAACTTCCAGTATTTTTCCGTCTAAGCCTCACACTGCATTACTTATATGCTCCTGCTGGGATAGATAGCCTATGGGATTTTTTCCTCCTCCACCCCCTACCTGTTAAGATACTCTTTGTTGAGCTTTGTGTCATGTAGCATTAGGCAAGCTTTGTTCTGAGAGTTTAATTCTCTCTTTCCAAGTCTACTGTGGTGCGACATTTACAAACTAATGCACATGCCCTTTATGTAGCTCCTAACATAAATCCCATGCCCAGTAGGAATCATTTTGCTTTGAGAAGGAGTTTCATCTGTGCTCAAGGAAATTCAGAAAAAAACATGCACCACAGACTTGGTGTCTTTTTCAACAACAGCTTTCTTCCTGTACACAACTGTTTGCTCCTTCCTATTAAAAGTGTGTATTCAGCATTACATTTACAGCTTAATTGAGGAGTAAACTATCTTTATGCTTCTAAAGACAGCTATAATAAAAGATTTTCTTCCCCCCAAAACTGATAACATATTTCTGTATGTCAAGAACAAAATCAGAGTCACCCAACCATTTGTCCCTTTTTTTCAAATGGATGCTAGTTCATTTAATAACACCTACCCCTATTTCCCCATCTGAGTTCTTCTGTACCTCTCTGAACATGTTTAAAATATGCTACTGCTATTTTCTTTGTAAGAGTATTATTTATTTAACAGGAGCCCATAAAGAGCAGTGATTGACTAAGAATTTGCTCACACAAACTTTTAATTGGGTATTATGGCCAGTCTACTTATTTATAAGACATATATAAATGTCCATTTATGTATGTCCATTCATTTGTGTCACTAGAAATTACTAAATGAAAGGGTGAAGCATGTAAAGTACCATAATCGGAGTTTAATAATACCACTGCTTCTCTTCTACATAGTGTCATTCTTTAAGGGGGAAAAAAAAAAAGAGAAAAAAACCCAACACTTTTGTTTGTTTGTTTAATATACAGAAATAGGATAGAAAAGTGAATCATTCTAAAAACAAATGGAAATGCTGCTTGGAAAATGAAACTCTGGGTGTATTTGGAACCTGATTGTTTGAAAGAAGCAGCAGCCTGTGTTTAAAAAATGTTTTTCCACAAAGCCATGGTGAGTCTCCAAGACCATAATATCAAATAGCAGGGCAACTATTAAAGATTGAAAAATTGCTGTAAGTACTTTTTTTTGATTTTTTTTTTTTTTTTTTTTTTTTTTTTAATTTGAAAGTTTGGCTTTATTCCTCCTTGTAAATGTCTCCTAGAAAAAATCACTACAGAAAAAGCAGTAGTTGATATCAAATTCTTACAACCTACAATGCAGAATGAACACTTTGGGTCCAACTTTTAAGTAGCTTCCATATGGAAAGCTACTTTTTCACTAAAAAATTAAGTGGCCATTTTTTTGCTCTTTTTTGCTGCTACAGTAGAAACCTGACAGTAAGTAACTACTGAAATTTTTTCTCCACTGTAGAAAAAGCTCAGCTCCAGAAAAAGAAAAAAACAGAGGTCTTCTAAAAATAGGCTGTGCAAAGAAGTAGTTCAAACCACTAGATCAACCCCCATAGAATTTTTAGATCATTTGTGAATAGCAATATTAATCAAACGATGTTGCAAATTTTTCATCAAAGTATAGACAGCTTCCCTAAAACCTCTTGGCAAGGCTTCGGAATTCCGCTCAGGATGCTCTCCTGACACAACTGCGCTTCCCACGTCCCATCCCACGCTGTCAGAAGACAATAGCTGCTACTCCCAGGGCTGTTATGACATGAAAATCCTCTCCCGTGATTTGTTGTTGCCACCTATAAGTAGACAGAGCCTTGGGTGGCATGGTTTAGTGTGAGGTGTCCCTGCCTATGGCAGGGGGGCTGGGACTAGATGATCTTAAGGTCCTTTCCAACCCTAACTATTCTATGATTCTATGAGATAATCTGCTGCAGCACAAAGCTGAGTCCCCCCCCCGCGACAGCCCATCTGTATGAACAGGCTCTCCTGCCGCTGCAGTGATGTACAGCCCATCACACAGCCTCTAGTTTTGTGGTGGGCAGCCTTCATGCAGAAAATTACAGCTCAAGCAGAGGCAGAGCTACCACGGCACGAGTACGGGATTCAGCCTAAGGAAGGCTTCAGGCAGCTAAAGTAAGACCAGCATCTGTTTCAGGTATGGGAACAGAGGGCAGGCAGCCTGCTGTCAGATGAGCAGCGTCTGCACTCAGTTACAGTAAATCTATGCATCCATTGGGCAGGATGGTCAAGAGAATAGTGAATGCTCATATATTCCTATGGATTTATTTTAGAAGTAACAGCTTTTCACACGATCCTATTTTTGGCAGTGGGATATCTCCAGGCAGAGCATTTGCTTGGCTTTCCCTGTTCCAAGGAGGGCTTCATGAAGCTGATAGGAACAGCACCTGTGGCTTTTCTGGATCCACCCTTCAGCCTGAGTCACCTGTATGTCCACACTGTCACACACTAAGTCTGTTTTATGCATGCTTGCTACATATTTCAATGAAGGTAAGAGCTTTTAATGATGGAGTGAGTATTAAAAATAGCATTTACTGCATTAAATATCTGCTCAGCGTTTACCTCCCAGTTCTGCCATCTTCACTAAACTGATTAATATTTTACTTTACTGCTGTATCCAATCCTTTTTCCACTGAAGTCCTGGAGAATACAATGGGAATCGAATAGGGACATTAACAGGACACCTTCCCCCACAAGTCACATCAGTTTATGCTCTATGAAAACAAGTGAGTGATGCAACAGCCTCAAAGGATGGTTCACTGCGCTCTTGGTGTGACTCTTGCAGAAAGAGGAGCCATAAGCCACAGTACTGATGCAGGTATCATTTAGAACAATACTGCAAGTATGATTATGAAAGAAATTAAACTGATCACCAAGTCAAGACCCCAATACCTTCTTACTAATTGTTATTCACTAATTATTTCCTCCATATAAATATGTTCTCCTCCAGAAAGTCTCTGCTCCATGCTGAGATCACGCTTCAGGTGCTGGCCATTTTCTGCTCTGCTAACATTGTCTCCATTCTCTCATTCATTCATATGCACATGCCATTTGGTATCAATTTTCTGTTTGATGACACAATAAAAGTCACCTAATTAAGTAACAACAACCTTAAGTATTAACTACATCCTTGTAAAACCACAAGAAATTTGTGAGACAGGTTTACTGCTGACGTTTTACTACCATTTGCTTTCATTTCCTTCAGTTGTATTTTGACCCTTAGCAATATTAGAGGTGAAATTCTGATCCACTGTAGAAATCAGTAGCAAATCTGAAATTACTTTAAGAGCATTGGGGTTTCTCATCTAGTTCTCCAAGTGTCAATAACAGGAGTTGTTCTCACGAGAAACCCTGACTGAAACAGCCCTCTGTGTGTAGTAATATTTTATACACAGGACATGTGGATACACTGCTCTTTTTAAACAAAGTTAGAAGAACAATAGCAGCCTAAGTTAAGGACTCAGAATACGGGAAATGCCAAAAGGGAGATTCTCTATCTAATTTGACTTCAGCCCCCTTGCATGCTCTGGTAGTCCTACTGGTTACTGGATTATTTTTGTTTTTCCTCAGACCTCATTGAATCACAGGAACCCTGGCAGATTAGCAAGCAATTGTTCACTATTTCACTGCATGGAGTTTGTTTAGTATGTGTCCCTCCATCCCTAATGCTATTTAAACACAGTAAAAATGCTTTACTTCCTCAGAATTTATATCACGGCACTAATCATTGCTTCACAGGGTACTTATTCTCACAGGACCCATTATTCTCAATTTGCTGTCAGAAGATGGATGCACAGAAGTAAGAACATCAGAGGGGATAATTTAGAGTGTATGCTCTAAAATACCTATTCTGAAATATCAAAACCTTGATTATTATAGTTCAACACCACATGGTGAAAGAAGAACTCATGATTAAAAGGTTCTGTGATTTCAGATGTGAATAGGGTCCCTAATATTGTGGACATCAACGATACATGCTGTGAAATACCTCGGCTCAGCTGAAATAATTAATATGATACTAGAAGCCAGTTTGTCAAAGTAGGATAGAGTTCAGAAACTTCTGTGTTATTCTTAATTAATTTTACAACCTGCCCTCTGAGTGAAGTGGTATAAATGTAGGCTTTGTGCAAAGAGATCTATAGTACCAGGCACCTTGTAAATATGTCCTTATAGAGACTAGAATTCTCTAAGAAGAATAAAGCACAGAGATTACAGAAAAAAACCTCAAGTGTTCTCAGTAACTCTTGTGACACATTTTTTCCTCTTGTGGAAAATGTTTCGCCTACTTAAAGTGATTCTCTAACAATTGAAGTACATTTCATTTACTCATCCATTTGTCAAGACATTCTGCCTGATAAAGTATTTGCTGGATGTGTGACACATGTCTAAGCATTGGCAGTTCCTTCTCAAGCAAACTGGGATATGGAGACAGTAACAAAAATGTTCCACTTGCCTTGGGAGATACTGCAGAAGTCAGGTAGAAAGTTAATGGCAAAGGACAGTTCTGAGTAAGCAGAGTGTCCAGAGAATGTTCACTGCATAAACATGCCTTTTATGAAGAAGCAGCATCCAAGCCACCTGAAAAGGGTAATCTCGGGTCCTAAAATAGGACCACGGTGAAAAGATGGATTTGTAAGGCAGTATTACCTGTGTACGTATACTTATCCATGGTACTTTATATATAATGATACATTTAACATTTAAATGCAAAGTTGCATGGTTTTGTATTTTCGATAAAAATTTCACTTAAGTTTAGGAATTAAACATCTACGGCAATAACTGAAAATAAAACAAAATGAACTTTATACTACTTTCCTGACTACTAAAGCCAAGTGAATTACAGAAAATAAACATGTCATAAGTAGCATGAAGTAAATTAGATTTTAACAGGATTTTAATAGAGTTCATGAACAAGGAAGGATTTTTTATGTTCACCAGAAACACAAGGGAAAGTAAGGACCAAATGAAGACTAACTCCCCAGTCACTGTACAAATCCAGTCTGACTGGCATTTAACTCTCACAGTGGTAGAGTTAGCGAGTTTTACATTTAGCATAGGTCTTAAGGACATCTGAATTTTATTTAGTTGTACATTATGTAAGGGTCTGAGGGAGGAGGATCTAAAACCAACTCCATGTTAAACGAGTTCATGAAAGGATAGATTCAATGGGAACCTGAGTCCCCTCCCACCAAAACTGTTAGCATATATCCTTTTTGACATTAGTAGGAGCATACAGGTGACCTGGTAGCCCTAGCAGAATCCAGACACACATGTATGGCTTGGAGCTTGCCTATCATAATCTGGGTTTTTTTCTGTTATCAGATATCTATTTTCCCAGGCTTGAAATTCTCAGCATGAAAGACAACATCATAAGGCCTGAAGAATCTGAAGATAGAGTAGGCTCACTAAAATGTAATGTAGTACAGATGCTTGCAACATGTCACTCCTTCAATTCACTGATAAATACCTATTAAGTTTTCCTGAACCTTGATATGTAGTCTAGCCGCTCATTTCAGGCATCTGGGTAAAATAAATCTTAAATTGAAAGTTGACCTCATCACCAAATGTCATTTATTTATATTGGATTTCACTCTTTTGAGTGGCCTCTCTGTATGTATTAGAGGACAATTAAGGCCTTTGGTTCAGAGAAAGGAAGGGCATTGGAGGTCACCAGCACTATGTATCAGGTTTTAGCCAAGAAAACTTCTTTAGGTATGTTATTAAATCACAAGAATTACAGATTAATGCTCCGCTAAGAAGGCAAAAAAATGCTGAGTTTGCTTCTGGACTGCTCTCTGTTGCACTGGAAGGAAGGCTGGAGACTGGAGATGATTAATCTTGGGACTGAATTTTAAGGCAAAATATTTATGTGAAGGACCCTTACGACACATTTCTCTCTGTCTCTTTTTAACTTCTCCAGAAGTTCTTTTAATACTCAGAAAAGTCTTTTAAATCATATTTCTTGTCTCGCACAGCTGTAAAATTATTTTGTTCCTCTTGGACTATGTGGAGGAAAAGTGTCTTTAGCATTAAGAACAATTTGACTACATGGTCATTATATAAAATATCCTTTCCCAACCTTTTTTCACTCAAAGAACTCTCTAATCTTTTTGAGGAAAATAATGCAGATAATCTTACAATGTACTACTACTGCTCAGGGGATGAGCTGGAGGATTGGAGTGATGAATAAATAATGCATTTAGCAACAACATTGAACATTTTTCCAAACTGTCATAGGGCAGTTACAAAAATTCAACATAAGCCTTGAAGCCTTAGGAACTGGCTCCCAACTAAGCCTCCAGGTACTCAACCCACTCTGTGGAAATAGATGCGTGCATATAGCATTTGGGTTTTGTTTTCTGGTGACTGTCACTGTACAGACCACTTTTGGAGGCTTATGGAGCACACAGTGAGGGAAGAATAGGTTAACTAATACTGAGCGTGATGACAAGCATGGCTTTACAGCTCACTAACGTTCTGCATTATAAAAGTTAAGCAAATTACATCACACCATATAGAAGTCAGACTTCACAAAGAACAAGTGGTCATACTGCCTAAGGACACAAGAGACTGCTGTCCCACAAGACATATGTGATGTATCTTCAGGACTGGAAGATGACCTTTTCACATCGAGAAATTATACAATGAAGACATATCCTAAGGGTAGGGCTCATTAGCACAACAAGGAATTGAACCCAGTTCTGATTTGTGTTGTTCTTTGATCACTTCCTTTGCTCAGGAAGCGAACAAAGAAAGGCAGGAGCATTTAGCTGAGTTTACACTACGTGAACATGTTGTTCAGCACTATAGTCACAGTAAATTTGGCCACATCTAAGTGGATTAAATGAGCAGGTACTCATTTCTGAGCTGCCATAACTTGCTTTGCTTCTGAGCCTCTTTCTCCTCTTCTTTCTCATCTCTGTCATAGGTAAATGCACTGAGGTTGAGACTGCAGTAACGGAAAGCACACAGGTAAAATAAGACATATTTGGGTAATCCTATCAAATTATATTGATAACATTTTTTTCTGAAGCTAGTATCAGAAGGCCCTTCTAGTACTCAAATACTCTAGAAAACCAATGTATTAGCTTATTGCCTAACAACTCCATTAGCCCTTTTACGCACTGTGGCTATCACTGCTCACTGTGTATCGCTAATTAGAGCTTTGATAGCACAGTAGCTTACTTCCATACCTGAAAAAGTGTTTTCAACAATCTTACACTAGGTGGGAAAAGGCCATGCATTCAGTTTACATAAGCTACCAGCTTCTAAATCTTTTTCTCCCTGCCCAAATGTGCAAGATCTCCAATAAAAAGTGAAAACTTGCTGTTCAGTCTTGTTAAGACTGCTAAAAAGACAGGACAAAAAAAAAAAAAAAAAAATCAAATCTTCCATCCTTCATAAACTACCCAGATTGCCAGCAGAAGTCTCACCAGTTTCCAATACTGGAAAATAGCACCTTCGCTATAGCTAGTGTAGATACTACAGCACCTTCACTAGTGTGCCCAAAGAGCTCACCTTAAAATACTAAAACATTGAGAGGAAAAAAAAAAAAAGTAAAAAAGTTCATTATATATTAACTGAAAACAATGAACCCCTCATAACTCCTTGATGGACACACTGTGAAGGACACCTGTGCATGTGGACTAGGCACAAAATTGTTGTCAGCACTAAAAGATGACCCGGACTTTATACATGATGATGGTTCGGTTGATACGCTGGAGGGAAGGGATGCCATCCAGAGGGACCTTGACACGCTTGTGAGGTGGGCTGATGCCAACCTTATGAAGTTTAACCATGCCAAGTGCAAGGTCCTACACCTGGGTCGGAGCAATCCCAGGCACAGCTACAGGTTGGGCAGAGAAGAGATTCAGAGCAGCCCTGCAGAGAAGGACTTGGGGGTGTTGGTCGATGAGAAAATGAACATGAGCTGGCTTCAGTGTGCACTTGCAGCCCAGAAAGCCAACCGTATGCTGGGCTGCATCAAAAGGAGTGTGACCAGCAGGTCGAAGGAGGTGATCCTGCCCCTCTACTCTGCTCTCCTGAGACCTCACTTGGAGTATTGTGTGCAGTTCTGGTGTCCTCAACATAAAAAGGATATGGAACTGTTGGAACAAGTCCAGAGGAGGGCCACGAGAATGATCAGGAGGCTGGAGCACCTCTCATATGAAGATAGGCTGAGAAAGTTGGGGCTGTTCAGCCTGCAGAAGAGAAGGCTGCGTGGAGACCTCTTTAGCAGCCTTCCAGTATCTGAAGGGGGCCTATAAGGATGCTGGGGAGGGACTACTCATTAGGGATTGTCATGATAGGACAAGGGGTAACAGGTTCAAACTTAAACAGGGGAAGTTTAGATGAGACATAAGGAAGAAGTTCTTTACTGTAAGGGGGGTGGTGAGGCACTGGAATGGGTTTCCCAGGGAGGTTGTGAATGCTCCATCCCTGGCGGTGTTCAAGGCCAGGTTGGAAAAGCCTTGGGTGACATGGTTTAGTGGGAGGTGTCCCTGCCCATGGCAGGGGGGTTGGGACTTGATGGTCTTAACATCCTTTCCAACCCTAACTGTTCTATGGTTCTGTGATTCTAGGTAGAGGTATACAAAAGCCACTTGAAAACCCAAAAGGAGTTTGAAAACTGTACTTTTTGTTCACATAAACATATCTGATATGTAGCTAGAGCTGAGAATATGCTTTTGGACTGAATCTGTTTTCTTTCTTTCATAGAAAGGAAAAAAAAAAGCAATAAAAAGCTTTGGAAAATTATTGTTGTTGTTCTAGGGCCTGAAGCCAACTCATCTTTAAAGTGTCCTAAAACCCATTCACGTCTCTCATGAGATAACAGTTTTCAGGACTCTTCTCTGTCTCTTAAAAAAATTCCTTTTTCAACAATTAAAGGAATTACCAGGGAGGTGTGCGATCTCTAATTAGCCCACAGCACATTCAGGTACAATATGGAAACTCTCTCAGTCCCAGAGCAGCCAATTTCATGAACTTAGTCCCAAGGTGCAGCAAAACAAAAAGGAATGCAGAATTTAGTGGTTGCAGATTATCTGTCCACAAACCTTACATAATAGCCAGAATTAGGCAGCAAGTTACTATGGTATTATATACATTAAAGCTGCCATAGGAAGATCTTATTTCAGTTTAAGCACTGTTCAGATCATACATGAGCAGGTCTGAATATTCTATGGAAATGGGAGGTGTGTAGTCTGGCCCAAAAAAGGCACTGGGAAATTTGCCATTGATTTAGTGGAGCCATTATCTCACCCCAGATCTTGAAGACATTTAATAGATACAGTACTTCCCAGTGTGGTCTCTGGGGCCAGTCAGTAGAGTAAACCATCATTTAGAATTAGCATGAATAGCTCTTGCTGAATAGCTGCCCCTTTAGACATGCAGGAAGACAGTCTGAAACTCACCAGAAAGTAGCTACAAATTGCTGTCACATCAATAGCTGATCTGGCATGAAGATCCATTTTTACCAGGGAGAAGATGAACCATACGTTTCATGTTTTTACAGCTGCACAGGAATTGTGAAGAGAACATTCATAATGACGATGTAGCTGCACAAATGCAACTTAAAGAATACCACTCTTGCTCTTTTGTTTAGGTCTGTGGAATTAACAGTGACTAGCACCCCTCACTCATCAACACAGAGTTTTATAACAAACTATTATACAAAATAGTTGTCCCTTGATATCTGTGAACACACATGATATATTTGTTACTTCAATTCTCCAGCATGAGCATAAAGATACCAAACTCCTCCTTTTCATGCCCTCCTTTTCACTCTTAGGAAACTTTATCATTAACTAGGAAATGAGACACACAACAAAACACCCATGCAAAAGCATCTGCATAAGAAAATTTAAGTATACTTTAACCTGTGAGTCCTGCAAAGTCTCATGCTCGATTTATGTACTGACACCCTCAGTATTATCCAAGCATCCAGCAGAAAATCCTATTTTTTCAGACATCTAGCCTTGACTTAATTTGATTGACAATAAATTTTCAAAGATATTCTAGGACACATAACAGGATCAGTGTCTGCAATAAGCATGGTGGGAGGTGGATGTATGAGGCAAGTAGAGACAAGAAAATCCACTTTCTCCTCTCTTGTACATGTGAGGAGAGCAGTGAGATGTCTTTTGTTTCTCCCAGTGGTTCAAACTTCTCCCTCTGTGCACAGGAGATATCCTTGTGTTCATAGGGCTCTAGAGGAACATGAATTAACTTTTTTCTGGCTGCCCACTGTGCATAATTGTAAAGCTTTACTTTTCTGAGCTGGTAGGAAACAGAGACAAAACAAATAATCATAGGACTTGGGAGAGGAGCTAAGGAAACATCAATTTCATCTGTAGGGCTCCCAGGTACCAATAGTGAGACAAGAGAGAGATGTGAGAATTATTTGCTGAAATGAAAATAGCACTTCTCTATAATATATTCTTTCAAGTTACAGTTTTCTAGGTCAAGAACCATACCTTGGGGAAAGTGGGCAAGTTCCCACCTCTGCTGAAGCAATCTTTAGATTGCCTGACAATTCCTTTCTGGGGAATTCTGCAACATAAATGCCTCCTGGAGTAGTCAGCTAATCCTGGAAACATTTTGAGTCAGAACATCAAGACAAACTCTTTTATCTTTTCTAAGGAGAACACACATTATTAGTGAATTCTCTGCTGACGATGGGTATTAATACAAATCTCAAAATAGGCTCCAAAGGGTTTGTCCAAGATACCAGACTCCTCCTCTGGGAAAGAATACTGACTGTATTCTACTGACTGTAGAATAAAACTCACAATGTCATCTGCCAGATGTACTGATTAGTCCCTCCCTTATACACTCAGTTACAGTGGAGAAAGAGAGAGAGTAGCCAGACTTGGGAAGGCAAGAGATACCACATGACAAGTGCCTGATAAATGAGATTTGTTCTCATTAAGAACAATCTCATGGAGACTGTAAATGCAACATATTTTTTCCTAATCCACATTTCATTCCAAATGAGTTCAGAGTTAAAACAGCAAGCTGGGAAAAACAAGCAAACAAACAATAGCCAACAAAACATTTAATGTTTTTTCTTTCATCATGGCTTAAGTCCATTGCTTCAGTTACAATTTGCTGATTTGGGCTGGGTTTTAATTTTATAATTTTCAACAGGAAGCTGAAAGCAACCTCCCCCTAACCTTGTTCCTTTGACTATCTAGCAACAATAGATTTGAGTTGCTCCATCATGGGGTTAAAGAACGGAAACAGGCTCTGAATTTACCACAGGCTACATTTTCAATACTTGCAAAGAAAATGGATCTGGATTTTAGTTGAAACTTCGGTCAATCTGACAAAAGACAGGTAAGCTTTGTGGCTTTAATACGTAACTTTGGCCTAAATTTCAAACAAATCTGGGGCAACTCAAGCCTTGGATTTAAGTGGTTCCATATGTCTCTCAAGTGTAGGTCATTCTCCTTAAATTTCAGTTGAGAGTGTGAGTTTGCTCAGTCCTGAAAGTCAGAGTTAAATTTAGGGGTGTGAACCCATCTGGACTAAAACTGAAGGAAATATTGGCACAAATCTCAGCAAAATGAAACTGCTAAAACTTGAAACAGTCCTGATACATACATCCACTCAGAAAGAGAGCAAGAGAGAATTTAGTAAAAGTCAACAGATTGTCATAATCAATTTCTTGTGTTTCACTCAAGAGTTTGAGTGAAAGGAAGCAAATCTAAGTCACCTATGGTTTTAACAAGCACTTTGACTAATTTAATGAAAGCAGAAATTTAAATATTTAAATTTTTGCTAACATTTTCTACAGGCTAATCAAACCTAAATTAGGTCAAGAAAAATGAAGAAGCACTTGGTCTAACACCACACTGGGAATAGAAAGAGAAGAGAGGGGAGTTAAAAACAAAAGAGGAAGGGAAAGGAGAAAACAGAAGCCTAATATTAAGTAAGAATTTAAAATCCATTTAAATACAAGTCATGAAAGTCTAAACTGTAAGATTTTTGATGGACATTTTAAGTCTGGAGGAATTTTATGGCTCGCAGAGGTTAATTTGTTCATTATTCGAAGGGTAAGCTCACGCCATGGTAAAACATCAGGCTAAATTGTATTATTAATCTCCAGAAATCTTTCCATTTCAACTTTATTTGCAAGGGTTAAGGAGTGTTATTCATGTTGCAAAAATGTATAAAATGATACTATTTATCAAGCATACAGAATTTCCCCAACTGCTCTAAATAGCTGTTTAAAATTAAAGCAGATTGCAGAGACTAAATACACAGTTTGATACAGCAGCATATGTAACAAACAGCTCTAAGTGAGCTTTTATGCAGAAAAACTGCTCCTCACAAAAATGTCTGTTATAATATGCCCATTGTTACCCTGGCTAATTACTGCTGTCTATGCCAGTGGGAAGCCTTGCTGTAAAGCAGCAGGAGTGTACACCTCCCATATGCTTGGACTTTTTGGAGATCATATAGGACAAAAAAAGCTAAGGAAAAAACATACGAATGAAAACAAAGATCTAACAGTTTATTTTTCTAGGAATTAAATCAGTGGAGTCCATAATACACTCCCTATATTTGCTGGAGTACGCACCTATACATGAGTTACTAATCACAGATAACAGTGTCATTGTGATAACCAGCCTTGTGTGCATAGTGCCATTCAAAATAGCCCCTTTGAACCCTGGACCATTTCCAAACTGTTCAAAGAAAAATATGTTTTAACTTAGACCATTTCTATTTTATATTTTAAAGTCTTATTCCATTTCATAGTGGAGCTATGAATTCTCTGCTGAAGACAGGTATTAACCCAAATCTCAGAATAGGCTCCAAAGGGTTTGTCCAGCACTAACTCAAGATATCACACACTTCCTCTGGGAAGGAATACTGACTGCAGAATGAAATTCATCCATACAGAAATGAACTGTAAGCCAAAAGCTTGCAGATCACTTACATGTATTTTGGAAGGTAGAGTAGAAAGTGAGCAACACCTGAATGAAGTACAAGATACATATGGAGAAGAATTAAATTTCCATCACTGGAAATACAAATACTTTAGAGATTTCAATGTGCTTATTGGAACTTGGAAAGATCCATCCACATATCAACAGAAAGATCACACACTACTGACTTCTAGGATCAGCAGCATGGCTTTCCAATTTTACCTATATTTGTAGTGTTTGCTCTCTGTTGTAATTCTACAGTAATACTAGCAAAACAGCTAAAGTAACTCCTTAGATTGAACTAAACAGTCTTTGGAGTTTGAAAGAAACTTGCCATGGAAAAAGAGGGCAAGACTGAGTACTTTTAAAATGTAAATCCCACATTAGCGAAATAAAAAAAGCCTTAAAGCCTTTAAAATTCAAGTGACAGAAAAGCTGATGATTGAAATACAAACCCTTTTTTTAATGTTACTTTTATTCATTAGATTATGTGCGAGATGTAATTTTGAGGGAAAAAACAGGAAGCTAATAGTATTACAAGCCCATATATTATAAAAGCTGCCAATTTAAAGATTCATAAATCAGCAGCTTTACCAGTTTGTTCTGATCTCTTCCTGCTGACATCAACAGAAGTGTTGACATAAACTTTGCTGGGGAAGGGATTAGGACATGCATAAAAGTACAGAAGTTAAACAAAATTCCTGAAGACCACAGAACATATTCCTTTTAGAACTTTACACATTTTTCTTGTGCTTGCATTAAATTTATTTGTGCATGTATTTTATAGTTGATTATTAATTCAATCATCTCACTAGTTATTTTTTCTACACAAACTCTAGGGGTGTCATAAAACCTAAAATTTTGCTGCTTAAATTTGAAAAGATATTGCAAGTGAATAGTAAGTGAAAAGTCTTTCCCACCTTTCAAAACACTACTTTTAATATGCTAAAACATTTAGCAAACCAAGACTAGCAACTAGCATGACTTTAGAAGACATTTCAAGCATGTTTCTATTCAACTGTGTTCATAGAATCATTTAAGCTGGGAAAAACCTTTAAGACTGTTGATGCCAACCATTCACCCAACAGTGCCAAGTCCACCACTAATCCATGTTCATAACTATTATTTGACAACTGGAATTTTGCTCTAATGTATCCGTTGGTGATATTTTATTAATTTTAATTCCTCTAAAAATATCTTTGGGAACCTGCAATACTCTTAAGTTACAGCTGGAGTTTACTGACTTCAAACAGATCAACAGTTCAGTAGAAAGAGACCTGTCATCCTGTATCCCTTTGTGCAAATCTTTCAGTTTTTGAGGAAGTTTCAATATGCAGTGAATACTGTCCTCAGCAAAACATAGGACATGTATAAGTCTTTGGTCTACTGTAGTTGTGGCTGAGTTCTGTTCCCAAATTTAAATCAATCCTTCTTGGACTTCATCAATAACTGTCATTTCTGTAACAGTGTTTCCTTGACTTCTACACCTGGCTTGGGCTGATGTGGACAAGAGTGAAGATAGACTTTGACAGCCGAGACAAATTCATCACCCCTTCATTCTAATTTTGAAATCCCATCGGAAATAAAGTTAGACCAAAAAATTACCCCAGTTTTTTCCATTACATTCCCCCGGCTTTTTAAACGCCTACCATGAATTTCAGTGAAATGGTTTGAAAAGGCAGTGACAAAAGAAAATTGTACTTAGGAATTTGGGTCTTTCTATATTTTTTTCCAAACACTGGGTATCATTTTATCCCAAGCAGAAAAAGGGAATAAAAAAGATCTTTTGTTACAATTGTTACAGCTGTGCAGAGCTGTCATGAATATGTATCCACTCATAAAAAGTTCACTTAATTCAAGATTGATAGTATTTTACTGATTTGAAATGCCTAGTCACCCTGCTCAAGCAGACTTTCAAGGCCAAGACGTACTTGTTTATCCAACAGTAAAGGATGGCATAAGCCATACAAGAAGACACATGTCCTCTTTAAGGGTTGAATATGTATGTAAATGGCAAAAACTCAATGAATTTCCAGGATAGGTTAGTGAGATTGGATCAAGAGAAGAGTTACGTTTTGAAAAAGTGCTGGAGAGAGCTGCAGTCTGATACAAAAAGAAAAAAAAAAAAAGAATCAAAAGGATGGAGAGGAGTTGGAATATGTGCTCATAGCACAGTAACAAAAGAAAAATTAGAGAATTACTAAAGGAGTGAATAACTCGGAGCAACAGGCAACCTGGCAAAGAAGGCAAGAGGGCAGGAGGGCGGCAGGCAGGCAGGAAGGCAGGAAGGAAGGAAAATAATTCGAGGGACCCACAAGGTGCCAGTTTTCATTTTTCAGGGGAATGTACTGTGAAAATCACAGTTGCCCATCTAAATAAAAATAGTGCCAAATGTGACATTAATTCTGATAACAAAGAATAAATATTTCAGGTGAAAGAAATTGTCTGGTGCACCACTACTGAATGAAACAGTTGCTCCACTCTATACACATAAGATGTTTCAGAGCACTGTTGTTTAAAACAATGCTAATGGTCTATTTGTAGTTCAGGTTATGTATATTCACATATATGTATTTTTCTTTTATGTTGACCCAAAATGTTCATAAAAAGTAAAAGTATCTTTTTAATTTCATTGCCTGATTGGTAACAGCACTGTTACAGAGCATGGCGATATTTTTGCAGGTTGCTTTCCCTCTGATGCCAACAGAAATCACTTGGAGAGGAAGGGCTCCGATAGAGATCATGTTGCAGTTTACAGTTTGTGACCACAAATCCTCTAGCATCTGATATCCATCTGGGTTTCAGTGGAGTACCTTGCATCAATCTATATGCAGAGAGCCATGGCAGAGATTAAATCTCTGTTGGTGCACTCATCAGGAAGTGAACTGAAGCACAGTGTATGTGCACAAAGGTGGCTATGAAATGTGTTTATTGTAGCAGCCACTGTATACCTTCCTGCCTTGCGGTGGAGGGGAAGAAGGCACTGTCTGCTGGAGGTTAGTCAAATGACATCATCACACGGCAATGTCAGATACACAGTGAAGAACTGGTTTCTTTGGATTCTTACACTGCAGGAAATAAACATGCAAAGACTCATGCTGAGGGTCAGTACATGACAACGCTTTCTCCTCTGGCATGGTCTAGAATACATCTAAAAGCTCCAATCCAAACAGTCTGACTGGGAAGCAAATGTGGATTTCAGATCACACTCAAGGAATAGTATAAATCTATCCATTTACTTCAGGAGGTGTTCGAACACTTTTGGGTATCTCCCTAGCAATTTTGTTCATAAGCTACTGAGCTATGTTTACATGGAGAATACTGTGAAGACTTGCTTTTCACAAAGATGGGACCCAGGCTTGATAGTATGGCAACAGATACTGATGTCTACTGGCAACTGTGGCAACCGATGTCTACTGAAGCCCACACATGAATGAAGGCATGGAATCTTTAATAAGACTGATGCTCCTAAACACTACATTTTTCTTCCTCTTTATATGTTATTTTCTGAATTTCTTTACTGTAGTTAGAAATACTCTTATTTTGGTTCTGTAAGGAAATACTAGATATTTACGTCTGACTGAAAAACCAAATAAACAAAACAATGTATAAAGTTGATCAAAAGTCAGAAAAATGTGCTTGATGATGTGCTGAAAACATAAATCCACAGATTTTGCCTATAAGAAACATGCCACTCAGAACTTAGTCTGCTTGAGATTGCATCTTGAGGATGAGCTCCCTCCATATGATGAGGTCCCTGGTACAAAATACATAGTTACCCATTTGGATCCTTACTCTTTGAGAAGACCTTCTCAACAAAGCATCTATCTCCTCTAATCAGATGCTTATGACTGAAATTTACAGGAACAGAATACCTCTGAGAGCACTATCCATCACATTTAACCACATTTGGCTAAAATTAGGTGCTAGTGACAAGGCAAAGAGGATATTCCTACAAGCTTCATTTCCCCATGAAATGAGGCTGAAATGAGGTGCTGTTTCACCACATATGTTTGTTTTTGTGGAAGCCAACAAACATTAAGGCTGCAGACTAAACAGAATCAGCAATATTGTGTATATCTTGTCAGACTTTTGCATATTTCTCTTCATTATTTTCAACAATTCTGGCCATTCTTCATATACGAGAACCATTTTACTTTCTCTGTAGTCCATTAGCTCAGACACATTATCAATTATGGAATTAATCCAAAATCCACTGATGTGTTTGGCAAAATCATATCGATTTGAATTGATTTTGGAGAGTCTTAACACTCCGCAAGTGAGCAACTAATATTTGTGCCGGTTCCTTTAGCTGCTATTAATATATGTCTTGTCACCTTTGTGGTAGACAATGCTGTTACGGACAGAAAAGTAATAGAAAATACAAGTCTTTCTCAAGACACACAATGAATTCCCCTATTTCTGTGTTTGATCCTTTAAGGTGTTTCTTCAGACCAAGAAGTAGTTCATTTTCTCATATTACAATATGAAGAACAGAAAAATATAGATGCCTAAATGGGCATAACTGATTTCTAGGCAAAGTATCAAGTATTTATGGTTGATACATGTGAAATAAGCTTAAGAAAAGCAAACAAACAAAAATACCCAAGCAGCAGATCTCAAATAAGCATTAGTATAAAGAATAAAATGTGTTTCTAAGTACATTAGCTTATTTCATTGTGTTTTGTTTTAATGTGCCAATCATTCAGGGAATCCAACATTATGATTCTTAATCATCATAGCGTTGACATAATTAGATTAAATTAAGCTCAAAAATATTACTGACCATTTATTTTTTGATACAAAGGAAGATGTTTTCATTTGTGTAGAAACGTTGAATAGCTAACTAAAGGTTACTTGGAATGCAAATTGAAGAAAACCAGAGTTTCCTCCAATTCTCCAGTTGAGCTTTCTGTGGGCATCCCAGGGCAGCTGTTGCAGTCACTCTTTTAACCACTCTGTTTAATAATATGCAGGAATGCTAGTTGATTTAACAGAAGTAACTTATTCAAATTTTTTTTTTTTTCTTCTAATGTTGCTTTGGTATGCCACATACAATATATATTTTTCTTCTCCTTCAGCATCTGATATTCTAGTAAAATTAAAAAGAAATCAATTCCCACAGTGCCTAATTTTCAAAATGAAAGTGAAGAAAAGTCATCCCCCCCTCACCCCATTATGCTAATACTGACTTTGGGGAATCACCATGCAGAAGTTTTGAAGTTTTCATGGAAAACAGCAAATCCCCTGCTAAGTGTGTAGGATATGCAAAGAACCCTTGCAAGGGAGAAGAGCTTAGCAGACATACAACTAGTCTCCACTGAAGAGATGCTTTCTGCTGCCTCACCAGTAGATCACCATCAGCTCAGCTAAGCAGGTATTGAAAAAAGCATACACAGGTAAGGGAAAAGCTGAAGTTCTGATTCCAACAAGCTTTGGCTGGCAAGCTGCTGGGCAGCCTGGGTTTCTGTCCTGCTTCAGGGCAGCCCTGCCACACAGACCACCATTACACAAGGACCTGCCTGTGCCCAGCTTGTCTAGTCCTTCTTTGGGTCCACATCTACTTTTAGTGCCTGTAATAGACACTGGACATCATGATCTGCATTTCATTCATATAGGATGCAAACCCAGACACTTCCTCCTCTTTTTTGAACATACTTTTCCACAAGAGAACTTCATTCACTGGTTTCTCAGTTGCAAATTATGAAGAGTAGCCAATAATCAGAATCCACTGAACATCTTAATAGGACTCATTACTGTGTAAATGTCTATCATACATCCATCCCTCCTTTGTTTCCTCTATCTCAGCTGAATTCTATTTCATCTGTTTTCTCTGCATTTCATCTATTTTGTATAGAACCTGGTTTCCTCATGAAACTTTCTTGTATGGAAGATATTCTTGGTCGTTGGTCATACTTGTTACCCTCTATGCCTTTTCAGCTTTACTAGAGTATTTTGACAGAGGATTCCAAAGCCTGATTTTAAAGGCTCAAGTTAATCTGGAAACTTTATTCACTTTTCTTTTTTTTTTCTTTTTATCATTTAAAAAACCAATTTCTTCACATTTTCATTTTAAAAGAAAGCATAATTTATGTCTTTGAGTGTCTTCTTTGAGAACTTCTAGCAAATCAGTTTTCACAGATAGGTGTCATTCAAGCAAGCTCCGGATCTATGTCTCACATGCCAAACATTATGTTGTATTTAAATTACATCCTGCCAACAAATCAGTGCTCACATAGCAGTAACACACCAAAAACATATACAAGCACAGAAACATGTGTCATCTTGGTATGGCTGTTTGCCTCATGCTTGATGCTACCAGTACTACAGATGCAGTTTCCATTTGTTTTGCAGGTGCAGCCAAACTGAGAAATGGCTCTCAGGATTTCTTTTAAAGATCAGTTTACAGAGAAAGAGCAGGCTCCTGCTGTGCTTTGAATGCTTAATTATGCTTATGGTATCCTGTCTGAAAACAGTTTGTTTCACACAGTTGTAATCTAAACTGCAGATATTGTAGATGTTAAAAGAATCTGATAAATATTGTTAACATAGAAATTGCCTTGAGCTTTCTTACATATACATGCATGAAATTTTGCAAGGTCAAGCTCTTTCTTAAGGATATTCAATCAAGCCAAAATGTTTGGTCAAAGAGAAAGCAACATTCCACATGTTCCTTTTTGCTCCTAGAGCTTGGCCACAGTATGGAAGCTAAAAAATGATAATAATAATAATAATAAACCTCTACTTTTTTCTCTTCATGCATAGAAATGACAATTTCCTCTACTCCAACTAGCAGTTCACAGGTGTGGCTTCTCATTTCTGAACATCACCTTCTCCAGAAATTACCAAAATTAAAACCATTCTTCTTGGAGGCAGGATCTTTCAGTTATTCTATGATACCATATCTATCAAACCTCAGTTTCTCCCACACAAATTTCACTCTAAGTAGGTATATCCTGATTACTACTTGCTATAAGTATCATGAAATGAAAAGGAATTCAGTGGGAGCCATAGACAGCTGACTTTTCTTTCTGATCTGTGTTGAAACAGAAAAATGGTGAAACATAAAAGCTATTGATGGTCGAACTCACAAGGTACAAAATAAATCCCTAGTAGAGATCAAAATCACCAAGATTAAAACAGTTTGGAGAACAAAATCAGGAGATTTTTTTTCCCTTTTCCTCCAGAGCAGATGAATAAAATTTTGCACAAGGGAGAGAATGTAAAGTACCATCAGGCTCAGCTGAGTATAGCAACCTCTTGTTCTCAAAGAGAAATGCAGCCATAACCCATTCTGTGGCTTCGTTCTCTCATTCTTCTATTTGCCTGCTATAATGGGCATACACACTTGCTATTTTTGCTACAATGACCAAAGAAATTATGAGATAGAAATTCTATGCCTTGGTTAAAACAGTTCTTCAGTCCTTCAGATGGATCTGTTTGTGTAGACTTAGGTAAATGTCATATGGTTTTCATGATGATTTTCATCATAACTTGTAGGGCTATAATTCCAATTTAAGTTATGCAGGAAAATTGTGTTTACATCTGCTTCACCAATACAACAAAGGTGTTTCAGCTATGGCACTACAGCACTTTCTGGCTTCATCCATAGCAGGAATTGATGAGAAAATAAACATGAGCTGGCAGTGTGCGCTCGTAGCCCAGAAAGCCAACTGTATGCTGGGCTGCATCAAAAGCAGCGTGACCACCAGGTTGAAGGAGGTGATCCTGCCCCTCTACTCTGCTCTCATGAGACCTCACTTGGAGTACTGTGTGCAGTTCTGGTGTCCTCAACATAAAAAGGACATGGAACTGTTGGAACAAGTCCAGAGGAGGGCCACAAGGATGATCAGGGGGCTGGAGCACCTCCTGTACGAAGACAGGGTGAGAAAGTTGGGGCTGTTCAGCCTGGAGAAGAGAAGGCTGCATAGAGACCTCATAGCAGCCTTCCAGTATCCGAAGGGGGGCTATATGGATGCTGGGGAGGGACTATCATTAGGGACTTTTGTGATAAGACAAGGGGTAATGGGTTAAAACTTAAACAGGGGAAGTTTAGATTGGATATAAGGAGGAAGTTCTTTACTGTTAGGGTGGTGAGGCACTGGAATTGGTTGCCCATGGAACTTGTGAATGCTCCATCTCTGGCGGTGTTCAAGGCCAGGTTGGACAGAGCCTTGGGTGGCATGGTTTAGTGTGAGGTGCCCCTGCCCATGGCATGGGGGTTGGGACTTGATGATCTTAAGGTCCTTTCCAACCCTAACTATTCTATGATTCTATAATTCTAATTATTAATAATAATAATTATGAAATAGCTTTCCCAGTTATTTCATTAATTGTTCTTTCTAGATGCAGCTCAAGAGAGAAACAGATGAAAAGCATTCACTTGTCCCAATTTTAAACTCAAGTTTCTTACTGCTGTGACTCTTAACAAAGCCACTGATTTGTCAGTTGCTGATAATCAGTCTATCAATAAGGCACACAAAAGTTCAAGCTTACTCTGATCTTAACCAGTTGACTTACTCCTGCCACGTATCTAAAAGAGGTAGGACATATGACAGATATATTGAAAAGCAGCCACCTAATAGCAGTGAATTAATCTGGAGTTTATAGAACTGTTTGGCTGGATTTGAATTTTGAAAATCCAGATCAGGGACTAATTCAGTCTGAGTTTTGTTTCATTTGAACCCAAATTTCAAGAGCTGAAGATAGGATAAACAGGTTTTTTTACTGAGTAGTAAAAACCAATCAAACAAAAAACCCAAACAGAACACTCAAATCCCACTTTTCTTTAACACATTGTATGATCCAAAATTCTTGGCTCTGTTTGAATTGGTTCAGTTGCTCTTTAATGCAGCATATTCAAAAGGAAAAGAGGAATATGATTCTTCCTGCCTTGGTAGAAACAGGAAGTCTTGAAGTCAAAGGCTATTTGTACCACTGCAATCTACAGAACAGTATCTCAGCAAGTTTAAATTCTTTCTTAATCTCTCCAGCTCATCTTCACAAGCTAAACTCTGTTTCTTTTATTCTAAAACAGAAATAAAGGAAAAATATGGAGGAGGGAGAAAAAACACCAACAAAGAATCAAAACTATTCATCAAATACAACTACCTTTGTCAAAGCTTCTCTGCTGTAAACTTCTGTAAGATAAGGTAAATGATACACAGTCATCAATGCATGGTCCAAAAGCATATCAAATAAGAAAACTTGGGAAGGTTTGGAAAAGGTAAAAGAAACAATTTGTGCTATGTTAAGAGCATTAAAATGCTATTATTTTATATCATAAGTAAGTCATGTTATCATTACCAGCAGTTAAAGTCTCAAATGGCATTTTATCCTCCACGGAGAAAAGTACTCTTTCATTTTATGTTCCTTCTTTCTTTTTCTTTTTTTTTTAACTAGGATCAAAAGCCATATATCTGTCATCTTCAAACCATATCTATGAATTACAGTCAGAGAAAAGAAGTCATCACCCCTGGGAGTTTTTCAATGAGAAAGAGCAGATCAGAGAAGTAACACAGAAATAGACTCTACGCATACTTTCCAAGACTTCTGGCTTTAAATGTGCACAATAATTTAAATTATCAGATGCGCAGAGAGTATTAAATCATTATGGTTTACTTAGAAACGATTTAATTTAGAGGGAATACAAGACCTGCTACCTGTGTTTATCTGCAGATGCTGAGGATTCTTGAGATATACAAGGAAAATGGATTCAGCATTTTTACATGCCATATAATAAATGTATCTATAAATCAGAAGGCTACTTTGAGCTGGTTATGGGACCTAAGCCAAGGCGACCTCTTCAGAGACAACATACTATGAGACTTACAGGGAGGGTACAGTAAAAAAAATGTTTGAAACCTTTCTGAACATGAGGAGCTGGGCAAAATCCTAGTCAGATGTCATTGCTTTTACACGAATCTTTACAATTTCGTCCTAGTAAATACCTTCTATGCAGTGGGAGAGAAAAAACATTAATTACTTCCCTAAAAGTTCATACCAGTTTGGTATCACAGAAGGGAGGATATTTTGGTTTTCCTTTGCATAGATAACTCACATTTTTAATATGTACATTTCTTTGTGGTTAAAAGATTTCTTTCCTAGGTCTGATTTCATTCTAGCCAAGTTGTCCATGAAGAGCTTTCACTAGAAGCCAGACAGACCTAATGTAAATTTGCAGCTACAAAGAAGATGGAAGCTCTCTCTTCACATGTAGAAGAGGCAACTAGTACAATTTTTGGGAGATGTTTTATCTTGACATAATAAAGAAATACTAGATAATCCCATTTAGGCTGTCATTTCTAGAAAAGGTTGGACCAGATGATCTTGAGGTCACTTCCAACATGGGCTATTCTATGACAGGTGGTGTTTTGTGGAAGGGCCTGATGGCATTCCAGACACCAATATTAGGAGCTAGTGTGTTCCCAAGAGCATTTCCTCAAAGAACAGAGGAATATCAAGAGAAGGAGTGTGCGTACAGTCAGAGGGAATAACTTAGTCAGAGGCTTTCCAGACCTAGGTGACTGCAGAGTTTTTACAAGCTACTGATCACTACACACTGTCCATGTGGAAGGGTACCTGTCCTGACTTTCAACACCCCATAACAAAATGCAAGACCTCCATACTAGACCTCACTGAAATGAATTTCAATATTGTTTTGGTTTCACCTAAGAGCTTCATTCAGACTAAGTAGCAGCACTGGAAATGGTCAAGCTATGACTGTTTTCTGAGGAAAGACTCCTCACTGGCTCATTATGTCAGGACCAATAGACCATTTTCCAATATAAATTATACACCATATTACATGACATATCTATTACTACTTTCACAAACAACAACAGGCTCCATTTTGCATGTTTTCTAAGTTTAAAATACACATTCCACCACTTTTCATTCTTTTTCCATTGCAGATATTGCTCAGGGTCTGGCTACACACCATAATGTATTGTCCTATAGAGACAGCAGAGATCTCTCTCTGAACAAATCAACTTAATGTGGATAGTACATCCGTGTTAACGCAGTACTCCTCTGAACTAACATTTGCTAGTTTGCTACTGCTACATATATGATATCCTACAAAATTTCTAATGCATGAGGTGGCAAAAGGGAAGTGTGGAGATCACATAAAAAATCTGGTCTAGACAAGGACCTAATTCACCCTTTTCAGTTTTAAGATTCCAAAGACTGATATTGTGATTCAGGATTTTTAAACTACCCTTAGGAGGCAACACTGAGAATCAACACTCCAGGTTGATTCTACTGTCAAATTAATCTTTCTGAGTTAAAAAAAAAATCTCTAAACATTTCCTCCCTCCACCTCAAAGCCAAATCCTAATTACACATTAATTCTAATATATCTCCCTATTTATTATGAGTCAAACTTATAGGATAAGTGTTCAAGGCCAGGTTGGATGGAATCTTGGGTGACATGGTTTACTGTGAGGTGTTCCTGCACATGGCAAGAGGGTTGGGACTAGATGATCTTAAGGTCCTTTCCAACCCAAACCATTCTGTGATTCTATGATACAGGAAATAACATAAATCTTCCTTCTTCACAATTTACTCCTAATGGAAGTTAGAAATAAATTGTAAAGAAGGAAGATGTAACAGTTTCCCCCAAAAACTGCTGAATTTTAGCATCTTCTGAATGAGTCAATTCATAGACTTATATAAAATTATTTTAAATCAGTAGTTCCTCTGAGCAATACAAATGATCTTTGAATTATTTTGGTGGGAAGATTGAGAGGATTTACCATAGATGGATCAAAGCTGGTGGAGGGGTTTGGTTTGTTTAGTTTTGTTTGTTTTTTCATGAAATGATAAAAAGTGAAATGGGTAAGTGCAGGACTAAAATTTTCCAACAGAAGGAAACACAGTAAAATTTGGAAGAAACATCACACAAAGGTTAACAAGCATGTGGCCAAGATGTGTGGGTTTTATGAAACTTTTATAAAGAAGTTCATCCAAAATAGTCCAGCATTCTGAAAAGTTTAAAACCATGTATCTTCACAGATAATTGAACCAACCATGCCTGCTTTAAAGTAAAATATAAAATATTGATTCATATTTCAGAAAACTCATCTCTTAGACTTCCATGTATTATCTGTAGCAGATGTTGACTGTGTGACTGGCCATGCTGTTCATATTTGGTTAGACTGAACATTCACAAAAATGTCTTTGTGTCATGTCAGCAATGCCCCGCACGCACAGAGAGCTGCACGCTTCTGAATATTCCATAGAACCATAGAATCATAGAACCATAGAACAGTTAGGGTTGGAAAGGACGTTAAGACCATCGGTCCCAACCCCCCTGCCATGGGCAGGGACACCCCACACTAAACCATGCCACCCAAGGCTCTGTCCAACCTGGCCTTGAACACAATCAGGGATGGAGCATTCACAACTTCCTTGGGCAACCCATTCCAGTGCCTCACCACCCTCACAGTAAAGAATTTCTTCCTTATATCCAATCTAAACTTCCCCTGTTTAAGTTTGAACCCGTTACCCCTTGTCCTATCACAACAGCCCCTGATGAATAGTCCCTCCCCAGCATCCTTATAAGCCCCCTTCGGATACTGGAGGGCTGTTATGAGGTCTCCACGCAGCCTTCTCTTCTCCAGGCTGAACAGCCCCAACTTTCTCAGCCTGTCTTCATACAGGAGGTGCTTCAGTCCCCAGATCATCCTCGTAGCCCTCCTCTGGACTTGTTCCAACAGTTCCATGTCCTTTTCATGTTGAGGACACCAGAACTGCACACAATAATCCAAATGAGGTCTCAGGAGAGCAGAGGGGCAGGATCACCTCCTTCGACATGCTGGTCATGCTCCTCTTGATGCAGCCCGGGATATGGTTGGCTTTCTGGGCTGTGAGCGTACACTGAAGCCGGCTCATGTTCAGTTTTTCATCAAGCAGTACCCTCAAGTCCTTCTCTACAGGGCTGCTCTGAATCTCTTCTCTGCCCAACCTGTATCCATGCCTGGGATTGCTCCGACCCAGGTGTAGGACCTTGCACGGTTAACCTTGCATGGTTAAACTTCATAAGGTTGGCATCAGCTCACCTCACAAGCGTGTCGAGGTCCCTCTGGATGGCATCCCTTCGCTCCAGCGTATCAACCAAACCACACAGCTTGGCGTCATCGGCAAACTTGCTGAGGGCGCACTCAATCCCACTGTCCATGTCACCGACAAAGATGTTGAACAAGATCAGTCCCAACACCGATCCCTGAGGGACACCACTCGTTACTGATCTCCAGCCAGACACTGAGCCATTTACCACAACCCTTTGCGTGCGGCCATCCAGCCAGTTCTTTATCCACTGAGTGGTCCACCTATCAAATTTATGTCTCTCCAATTTAGAGACAAGGATGTCGTGTGGGACAGTGTCAAACACTTTGAACAAGTCCAGGTAGATGACATCAGCTGCTCTGCCCCTATCCATCAGTTCCGCAGCCCCATCATAGAAGGCCACCAAATTGGTCAGGCAGGATTTCCCCTTAGTGAAGCCATGCTGGCTGTCACCAACCACCTCCTTGTTTTTCATGTGCCTTAGCATGCCTTCCAGGAGAATCTGCTCCAAGATTTTGCCAGGCACAGAGGTGAGACTGACTGGTCTGTAGTTCCCAGGGTCATCCATTTTTCCCTTCTTGAAAATGGGGGTTATATTTCCCTTTTTCCAGTCGTTGGGAAATTCACCTGACTGCCATGATTTTTCAAATATGATGGACAGTGGCTTAGCAACTTCATTTGCCAGCTCCTTCAGGACCCGCGGACAGATTTCATCAGGTCCTATGGACTTGTGCATGTTCAGGTTATGAAGATGGTCTTAAACCAGATCCTTTCCTGCAGTGGTCCTAAGGTCTTCATTCCCACAGTCCCTGCATCTGCCTTCCAAGACTTGGGTCATGTGACAGACACATACAGAATGAGGGTAAAAGGCAGAAAAAGAAACACCAGTAGTAACTGGTAGAGAAATGTAAGGAATTAATACATTGCTTTACTGCAAAGTCCTCTCAATTGGAAGTGTCAAATGTGACTGGATAATGGCTTAGATCTTGCATTGGGTTCATATTTATCACCTGGTTTTTGCTGGGATAGAGTTAATTTTCTTCCTAGTAGCAAGTGCAGTGCTGTATTTTGGCTTTAGTCTGAGAACACTGCTGATGTCACACTGATTGTTTTAGTTGTTGCTCAGTAGGCTTACTCTGATTAAGGACTTCTCAGTCTCTCATGCCAGTGAGGAGGGGCACAAGAAGCCACGAAGGAGCAGAGACAGGACACCTGACCCAAATTAGCTAAATGGGTATTCCATACTGCAACATGTCATGTTCAGGATAGAAGTCGGGGGAGTTGGCCAGGATGAGCCAATTGCTGCTTGGGTATGGGCTGGGTATCAGCAGATGGTGAGCAACTGTTTTATGCATCGCTTGTGTTCCTGGGTTTTATTCATCTGTTTTCTCCCTTTTCATTACTCTTATTATTATTTTACTTTACTTCAATTATTAAAATCATTACCTCAACCCATGGGTTTTACCTTTTTCTAACTCTCCTCCCCATCCCACAAGGTACTTAGTGCCAGCTAGGGTTGAAATGATGACAGGTTGATAGCTCATTCAAATCCCTACCTCACACAACCAGAGAACAACTACTCTTTTCATTATGTCTCCATTAGTGGCAACAAGATGAGGCTGGGAGCTTAAAAAGCCAAGTATTAACAAGAGTCTCCTCAAAACTGTGTCAGGACAGAACTAAATTCTGGGTGATATCTGAATGCTGCACCAAATATCGCTCACTTCAAAGAATAAAATACCAGACAAGAAATCAAGTGTGTTGCCTGTAAAATAGTTATGAGTTTTTCATTATTACGCAGTCATCATCAAAATATGTGTCTTGGCTTGAAAAAAGCAGACCACCAGCAATATAAAAAAAGGAATGGAAGAAAAAGAAAAAACCTTTTCTGTTCCCAAATGGAGTGTCTTTGTGGTTGTGTCCCTTGCTGTCAACACTTTCCTTCCCAGCTGAAAGATTATTGGAAAAACAGGGTGCCAATGGACTCAAGAGCCCCATCATATCATGAAGATAACCCCAGAGAGAACACAAAAAATCTAAAAATTGGCCATACACAGTCCTTTTTAGTCAGGATACATGCACATGATTCAGCCAAGTTTATCAGCAGGTGAAGCTCATATAGCTGCACACAGCCAGAATGAAGGAAAGACCAACAGAAACCTGGCAGCTTTTATCAGACTTTCTAGGGGGGCAAAATAAAAATAAGAGGCAAGGGCAAGCAGGGGAAAGGATCTGAACCCAAATTCACTCCCTGCATTTCTGTTTCTTCCTGGGCATGCACATTTTTATCTTCTGGAGGGGGAAACTGAGGCTGATGAGAGTTGAAAAGAAGGGGTGAAGATGGACTCCTTGGAAGCTTTTCTCATGAGATAACTAAAGGTCTTGTGGCCATATCTTAACCTCTTCCCTTTAGGAAAAAAGCTTGCAACACTTTTATGGTTTTTGCTCTTGGACTAAAAGCCTACAGCCATTTTGAAAGTTGGCATAATTCTAGCATATAATTAATACCATTTCCATTTAACTCACCAGTTAAATCTTGAGCAGAACGCACAAGCTGTGAAATATTACTGAAAAGAAGCAATGCATATTGGACAGTGGTGGTGGCCTTTAATGCTGTGCTGTGTTGGTGTGGTGTCTGTGGTTACCATTTTTCATTGGAGAAATGTCAAATAGCTCATGGGCCTAGCAAACATAACTATGCCAAGCAATTTTGCTTCTGCTTGCTTTCATCTCATGAAACAGTTGCATTTGCTTACAGAGTATGCATGGATTTATAGGCATATATGCATCTTACGCTCTGCATACATGCATATTTATTTTTATAGAAATTTGCCAAGAATACAGAGTAGGTCTGGCTGCAGTCTGGTGTAGTTTGCCTCTACTGAATGGCCAAGAAACAAGTAGTGTGCTTCAAAACTAGTTAGTTTAAATCTATCTTGGCTATCTGCATTAGTAGATATGCTCCCTAAGTGAAAGATTCATCATGAATACTAATTCACAAATGCAGAACTTGAGTCTTATATATGAATTCTTTGGTATTTTGTGAAACTGCTTCTGTGATCTTTTGTGTCTCTTAAATTCTTTCTTTGGTATATTAATGGAAAACAGGCATGAAGAGGAAAACAAGCACAATAGAAGAGGTTGGCTAAACATTGCAACATTTTTAATTTATTTTTTTTTTTCAGTATTTCCACAACTCCAGTCAACCAACTTAACTGTAAATTGCCCTATGTGTTTGAATCACAGGTGAGATTTCTCCAGTGAAAGCTGTTCCCGGCAGGAGTCCTGGTTGGTGCAGATTAGAAATATCCCTTAATGTCATTAAAGTAATCGGTTCTTGCTAACCAGCTAGCCCAGTCTGTATCACTGCTAGACAAATTTGTCACAACTTAGCTAAAAGCAACAACATCCTACTCAAAACAGTCGGGATGAAAAATAAACCAGCAACTGCCTCCACACAGGGAAATTTTAAGGAACATACTGAGGAAAGGTCATTGATTCCCACTGTTCCTCTCAGCTTTTTTGCTGTGAATGTATTGTTTGAAGGCACATTTCTTCTCTCCAAATCCTTGGTGGGGATATGCCAGTGATTTGGTCTTGCCCAGAAGGGAATCAGTGTGGACAAGCACTGCTCTGAGCCACTGTAATTACATTATGCGCCCCTTATGTTCTTTCCATCAACTGGGTATAATGTGGCTGGTTGGCTTTGAATTGGGATTATTAGTTTTGAAAGCCTCTAAGATGTTGGGCCTGGCTAAATTTTAGACACAGGGTAACATAATAACTGCTCTTTCAAGACTCTGCTATCACTTTGGAAATTGGCAGGTGACTGTATTTTTAGCTGCTGGTGGAACTACAATCTCCCTAAAAACTGATTTTATTTATTCCTTTCTAACTTTTAAAACCTACCTTTATATCTTTTCTGTAATTTCCAAAGGTGTTCTCAGATTGAATACCATTGGGTCTGTATCCCAAGATACTCCCCTATCCAGTTGGTTTTATTATTTCCCTTACAGGCCTTACAGGACCCCTTACCCTATTTTTCATGTTTGCATTTTGAGAACCTGGCATTATATTTTTATTTTACTGTTTATAAACTTGCAGTGTTTGCTCTGTTGTACATGATCATGTCAAAAGAGCAAATGTGGTATGCTGAAAATAATACTGGGATTAGGTAATTAGGGATTTTTCAATATTGCCTTCTCTATTGGGTTCCAATATAAATCTTCGTACTATTTGAAACATGAATATTTCTACTTGTGTGAGAAGTGACCTTCTTTGCCTCTTTGCTGCCAGAATCAGAAAATGCCTCCCTGAACAATGCAGCCTGCACAATTGTATTACTTTAAAACTGTATTGGTCTTTAAGACAAAGCCAATACTGAAGGAATGACAAATGTCTCTCAAACTGTTTATGCATGCCTGTGGCACACAGAAAAGCTGGTATTGCTTACTTTTTTAAGTGGTCTAACTCTTCAGCTCCAAATGGGTATTTTTGGTTGGTACTGGGTGCAGGCTGGAGTAGAATTTGAAGCAAATGGTTTCCCACAAAGACATGAATTGAGAAAGACAGCAATGTGAGGGCAGCCTCTGCAACATCTGGGGAAAGGCACACTGGTTAGCTAGTTTGACTTGAAACATGGAATTTTTTATTCTTTTTTTCTGTGGCAGAAGACTTCATTGTGATTTCTGTATTAAGAAATTGCTTATTACCTGATACAAATTTTTCAGCTTAGGACAGAATTAATGAATCATAGGAATGTTGGCTGAAAGGGACTGCTGGCCATCATCTACTCCAACCTCCTGCCTGAACCAGGACTAAAGGCAACCTCAGATTGAGTCAATCACGGCTTTGCCCAACCAAGCCTTGTAAATCTCAGAGGAAGGCGAGCCCAAGGCCTGTGTGGGCAGCCACAAGTGGGGACAGTAGGAGTCAACCCATAAGGTTTCAAAAAAAGCATAACAAAAACCATGCAACAACTTAAAGAGCACTTTCAGGAAGCGATAAGACCTTTGCTGCTACACTGTTCTCTCCACCTCCTTAACCCCTGGGAAATGTTTTTTTCTACTGAAGACCCCAGCTTTTCTGGTGTACCACCGTTTTGTCACCAAGCAAAGAATGCAGCAGCAGCACAAGTGGTTACTACTGTTTTATGAGAGATCCTCATGAATTCCAGCTGCTGACCATGTGTTCCATCTTTTCATGTGCAAACTCACTCTCATTTTAAGAAATGCTGAGCACATACAGGAATACACGTTCTTGCAAGTCCCCAGGCTTTGTATTTGCATTGCGCACAAACCCTCAGCATGTGACTTAAACATGAAAGATCTGTTGAACGTGCCATTGTCACCTCGTAATCACTCAATATTTTTTTCCACCGGAAAAAAAGAATCTGACTTTAAAAACTGATCAGGTCATCATTAAAGTATTTTACTTGAGCATTATCTAGCATAGCTAATTTGTTGAGATAAATGAGGACAGAGAGATTTCAGCCTGTAATCATAGTAATTTGAAGGGGAAAAGATTTTGCCCTAACATCTGGGGCAATGCAAGACTGGAATTCAGACTGAATGGCAGAAGGCAAGTAGGGCTTTGTTCAGAAAAGCCATCAAGCTTTTCACAGGGCACTTGTACTATTGGTTAAAGCCCAGAAGGCATGACACTAAACCTAACATCTAGCTAGTATTGCTTGTGAATGCTAGCTGCTGCTGTCCTCAGGAGACACATGGCCATTTTTTTTCCCCTAGTTAACCTCACTGGAATTTGGAGGAGAAATTTTGTAAGGGGATTCAATTTGTTTAAGTTTTCTAAATCCATCCAAAGTCACAAAACCCCTTGTTTGGATACTGCTTCTTCAAATCAAATAGGGACAAGATTTTGGAAGTTATGCTCTTTTGACTTTTGTATTAATCCTATGCTGTAGGTATGGTATCTTAAAGGCTGAAGTATAAACTCTCCACCTCAAGGAAACTGGTAACTAACCACTGGGGTACGAGAACCTCAATAAGAAGAGCTGAACGACAATTCAACAGACCATCAGTCAAAAATCACAGAAATTGTTCTTTTAATTCATTCACCTATTGCTTAAATAGGAAAGACTATTTAAGTATTGTGCTTACATATACTCAATGAAATCATGCATATTAAAGCACATCAAAAAAGCAGAAATGAGCCACTAAGGGAGTCATCTGCAGCCCTCAATGACTGGAATAAATACAGCCCCCAAGCAACTTTAATGCCAAACTGAGCTGTTGCTTTTAGTACCCCTAAGAATACATAAGGAATAGAAATACACATACATAAATATGGAAGGGAAAACTTACAGTGCAACACTTGTGTAATCCATAAAATTACCACCTGCCAGCTGTCTAAGACAGCAACAGACAACTCCAATGATCTGAGTATGACTGAACCAGATGCTTAATACTAGCAGGGTTTCTAAAAGAGGGAAGACGAAAGTCAGCTTATCCAGTGAATAGACAAGAAACTGAGGAAGAAGGTTACAATTATATAACTGATGATCAGGTAAAGAGAAGTTATGGTTTGTCTCATGTGAAATATTTCAAAGCAAGGGCAATATTCTGCTTGCAAGTTGCAATACTGGCCTGGAGGGGGTTAGTTAATAAAATATCACAAAATTCTTCAGAAAGCTATTTAAAGATCTGTTTCCATATTACTGATATCTTGTTTATATACCAAAGACTGAAGCATTATGGTTAAATGACTACTTCAGAAGATATATTGAAATACTTCAAACTGCATTATTTTCAGCAGGATTTATTTAGGATAAAGTGGAGTGCTGGTTCTTACAAGGAAAATTTATTTTAAGTAAAAAGGAGACACCCCTTTGATTAATGCTAGCAGAACTAGAACTAAGCCAAAATTCTGCCTTTTTGTGATAGTAGCAGGGTTAGAAAGGATTGAAAAAACAATATTTTCTGAGGGGGGAAACTAAAGCATTTATACAAATTACCATTTTTGATTTTCAGTCTCAGAGTGAGGTTTCAAACAAAAGCACTGGATTATTATTGCAGCATGATCCTGCCACTGGAGCTCCTAGGGTCTGTGACAGTGCTGTAGGACCCAGGTTATTTCTCAGCTCTTGAGCAAAGGTGTATCCACGAGTCACTTTTGAACTCTCTGGTGGGACAAGCTCTGGTGCATTCAGGTCTCAGGCCCCTAACACAAGAGGGATGTGAACCTGCTTGAGCGAGTCCAGAGATGGCCACAAAGATGTTCCAAGGGCTGGAGTACCTCTACTATGAAGACAGGCTGAGAGGGCTGGGTTTGTTCAGCCTGGACAAAACTCAGGGGACCTTGTAACAGTCTTCCAATACCTAAAGGGGGCCTACAAGAAATCTGGAGAGGGACTTTTTACAAGGGCATGTAGTAACAGGACACGGGGGAATGGCTTTAAAGTGACAGTAGATTAGATATTAGGAAGGAATTCTTCACTATGAAGGTGATGAGACACTGGAACAGGTTGCCCAGAGAACTTGTGGATATGCCATGCCTGGCAGTGTTCAAGGCCAGGTTGGATGGGGCTTGGAGCAACCTGGTCTAGTGGAAGATGTCCCTGCTCATGCCAGGGGGTTGGAACTGAATGATCTTTAAGGTCCCTTCAAACCCAAACCATTCCATGATTCTGTGACAAGGTTCCAAACACAAGTGGCAAGGGATACAAGAGCCTGACAGGAGTGAGTTCAAACATGCACCAACCACTCCCTGGGGGCCAGCTTCACTGAGGACTCACCAGTCCTGCCTAAGCAAAGATGGGTCATAACACCTCTGAAGTATAAATTTTAATATTTGAAGGAATAGCTCAGATCACTCATACCAGCCAGTCTCAGTTAGGTCAGGTTTGGATTACATATAATGAAGATCAGGCATTTAAAACAGCTCCTTCTACTCCATCTTGAATTATTGCTATATTCTGGAAAGGGAAGTTATTTTCTGGCTCTTCAGAGTGACAAGGTCAGAAGTACATAGAGACAAAATAATTTCTAAATGCAGTGTAAATTTTTTGGCATGCAAAACAAAACTGAAATAACTTAATGCGGATGCAATGTGAGGATTTTTCTTCTCATTATTTGCCAGAGATTTGTATAATACGTGACTATTCATCTGCCAAAACCATATGCATCTCTGACAGAAATTACATTATGTTTTGGGGTTGGTTTGTTGCTTGGTTTTGTGGGTTTTTTTTCTATTTCTTTTTTTCTCTCACACGGGCTGACAAATACCGCCTTCCTCGTTGCTTTTTTGGTAGTGGAAAAAACCAATTTAGTCAGTGTTTTTTAAAATCTGAGACTGCTTCATGTCCGTTTTCATATTTGAAGAAAAAGATTACTTTTTTTTTAAGAGAGAGATTTTTTCTCCTGTCTCAGCAACTGTGTCCAGTTTCACTAATTATCTCCTATTTTTTAAGATACAAACCTCAGCAACTTCTACACCTCTGCTAACTTTTAAGCCTGGTTATTTCTTTATTTGAATTTACAAACCAAGGTAAGCATTTTTGCTAAAATGCAGGAGTAACTTAGCCACTTCTTAAAATTTAAGTGTCAATTGCCTAGAGAAACTTACCGCCGAAATATGTAATGTACTAATATGTAGTTCAATCAACAGGTTATGGTCTTTAAAAAAGTAGGTCTGGGGGATTCCCTTTTCCATACCTACTCCTTTCAAACGTGGCTGGACAACAAAGTATTGCTGTTTTACTTTGCTTCTTGTTAAACCAAATCAGATTTCAGTCCAGTTATTATTTTGCTTCTCTTTCTTGAGGACATGAAAGATTTTTTGCAACTTGCTTTTGAGACTGATGTTTCTTTTGCATTAGTTTTTCTGTTGCTGAAACATTATGAACACATGCACAGCTGTGTAACACTGGCCTCCCCTCGTAAGTTTGAGTAAATTATTTAGTCTCAAGATGGGACTGAGTGCTAATTTCTTCTGTTTTCCTGATGTGCCCTGAAGAAGGGACCAATTAAGGAACGACTCTAGGTCTCCAGAACGGAAATCCATCTAAACCAGATTTTATCAGAAAACACAGTCAGGGCTGTCATTAACTCCCAGCAAGTTCTCTGAGACTTGGCTGACATCCTCACATTCCAGAAAATCTTTAAGAAATTTGCTTTCTCTTCCCTTGCAGAGTAATCACGTGTTTAGGAGACCCCTTACATGAAACAGATTAAAAGAAGCAGCGGACAGATCTTCATTTACTGGAGAAACTGAAAAACACAGTAAAACATCTACCAAAATGAAAGAAAGCTTATAAACAAACAAACAAACAACACACCAAAAAAAAAAGAAATGTGTGTTAACACTCCCTTGTTCTAGATTAACAGGATTTTGCTCCGTAGGGGTGTTGCAGAGAAAGAAAAGATCAATAAAGCAGAACTGGGCACTGCCTAGGGATGTGAAGTCTCTGTACACAGCAATCTTCTAGCTAAGCTTAGCATAGGTAATTTCTAAACAGCCATCAATCAAAAAAAATAGTGTGCATGAGCTTGTTGCAAGCAAGACAACTCATGAAAGTTTTTGGCATTCTTTTGTTTTTCTTGGTTTTTTTGGGGTTTTGTGTTTCAGGGGTTTTGCTTGTTTGTTTATTGGGTTGTGGTGTTGTGGGTTTTTTTTTTTGTTTTCTTTTGTGTTGTGGGGTTTTTTTTGTTTTGGTGGGTTTTGCAGTGGGTTTTTTTGGTTTTGTTTTGTTTTTTTGGGGAGGGGTGTATAGATACACGTATGAGTAATCTACACTAGGAGAGGAAATACTCCTGCAGTGCACAAAGACAGCTGTTTGCATCTTTCAAGCCTGCTGAACCCTCTTAATTTTCAAGCTTCTAGCTTAAAGAAAATAGGCAAGATATTATCATCTGTTTTATTTATTATTTAATTGGGAACAAGGTTTTTTGTTTCTTTTTAAGTGATTTAGTGCTCAAGTGGCAGCAAAGACTAAATGCAGCCTTGAACAGAAAAACAATGACTATCAGTTGTTGTTGGCTTCACTCTTCCTGCTATACAGTTCTGCTCTTGGAATAACAAATTTAACACGAGAAAATTGCTCAGGGAACTTGCAAGCCAGAGTTAAGATGCACAAGGCAAAGACTAACAGGAATCTAAATGAAGATGGTAATCATTAAATGATCCCTTCTTTGAGGGTTTACATTGGAAAGCCTTAGCTGGCTTAGATATTTGAGCCAAGCCCCTTTAGCATAAAACTCTGGTGAGTGCGAGGAAGCTGACAGTTTACTGTGGAGTCCCTTGAGAGGACGTAGGATGTAAAGGCAAGTGTTTTTTCAAATATTACTGAAGTAAGTTTCATAACAGACTTGAAGAAGTAGCAAAGTTATTGTTCCCACTTGACAGATTTGGAACCTAAACCACTGAGCAATGAGGTAATTTCTGTGAGATCAGGCTGCAAGCAACAGCCCTTGCCATCTTACCTTAGAGCCCTAGCAAACAACTTCATCCCCACAATTATACTTCAAGGGGAGATGATATTATCCCTCGCTTTATAGTTGGTGAGCTGATGCCCGAAAGATTTAGCAACTTGTTGGAGAGTGTACAAAAAGTCTTTGACAGGCCTGGAAACTGAAACAGATCCTGCAAGCCTCAATCTGATACCTTAAGCATATGCCCATCCTGTTTCCTCTCCCTTTGTCTGTTACTTAAACCAATTTTACCCAATCTGACTTTAAAATATTGACATACAGAATACAGTCTGCTCATTGCATTCATTTTGAGGTAATAAGCGGTAGTAAATGTGGCTCGACGGATAGAAGCAGCAAAGGCTGTGACAGCCCGCAGCACAGATGTGCACCACAGCAGCAGAATTTCAAGCAGTATTTTGGAAAACAGGCATGTCCCACATCATTTAATTCCTTGCCTAATGCAAAGGGTATCAGAGCTGCATACCAAAGGCACTATATATTGGTTCTCAGATAAGGCATGCCTGATTGCTGCTTAAAAGATGAAAAAGATATTTGATGCCAAAAAGAATGTCTGCAATACATCTTGTGAATGGCATCCCACTAAAAAATAAAACAATCCCCCCCAAAAAAAGCCAAACCCACAGTCCCCCATCCCCCCCCCCAAAAAAAAAAAAAAAAAAGGAAAACCCAATCCCTTCCCAACAAAACCAGCATGCTGAAGGAAACATACCCATGTTCTCTCTTTCCCCATTAACTAAAACACCCTCTGGGAAGTTGCCTTCATACCCCAGTCAACAAATGTAGAGAATCTTAAAGATACTTAATTGAAAAAATAAATGACTCACAGCAAGTCTGGGCTATCTCAATCCAAACAACAAAGCAGCTCAGTTTATTTAGGAAAGACAGATTAGTGGAGAAAATAGTTATCAAACCACAAAATGACTAACCAGGGACATCCCTGCTAAAAGATTTACTTTCCTAACACAATGGCCAAGATTGTTTGTTCTGGTCTTTATGGTCATAGACCAGTGTGAGAGGATGTACAAAATTAGTATAAGGTACCTAAATTCCCCTGTAATTCCAGTGCCAGTAATCTAGTCCTTCATGGAGTAGTCATGGTCAAGGAGCTGTCTATGTATTCCCAGCACCACTGGGGCAACCAGGGTGATCAAGCAGTAGAAATTCTCCTGCCATGCTACCTTCTTTCCTGGTCACGTCCCTGGTACTGTAGCAGTGATGAAAAACATCTGTTGAGGTTGTTTTCCTGAGACCAGAATAGACCCACTTAACCATGGTTGAGGGGATGAATAAACAGTGTTTGTGCAATTGTTTAATAAACTTGCAAAAGCAGTGAAAAAAATTTTTTATCTTACTTAAAAACTGGGGGGTGGGGTGGTGGTGGGAGGAGGAAAGAATGAGAAGTGGATATAATCAGAAGTCCTTCTGACTTTTTGATGTGTAACTTCTCAAGATATTTTTCTAGACAGTGACTTCACCTCTTCACATGCTTTCCAACATGAGTGAACAGCTATTCCTCTGAAAAAATAAAAATAATAAAAACAATGCAGTCCCTGGAGAGGTGTTTTCTGGAGCTCTCTATTCTTGTAAGGTTTGACATTGGAATTTGGTGGTCAGCATTTCTTATCAATAAATGAAATGCAATTAATTTTACAAAATGCTGTGGAATTATCATTCCTATTTACTGAAATGTCTCAAATACTGTGCATAATAAAAGAGAATCTGGGGAAAGCTATATAATTTGAATAGAGCCCATACTGCAATCTGTGGTAAATTCACATCAAATCTTGATCTAACTTTTAGATTCATTACCAGTTCATCATGGAAACAAGAAACCAGAGCCCTTTCACTGCACTTCTCAAAAAATGTGATGGAAAGCACAGGGTAGAAATACGTTTACGAAACAACTCCACATAATCCACATAAATGACTAATACAAGTACACATAAAAATGAAGGTCAGAACAGAATTGTTTCCCAGAGTAATTTCTCTGGCATGAACTTACCGATTACAACAGATGACTATTCAGTGTGCTGCTTCATGTAAAATTCAACTATTTCCCAAAACAGAAGAGGAAAAAAAAATATAAAAACAATATGAGGAAGCAATTGATATTATCATCCCCCCATTGTTCTCTACCCTGTAAACCAAAATAACCTGAAGGACACTATGAAATCCCCTGATAAAATATCAAGGAGACATAAGCCTCCAAAAAGCGTCTTGCTTAAAACAAACAAACAAACAAACAAACAAAACCTACAAAAAACCCCAAACAGACACAAACAAAAAAAACCCCTAAAAGCTAGAAGACATCAACACTACCACACAGTTTATTTTCCCAGGGACATTTTTGGCACCTAGGAAATTTTCTTTGGTGGTAAGCTTCACACGCTGTGTCAAAACATACAGGCTGGAAGCAGTTCTACTAAGCCCACATGGGCCTAGAACCTATGTCATGGTGAGATTTGTGGAAAAATATTTCTTCTTGCCTTCCCTAGGAAGGAAACCCAGGAAGGAGCTGCAGAGCTAGGGCTGAGCCTCCACCAGCATGCAGGACTGTGGAGCACTACAGGACACACACCCACCACAGACTCTGCAATAGGCACCTGCCTCTCAAGACACTCACAGTTGACTGTAACAGATGATTAGATCATCTGACTAGAGAACCCTCCTTTGGCCTCCAGTTTGCCCCTGGAAAATAGGAGTAGGGCACACTTTACAGTCTCTAAAGAGAAAGCAGCTGGTAGTGTGCCAAACCCAAACCTTAAATGGGCACGTGTGATGCCCTCAGTGTAGCGAGGAGGGTGGATGTGTTATAGCCAAAACCACAGAATCTGCGTGCTGCCAGGACAAGCAGGATTTCTGACAAGATTTATCATTTCTCTGTTGTGATCTAGCCCTGAAGGCATTTCATTTTAATACAAAGTAAGCACTTGTGATGATTAAGAGAAATGTACAGTTGGATCACTTTGTTGTTCAGTGGCCAGTCATAACAAAAATCTGCTGGTTAGTGCAGAAATTCAGCATTTCAACCTATATGTGGTTACTGTCTGCTCCAGCATCTGGGTCAATGCAGAGAGCTCTTTTGACATGGACCGACAGTGCTATTTTACACCTTCGTTAGCTCCCCTTGTGCTGCCACCACCACACACACCATTACAGCACATTTCTCTCCATAGAAAGAGTTAACATGGTTAAAAGAAACGCAGAAGTTTATAAAAAATGCATACACGAGCAACTTTTGTATACTGCCATGAGGCCTAGAGCACATCCCTGCCCCTGGAGGCCTGGCTGAGGAGATGAGGGTGGTCCTGAGGCACCATCAGGTGGCTGCAGACAGGGCCTACCTTGGTTCTCCACAATGAGTCTGATCCCAACCATCACCCATGGGCTGAAGTCGTGGCCTTGGCCTGCCCCAAGGGAAGTGCCTGCAGCCTGGGGTTGCCCCCGTGGCTGGAGTGCTGGGACAGACTGGGCAGCCAGCCCTTGCCCTGACAGGCCCCTGTAGGGAGGCCCTGCATCCTTGGGGAGCGCTGCCCCTGCCAGCTATGCTCCCTGTGCAGACAGAGAGCAAGCAGGCGCGGGGTAGAGCTCTGGGAGACGACACGAAGTGCAAAGCCTCACGCTTAGCGAGAGTTTCTAACACGCTGCGTGTGGCACAGAACGTGGACAGTGCTGTAACCGAGCTCTGGCGGAGCAGAGCAGTTGCAGCCGCGGGCGGCATAGCTCCCCTCTGATCGCCAGCACGGCGGAGGCTGGGGCACAGCAAAGGGGATGGCCGCTTTGGGGCGAGAGTGCCTTAAAGCAGCCGTGGGCGGATTCCTCACTCAGACCCTGCCCAGCCTGAGCACACAACTCCGGCTGTTTCCCGCTTCCTTTCAGGCTCTGCAGTGCCGGGGCTGCTGTCTGTACGTGTATCCCTTTGTGCCGTTTGTTTATGCCTTCCCATGTAGAAGCAAGCTGTGGGGCCAACAGTAGAGACACCCGACTTAAAATAAGCATCCAGAAAGGAGGCTGGAAAGCTGGCACGTTCCTTCGCACAAAAGCGGGCGCCTAAGCGAGAAGTAGGCAGCATCGCTGGGTTTCAGCCTGTGGCACTGCAGTGCCGCCTAATTAGAACCAGGGAACAAAGCGCCCCACCGAACGCCGCTCCTCGCACGGCCCACTGCGCAGTCGTCCATTTTGAGCTGGATCCAGCAGCGCGCTCAAACCCACTTGGCCATTAACGCTGCCCTAAGCAGTGCCACCGTGACTTTAGACAACAAGGCAGTTGGCAGCTTTATTTCACAATCGAATAACAGCATGCAAATGGTTTCTCTGGCTGTTTCCACTAGTGATGGAGCTGGCAAAAAAAGCCTGCACAGCACTTACACAGAGAAGGAAATGATAAAATGAAGCATTTCCCCTTAGCAGTGTAATTCATAGCTAATATTGAGAGTTATCAGACATTTATAAAATGCATATGTGGCAACAAATATACATACAGAAAATACTTTGGAGCGTATTGGGGAAAGGGAAGAAAGGATTCAAGATGTACTTAAAAGTCAATCTCAACACTTCCAAAAATTCAAGCTGAAAAAACAACAGAAGAGATTCCTACTGCTCACAGCTGACAAATGGATTTTTTAGACTGAATTAATGGTCTGCTTACCTATTCACTCTGTGTGCAGCTTCCAGGAAAAACAGAGATGGGACAGAACTTCAGATCCTGCTACGATAACCCCACCACGTTGCTTGTGCTTTCCTCTTGCTCTTCCTTTTCCATTTTTTTTTTTTTTTTTTTTTTTATTGTCCAACTGCTTTTTCATTATCATTCTTTTAACCTTCGAAGCCTGGTCTACTGCTGTTACTCTTACATTCCCTCCTGGCACCTTCAGAAGAAACACTTATTTCTCTGTTGCCACTCTCAAATTGAAACCAGGAGAACTAGATTGGGTTTCCCTGAAATACAGGCATACCTGTTAAGTACATAATTAATTCCTCCTGAGGCATTTCAATCCTTGATTATACTCCTGTCTCCTTACATCATCTGTTAACGGATATTTCTGGGTATGACAAAAGACTCCTCCAATGCCAATACTGTAATACAAAAAGACAACTTGTTGGGTATTGTGTGCAGCATTCCTTGGGTGCTCAGTGCCTGGACGAAGATGTTAGGTGCTACCTAACCACTCAAATGAGAAACAGTTTGGATAGATCCCATATATACCTGTTGATTTTCCTCTTTGCTGGCAGGTGAAATTATTTAAGCCTTTTGTAACACCTGTTTCACTGAAATAAGAGTTAACACGTTGAGATGGCGATAGCTGATAACCTTTTTGGTGTAAATGTGTACTTAAAACCCCCAAAACCTTTCCAGTTGCCCCCTGAGAAGATATTTTTCTCAGTAAAAGTTAGGTTTTATTGGGGGAGGGAAGAAAAGGAAATTTGGAAAATGTTGGGTAACTACTCAGTTATACTTCAGGAATGCCTAGCCAGTGTAGGTGTTGATGGTGCCCAGGAGTTAAAAGGTATGCATTAATATCACTGAACTTGCAAGATCTACAAGTTATTTTTGCAAGTAGAAGAGTTCAGATTTCAGAAGGCAGACAGACCATGTGTGATAGCGTGGGCATCATGGTTCTCTGGGAGGCACTTTGTTGACATACATGATGACATGGCAGTACCAAGGAAGCTTCTTTTCTAAGTGTGTTCAAAAAACAAAAACAAAAACTAACAGTAGGGCTTCAGTTCTTCACTGACACTGTTAGAAATACTTATTCTTCCTTCTCATTCTTGGAAGCCAAGTTAACCCAGGCAGCCTGAATAGATTTCCAGGTTCACTAATGACCTCACAGGAATTGAATAATGAAATCATATCTTTGTCTGTACTGACTAAAGACAGCCCAAGCTTACACAGATCTAATTATTGCATTTCTTGAAGATAAATTGCAGCCTTGAAGGCGTCTTGCAATCAGTTATCAGGCATAACTCCATGGGCACCAACTTTAATTTTTCTCTGGTACAGTGATGTACTGCCAATATTTAACAAGGGGCTCCCACTAAAATTTCCCTACTAATCTGTTCTGTACCCCTCTGTCCCTGAGGTGCATATACTTGCAGGGAAAGAAAATAGTAATGAAGAAAATCTATTCATTTATTTTTACATTACTGTTTAAACATTTTCTGAGAATCATAGCCAAAGAGGAAAATAAAACCACTTGGCAAGCAAACCTCTATTATATGTACTTTTGCAGGAAATGTTTATACTTCACTTCATTCCCGTTAAAAAAAAAAAAAAACCAAAAAAAAAAAAAAAAAAACCAAAAAAAAAACCAAAAAAAAAACCTGGAGCACTTATAAAGTGATGTTTGACTTGTGATGTTGGAGTTGGTAGCAGCAAAAATGTGGAGTCACCTGTCTGCAACAAATTGTTAAACTCAGGAAATGTGTCCTTTTGAAAAGCATGAGAAGGGATAAAACTAATTTTCATGACAAGAACAATTAGCCAAATGAAGGGGAAAGACTGTTCGTAAGATGAAGTGATAGTGATTGCCACCTTACTGCATTGAACAATTCTATCCATTCCAGTAGAGTGGAGGAACATGCAACTAAGAATAAAAGTCACAGGACCACTCTGTATTTTAGGTAGAAATAATTCTGCTTTTGATTTTGCAGAGGACTGGTCACTAGATGATGTAGTTACAAGAGTATGAATAGAAATAACCAGATTTAACAAGTATCTAAGGGGTGCCACAGTTCAGTGTGGGGGGTAGGAAATCATCCTGATAGCCATTTCAATTTATCTGCAAAACCTTAACAATAACCATAAGAAACACTAAGGATTTGTTCCAGTGATGTTCACTTTTAACCTTTTTTTCATCTAAATTTGATTGTGCTTTCAAATTGGCTAATCTTTTACTTGTATTTGCCTTAGCAAGTTACGAGAGATAATGTTTTTAAGTTTTTGTAGATTGATTCCAAATGTAAACCAATTGTTACTTTATTTACAGGTGGTAGGGGTGTTAATGTCCTTATATGGATTAAAAGGAAGCAGAGCTTTTTTGTTGGGTTGTTTTTTTTTCTTTAAAAAACAAGTTTTTCTTACTCTGAAGGGAAAAAACCACTTTTCACTTGTAAGACATTGCATGAATTTTTCTATTATTGCTAACGTCTTACTTGACTTTTTAAAAGAACTGATGTGAGAAAAACTGGCATGACGTGACTACTCATGCTGATAATGAACTTTGCTTCCCCACCCTGATAATTAACAAGTAGCCACGGTTACTAAGCAGACCAAATACTTCAATAAAAGGTCCTGCTGAGTTGTCTCTGTTCAGAAACAGATTTCATTTGAAAATTGGAATAATGAGGTTCCCCTAAACTGATAAGCAGCTCAATCAAGCCAACTGCACTGAATCCATAAATCTTAATTACAAGTTTAATTACGAGCAGAGTTTTCCAGACAGAGGCAATAGAGGGACCTTTCCCTCTCAGTTGCTGACTAGTTATGGTTCCCATGATTCAAGACAGTCTCTGTAGACCTGCCTGCAAGGAAAACAGTTTAAAGTTTAGACATCAGTTAAAAGGGAATTTGAGGGAGCTGCAGAAGCAATGCCTCAATGACGCTGTTGAATATTGCAGACAGACAGCTGAAAACAAAACACCTGAGCAAGTAATTAGCAAGGCCAAATAATTTCCAATTAGGCATTTGAACAGCAATCCTATGTGTCTCAGAGGGCCATTCCCTTTGAAAGGGGATGAACACTTCTAAAAATACAGCCTCCCCCTACATAGAGGAAGCATTTTGGTATGTGGGAGAATGTAGGAAGAGCAGACGATGATAATGTGGGATCACATGCACTTTCCGCAGTGGGGAGTATCTTTCTTCTAGTGCTATGGGAACAGTCACAAACACTTAGAACGCATATATCCTGATCCTGTCTGGGGATACTGAGAGCAAGATTTAGTGTGTGAGAGAAAAAGTCATGCTGAAATAAATGGGATTAGCTGGTATTTCTTCTTAGCAAAATCATAACTATGACTTGAGTTGGCACTTCTGTATGACTGTTCAAACACAGTAGTAAATTGGCTTTAAAAGTTCTTGGACTAGAGAGACTGGTAGCTGCAGCACTTTTTGGGTCAGAGAAAAGTCAGAACTTCAGAAGTTCAAGTCAGTCAACCAGTCAAAGCAGAACCTTGCCTCTGTATAATGTTGGATATTGCTGAAATAATGGTGCCTAACTGAAAAATCCAATGCATATGCATATGATCATAGACAAACCAGGTATAAGTAAAAGAATAACCCAGATTAAAAAAAAAACGAAAACCTTCAAATACAGTTTACAGTAAATACAGCAGAGGTATCAGTCTCTTCCATACTGTCACCATCGCTTGAGAGCTACCCAAGTATGGAAAACAAAGCTCAATGAAACAATGAAATACAGTTAATGAATAATAATCAGTGAAATCATTAGAAATACAGTTTAACGTATCTGAAGACTTTTATACGTTTTATTCTGCATTCAGTTTAAAACTTATGACTGACGTGTACATCCGAGAAAGAAAAAAAAAAGGCACAATCAGTCTTTGCATACAGTGTATTAAATTTTAACTGATTTATTGTTCCGCTGTGTGGACTTGAGGGAAATCACTGTGCTGTGGTGTTTCACAGATTATGCAGGGTGCAAGCCAAAATATTTGTTATGAAAGCATAACTATTTGGTATAGTTGCAAATCTTTATAAGCCTTGTTGGCAAAAAGCAGATTCAGTACCACTGGAAACATTCCTGTAGTACACCGAGGAGCTGGAAGACAAAGATATTCACACTAACAGATGAGTCTTGTACCACATACCTTCAGTGCTCAAAACTGTTGCATGTCTAACACATACCAAACTCATTAATGGAACTTATTTTTACTGGGTGGGATTCCAGTGAGTTCAAATGAGCCATGAAAAAAATAAACGTTATGGAAAGGCTTCCAGTTTCACTAAGAACGTGAGTTGCTTACATCTTCTGTTTCAGATCTCCTGACTAACCTATTTGTTTAATAACCAGATGCCAAATCTCAGCCTCCCTTTGTAGTCTCAAAATACTTGAGTATCTTTCTTCCTAAAATTATTAGGACTCTTGTTAGTAATTTGAGTATGAACTCAGAGAGTGCATGTAGAGTGAGGATGCTGGAAAGCACTTCTTTATATAATGTGTGTGCTTGGGTTTTTGCCATAAAGCGGTTGTCAGCATTTTTGGATCCTGTATGCCAGTACTGAGGGCTGTATTGAATCTCCCTTATTACACGGACAGGAAACTGCATATAATGACATTTTTGACTTTGCCCTCTCCAGGTACAAGTTATCAGAGCTCCACTCAGTTACATACTCTTGACGACGCTGGTGTTTTCATACACATGCACTGCTGCCCCTCTGAAGCGTAAGGCAGACATAGCTGGTTAATATCATCAGATAACTTAACTGCGTTCATTGTTGATGTAGTGCTTCAAGTTGTGAAAAGCTCATGACCACTACATCAGAAAGAAATTTATGAAGTCAGATGAACTTGAGCAAAGCAGTCAAAATATTAAAACTTTGCACTAGGCAAACCTTTTTTTTTTTCTTTTCCCAAGACAAAAAATATTTTAAATGTAAATGTAGGTACAGGGAAAAAAAAAATAAATAAATAAAGCTGGTGTGTCATTTTCCAAAGTTTCATGCAATTTTAACACTTCCTCTGTCACTTGCCACATGATATTTGCATGAAATGTGAACCACCTTCAATCATATCTGAGTTAATACTTGAACTTCACACAAAGCGTAACACTTGAGTATATGGAAGAGATTTCCTCATCTTTCCTTAATTCTGGCCAGCTAGCGATATTTTCTTCCAGGATGAAAATGTCTAATCTGTCACAGAGTCATCCAGTTGCATTACAAATGTTTTCTTAAATGGCAGTTCTGTCTTTTTCTTGCTACTTTACAAACCACAAATATTTGTAATGTGTTTCAGAAGCTTAATTTTTTAGCCAGGCTCCGCTATAGTCTGTAAATGTAACATTGCCATTTTCTTTTAAACTGTTACACCATTATCAGCAGATACTGAAATGTAAGTCTTGCTGCCATCCTCACATTCATTGCAGATAAAAAATTGACAGACTGATTAATCAAGTCAAAAGCCTATGCAGATTGTAGAAAACAGTGGTGCTGTACCTGGCACTAAAGAACAATAAACAGTCTCTAAAGAGAATCTCCCTGAGATAGAATCACAGAATCATAGAACGGTTTGGGTTGGAAGGGATCTCTAAAACTCTAACCTTCTCCCACAGGCAGGGACACTTTCCTCTAGACCACTAGGTTGCTCCAAGCCACATCCTACCTGGCCTTAAACACTGCCAGGGATGGGACAGCCACCTGTGCCAGTCTCTCACCACCCTCACAGGGAAGATCTTCTCCCTAATACCTAATCTAAATCTCCTCTCTGTCAGTTTAAAGCCATTCACCCTTGTCCTGTCACTACATGCCCTTGTCAAAAGCCACTCTCGACTTTTTGTAGGCCCCCTTTGATGTGGTACATCATGTAACACAAGGGGATTTGAGACACAAACAGCAGGCAAAAGCTTATACTAACACTTTCTTGACCACCAAGCAGACGAAGAAAGGCCTTGAGACATTCACAGGAGTGCTTGAGCTCACCTTATAAAGCAAACTCCTTCACAGCATCCAGGAGCCTCAGGAACCGAGCCTGAAAGTTGACACCCGCACTCACAGGAGCTTTCCCAGAGCCCAGAAAAGTGGTAATAAATTAAAGATATAACATTGTTTTAAAAGGAAGAGAGAGAGTTTGAGCTGACAAAGCACAGCATTTTTACCATGTGCTTTGCCTACAGTTCCTTGGCACACCATTTACGTGAGGCAGCACAACGTTTAATTAACAGTAAATGATACACTTGTTCAGCACAGAGCTCATATAAAAGAGCAAGAAGAGAGAGCCACCATGCAATTCTGTATGCCTGGATGATGCTAATTATTTATATATTCTTTTGTGGAATCTGTCATCCTCAGCCTACAAACAGAGCACTTAACTGGCTTGATTTGTTGAAACAATGTAGTACTAGCAGGGCATTACATAAATATGAAGTAAGTAGCTCTCCTAAACTTAATATGGCTTGAAAGAGAGTATTAAACTGATGATTGCCAATTCCCAGCTGAACTGTGAACCATTTCTCACTTCAGCTGATGAAGTTCAGTTCCATTCCTTGCTGTTTCAACCCAGCAGGAAAGGAATGTAATTTCAGAAGATAGAAACAAATTCACAGTTGAGGAAAATAAGTATGCAGTATCATAGGCGCTCTGCCTCTCCAGGTATTCACTAAGATGTGGTGTTCCAAATACAGTCCAACAAATAAACAACTCCTCCTGCTTTCTGCCTTCTGCACAGTGGAAGATCTGGCTTTCACATGCTCCTATACCACAGTCAAGTGAGAAAAATTATAGGTTGTTTTGACTGTTTGGGTTGTTTTATGGAACAAAAACTACATTCCAGAAAAAGTGTTCTCATATTTTTCTTCTCCCTTCCGTATACCTTTATTGATCTATATTCCCTTTCCAATCCCCGAGCCCTTCTTCATTACTAAAACCACTTCTCTGATCCTCAGCGAGTTCTGTCATTACTGAATCAGTCTTCCTAATCCAAAAAAGTTTTTCCAGCTCATTTTGTATATCCACAGAATACTTCTTGATGTTTGTAAAGACCTGCTTTAAAAAGAACAGAAAAAAAGTAATTTTCCATGAGCAAATTTCATCCGTACTTCAAAACCTAAGAAATATGTTGCCTGATCTTAACCAATGCCCCTTTCATTACTTGCACATATACAGATTAGTTTAGCAATCCCCACACTCACCATGACTTTCTCAGTCAAAATTACTATCTGGTATGATAGTCTTTTGTCCTTGTCTAGGTCACCTTAGCCTTATTAGGGATTCTGAAGAAATCCCGCAATTCATACCTTTTTAGACAGCAGTTTTCTTCTTAGTATTTGTAAGCTTTATTTGCACCTAAGGTAGCTTTATTTCATGTTCTGGATAGTGATTCATGCCTCTGTAATTTATCTGGGCACATAGAACTCATCCCTAAATAAATTAAAAATAGGAACAGTCCAATAAACTAATGCTGTACATGCTGTCTCTTTTATTAAAAAAAAAAAAAAAAAAGTGTTAAATATTTATTCTTCAAATGGGATTTTAGAAGTTGTGAGAGCATGTAAGAAGCACAATGTTCCTAACTGTAGGAGGAATAACTTTAGTTTTATCTCTCCATTCTTTCCAAAGAAAATTAAGTTAGAATTTAATTTTAAAATCTGGGATTTTGCCAGCATTGGTGTCCATGCTGAACTTCCTTTTATGCATGTGTATTCTTTCAGTGGTGACTATGTCAACAGATTTCTGTTGTTCTTACTTTATTCAGCAGGAAGCATTTTTTTCTCTTTTGTATTGTATTTGGAGGTTTCAATGTTGTAAAGTGCAGTTCCAGTATTCAGTGTGCTAAATAAATGACAAGGGATAGATGTTCATATTTAAAATATTGCATGCAAAATATTGTATATGGTACAAGAAGATAAAAAGGCTATCACAGATTGCAATGCCTGGTGGACTAAAAGTAATGACTACAATGACAAAAGATAGATTGACTTCTTTTGTAAACGGCCTTGAAATCTGGCCATATACAACTGGTCAAAAGTAATTTTAGGGGGTTAGTGGTTTAAGTGCATTAGCAGAATACTTACTGATGGTTATTTTCTTTATAATATTTACTGTTCAGTACAGCTAATGCAAAACACTGCTAGAGTCACAGTGGGGGATTTGGCAGCTAGAGAAACTTGGAAGGTCTAGCAGTTACAGTTTAGGAATGTGCCGTGCACACAAAAAAATGCTGTCATGTATATACAAATAGTAGCATGAACCCAATCAAGAATTAGTATTCCATCACCCCCACTTACTCTGAGTCAAAGTGTTGATTTTCTTAAGATAACAGTACTCAATAGAGTCATATGTTCTAATTCAGGTATTCTAATAATACTTCCAGCAGAGAACAAATACGGAAGGGAACTCTGCTTTCTTCATTTTCCAGATGAATTTATTTTCCATACATTCAGCTGTGGCATTCACACTGACCTTATTTTCTACATCAGTTGAAGACAATCCACATGCAAAATTTGCTTGAGTATCAGTGCAGGTAATATTTCAGAAATGTTTTAGGAATTTCCAAGCTAAGTCATGCTATGCTAGCAAGGCTTGAGCATGTAGTACTTCTGATATTTAGCATCCTTATAAGAAGATAAGTGTACACAAGAAGGAAGTGAAAAATGAGAAGGAAGCCCCTAGTTTACCTGGTTTACTGTCTGTTTGGTATGGAATTTGAATCTCCTTCACAGTTGCTTTAGTGTACAGTTTCTTTCAGGAACAGATACTCCACAAGACCAATGAATGAAATTCAAAAAGTTACTTTCCTGGCAGGGTATGGAAGAACATCATCCAAGAAAGATACTGTCTGCTGAGTGGTAACAATGACAGTGATGGTTAAAGCCCTGAGGGCTGAAGATAGGTACCAGCCCAGAAAAGCATGAAGAATTCATAGAGCATTCTGAAAAGAAAAAAAAACACAACAAAACCCAACAAAAAACAACAAACAAGCAGAAATCAGTGCTGTAGAGTCATAAGAATTTGAATGATTAAATGTTTGCACTCAACCTCACAACCTCAATGCTTCAGATACATTACACACTACAGGATGGAACTCAGAGAAGGGAGTTGGCTCTGCTGCCCCATACCACATTTGTGCCTTTTAAGCAATGAGAATCTGTTCCCTAGCAATTCTGTGGTAACATCAAAACCTTGTACACCAAAGAAAACATGAGCAATTCAGGATGAGCAAGGGCAGTGGTAACAGTTGGGTTGGCGAGTTCTGGAGAGGTCACGGCTCCCAGAGGTCTTGAGCTTTAACCTCTAATCTTTTTTTTTTTAGTTGTTTTGTTGGGGGTTTTTTTTGCCATATCTATACTGAAGTTGGATGCAAGTACAGCTTATAACTGCACAGTCGTCCTTTTGGGGGAATTACTTTTATATGAAGTGTAGTAGCCAAGAAGAGCAAAAAGAGTCTGAAAGTGACACAAACATTTACCAGCAACCCACTTATAAACATAAATGTCTGAGTTGATAAAATGCATATGTAGTAGCAGAAGGTAAATAGGTTCTCTCTGGAAAAAAGCTTCATAGGCAAGATTATTTGCCTGTGAAAATGCATTAAGAACAAATGACAAAAGGGTGACTTGACAGGATACAACATGACAATTGCATTTCATTAGATAACAGGATCATTTCCTTTTTGCCAGCTGGTAACAAAATGCACAATTTGCAGATTGGTTTCTTATTTGAGAAGTCAGGACTATAGAGAACCCTACAGTTAGTCCATTATTTATTCAATGCACAGCCTTTCTCTTTACCTGATCTGGAAGGTGTGGGACCACACAAAGCCAGCGCTCTTCCGCAAAAAAAAGTATCCTTCTAGCGACACTGAGAACCCATTTTCTTTTGGAAATCATATACCATTCATGTTTCCCTGAGCTTTACACTTGGAAATTTCTTCATACAAAATTGCTCACCCTTGAGTGACTGCATGGTCTGAGGGGGAGCCTGCTATTAACCCCATTCTGTGATACAGACAAAGCCCACCCAAAGAAAGGAAAGAGCATTAATATGTGGAACACTGTCTTAACAGCCTCAAAAGTTACTTTTCCCTTTTCTCATGCAGAGCGTTATCCCAAGTGCATAAGCATTGATGATTCATTGGATTCTGCATTCTTGATTCTGGGTTCGTGCCACACTCAGAGGTGTGAGCAGTGGTAAGAAACACAAGACCGGTCTTAATTCTTGCTGGAAATAGACCCTTCTCACATTTGTGGTAGTCACAGAATCACAGAATCCTGAGGGTTGGAAGGGACCTCAAAAGATCATCTAGTCCAACCCCCCTGCAAGAGCAGGGTAACCTAGAGTACATCACACAGGAACTTGTCCAGCCGGGCCTTGAATATCTCCAACGTAGGAGACTCCACAACCCCCCTGGGCAACCTGTTCCAGTGCTCTGTCACTCTTACAGTAAAGAAGTTTTTCCTGATGTTCACATGGAACCTCTTATGCTCCAGTTTACACCCATTACCCCTTGTCCTATCACTGGACACCACTGAGAAAAGCCTAGCTCCATCATCCTGACACTCACCCTTTACATATTTGTAAACGTTGGTGAGGTCACCCCTCATTGATCAAAGGATCACAAAGTCTTATAAAGGGGAAAAAAAACCCTTACAGCCTTTTGCTTTATTTTTTTATTGCAGTCAGAAAGCTATCCTTTATTTGAAGTTTCACTTGTATCCTGAGTTTTTCAGCCAAGTTTTGTATCACAAAGCAGAGCATGGACCATCCCTTTAACTACAGGAGAGAGAGAAGGTCTATTATATAACAGAATAAGTTGCTCCTTCTCCTCAGGGAAGACCGTGGATGAGCCTGTTCTTCCTGTTCATAAGGTAAGCACAACACACTGATCAGTCTGTGAACAACAGCTGATTTAGCTGAGAAAGAGAGAGAGGATCAAGTAATGTTTTAGATCAAGCTTTCAGACACTTTGAAAAGGTAACAGGAGGGTTTATTCATCCAGAGAAGTCTGTGGTTATTCAAGTAACTGAAAGCATTTAAGGAAGGAATGGCATACAAAAGAGAAACATTAATTGGGCAGATCATAGCACTGTAGATCTGTTTTTACAAAACGCAAACACATTTATACGTAGCCCTTCCTTTGAAGCATTTTAAGGCACCATTTCTTTCTTCCTTATCTGAGTAACTGACATCTTCATTCAGCTTCAACCAGCTGTTGTGTGAATTTGTAATCATTTTATTTCTTTTGGGGGAAGGTTTAGTCTTTTGAACTCAAGGAATAATTATTATTGCAAAGCAGTTTTCCTTTTCCAAAGGGACTGCTTTGGGGTCACTGCTGCTTCCAGCCTCTCCAGGCAGGGGAACAATGAAGGCGTTGTTGGTGCTGGAACGTCGTCCCTTCCAAAGGGGCTGGCACTTTCTGTGCTCTCCTCCGCATATTGAAGTGAATTGTGCCAAATCAAAAGGCTTTAACTTAGCACTTCACTGCTTACAAGTGTCTGGAAGCTAATTTTAAATTTTTTGGGGCTAAGAACCTTTTCTACATCTTTATGCGCAGGTATACTCCTCAGAGTATAATTTTATGTGGGATGAGGAGCTATTATTCTATTGGGAGAAGGCTTGTTTTCAGTGACAGGACATGGGATTATTATGGAAGAGGGATAGGAGCTGCAGAAAAAACAGTGAGTGCTGCTGCCAGTAGTAATCATACCAGTAAATGATCCTACTGACTATCATACATGCAAATGGATTTAGTAAATCCAAATGACTCTATAAACCTAACAATTAGCGTGAAAAGTAGATTTTTAATGTTGTGTCTTCTTTACATGTTCAAAAGCTTGACATGTAATCTTGAGCCATACAGAATCTCTCTTTATCCAACCTCATAATAGAAATTGCAGATAACTGTAAGTCTAAAATACTCTTCTTGACTGAATAAAGAAGGAACAATAAAAGGAAAGAAAAAAAGAGGAATCGCGTCTTTATGCACTGAAAGATCACAAGAACATTGCTTTTATATAACACTTTTATGCAAAGGCAGAAATCTATGCTTGCAAAAGACCAGAATTTATACCTGCTTTCTTGTGCTCCTTGTTGGTGTTGGGCTTCCTCACATGGGGCTTAGGAGAGAGGGCAGTGGTCATCATTTCTGTGTCTCTAACATCTGAATTAATTAATAAGTTCTGTGACTTTTCACTTTTTTCCTTCAAATATATCCGTTGCTAGAAGAACAAATGATAAATCTTGTGTTAGATAGTAGTTATTGGGTGGCAAGAAATTTCATGATGCCATATCTGTATCTTGTCTGGAGATGAAAAAATACTGAAGTGAGAATAATTTGAGGGATTAATTCTGGTCCTGGGTGTCTCAGCAAGGAGAAGTAGTTAAGTAAAATTGTAGGATTTAGAGCACTAAAGAACCGCAAAGCCTTTCCCAAAGTATTCTTAAGGAACTGGATCATGTATTAATTTATCACAAAACTGAAATGCTCACCTTCTTGAAGTGTTCTGCGCTGCCACATCTACCATGGCTATGAATACAGCCATTAACACTAAATTCACCAGCATTCAGGTCTGGATACTCAAGTGGAGTGAAAAGCAAATGGGACTACCTAGTTGTATCTTTGAGCTAACATAAAAAGGATCAAAATACCTAAATAAAATCAAAGAATCACTGATGCAAAAGTGTCTGTAGTATTTTCTGGGCACTGTTGTCAGTGAGTAGAGTCTTACAGTCCAGGTTAATAGAAGGGTGGAGGTGTCCCTGGAGAGCGTGGCAGCAGATTTGTGCCATTTCTAACACCTTTTCAATAAACTGGTCACTATTCAAGAGTTTGGTGGATTCTGGGGGGACTTTTATCTTGACTTTCTGAAGTTTCTGTCCCCAGTATGTCAGATTTAGAGCTCCTCTTGCCAGAGATGGACAATTAGGCACCTACTGGCAGCAGCCATTCATGCACATAGCCTAAGCTGAGAAAGCTGCCTCCTCTCACTCTGCAAGGCAGCAGCAATTCATGCGCATAGCCTAAGCTGAGAAAGCTGCCTCCTCTCACTCTGCAAGGTAGCAGCAATTCATGCACATAGCCTAAGCTGAGAAAGCTGCCTCCTCTCACTCTGCAAGGCAGCAGCAGCCACAGCAATCTTTAAGCATGCAGCTACTAACAACATACAGACAGGCTTGCCTGACACCCAGTTAGAAAAACCACCTCATCTGGTGACTGCAGCAGAGTACTTGAGGAGCATGGTCTGCAGGCTGTGTGATGTCCCCTGGTCTACCAATGCCCAAGTGAAAAGCTGTTTAATAGGGTCTGTGTAAAGAATGAATGCTGCCAAAAGCTTTGAGGGTTAACAGGGATTTCCATGATGCCATGGAGAACACCAGCTACGTCCCAGTCAGCAACACCAGAACAGAGTTTTAGGATTTTGTTTTTGGTAGAGAAATCTTGTAAAACATATAAGAAATATTTGCATCCCAAACTGCATCTTTAAGGGATGTGAACAATGCACTGATAACACAATGGGGTGAAAGCAGTGGCTGAAAGGCAGCACATCAGCGAAAACACTGCAAGGAGCAAAAAAAGGTCACGGAAACCGCAGGATTCCTTGTGCTCCACAGCTGTATACAGAATACATAAACAGACTTCGAAAAACTAATTAAATTCAGAAGTGCATTTTGAAGAACATCATGTCAAGCCAGAGACTGAGACATTGCTCTTATTCATTAGCACCCAGCACAGCCCAGTATATGTGGCTTCCAGCAGGTTTATAGGCCAGGGGAACTCTGCTATTTCTAGGCACAGATGGCTGTTTTCCCCTTGGTCTGTTTACCTGACAATCACAGTAGGTGAAAGGAAGCCTAGTCATATGCTAATTCCACCCAGGCTAAAGAGAATATGAAGTTGCTGGGGGCCCAATCCTGCAAATTAGTCCCACTTGCAAACGAATCCTGGAGCACTCCTCTCTGTAGGATTGCAGTATGGGGACCACTTGTGATCTTTACATGAGGATCCCATTGGTGGGACTAAGTGCTTTCGTTTGTGCATAGAGGGAGGTTACTATTCCTGGGATTCATCTTTCCGTCTTGTAGTGCTTTTTTTTCTTGTTTGTTTTTCTAAAAAGCTTGACCACTCTTGTCCTCAACAGCTTCTCAGAGAGGATTATAAAACCCCAGTTACACATCTCCTCCGTGTAGGAATGATAATAACTGCAATTAAATTTTGCTGCCCTGCTGCACAAACCACACCAGTCCTGATGAATTACAGACGTAAAAATAACTCTCACAATCTCAGAACCATACGTAAGTGAAAGAAGAAAACGACATTTTAAAGTGTGCAAGCATTTCCTTGCCTCAGACGATGGATTTGTTAAAGGTCAAAGCCTAGGGGATGCTGAGCAGCTCCGAGGTGCCCAGCACATTGTCAGACCTGCCCCAGCCATGGGAACAAAGCGTGTTTCTTGACTGTATGTCTGATCTTGCTCTCCTTGCAGTCAGTGGCAAAATTCCACATCCATTTTAATAGTGCAGGATTGGGCTTTCTGTGGCTGTGTTGCTAATTCATTGGAGATTCCTAATTAGAGCTGTGTTTAAATGGCCAAAATCAAATTCGACTCCAGATACATATTTTCCAGTGTCTGATTTACCAAGACAAGAGGGTTAGCCCTGAAATACAGAGTAAATTGAGTTCCAAATGTTTGCAATTTTAAAAGTATGTAAGACCAAGGATTAAAGGTAGCATTCATCCTCTTCTTTCAATCTTTTCAGAGAAGAATGAAGGAAAAAAATACTGAGTATGACTGAGATCCACTACATAGGAAGATCTAAAAGTTCTTCCATAGAAGAATAGTAATTTTTGGAGGAAAACATGTTTCTCTGCACACAGGTAGAAAGATTAATATTAAAAATTACAGTTATTTTAAATCCAATAAGGTCCAGGGCTGGGAGACACAAACCTAGCACCACACTAGTTTATCTCATAGGCAAGTCTCTGTGCCTGCTACCCCTTCTCTGACAGTTCTTTCTGGCACTCAGCAGGTTTCTAGCTGTCTTTAGATGAGGAGGTTAGAATGGGAGCATCCAGTTTTTGTTGTCAACTCCCCGGTGACTGGCACTCAAAATAAGCCAGAGCTGCATGGCATAGTACAGTGATATGTGATTGGTTTTGGAGGGGTTTGAAACCATAAAGGCAGGTACAGCCTACGCAATCCAAATCTTTGTTAAAAACCCTAATTGTAGGTAGGTGAAAAGTGGGAAGGAAGGGCTAAATATAAATTAATACTCCGCAAAGTATCTAGAGTCCCACTGATGTATATGTGATATATTCTGAGGAAAAAAAAAGAACAAGGAGGGTCACCTGCTAAGGTTCATTTTTATAACCATTGTATAAGATTTCTGTTTGAGACTGAAAGTAAATTAAGCAGTCATGGTCTGTCAGTGACCTTATATTTAAGAGCAGAGAGGTAATATGGGATTATTGGTAACACACTATTTTACGGGGCATCCATAACCATGTGTAAGAAATTACCATAGAATTACAAAGTTATTACATGGTTATTTGTGGCTTTGCCAAATACAATGTTACTTGATCATCCTTAGATTAATGAGGTGTTGATCGGGTTTGGCCATTTACCTCTATTCTAGGTCGTAAACCTGATGTTAGCAGAACTAAGTTCCTGGTCTAGCAGTCACAGCATTTAACATTTTTTTCCCTCCACAAAAAGAAATTGCTGTTGGGAGGTATGATAGGCTTCATCCCAAGGAAGCAAATCACAAAGTGCTCTGGTTCTTAAATGCAGACACTATTTCAGACATAGCCTTTCGAAAGGACTCCATCAAGACCTTTTCCATAAATGCATGTTATTTTATATTCCCCACAGTCTGTAAACAGATTCTCAAAGTTTGGAAATGCGTATTTTCCCAAACTATTTGGATTTTTCCATCAAGAGACTTCTGCTTGCCACCACCCTTTGCACTGTAAATGGAAATAAAATTAACAAGCTAAATTTCATTTAACACATAACTTTTATGAAGGCAACATTCTTCCAAAGCACAGACCTATTGTTCATTAAATCTTGGTGCAGGTAGAGCCAACAGACATGAAGTTTGGACTTGGAAGACTGTAGAAAATTCTTATACACACATGCCTGTGTGCATATGTGTATTTATATATATGTGCCCACATATACACATGTGTATATGTATATAAATCTGTGTGGTAATTAACGTTTGCTTGTGGATGCTACAAGAAACCAGAGGTGAGCCAGAAATTTAGACCAATGCACTGCCCTTGTCTGGTTAGAATTTTTTCAAAGACACATCAAGCTGTGGACCAGAGGCTTTGGCACAGAGGCTAGCCATAACCTCTGCAGTTGAAACACTGATGGCAACAGGCTGTTCCCTTCCCGCCTTGCTGTTTTTCTAATCTTTCCCCCAAACCCAAGGCAAATTGAGCCCAGTCCTGTCACTGGCTATTTTCTTTACTTTATACTGAAACATCAATCACAGGGCCTTCAGCTGACCAGGTCTGAGAGAAGCGTAATAGTACCCTGGAACAGTCTAGAAAGTTCACCACAGTGTAGACTTTATGTTCCTTATGAGTGGGAGTTTAAAGCAAATTTAAAGATTTTAGGGTAGATACAGAGTTGAAATTCCTATGTGCTTAGATTGGCTTTATTGGCATACCTCACAGCAGCAATAAAAAATGAAACAATTTCTAAAATCTGTTGCAGTTCTTAAAGAGCTTGACCTTACCTTCCACCTCATTGAGTAATAAGTGAAAATGCTGCGGTCACAGTGTGTTGTGCTCATTTTGTACTCACTTTACAAAGCTGTAGATGACTATAATGCACAGCCTGGGTCATACACAGAAAAAAAAGCCCTCATCTCCTGGCCAGCAAGGGTCATCTTGTACCTCACATGACCCTTATTACAGTCTGATGGGTGAGAAAGTATTTTTTTTATTTAATCAAAGACATGCTGTGAAAGAATAGGAAAGAATGCCTTTGCTCTGAAAACACTTTTCAGAGGAGCAGCAAGGATTCAGCTGTGCACATGCAGTCCTCTCAACTGTTAACTCCGCTTTGCCACTGACTCCCCCTGCTATCCTGAACAAACTAATTTCTTGGTATCTCAATCTTCCCAATATCCCAAATGCAATAATAATGCTTCCTGTCTCTATCAGTGAGGGAGGTAATTTGTTAATATGTGCAAGCCATTTCAGCTTCTTGGATGAAAAGTGCTATTCACACTCAGATTATTATATTTGGAGCTGAGAATAATGGTTGATGTTCAGCTGTGCATACATCTATAACTCAGCTGCCTTTTCTTCTTGCTTGAAACGTAAAGCTCTGAGCAATTGAACACCTTCCACCCATCTCATCAAAGTGACTGGCATTTTTCATGCTGATGCAGCTATAATTCATAACTTCTTTTTCCTAAAGCTATGAGGGAACTGAAGGAATGGAGGAATGCTCACAGCCTCTTTGCCTGCTTGTGGAAGTTGCGGTCTCCTCTGCTGAGAGGCTGCTGCCTGGCACCAGGAGAGGTGAGGGGGAAGACAGGGGCTCTGGCAGGACTAGCAGTGAAAGCTCTCATCACCATCTTTTAATCAAACACACCAGCCCTTCTGTAAGGGGGGCATCTGTCAGCAGCTCTGGCAATTCACTGCCGAAAGTCCTGCTTGCACCCTAGTCTAATTCAGGAAACAACTCTTCTGTAAGAGTGTTAATATTGGCATCCAGCACCTGATTCCAGCTTATATTTTAGCAAATAATTTCTCTTTCACCAAATTCATCCTCAGTGGAAATTAGAAATATATATTGCCATACTCTTGAAAATTCCTGAATAAATCTAGGGCTGGGAGATTTGAATTTATAACAGCACCATCCATCACTCCTAGAGCTCCACAATGCTAATTCTGTGTTTCTCTTACATCTGAAAGTAACCTTGGGGATTAAGTACTGTATATAAAATCACCCCATATTTGTTACTGAAAATGTTAGGAATATGTCAATTTCACCTATGTAAATTTGTCATACCACAGTGTCTGAAAAGTACAGTTTCCAGATACTGAATACTTCTACCTATTCTTTTGTTGTACAGATTTTTGAGACTATAACACTAAAAACCGCATACAGTTTCCACACCCTCCCACTCCCACCAAAATTCCCTGTTTAATGATTTCAGGTTTGAAATTGCAAACCTTGAAATGTTAAGGCATTGCTTACTGAAGTCATCTGAGTAGAAGGCACAGGAATTTGAAGGTGGCCTGAACATATTTAAAACCCAAATGCAAAAAGTGATATTTGTATCCCAATAAAAAAAAAATGCATCTTGTAGCTTTATAATTAACTGTCACATACAGGAATTAAAAAAAAATACAATGTATGAATATGGCTTAGCAAGAATATGACATTTAAAAGGTCTTACTGTGCAAGGTTTAACATACTGAATTTGAGGAAAAGTAGGAGAGGTGACAGAAATGAAAGCATAGAAATAGAAATTATTACATCCAACAGAGAATCAAACTCCAGGAGTCTTAAATCGTAAATGTCTTAAGCCTCAAACCTGCAGCATTCCTGCGACTTTGAATACCACTGCTCATGTGTGTGAAAAAATAATGTGTTTTGGGTGCAGGAAATGGCTTTGTAGGCAAATACGTGGGCCAGCTTCTCAAGAGGGACAAGTTAGGCTTGTGGAGCTGTTGGCTCTGCTCATGGTTTGCCTAGCAGAGCTCCTTGAAAATAAATGTGTTTGAAACCAAGAAATCACTATGGGCGGCAGAAACCTGTTCTCCCACATCAAGTGTGGCAGAAGACAGCTCCTTTTCTTATGAAGGAAGGACCACCTGCTTGTGGTCTTTTGCAGTGGTCTTTTCTGATTTACTGTAGACTCTAAAGTGGCCTCAGGGCGGCTCAATGGATCCAAAGTTATATCCAGTGATAGCATGATAGCCATGTGTTGTCTGTTATGTGCACCAGTGTTAACATCAGTAACACTATAACCAAAATTATATGCAGAATTAGGACTCCAACCTGAATGAAGTCTGTTGTAGTCCTTATTCATGTTATTTTCCATTTTGGGAGATAGTCTTCATCTGGAATAGGAATTAAAAGCTGCATGTCTTCTAATATAAAAATGTAATAAACATCAAAAGATATGAGGAAATTAAATGAGAGAAATGGATAGAAGTTTGAGTCTTTCCTAGAACTCCCTGTAACTTCGTATAGCAATAATTATATTTCATAATTTCTGACAGCAATAAATAAATATTTTTCCCGGGAATTGAATTCTATGCAAAAGAAAGAGGGGAAAGATCTAAAATGAAATCCAGGCATATTTAATGTAGATTACAGTAATAAAATCTCAACCTCTGCAACCATCAGAATCAATGTTACTGTAGGGGTCTGACCCAAAATTCACTGGAGTCTGGGGAGAGATTTGTCCTGACTTCAATGGGCTTTGGATTAGGTCCTGCAAGAACAGCCAAACCCTGCAAAAATTTGTTCTGCCAAGTTCAAAACCAGATCTTTGAATATACAAATAAAACTGAACCTCAATATCATCTTTTCTTGCAATAAATTCTTCTAAGTCCATTGGGTAGAAGGAGCTGAGATTTCACAATACCTAAAAGCTTCAGTTCCCACATTCCAACAGAAATAAAGAAACCTGGTGGGGCTTTACTTGTTCCATCTTTTCTTATCTGTGGGGAATACTGAGGACAAGACTCCTTACTCTGGTGGAACTCACTCTCCGTTCCCACGTGAAAGTGGGTAGAAACCTCTACCACAATTACAGTTCACAGAGCAGGAGAGAGATGAAAAATGCACCCTTATTTTATTTGGTTTCCTCAGAGATTATAGATATAAATCCTGTGCCCAGATGGAAGGGAGTTTTTTAGGGGTTTTCTTTTTTCTTTTTTTTTTTTTTTTTTTTTTTTTTCATTTTTTACTCTTTCCACAACTTCTTGGCTCCCATCTCTTACTTGAAAGTCACTTTTATTTATTTGGGGTAAGGTGTGGACTGGACACTTGTGGCCATATTTCATATATTTGCAGTCTTATGACTTTAATTGCTCTGGTTTTTTCCGCTCATCTTTTCCCTATTGCACTCACTCGTCACTGCAAAACCAATGAATCCCAAGATTAATCCCCTGGCTCTGTAGCATATTGAATGCACTTAGTGTCCTCGGGAGAGCTGCAGCAGCCATCACACCTCCCTAACTGTACTCACTGTGTGAGCAATAGCTGTCTGCTTCACTTCTGTCTGGCACATGCAGCACCAGGGCTGAACTGATGCAGCCATATAGATGGTCTCTAATGTAGCTGGCAGGCGTTCAAATACACATTTATTTAGATATTACAGCCCTGTTTGATAATGTGGGTCGAGGGATTCCATGAGGATGGCTGGTCTCTCCATTGCTGCTGGCCTGCGCGGGTGTAGGGTTTAGGGGTGGGTTGGAAAAACAGTGATCTTCCATAGCCTTTAGTAGCTTTTTCATTACTTGAAGAGTAACATATATCAGCAAGTCTCACATTACATGGGGCAGATTTTTCTAAACAGCTCGTCTTGTGGTATTCCTCTGCCAATAATACTTTAATTTAAATTAAATAGCATCATGAGATCTCAGTAACCTGGCTCACCATGCTGCACAAGCAGTTTTGTTTAGTGAGACAAAGGGGTGGTTCTTCTACTTTCATTTGTCATGGTTAAGACTATCATCTGTCTTCTGTTTATATATGAAAACTTAAAATAAATGGATAATGCTTAACTACATTTCTGTTCTCTCCTTTTTTCTCTTTTTCGGTTGCTTCGTATTTAATATATCTTTTTTTTAGTGCAGAGTAGCAAACTGCAAGGAAATGCATATCACATCTTTCTGTTTACAGGAAAAACTGATATAGATTTTTCTTTGCCTTTTTTACCTTTACCTGACAAGGCAATGTTTTGATCTTTTTGAAGAAATATAAATATGTGAAGAAAGAGTGGGAAAGCAACGTTTAGTTCCTCCCTCCTCCACTTCATTCATTATCCATAAATAAAACTCATAGCTCATATTAAATAGAGAATAAATTACTCTTTTTTTCTGGGAGGGGGAGGAAGAAAAATTAAAAAAAAGAAGATTAAACATGGGTGAGCTAAAAGCATTATGTGTCGTTTGGTAACAGAAATATCTTAGGGGGTGGCAAGTCAGATTTTGTGAGAAAATCCACTGTCATTACTATTAAAATTATTTTAGTTGACTTCAGAAACACATTTAAATATAATTCCCACACAGACACCCTTAAATGTATGTAATGCCGTATCTCCAGAAACCACCATAATACCTGCCTTTAGCATTCATAATCCCCACATTTCTCCTGTATAACATATGCATAAAAATACACACAAACACATAGTTTTGCTGATTTAAACACAGGCCATACTTAAGTTTGCTTTCTGTGGGTAAGGACACATGGATTTAAGTTAACGCAGTAGCAAATGTGATGTTTCTCTCTGGTTAGCCTGAACAAACATCTCCGCATGGAGTGTTCATGAATTGACTTCCACACACTTGGCAGAACAGATGACACTTTTATCAGATCTGATGTACCACAAATTTAAAATACATGCTCACTGGCTGAAGAGCTACAGAACAGATGACTCTCCCCAACAAATCTATTCATTGTTGACTTTCTTCAGTTTTAGCTGCCAGGTAGTTTATCCTATATCCATCTCAGATGTTTTCATTAAAACTGATTAGCTGTTGAAAAGAGTAAAAGGGGACACCAATGAGTTTTGTTCTAAAATTAGCCTCTTTTTTTTTTTTTTTTTCCCACAAAAGTAGTTAATTTCACCCACAGCTATTTATTTCCATTTCAAAGCAGAACCCAATCATTATGTATAAGCCCCCCCCCCAAAAAATAAGTGGAAGTAGAAAAAAAATCTCATTACAATCATATACCCTTACTTTCCCAATAAATCCATAGTAAGTTTCTATTACTTCCAGATACTAATTAAGAACTTTATCTCCCAAGACCTACATACCTGTACTACCTAGCATTAAAAAGCGTTGGAGACATTTTTTTTTTTTATTTTTATTTTCCTTTGGTTAAGCCAGGACAAGTCATACTCAGGAAAAGGTATAACCATGAGTTCTAAGGCAGCCTTCAGACTGTGACAGTGGAACACTGAGGTACTCAGGGCATCTCTGTGTTCATGCTGCCAGTGTTTACTGCCTGACAGACTCCCTTGTTCTCTCCCCATTGTCTTGCAGATTATTCCTTCAGTAGAAAGAAGGCAATTTCTATAGGAAAAGGCACTTACTAGGTTAAATGATACTAATTTGGGGGGTTAAGTGGGAGGGAAGCATCACAATTTTCAGGATAAGTGGCAGGGAAGCATCACAATTTTCAGGAATTCAAGAGCTTTTTGTGCAAAGAGGCAGAGAAGAACATCCTCTTGACAGCAGTTTGCTTCTTTCCTGGCTGCGTCAGCTGGTGCAGTATTGTTGAACTGGGCTTGCCTCTGGTCTGTCTTGCTATGCGACTCTGGCTCTGACACATGGAAGTAGCTCTGTGCAGTAATTTGCTCAGAATTAGAAAGAGGAAACTCAAAAACATGTAGCAGAGAGAGCTGATGTCCAAATGTTTGAAGAAACAGAACTTATGGGGATTGAACTTTCTGTAGCCAAAACTACTTGGTTTCCTGTGAAGATTGTTGATTCACTGTCTTTTATTATTTTAATATGTCTCTGTTAAACTAACAAGGTATTAGGAGCCAAATCCTCAGCTGGGATAAATTGTCTGATTTATGAGCCTACCTTCATGACACCCTTTTTTCGCTGGCCTCCACTGTTAAATCCCACTTCAGCTTCATCAGTAAAAGCATTTTCCAAGTTAAAGTGCTGGAGGTAAACAGAGGAAAAGCCTTTTCCTGTTGTTGCTGATACTGCTCAGAGGCTTAGCATGGATTTTTCAGCTAAGGATTTAATTGCGAGGTCTAATCTGAGATGTCTTTAAATCTTGGATGCTGTTTATTAGACAGATATTTTCTGCGTATTTTTCCAAAATTTAAGCATCACAAAAACAAAGACGTATAATGCTGGAGCCTGAAAAACCCACTCTAGGCTGCTCAGCGAGACAATGGTGTTCCTAGATGAGATATTTAAAATCTGAACACAGTGTTTCTAGGAACCTTTGCCAAAGCACTTCAGCATTTCTTTCTACCAACATGACATACAATAGGCTGTGACTGGAAGAATTTGAAAAACAAAAGACTTAGGACATGAAATGCTTTTATCCCAAACAGCCTGAACGAGTAAAAAAAATAGTTATTCATCATCTGTTTTCCATAGTGTCCACAATGTTGTAGGTGCTTCTCTGAGGCAGGAATGTCCAGCTCCTGCCCAGAGACCCACCACAGCTGGCTGAGGGGCTTTCACCACACTCTGCGTGGATAGGGATACGAAAATTTCCTTCTAGCGTATATCTCCGGGGACAAATCTGGGTAAAACTGTTCTGTTACTATTTCATCCCCTTGTATGCTTTAAATACTCATGAAAAATAGGACCAAAGCATATGAACACGAAGAAATGTTGCCTGACACCGAGCATCAGTAGGCAATTATGGTTTTCTATAATGGAATAGTATTCATAAGCACCCGTAGTTAGTTTATTCATTATTTTATAGAATAAAATGTAATAAAATGGTCCTTTATTTTCAATTCTTCTACTTTCAATAACGTAAGCAAAATTGAACTTGATAATCCCATTTCTCTAATTGGATTGCAAAATGCTGCATATATTGAAGAACTATTTGGCAGCCAGTCAAAGCACTGCAGAAGAACCTTTATTTTTCTAATGTGTTGCAAAAGTCTGAATTCAGGTTTTTTCCGTATTTACTTTATGTGATGAAGTACATCACGAATCCCCAAATGAGTCTTACAGGCGTTTGGGGCATGGGGAGTGCATCTCTCCTTTCAATCAATGTGTATAAACCAGGGTATTGGATATTTCAAATCATCTAACACACAGTTTTTATTTCATAACTTTTTCTCTTCTGTATAAAAGCCTTTATATCTCTTTTTTAGTGCCTTTGTGTTTTGCCTGACATTTTTTCCCCTGGTTCAGCTGAACTCAGGACACCCCTGCTGTTTAATAGTTCTTTTAAGGATGGTGAGCTTCTCTGCATTTGATAGAGAATCCATGAGTACAATTCCTGTTGATTTACACTGATATAAAGGGTGGAAGAATCAGGCCTAATATATCAACATCTCATCTCAAGCTACTGTCTTTCATCTGCCTTAATACTTTGGAAATTATACTGTTTTCTGCTGTTAGATCTTATCCATGTTCTCATTCTATGCAGAAAACAAACCAACCCCAGTTATCTCTGGTGAAGTCCTGCAAATTATAACCTTCCACTTGAAATGACAGCTTAATCTTCCAAGGAACAGCATAGACAGACAGTATTTGAGCTTTGGGGGATAGTTGGACACTGTGGCACATGCAGCTGGACCAAAGGACATGTGAAGGGATGAAAGGACTGAATATTTCATTTTGCCTCTGATTTTTTACATTGATTCACACAGAAGGGTTTTAATGAAACTGGCCTCAGGTGTTCAGTCTTGAAGAGCTCTCTATCAAAATGGTGGGCTTCACTTTCCCCTTTTAGTAAAATAAGTACATTGCATATATTTAACAGCATACAGACAATGCTGCAAGCATAAATAAAGTGTTTAGTTTTAGACCTGCACAAACACATGCCTTAATTTATATTCACTCTCAGTGCTGCCACTGTGATACTGGGATGGCAAGGCAAGGATGTATGCACCCCATATGACACTGTCTCCTTTTCCACTGAAAGCTGTCTGCTGGCAAACACTGACCACAAACAAGTAAGAGGCCAGGTGATGTTGACAATGTGCCTCTGCTCCATCACTAACTGAAGCAGGAGTTGGTCCCAGCACACTGTGACCCATCAGCTTGGGGATGTCACGGTGGGGATGCTGGGACCAGCTGGCCCTGTAGCTCAGCAATTGTTCCTGTGCTGTGGAGGAGCAGCTTTCTCTTCCTCTCACTCCAGCTGTTTAAGAATAAGGCATCCCACAGCCAAGGGAGGGAAATTGCAGGCCCTGGGACGTGAGCACTCAGCCATCTCTTCCTGGTGAACAATGACAGGAAGGCACTGCTGTGGTTTCTCTGGAGCCTCAGTGGCCTGATAAGAGTGCCGCGAAAGAAATATAGTGTGCATGGCAAATCCATATACAACATGTAAGCTCTGTGCTAAAGGACAACTAGTGCTAGATACTTTATCAGCTGCATTAAATGTCTTGTCTGATGGCTGTGCTAATTAACCCTGTGGCATCTTCATGGGTAAATCCCATTTACTTTTATCAAATAACCATTGCGCTTATGCATTCATGTTTTGTTGATGTGAAAATTGCATATAAGAGCCTGATTTTGCCACTAAAAGTGACTTAAAGTGTTTTCTATGTGCTTATCACTGATAATTTTAGCTGTATGGTTAGCCTGCACTCCATGACACAGATGATCAGCCTGTGTCAGCTCTCAGCATGAGTAGCTCACTGTTTAGGCATATGTATGGATTTGGCAAGTAGAAGACCAATGCAGTGGGTGGGTTTCACCAAGGCAAAGCTTGAACTACCCACAGTTTCTCCACCTATGACATGAAGCAGCAGAAAGGAGCTGTGTCATACAGAAAAATAGAGACTGCATTCAGTTCCTGGTAACTTTGCAGCCTGTTTGAGAGCTCATAACACTTTAGATGCAGAGGTAAGCAACATGTTTTGAGTCAAAAGCCATCACTAAGACGCTGAGAAGGGGGCAAGGAATTCCAGATCCTACCAAGTCTCAGCCCCCTACACTTTCTGACATGCTCTGGAAAATGAAGTATGTAGACCTGCAATTAAAGTTACTAGAGAGGCACTGCAAACAAAGCCCAAAGCCTAGTAGAAACATCTAATCATGATAGAAAAATTGCACTAAAAAAGTATGCTAAACAAAACACTTATTACGAGTACCTTAAAACCCATGACAAATGCAAGATTGCAAAGATCAACAGTAAAAATTAAATGTAAAAAAAAAACCCAAACCAAATGTCTCCTAAATTAATGACAATATTTATAGAATAGATCTAAGCACAGACCTAATATTTAGCTTTATTTAAATTTTGGCTCCCAAGAGAATTAAAAAACCAGCTGGTATTGTTGATCTAATAGCGCCATGTCGGCCCAAGCAGACAGCCTAAGAACTGTGTGAGGTTCAATGTCAACAAGCTATAGAGTTGGAAAGATTGAGTTTACTATTTTGTTTTATGTTTAAATGTTGTGCTGTGATGAGAGTGGAATTAGATGAAATTCTAGAGCAAATATACAGTTTAAAACCTAATTCATTTAGTCAGTCTAAGCAAAAGGAGAAATATATATCTCCCTCCTTGTTACCACCAGCTGAACTGTATATTACAGCATCAACAGAGAGTGTCAGCTGGTTTGTCTTCTGGAGGAACTTTGCTCTTTGTAGTTCACTCTGGCTTCCATGAGGGATCTGTCAGACATAAGGATCCTAATTCAGTTCTTAATTACTTACCTATTCAGAGGATGTAGTTTATTGTCTGATTTTTGAAAACCTTACAAAACCAGGCTGTCTATCTAGGTGCTTTTTTTGTGGATTACAGTATCTAACTTTTGGCAATGGAAATAGAAATAGGATTTAGGATCTTTTATCTTCTAAATAAACATAATTACAAAAAACCACCAAATAAAACCAGAAAAGGATTTTGTCCTAATGTAGCTAGCCAAAATGGTAATTACCTCCAGTATGATATTGAAGTATACTGTTCAGTTACAGTTCTCCACTACCTTTCAACAAGCTATAAATTTTTTTTTTGTTCCTGAGAAAATATCTGGGGTTGTTTAGTGTGAAAGGACCTATGTGAGAATCAAGAAGTATAGGTAGTGACACTGGCTTTGTTAACAATAGAAAAAATTCTGTTTCTGGCCACCAAACAAAACGTGCACTCCAGTTCGTGAAGTTTTCTTCCTTTGTGACCTTGCATTCAGTCTGTTATAACTGTGGATGTTGGGTCTGTCTGACTGTGATTCCTAGACCTTTTCTGATTTGTGCCTTTCAAATAAGGGAACCACTACTAGAAAACTTGCAGCTTTTTAGACCTAGCCAGGATTACAATTAACAGAGGTCTCCAGAGAAAACCTGTGCAATTGAAATTTGCAGTCTGATATCTAGGAGATATTTCAGTAAATTCAGACAGACCAAGCTGAGGCATGGTGGGAAAACTAAACACACAACTATTTGCTAACTATGCTTTTCTCCATGGTGTTCATCTCTTCTCTCCAAACCAGCATGACACTGGGCCATGCGTTGTCATTAGTATCTTAGTCTGGCATATTGTGGCGATAATAACCAGCCCTGAAGAGCAGAGGAATATTAGAAAAGACAAAAAGGGCTCATACTATTAAGTAGATACATTGTGTAGTCGGAGCAAGAGAACGAATCAGCATCCCCATATATCAGTCAGAACTAACAAGGACTTTGCCATCACCTTAGACAGCTTCATAGCTTGCCAATATATATTTCTAAATTTACACACACACATGGTACGAGGCTGCCAACAAACCAAAATCTAGTTTGTTGGTTCCAAAATTCATTCCAGATTGCACGCATAGAATTATATAAACAACTTACGTGTCTAGAGGTTGTGGAATGTGTAGGAGGGCAGGAGAGCAGTCAGCTGCCTCCAAGCAGCCCAGTACAAACACAAAAAAACACCCAATGGACTATTTGAATCTCACCGTACACAGGCAACAAATATTTAGAGTGACCAACAGGGTGAATCAGTCTGAGCTGTCTTCCCTCCATCATATGTTAAGCGAACAAAGCAGAACACTAGGAGGAAAGCCTCTGAAACGCCCAACATGCCTCCCGCCTGGAAGGACGTTTCTTCCCTCCAGCTTTTCCAGCTTGGCTCTTTTCCATCTCATGTGAAGCAAATGTCAGAATAATCCTGACACGGAAATCTCTTAACCATGCTTTAAACTCTGTCCACACATGGGGGGTGGAAAATTCAGTCTGATGCATGCATCAATATGGGACTTCCCCAGTTGACAAAAACCTGCAGATAAATACTTGTACCTCTCAGGAGAACCTTCCCAGGTACATGCCCAACAGTATGCTACTGATGTGACATACTGCATGGTATCATAATCCATCTAATATGCCCCTTTTTTTTTCTTTATATTTATCCATACTGAGAGCCCATAATCTTTTACTAAGATGCTTTTTAAAAGAAATACCAGAAAAGTGCTTCTAAAGCTCCTTTTATAGGGAAACTTTCTTCTTTTTTTCCTATTGTTGCATATCTTTATCCCCTCCAGAATGATTTCTCAATGATATATAGTGCTAGATGCTCTTTACCATCAATTTCTTGGCATTAAATTGCACCCGGTTCAGTTTCTGACACATCCGGTTGAATGATAAAGTTTTGGAAAAATTTAAGCCCTGACACACAGGAGCTGTACATAATTTTTCTTTAATGTTCCTAAAGGTATCTTTTGCATTCAGGAGACCATTTAATAGCACTCAGCTTTTCTTTGGGGTTTTTTTGTTTTGTTTTTTACTGTTCTACCTTCCCCTTTTTTGGATCAGGTCAGTGAGAGGAACAGAAACTATGGAAAATCTCTGGGTTAGATTTCCTATAATATCCTTGCAAACCAAAACTTTATGTATTTATTTATTTATTTATTTCATCTGAAGATGGACATGGCCTCTGAAATAACTAGCTGTCTTGCAAACCTGGGCTTGACCTTCATTCTTCAGTGTAAATGTCAAGGATGGTCCTATTTCAGCAACAAGCACTGATTCATATGAGCTTGGGAATGACCTGAAATCTCACTCAAAGTATTTTTGCAAGTCTGAGAGTAATTTCAGTATATCTCACTCTAGAATCTGCCATATTTGCTATAATGCATAGACACAGACAGAAAAATTAATTAGGATAGCCCTAATTCAGTGCTATCAGTTGATCTTACAAGCACAGGGCAAGCAGTGGAACTACAGCCAAAGCTGCACATGGATCCAGAACAGCGGTTACCAGTGCTGTGGGGAAGCACTGAGGTCCATATTCACCTGGGGGGAACCAACCAAATACACTGCCACTCCACATTTTGCTTTTCTCTGAACATCTGGGAGGAAGAGCTTTGGTCACTCCACAGCACACACATAACATGCAGCCCAGGGGCAAACACTGACCTCTCAAAACTATTTTTATAGCTAGATGAACACAGACAAAGCAATAGTATTTATTTGTACTGTGCAGAGTTCTCATAAAATTGTAGAAGAGCTTTCCTTGTACTTGTTGATAGGGTCACCAAACAAATTTTTTGTCAGGTCTTCTGGTTTCTTGCTTTGTGAATGCCAAAGTGATATTGGGATAATACATTCGGTATTAGGTTGTACAGTGGCCAGCATGCCATATGCAGACTGTTTTTTTTTTAATATCAGAGGTATCCTCCTCATTACATGTTGCACTACACAAAAGCTTTCCTTTCCTACATACACTTCTAATTCTATAACATTTATAAAAGATAACACATTGCCTGTGAGCTGTAATTAAATCAATAATTCCTTGTGGAGTTCTCATTAACTGGTACAGCATGAACAGCCGTAGCCTGAGGTACTCTTCCCTGCCTGCAGTTTTACTTTGGTTTTCTGCACATCTGCTTCCTATCGTGCCTTTTAATACTAACACCTTGAATGTGAGTGATTCCCCTAGGCTTTCTGGCTGGCCACCTTGCTATTGTTTTTCTCCTTTAAAAATAATAGTAAAAAAGCCCCTGACCTAAACGTTTCAGTTTTCATAAAGCACTACTGTCTTCACTGAATCTTTGTGATAGATCATATTCACATAGTTAATTCCTAATGAAGGGAATTTCCTTTTTGTTGTTGCATATCATACAAGAAATACAATTTGAGAATATTTTTTTTATAAGCCAAACAACTTTCTTGCCTTATATCCATGTGTGTAAAGGCAGGATGCTCCAGTGATATAACCTGATTTGCAGAAATCTAGGCTCAATTCTCTTTCCTGGTACAGACTTTGTGTGTTTCACTCTTAGCTAAGCCGTGCAGAGTCTGCCTTTCCTGTATGTTCAGGTCCCTATTCCCTGGAAAGGGCTGTTTAACCTGGAGTTTGGCACTGGTGAGTCACAAAGGAGAAGATGGATAGGGTGGTACTTCTCATGGTACACACATGGTATGCACAGGAACCAGCCCTTGCAGCTGACCATCTCAGATAGCAGCTTCCCCTAATACTGGTATCTTTAGACTGCAGGGAGGTACTCAATATATTAATTGATGTAAAAAATTCTCAGACTATTTGACCATCCAAATGCTTCAGCAATGGATAAGAAGATAGTTTGGATGAAGCTGGGTACATTTCAAGGCAGAGACTGTAGCAATTGCACAGCATGTTGGAGATCCACTGTTCAAACTGCTATCAGACCGCCAAATGCTTTTCCTAAAACTAGGACATTGACTGCTGCCCCTGTGGGGTTTCTTCACCCTCCTCTTAAGAAGTTTTTCATCACAAGGACAGCATTGCAGAACTAGAGAAGAGTGTAAGAGTTAATACAGCATTGTAGCACATACAATAGAGAGACTGAAGTCATGGGTTGTAGTTCTTTCTTACCCTAAGAAGTGTTTACACTTTAACTGATGAGAGTTTAATGGAAAGTACATTGACCTAACCTAAGTATTTCTGCACCCACATTTGCTAGGAAAAGAAAAGACAACTTTGTAGGTCAGTTCCGTTTTGCTGGCATTTTTTGCTTGCTTGTTAATTAACCAAGCAGAATTTAAATAATCTCAGTCTTCTATCACACTTTTAGTTTTGGTGGAGTCTGGACTACAGAAACTACATATAGCGTTTGCAGAAATTTCTGTTTTATGGAAATTTATATTTCAGCATTTCTATTTTCAGAAACTACATATAGCATTTCATACCAACAACATATTTTATCACCCCATCCACTTTCCAGTCTTATTCTCTTGCTTATGCTCCCAGAGTAAGTCATTGCTGGAGACAGGATAGGAGACTGAATAGCCATCTGCCCTTTTTGTGTTTTGTACCTTGCAGTGTTCAGCATTGACTGAGGGAGAAAGAGCAAGTAGAGAGGAAGATTAAGTGAAAAAAGAGCCCTGCCAGGTTTCTGATTAACATGGGAGCCAAAAATGCTTTGGACTGTTTAGAAACTGTAGATTTAATTTTCTTGCACTTACTACTTAATTGCATTATAAAATAATTCCTCCTCTGTCACGGCTGGTTCAGAAGCAGGCAGTACCCAGATGTTATGCCCTCCACAAGACTCTGATTCTTGTGAGTGAGGCAGAGGAGTACTTCACTTCCAGACAGGCACAAATTGAGTCTGCCTTTCCTTTGTTTTTATGAGGTCTAATATATCAAACAGGATATGTTGGAGGCCCCAGTTCAAGTACACAATTCATTTTATGCAAATGTTTATGAGCATCACTAAGTAGCAATGGCTTTGCCATATTAGGAGCTAGGAAAAAGGAATACTTTGAATAGTATATGTCTAAAATCATGAAGAATCAACCACAGATGTCTCAGCAAAGCTCTTGAAAGGAAAACAAAAGTCCAGATAGGAGCAATCCTGTTTATTGATGAAGTTCATGAACTCATTTGTCCCTTAAAGGAAGGGAGAAAAAAGAAAAAGAAATAAAAGCTTGAAAATGTATTCATAAAGGGAAGAAAAAGGAAAATGTTTTATTCTGAGATCACAGTGGTCAGGTTATGGGCAGTTCAATAGATTATACTCATACAAGAACCTTTTTCATAAAAGGATGGAGTCTTTCTGGCAGTGTCTCCTGTAGCAGTGTGTTTCTTTTCTGCTATAAATTCCTGGTAAACTTAAGAAGGCAAGATCCTGAAGATAATGTGGCGGGTCAACACTGAGGCTTTCAAAATCATACCAAGCTTGCATGGCTTTCAAGGCTCCATTTCCCCTCCATTTGTCACTTCCTGCACCACCTTCCCCTTCATTCTCTAAGCAGAAGCAGAGCTTTGTGCATCCCACGCCAGCAATGCTGAGAGGAGATGGATGGTGAGATAAAGCCATCCTGTGCACAGACCCGTGACATATTAATTGATCAAAAAAGGACTCTCTCTTGACCAAAGAGAGAAGAAAGAAAGGCTAGAAAATATGATTCAAAATATACCTCACTTTTAAAAAGTCTCTTTCACTATTCCCTCCCTCTGTAAAAGTAACATACAAAGGGTGTCAGGATTATGAAACCTTTGTTCAGAACACCGTGGGTTTCTATTTATAAATCACAAGAATAGAAATGTTGCAAAAAGAAAAGGCCAACCAGCTGAATATTAGAGCTGAAAGCTGCCAGGCTGGGAACTCTGGTCCTAGTGGTTTGTGAGCACAGACAGTTCTTCCTTTTTTCCCCTTTCCCAATTGCTTACTGCTTCCTCCAATCGTTTAGCTTGGCAAACTAATCATCAGCCGTCGTCTCCAGCAATTTAGCCCTCAACAGTTTCTACCTAACAGGCCAGTCCTTAAATTTTCTATACTTTTGCAAGTTCTGTGTGAGGATGCATTTCTATTCCCCTGAACTTCTTTATCCGACCAACTATTATAGATGCTTGCAAAATATCTTCTAAGAGACATTTGGTCTCTTAAATGCTACTCTGAATAGCTCTGAAGCTATTGCATTTAGTTTGGTTTCCAATGTACTTTTTAGAAGCTTTTAGCTACAGAATCTTCTGAACTTTTCCCATTGTGTTTGGTATTCATGCCCCCAGGCCTGCAAGAAAAGCAATAAATGAAGATATATTCAGATGTTTCCAGACTCAAATTCTTGTACAGTTTCCTTCAGTTCAGAGCAAAAATTTATTTTACATAGTTTTCTTCACTAATTGCTGGTATCAACAGCCTGGCTACACTCTATTTCCCAGCAGTCTAGTTTGCTTTATCATTTCAGCTGGGTGAGATATTCATAGACACTGTGAAACAGAGTGAAAGCAAGCTGTTCCATGATAGTGGCCTATAATGCGTACTTTGTTCTACAGGAGCCTCACAAACATTAATTACTCTGCATTGACTGTACCATAGTGCAGAAATAAAAACATTTGTTCTAAGATTTTATCCCTAAGGTTTTCTGACTTTTTTGGCATCCACAAATCACCGTGACAACTCCAAAATCCTTCAAAGTCTCTCAAGAAGACATATCAAAAGGATCTGTAAAAAGTAAGGCTTCACAAAACATCTGATTCAATGTCTTTTTGTTTCACTGCTTATTCTTCAACTGGCTATGACATTCTTAAAGAATGAAAGTGGAAGAGCAGATGCTTTTTCTACCTCAAACTCTTTTCTAAAGACAGCACTGTAGTGTAAGCTATGGGATGTTGCACATGGTTTCCTTAAACTTTCTACCAGAAAATAAACTTAGAAACTATAAATAGCACATGTGCATGTAGAAATGAGTTTATCCTATAGGGTTTTGTATGATTCCAGTTGCTTTCATTACATTAGAAAAAAACTCCATACAGCGTATGGTTGATATTCTAAGTTCCAATAAATTAAAAGGACATAGCACTATAGCATTTTTATTTGCTTAAATGTCAAAAGGGCTTTAGCTGACATAACATTACAGAAGACTGGTTGTGACTACCACCAAGTTAAAAGGTGCCATTTTCATGGAAGGACAGCTTAGATGAGAAACTGTGATCTCTTTCATTTGTCTCAGCTGCCTGACAAGATGTTTTTGTTCAACTAGATGCGGATGGAGAAAACCTGCAAGCTTTCAGTAGGTAATCAAGAAGCAGCAAGCACTTAGCAGCACACACAACTGGATGCTGACCTTGATAAAACTGTCTCTTCACAGACAGGTCCCAGAATATGGCAAGCCCTGCTTCCAGTCCCTAATTAAAAAGCAGCCAAGCCAAATGTGTTTGCACAAGTGTCACACTTCTGTCCTCATGCTAGTTATGTGACCAACATCAGAACTGCTCATTAGAAACACTTCTAGAAATGCTCTAGGAGCTAAGTTTTTCAAATTTGGGCAGCAGCTACTTCAGCTACATGTGCAATTGGGGATGCGTAAATGAGTAGGCAGCTGCTTCATTTTCTCCATATCTGTGGAAACAAGCATATAATGGATGCTGAAGAAAAATGACAGTCACTGTTCATGTTCTTCTGTCAGGATGAAAGATAATACTTCACAACTGCCACAACATATGTCATTTTGAAAGTCAGTCCTTAGTTACTTTCCTGATGCTACAAGCAACCTCAGGCAGGGTAAATGTGCTGTATGAGCAAACATCTTCAAATATTTGTTGCTGCAGTACTTCTCCCTGAAGCTTTCGTAACTTTGTTGGGGCTGGAGAACAGTGGGAAGGGCCTCAGCTATGCTGGATGTGCACACCAGTAAGAGAAAATGCCTCTCCGTATAATGTAGTGGTGGAAAAGTGGTGATTCAGGCTGTAGGAGAAGGCCTTTTGGGTTCTCCTACCTGTCCCAGGTAATTTCCAATACGCCTAGCAGAGTCTGTGTTAGAGGAAGAATGCCTAAATTATAAAGGACATTATGAAATGTCACATAATACTTATTTTCAGAGGCAGTAGGACTGGCCTTGGATTTTTGTCACAATTATCATGAATTTCACTGACATTTCCTTTCTGTAACTGCTGCTTCTGTGCAGGGCATATTGCATAATTTTGTTAAGAAAAGGTACTTCTGCAAATTACAAAAATCAGATCTTCATCTTTGTGACAAGCTTTGAAAGAGCTGACACCAAGTTGTGTGAGGAGACATGACTGGAGCTCACTGTTTGCCATTAAAAAATGTGGAAAGGTGGATGGAGCACTGGTTATCCATTCCAGTCTGAGACCTCTTACATTAAAGCATATTACAAGTAAAAAATGTCTTTGATACCAAGATTTAAAAACTGAATGTAAATGTGGTATGTTTTGATACATGGAAGGTCAAGTGCCAGTAATTCATTATTTAGAGAATGCGTAATACACAACCCAATCTGGAAGAAATATAAGGAAAGAATAGTCAGACCTTAAGAGTATTAAAAAAGAAAAAGTATATGTCAAGTGCTTATTTTTGCAAGACTAACAGGGCAGACAGTTTTCTGATAGTCCTTTCAGAGGTGAAACTGTGAATGCAGCTTCTATAACTCCTCAAATCTAATTAAGAAACAATTAGGATAATGATCACTAGACAGTTTTGGCAAGAACCTTCTTCTATCCATTCATCCTTGCCATTAGAACTGTTAATTATTACAACATTGGTGATGCGTAAGTGACAGTAGGAAGTAATGGGGAGAGCATAAGAATATGGTTGAAGAAAACACAAGACAATTCAAGGGTTTGTATTCCTTGCAGTACATTTTGTAAGCCTGTGGAACTCATAGGTGAATTAGAAATTTTACTTTGCCCATCATCTGAACCCCATACTTTACATATATACTTTAGCTTGATTTTGTAAAAGCTTTTGTTTCACTCTTTATTCTAGAGAGCATAAACTCAAACCCATACTGCCCTAAGTGGGTACTTTACACAGCCTAGAAAGACTTAGTGGCAGAAACAGTGAAGTTACTTTGAAGAGCAGACATAGACATCCAGCAGGAAATTGTACAAGCTGACCTAAACAAGTGCCAGTAAAACGGGATACTGAATGAGATCGCTCTGCGTTCTGTATCTGTCACTTATTTTACAGAAGCCAAATCTTGAATGTTCTTTAGAGAACTCAGAATACATTTTATAGGTTCTTGTTCTCCGTGCCTCTTTTGTGAAGTCCTGTACCAAAGAAACAGATGAACAGACTTTAGAAAAACATGTACAGCTAACATAAACACCTCCTCCTTTCCAGACAGTCCCCCAGTAATTAGGAGCACTGCTGTACGGACCTTTAGAATGATGACTGAGATCGCAAGGAAGATCATGACAAGACGCAAACTATGTGGACAAGAATCAGATCAGGATACAACAGATTCCTAGCACTGAAAGCAATGCCTTAGTGGATCTGAAACCTGGAATAAGCCCGGCACCAACTATTGCAGCAGACTCCAATTTAGAGCGATATATTTATTTTAAATAAAGACCTTGTGTGAGAGGGGGCAATACATATGTTTTGGTTATTTTTCAAGGCAGCAGTTGTTAGACAGAGGCTCATTGGGTTGGGTGCCCCAGGAAACGTCCTAGCACAAAAACATTTTTTTTGGTGAAGAGGTCAAAAGTGAGCACCCTTTAACAGAAGAGGGCTTAGTTTATCATGACCTGGCAATTTGTCATGCTGACATCTTTATCACAATACATCTGTTGTAATTGCTGACATGCTGTATATAGCATGTATACATGCAGTAATTTTGGGTTTGGTTTTTTTTTAGTATTTTGTACTGTATATGCAAGTTTATAAACTCATAGATAGACACAGAGGGAGGACTTTGCTCTTTCTCTGTTTCATTCTCCAGGATCACACACATCAAGCACACAACAGGCATTGGCAATATTTCTGTACATACCCAATTTTTACATCAAAAAATTAATTGTTACTTTACAAGATTGTCTGTGGCCATGCATGTTTCTTACAGTTTGTGTTTAAGCGTCTGTGTCAACAAGCATAACTGAAAATAAGATTCTCCTTTTGGCTGTTCATGTCAGGTCTCCGAGATAGCAAGGTCAATTTTCTCCATAAAACATCTCAGAGGCATTGATAATGCCAGATTACCCCATCAACCTGTCAAGGGAGTGAACTCCAAAAGGAAAATGGGTGCTCCTCTTTCAGGTCTTGGTCGTTTTGCCTACTTGGTAAATGTGCTTTTCTTTGGCAGAGCAATTGGATGATGATGATAAGAAAAAAACAGTTGCCACTGAGCCGCTGCTGATTGCATAAAACCCACTAACCCAGAGAATCATTAGATGACATTATTCTCATTTAATTTGATTACAGGGTGAACTTTAAAAATGTGATCTACACAGAGAAAAGTCGTCGGTACCCAGGCAATCATGGACAAGCAAAAATGTTTGCTTCAGAAATTTGAACCAAGCGGTGCTCTCTGAGAGGACTTTCAGCCTTTAAAAATATAATTTGTGAATGATAATAACTAGGCACAGTACTGACATTAGCTCCCAGACACTGCTAGACAACAGGAAAGTACAGGAAATCCATAAGTCGAATCATTCTCCTTGGGGGATGCACTTTGTCTGAAGTGGAAACCACACACTCAGCCTTTTCCAAAAGCAAAAGATTAGTTGCTGAGGTAGGTGAGTGCTCTGTCCTACCTTGCATGAACCTGATGACAGCCTGTGAAGAATGGTTCCTTGTGAAAAGGCAGTTGGCTTGAAAACAAAATATAGACTATAGGAAGAACATTACTGTTTGAGTTCCTTTACACTTTCTGTCTAAAAGCAAAGACCACATACTTGGGCAGGATGCAGAATTAGCATCAGCAGAGCCTGGGTTCTCCTCTTTAGCCATTAGTATGTGACTGTGAATTTTATGTTGCTAGTACTCTAGATCTTGCACCAGTCTTATAAAATTCTCATTAACATTGAATCTGAACAAAGAGGAAAGAGTAACTGCCCATGAAATTATTGTACTAATTCCTAAAGTGCCATGTATTTGTAGAGCGCAGTGTCTTCTAAGTTTTCCATTAATGGGGAGGAAAACCAGCCAATGCATCAACCAGCTTACCACAGTTGCCAGATTTTTCCACTTTGACTGTATTTCGATAATATGGGTTTGGGTTAATAAAAGTAAAGAATAATTCTCTGCATTTATAGTTGTCTCTATATGCTGGTTTCACATGACCAGCCTCAAGAATTTCCAGCATCACTGCTTGAGTTTCATTGTATAAGGGAAGTAACCACCTTCAAAATATTTTAAAGTCCTTTGTTCATTATGCAGGGTTTTCTCCCCCTCATCCATGCTTTCCACCTATTCCCATTGCTTACACATTTTCTCCATCGCATAACAAAGCATTTCCAACTCTGCATAGCCAAGCCAACAGATATTTGGTGTCAAAGTAGTGCGCAAGAGAAGCCAGTGCACTGCAATGACAGCAGTACAAGATTCAAGGTAAGGCAGCCCTGATAAGCAACACTGTCTCCTGTGGCAGCCCTGATTCTGAGGTTCCTCACACATTACCCAGCACCAGATGTGCATCTAGAGGCAGGCAGTGTTAATCACCACCCCATGTCCCAGTGCATCCTTATGCAAAATGCCCTCACCCAAGGGCTAGGAGACTTTCACACCTTAAAATGGCAACTTAGCTGTCTCCTTTGAGATATTCATACACTTTCACAGGAGTTTTCTGCCACCATTTCTACTTTACCAGAGCTTTCCTGTTTCTCACTGCTAGTTTTCACACTTCCTCCTATGCTTTGGCCCATGAGCCCTCTAAGAGGGACTGGATAACTTTTCCCACATGACAAATTGGCAGCACTGGATCGTTATTATTCTTTAGGTTAAACAAACAGTATGGGTAGGGGGCAGGTCTAGGTTAACTGAGGTAACAAGAGGAACAGAGCTGCTCCTGAGTCCAAACGCTTAGTGGGTGGCATTTGCTTGATTCCCTATTGCTGCTCCAAATTGCAGAGTTGGCAATCCAAGAGTTTTGCAATCAGTAATCAGGACAAAAAAATCCACATTTTTGGCACTGAGGTGACAAATCAGAGTTTGGTTTTCTTTTTTCTGGCTTTCCTCCTTAGATAGGAAAACTAGCAATTTATTGCTGAACTTTATTTGTCTTTCTTAAGTAGATCTGCTTTTCTCACAAACATTTGACTTAATAAGTCAAGGCTTAAAGAGAACCACACAGTGTAGAACATGTGCAATGCCACCAGAAGTTTCAATTGGCTCAAAGGGAAAGTTCCACTTGTAGCTTGGGTGGATCTATGTGGAAAGATGAGGCATTGCTTCATTTTGAACACTGCTCTGGTCTCAGCATCTGCTTATTTGGGGAAATTTCATAGGATTTACCCTGGTCAAGCTAATAAAAAGTGCGGCTTTCATTTTAAGCAAATCTCTGTGTGTGGCATGAGACTCACTGAAGTGCCTGGGCCAGTCAGCAAAGTTTCATGTAAGTCAGGCTTTTTCAGATGACAGGTAAGTCCCTTGGCAACTGCAAGGATGAATGGTTGAGTTTCATTGTTTGTACAGAAGCCTATACCACACTTTTGAAGTAAAACAATCTAGATCCCCAGAGGGTCTCTCAGCTTGTTTACTTTTAGACTTCTGGAAAGTTGGGGTAGTTGTTTAATTGGCTTGTTGCTTTACTGTCTTGGCAATTCTTCCAGTACCTTTATACTCTCTATATCCTTGCAAAAAGTAAAACAAGGGAAAAAGAAAAAAAAAAGAAAATTTAAATCACATAAAGATAGCATGATAAATGTTGCATCAGCAGTTTTCTAAAAGGATTTTGTTGTTATCAAAACTGCCAGACATTGAACAGACAGTCTGAGAATAACTGATATGGGCAAGAGGGTAAGCATTTAGCCTGCCAGTAGGCCAGCCACCTGTGCAAACAGCATTTTCAACTTCTATTTCAGTTGCTGGCTCCTGAATAGTCAATTATTTAGGGCTTTCCAGATATTTCACTGGTGTAGAAAAGAAATATCCAGGCCTGTTTTTGAAAGGTAGCTTTATCAGCATAGCTCAGTTGTGCAATTCAGCCTTTGTTCCTATTTAGGTGAGTGCAGGTTTTCAGTAAGAATGCTTTCCTTTGTTTAACTTTTGGGGAGTAGCAATAGTACTATTCCTGATGTTCTCATATTCCTCATACCCCCACACAATCCCTTCTACCTGCAATCTCTCTGCGTAAGCTACAAAAGAGTGGGATGAGTCAGAGAGCCACAGATACTTTTATCCCTCCTTTTTCTCCAAAAACAAGAACACAATTTCTGAATAACTCCTGATGGGTGATTTCAGTAATGACTGAATACCAGCGAAAATAAACTACTTTGAAAGACTTTTTCCTGAAGCTGAAGCTTTCCTGAGGTGTCGTTCAACAATAAAGTATGCACAATTAAACAGAGAAGTCATGAATTCAGAATGAAAAGACGGACATGTTTGTTTATATCACTTATCTGGATCAGACATTGCTGAACATGATAAGAATATCCATATTGTTTTCAGTAAGGCTAATAATAACCACAATAAAAAAACAACAAAAAGGAGTTATATGTCCTCCTGTTTGGGGAAGAAACAGAACTACTAAGTGCTAAATAATGTATTTGTCCTCCTGGTTTATGATTTCATACATACCTGTTCAAGTTTTCTTTTACCCATGGCTAAGAGGGTATTTGATTTCAGAAACCTTTGATGATCTATATCATGCCTTGTTCTACACTCTCATGGGGATTTTGGAACAAACTGTGCTACTTTTTCTTTTAAAATGAATGAATAATTTTAGACAAACATGAAGTAATTCACTTGGAAAAATACATTCCTAAACTGATGTATAAAGTGCTTGGCTCTCCTCTGCTCATTAGCACCCAGGAACAATGTTTAACATTCAGTGCTGACAGCTCAGTTTTCAGTAGTGGTCGAGATGAAACATCAAATCATCAAATATGCTCATACAGGCAAATATTTTCCCCGTATTTTCTTCTCCTTCAAGGGTTGTTTATGAATCACATACTCATAATTAATTCTATCTTCACTTTGTGTTTGGTGTGTCTCAATGAAATGCTCAAATTTGTTTGAATTCCCAGGACCCACTGTTGCTGGCTTTCTTCCTGATTTATTTGCCCAGAAAGATACATGTCCAGCCTCTTTATGTCCTAACAGTTAATACTTTCTTACAAAGTTTTTGACTTCAATCTCAAAGTTACCTTTAATGAGTAGTTAGTATCGAAACTGATGCTGCTTTTGACCAGCCAGTATGCTATTACACTGTTGGTGTTATTTGATTCTTTGTCATTGCTGAGTTGGGTTTAGGGGTTATCTGGATCAGCAGTACAATGGTCCAGACTTGGGGTTTATGGGCACGGATGGAAGCATTGCAGTCACACAAGAGCAGCTACTGACCTGTTCCTGTGTCTGCTGGCCATCCTCACAGGAGACCTGTCCCTGCCTCTGTATCCATGGAAGGACCTGGTCCTCCTACCCCCATTGCTCAGCAAAAGGAAATCACTTTTCAAACATATTTCCCAGTAATCCCAGAGACAGTACAAAGCACATTCACTAGACCAGATTGTGGCCTGGTTTTCTCATGGAAGAACTGAAGTCCCATCATTTCAGTAAGTGAGGCAATGGAGCTCATACAACCATCCAAATCTATGCACTGTCTCCGAGTGTCCCCAACCTTAGTGCTCTGTGCATTGTCCTGGATACAAGCTGTCCCCAAACCAGCCCATTTCATATCAGCAGCTACTTCAGAACCTAATATCAAAGCAAAGCTAAACATGAAAAAATGAAAAAAAAAAAGAGAGATATGAAGCAATATGAAGCACTTTTAGAGTTGAACCAGTCTTCCTGACTAGAAGGAAGACTGCAACCATAAAATTACTGGCAATCAGTTTTGTGCCAGTATGGTGATGTTTCCCCGTAGACACATTCGAGAGCTTTATATAGCTGTAGTGACTCAGGGGATAAAACTCCCACTATATTCCTCAGCATTCATGGTTAGCTTAACAAAACAGATTTATTCTTTTTTCCTTCTGTTAGCCTACATATTCTGTTCCTCAGTTTCATCCTACTACTCATTCCTACTATTCAAAATAATACTTCCTTCAAATGGCTATATGTACTTTCTTCTGTCATGTAGTGTTTCCAACATTAGCCTTAAAATATTTCCTGTTTCACTAATGAAAGGGAGCACACTGTATTATGCAAGCAAGGTTTAAAAAACTTTTAGCTGTGTAAAATTTACCCATTATTTCCTTTGAAATATTTTTTCCTCGAACCACTGAATCCCTCCCAGCCTAGGGATATTTCTGCATGTGCAGTGCTCTGGGTGTGCTTCCCAGTCTCAGGGAGTCCTATCACATCATTCTGCTGTGATGCCCACAGGTATCTCCTCGCTTGTGGAGACCTTACAGCCTCCTTCTCCTTCATGCTACATACGTGAAAACAATGCACACACAGAAAAACATGTGCAGGTCTCTGACTTTCCAAACAGTTCCCTCTGTTGAGAAAGAATAGAAAATACAGAATAGAAAGTACACATTTACAACTCTTCTTTTTTTTTTTTTTTTTTTAGATTTCTAGACTTTGTGTCCCTTTACTTTCTTTAGAAGCCATGGTGTGTCCACATCTTGTTCTTACGCAAAACTCACTTTCAAGAAGATCATAAATTATGACCACTGAAACAATTTAAAAGAAATAGAAGGAGGCATTGGCTTTACATTATTTTACTAACACATTGTCAGTGAAGGTCAGATAATTTTTAGCTTGATGAAACAGCTTTGTATCTGTCTTGTCAATAGCAGAACAGTGAAATTCACACCAGTGATTCATTTAGTTTTCTGATTACTGGAAAATAAAATGGTTAAAAGCGTAGAAAAGCAGGTTTGTATGTGGAAGGATTACTTTCTGGATGTACCACAATGTTTCATTACACACAGGTAATGATATTACATATAATGCTGGCAGACAAATTAAAATTTGTGTTCGCTGTAGTAAATGAGACCCTTAACCTCAGGTGTACACGACTTCCGGCATTTTTTTCCAAAAACAGGCTGAAAAACCTTGGAAGACCTTGCAGGATATTCACACTCTTGAGCTTTTCATATTTCATGCAAACCCTCACTGGGAACTGATGTTTTTGATATTCAATCAGAAAGTCCTCCTCAGAGGACTCCAAGCCCATATGCAGAAGTCTTCGTCTCTCCAATAACCATAGAAAAAGACTAGGCATTTAAATTAAATTCTGAGAATTAAACTTCATGGAAATCCTTTGCTCCCAGATAAATATCACAGAAGATATTTTTTTCTGCCCTCCTAGTTGCAAAATTTGTTAATTAATCTTCCATTTGTGAGACAGAACTCATTCCTTCAGCTTTACACATATGCTTCATCCACACCAGCCACATCAACAGAAAAAGAAGCAACATTCTGTCACAGTTTTTCATGAAAGATATTTTAATTAGATTTCATTGCCATAATATATTCTCTGTGTCCTTAATTTGAAATGGTAGGCTTAGCCCCTCCCCCCGGTAGCTAGAGTTAATAAAACAAGCAATCCTTTTCTCCATCTTTATCTGCCATCTGGGGCATTGCTAGGGTCAGTAATTCTCTGTACTGGTGGGAGCACAGATGGATTTGGGGAATTAGGTCTTCACACAGATTGTGCTGTAGATTCCTCCAGAATATGAGCTTCTGTTTTCAGACAAATTAAGTACCTCCTTTTCTGCTTGGTTGCAAAGATCCTTTTCCAATATCCAATCACATGCCTATGTAATCCTTTTGTTATTGCAACCTCAATAACTATGTCACTGAAAGAAATGTAAGCAAACCTCTTCCTAGAAGTGGTAGGCAGGAAGCTTTGCCTGACCGACCGAGGCACGGGGGCGGTGTGGAAGACTTTTGCATAGTATGTGACTTGACATATGACTCACGTAACGACTACAGATACAATATCTGACTGTTCTATTTTTTGCCTTTTTCCTGTTTTTTTTTTCTCATCGTGTGCCCTTCTGTGCCTCTTTTGCCAGATCTCTGGGAAGTGTTCGAACCTGGGGAGGAGCTTTTGGAGTGAGATAACTAAGGCAGAAAATTATTCCTTTGCAAATGGTAACCTGACAGCTGTTAGTCATCAGTTCTGCCTGGATACCAAATCTTTCAGTAGGATTTTCCTGTACATCTCTTCACTATTAAGCTATTGCATCCAACAAATTTCACTACATATATTGTGTTTTAAGGAGCTAATTTCATCTGATGTGTGATACTTGAATGGTTTCCAGAAAACACACGAAATGGACAATTAGCCATACTTTTGCTGGTGATTTAGAGTTGCTGATAAGTTTTACTTCCAATTTTAACAAGTGAAAAAAAAAATCCTTTTTTTTTTTTTTTTTTGCATTGTTATTCATAATGCCCATGGAACAGAAAGTAAGAACACTAGACCAGACATTATACTCTTCGCATAAGTTAAAATTTTAATAGTCAAAATGTATTAAAGCCATTCAAAAACTCAGTAAGGTGGACATTTTTACGGTAAGCTAAAAAAGGTTATAGTCCCAAAAGTTTCACTCATTAAAACTACATTCATCACCAGTTTGGAGACAAACATGCATTTAGACACTTTGGCTGCAGAATTATTTTCCAGCATCTACTATTTTCTGTCAGCTAACAGCACTGAATCTTCCAAGTGCTGAATTTAATGCTACAAGTAAAAACACTATTCCTGATCTTTTCTTGCTGTTCCGGACACTCTGCAGCCTCCAGCTCCATTGCTGATCTTGGGCTGGGATTCCAGACAGTGCCAGGGCAGTGCTGGAGCTCCAGGATCAGAGCCAATGGGAAGATGGCAACCCCAGATGATACCCTGCACTCTTCCTTTTCCAAAGGACCAGGAGCTCCTGCCCCAGCAGGTTCCTCACCTGTTTGTGGAGCCTCCTGGACCCTCTCTGTTGCTTTTCTGACCCCACAGTCTGTATTTTACATGCTGCTACCTCAGTTAATACAGCACCCACTTGCCCAGCTGGGACTCTCCCTCCTGCCACACACAGCACAAGGCACCAAAAGGAGGACAATTCTCCCTGGGCACATCACAGCAACAGAGCCTGAAACAACTAGTATAAAAGTAATTTAATTTTCATGAGGCCACAGTGAGGAAAGGAAGCAAGCAGTGAGGCAATGGGTGACGTTTTCATATTAAGCTCTGCAGATACTCAGATCTTGGTGCACATTATCACAGTGACCTAATTGCAACCGATTAAGTTAAAAGCTACAAAATATTTAACTCTTCAGTTTAATCCATTCCTAGCAATCTTATTCAGAATCCTGGGAAACAGATTCATTTTTATTTTTTATACCTTACATCCCAATACCTGAGTAAGAAAAGGATTAAAATAATATCAAATTCCTCTCATTCTTTCTATTGCAGAAGGCTACAGAAAGTAAACTCATTACATTCTTATAAGAAGAAAGTTAAAATCCACCTGTAAAACAGAACTCCAGACTTCGACCATGGGAGCTGATGGAACAAATATATTTTGCTGTGTTTTAAACAGTTTTGTACACTTGAACGCCCTTGACTGAATATGCAAGGCAGAAAATTAAATTAACCTGATAGTCATCCACTTTAAGAGGTAGGGAAGCATACCTATAAAGTCAGCTGCACCACTGCTTGACATTCACCGAGATGGTAAACTGGAATTCTAAAGGACAATTCCTCTCCGTACACGTAGAAAAGAGAAAATTACTAATGCTCTTAACACATCCACTTTTCCTACTGTGATTCAGTTTTGAGTCATCAATAGGCAAAAGGCACTTCATCCAAAGAAGGGTCATGAATGTGAATATGCACAAATATGGTCATCTTCCCCTCCCTCCTGTTTATCGCAGGCTCCTAATTGGAAGTCTTGCCCCTGCTTCACCTATAGTCTTTCTGTGGAAACCTCAGTCGTTAATGTACCTTGATGGTCATTGGTAGTGATAATAGTGGATAAATACCCCACATGAGCTCCTAGTCCAAAGCTGCAGCAAATATGCCTTGTTTTCCTTAAACATGTTTTAAAAATGAATAGTAATGAGAACAGTGAGAAAGCATCTTGCAGGTTTAGTGTTGCACATTAGGAAGATATAGCCAGGACCAGTGAGAATTGAGAGATTTCAGAACCAGAACAGAGGGTTTGGGAGTTTTTTGAGGTGAGGCCAAAAGGAGCCCAACATACTCTAAGCAATGAAAGGAAGGCAAGAAATGCCTTGACAGTGCAATATGCATGGACAAGAGATTTAGTGATGAAGGCTGCTAAGACTTCTCTATTAAGGCTAGGAGCTAAAGTTAGACTAGTGCAGCCTTGAAATAGATACCTTCAAAGCTGTGAGAGTTAAACATTAAAATCACTTACTGAGGAGATGGGTGAGCTTTGACATAAAATCAGACAACTTGCTAAAGTATGCTTTGATCAGTTTTTCAGGAGAATTTCTTCAGCCTATGTATGTGTCGACTGGACAAGACCCTTCCATTTATCACCTTTGTTCACAGTATCTTTGCTTGCAATGCACTACCACATTTAACAGCTACACATTTGTGCAACAGCATCAGCCCTGTTCATGAAGGCTCTCTACTGAGTTTGAGTGGAATTATTTTTGCTTGAGCAATAAGCCTGCTTTTTTCTTCCTTCCCCAGCATCAGAGACTGACTGCAGCAGAAGAAAGGGATCTCTGAGAGCACAGAGAAATCCCCTCAGTTTACTGAACATTTAGTACATCATTCTCAGGGCTCTACCTATTTGGGGACAGAAGAAATTTTCCCACCAACCAGAGGTGGGAGATATTTCTGGCTTTCAGCCTTCTCTACAGCACTTAGTGTGGAAGGACACCCTCCTGGCGATCCATCTAGCTATCCTCCCAGGGGGGTCTGTGCCTGCAGAGTCATGGTTTATGCTTTTGACTCTAATATACAGACTAACTGAAGTCTTTGGTCTTGACACAGAATACTTGACAGACGTGTAATGGTGTGTTTTACAAGTCTGTACTAGCTGATCTTATGATGTCTTCTTGGCCTAAGGAACAAATATTTAGGTATGAAAACCATTGACTCCCAACACACACCTCCTCTAGTGACTTATGTGCTGTAAGCAGAAATACCCAGGCACTTATTCTTTATGAGCCTTCAGGCAATTTGAAAACATCACCTACACAATTTTCCAATCTTTACAAAGAGTTTGAACCTAAAAAAGATGCATGGGGATCATTACTAAAGGTAAAACAGGCAGTGCTTTATGTAACTGCAAGGAATACAGTACCTCTGTTCTTCAGTTGCACAGTAATTGCTGACTATTCAAGCTCATGGAAAATGCCGTATGTTTGAATCAAAGCTGCATGAACATCGTATGTTCTTTCACTCACAGTGCTGATTAGATGGTCCTGTTGTTAACTTTAGGTTTTACTAAGGGCAGTCACCAGACTAGGGGAAGCAGACGACAGGAGGAGCAAAGCCGCAAAAACTTTTGCAGGAATCCAAACAAATTCTGTGATCAAACAGGTCAAGCCAGCTCCACATGTTACAGCTGCAAAGCATGGTTACAGTGCATTTGCTGAAATGAAACACAAGGAGAAGGCTATACAGACATAAGCAAATAAGACCCAAAGTAAAGACCTGGGGGAAAAAAACTTTTGGGTTTTTTTTGCTTTGATTAAAAATGAAGGCAAAATTTTGCCTCTTCATGTGTTTTATAAAAGTCATACATGTAGTGCTTTTACTTGCTCTATAGTAACATCAGTATTTTAGCATGATCTCTGCTCCAGTTGCAACCCCAGTGGAGAAGCACTGCATGTTTAAAATTGGCCTTAGCTGTGTTAGGCTGGCACATGAACATATTCATATGGAAGCAGTTTCGAACACTGAAATAGTATGGTCTTTATACTTGTTTGAGTATAAGAGGGTTTGATTTTAAGGGATTCAGGTACAGCAAATACATTAATCAACCATTGGGGGTTGGACTAGATGATCTCTGGAGGTCCCTTCCAACCCTATTGATTCTGTGATTTGATTGTGCTCCTCACAATGAACACTGAGTATGCATTCTTGGTGTTCAGGCTAAGAAAGTTGGGGCTGTTCAGCCTGGAGAAGAGAAGACTGCATGAAGCCCTCATAGCAGCCTTTCAGTATCTGAAGGGGGCCTGCAAGGACGATGGAGGAGGACTCTTCGTTAGGGACTGTAGAGGGAAGACAAGAGGTAACTGGTTCAAACTTAAACAGGGGAAGTCCAGGTTAGATACAAGGAAGAAGTTCTTTACTGTGAGGGTGGTGAGGCACTGTAAGAGGTTGCCCAAAGCAGTGAGGTAAATGCTCCATCTCTGACAGTGTCCAAGACCAGGCTGGATGCAGTCTTGGGTGACATGGTCAAATGTGAGGCGTCCCTGCCCATGCATGGGGGTTAGAACTAGATGATCTTAAGGTCCTTTCCAATCCTAAACATTCTATGATTCTGTGTGAATAATAAGAGGAAATGACCTTTAAAGTGAGCAGTGTGTCTAGTATAGACCTCAGGAAATATTTTTTATTTCCTCAGTCCAAAGATTTAGTGAATTTCCCTTTTCTCTTTGGAAATTCTTTAATCCTTTTTGTCGTCTTCTTTTTTTTTTTTTTTTTTTTTCCCTTTAAATCAGCACTTGGTAATTCAAGGTGAAAAACTCTAATGTCCTCTCCTTTTTCACAAAGATGTCCATGAAATCACAAGAGTCATTTCTAGCCACTCAGTGGCCTCAAACAATTTGTCTGAGCACTTTCAGCTACAAGCTCCAGTGTGTAAATATCCACACTTTCAGTCTGACTGAAAGCACTGCAAGCAGAAAGTATATTTGAGGATTTTGTGATTTTTCTGTACTACCAAAGCAAGCAAAGAGAAACAAGAACGGCAATACTTTTATGCCTGTGAACTATTCAAATAGTCAAATACTTCTTTACAGTGTAGTTTTACTATCTGCTGATGCAGTCCAATAACGACTGAGTGAACTGGAAGAAGGCTTCTTAATTAAGTAGTTTTTTTCCAACTTCAAAAATTATGATTTAATCTGAAAAATTTACACAAGCCTGTGCTTTCAGAAACATCTAATTTCAGACTTACATGGCTATAGGTCACCAGATTTTAATTACCGAGAAGTACAGCAATTACAAATGCTGAGTCACAATTCGGTCACCTGTTCTGTGCCCACAAACGCTGCTTGTATCATGTAAACATTTCATTTTCCTTGAAAATGTAAAGATAGGACAGACTTTGGGAGGTGAACTGATGACTTTTCCAGCTTTTCACCCAGCTGACATGGGTGACATTGCAAGATTATACAGATGACCTCTTCAGTGAACTGAAGGAAGTTTATTTCAGGTTAGGTTTCTAATATTGCATGAAATTCTGGTGTCAAGCCACTTTCTTTAACTGACATGGCTCTAGAGAGCATGCAGAAAGGTCAAGTAACTTGCCCTAAGTGACAGAGTGACTGAATGGCTCCTAGACCTCTGCTCCCAGCTACTAGACCTCCCACGCTCCTCAGCCATGTCACACAGAAACTCAATAGCCCCTGTCATTAGAAAAACGTTATTGCCTGAAGTCATGTCTTGCTGAAACTGTGTTTGGGGGCAAGGAAATGAGTGTCTGAAGGCATAGAAAAGAATGACTTTTGCCCTCTTCAAAAAGCCTGCAAATGTCTGTTCTCCTCCTCCTTCCCCTACCCATCTTTTTCAATAGGAATCAGTACACCTCCTGACACTGGCAGTCTGACTCCGAGTCAGCATCTTGCCAGAGAGCAGCTTGCAAAATACACTTCTGCTGTGGTGCTTATTTCTTTTTAGTTATAACCTCCTGACTCATTTAATAGACTAAGTATCTGGGATGGAGACCAAAACTTTGTAGCTGGATTCTGTTTTCTGTCCCCCAGGGCAATTAAGCCCTTCAAGCAGTGTGAGCTTGAGACCCCTCTAGTGTTGCCTGCTTGATCCAGGAAGGACCATTGAAAGAGAAAGAAAAAGCCTAGTGTGTTGAGGTTCTCATGTTCCCAGCAAAATATTGTTGCTTTGTTTTAAAAAATGTTCTTAAAGGATCTACATGTATAATATTAAGCAGTTAGCCATTCAGCCCCAGAGATTAAGTGTGTGGTATGGACAGGTTAGCCACAGGACTCCCATTGACTTTAATGGGAGTTTTGATACAAGATCTTTTTGCAGGGTATTGGTAATCTGTACGTTCACGCACATGAGAGAAGGTTTTAGAGAGGTGTCCTGAGGGGCTCAGGTTAATGGAAGAAACTCTGATGTCATGACAGCGCAGCTCAGATCTTATATTACTCTCGAGTGTCTGAGTAGGTTGGTGATGCCATGAGTCCACAGCTTTTGCATGAGATTTTTACATGTTATGTTATTTCCACATGTCTGAAGTGTTCTGGAAATTCTCCTGTAGCATTTCACAAGTGTTTATCATAGCAAATATGGGAACACAAGAGAAGAATATTCCTCAGGCTGTTTCTGAAGGTAAAAGACAATGCTACTTTTAAAATTAAAGCTTTCTTTGAGGGAATTCTTAATAGCAGTTTGGTACATATAGATAGAGGCTATGATTTTCCTAAGCCCTCTGAATATTTTGCATACCGCCAGAGGTATTTTTTTATTGGCTTGTGCCATAAATCTTAGTGTCATGGGTCTTTAGCGTATACTTCAAAGTTAAAGAACCTCACCAACTCAGCAAAAATACACACAACTGCAAAGCTACAAAGCCAGATTGTTTCTGAGATTTGGAAAAAAGAAAAACCCAGACTGGTGGCTTGATGGGATAAGTCTGCAAGAAAACAACTGTCATTAGAAGTGATTAGGTATGCTTGTTAGAATGGTCCTTTGGAAACCAAACATCTCACATCCAAATATAATGCAATAAATCTCTCTCAAAGGATTTATATCTTCATTTTAGACTTGACACTAAGTGTGTAAATGGATCATCTCAAAGAGCAGATCAATTTTCTTATTGAGTGCATGAACCTTTTAACAACACCACTGTAATTCCTGGTGTCTTCATTGTTTCTGTTCTTGAAGATACTAAAAAGAATTTCTGTTGATGTTCTTAAAAGAGAGGGGAATTAGTGATTCCTGTACTGGATTTAGAAATCGTTTCAAGGAGGCTGTCACCTGCTAAGGATAACGAGGTTACTGTAGAAGGGAGTCAGCTCTACAACGTTAGTCTAGATTGCATACTAAGCAACAGAAGTTGCTGAAATTTGATGGTGTATGAAATTTGATAGTGAAAATTTCTTCTCTGAGAAGAAAGAGTGGTAGATTCAAAATGTGGAGCAAACTGGTTACACAAAGGTATGAAGAAGAATTTTTGCAGATGGCTCTTCAGGAAGTCTCAGAGAAGAGAAGGTCACAGTCCTCAGAGTAGGAGATACCCAGGAGATACACATAGATGTATAGATAGATGGATAGATAGATAGATAGATAGATAGATAGATAGAGACAGGTAAGATTTTGCTGCTCTGTAGAAAAAACAATGAGAAAATATTCCTGTTATGCAGATTTAGTGACAGAAAAAAGGAAATGTCAAATAGGATCAGTTAAGAAGAGTGAAGTCTGTTCTAAACACCTGAGGAAAAATAAAAATGATACGGTATATATGGCTGTGTCTAAACAACTGATACAAGCTGCAGTATTTTCCAAGATCCTGTTCACTGATTATCTAGACAGGAGACCTGGCCAGAATGTTTTGTACTGAGTCTCTCTTTTGGCCAGCATTTCTGCATTTAGTTCCATGGAAAGTATGGTATGGACAGGTAGGAGGAAAAGGCTGCAAGTGCACATCCAGATCCCATCCCAGCACAGAGCTGGGATGTGTCCAGGACCTGCACTTGGACCCAGAAGCCAGGAAGTATTGCCAAATCCCACAATATTCACATCGTCTTAGCAGAGCACAGGACGATCGTGAAACCATCTGTGTGATGCAGCTGTGAAAAAGGCAAAAAGTTCTCCTGGGATGGAACAGGGGAGGGATTTCCAGCACAGATAAGGAAGAATTAATGCCTTAGAAGGGCCTCCTCTGGCACGGCATACTTAATGTCATCCATGTTGGAGGAAAACTGACTTGCATAGGAAGAAGTAGAGGCAAAAGCTACCTGGGTAAAGAGAGACTTTCACCAAAAAAATGAATGATAGACTGATGTGTTTTAGCCTCCTCTTAGAGGGGAAATGACCACTGTATTTCAACACTTAGGGACTTAAATAACAGCAAGTTACCATCCACTCCCCAAAGCTTTCCAGCACCCTGTACTTTGCCTAGCTAGAGGACAGCAGCATCACCACCAGCTACAGTTTCACCAGCCTAATGCTCTTCCACCCACCTTGGCTTACCAGCAATTAGGTTTGAGGGGAACTTTAAGGTTTTCCCAGATGGACGCATTGCTGTTAGTCCAAAATAGCTATGTTGTTCAGGCCCATGTTGCTTGCTCTCTCCATAAATTTAGCTACTTGACCATGGTTTTGGTTTTAATTTTTTTTCTGGCACATGGCATTCAGTCCCACAACACACCCAGTGCCTCAAGCCAAGAATGACACTTAATTTTCAAGCAGCCTTATTGATGGTATTATAGCTAATATAAATTATACAGAAATATGTAAAATAGCAGCAAGGTCATTGTGTTGCCCAAAAATAGTATATGAATAACTTTATATTTTCTTTTAATCATTCTCACTCAGTAGATAAACACTTTGCAAGCAATTGTTTCTAATGCAAAGCCAAGTCAGGTATTAGATAGCAGAGGTTATTAAATACTTGAATTTGGGAACATTGATACACTGAGAAATGCTATGTTTTCACTCAAAAAAAGACAAACCAGCCAAAAACCACCCCTCTCTAATGAGCCTGACAAGAGCTAGACACATTTTAGGAGACACATCTGGGACAAAATTATCGATTTGGGCCTCAAGCCCAGCCTCACTTATGGGCCGCCAAATTTGCCCATCTGTGCATTTGCTTTGTGAAGCATTTGCCCTATGCAGACGGCCTTCAGCATAGAAAGTACTGCTCAAATTCTACTTAAATCCTCAAAGTGCAGCCTAAGAGAGACTTAAGTGACACAGGCCCCTGCGCAAACTCTGTATGAAGGAGGAAACTGGATCATTTTTCAAGCATTGACACCTGTGTGCACAGCTGATAGATTCTCACACCTGGCTAAAGAGATGATTGATTTTGCACATGGAAAATCTATTTTAGAAATAATTTTGGAATGCATGAACGGTACAATGTTGCAGTCACCACAGGAGTTCATGCTTGGGAAAGACCATGTGTAGGGCTGGTAATTTTGGGTAAAAGTTGCCTTTCAGTGCACAGAACAAAAGACCAAAAGAAGCAGTATTCTTACCCTGTGCTTCTCAGATATTATAAAAAAATCTGGAAACATGTTTTCCACCTCTTAATTCCCTCAATACTTGAAAACCACTTCAGGCTACAGCCTAGCATAGTCATGTATCAGCCTCTCCAGCTTTTCCAGGCACTGCCAAAGTCTGTTTTGTAAGTCTTTGCACCCTACAGTTTTGTATCTCGGATTTCTCTGACTGGGGCAGACAAAATTACAAGCACTCTGGCCCACCACATCCCTCCCCTGACTGATCGGCCCTATTTCTTCTCCCCAGACTAATGAGCAAAAGCTGAGTGGATGGTGCAGTAGTGATCCCAAAGCATGCCTTCCCTGCTGTCACTGCAACATAAAGCTGTGATGGGATACACAGGCACATCCCCAGAACGGCTGAGCTGTTGTGATGGAAAATTAATTTAGCAAACAGCAACTGCAGAGATTCTAACTTAATAATCTGTGGCCATATGCTACAGCCATGGACAACCAGTGAAGAACCATGCCTACTCCAAAACTGTAACACTTAGCACTGCAAAAATGAACCAGAACAGACAAAATATACTCCTCTTCCTTTGGAGCCATTATTTTCCTCAACTCTATCACAGTATTTGGTTCATATTTTCATCTGTCAGCTCTAAGGCACCTCAGGTGCAGGTAATACTGGATACTTCCTGGATTTGCATTGAATAATTTTGACTGTGAGAGCATTATCCAAAACACTCTGCTTGCAGCAGGGCCTGGAAATAACTCATGCAGGAGATCCTAATAAAATTGGAGGCATGTCAAAAGAGGGAAACTACATTTCTTTGCCATCGCTGCTGCTGTAAGAAGAACTGTAGGAACTAAACAGAGATGAAACAGTGCAGTCAAAGACTATGACAGTCAAGTAGGCTGGGACTGCCTGGAAAGGCTATGAAAAGCAACTCCAAGAATAATTGGTAAGTGAGACTGTGCCATGCGGGATTTCATTCACCTTCCAGTATGTTGCCCAGTGAGGTAGGAAATGCCTGGGTGCAAGCATCAGTTTGGAAACTCCAATGGAATTTTGGTCAAGCAAGACAAAATAGAAGGACTCACCCGTTAGGTGTGAGAATTGGCAGCCCTTCTGCATGGAAAATGTAGAGCTGGTGGAGGACACAAATGAAATGGAAGTTACTTTGCTGCACCAATCAATCAGTTAACACCTTTGTCAGTTTGTGCTACCCATATAACTGAAGTGGGATATTCAAGTACAGAGGCTAAATATAAATTTATAGGAAAATATAATGCTACGTTCAGCAATGCGTCACTTGAGTCTGAATAGGTCCTTCATTTCAAGCTCTTCCATCTAGTTACTTCCCAAAATAAATGTGAACATGACAAAAGAAAAAAGGGAGAAGGAGTCAGAGGCAGAGTAAAAAAACAAACATCTTTTGTTTTTCGTTGGTTGCCACCACAGGAAAAAAGGCACAGCTCCTTTGTCTACCTATGCATCTCGTGGCCAGATTTTTAGAGGCAGCAAGAAGTACACCAAAATGCTGCAAGAAAGAAACAGCAAAAGGTCTGATTCCTTCTGTTTCATTACCAGAAATGAATGTAGAGATCTGTGATTCAAGGGAAAATAGAAAAAAAAAAAAAGTAAAATATAATTCTGCTCTGAAAAGTGACTGCAAATGTGGCACCTTGGGAGTAAGCATTATGCTTAAAACTATTCCTATCTGTCATTCATTACCATGTCAAAAATGCTGATTTCTAGAGCATTACTTTCTGTGAGGCCTGAGATACAACCAGAAATTTCAGAGTAAAGCTGAATCTCTTCTCTGGTGAGTGCATTAGACTAAACTAAGTCTCCAGTGGATTTGCAAAAGAATAGCATATTCAACATTTGTAAACGGCTCTATTGGTATTCAGAAGTATTAGAATCATCTCTTTTTTTCAGCAAAACATGCAAGGCTATAGAGGATTAACAGTTAACCCCCCTACCCCAAAAATACAGCAGCTATGATTATGAGCAAAACCTAGCAACAGATCTGCTGACAAAGATCTCAATAAACTTCAGGATGTTTACATTTATAACTAGATTTGTGCCTGAAAATGGTAGTTGCATTTCACAGAGGCACAGTCTTCATCTGCTGCTCCAGTGGGGTTGGCAAGGGTAGAGCCCTTCATGGGTGGAGTGTCTCTCCAGTACCTCTGCTTCCTGGACATTGCATAGTCTCTCACACTTGGGGCTCTGCTCCAGCTGCATGGACATGGAGCTTGGCTCCTTCTCTGGGGCAAGAATGATCATCACAGCCTTGCCCAGCAGCCCATTGAGCCTGGGTCCTCCGCAGCTTCATTCAGGACACTCAAGTCTCCATCCTCTCAGTGTTTGTTTTATCAAAAGAGGGTAAAATCATTGGCTTTGCATATTGTTTGCAGACACGAGGCAGGAGGCTGGGAACATTCCATTTCCCACCCCTCTTTTACCCTTCCCCCAGCACCTCACCAGGTTTCAGCATCATCAGCTTCTTACATCTGACCACTTTATTTTTTAAAGTCCACAAACACAAAAGGCCACTAAAGTTTTTCCAACTTCATCTGTGCCCATGATCTTTTGCATTTCTTTGTAATAAACTTATGAAAACTGTATGTTTGGTTCCCTGAATTTATTACTTGGATGCTTTTCAAAGTCCTTATCTTGTTTTTTTGAGACAGTAAAATGTTAGAGAGTTTGGGTTAATCTTTGCGCCTTTTATATTGTGATCATTTTAGTTCACTAAAAATAAAGTACAAATAATTGGCTTTACTCCTATCTCCTTTGCTTAAGGTTTTGATAACTTAAATGTGGGCAAATTCTTCTTTGAAGCCAATTAAACTGAAGACTTTTGTAAAGAACAGGACTTGAAGTAGAAAAAACCAGACACAGTATCATATATAAAACAATGTGGGATTCCTTTCCTTTTACCACAATAACAGCTTTGAAGGGTTTGTTTTCACAAATAATTCAACCCTGGTGAAAGTGATATAATTCAGCTGAAGTTAGTGGAGTTTGCAGGAGCTCTGAACTTTGATTCACTGTTTTGCTCAAACATTTTAAGCGGCATGTGATTTAATAAAGACAAAATGGAACTGTCTGTCCTAGCTGCTACCAAGTAATTTAATACACCCTCTTTTCAGCTATAGATAAACAGAAAATACTGTGATGAGTGTACATCATCTACAGAAATATTCACTTGAGGAAGAAGCTGTTCTGGGAAGTCCTTCGAAAGTATATGCTTAAGTATATATTATTGCTACCATGAAACACAGCAAAAGGGGGCTCACCTCTTGGAAGATTCCAGTTAAGAAAGCTTCTTCTGATGGATTTTACCTGTATGACCAGAGTTCCTACCAGCCATTTCATGCCTTTGTGTTTCATACCAAGAAACTGATTGTGGGACTGCTCACCCTCCCCAACTGCAGGGCCAGGACATGGTGTAGGAAGAGCAGTGGGGACCAGCATGGATAGTGTCCGCTGCTCCATAACAGTGCTGTGTGCTAATGGTGACATTCCAGACAGAAGTTTGCCATCACTGGCTCAGATTAATTAGAAATGTATACAGTTTAAGTATGTATTTCAAAATATAGGCGGAGAATAAAAAAACAATATAAGAACTGAAGGAGCTGAAATCTTAATATTTACATATTTCCCAATGATATGTGATTTATTTCTCTGTGTTTATATGAAGCTCAGTAGACTGCTAAAGAGCAAAATGACATGGTTAATTCCCAGGTCTGGCTTACGTGAGAAGTGTGGTGCCACTGAGTACTTCTGCTCACTCAGCCAGTCCCAGACAAGCATGAGAAAACCTAGAGTAAATACAATTGTTCATTCTTCAGAGCACTGGTATGGTTTTTGGAGGTGTAAACACAAAGTTATTGCTATGCCTTTGCCACTACTGCCATTTCAGAGGCTGATACATGTGAAGGGCTGGTTCTACATGGAGCTAACTGCCTGCCGAAGTAAACACTGTTCTGGCATGCCTGTGATGAAAAATCAGACCTTATATGCTATATAACTTATATGCTATATAACTGAAAAAGCCGATACCCTGGGGCAAACCAGACATTACCAAGAATAGGATGTGAACTCTCTACAAAAGAACTATTTGAAAATGTCAGCAATAGCAGAGGGACTATTAAATATATCACACTTGCTGTCTTAGCTGCTGCCTGTATTCACAGAGAAATTCTAGAGCTTTTAATTGGGCTAAATTACATTTACCTCTAGGTTTTGAACATTAAATTTGCAAATTACTTATAAGAATGAATATACCCAGGCATTTTGGTAAGTAACTCCCATAATCGGTCATTTTACATTTCATTCAAGAACATACCTTTCCTATCAGAAGTATTAAAAGCAAGAGATAAACTACCATTTTTATTCTGGACTCTGTCAGTGAAATTAATTGACTGGTTTTGATGGACTTATGCCACTAGATTATTGGCACCAGATAAATCAGAATCAGCTCTAAATTATTTCTTTGTTTTCAGGAGATACTTTTAGGGAAGAGCTGGCAGAAGTACCTGTGGCACCTGTAATGATGTATTAAAGTAGTGTCAGAACTCACATTCACTCCATGAGGCAATTCCCCAGCCCTAGAAACTGGCATGGGAGAGATAGGAGCTCTTCAGAGAGCAACTAAAAATAATTAGAAGGCAATCCCAGCTGTGATAATAAGATTATACAGAAGACACTTCAAAGAACAGTGTTATTAAAGGTTTCTCCAAAATGACCAGAAGCAAGACCTGTCCATTCAGACTGTAGTTATTATTGCTGAGATAATTAGGTTCTAGAAAGCTTCTTAGAATGTATGTAACTTCCTTTCTTCTAAGCAGAAGTAACACTATTTCATCTCAGGAAAAAAAAAAATTCTTTCTTTACATTAGGGCCAAAGTAAACATCTAAGAAACCTCAGGGCCAAATAATTTTATTTTGTTTTAAAGGCAAAAAAAAGACCCCTACTCTTTAATGTTTCTTACCAGTTTAAAGCCATACAATTCATCATATTCTCCTCATGGAGGAAAAGGTTTTTTGGTAAGTAGAGGGCAGATGTTGCAGAATCAGGTTCTAAGCCACAGTATAATTCTGGCTGTCACAATTGTCACTGTACTAAACTAACAGCTGTCTGGCCACCACATAAAGTTTCATAGCCTTCACTTAAGCGTCCTGGCTTCCTATGTGCTATAGGCATATATATACCCAGTGAGCAACTTGCCTCAGGTTGTGATCCTTAAAATCAGATGATCTAAAAGGTGTTACAGCAATATAGCATGTTAAAGCAACAGGGAAGTACATAAAGCTTTTCATCATGAATTACTGAGGATATGAGAGATTTAAATTCTACATCACAAGGACCTGGGTATCTTAAAACACATAAGAATAACCACTGATAATGGAGCCCTGTTCTGCTTGGCATTGCAGCCAATTACGAGAAGACATGAGCAGTTTTTTGCTTCACACCTAAGATGGTGGTCCCTGTCATCTCTGGAGCTCTTGATTTTTCCAGATTGCTAATGCAGGCATATGGATAGCCACCTTACTCCAAACTACATATTTTTGAATTTAGAGACCAGAAATCCTCCACCAGATATCACAGCAAAGCACTGAACAAGAACCCTATTTCCTTCTACTTATTCTAGCAGGCATATAGAAAGACATTCTTAGGGCCTGAAATTAAAATAATAACCTTCTTTTCATTAAAGGGGTCAGCTAATAAGAAAGAAGCGAAGTCTTACATCAGTGTTAGGGCAGCACCTGAAAGAGAAATTCATCTTCAATTTCAGTCCCTATTCTAACCTCCATTTTCTGCTTTTATCCATAATGAGGAACAAGAAATGCCTAGATCCAATCCAGAAGATACTATAATTAGCAGGTTTTTTGTTTTCATTCTGTTGGTAGCTGTAGTTGCTAGTATAAATTGAAGCACAGCTGAATCCTTTTAGCTCATCCTAATTCTGCTCTGGTGGGACTTTTCCATTCTCACCGTTCTACATGAGGATACTTTTCTTGGGTCTTTTAATTCTGTTTCCATGTAGCATTCAAAAATCAGAGAGGAAAAATGCTTCCTTCAGTATCTGAATTCCATCTGCTATGCACACTCTAATGTGAACCTCTGCACAGTTGCTTAATACTTGCAAGAGCCTTCTTAAAGTACAATTTCCTATGCTGAATGTCATAGCTACATTATAGAAGCATCAAACATTTCACTGTGGGTAAAAGGTATTAGCACCATACTGCTTTCACCTTTTTGGGGGATATATTTTAGAAGCAAGCAATGAGTATATTCACATGAAGTAAAATACAGTAGATGCCTCTGTATGTGTATTTATATGTTTGCATGCTGAGGCAGGCAGGAAGGAACACAGGTATCAAATACTTGCAAGGCGAAATCAGAACTTGAGCTTCTAAAAGTAAAGCACATCCAAATTGCAGAGGTTTATACAACTGTCAGACATTCTGAGGGCTAGAATGTCAGGTTTGGCTGCTAAGCTCTGCCAAAGCCCTGCTGGAGATGCCCCCTGCTTTTTCTGGAGCTAGGTCTTCAGTGTTATAGAGCTAGAGGCCAGGAGATAAATTTCCTGGCCTGAGTTGTTTCCTCTCTCTCCTAACATCCCTCCCTGCTCAGGAAGCAAAACTTCTGCCATGTACTCTGCTTTCTGTCCAGATAATTAGAAAAGCTGTATCGCAAATTTATAGTTCTTTATAGTATTTCTTTTATAGTATTTCTTCCCCCCCCCCCCCCCCCACTTTTAGTGACACTAGGCTCATTATTGGAATAAGGCAAGTGGGGAGGATGCATACTCACTGTATTTACTGCTTTTCTGTTACTATGACTTCCCTCCAGCACTGCAACTATTTTACCCATTCACTAAATAAGAAGGAGCCAATTTGGAGCAATTGAGTAAATAATAAGTCTTATCTTCGGGTCCACTCCAATGCTGCTCATAATTGGAGTTTTTAAAGTAAATGTGGAATTTTGCCTCAAGACAGTTTTTGTGACCTATGGTAAATGTAGCTTGGGGCTTAGTTTATTTCCCAACTTAAATTCCACTCTTTGGTCCCATTGATATAGAATTAAACCATTGTCAGCACCCAACACTAATGGTATGTATCTACTGGACTACTCTGTAGTCTCCTACTGATCTGTTTCTCTTAAGATAACAAGTTCAGCGTGCTGGTCACGATATTATGTGGAGGCACACATCTCTGTAGCTAGAAAGAGTTATTGCATTGCCTGGGTGTTAAGATGGCACTCAAACTTTAAGCCAGACATTTTCTTTCAGAATACTTTATTTCATTTTCCTTGTCCTTGGCTGAGGAGATTTCTCCCTTTCAGTCTCTCAAGAACTGGTTCATCCAGGGTCATTTGCTCTCCAAGCTCTGCTTGGAGAAGTTGTGCAAGTCCCTGCCTCTTGCACACTAATCCTCAACCATTTTCCAGCAGTTCCAGAGGCTGAGATCAAGGAGAAACTTTTGAGTGAGATGTCACTAATGCACAAATAAAAATGACGTAGATGTCAAGGCTGAAGAAAGGCAAAAATATGGATGGAAGAGGAGCTAAGCCAAACCACAGGGAAGTGTATAAGGTAATCAGCTCTGACTGCCAACACTGGCCACTCAGCTTTTCCTATGGTGAGCCACAGACTGCTTGAGACTCTTCATAGCTATAACAAGGCTCCAGTCTTTCCATAATTTCCATTTCTCAACTCCCTCACATCCTTGTAAATCTATATTTACAATATTTTTTAAGAGTGTGAAAGGAACAGACAAGCAATTGATCATTAATCTCCCCTTTTACTGTCAGAAAGGAAAAGTCTTTCAACAGAGTTAATTTAATTATTTTTATGCGAGACTTAAATCCCATTAAGAGCATTATTTAGTAAAAGAAAATCTGTAGGAGTGGAGGTACTGGAAGGCAAAACTAAGCCTGTTTTCAGCTAAGCGTTCCTGTCTCTCCTGCCCTGATACTCTGCTCCTTGAACAAGGCTCACACAGCCACTGCCACCTCACTTCCAGGGATGAAAATCACACCAGCAGAAGTAAAAGAGAATGGGGAGCTTGAAAACAAAGCAGCAGAAAGTGGCTGTAATTTTTAAAGCCACATAAGAAGTCTTGGGTCCTTGATACTAAATTAATTTGCTTTAGCTGGCTGAAATCGTGGGCTACTTCTTATTTCTTATTTCTTCTAATGTGGCTGCACTGGGTACCACCTCTTTGCTGCTGTCTCAGTCAGTCAGTGAGTTTAGTAGCACATGAGCCATTCTGTCACTCAGCCCATAATGAGACACTATGTGGTATCACACAGGTGGTTGGCATTGGGCCCAAGTGGAGAAATGGCCCAAAGCAAGGTTGCCAAGAACAAGTTTAGCACCTCTGATGCTGAGAAATATTTCTAGGTGTTACAACTTTAAATTGTTTAAAAACTCAGGTACTTCTTGAGGTCAATGTATGTGTAAAAGACAACAAAGAAGCTGCAAGTTCTGGGTTGCTGGGAGTCTGGAAACACAGAGCAACAACATCCTCTGGTCTGCCAAGACAGACTTGACATGGACATCCATATCTGTATGCTTTGAACACTTGCATTGCGAGGGATGAAGCACGTGGGGAAGGCACGGGGGCAGTGGGGTAGTACGGCTGCATCCTGTTAGTATCTAGTGGCTAAGCACAGAAAAACAGAGACATAAAAAGAGAAATAATGTGTATGAGTAAATCCTTCTGGAGGGGAACAAAGAAACCTCTGCCTGGAATCTGGCCCTCATGACAAATCCTTAATCCATAATGCTTGCCTCAGCCATGTTCCAGAGCTGGGTTTATTGACCTAAAAATGCTAGGCACATGCGAGAGCGTTTAAGAGAGGCATGTGCTTCATGTCACACTTATCTTTTAGAACAGGAAAAAGGAGGAAATTTGGTTTTCCTCCATGTTTCAGTTTAAGCCAAAATCTGAAAGGAATAATAGACTAATATCTAGGTCTGCTCCTTTAGGCAGTTTTTATGCTAGATAAAATTCAAACCAGAAACTATCCTACCATAAAAACAAATGCAGAAAACTAAAAACTTTGTAGCAGAAAATGGAAAATTATGGTTGTAGACTGGATTTCCCCTTAGTTATCTGAATATTGGTATGAAAGTCATGAACAAAAAGAAATTGAGCTGTAACATTTGGAGCTGGACTGACCCTGCTGAAAGTTTTGATTTGGGCCCTGAACTTCTGGGTTGTTAGTAAAGAATATCTTGAGACTGAGAAAATCTCGCACTGAAAGAATGCATGATCAGGTCAGTGAGGGAACACTTCCTCACCAGGGCATGAAAGTTTGAATCTAGAGGTATTAACCAATTCAGACAGAGAGCTGAACTGGGATTGGGGTAATATCAAAGCAAGTTGTGTTCTCTTCAAAAACAGTTGCCAGGCTGAAGTTTCCTGCTTCACTATTTCTAATGTAAAGAAACTGGGCTGAAATACAGAGTTATTACGTTTGGTTTATTAATTTACACTGTTTGCTCAACCTCATATGTCAGGAATTTCAGAGCATCACCAGAAGTACAGATGTCAGCAGTTGGCAGCCAGTGATTTCTGGCTGCTCAGAGGTCATTTTTCTCTTGGATTCCCCTTGTGAAAGGTTTGAAATTCACCATTAAACAATATCGCATTTCATGCCTGCTTGCTACTTCAGGTCCAGGAACTAAATTTCTTCCGAATAGTGTAACAGTAAAAGTCAGAGAGGCTGTTTGCTTTTTGATGTTGAATGGTTCCCACATATGACTGCTGTGCCATAAACTGTTTGTACCTGTGATCAGATCACACACCCTAAAATAACTAACACACACGTTCTGTACACAAATGGATAAAAAACCAACCAAAAAAAAACCCCAAACAAACAAAATGTAGTTCTGTTGTTTTGGGGTTTTTTTTGTTGTTGTTTTGGGTTTTGGTGTTTGTTTGGTTTTTTGGGTTTTGTTTTTTTTTTTTGTTTTTTTTTTTTCCAAAAGGATATCAACAATTAAAAGCCAATTATTTTGGATTTCAAAGCAACATTTTGTGCTGATTTTATTTTTACTAGCTAACATTGGGTTTCTAGATACAGTCAAACCAATATTTTTATTCCTGTATTATCTCTTCATTACATTTGTGTACTTGGAGCTTAGCTTGAACTGTGTAGGACTGAACAGCAACAGTGATACCCTGTACTCCACATTTCAAGTTAGCTACAAAGTTAGGAAGTTCTGCATTTGAAGGAAGTGAATATGGCATATGAGAAGAAAGGAAACTTGGTCTTAAAGAAAATCTATTTCAGTACACACTGAATAATTTACAAAATATGAGCAATGTGGAAATGAAAGAGAAATCTCTCAGAAAGGCTACAGGTCTTGCTTGTGCTGCTCTAGTAGCAATGATAAGGCAGGAACACACAACAAAGTTATTCAACTTTGGCATAGAAAAAAAAAAAAAAGAAGAAAAATTGTGTTGTTAGTGGAAGACATGCTGCCTTTCCTAAATAGCTGCTACTGAAAAATTCAGCCTTGCAAGGAGATCACACTGGATGTCAGTGCCACACAAATTCACTTTCTTATCCTGGGGCAAGGGAGACTGAAGGATGAGAGGGTTACACTGAGCATAAGGCAGATCTGCAAAAACCTCCTGTGTTTGACCAGCAGCTGTGCCACCCCTTTTGTTTTGGAAATAAACTACTCAGCTGGGACCAAATCATGCAGTTCATTCAATAGTTCTTTTAGAAACACACGTTTAAACTGCCTTGCACACAGAGGTACGTTTTAAGTGTACATGTAGAATCATAGAATCATAGAATAGTTAGGGTTGGAAAGGACCTTAAGATCGTCTAGTTCCAACCCCCTGCCATGGACAGGGACACCTCACACTAAACCATGTCACCCAAGGCCTCATCCAACCTGGCCTTGAACACCGCCAAGGATGGAGCATTCACAACCTCCCTGGGCAACCCATTCCAGTGCCTCACCACCCTAACAGTAAAGAACTTCTTCCTTATATCCAGTCTAAACTTCCCCTGTTTAAGTTTGAACCCGTTCCCCCTTGTCCTGTCGCTACAGTCCCTGACGCATAGTCCATCCCCAGCATCCTTGTAGGCCCCCTTCAGATACTGGAAGGCCGCTATGAGGTCTCCATGCAGCCTTCTCTTCTCCAGGCTGAACAGCCCCAACTTTCTCACCCTGTCTTCATACAGGAGGTGCTCCACTCCCCTGATCATCCTCGTGGCCCTCCTCTGGACTTGTTCCAACAGTTCCATGTCCTTTTTATGTTGAGGACACCAGAACTGCACACAATACTCCAAGTGAGGTCTCAGGAGAGCAGAGTAGAGGGGCAGGATCACCTCCTTTGACCTGCTGGTCACACTTCTTTTGACGCAGCCCAGGATGCGGTTGGCTTTCTGGGCTGCAAGTGCACACTGAAGCTGGCTCATGTTCATTTTCTCATCGACCAACACCCCCAAGTCCTTCTCTGCAGGGCTGCTCTGAATCTCTTCTCTGCCCAACCTGTAGCTGTGCCTGGGATTGCTCTGACCCATATAGTATCTTTCACTTTAAAACAAACATGGAGCTTTTATTGTGCAAAATATTATTTTACTGCCATTGTAACTACAGCGCAAAGTTTAAATGTCTTATCCTAAACATGAAGTATGTCTGTGTGTCTAACTATGCAGGAATGACTCTCAGCTTGCAACATAAAGTTCTTTTTACACTGAAAATCTATGAACAAAACACCTGTTGACCATCCAGAGGTTTGTGATTTCACCCAGAAAGAAATTTAATAGAGACATGTCATCTGTTCTGGAGACATATATTTTAAACAGCAACATTATAATTATGAAATTGATAATTTTTCTAAAAGACAAGAAAATCCATGGCCACTTTTCTAACATTTAACTGAAGAGCTCATTATGCAGATGAACTTGATAATATGGTGTTATGCACTGATCATCTGAGATATTGCTGATGAGCATATTCTACTATCAACAATAATTAATCAGTGAGCCTAAAAATGTTAGTATACAGTGAGTTTCACCTCCAATAAATCAAGCTGTATAAAAACGTAAACATACAAGAGAATGTTTATAGATGGAAATTCTGACCTAAGGCTTTAAACAGACTCAGACCACCGGAGTTTTGTCCTCTTGTGATTCACATGCCCTCTGCAAACAGTTGCCTGCATGGCACTGGTGACTTCTCAGAGCAAATTGTGAGCAAAGCCCTTTGGGCAGGAATCTGCAGCAAGGAAAGTGACATTCAACTTGGCAATGATGCATCATGTCAGAGAGTGAATTTTTTGATTCAAAAGGGCAATGCTGCTCAGTAGTTGCCCTGATAACTTCCTGTCACAGTAATAAACATTTGTGAGTGGCTCTACAGAAAAATGCCTGTGGTTTGTTTCTTAGCAGCAGCACTCATCCAGCAGAAATTTCTAACTGTAAGGACAACAGAAGTAATGGAGCTTTTTTTGTACAGCTATTAGATGGGCACCACAGATGAATGGAAGAGGAAAATTAGAGAAAAGCCTGTAACAACTGACTAAACTAAGGTGGTGAAGTCAGTGAGGAAAGAGCTTCCACCCAAGCACCATAAAGCAGTTTTGCAATTTAAACAATACAAAGTGCACAAAACATCAACAAATGATTGTGCGGGGTTTTTTTTTTTTCCCAAACTTCCGTTGCAGTGAGACAATCCCCCTGAAGGAGGTGGCAAGCTCAGGGTTTCAGCCCTTCAGCATTGCGTTAATGGGAAAAGAAAGGAAAGGAAAGGTGAGACGCAGCTGACAAATCTATTTAAAACATCGTTACAACTTTACTTCAAAATACTGTTTTGCATTTTAAGAAAGTATGTATTTGTGTTTCCCACTGAAGCACAGCTTATACAGCGTGCTTCCAGACACACTTCCATCAAAGCAAATGAACTCAAAGCACAAAAAAATCAATCTGAGAGATTTACTAATTTGAGGTACACTTTGAGGTGACTTCTGAGACACAAGTGCCCACTGTGCTCTTCTGTCAGAGCTCCTCAATTCAAAAGAAGAGATATGGTAGAAGGATATTGATTTAAACCACCAGCTAGTTTGGAAAGCTTCATACTACTTTATGGATGTATGTGAGTTAACAACAGTAAAGGCGATTTGCTTGAATTGGTCTTTTATACACAGACTCTCCCACAGAAAGCTTATATACCACTGTGAAGATCTTAGTCTTAGCCCAGCAAATCAAAAAGACAATCTGAGTTTTAAAATATATGCTCTCTAATAATAAAAACTAGGGATAGTATAGGAACTTCCTCCTCTGTGTAAGCATGCAGCTTTTAGTGAGCTACTTTAAAGGCTCAGTAGGCTGGAGTTCAAAACAGTCAGCTCATTGCTGACATTATGAATGACAACTAAACAGTGGTGAGGTGGTATAACAAGTATATATGTATACATATTAAATCAAATATACAAGCTATATTCCTATGAATATGCTGCTGTTGACGAATATTTGTGCTTCATAGGGTTTTATACATGTGACGTTACATAATAGAAATGGGTATAAATAAATATAAAATAAAATAATATCTATAAAAATCTATTTAAAATACCATTAAAAAGAAAAGAAAAAGGAAATTCCCTGGATAACAGGCTGCCTCAGTGCATAGAGAAAATGTATTTTTTCTTACTGGGCCTTTCGGTCTATTAATGAAAATTTTCATGTTAAGTATCTCACCACACTGCAAAGATCACAAAAACCATTCCCATCAACTCTGGCTGAGGGAAGAAGCAAACCTGGATTTGTTACATGGGCAGCAGTCTCAGGTGGAGGTGCAGGGGGCCTTGCTCTGGCTGTGGGAGCCGAGGAGTAAGCTGGGACAGGGCTGCAGTGCCACTGGCCAGCCGAAATCACCAGCTAATCTTTTTGCTCTGGCAGAACTTTGTGTCCTTTGGTCTGCTTATAGAAACATGGATCGGTGACTGACAGAGTCTGTAAAGCTGTTTACATCACTTTTACAACTTTGATTTTTTTAATGGAAATGGCATATTCTGTCATTTCAGTTGAAATAGCTCAAACATTTACTTTGGAAAGAAATCATAAGAAGCCAGAGCTGCCACTGAAATGCAACAAAGATAAACATTAGTTTATGCTAAGTAATTGATAAGGCATATAAAAAATTTCAAACAAAAAATATATCTTGTAAGCCTGAGGTAATTTCTTTTATTTCTCTGCCATGAATTCCCTCTTTATCCTTTGCACAGGGAGAGAACAAGTAGTTTCATTTTGGTTTCTGGCACAACATACATGTTATAAACGCTACTTTTTTATGGCCTCTTCAGCTCATTAAGGTATCAAACATTTCACTCAACTCCATTCTGTGTAGGATGCTAGGCACTGCTGAACATAGGATACTTGGCAGAGGCTTCTCATCTTCTACTTGCAAAACCTCAAAAGAGAAGTTTGCCTTTGAAGGTTTTGCCTACTTGCTGTAGGACCACTCTTTCCTATGGTAATCCCATTTCCAACCAAAAAGCCTAACTAGAAAACTTTGGTTTGACCCATGTAATTCTTGGAGACAGAGATTGTGTAACCTTATGTCAGGGGGAAAACCCCAAACTCTTTGATTAATCTGATACCTGTGTCAGCAAATAGGTGGGTTTTTGCTTTTTCAGAAGCTGTCTACTGTGGAAAGCATAGCTCTAAATCAAGCTGTGAAGTTGCAAGTTTCCTTGTTCCTTATGCATTTAGAAAAGAGCAAGTAAGGAAGCTGGATTCAACTCTAACCTTTAGAAAAATCTAGCAAGAGTTTCATCACAGTGAGACACTTTTTTACAGCCATGGCCAAACATCGAAATGATGATATTGGAATCCATGCTTAATGGACAAATATGAATTAAAATTTGGATCGGTATTCTGTATTTTTTGAGAGAAAGCTTTTATTAGGCTGTTAACAACTAAGTTTCAAATACCCCTAGTTTGGAATTGAGTAATGGTACTTCATACATTGCCAAAAGCTGGGGAAAGTGGTTGGTCTTTGCATGTACTATGGAGATATCCATGAAGACAAGGTTTTTGAATGAGCTTGTTCCTGAAACCCAACAGGGAACCCTTAGGTGGCCCATACTAGAGACTAAAGCACCATAATGTTGCCAGAATAAAATTCACAAGTCAGCTCACTTGAAGTAAATTCACCGTGGGTGTCCCTATTCACTTACTCATGCAAACTGTTATTCTGGTGTTTTGTGCCAGAGATCTGATCCACTGTTCATACTGTGGACGTCAGTATGAGGAATCCCAGTCTGTGAAGAGTGAACTGCGGTTACCCAAAGAAAAAGAAAACACTGTGGAATTATGTGGGATCATGTGAAAGCATTCAAACAGTATAATTGGTTAGGAAACCTGATTAACTAATTATTCTTCTTCATTCTGCTTAGCCTTTAGAAGAAATTTATCAATTTCTCCCCATACCATCTCTTCTTCTTTCTTACATCTCCGCCCCCAACTCTTTTCAAAGCCATTTCATTCTTCTTTTTTTCAAACACTTTAAGCTTTACTCTTTCTGCAACATGACAAACTGGTTTGATTGACTGAATATCAACTTATTTTTATGCTTCTGTATATTCTTCTGTTGAAGATTACTGAGGATCTACCCTGTTGTTATGTTATGATATGTTGTATCTATACTTAGATTTTTTGCTTTTATAGTATTTGAATGTCCTGTCAAAAAAAATCAGTTTTGTAAGAAATAACAGTTATTCAGAATTAATAGAAAATTACTGGCAGGTAAACACTCCACTAATTAAAATTAAGATATTTTTGTTGAATAAGGGGAAAGTTTGTGCAATTTGTCTTCAGAGAGTTTGCCATGAGGTTTTTGCCCATATGTTGAGTATGGAGCCTTTGGATATTTGATTTCTGAACATGTTCAAAAGCTGAGGTTTCTACAGGATTTTTTAATTTAAAGAATAAAACCTAAGGCTCTTTTTGTGCTGATCACTGTCTTTCAGAACACACCGAGCATTAAGAAACTTCTATTTAAAACATTATGTCTGTGAAATCTGAAGAAATGGATTTAAATAATGTTCACAGGAAAGACTCATTACAAATGGAGTTTTACCAAGTTAAAGATCACGTTAATAAAAGCGAAACTACATGAGATGGGAACATTTTGCTGTCCCATTCTTAGAGTGCTAATAGAAGAATAGCAATAGAAAAATAGATGTTAAAATAAGAAGATGAGAAGTTTTGTTTGCTCTCAAATTGGTGCATAGATTGATGTAAATTTACAGAAAATAATATACTCTCCTCAAAAGCTATGAAAAAGCTGTGCTATAATAATTATGCCTCTTGCCTAATAGTTAACATTTTTCTATTTTACAGACAGTCAAGATATGTGGTTACTTCTCATTTATCACATTAATATTACTGTTTTTTCAGAGCCTTTTCTCTGGCTCCATACATGCTCTAGATACTGCAGCTCCCAGTACTTAGAAATGATTTACACAGAATACACAATGCTTCATTTATATATAAAAATTATACAAATGCACTGGACTATGAATTGGGAAAACAGAGTCAGCTTTATGTAGTACATTTTCCAGTTTCCATAGTATTTTCCTAATTCTGTCAAGTTAATTCATGTACTGCTAGACACTTGACTTTTAAACAGACTCTGATTGTTGGTTCAAGAGAATTACAATTAATGTTATTTGTTCGCCTTCATTATTACACATTTGTAAATGGTAATAGCCATCCTTCACCAAAGAAAAATAGTTTCCTACAACAGGAGTGCCCTGGTTCTTTTCCTCAAAGCTGTGTGCTTTCTTTCACGAACAGTACCCTCATAAAACTTAACCATAAGGGGAAATCGAGAAGACATACCATAAAATTTCTTAGACTGATCCTGACAGTATTCTGACAATAGCAGTACTATTGTAAGTACTACAACAATACTGTTGCTGATACAGAACTTTTTTCCCAGTCATATCTTTTTACCAATCCTTTCCTACTCTTCTGTTTCACCTCTCACCAGACTTTGTGACTGCACTGGACTTTATATTGCTGCCAAATGGTATTTCAGTTTAAATCATTGAAATAGCCTAAGATTTGACCATACCAGCTATGCTGAAAAATACTGGAGGCTGTGCTCTGCTGGGATAAATAATCACTGAAACCTGCATCCTGGTATATGAAGCAACAACCGGTGAAGGTCTTGGCAGCTGTCAGGCTCCAAAAGAAAAATTTGGAAGCATATCCAAACTACTGTTAACAGAGACCAAACATTTTCCAGCTTCTCCTAGGTGATTATTAGAAAGCTGACATCTCCCTGAGTATTTCTGAATTCTCTTCCTTCTCTCATACAGCTGGGAATATCAGGATGTTCATCTGGCCACCAGAATCAAAGCACCACAGCCTGAACATCATCAGGACCCCAATATTCTCCTTTCCCTTCTCCAAAATGTCCTCATTCTGCTTGCATCCACTACTTGCACACAGTAAGTTTGGTAAAAGGAGGGTCAAAATCTGTAGAATAATTTTACTTTCAGGAAAGCATAAACAGGATGCTGATAAACAAGACTTGAGCTTGACTTTGAGAATGGCAGTTGACCTTTAGACTAGTTATTTTAAGATGATCTTCCTGGTGATTGGTTATTTTAACATGATCTCCCTGATCTTTTAACATGATCTAGTTATTTTAACATTATCTTGAAGCTGAGCGTAATAATAAATGCTGCATACTTATATTTCATAGAATCATAGAATCATAGAATAGTTAGGGTTGGAAAGGACCTGAAGATCATCTTCTAGTTCCAACCCCCTGCCATGGGCAGGAACACTTCCCACCCAAGGCCTCATCCAACCTGGCCTTGAACACCACCAAGGATGGACCATTCACAACCTCCCTGGGCAACCCATTCCAGTGCCTCACCACCCTCACAGTAAAGAATTTCTTCCTTATATCCAGTCTAAACTTCCCCTGTTTAAGTTTGAACCCGTTCCCCCTTGTCCTGTCACTACAGTCCCTGATGAATAGTCCATCCCCAGCATCCTTGTAGGCTCCCTTCAGATACTGAAAGGCTGCTATGAGGTCTCCACGCAGCCTTCTCTTCTCCAGGCTGAGCAGCCCCAACTTTCTCAGCCTATCTTCATACAGGAGGTGCTCCACTCCCCTGATCATCCTCGTGGCCCTCCTCTGGACTTGTTCCAACAGTTCCATGTCCTTTTTATGTTGAGGACACCAGAACTGCACACAATACTCCAAGTGAGGTCTCAGGAGAGCAGAGTAGAGGGGCAGGATCACCTCCTTCGACCATCACGCTCCTTTTGATGCAGCCCAGGATACAGTTGGCTTTCTGTGTTTAATGTCTTCACCTGGTGCATATGATCTTTCATGATGACCATGAGCAGTCTCAAGCTCACCCATCGGGCATTCCTGGTACTGTGAACTCCATGGGATGGGGCAGCTAACATCGCACTTCCCTTTCACTTGGCTTCCTGTGACTGCAGCCAAGGAGAAGGCCTGTCCCATAAACAGAAACATGCATCAGATACAATGAACAGTTCCACAGCTACATTTTCAATACATAAAAATATTAATATTAGTTTTATTTACATTTTTGGATTTTCACAGCTTGCATTTGTAATTATGACCTTTGAGTTTGGCATTTCCTGGCAGTTAATGACCTGTGAAACTCAGGCCTGGTGGTGTCACCATACCTTTTACCCCAGCTAGTCATTAGCAGTTAGGAAATGCCCTCCCCAGTGGTCATTACTCCTTAATTATGTTCATTGATTCCACCTGTGAAATGCACCCTGGGTGCATTTTAAAAGATTACAGGAGTATGGAGCTGAAAATATTAATGATGACCTTTTTTTCTCTTTAATGGGTGCTGTATGATATTTGCACTTTTAGAGTTAAGGCTATTTCAACTTTTTTCCATTATATAATTCTCCTCCCTCAACGGGTTATAACTGTGCAATAAAAATTCACTCAGTTTGAAACTTGGCAAACAAGGCTTTAAGTTGGAAAAAAAAGTCACTAAAGCCAAGTTGGAGTTTAAAGAGTGTAAAATGTAAAGGAAATAAAATTTTCTTAAATACATTTTTGTGCTTATGTAAATGAAAACCAGATTAATTCTTTATATTTATTGAACTTTGATTGCCATACACAAAGTAAACTCACTGTTGAGTGTGTTTTCATTGGTCTGAAAGTACAGGCATGTTATATATATCACTTATTGTCAGACTATGGAATGGGGAAAGGTAGCACCTAGGAGAGAAAAATAGTCATATGAATAATTAATTTGAATTTGAAATAAAGCTCAGAATATGAGGTTTTCCCAAGATTGTCTACTTGAGTAAAAAGGCACAGCCTTTGTTTAAATGAAATGCAATCTGTCTCCATGTCTCAAAAAACTATGGGGCCTCTTTTCCTCCCAGAAATGCACTATGAATGACATATCAAATTTTTATCTGATTTTTATTCACACTAGAACATACAGGTTCTACCTGAAGCAAGATGCTCTAATACATCTTTTCATTGCTTTAGAAACAGTTGAGAAATTGGTGATATAGACCACAAACCAGTCAGCACTTCCTTATTCAACAAACCTCTTATCAATGCCATGTAAAATAGATGAATTAGTTTTATCATTGTAATCTCAGTGAGGGAAGGTGCTCTTAACAGAAAGCATATGACAATGCCCAGAATTTGGGCATTCGGTTGTGTGGAACAGCTAATATTTTTTCAAAGCCAAGTAGATGAAAAGAATCTCAGTTCTCAAACACATTAAAGATGTCAGGGGGGTTAGAACTAGATGATCTTAAGGTCTTTTCCAACCCTAACTATTCTATGATTCTGATCCTATGTGTCATTTGATATCTTTACACAGTCTGTTTTGTGATTCTTTCCCATTTAAGTACAGGAGCTATGAGCTCTGGAGTCAGAGCATTTAGTTCTATCTTCACATATGAAGATGTCTTCACATATGAAGAGTAGAAATGACTGAGAAGGAAGATAAGAAACATAAGCAGAAAGCCAGGATTTAAAGTGAACACAAAGGTGTCGAGTCCAGAATTATTTGTCTTTTGAAAGATGCTCTGATCTCTCTTCTTAGTGGAACAAGTGCTCCTCTGTCCAGTCAATTACCAATATTTTATTTAGGATCCTCTCTTCTTTTCAGAGCAAAGAGGCTTTTCAGCACTCTGCACTTTATTGCTCAGCCAGGCCAGAAGTCAGTTTCTGGGGCTGAGCGACCTTAACCTATTCCTACTTTCAATTAGGAGATTAACTGCAAATATACCTGAAATTTGTGACTTCATTCATTACACCATGAGCAAAGATGAGTAAAATCTGAACAGCCAATTTTCCTTTCCCCCGGTCTCAGCCTTAGCAAGCACTTACAGTTTTATACAAGGAAACAACCTTCTCTTTTTTTTGTTCTTACAGTTGGTGACAAATGTCACTGGGATGCTGAAAGCTGGAAAAAAACATGGGAAGGAGAGAGCAGCAAAATAACTACTACTCTAGCTACCATTTATTCCTGTACTGAAGAAGGCTTTTTGCACCCAGTCATTTGTTTGCCTTTATCACATTATCAACTCTCTAAAGGAGCTGTGGTCATATGGCACTTTCAATCAAAGTACTTGAAATTTGGGAATCTGAAGAAGACTTCCTCAATGCAGTTGCATTATGCATTTCCTCTTCAAAACAATAAGCCTTTACAAAACACCAATGTAGAACTGAAAACTACTGCTTAATGGTTAGAATAAAGGTCCAAGAATCACAGTTCCTGATTTTTATTGTTCATGTTACCGCAGTTGTTCTCTGGCTTTGGCAATTCATTTACTTAGTTTCTCCTGGTTTCTACCTTTATACTTTATACTGATGTAAGATGTGTCATATATCTAATACATATTATGTAGCATACCTTACCTATTTTATAAAATATAAAATAAATAAATGTTCAAGGTAGCCATTGTAAAGAACTCCAAAGACCTTCAGCAGAGGCACATGTATGCTAATGATCCAAAACACATTTAATAATCACAATTTCAATATTTCAAGCGATGTATTTCAATATATTGTGTGCCATTGATAATGGAGAATTAAAGGAGTACAATAAATTTACACAAGAATTATAAACTGATATAGATATTTAGTGCTGCACCAAGAATAAGTTGGTGGAGTATAGTCTGTACTGTACTTCCAAGATTAGCAATCATGAGAAAGTAGAAAACTTATTCCAATTTGTACTGTTTCCCACAACAGTCTGACACAAAATATGTTAGGAGAACTTTGGAAAGTCCCTCATATAATAAAATATTCAGTTTACAAAGCAGAAAGTGTGCCCCTTTTTCTTCCATATATATACTATAACAGGCACTTGTGTCAAAAAATACATTTTGAACACAGAGAAAACACAGATTACAGCATAATTATGATGTAATTGATTGAAAGCCACCATGGCTGTTTTCTGTTGCAAGCCATATAAAAGGGTTTTGACTATTTTAAGTTCAGGGTGAAATGAAGTGAGAGGAAGCCTCCACAGATTTAACTTTGCTGGAAGTCACATGAGCAAATGAAATGAGATCAACTTGTAAAGTAAAGGCAAGCTGTAGCTGGAAAGATTTCTTCATGGCTGCTGCATTACTAAGCTCAGAGGACAACTAAAGCAATGTAGACCATTATTATGTAGTTAGTGGGCTGAATACGTTGCCCTTATTTTCTACTGTCCACTCTTATGTAAGTTAATAATGTATAGATGGTAGCTCATTTGCTGATCAACATAGCAACATAACCCTTAAACGTACAAAATACCAACACAGAAATTAATACTGTTCCCAATGAGTCCTGTACATCTGGGTGTTTCTAGAACAAACAAGGAATTTTTCCAGGCAGAAGTATTAGAAATCACTTACAAATGTGTTGCATCGATCCAAAACATTTATAATCATTTGACTTACTTTATTTTTGGGCACAGGGTTTCCATTTGCACATGCACACAGGCAGACAGATCCTCCCCATCTCCCTTTCCCTCATTTTCTTATAAAAGCAGTTGCTATTTCCTGACTGGCTTTCTTCCAAATTTGTGAACTAATTTAATTTGGCACCTTTTAACTCATTCCATTATGCCCACCATAGACCTAGCCTAGACAAAAAAAAACAACCAAAACTCCAAACAACAAAAACCTAAAGGAGCCAGGGAGCCAAGTATATCAATTCTGGCATATAAAACATATAGGGCTACCAAAGACTTTACATACTGTGTGCAATGCATTTCCACAGAATCAAAGGTGTAAGATAGAAACAGTATGTCTGTGCTTGCAGGCTTTGGCTGTACTTGCTTGCAGACTTCCCAACCGGAGCCCAGCACCTACATGTCACCTACATGACGGTGCTGCTTTCATGCCCCAAGTTAGCATCTGTGTGCAACCCTCTTTGGAGCTGCCTCCAGTCTTTCCAAGTGTCATTATGTGGGGCAGAGAAATCTCCCGTCTCAGGAGCCTGTCCACCCTGTTACAGGATGCTGCCACCCTCCCGTGTGAATGAATAGATGGAAAATCCTGGGACTTTCTGGAGGCTTTCATATGTCCTTGCTCAGGACAGGCACTGTGGGGACAGAAAGGCATCCACACTGCCCAGCAGGTGACAATTCCCCGCTAGCAGCAGAGAGGAAACTACAAACCAAGTGTGATGGTCACAGCTGGGCTCCCATGCTGGTGTTGAGTCAGCACAGCTGTGTGCTCCACCACCTCCCCAACCACAGTCCAGCTGTATGGGTAAAGTGTCCCAGTGCTGAGGAAACGTGCAGCTGCCATGAGCAGCCATGGTATTTCTTTCCCAGGAGTTCTTAGAACAGCTCAGAACAGTCCTTCAAAAGGTGCAAAGCATTTAGTAAGTGGTACAAACAGTCTGAATTTGCAATATCTCTTTCCCTATTTCACTAGAAAACCAAGTTCTTTACAAAGGCATTAAATAGTAAGACTTTTTTTGTTGTAAAAAACCCAGACTAAAGAGAAGTTTTACTGCAAAGTGTAGGTTTCTCATAGTCTTAGGCAGAAAATAACTCATCTTCTCTGTCTTGGCTATGTGAAAACACCTCAAAAGAAATACTCAAAATACCAAAATTAGATCAACACAATCGCATCCCCTTTAACATCTGAAGGATCAGGATCCCTCATGCAACGATTTATGTGACATGATATGCATAAGTTGCTATATACACCACCAGAGAATAATCAGTGTGACAATTTTCTGTACTATTTCCAGATAGAATAAACTTAAATAAAAGATATTTAAATAAAAACAATCCAGAAAGTCCAGATCTATGACTCAAGTCATAATTCCTCTGCCCAAGACTGCCATTTCAATCCCCATTCCCATAACATGAAGACAACAGCAGACATTTATATCCTGCCTATACCAGCCTGGAAGGGGAATATTTGAACATCCTCAGATCCTCACACCCTCTGTTGCACATGCTGCATTCCCTCCAGCCTAGCTCACAGCATCCTTGCTGCCAGGACTGCCATGAAGAGCTGTCTTTCTGGGCAGGCAGTCCCTAACCAAGGCACAGGGGTCAGCATGCTTGTGCCAGCTCAGACCTCAGCTTGTCTACGGCAGAGATCCCCACGGAATACAGTCATGATCCTTGCAGGGATAAATGGGGTCATGCAGACTGTGATATTGCAGAGTAGGGGTCTGAAAGAAGGACAGCCAAGGTGGAAGGGGCCTTGGTTATTCGTACTGAACAAGCATGCATGTGAGAATAGAAGTCATCTGCCAGGTTGGTGCAAGGATATATTGTGTGGCACCTCTCTGGACATGGCATCTCACATGGTTCACAAGAAGGATGTGGGAGAGTAACACAGGTAAAGTAAGCAAGGAGCTAAAAATGCAGTGGGTACACAGTCAAAAAGCTTTTCCACATGTGCAGAGAAGTTGTGAACCTGATTATACGGATTGTGTTTGGTTTCTCAGAGTATCTACAGTTCTGCACTTTGGATCAGGAGCGGAATTATTTAATATGAGACGTGACAAATTCAGGAGTCATAACTGAGGTGGCAGAAATGACTGATTCACCCAGCAGAGAGTGAGGCTTACATGAAATTATACTTGAGCTCCCACTGGGATGAGACAGGGAAGGCGCACATGACTGGAGAGAAGGTCACATTCTTCTGATGTTCTGTGATGAGATTATCTTGTATAAACAGTCACTTGAAATTCATCTCTGCATGTTGTCTCAGTTAGTCTTGTCAGAAGTGGTGTGTGAACCAACACAGTGATACTGTACAGGACTTTCACATTTTCACAGTTCCAAAAAGTCCCCCTCTCCAATAGGACCAACTCCCTAGTGCATTAAATTGTTGTCACAGTGAACTAATAAAAAATCAAAATAAAACTCCCTAAACCATTACTGCCTTGCAACCAGAATTTTTGCAGAGTTACCTATCAACATCATGGCTGAAAAAACATGGAAGATTTTTCTTTTTCTCCTCAATACAGTGCTAAAGAGAAAGCAAGCTGGATTCTAGTTCACAGCTCAGAGCAGCGACATGCTTTTTGGGAATGGTCTATCCATGCTCACCTCACCTGTCAAAGGGAAAGCCATCTTTTCTTCGACCTGACAGGAGTGTTAATCTTTCTTAAAATAAGGTTCTCTTTCTGTTTCATGAAAACGGCAACTGCAAATTATTTTCATGAACTCATAATAACACAGCAAACAGGTGAAAAGTCTCAGGAAAGACAATGCAGTCTCTCAGACAAAACATGCTCCTACTTAAAATATCAAGAGAATGAGAGCATGTTGTTAACAGTAGGAGCATAGGAAAATGGTTTTACACACACAGAGGAAAGAAAGAATGCAACCTTCTGTCCAATATTCTATGATTCTATGAAATATAGTACTGACACTTTTAGTTACAGCGTGTAACTGAAAGTGAACACTTTGCAGATTGTTCCCTGTATTTTTTCAAAAGCTTGATTGAGCTTTTTTCTCAGATCAGCAGCCATTGAATCTTAAGCTTGTGTGGGATATCGAAGAGGGGAGTTATATACCTACTTGAAGAAACCCAAACCAAACTGAAATCTCATGACATGTCGACTGCCTTACCAAAAAGAGTGCACAAATATTTTTCTTTTTTGTGTGTGTGTATATCTGTAACTTTCAAATTCACATAAAGGAGACGCTATTTAGGGAATGTCACATAAAGCTTACAGAATTTACAGATTTGCTTTCATCAGGAACGTTTCATCTGAAAAACAGACTAAGTAGGAGAAAACTCAAGAGAATCCCTAAATAATGTTTTCATTAGAAAATGGTGTTGGGAAACGGTTAATTAACCCCACTAACACCTTTGTCAGCAGTTTTTCTCTTTACCTACACTTATATCCCTCTGTTTTAGCAACACAACATTCTTAAACTTGGAAAAGAAACTTAAATTCTGAAATCTTGTTTTGATAAAACAAACCCCACGTATGTCTTGAGCATCTTTTCCAGTCACCAGCTCAGTCACCTGAGTCCACTGTAATCAACTCCTGTTAATACCAGTGGCTCTAATTTGAATGTTGTCATTAGGACAACTTTGATTTTGATCCTTAAATTTAATGTGAATTGGATAAAGTAATAAAATAGTTACAAGAAGTATACTGTTAAAGTAATATGCTACTACAGTGCTATTATTTAATAGTTGCAAATTATAACTTGTAAGACTGTGAAATACAGAGATGGCTCCCAATAAAGTTGATAGAGGTTATAAATAAATAAGTGCTCATCTATATACAAGTATACAAACAAAAAACCCTTCTCTCTTTCCTTCACTTGTCAAATTTAAATTGTTTGCAGCCTTCAAGACTTTGCAATACCTTCTTTCCAAAGAAAAGCTTCTTTACACAATACTTCAATATTGCTGTATGACTAATGAAACCACTTCACCACTGTTCCCATACAATAAGTTTAAACTGGATTTCATATGCATTTCTCTGTCTTTGTATTTCAAGTATTACTAGGAATCAGTAAAATGAAAACTGAAAATAAACTTGAAAATTATTCCTTTCTCCTTCACTTTATGTTGAAACTGCTTCTTTTTATTTTTTTTTTTTTTTTTACCCAGAAACAATTCTGCTTGAAATATGCAGAGTGCAAGGCTGTTTTCAATCCAGACAGAAGCTTTGGGGGAATTCTCTGCAGTTACTGAGGTCTGATAGTGCTGGCAAACAAACCTCAAGAGCAGCTGCAAAAATTACTAAAGCAAAATGAGGCAATGCACAATAAAATTTGAAGTCAAATATCTCCCCAAATTGTAGAAGCTGAGATGGAGGCAGCAATTTACACAAACCTCCTCCAAACTCGTGCTAAGAAACCTGTGAGTGTATTGCAGTGGAGCTGGCTCGAGCTGGTAAGGAACCAGAGGGAGATGAGAGACATGACACTATGAAAGTGCAGCAGGGCATGCATGGTCGCTTTTCTCTCTAGTCTGAGCATAGTCTCAAGGTGTTCAGTTACAGAAAAAAGGTGACGAATCTTCAGAGGGAACAGACTATGATGAGAGCCATAAATCTATTTAGATTAACTGAAATTCTCACCATTTGGCTTCAAGCAGAAGATCTAAATATTTTTTCTTGCAACTAATCTGTTTTGACTCTATGAAAAACATTTTCATTGCAATAAAGTTATTAAAGTCTTAGCCCTTACTGTTTTGTAGTTAATATAGGAACTTTTTTCTCTCTGCTTGCTGGTTTCTCTGCAATAAATTTCTCTGCACAGGTCGGCTCCTCACTGTCATTCTCTTATTACTTCATTTAAGAGAATAATATATTTTAAACCTCAAACCAAACATAGAATTGAAGAATAGAGGTTAAGGAATAGAATAAAAAGAAAACAGACCTTCAAACAGACCTTCACCTTTCATTATGCTTTTCTTAAGTATCTGCTTTATTAAACTTACTCACTGTTTTATTCTGGTTTATTAAAAACTATCAATGTTTAGCTTATGCTATTTTTAAAGCAGTCTGTACTGTGTAGCATTTAATAGGCTGTCTACAGATAAGTTACTTTTTTTAAAAAAAGAAAAAAGGAAACAAATTCAGAATGCTACAAGACATCCATTTCTATAAAGCATTTAATATTCACATAAGCTTGGCTAATATCATATCAAGTTAATTTTATAAATCAAAATCTGAAGTGTGGTTATTGCATCTACTCATTGAAGATGTAATCTTGTTCCCTATTAGAAATCTTAGCACAGATTGACACATCACTGTTTAACCACGTTCTTTATCTGTATAAAAATCTCTTTGTACTGTCAAAATCTTGTAAAGACACACCTGTCAGTAGTGACCTGATTTTCTGTTCTAGCCCTAAAATCTCAGCTGATGTACTAAGAATCGCTTATACTCAGCTCAATTATTACCATTCACTGCAACCAATGGAAATTTTGTTGACAATTTAGATGAGAGCAGGGTTGGTGTATAGGGAATTTAGAAGTCGGGTCCAGTAGAAGCTACTGCATTTCAAATGTTACCTCTCACCCATTGTTCTCATGGTGTTCACAGGGGTGTTGCCAGAATAAGGGACATGATTTTGGCAATCAAGTGTTATTAGGTCTGAAACAGCGTAATTGTAGCATCTATACTGCATCATCATTTTCAGAAACAGGGAATTGGGTATGAATCATGTGCATCTCTTATTTGGTATTGGTTTTGCTTTTTTCTTTGTACGATACAATTTGGAAAGCTACGGCAAGAGACTTAATGCCTCAATTTAGCCAGGAAAGTTCTGGTTTCTGTGGTCCTTATAAAAAGAAGACAATACTTAACACATGATAACAGCAGCTATATATGATACAAAGAGATCTTTCTCAGCTCTGAACAGCCAGCATTTACAACTCAAAAAACAACAGCACAGGATAAATGTATCTCTCTAAACACAGGGCACCTGTGGCTGTAACATGCTGTAAGGCATGACTCTCCTGCAACCTGGCCAAACACGCAGAGCAATTTTTGAAATCAGTGTCCCTTCCCAAGAGATGTCCCTCTACAGCAGTGGCAGCCTCAGCTGAAATCTCTATCTAGAAGCCAGGGAGCCCCTCTGAGATCACATCTGAGACAAGTCCCTTTACCCCCACCCCGCTGTGTCTCCAATGTCACTGCAGCTCCAGCCTGCTCACAGACTCCCAGGAGCCAGGACCGCAAAGAGCATCACTTGGTTCTCTGCAGCCACCCTAGCTTCACCCCAGCCACAGCCATTTCATTGACAGCTGGTTTCCCAGCTCCTGAGGGTGATCAGCAGACCATACAGTCCTTAAAGGGTGGGTGGCTCACAGCCCACATGCTTTCTCCCTTCCCAGCCTGACCTAATGCTTGGTTGCGTTCAGCACCTCATGTCTGTTTGGCAGGACTCCTCAGTCACACTGTGGAGCTTCACCAAGGCCGAAGGGCACTGAGTTTAGTGAAAGCCATCTGAGGAACCCCTCTGCAGCCAACAGCAAGGGCCAACACTGTCTTCAGGGACAGCCGAGAGCTCGTTGCAGGCGGCACTGTAATGTATACATCCCATTGCGTTGTCCTTTCTTGTGACTAAGCCTTATGGAGCACAGCTAGCTGAAAATCTATTTCCCTCCCCTGTGAAAATATATTGGTATTTTGCAAAAACAAACAAAAACCCCCAAACTTTGATCCATGTCAGAATGAAAAGTGGACATTTTTAAATTCCCAGTAGATAAAGTCATGTTTCAGCAAAACCAGATTTCTGGACCTCACAAGTTGCCACACAGCAGAACTGTTGTTGCCCTTCAGTCAGCTTTAATTATGAACTTATTGGGTGAGTTTTTGCTTCAGACATTTCTGTGAATAGTCTTGGACTAGAAAGTTGTGGCCAAACTTCTTAATTTGAAAAACTGCTCCTGCCTTTATTCTAAAATGTATTGCACAACTTTTTGGAAAACCCTGGAAAGCAGGTAAATAATTCAAAATTTGTAGCTCTGCAGCTTATCCCCAAATCTAATGGCTAGCACATTATAGAAATAACAGTGAAAGGAAATAAATGTAAGAGGGAGAAGTCATAAAAGTAAAGCTCTATGAGGTTCCCATGTAAGGTCACCAGAAGAGTTGAGAGTGTTGTTTTTATTCTTCCTAATAGAGGAGCCTAAATTCAATTCCTCTTTTCATTTTCTACTTTCCTTCGCTCTTTTCCTCTCCGTCTGTGTCCTCCTCCTCCTTTCTTCTCCATTCCATTCCCAGCCATATGTTTCTCATTGTGATCCACCTTCCATTTTTGGTCATAGAGCAAAATGTGGTTTGAAGATCCAAGAAACTCAGAGTGTGTTGACACAAGGACGTTGGATTCTAGGTTTTGTCAACACTGAGCTGAAGAGCTTTGGGCCTTGAATCAATTTTAGCCTCCTTGACCAAGGAAACCCTGCAGAGAGTCAGACTAAGATCAACGAGAACAGATTTTCAAGTGAACAGAGCCATATAAGTATATCTTTCACAACAGGGGAATATTTTTTATTTTCTGTGTGATCTGCCCTTGCTCCAATATTAAATCCAAACACCACTCAATTTTGCTTGGCCTGCAGCTCCCTGCAACAAAACCAGAAAGTTTTCTTGTAAGTGATATACAGCAATGAGTCTTAAAAGAAACTTGAATTTTAAATATCAGTGGCTTTTTTCTAGAAATTAAGATAAAAAACAAGCCAGACAACTCCAAGGTCTTGCAGTGATCTGTTCTGAAAGCAGCATGGCTGGCAAATGACAGAGAGTCCTGCTCGTTTTCCAGATGACCTGAGGAATTCTCTGCTAAAATACTGTGCTCTTAGGCTTCTGGCATCTGAAAGTGGGTCCACTGGCTAGCAGCTGGAAGTCCATCCCCTTACCATGTGAATCAAGTAAAAAAGTGTGTATAATGCTGGGGAATGGAAGAGGGTGTAAAAGGTGGAGAATTAAACTGGTGTTGACATTATTTGAAATTGGCTTTAATTCATGCTCTGCCAGATAGCTAAAGATTAATCTCAAACTGTTTATTTTAATGTATTATATTTCTGACTTCTAGCTAGTTATCAGCTGGTGTAATATAAGCTTTAATTTTGGCACCACCAAGTCTTCATTGTGTTTACATTTTCACTTTCTTTGGTTTTATCATAAACAATTTCATGATTTAATGGCACTTACTTTCCTGAATAAGAACAGGTGTAGTTAATTTTCTGGAGATGGGAGAGAGACTTTTTTATAAACTACTTATTTTCCATGTGTCGCAATGTCAACAGCTTGAAAGATCCCTTAGTTACATGGTCATTTCCAATGGAAAGTGAAAATGAAACAGAGCATAATCTGGTTTTAAATTCTGGATTAAGGATTGGTCTGATCTGATTAAATCTGAAAAATTTTAATCATTTTTCTAGCTAGGACTTCAAACTCCACATTCAAAATGTCACGCTTTAATTTAGCTCAAACAGAGCTATATTATAATCAGGAAATAACCAGGAAAACACTGGCAATATATAGTCATAGCAACTTGTAGTGAAAAATAGATATTTTACTGAGCAGACTGAGTTATTCTAGTGCAGTCAGTTCTGTGAAAGAATTTGGATTAATTAATTTGATCCAAATATCTTGAACCCCTAAGAAATACTGCTTCTTTAGTGTACACCAACATATGCAGACACTGTGAGGGGAGTGTGAATTCAAACTGACTGCCTGCAGTAATCCTTTGCAGATCCTGATAGCCACAACTAGGAAGTGCTCACTGCTGTCACCTCAACAGCTATGCAGTCAAGAACTCCGTTCCCATCTTCCCTAGGACAGGACTGGCTTTGGCACTTGAGTTTCTTCTCATTCCCTTCATCCTGCCAGAGGAAGAGCCCAACTCCAGTCTAAATTTACAACTGCTGGTCCTGTTTTAGGATTTGTGGCAGGTTTCCAAGATGACATACTGGTGTGCTCAGATGCCTCCAATAAGTGGCAGTGACACATCTAAGAGGAATGTTTATGAAATTCACATATATAAAGCTTAAGGATTTATGTTTTACATGAAACAATCCACACTGAAAGTTCAGCCCTTTTAACCAAGGTGATAATTCTGAATTGTCCTAAACTATACTCCAATTATTACAACTTACAAAACTGCATAAGACCTCACAAGTTTGGAGACACACAATAGGAGGCAAAATACATTACTACTTCTAGCCAGCTTTCTTGGTTTGAGAAAATTTCCCAGCTAGAAAAAGTTACTCTGATTTTGAAGCATACTAAAGACATTCAAACTGGAGCAATACATCTTGAATATGCATAAAACAGTGAAAATAAAGGCAAAATTTTTGCACCTATATCTACAGCTTTTATGCCCTTGGGACATGAAGAATTCTCATATAGCGTCCATTGGAGAAAATGAAATGTGTAGGGGTAATGAAAACAGAGAATGAGAAATTGTAAAGAAGACAATAAAAAGAAAAGAATAGGAGACAACTCCTAGACCTCACACAGCCTCTGTTAAACAATAGGAAGAAAATCTTTCAGGAATTCAGTAAGACCTGAGAAGAAATAGAGGCACTGTTGGAACAAATGGCTGCTGGCTCAAGTTCCACTGAATGACCTTGACTATGCACATTAGAGCTAGTTGTTACATCAGGCACTGAAATAGAGAACAGACCATAAAAAACTCTGAACATTTCCTCCCATAAGATTCCTTTGTTATAGGACTCTTTTGTAGCATTTAGTAATAACTTCCTCTCTGACAAATGTTCTTGTGCAAATTATAATGCCATTATGTTCTGATGCGAGCTTTTCCCTCATTTCTTAGTTAATTCATCTTTATAGAAGTTCATCAGCTGCCAGCCAGTACTGAGAAGTTATTAGTTTCACGTGGCTTTAATAGTGCATGGGAGCTGAGGAGAAGTTTAGCAAACTCACAGAATATTTCTTTACCAACACTTAACTGAAAATTATATTTGTCCACTAATTTCTTTTTCTTTGCTGGAAACCCTTTATCTGGATCCCTGCCATGGCTCATGACTTCTTCAGCTCTGACAAGGAAGAATGGTAAGTTGCCAATAGGAAGTATAGGAAAGACTGAGACCAAATCAGCTCTGTATTCCCAGCTTATATGGTAGGTCGATTGTAGGGTAACTGTAAAACCCTTCCTCCATTCCTTTCTGCACAAAATGTTAATTTAATTGCACATACAGCAGAGCCAAGGAAGTCAGACTAAGCAAGTGAGAAAAAGAGCTGCTCAGACTATTCTTTCCTGTGTGGTTGGCCACATCCAGCTATCAAAGTAAAGGTGTTTCAAGGCAGCATGAAATTATTGTTCAGCTGTTTTTCTCTTCTGATTGCCTAGATAACTGTTCTCACATTTTCTTCCTCTATACTTTAGTACATCCGTAAGCCCTAATGCACTCTCTAAGTTATGGTCTAGTGGTGCAAATACCTCCACAAATTATTATCCCCTCTGCTTCACCAGCAGATGTTATGCTCAGTCTGATTAAAAATCTTGGCAAAAGATGTAACATGATTGATGCATCAGAAAGACTTTGGGAATTCATCTAATACTTGTACAAAAGATGGCAGAAAACTGCTTATAAAGCAACTGTAGGAAACTCAGGTTGCAGGAAGTACCTGAGTGCTGGTTTGTATGTTCACGGTTGGAATCATGTCTGAGATTACACTCTTTCTTCTAAATAACTAACAACAACAACAACAACAAGAACAATAATAATGTTACATTAAAATCTTGTTTGCTTCAGAGTATCTAGCATTCAGTACCTGGCATCCACTTGACTGGATGAGAAGAAAGATACCCTCCTGTTCTGAAGAACCTCAGAGGAACCCCACAAGTGGGAGCTTATTCAACCTAAAGAGAGTTTTGTGGGGAAGGGGATATTTCATCCTTCTGTAAGTTTCCAAAAAGATTCTTCTGAATGGCTGCGAAAATCAACATGATCTCTCTTTTCTTTTGTTTAGTTTTGTTCAAGTTTAACACAAACAATTCTGTGTGGTTACTGGAACAAAATATACTGCCAAGCATTGGAACTATTAAATCTTTTATTTGTTCATGAATATCACATGCTCAGTCAATTTAGATTATTCATAACAATCTCAGATTAATACATTCTTTGCTAGAAAGAAAATACTTGTGATAACATATGTATCGGTGCATCCCTCCACAGTGAATTTATAACATTTTTTCCAGTGATGCTAATTAAACAGATTCATCTGCTATAGGTTTACCAGTACTCATCTTTAACCTTTAAGATGTATTGCCTTGATGCTATGTTTAGAAGTTTGCTCAGGGTCTTCAAATCATAAAATGATGTATCTTCTTTTCCACAAATTAATTACAGTAGGGGACAGTTTAGGGTGTCTGGGAGATCATTTAAATAATACGACCAGCCTAGTGCTGCTCAGTTAGTCATCCCAGCATTAACATTCTAAATGATAGGGGTACTAATCTTCCACCAACATGGTCCATTACATGCAGCATCCACACAAAATGTATAAAGCAATCCACATGTGAAAAAGGGGTAGGAGAGAAAGCAACATGTTACATGAACATCATGGGAATTTAATCCAGCACTTCATCTTACTGAAGGGCAAGGACAAAAGCCAGAGCATTTCAGGATATACTGGGATGGAGGATATGCTGTCTCTGAGGTTGTGTGTAATGCCAGGAAAAACAGGACTATGTCCAAATGGATCTGGTGCAGCCCTTTGCAGTAAACCAAGCAAGCCCACACTAAATGTGAGCAGGACCACATACAGCCCCTGCTCTGATGTCTGAGGGAACAGGAACAGTCTTACCAATTAGTCCACACTATTACACTACAAAGCCTTAATTCCCATGAAGAAGCACACCCTTCACCAGATGTATTGTTGGGGAGCAGCAAATAGGAGTGGAAACACGGTTCTTGTATGAGGCTTTTCTCTATCTGTCTCTGAAGGCATCCTTCAGTGTTTCTCGCCAAAATGGAGTTACACCATCAAGGCACAAATAAGCTAGGTGTCTAAAGTGTAGCTGTAGTCTGATCAAGTATGGGAAGAAAATAAAATGTTACATTGGACTCACTGAGTATTTTTAAAGATGAGACTCTACATTCTGTAGGCAACACTCTAAAAGACTCAGTGTCTAGAGAAGCCACAGCCAAAAATCTGGCACTGTCAGCTGGCCTCCTTAGTTCAACTTCTAAGCAGCAGAGCAGAGATAGTTTTCCAACAGTCATTGCCTGCTTAGCACAGGCACTCTGTGAACATCACAAAAACATGGTATTTTTTTTTGTAAGATTTTATTGTGGGGGGTATATGAACAGCAACAAATATTAGTCCAGGAAAAACAAACTGCAAGCATATTAATATCCACTGAACTGATTTTTCTTTTATTGCAGACAAAAGAATCCCTCTTTCAAAATCAAGGGTGATTTTTTTTTTTTAATGTAAGATGATAAGATAATGTTGTGCTATATTTATCAGGTTCATAGGATCTTAAAATACAAAGATGGGATTTTATTTAAACCGCATCTATGTTAGAGTTTTTTCATTAACATTTCTAAAGGAAGAGCTACTCTGCTTGCATAAGTTAGCATGAAATTCATTAGTTTACTAAAAGGGTAAAAAATAAAGTGTTAAATCTGCATAAAATGGTCATAATTAAGTTATTCTGAATCCACAGAATTGCTACTTTCCAGAAGAAAAAGGTATTTACCAGAGTAATCTCTAAGTCGTTTCACAGAAAAACTAGTAATAACAACAAAAAAGATTAATGCAAAGATTTAATAGCAATAGTATTGTTGCAGCTGTAACAGTCTAAGGGCATAGGAGAAGAATCATTAGTAAGAAGATTCTGTATCTTTTTATTAGTCTGACTGACACAGCCATAAAACACTGAAAAATCTTGGACAAAGAACACAGAGCGCAGAAAAAAAAAAGAAAATCCAGAAATATGGTAAATCAGACATAGATGTCCTCATACCCCATGGAGGACCTGCAGACAGAGTTCCATTGAGGCTTCCAATTCAGGTTTCACCCCAGCCAGGGTTCAGACATTGCACAGAAAGGTGTGCCAACAGGAATCTAATGAAATACAGCCGTATCTACATATGCGTACCGCTTTAGAAGAACCATATTAGTCTGTTTTGAAGAGGTTATACTTCATCAGATCTGGGACAATGAACACCACGGAACAAACTGAGAGAGATGTCACTCAATGTGTTTTGTTCTTCTGGAATTTTATTTATGTCTGCTATACTTAAAACCACACTGAAGTACTGGCCAAAGCCAGATTTCAATTTAAATTTGGATTAACCCTGGCTAAAATTTATCCTGAAGAGGATGACTTTGTATTTACATCTGAGACTCAAGTAAACAGTTTTCTGTCTCATCCTATCCCTGCACTTCAGCTATATGGAAGAGACTGAAGTCTATTCATCTCCTAAGAAAGCAAAAACAGTTGCAGTGATTTATAGTCAGACAGTCCCATTCACATGTAATAAAATGTACGTACTTATTACTGAGATAAGATTTAAAACCTCAGACTAAGGTGAAAAGCTTTATGGTCATATCCAACAGCTCAAGCACTTCATACATTAAATCAAGATTTAGTGCTTAAAAAGAGTGGCCAAAACTAGGATTGATTTTGGAAGAAAAATGTAATGAGGGATCACTAGACCATCAATTCTGTCTAACATTGCAAAAAATGTATCTTTGAGTTAAACTGGCCTTTCATTCCTACACATCTTCAGCAAAAGTCAGTTCACAGCTGTCATGAGTTTTTCAGTCAGCTTGACATCCATAAACCTAGTCACAGAATCAAAATGGATGTGCATAAACATACAAACAACAATTTTTAGTCAGTCAAAACAATGTTAAACTCACTTTCACTTCATATATACACTTTTATGTATACATAGACACAAGCACTATCCTGTTGCACAAAATGCTAGCTTTATACAGGTACAGATTCACTCATGCTACTATATTTGTGCATTTAATTCTGACAAAGGCGACAAGAAAAATGGATGGACAGAATTCACTTTTAAAGAGCCAAATGAAAGAAATGCTTCTGAATATTAGAATTCATTTAACACTAATTAATTTGAAATGCCATTCACAGGCATCATAGTGAATTTCTAAAGAAACAAACTGAATTTCCCTGAAGATGCTTCCCCAGAGCACATATTTTTAAACAAAATCAGAAATTATTGAATGCGATTGAGGGTATAAGCTGGTCATCATAAAGACAATGGAAGCCTAAAATCAGTCTAAAAACTATACAGCTGGGGAATTAACCAACCACCCATTTCCATATTACAAGGGAGATTGCAGAAAGGCTTTTGTTAAAATATTGATTAGATTTTGCCTCAAATCTAAAGAGTTCTTTTCAAAACATGTTTCTTCATTTCTTGTTGAATCTGTGAAAAGTGTGTTGGATAGCAGCAGTGTCCAAGAATACAGCACTCTTTTAGGAGTGTCAGGTGCTAAAAATAGTTTTTTGTGGGTGTTGAGATGAAGGCGGTATTCCAGACCACTTAATACTGTGAGTGCTGGGATACGGCAAAATATTAAGTCTCTGAAGTTTTGGGGTTTTTTTCAGGTTAAACAAAGACAGAGGGAATAGAGACTGCATTGTAAAAGAAGGAGAGAAGATGGCATTTCCTCTTGAAAATATTCAAGCAGCATGTCTGATGGAATCATTTAGATTCACATTTTGTTGGGTTGTTGTGGCTGCTTGATTGAAGAAAAATGAGTTTTATAATTTGTTTTTATAACAAGTTTTGAAGTTTTCATCATAAATCAAACTACTGTAATAATAAACTGTTCTTCTCTCTCCCCTGACATGGCAGGCTTGAGTAGACCACAACTCTATTTGGTTTATTATAACCTGCTTAAACCTGCTATGTCAGGGGAGAGAAAACAACAGAGAATAAACAAATAATAACTATTTTGTATACAAAGGTAGGTTTATATTTCAGCACTTACAGAACTGAAATAAAAAACATTCTTCATTCATCAGGAGAACTCAGATCCTAAACTTCAGCCCATAGGCCTTCTGTGCATGTGGCTTTAAGCCATTTGATTATAAATTGTGTTAACATTTTTTAGCTGATGCAAAGGAAAGAATCTGTTAAAACTGAATATCCTGTCAAAATGCTCACTGTGATTTAAAAAAGGCTTTGTCAGAGACATTACATGACTAGTGGAGGAGTTCAGAGTCTGGCAGGAGCAAGGCAGGCAGCAAGGGGGACAGTCTTCACATCCGTGGTCCTTGCTTTCCAACTTGGCCAGATTTGAGAAACATCAATAGCAAAGATCCAGATTTAGTTGTGCAAGTATTATTATCAGAAAGGGGAATAAGATTTCTTCACTTCTAATGTATATGTATAACACCACCAATATTAAGCGTGAAATACCTGATACCCTACAAAATTACTTTCTGAAGTCACTGGAGTTTAGCATACAAACATCAGTTTACAGCAGCAGCTAGACAAATATTGTTACTGGCTTATGGAAGTTGAATGGTCTTTTCCATCAAATAACTACAGCTGTAGTAACTTCAGGGTTTATTGTTCATGACTATTCAAAATGTGACTGATAAATCTTCCTTTCTAAACTTCTACAGAATATGCTGTAAAATACTTAAAAATTAATTATTGTGTAAATTCTCAAACTGAAGTTTTTATGTAAATAGTCCACATGTAATTTATAGAATTCTTGTTTGTGTAACATACTAGCTTATTGGCATTTGTCCTATGAATATACTGTTTTGGAAATTATGCACTAGGGTTATAAAACATTGTTCTCCCAATACACTGTTTTAAAAAAAAAAAAATAATAAGAATCAGTCTTGAAAGACTTGTCTGGTAAAATATTTTAAATTTAAAGATCAGGGTGAATATGTACTTTCATGAGTTAAGGAACCACTAGCTTCTTGTTAGAGCAACAAACTTTGCAATCCAGTGAAGTCTACAATGCATTGGTATAGGCATGAATATTATTCCTATTACAGAGACCTTGGAAGTGCTGAGCAGCTCATACTGACAGCAAGAATAGCCATATCCTGAATAAACAGTATCCAAGAGAGAGAGAATTGGGCAGTATTGAAGGAGGCTGGATGAAAAGATGGGAATTGTTCATGCTCACCTAACTTGCCAATGAGAATTGATAATGTTCAAATCCCGAAGCAGGGTATTTGCCCTGCATCCCACTGATGCTGAGTCTTTAGGATTTTTCATACTGATGCATAGGAGTGCTTGATCCAAGTAAGAAAACACATGCAAAGCAAAACCACATGCAGAATCAAAGTAAAACAAACCTTGGTTGCATGGGAATCACTGAAAGATGTTATTGCATTTCAAGTCAGTCAAGCATATTGCCTACAAATTAGCCAGGATTTTGTTGTGCGTTTATTGCACATACAGCTTATATATGTGCAACAGTGTTTGAGCGGGGGCACGCAGCGTGAAATTGTGTTCAGTAAAAAAACAGATATAATTCAGACAAAAAAGCATCGTCTCCAGAATGCTCTATCTGCTCAAGAAGAGCAGAAGGCTTCTTTGTTCATCTAATGGCGATTTTCTTGTTTGATCCCTGAATCTTTCTTTTCCTTCATGTGCTCAAGCCTATCTAAGGCCCCAGGAAGATGAAAAATATCAACAGCCATGCTTTTCCCCAGGAGAAGGAGTTTGGAAGGAAGAAAAGGTAGGTGACCTTATACTAACTCAAAGCTGGATGTAGAATAATCACAACAGAAGGATTCCATATAACCAGAATAACAGGGGCCTAATTTTTGTTCTGCAAAGTTGTGATTTGGCCACAGCCTCTAACCTGATTGACAAAAGATAGTGTTTTATCTTCCCAGTACATTAAAACCACATGTTTTAGACTTAAAACCACATAAACCATTTCCAACAAACAGGCTAAATAATGGATGCAAAAGCAGTAAATGAGGGAGAGAAGCAAAATAAAGGTCAAACTAAGCTCCACAGTAATTATAGTCTTAAAGGTCATTATTATGCATAAATCATTTATCAGTTTCACAGTAATATCAATCTCACAATTATTAATGCAGACTCTTAAAATATCCATGATGTTGTGATACCACTAATTTCTATTTGCTGGTTATTCGCTATCTGCAAGCCAGAGTTGGACTTTTGCTTTAAATGGTCAATATGTTCTTAATTCTGTAACAACAACAACAAAATAGAGAAACTTTCTCACTGTTTGTTTACTCCCTCCTGTATCTATGCTCCATTGGAGATAGAAGGTGTTGATTTGAATAAGGTCGTTTTCCCCACATAGGATATAAATTTCATCATGACACTGAAGAACCCTATAAAACAATGAAACTATTGAAATATATAATTCTTCAGAACCTTACTAATAACATGTAACTTAAGCAACTCGGGCAGCAATTTGAACAATGCTAGAAGTCATGTGCTTGACAGAGAAGTCTTAAACCCGTTTGGCTTCAGTGACATTTAACCATATGCATAAGGCTAGAAGGGATCAGGATTTAATTAAGAGCACAGTAGACTTTGAGCCAGCATTTTAAAAGCATTCAGGCCCTAGGCTTCCTTCAATCACCTTTTTTTCCCCCTTCCAAATCCAATCCTTATGTCTCAGATTTACCAAATACTGACACTGCATTTTCCACATCTGATAGGTTATTATTCTCTCTTCACGCTATTGCTTACCTGAAATTCATAAAGGATTGCTGCTGAGCAGGATGTTACATGAAAGAAAATTACACAATCATGTAAATAAAGGAGATATTACAGACAGGCATGAGAGGTAGAGTGTGCTTTAGATTGCATGGGGTCCCCAGAACAGTGATTTGCATTTCCATCCTAGTTTTTCATGACACAGTTTTGAAAGATAACCTGTATAACACAGACTCTAATCAAACCTGAAGTAAGACTTAGAAAACCAAACTAGATTTTACTTTACAGAATAGCAATCAATTTCTAAGCCAACTGTGTGTGAAAAACATTTCCCATCATACACCACAGCAGAAACCATGTTATTTGGGATTAGGCTTGTAGGACGAACATCTTCAGTTTTAATTACAACCTAGCCTAGCCTTTTGCAGGTTGTTTGGCACAACATCAATTTGCATTCAAAGGAGATGGCACTTGGAGCTGTTAAATACTTTCTGGAACTTCTCCAGTTTGTATTAATCGGTGACTTATTGCATCAGTGTTGGCTAGGATTTCTTATTGGTTTGATACTTTGAGGACTGAAACACTTACTTTACCTTCTGAGCAAACCAGAGCCATCTAATTGCCCCCAGCATCTGTAGATACGAAATTATTCTTGAAAGTCAATTTAAAAATCTCACCGTAAGACTCTCTTTTGCAATTTACTGTACCCATAAATTCTCATTCCTCCCTGGATCTCCTGGGTTTTGTTTCACCCACATTGTGACCATTGCCTCCCAGCACTTTCAGCATGGTCCTCTGCCCTGTAGTGTTGAGTGATGTGTAAGCAAGTGATCCCATTCTTTGACCTAGTACCGAGCTAATCAAAACCTCACCTTGAGCTAAGCTTTACCTCCTGTGGCCCTTCTTGTGTCTGCCTTCCCTCTCCTGGGTAAAAAACATACTTCAGCTCATACTCTTTGTAAATAGGAACCTTAAGACTCTCCCAGATATTTATACTTCTAAGAAATAATATTATTTCTGCAAGTCACCTGCCCCATGGCAGCTCACCCATCTGCCACTCTCCCCTGGAGTGAGCGCTCAAGGGAGATCTGGGGAGGAGGCACACACCTTGCTCACCCCAGGGACCCTCCTGCTCCTGAGCAAGCTGCTCCTCCAGTTCAGCCCCAGCCTCCTGGAGAAGAACAGCTGAGCCCTTGCAAAAGACTGGTTTTAAAGCTCCTCCCCCAGCATCCTGCTGGATTAGGAGTGGGAGGGAGGCAGACAGCAGCCTGCCAGACACTACAGAGCACAACTTTTTGCTGCTTTGCTTTGCTCAACATGCATGTCACACAGGTTTGCTCAAAGGCTGCTGCCTGAAAAGAGAGCCACAAATAAGGTTTTCCTCTCTTTCAAAGTCAGCTGTTCTTGTTGAATCTAGACTATGTGGCCTTCTGCTTTCATTGTGAATTGTCTGACTGATGTGATGAGGCAACGTGATGCCTTCTCGGTTCACCTCTCAGACCTTAAAGTCTGAATAAGTAATTTAAAGAAGTCTTCATTCTTCCCAGACACCAGATAAAATTATATCACCACCAGCCCATGTATAAACAGATTTCTTAAATCTTTCCAGAAACTAATCAGCATCAGTAAACATTCAGTTTCCTTCCTCTAGCGAAGTCGTCTATCTTAGGCTGGCAGCGCTATTTGCAATAGGGCAGGCGGCCAAAGATTTTCTTGAGTTTAGTTTTTTTAAATACTTTGCCTACCCAAACAGTATTTGGATGGTTTAGCTCTCTCTCAGCTAGGGAATAACAGTACTGGCAACTACAACAGCCTTTAACAGCAGATTAGATACAGCCAGTACCACTGCTGCAGCAGCAGTCAAAGCAAGCCTTACACATTTCTGTCTCCACAGCCTTACTCCTCAGACATGCTTCAGGGTGCTGACCTGGAAACAAGTGTCTGATGCATCTAATTCACTGCATGAGATTGGCAGAAACAAAAAGAGAAAGTGCCCACAGGTCACATACACATAGCCCTTTCCTTCTCTGCAGGGAGAAATGGGGCTGGGACCAAACACAAATAGTGCAGCTGCTAAAAATGGTTACTGAAGGAGGGTTAGAGAGGTATGGCCCACATCTACAACTCTGGAAATCATTCAGAGTTTAAATGCTTCCTTCTAATCCAAGTCAGTCATTAGATTTAAACTAAAGATTTAAAATGAGATGAACTGCAATATGCAGAGTCAGACATAAAATCTGCATTATTTTTAAAAGCGTGGTTGAATTTGAAGTAGGTTATCTGTTACTTACAGTTGTCAGGAGGAAACACAGAGCAAGCTATATGCTTGTAAACTACTATCCTAGTGGTTTAGGTGCAGATTTTTTGTTCAGACTGATAAAGACACCAACCTTTAGTAACTAAGATTAAAAAAAAGCTTAACTTAAGTCAAGCACCATGCAAGCCTACAGAGTTATGCTCTTTATTCACTTGTCCACATTACAGATGGACAGGGAAAGAGGCAGAAGAAATGAGGAGGGAAAAAACCAAGCATGCTGGAGTTCAAAAAAAATCCTAAGGTGGAGAAAGGCAAGAGATATTATAATAGTAGTAGAAGTAATAATAATACCTCATACCTAACTGTGACCATCCCCATTCCAGGGTCCTCCTGGTTCAGCTTTATATTCTGGTGGAGACAAGAGCCACTGGTTTTCACCAATGCCTCCTTTGCTGATGGGCCACAAAAGGCTCCTCTCCCTGCAACAGACAATTGTGGCAAAGAGAAAGGCTCATTTTTCAACTGGGAAAGGCTAATTTTTTAACCCTGCCCAATCGTGCTGTAAACGAATTTGATCCACCTCTTCCTTAGGTAAGCCATGCATACCTGGATGGCACCAAAGGGAAGACAGAAACTGGAAGCAAGTACCTTTCAGTGTTTATGCTGCTATTCCTTAGATGCAAGGCCACAGAATGACAAAACTGTTGTTGATTGCATCTTGCTGATTGTACCTTGCCCTGGTATCTCCTTTACAGATATTTTGGAAAAGTCTTGCATGTGCAGTGAGGTACCTGTCACAGAACCAATAGAATCATAGAATCACAGACTGGTTTGGGTTGGAAGGGACCTTGAAGCTCATCCAGTTCCAGCCACCTGCCATGGGCAGGGACATCTTCAGTAAAGGTCACACCTCCCTAGGGACCCCCAGGAGTCCCTGGCACCAGGCTATGCACACAGAAGGTATAGAACAGCCTCCATGCAAGCCCGGTCTTGCTCTGCCTGAGCTCAAAACTGGGTCCATGTGGCCAGCTCTGATGCTAAGAGCAGACATGGGTGCATTGCTGGAAGTAACATGTCACCTTCTCTGACATCAACTCAGGCACACCGTGGCACTAACACAATGCTGCATGGTCCAGGCAGGAGTTGGCAGGGGTCCAGCTGGCTGGAAGTGTCAGTGGAAAGATTTATGTCTGTCTGCACCTAGCTATATAGACTGGTTTTAAATTTGGCTATGCCACATACCAAACCTTGAGCATCCTGACATCTATCCACAATTCCAAATCCTTCATTTGTTAAGGTGCAAAGATATTTCCATCCTGTTACAATTCACAGGCTTGGGCTGGCTCTTAGAGGAGTGAGTAAAGCCAAGGTGGGTATTTTTCCTTTCAGTAAAATAAAGTCCGTTTCCATCATTAACTGATAAAATTCCAAATTAACCTCAATAAATTTACCCTTCTTCCTTCCTAGATCCCCTGATTTTGGTAACATAGGAATGGAAGACTCCATTCAGCCTATCAAATCTAGCCCCTCACAGTCAGCAGCAACAGTGTGATTGCTGACAGGTTTTCAGGTGTCAGCTGAACGTGTACATCATTGGCCACCACAAACCGTGCATCGCAATGCTCTTTCCAAAGTCCCCTGAGCTTAGCACCAACGGTTTATCTGACAGCAATGCTTTCACCCTGAGCCATTGGAATTTGGGATAGAAAAAAGCCCTTCCGCTTTACATGGAATTAATTATGCAAACAGAGGATGGAGTGCAGCCCTGCGCTTGGAGGCCAGATCTAAGTTTCTATCCCTTATTTCAGGTTTGGTTTTTTTTTCAGTATTCAAAATTTGTTGGAGCAGGCCTTGGATTCACTGATTCCCTCCTCCTAGGAAATCCCCTCCTACTAGAAAAACCCCTCCTAGAAAAAATTTACTCCCAGAAAATCTCCTAGTGAGCTGCTTGGTCACTCAGCTTCTCACTCCAATTCAATGACAGTGTGATTAGTGCAGGTATAAAGAAACAGAAATTCAATGAAGCTGCATTTAGCACCCATGTGGATGGGTGGGAGGCACAGGCTGAGGAGATAGAGAGAGGTGTGCTGAAACAGCAATTCCTGACTTGCCACAAGAAAAAAATCAGTGCATTTTATTAGGATTGGTCATGCTCGAAAGCATGATTTCAGGTATATTGGGAATTAAGGACTGAAACCTTGGCTGAACACTTTACCATGCCATTTACAGTCTCTGTAATTCAAATGAAATTTTCAAACCTCTGTTCAGGATGGGTTAAAAGTCCACAGTTTTTAATAAAAAGAGATGTTTGTTTGCTTTTACAGAACTGGGCTCTTGGTAACTATATTTCTCTGCTGCTTTGGTATGTGTTTTGCCTGAAGCTATTGGAAGGCTCATGCAGTTCACAGCGAAGTCCCTGCCACTTTGTTGCACCCAGCTGTCTCCTTTGCTGTGCTGGTATAAGTGCTTTAGAGAATAGAGGAGGAACTTTAGACTCATTCGTAAAAATCAGCATTGCCTTGAGGGTCTGCTTCAGGCTGTTGGCACTAGTTGTACCCAGAGCTGATGGAAATGACAGCGTACCTGAATCTGAGCAGACCAAGTTGGAGTTGCTCCTGACTGCATGCTCTTCTTGTGGTGAGGGTTGGCTGGAGTGAGGACTGCAGAGAGGATCTCCTCCCTCTGCCAGAGATGTCAGGGGGCTTTTTCCCTCCTCAGCCAGCAAAGCAGGAATTGGAGATGACAGAATAGTGTGCATGTGCAGAGCACAGATTTAGGGGAGAATAAAGCATGCAATCAAAGAAAATCACAATTAATTCTCCTTGGAGTTGCCGAAAACTGTCTATACAAATTATTTATTCTAATTAAGGAAAGTTAAAGATTTTATTTCACGATAGTTGTTTTGGTTTTGTTTTTTTTTTTAACAACATAGTTGTCTAAATTGTTAGAAGTCACCTCCTTCTCCTGGGGAAAAAAAAAAAAAGAAATAATTCTTCCTCCTAACATTTAACTAGTGGTTTTTAATTCCTAATATAAACCCCACTGCCTTAGGAAGTGCAGTGAATGGGACTGGCTTGGGGAACTTTTGATAGTGCCGATTCCTGATGTAGGCTCTCCCACTTGCCATAAACCTTGGAGGGAACAGAAATACCAGTACTGCTCTTTCAGCAGTAAAATAGCTCTCCTTTTAGCTGTTCCTTTGACGGCCACTGACTTAACCATCTCCTCTCACTGCCCTGCTTTAAAACTTGGGTATACTGGACACAGCCAGAGCTATACAAAATTGCCTGCATTTACTTTTCATCTCTCAGAATCTGGAGAATCTGAAGTAGGAATTTAGGTGGGCTCTTTCTCAGCATTCATAAGGGATTTGGATAAGGTTTCAGTTATTCTGCCTCTTCCAGCCTCTGCTGATTTCGTATCCAACAGTACTTACATCTCTGTTGCTGAATAGATATCCATGGCTAGAGAGAATTAATTTCTGCTGTTCTTGAAGAATGGCTGAAGCCTGGCACATGAGTATTTTATCAGTTTAAAAGTATTACAAGGCCTACTTTCTCTTTGACTTTTTGGGGATTGTTACTGAAAAATCCTTTGCCAGGTTAAATATTTGTGTTTGGTTTTGTGAGGCCAGAGACCAAATTTGCTAATGTTTCATGCTACTCCAAATACTATAACCAAATGGAGATTAGATTGAGATGCTCTCACAGAAGGATCACAGAAATGTACTGTTGCTCTATCTTCTGCTATCGTGGAGGGTAGTTTTCCCATGCAAATGAAAGCTACCAAAACCACCCCCCCCAACAATCTTGAGTTTGCTGTGCTTGAATAATCCCTATAGAAAAGCCAGTGCTACCCATGCAGCATCTATCAGAGAACTCCGACAGCACTGGCAACAGGCATTGGTTTCCGTCTACTGGGAAGTTAATGCCAGATGAAAACATTTCTTTATCCAAAGCTTAGATGTTCAGTTAAATAGTTACATATGTACTTTATATTACCTATTACACATGACACAAAATATTTGCCTGATTTTAATTAGGCCATTTTTTTTTGACCTTTGGGGGAAACAAGAATTAGATCAGAGTACAAAAAAGAACAAGTAACATTTAAGCAAGATCAGAGAGTGGCTTTGCTGTTACTGAAGTGTCTGTCGAAGTGGTAGTGTGGAGATCCATATTTAATGTCTTCCAGCAATTTGTATATTAAATTTACTCACTGCCAAAATTTTATTAACATATTTTTATATTATTAGTTAGTTATTTAATATCTCCCATGAGGGAAGCATCTTTCTTTTTGTCTGTATTGCCACAATGCCTTGGCTTCCAGGGCAGAAGGACACAGCTAATCTGAGTTTACTTAACAGTAAGTAATCTTCCGTGTGATCTCAGCCCATTTTAAAGCTGACAAGTGCAGAAACTTTCATCCAATGGTTGCCAAACTGACTTTTAATTACCTGAAAAATATGTTCCCAGATCTACCTGTGTACTTCAGTGACTCTTACTAGATTTGATTCCCAAATTAGACAGTAAGGACTCTCTGAATGGAAATTAAGCATCAATTGTGAGATCATCACCAACCTCCGGGTCATCAGCTCACTACAAAAAAAAAACAACAATGCAAGTTATGTCTGATCAATTTTCTGCCCGAGCCTGGAAAGGAAGCAATATTGGAGACACATGGAGTTAGTGTCCCAGTCCATATGTAACCCCAAAACCAGAGCCTCTCCCCCAGGAAAAGTCAGACCAAACCCTACCTCTGATTTCCTGTTTTTGTTTTTTTTTCTTTTTCATACTTATTAGGCTGTAATGTCATTATATTATGTTTCATGTCTCTAATTTTGATCGACAAAGACAAGCTTAGAAAGAGAAGCAGGACTAAATGAAATAGGGGATCCGCTAGAGGGTCAGGACACATACGGTGAACAGCTGTATCACAAATGCTGAGGCAGGCTGTGAATGAGCTCATACAGCTGAGGCTGAGGGAAGACAGCTTTAAGGCTACCCAAAATGTCATTGCAAACAAACCCTCTATTTTCCCAGCTGAATTGCAGCCGTGTGGTTAGACACTGTGGTAGAAATACAACAGTATACACCAAAATTAATAACTATGGTTCAGGTCATGAAATCACTGCAGCACATCTTAATTTCTCCCCGCTGTCTTTACCAGACCCTAAGTTCAGAATATATCATGCTGCACCTGAACATATTGCAGTGTGCAGTGGGTAAACCCTTGAGTAATTTATCAAGAGTTTAGGTGTTAGGTTTGTTTATAGAAATGGGTAAGTGCTTGAAAGTTAGGAATATTTTTCAAGTCTTATCTGAATCATCATAAACCTCCTTAAAAGGTAAGTTTGGAAGCATGCTTTCATGAAGGATTTCTGGTACTTTCAAGAACTTATTCTGCTTGAAAATGTAGTTTTTCTTGCTGTATTTCAGTAATGCTGTCTTGCTGGAACCTTAAATCACTGCAAATGGTCAAGAAGCAAGCCCATGACAATATAGAATGTATATACATATAGGTAATGTACAATTATTTGTTTTTAAAACATGTTCACCAATTTAGCAAAAGCAGATTTCCAAAATAAAAGCATAACATTTGGTATTCTGGTTTTAAAATATAGATCACTTATTTCCTTGTTCCTTCTGATGACATTGAATGAGTACAGAAGCAAATTTTACCCATAGCATACTAAAGGCTTTTAAATTACATTAATGCCTTCTCTAAGGAGTCATTATTTTGGTTCCACTGTTAAGTTTAATTTGCAAATCAGATCCTGCTCCTAGTTGCCTCAGTGCCTGTCTGAGATAGTGCAGCCCCAGCCACTCAAGACTACACAAGTGCAGATGTAAACACGAGCAAAGACCACACTATGAAAATTTGTCTGTCAGCAGAGAGCAGACAGCTTTCAGAGCTGCCACAGAGCGTGCTGACTGTGCCTGGCCTGCTGTAACACACTAACTCGCCCAGGTTTCAGTTATTCTGCCTCTTCCAGCCTCTGCTGATTTCGTATCCAATTAAAACAGAATCAGTGTAACCGACGTATTAGAAAAAAATACCAAGGAACAGAAAACCTCAGTTATGTTAGATTATGTTTAACTGGTATTGACTGAAAGAAGTCAATGAATCTCTGCGGTGTAAATAGTAGTACTGAAAGAAAAGATGTAGGGGAAAACTAAGCCTCTGTCACTTTAAATGTCATTAATTCCAAAAACAAGCTTGGCTGCTGAGTGAACATTTCATTTTAAGAAATAAGGCTTAAAGGACCAGCAGTGCAATTTGTCCAAAGCAGAAACACTATAACCCAGTACAAATAATCATGGCAAGGCTGGCCTTCAGCACCATCATAAACTATTTGTCAGCAAATTGTATTTAACTGAATGAGCTTTTTTTTTTTTCTTGCTGAGAGATCACCTCTCAAAGCAGAGTTTAATTCTGCCAGTGGATTTTCCTTATATCTGTGCAAAAGGCACGATGTGCTTGATAGTAATACCCAGCATACCTGTGGAGTTTCACAGAATGCAAGGCTGGTGAGAAAACATTGCTGTGCTTTGCTTCTCTTTTTGGGTAGGTTACCAGGTGCTGGCTTGAGTGTTGGTTGGGCACCAGCCTCTTGGCGGCCCAGCACAATGCAGCATTATCCAAGCTGCTTTTGCAGAACCATCACAAAACTGTAAATACACAGAGTTTCAATACACTTTGCATCCGATTCTGATCTCAGTTATCTCTGTGTAAATCAGAAATAACTCTTGTGAAAGCTAATGGAGTTCCACTAATTTAAAACTAATGAGAACAGAAACTTGGGCTGAGTACTCCCACTCCCTTATTTTCTGCCAATTACTGCCTTCTATTAAGGCATATTTTTCCTTATGAGGCCACAAGCCTGAGTTGGATTTCATAAACAAACACTGCTTGCTCTTTACCTCTTCATCACAGAGTACCAGCGTGGCTCTGTAGCCCCAGCCGCATTACCCCTGTACACTACAGATGTGCTCAGCTGGGAGGAATCTAGAAGTAAAACCCACCTTGGCCATTCAGATAACCTAAGAAGAAAACACATTTTCCAAAGCACTGAGGGCTGGATAGGTGCTAGGTGGTTACCTCTGCTCAGTGCTAATACCAGTTTGCATCTCTGAAAAGGATTCCTTCAACCTTGTTTGCATTTTAAGGCTATAGCAATGCAGGGCACTTTGACTTAGTGCTTTGACTAGCTCAGAATCTGATTGTCAGGAAGGAAAACAAAAGGATGAAAAAAAGAAAAAAAAAACAAAAACAAACTAAAAAAGCTGTTAGTCTAGAAAACCCTGAGGAAGGAATGTTAGGAAGGTAAAGGCTTTCAGCTGAGTGATGCAGCATTAACCCAGAACCAAAAGGGTGTTTTGTCTTACCTTTCTGAAGGCTGACAGCCATACAGAAATTGTATTGAAGCTATTGTAGGTGACTAAAGCGGGGTGCATAATTTATGCACTCTCAGAGGTGGCCTGACTACACTTTAGTACCAAGAATTTGACAGCAATTTCTCTCAGTTTTCTGTTCCCACCCCTGACACCAGCTCAGACCCTTATCAAGTCTGTTGGTGAATCTGGGATGAGTTTTTAGCTTGATTACCTCCCTCCTTCCTGGAAAATGCAACCAAATATTCTGTGGTCCAGTGTGGTGCCAACAGATGCCACACAGGTAAAAAAAAGAGAAGTGGGCAGAGAGGAGAAGTTGCAAAATGGAAAGGAAAGAGAGGGAAAAGAAGGGGCAATATGAACAAACTCACTGCAGTTTGCTCGTTCCTTGGCAGATGAAAATAGCTTCAACAAGTAGTGTTTTGGATGGTTCATTATTGTTTTCTCTCACCAGTATTTTGTGGAATGATGCTAGTGTAGTTTTACTGGTCAGACTGTCAATACATACAATGCTAATACAATAATAAACATACACAGTCATGATTCCAGAGCCAGGCTGTTGAAAGAGTCAAGCTTTGGAAACACATTGCTTTACTGAGGGCAGTCCCACCCTCAATCCCAGCAAGTTTATTTATTTTTCCAGGGTCTTCTTATCACTGAGTATTAAAAACAATCCTTTCCTCTAAGAAAAGAACCACCCAGTAACACAAAGAGGAGTGCTCTTTTAAAGGCAATGTGCAGATAGCAAGAATAATGTTGCTGGGTTTTGCTGTTGTAAGGCTTAATGTTTGCTCTCAGTTAATCCATAATAAGTCTATCTTTATTTCAATGAACTCATTCACAATATAAATGCCAGCAGACTCTTCCAACAGCAATTATAGAAATAAGTCAATTTGACAACACTCTTATCCTTCATGTTACTGTGAAAGCAAATGAAAATTAGGTCTCACTAACTCCATGTTTTGGAATCACTAGATGCTGGCTTTGCTTTCTGATTTTATAGAAAAAGTTTATGCAATATACTATATAACTGCTAAGATACAGAAGGGTCCTGGGCTTGCTCAACAGCCAAGGTCCATCACAGCTGCTCACACCAGGCTGCAGTAGAAGAGTCTGGCACGGGCATTTTTCCTTTCTGCACAGCAGAGCATGCAATCAAATCTGCTTTTGTGATGGTCCTTTTCTATCTGTTATTTAAAGAATGATCCCTCCAAGCAAGGCAGAGGTTTCATTAGCTGAATATAACAGCTTTCCAGCCAAAACCATCAAAAACACAAAGTGGAACATTTCATGATTAACAGCATTGAACCTGCACACCAGAGAAATCAGTACTCTGTGGCATGAAATGCTGAATGGATGTTATTATGACTAGTATCATTCCCCAAACACATAGAAGGTTTCTTCCCAAAGCCTTAGGTGCTTCAACACAAGTGGGCAAAGCAACGCTTGCTCTTTCAGTCCCTAAGAAGGAAAAAAGCTCTCACAAAATCCACAAATACAGCTCTAAGCCCTGTTAGCATTAATAAAGCCAAATAAATCTGCCTTTAATTAGCAAGGTGGGGTTGTTAGGAATGGTCACACAGAGAAACACAGTCTCTTCACAGCACTACTTTTTCCTCATTGTCCAGTCAAGCAATGCTGAGCACCATCAGGATCTTCTACAGATAAGAGAGGGTTAAATTTCTGTTTGGGTGTCCCTCCATCAGTACTTTGCTAAGTGCTATGTTTTCTCTGTTTTTTTTTCCTATGTTTACAGCTTCTAGTTATAATTGATCAGCCATACATGGATCACCTAAACTGTTAAAAGAAGTACAGTATAAATAATCCATAATAAGTCTATCTTTATTTCAATGAACTCATTCATGATATAAATTCCAGCAGACTCTGGGAAAAGTCACCCAAGGCCAGGAAAGATTGAACAACAAAATGCAGATCAATTACCCCAGTTCTTTGCAGACTGTGGAACTAGGAAATGGGCCTTTATGCTGCCCACATATCGTTGCTTATCATTGTCTGGGATTTGGAGCACAGTATTTGAAGGATAACCATTCATTTAAGGAGGACCAAAAGAATGTCTTGATAGGGCTCTGTAGTCTGAGTTCTTTTAGGTGCTCTGGCCAAGGGTGGTTCATCCTCCTGATATATTATTGAGATGAGGTTCAGGCGAGGCAGATTTGGTAGGTTTTAAGTGTCAAGTAACCAATGATTCTCTTTCCTTTGGGAATGGAGATTTTGTCGAGAAAATGTAGTACTTTTTAAATGGGGAAAGGAGGGAAGGAGAGGATAAACCACAGCTGGTGTCCTTAGGGAAAAAAACAGAGAGTGGCACGTCTGAAATGGGGAGCTCCTTAAGACAGTCTTTCATGCGGTTCTGCATCAGACGATTGATTTACTTTGCTATTTCAGCTTTTTTGGTTAGTGGGTGACCAGAGTATGATGGTGTAAAACATAGCTTATGCATATTTTCCTCTTTGTTCTTGGCTCCAAATCCCACTTGCACATGGAAAAGCTGGGCCATTAGATACTCATTAGATACATTAATGAAATCTACTGCAGTATTTTTGTGCACAACTTGAAGGAAGGAAAGTTTCAGTGCTTTGAGCTGAGTCCTACCTCTCAACCCAGTATCACTTCTTGCGTTTCTGTTTCAGCCTACGGATCTTTGTGAATGCTCTTATTCTAAGCAGGCCTCTCTCAGCAACCGAATTCAGATATAAACAACCATCCTGCGCATGCATCTCTGATTTCTGTGTCCAGGAGCCTGGATGTGTGATGTGGGTTAGAGCTGCAGCACACTGCAAAGAGCTGCATGCTGCGTGGCCCCTAAACACTGCACCACTTCCCAGAGAGGTAGGTCCAGGTACAGCTGGGACTGAAAAGGCTAGTTTGTGGAATAATGAGAATTTCATTAAGGTAAAAAGCAATGGCATCTGGTTTTTTTAAAAGCCAGAAGTTCTCTAAAAGCCAGAAGTTCTCTGTCCATTTTGCACATGCATGTTTCCTTATGCATGCAAACCTGGAGTGCAGTGTTTGACAGAGCTCTTTTTATAGCAGCTGCTGGAGAAATAGCACTAAATGAAAAGCAGTACACAAAGAACTTCATTCGCCCGTTCTGCAAGACTGAGAGTCCAAAAGAGACATTTGCTAAACATGGTGTGTCTTTCAGCACAGGCCTGGTGGAAACACTAAAATTAGGATCAGCAACTACTATAAACATATGGTCCTTAAAGCATCTGAAGACAAGCAGTTTGTTTGCTGTCACTCATGGCAAGGAATGGAGGCCAGTGCTGAAAGTGACACAAATCAATACTGCACGCTTAGATTTCAGGATAGTGGATATCTTATGACTGAATAAATAACAAATACTAAAATACTTAGGGACTCTAAAACACTGCTGAGAAACTTATTTGCCATTTATAGCATTTTAAAGACAAATCTGACCAAAGGACGAATTGTCTGCTATCAAACGCAGCTTTCAGAGCTCATAAGCTTTCTGTCATTTACCTGGAAGGTTCATTTTTTATGTGGGACTGAATGAGCTTATAAAAGCAATGCCCTTATCCCATTGCCAAGGCAGGAGGGAAGCAGTCTGCAGCAGCACTTAGCCCAGGAGCCAAACCAACAGCAGGAAACATTCAGAGCAATAGTGTTGAGATCTTGTACTGAATAAGGTCCTATGGAGTCTGTGTATGCGTGCACATCTGTGACCATCAGGTAGTTTGACTGCCTTATCCTGAAGCAGCCTCACCTATCCTTTATTTCTCTTCTTGTTCCACTCTGGTCACTCGGTTAAATTCAGCAGCAAAGTCCCTGCTGTGCTGTGGCTCTCCTGTAGTAAAGCTTGCCTCTTTTCACCAAGCTGGTGCCCCTTACACTGCTTTGAGGTCGGATATGGCTCTGGGCAGCCCTGGTCTGGGCACTGATGGTCACAATGAGCACTGCCAGCTCTAGTCTGCGAGCTGCACTGAACACCCAGGGTTGTTCAAGAAGCCAGGTTTGGTTCTCTTCTGCTTGATTAGCTGGGAAACAGAGAAGTAAATTGTGTAAGATTGTGTAAATCATCTCCAAAGTGAACTGCAAACATAAAATGTCAAAAGCATCACAGAGACTCTAGATAACTGGTGGCTGGACTCAAAGTGTCAAGAATAACCTAAAACACGTGAACATCTCATGGAAGTTTAAAGATCTAAATATTTGGGATCAATATTGTTCGGAAATGATCAGACTTTGTGTGAGCAACAGAACAGCCTCACAACATAGTATAGTCTTACCAGAGCCTCACATCTCACCCCACCAGCAGGACACGTCACAGCTTTGCTTTTGCTTATCTTTTCATTTTGTTTTAATTCTGTAGTTATGGAGTGCTAGTTCACATTCCCAGCAGAAGAGATGCCAGGAAACAGCAAGGTGATCCCTAAACCCCAGGTTGCAGTCTGCAGGGCCATTCCCTTGCTATAGACATCAGAAATCAGGGATAAGGAGGAAGGAATGTATCCTACCACGGCTGCTCCCAGGGCTGCAATCTTTGGTGACGTATAGTGTGGAAAATGTGTCAAAATGGTTTAGTTGGAAAATAAAAAACATGATGAAGAGAAAGATGGCTAAGTGACAAAAGAGTCATAAAACAAACATCCAACCACAAATAATTCAATAGGTTTATTTGTTCATATTATTCTGCTGACATGGCATGTTCTTCCCTGCTGATTGCACTAGCCATATCAGTGCCAGAGTCTGGCAAACTAAAAGACTGCTTTCTCTGTAACAGAAAGTGATTATAATCAACAGACAACTCCTTGTGTGTCACCCATGTCTAGCTGTGAGATCAGTATAATCAAGAAGGGACCCTGAAGGCTAAGGTCATTTTGGGCTGGTTTTCTGCAGCAAAAGAGTGAGCGGTACAGCCTCTGTTGCAGCTGTAGCTGGGGCAATATAAGAGCCGATGGCCTTTCAGACTCTCACAGCTTCGTGCTGACTGTGAAAACCCACAAGTTGTTGCCCTTAATGATCCCATAGCTGGGAAATCTTTTCACTGGCAGTTGGATCTGCATAACCTTAAAATAGCTATTTGGGCAACCTGTGCCTTCTGAAAACGCGGCTGTATGGCCCAAAACCCTGGCTGTACAGCATAGTGCCAATCATAACCCTACATGGGATCAACAAAGGTTGAACAAAACCCAATTCTGTGTGGTGATTGACTACTTTGGCATCAAATTAGGTCTAGAAGAAAGAAAAGCTCACACTGGAAGCTGAACCATTCTGTCTTTCAAAGGTGGACAAGGATTTATCTCTTCCACATGGGTTTCGTTCAATATAGAAAGTCATCTGGAAGTTGTGTGGGACCCTCCCAATCATATTTTAAGCCTCAATAAGCAGGGGAAAAAACTCACTAGAAGAAAGAAAAGTACAATAGAGCAACTAAGTCCATAAAGGGCTGCAGAAAAATAACCTTAGAAGATGTTTTTCCACAGAGTTCTTAGAGTTTACAGAAATGTAAAGGACCCCTTGAAAACGTAGGGTTGCCTGCTGCTTTTTGTTTAGGAACCTCCATCCAGCCATCACATAAAAGATACACAGCCTGCTTGACGTTTCCCTAACAGTTCTCATTTTAGGTAATGTAAATAACATTTTTTACATTAACATCTTATTTACGTAGAATCTTCTGTCTCAGCAGATGTCCTACAGCTGTAGGTGTAAAAAATACAGAACAGAGCTGGGGGCAGGAAAGTAGGATCAATCTCTTCCTTATGCAACTAAGGAGGCAAATCTGTGGAGCTGTGAGAGTGTTACTAGACTGCAAATATCACATGAGCCAGACACTGGACCCAGAGCTGAGGCTCTGTTTGATTAAGATACTCTGTGCCTCACCTCTTGATGTCTTGTATATTACAGAATCATAGAATAGAATCGTAGGATAGTTAGGGTTGGAAAGGACCTTAAGATCATCTAGTTCCAACTCCCCTGCCATGGGCAGGAACACCTCACACTAAACCATGTCACCCAAGGCCTCATTCAACCTGGCCTTGAACACCACCAGGGATGGAGCATTCACAACTTCCCTGGGCAACCCGTTCCAGTGCCTCACCACCCTTACAGTAAAGAACTTCCTCCTTATATCTCATCTAAACTTCCCCTGTTTAAGTTTTAACCCATTACCCCTTTTCCTATCACTACAGTCCCTAATGAATAGTCCCTCCCCAGCATCCTTATAAGACCCCTTCAGATACTGGAAGGCTGCTATGAGGTCTCCACGCAGCCTTCTCTTCTCCAGGCTGAACAGCCCCAACTTTCTCAGCCTGTCTCCATACGGGAGGTGCTCCACTCCCCTGATCATCCTCGTGGCCCTCCTCTGGACTTGTTCCAACAGTTCCATGTCCTTTTTATGTTGAGGACAGCAGAACTGCACGCAATACTCCAAGTGAGGTCTCAGGAGAGCAGAGTAGAGGGGCAGGATCACCTCCTTCGACCTGCTGGTCACGCTCCTTTTGGTGCAGCCCAGGATACGGTTGGCTTTCTGGGCTGTGAGCGTACACTGAAGCTGGCTCATGTTCATTTTCTCATCAACCAACACCCCCAAGTCCTTCTCTGCAGGGCTGCTCTGAATCTCTTCTCTGCCCAACCTGTAGCTGTGCCCCGGATTGCTCCGACCCAGGTGTAGGACCTTGCATTTGGCATGGTTAAACTTCATCAGGTTGGCATCAGCCCACCTCACAAACGTGTCAAGGTCCCTCTGGATGGCATCCCTTCCCTCCAGCTTATAAACCAAAACACAGCTTGGTGTCATCGGCAAACTTGCTGAGGGTGCACTCAATCCCACTGTCCATGTCACCGACAAAGATGTTGAACAAGACAGGTCCCAACACCGATCCCTGAGGGACACCACTCGTTACTGGTCTCCAACTGGACATTGAGCCATTGACCACAACTCTTTGCGTGCGGCCATCCAGCCAGTTCTTTATCCACCAAGAGGTCCACCTATCAAATTTATGTCTCTCCAATTTAGAGACAAGGATGTCGTGAGGGACAGTGTCGAACGCTTTGCACAAGTCCAGGTAGATGACATCAACTTCTCTACCCCTATCCATCAATTCTGCAGCCCCATCATAGAAGGCCACCAAATTGGTCAGGCAGGATTTCCCCTTAGTGAAGCCATGCTGGCTGTCACCAAGCACCTTGTTGTTTTTCATGTGCCTTAGCATGCCTTCCAGGAGAATCTGCTCCAAGATTTTGCCAGGCACAGAGGTGAGACTGACTGGTCTGTAATTCCCCGGGTCATCCATTTTCCCCTTCTTGAAAATGGGGGTTATATTCCCCTTTTTCCAGTCGTTGGGAAATTCACTTGACTGCCATGATTTTTCAAATATGATGGACAATAGCTCAGCAGCTTCATTCGCCAGCTCCTTCAGGACCCGCAGATGAGATTCATCAGGTCATATGGACTCGTGCACGTTCAGGTTCTTAAGATGGTCTCGAACCGGATCCTCTCCTACAGTGGTCTTAAGGTCTTCATTCCCCCTGCATCTGCCTTCCAAGACTTGGGTGGTGCAGTCAGAGACTTTGCCAGTGAAGACTGAGGCAAAGAAGTCATTGAGAACCTCAGCCTTCTCTAAATCCAGGGTAGCCAGTTCTCCTCATAGCTTCCATAGAGGGCCCACGCTGTCCCTAGTCTGTCTTTTACTCACAATGTACCTATAGAATCCCTTCCTGTTATCTTTCACATCCCTAGCCAAGTTTAGTTCTAACTGGTCCTTAGCTTTCCTAACCTGGTGCTTAGCTTCCTGGACAACAGCCCTGTATTCTTCCCAGGCCACCTGCCCTTGCTTCCACCTTTTATAAACCTAAAAAACCCACCAAAACCAACAAGTTAAAGCTGTGAAATTTTTGCAGCAATGTCACAACATCTTGTTCTTCATGATGAATATTCAGCCACCTACAGTGATGTTGTTGATGGGGATGTGGATCACTTTGACAAAGAAACCAATAAATCCCATTATCACAAAGCCTATTGCTGTTGCCATGGCAATCTTCTGGACCCCTTTCCTGTCAGGCTTGGTGCATCTTTTAACAAGTCGTACAGAGTCTTTTACAAACTGATGGCTGGGTTCCACAAATTGCATTACCTGATCCATGATTACCGCTGTCAGGCCAAGGCCACATCGGATTTTTTTAAAGTCAAAGACATAGAAGAAGTCTAACAAATTATTATTAGAGAAGTAAAATCTTTTCTAGGTAGCAAAAGTGGTTCACAGTTGGCAACCTTGTTTGTTTGCTTCAGATCTTTTTTTTATCCCCTTAGGGATACTGTCATGCTACGGCAGTCAAAAGACTGCCACAGCAGTGTAGAATCAAAATATCCAAATAGCTCCCTTGCCACTTAGTAAAACACTATAGCATATACAGACCACTGTTGTTTGTAAGTCAGATGCCTTTTTAAGGAGCTGGAGCATTTTGTCCAAACCAGCAATTACCATGTGTGACAGTACACGGATATGAAATGCACATTTCCCCTGGTGTGCTGTTTCTCTGCTTGCTTGTGAGCCCACCTGTTGCTATATTAAGCCTTTTCTTTTCTTTAAAAGCACAACCGAAGCCTTACTGTGTTAATTCTGAAACTAGCCGCTGAGATCTGCATGTGCTGTCAGTGTCTGTAAGGGCACAAATAACAATTAACGCCGCGATGCTATAATAACTGTGGCCAAAGGTGATCAGGTGCTTTGATAATGGTACCGGGTAATTAGCAAGGAAATGCCTCCTGTGTGTAAACTGTGCCATGGTAATTGCACATGGCTGCACTCAGGCTCTTTTTATACCTGGGTTTGGGACAAGAGCTGCACACACAGGAGTGCTCCCAGGAGCTACCTGTGGTGGGAAGATCCTGACAGCTTTGGCCAGGTCCTTGTCAGGGGCAGGAGAACCTGCCACACAGCAGCTCATTGCTGCCAACCCCAGAACTCAACAACTTGTGGGTGGTGATGAGCTAAGCAGCAAAGGCTACACTTCCCTAGGGACCCCCAGGAGTCCCTGCCACCAGGCTATGCACACAGAGGGTGTAGGAAAGCCCCCATGCAAGCCCAGTCTTGCTCTGCCTGAGCTCAAAACTGGGTCCATTTGGCCAGTCCTGATGTTAAGAGCCAGACGTGAGCGCATTGCTGGAGATAACACGTCCGCTTCTCTGACATCAAAATATCAGGGACACCTTCCACTAGACCAGGTTTCTCAAAGCTCTGTCCAACCTAGCCTTGAACGCTGCCACAGCTTCTCTGGGCAACCTGTGGCAGTGTCACCATCCTCACAGGGAAGAAATTCTTCCTTATATTTAATCTGAATTTACCCTCTATTAACCCTTCAGACCAAAAAAACCCTAACAGTATGAGGCCCTTAGTCCCAAGGGCTATTATTTATCTATTAAAAACATTTTTTAAGGGCAGATTTTAGCTTCATAAGCTGGCTTGTTGTGCATGAACTCTACAGTTTTCCTTATTACCTTTGTTTATCAGGCACTATAGTATCTGCAGTGTTGTTTTCACGAAGCGACAGCATCTCCTGCCAAAGGGCAGAGAAAAGCTGATGAGACAAACTGGAAAAGGTTCTCACACTCATTGTACCGTAGCTTTTCTCTTGTCATTGACATTTGCTAGATTAAAAACTCCCAGTGCTTTACAGAAGTCACAAAGTTAATTTATAAGTGGAAAACCAGCCCCCAGTCCTAGACTCCTAAACTAGCTACAGAGAAGTCTTATTAAAAATCCAGGACATAGAGTACTGCACGAGTAAGACAGATAGGTATGCACACGTCTAGCTATTTCATGGGTGGAAAAAGAAAAATTGACACAATTACAGATTTGTCATACTTCATTTCTTTCTTCAGAGTATTGAATGTCACTTTAAAACAAACAGCCAAGTTCCCGTGACAAACATCATGGGACATCTTAAAGTCAAAGCAGAAACAACCAAAATCAGAAGGCAAAGGAAAACTTGACAAAGCTTCAAAACCTTGTCAGATGCAATTATTCAGTAAGTGTACTCAAATCAACGAAAAAGAAGAGTCCGCTTCACTGCAAACTGCTGAGCAGTATTGAAAGGTTTCACGTGCATTCTTATCTGCAGTGTTAGCTTAATAAAAACCTGCCATAGGTTTTAATGCTAAGAACAGGTGAAAAAACTAATAATGAGAAAACCAACTGGGGTACAGAGCAGCAAACAACAACAGGATTTCTGCTAACACTAGGAAAAGAAGTCAGAGTGAATATAATTTAATACAATTTTCCCCATAATAAACTCCTCCTTACTGCAGTTAAAAACGTCAATCACAAAAAGCAGTTATTTTGCAGTAATAAGAATATTTCTTAACTCTTTCACATGTCTTGAGGTGCAGACTACTATGGAATAAAAGATGGACCAAACCCATAAACATAAGAGAATTAGAAAAGTCCCAGATGACACCCACAGTGTATAATTTGCCACAGCTGAAAAGTAGTTCCCTAACAAAACTGAGGCTACAAGTTTTGACCATCACTGGCACTTACCAGGAATGACTCCTTCGGGAGAGGTACATAACAACTGTCATCCTCAAGGACCTATTTGTTCATCAAGTTCTGTTTTCTACTTGCTATGCTTTGAGTGATTGGGTGCTGCTGTTAGTGCAGCCGGTGTACTACAGATTCTGTGGGTAACTTTAATGGAAGTATATTCAATATGGATAAAATAATCTCATTATTTGGCTTTCTGGTGGTATTTCTGGGAAACCAGAGTTTTATGCAATCTCATAATACAATTGCTGAAATGGTGGGGTGCTCCTGTAGGTTAGATTTTTCACTTTTAAAGGATTTCATTCTTACATGCTGTAACTCTTAAGTGCTTTCAGTTTTGATTAAATCTCAAACAGATTAGCCTCCTTCAGAAGATATTCATATCGAGTTTCCTGAAGAAAAGGACTACTTGCTAGTGATTGTCATTGCTTCTGCAGCCAATCATTAGAAAACATGCTGATTTCCTGCATACACAAAGTATTATTTGCTCACCTGTTCAGCCAAAAAGCTTTTGAAGAAGAACATGGATAACAAGAAAGGTGACAGGAACACTGAGAAGATTGCAAGCTTTTGCTTATCGTTTTTCTTAATGAGAGTAATGGGTTAAGACTGAAATGTCAATTAACATCCCATGGCAAAAGCACTTCCTCACTTATAAATAAATATTTAGGCAGAGATTCACAGGCAGGCAGGAATGCTGTCCTGGCAATATTGCAAACAATGAATTCTACAGGTGTAAAAAACTTGTCAAAATTGTTCCTTTTGCTTCTTAATACTTTTACCAGCAGTTATTTTGAGAGACAAACCATTCCAGTTCTCACTTAGATTTCTACAAACTACGAGGAATTCTTACACAACGATGCTGCCATATAGTGTCTTTGCCAAGGTTTAACAAACTGTTTTAATAAAGACTTACATTATTAAGAGGGAGTTGTATTTTAAAGGAAATTACAATCCATATTTGGAATTATTCTAGATCATTACACCAAAGTGTGATTTTTGAATGACTCAACAATATCAATTTCTCATTTGGTGTATGCTCTGTTATATTAATGTTTGGGTTTTATATTAATGTTTGTTTCTTATTCCCTAATTTGCTGTTTCAGCTAATTGCACAAGATACGCAGGAACAAACACTAATTACTAAATCAGGCTCTGGCTTTTAAAAGACTCGGGGGAAATAAACCAACAAATGGGAAGACAGAGACCTGTTTATTTTCCTACTCCTTGTCTGAAAGGCTGCACAAAGAGTCGCAGTGTTTTAAAAGAATGCACAGAAATATACAGAACAGTGGCTTTTTTTTTTGTTTTATTACCAGGGCAGGGGAGAGGTTGCTAACCTGTTTTCCAATCATGGAGTCTTGCCAGGGAATTTGCCAGGTATTAATTGCCATATGGAAAGCATGTTTATGGATGCCTACATATATACAGTGCTATGTGCATGCATCAACTTACTAACATGTGCATAAAACCATTCTCCTTTGTAATTAGAATGTCTGTTGACATTTTTTTTTCAGGCTACACAATAGTTGCTAATCCCACACACCTGAACTGCTCCCTTGTATATGTTGATTGTGGCAATGAGTGGAGATCCTTGGAAATATATAGGAAATTTTGATCCCATCATGGCTTCCTGTGTTCTGGTGCTGCTCCCTCAATCTCCTCTTTTACTCCTGGCTTTTCAGTCTGGCACATCTTTTTGCACTGAAGTTTCTGGTCTTTATGGTTTCCACCTCAAGCTATCTCACTTTCTTCTCTTGACAATTTTACCACAATAGTTGACACACCTTGTGAACTGTGTGATATACCAAACATCGTCCTTGGGGCTCAGGCAGAACTCTAGAAAGGCTGCAATGATTTTGGCTTTTCATTGGTATACTGTTGATTTGTCCTGACTGAAGAAAATTTTTGGATGAAAAGCTTTTATCTTCATTTTGTTCTAGCTGACACTGATGACTCCCTGAAAATGCTCCCCCTAAAGGATTTAAAATAAAGTGAAATACATTTACTTAGGCCTTCCTGTTTACCGGTGGTTAGGAGTCATTTCTACTCATTCTCCATCCATTGCTAGTTGTGCTTTCCGCTTGTAAGGGAGGGGGGAAAGCAAAACCTTGTGGGATCCTCATTTTGCCCTCCACTGAAAGCAGAGAGCAGGAAGATTGTTTTAGATATAGGGTGATGTAGAGCTACAAGCACCTACAGTATGATCCATAACACCCATAGAGAACAGGCAGAGCATGCCGCTGTTAGACTGGCATAAAGCACCATGCAGGATCTTCCCGTAACCAGCTCTTTGCCAGTTCTCAGTTGAAAAACAGCTTGAAAAGCTTGTGCCAAGTTGGTGGAAACTTCTGAAAATTGCCTGCATCCCCCAAAACTAAATATTTCCTTAGGACCACAGATTGAGAGCCTTTTTCTTCCCCACCCGTAAATGGCAAATTAGAGGAACAGATTTTGTTCATTCCTGTGGAATCACTTCAGAATGGTCCCTGGAAATCAGCCCTTCACTTTGGTCTGAGGCAAAAAATAGTTTCACTTTTAAACTTGCTCTCAACTATGGCTCTTGAATAACTCAAAGCATGCTGTCAGAGCTTGCTGGTCCCAGCTGAGGCCTGCCGGGTGGGCAGGTCTGACAGGTACCGTGCACTAGATGGCTTCTATGCTGTCTCTACTAAGGGTATCTCACCACTAGCTGGTTAAACCTCAAGCAGTTTTCATTATTTAGCAGTAAACAACAGTTCTCAGAATTTGATTTTGGCTTTGTGTTAGCAGGTTGCCAAACTATCTGGCACTGCTTTTGTGGACTCTTCCCCTTACATTTAGAGGTTGTTGAGAAATTTGCCTGCTACTATTACAATGCTATTATTTATTTATTTATTTTGTACATGCTCCTAAATGGAATACGTGGCCATAAAATTTAAGAGTAATTCTGTGGAGAATTTACTTTGTGAAAGTCAGAGATAAAGGTACTTTTAAACACTAAATCTAACTTAGAAACACTCTATCTTTTATCTGTGTCTGATCGTCTCAGTACAAAAGGATGATGGAACCTGGAAGTCACTGGGAAAGTGAAAAAGCTATAAAAATGACTAAGAATCCAACTGGATTTGCTTGTTGGAAAGGCTCTCAAAAGGCTTGGCTGGATGAAAGTTCATATAAAACACAGAAAGGCCAATTGAAGGCAAATATCCAAATTTTCTAAAAAGACAGGCTGTGATGCTCTCTAACAACTTGAACACATGCTGTCAGTCATCCTTATTAAGTGCTATTTATAGAAGACCAAAGGAACAAAGTACTGACTTCACAGAGCAAAGACTGTTGAAGGAATACATAGATGTATATGGAAAAGGATAAAAGGGTGAACAGTAAAACACTAGCATGAAAAAGAAGAGAGAATGACCTTTTCACTTTCTTCTTCCTAAGTCCTACTTCAAAAAATAGCAACCTTTCTTCTTAATAATCTTTTTCTCCTCATTCTCCTTCCCAAATGTCAGAAGACCCACAACAGAAAACATTAATTAGGAGTCTCTGATAGATTTCAGTTAAGAAAGTGCCCTTTACATGGCAACACATTTAAATTAAATACTTAATCGGAAGGATATTATCATTTAAATTCTATGCTTCAGAAATATAACCAACAATAAAATAAATAAGACAGTACTCCTGAAGTGGCACAGGAGGTGCTCAGTAAAAGCACATACTATATCATCTTAGCGGCACTCTAGATTATAACCTGTAGGAGTTGGCTGGCAAAAGTTAAATACAATCAGTGTTGCACAGAAGTGAATGAAATACTGTAAATTGCTGTAAAGAAGCTAAGTTAATTTGCTGGTATCAGCTCAGGGTGCTCCTTGCACTCCTCATTTGTGACTCTGATGGAAAGATCTTCAAATGTATCAGTGCTAGTGGAATGGTGCCCCAGGCCAGCACATCTCACCCACTTCTTTCTGTAACAGGAAGGGGAAACGAAGGGTGCAGAACATACCTGAAATCACAGGATCATTCAGGTTGGGAGAGATTGCTGGAGGTCATGTGATCCAATGCCCTGCTCAAAGCAAGGCTGGCTACGAAGTCAGTTGAGGTTCAATAGTATGTTGTCCAAGCAAGTTTTGAATATTGTCAGGGACAGAGGTGCCATAACTTCACTTGGTAATCTCTTTCCGCACCTAGCTTCTCCCATTGCCAGAACAATTTCCATCATATCCATTACCTTATGACCACTGGTGTCTTTAGTCTTTTTGCTGTGCATCTCTGAGGAGCGTCTGACTCCATCTTCTGGTTTTGAAGGCATAGGCGAGATCTGCAGCACCTCCTCACACCATTTCCAGACTGCAGTAATGCAGCTCCAGCTGGATTTTGCACTGCTAACCGATACCCTGAGACGGGTCGTGGTCTGCAGCATAGATTCATTGTCTGCTTGTCAGCGGGGGATGTTTTTAGCAGAATGTGGGACTTTACATTCCTTTTTAATGTAGTCTTTCTATTAATTTTGAGGTTTTAAATTACTTAACTGATGAAAAATGTTGGAAGGTCTTGAATCAGACAAATTTAGATTTCACTTCTTTTAATAATTTATCCCCCTACCACAAATCTCAGTATTTCAAAACTCTGTTAGTTTCCATTTTCATAGGCATATAAGAGAATGGTGAGTAAATCTGACATATCCCCATCCATTTTCATCTAATCAGTCATCAGGAGAAAACATCCCCATCTGAGACAGCAATGACAGTTCAGCTGAAACCCTCTAGAAGAAGGTGGGCAGTGGCACAGTTCTCTCTCTCATCTCACAGGAAAGAAACATGAGGTCTCTCTGCAAGCTACTAGCAGAAAGATAGGTCACCAACTCAAATTGCTGACATGAGATGTGTTTGGAGGCTCCTGTGCACTGAAGAGAGCAGTGCAGACTGCACTGAATATTGTCACATATTTGTGACTTATAATATGTCCCAGATCTTGAAAGAGGACCGTGCAGTTCTGATGATGAACCAGGGGAATTATGCAGCTCACTCCTCACGACTCTAATAACTTTGGATGATTGTTTCACATGATTCACTTGGAGCCCTTTTCTGATCCTCATGATGAAAGAATTTAAAAAAAAAAAAAAAAAAAGAGCTGAAATGGATCATATGTTTAAGTGTCAAAAACATCTCTGTGCTTTTCAGTAACAGGGAAACAAGGAAATCAGTAAAATATACTTTTGTATGTCACAGAAAGTGTCAACATTTAGAGGAATGCACTACAACTCAATAAACTGTGAATTGCATTCAAGTTAGGATATAAATTTTCTGTAAGTCCACAATGCATGTTATTTTCCCTTAACAAAACTTTTCGATAATTTCAGAATGCCTAACTGCCATAATGCAGATCGCAATGTGTTTGGTGTTACATTTAAAAGATTTCATTTGTTAAAGATTTCATGTGTTATTAAAATCACTGCTTGGATGTGGTACAGTTCATATTAAGGGATAATATTCAAACTAAACATACAGCTTTTTAACAGATGTTTAATTACAGCAGCTTCTCAAACTCCAAAATAATTTGTGGATCTCTTGTTATTTCAGATGAAACTACTTAGATACAAATGTGGGCTACTTTGTGCCATTATCTTTTCACTGTTGTGGAGCAAGATGAATTTGGCAGCATTTTTAGCCAAAAAGAGTCGGTTCTTCATTGCTGGTTCACAGACAAACTGACCAAAAACCTCTAAACCAAATGAGTAACAAATAAAAAAAACCCTTTGAATTGTTATTCTTTTTCTAAGTAAGTACTTTAAACAAAACACCACTAATTCAAAGTGTAACCTCAGAACTCATCTCTTGCTTGAAGTCTTAACTTTTTCACTCTGCATTCTCTAACAAGTTGTGTAAGTTTTATTTACTCTCTTACATATATACAAAAATGCAGTCATTTATTATTCAACTGCTGCTTTATTAAAGAAAGCTATTGCTCTCACACTCCTAACTATCGGTGTACTGGAAAGCTTCAGCTTTGAGCAGAGATAGAAGACTTGGTTAACAAATGTAAAACCATTTTTTTCTAATAAACCCTTATGGACTAAAATACAGTTTTATTCTGCTGTTAGAAAACTGAAAGCAGATTTGGTACATTTTGACATTATCTTAGGCTCAACAACATCACAATACCATCTCTTCTCTATCCTGCTGATTTTCAGTCACAGCAAGGTCACTCATGAACTTCAAATGCGTAATTTTACATCACCTTGCTTTTTAAAGCTCATCTTCTGAGTAAAAAGTTAGTAAAAAACAAAGGAGTGGGAATGAGAGAGAAAGGATGAAAGCTTTCCAGTAACACATACTGAAGATTTTAAATAAATATTTTAATTCTATTATTGGCATTTACAGGTAGAAAGCATACAGTATGTTACAATTTTATCAAAACGTGAAAAATATGGATGTTACATAAGTAACAAATGTAAAAAAAGTATTTTTCTTACCGTCCCTGAAAGTAAGAAAACTATTCAGCATAGGAAAATATTGATATAAAAACACAGCTTAGGTAAAAAAACAAAACAAAACAAAAAATTTAAGATTCTACACAGTACAATAGGTTCATCAGATCTGCATGAAGATGTAAGGACTTTGTGAGGTTCTACTTTACCTAAATCTTTAGGGAATTTGGGACAAACAGTAAGTTACATTAATGAATCTACAAGTAGTTTTCCCTCATATCCGCTCCAAAATGCTAGAGTGCAGTAATTTTCTATACAATAAATAATTCTTCCAAGTTTCCACCATAGAAAATCGTATAATGCAGAAAATGCCACTCCAGGGTCACAAAGGCTAGGCAGTGCTTTAATAATAATTATGATAATACTTATTATAGTGCTTTATAATGTCTAAGCACTTCAGATGAGTTAACTAATCTCACAACACCCCTGTGAGGTAGGTAAGTGTTTTTCCTACCTTTCCATAGTACAGATGGGAAGATGAACTCTGGGGAGAAGCACAGACTGCAGCAGCAGCAGCACAACCTAGATGAGAGGCCAAGAAATGCTCTCAGTGACCATGCTGCTGCTCTGGGCTGGGCTGGGCTGCTGAATGCTCCATTCCACTGGAAGCACTGAAGGGGGTGGGCAGGGGCCAGGGTTAAGCATCCCCAAAATATTTCATAGAGATTCAGAAGCTCTCACACAACTTTGTCAAAAAAACAAAACAAAACAAAACAACAACAACAAAAAAAACAAAACCAACCTCCCCCCCCCCAAAAAAAAAAAAGGAAAAAAGAAAAACAAAAGGGGGGAAACCCCCCCAAACAGAAAAACAAGCTGAAAATTAAAAAACTCCTAAAGTGCTGACTGGCTTGAGCTGCTTCTAGCACCTCTTGTATGGAATAAGACTTACAGCACTGTTGCCAGCAATTATTCAAGCTGATTTCATCCATAGAGTTACATGTGAGCAACTGTAGGATATGGTAACTATGCTTTCTGAGACACCTTACTAGTATAATTAATTCCTTCATTCACCACCTTTCTTCCATGTACTTCTTAAGAAAAATTAAATCCTCAATACTCTTGCATCGTAAAACATGTTAGTAGCTGGAGACAATATGCACATCCTTCACAATGAAAAAAAAAATTAGTTCATTTTCAGAACAAAGCATTATTAATTTAAGAATCACAAGCCAAACAATGGTAAATAGGAAACCCTTTTCAAAGGCTGCATGCCAAATATCTTGCTTTCAAATACAACGCATGCAGGAGAAATAAATTCATCCAAGCACAATTAAATTAAAAATGGTTTGCTTTGTTTATGATTTTTTTTTTTTAAAGTCTCTTTCAGCAGCATAATGGTTATTATTTTTAAAGTCTCCTCCAACCAAACTGGCCTGGGGTTCAAATGCTGACCTTTGCTTTTTACAACCATATAACGGTTTGACCAGTCCCCGTGGCTTTGCACTGTGGCAATACCAGGAGATAAAGCCTATACATACTGTTCTGCTTCCCCATCCTTGGAAACAGGCTTCGTTGTACCACCTTTGCTGTCTTCACTCGCTGCTGCTGCCACTATTTTTTCAGGAAGTGATGCCAAATCTTTGAAAACATCCACATAATGTCCAAAGCCAGGGCCCCAGTTCAACAGGTTGTCCCAGTTGAAGCTTCCCGCTTGCTGCCCCAGCTTCATGGGCAGGGAGCTCTCCCCGGTGCTGGTGGCAGGTGCCTGTGCCCCCACCGGGCCCCCCTCACCACGGCGGCCAGGGTACCGCCGGGGCTTCAGCCTGGCACCATAGTTGTCCTCATCATCCGCATCGGACTCATTGACCTGGGACAACTTGGGCATCCTGGAGGTGTATGCTATGGGCTTATCCCTGTCGTACTCCATCTCTGAGCAGGTGAAGGACTCATGGGAGTCGCTGTCAGAGGAAGACTCGGGTGCGGGAATACCATCAGCTGGGTTCCTTGTCCGGGACAGGGGCCTTCTGCAGTCCTCCTCAGAAGAGGACCGGCCATGGTCTGCACTGCAGATGCTGGGGTTTCTGGGCCGAGGGGTGTTCAGTCTTTCCACCTCTTCAATGGACAACCCCACTGGGGGAGCAGTCTCCAGAGGGATCTGCCCAATGGGCTGCTTCAGGCGGCTTCCTGGTCGGGAGCCGTGGCTTGTCATGGTCTGTGGACTCTTACTTCTCCTCCCCAGCCGAGTGGCATAGTTGAAAATGCCAGGCTGGCAGCCATCATTGTGCATCTCCAGCGGGCTCCCCTCCCTTATGGCGAGGTGCAGCTCTCTTGCTGGACTGTGCCTGTAGAAAGTCGATGATTTGGAGAAGGGCGCGGGGCTGTGCCGAGACAGGGGATTGGGAGTAGGGCATGCTGAGTGACTTAAAGACGTTGTCCTTAAGCCCTGCCCATAGGCAGGCTGATAGGTCAAGCTGCTGGCTCCCAGTGGCATGGGGGACTGCCGTGCGAAGCCCAGCGGGCTGTGCCTCTGGATGGAGAACTTGGGCGTGTGGCTCCGAAACTGCTTGTAATGCTGGATGATGTCAGCGTCAGAGGGGGCAATGCTGCTGGCGTTGTCAATGTCATAGTGCTCAATCTCGGGCTCGGGAGAAGCCAGTGGGGCACTGGGGATCGTCTCTGTGGCGTGCGGGATGTCAGTTTCATCATAGATGAGATATGGGTTTTCTCTTTCGATGATATCGGGTTTTGGGTTTCCTTCGGGCTGCTTCCGGACAGTCATATCATCACCATAAGGTGGTATGTTGTCAGGGTCATCAAACGCCACGTTCTCACTCCCTTTTTTCTTCTTCTCCTTTTTCTTCTCCTCTTTCGGACCTTTCGACTTTTTTCCTCTGCACTGGTTGCAGAGGATGAGGCTGAGGACAAGCAGCGCCAGGACTGTCGCACAGCTGCCCACAATAGCCGGCACGGCCCAGAGGGGCAGGGACAGCTCGGTAGGGTGTGGGGCTGGGAGGCAGATGTGGCCACTATTGATCCCTGCTCTACACTCATGTCCTGGGGCACACAGCACCCCCAGGCACGCCACCACTGTCTCGCATGTCCGTCCTGCATATGCCTCTGGGCAGCTGCAGGTGAAGCCGGTGTGCAGCCCGGGCTCACAGCTGCCCCCATTTTGGCAGGGGTTGGAGGCACAGGCGCCTGGTGGGATGCACTGGTAGGCGTACCACCGGTTGATGCACATCAGCTCGCCCCAGCAGGGACTGCTGGCACAGACGTTGGGGCCACGGCAGCCAATCTTCACAGAGGGGTCTGTTTTGGAGAGAGTGGCGAGGCTGTGCCTGCCAGCAAAGGGAAGGCTCTCCCTGCCATACTTGATATAGGAGATGCAGCCATCAAAGCCTAGGAGAAAAAGCAACAGTCACGTCAGGATCTGAATACTGATAATGCACTGTCAACAGAGTCCAAAGACACTCTAAGCATCAATGTCATGCCAAAGGGGAAACCTTTTGGATCAGCAGATGACAAGATCTATGGTCTGCCTCTTGCCCCCTGAAATAAAAAGGGAAACACAAACACAGAAGTAAAAAAATGGAAACCCCAGTGCTATAATGGAGGCGACAGCCTTATTTTGTGATGTTGTTTGAAGCAGCATGAAGCAGCAGCAGAGTGGTAAATCGTGTTGTTTGATACTCCATATTCTCATGACTGAATCTTCAGTGTACTGAGCTTGCAGTTGCTTCCCCGCATTTTTACCTTGCATTGTGATTAATGTAAAAATATCTGCAATATTAACCGCATAACAGTGCAATATCCGAGTAACTTCACATTTTGCTAGCAGGATACCCCATTCACAGACATTTCAGTACCTAAGAATCTGAATCCTTTAGATTCTGGAGTACGGAATATTACATTTTGTTGCTTTTGTTAAATATTTCCTCTTAGTTTGTAAGGACTATTTTGTTCATAAACTTTTGATAATATTTTTGGGTTCATATTAGATAGGAACTGAAATCTACTTTTAAGCAGAACAAGATTAAGTAAAGGCTTCGCATGCCTGAAACTCCTGACATAATTTCTATATATGCACCTTTCAAAACTTATGATTTTCACATCCAGAAATGGAGATTAAAGATAAGAAAGTAATTAATTTCTCTGAAGATATGTGCATGGCACTTCCATAAATGATAACAAAATATCTTGTAAAAAGTATTTGGTTCTTTCAAGTTTGCCAAACAAGAATTCTGAAAGAGACCAGTGTTTTTAACTTCCACACTAAGATTTCAAAACAACAAAAACATTCTTAGGTAAGTACATAAAATGTATCAACCCTGCAATTAAGATGAAATTAACATGTCAGGTATTCTAGAAGACCTATAAGACATTTTGCACTCCCTTTGCTTTCATTAAATCTGAAAAAAAACAGGCAAGTGTAAGCAGAAGCCTAAATGTATTTTGAAATGTTGATCTGGCTTTTAAGAATTATATAGGCTGCACAGGAGAAGGAGCTACTATCCCATGAAGAAGTCTCTACTTCATGCTTGGAGACTGGGAATAAAGTTCAAATCAAGGAGAAAATATAAAATTAAATTAAAAAAATGCATTTTGGGCAAAACCAGGTTGCTTATACACAGACTCAACTCTGCTGCTCACTGAGCAGATTAAACCTGAGGTCTGCAATGCAAATGGATATTTTTGTGATTGTAGTGTGCTTATCTTAGAGATATACTCATTGAAGGAAGTCTGAAGGTTATATTCTCAGATCTTTATTATAATGTAGTTTCCCCTTGAAGCAAAATTATTTTGCCAAAATACTAAGCAATGAGCAAATGGTTAGTTTTTGCAGTAACATTATATTTTCTAAAAATATATTGTTAAACTGACTCAATTTTCAATTTATAGACCCATTTCACTGAAGCTAAATGAAAGGCTCGATTGTTCAGCAAATAAGCCAAGCATTCAAATGGTTACCATAGGGAAACATCTATTCTAATAGTATTTCATGTCTTTAAAATTAATCTTATCAAATATTCCTTCTAATGACTACATTCAATATACTTAAATGCTTTTAGTTCCTATTTTTCCCATCATTCTAAAACTTACCATCCATACAGAGATCTGTGCGCAGCTGGCTTGGCTGTGCTAGCAGTGAACATCAGCTTTCATCCCCTTTACTTGTGTGCTTTGCTGTCTCCCCTGTTCTGAGCTGAAGTTGCCTTTCATGCTTCAGCTAAGCCTCCTTGTCTTACTATTTCCTAAGATCATGGCAATACTTTCATGTCTCTCAATCTGGAGTGGCCCAAAGTTCCAAACTTCCTGTAGCTTGATTGTGGTGTTACCCTGCCAGCAGCGACATCGAGTTTCAGTGCCCAAGAGCCCAGGGAGCTGGGATTATCCCTGGCTGGATATGCAGTGGTTGTGTGTGAGGTCGCAGAAAAATCCAGCCTTTTGCCAGGCTAAAAATTCTCTGTCTTCACCAGACTTATTCCTTTCTGTGAGGGTTTTAGGATTATGCAACCTTATACTGACCTCTACTCAGAGCTGTGACAAAACGGTACACAGAGATGTGATTGTAAGTTACGTGCTCAGTGTTCACATGTGTGGTTGCTGTAGGGAACACGCTTATTTCTCAACTTCTGACTTTTTCCCCTTGGGATGCCATCTGTGGTGCCAGGCTTACAGGATTATATTACTAAAGACCAAATGTATCAGCTATTATCAATCAACAAGGAGAAGGAAAGTGCCACTACTCAGTTCTGAAGCGTCACACTTGGGTGATACAACAAACAGGAGGAAATTTTCCATGCATTAGTAGTGTCAGAGAAAGGTTTATTTCTGCAAACCTTTTTGTATTTCCATTCCAGCAACTATGAATAGTAATTCTGTGAGTAATTGGGGAAACCTCTGTAAAAATGGATAGCACAGAGATAAATGTTACAAATCACAGAATCACAGACTGGTTTGGTTTGGAAGGGACCTTAAAGCTCATCTGGTTCCCATCCCTCGCCACGGGCAGGGACACCTTCCACTAGACCAGGTTGCTCAAAGCCCTGTCCAACCTGGCCTTGAACACTTTCACAGATGTGGCAGCCACAACTTCAGTATGAATATTTACTCTGCCATGAAACAGCAAATATACTCAAGTTGTATGAGGTGATATCACAGCTTTATAGCCTTCCAGACTGAGGATTTAGGTTCAGGTGGGAGCCCAAGCAAAATGGACAATTACCTTGCTGTGTGCTTGGTGGTCCCTTGCAGCAGTGATGTGATTAACAGCAACTGGATTTTGTCAGGTCTACCTGGGTTTGATCATGTTATTGGATATTCCAGCTTCACAGTACTGGAACTGTCACCCATGTATGTTTTTGTCTGCCTTTAACAGTACTGCAGATATTGTTGACTCTGAGTTCATGAAGAGTTTTATTCTAACCCCTTGTAAATCCTTGGTATGTTGTACACAATGTAATCCAGTATTAAAATAAAATAAAATGTCATGAATAAGAGATTTTGGATTGTGTATTCCTAATGGAAGCCAGACATTCCTAATTTGTTTGCCACAGCATTGGGCAGTGGTGAGAAGTTAGTGTCCTCATTTTTCCTTGTTGCAGCTCTCCTAAAAGCCTCCGATTTTTCTATGCATGCATTACTCACAAAACGTACATGCAAAAAGTGTAAAGGTCACAGCATCCGTATATCCAAAACACACAAATGTGAAGTGTGAATTTGTTCTACTCAAAAATACTTAATCTGGTCTTAATTCTTGATGTCAGGAAGATTTTTTTCAATATAAAAACTCTGTATAACCTATGCCTGCATTGTCTGGAGTATCTCAGAGTTTGTAGCTAAAAATCACTTCCATCTTTACTCGTCACCGGGGGAATGATATCAAACATATGATATCTACTTCTTTTGCCAGGGTTTAGGATGGTTGCTTTAACTCTTTAGAGAGACTAATTTACTTCTTAACAGCTAGATGTCAGTCAGAGGGTGGTTCCTTATTGCCCTTGGTTTCTGTTGCTCAGAAATAAACCTTATTCTTCATTTGACAGCAAGATAAGGCAGGAGGAAGTTAGAGTTTCAGAATATATTTTAATCATATTAATAATGGGCTGGATCCTGCAGTACTTACTAAACCCCTGCAGAGACAAAGTTCTTATTTAGCATTTTTGTCCAAGTGAAAGGTTTGCCTTGATTTTCCAGATCCTGACCAAGGTAAAGGATAGATCCTTTCTTCTCCATTAGCATAACAAAGTGATAACAACTGATTGACAGACAAGCAAGCAAAGCCACCCCCCACCTCCAAAAAGCCCTGCAGATGGAGAGCCTGGTTTTGGGAACAAGGCTGCAATGTGTATTGAAGGAATAAAGTCTGCGATTCTTACTCATTTGTACTGCAGTTTTTCTGGCAAAGGATGGAAGTATTCTAATTCCTGAAAAAGAATTATAGTATTTTCTACAACCTTTAAGCAGAGACCTTTTGTCTGTTCGAATGTGCTTATCTGCACTATATTAAAACAAATTAATAGAAATCACCTGCAACTGTGCTCTTGAAAGGCTGGCTTGATGGGATCCCTCCCAAAGAAATTGTAAGAACATTTAGCCCACCAAAATCTTGCGTGGCATGGAGAATGTCTCGGCTATGAGTCTTGTCGACAGACAGGATAGTCGCAGATCCGTTCTTCTCAATGAGTACCGAATGCCACTGGCCATCCGCAGTGTATATTTCTGGGATATTTCTTTCCACTTTCCCAGCGGTTCCAGCATCGGATACGTAATGCACTTTCCCACCTTTTATCTGACCAGAAGAATACGAAAGGCATGATTTTAAAATTATATACACATAATCACTAATATACACACATAAACAATGTAATGACAATTCATTACAGGTACAAAAGCACATGGCTTTGGTTATAATAGAAAGCCTGGGAGTATTTTTCCCCAAATAATTGTTTTGTACTGGAAAAGTATTAATTACATATTTATTTATTTGTTATTTGAGACTAAATATTAATATATATTAATACTGTATGCATATTAATAATTTAGTACTAAAAATTTGGCCACAATTAAATATGCCATTGCATCTGTAGAACACTTAAGAGCTGCCCTCCACTCATTCCCTGGCTAACCTCATAAGAGAAGTAAGGAAATAGGCCAGCAATAGGGTATGCATGTGACGAAACACTTTATCTGACAAAAGAATAATTTCTCCTCCTTCTTCAATTCAAGTGTGGAAAATGCTTTGCTGGGTAAACATATGTTGTCCTTGCCCTAAAACCTTGCAGCTTTTCATTACCACACAGTAAGAATATATACAGCATGGCAGGAACTGAGCAAGTTTCCCGTTTCGTAATCTGTTTTTCCTACTAATTTGCATTTTGCAGGAAAATAGTTCTGTTCTCTGAAGTGTTGCAAAGTGTATTATTTTGTGTGAATTTTCAATTGGGGCTTACGTGAGCTTACTTTTAAAATTGTGAGCTGTTTAAGAAGAAAAGGTACTATTATATTCCATGAAAAACTTTTTGGCTTTTCATCTAGGAATGACGCCTCGCAATTCTACTGAATCATAAGAAAAGCATGATTTCAAACCTCTTATTAGCTCAATATTAAACGATCCCAAAATGAGATCAGTGCAAATTGTGCATTTAACATTTAAAAAAAACCCAACACCCAAACCTGCCAGCTTCTCAAATACTGCATGAAAGTCAGGTAGTCAGATGACCTCCTAATGGTGTCCACATTGTGCACAACTTGCATAGGGGTAGCTCTGCAACCTGTTGCAAGTTTCCTTCCATATTCTGCAGGCTTGGCCATACACCTTAAACGACTGTTTTCCCTCTTGTGCACCTCTCAGTCGGTCTGTGATCTGTAGCATGCATATGCAGAACATGCACATGCATAGATAGTCCAAGGCAAGGTTGAAGCCCCAGGTTCGTTGAAAGCTCTCCAAGCCTCACGTGCTTTGTTCCAGGAAAAATAATGTTAGCCTGGGAAGAACTGTGAGGTGACACACTGGCTACAGGAATGCTGCTCTCGTTTCCAGAAACTGTTCAATGCTCTGGATTTACTTCTTTAGTGATGCAAGCTGAGGACTTTGCTCATTCATATCGGCTTTAATATGGCTGTAAGACCATGCTCATGTCTTGGCAGCAGCCTGAACTGGATGTATCTAGGACGTACTCCACTTGGATCAAGAGCTACAATGGTTAATATGTGCACGCACTTCATTTATAAATGCAATAATTTGGATTACTTCAAAATGTACTGTTTGAGGGTGCCTCTGATAAAGCTGCCCCTTGAAGATAAGATTCTTTTGTTACTGGCAAACACAGGTGGCATACATCTAAACTATCACACAGCCCAAAGAAATTTGGAAGTGCAGTCACACAGACAATTACAATATACTAAACACCATTTGCCACAATCAAAAGTATTCATAAAAGGATTAACTGGGCTGAATATATACATATATTTATGTCTGTAATCTGCAATTGGTTTCTTAGTCTTATTTTGCCTTTTATGCTCCATGAAAGTACTGCCTTGCATTTTGGTCTTTATGTAAATGAAAAGAAATATACCATATCAGACAACATCCTCTAAGCTTATGGGAAGACTAAGCACAGAATTGTAACTTTGAATTCCACATTAGAGGGAACTGTAGAATTATTTACCTGTCAGCAACTGATCTTTTCCATGCAGATTTATGACTTTCTAGCTGTATTTCTGTTTCTTTAAAATTGGATATGACTAATACTAACAGACTCATAAATAAAATACTAGTGACATCTGGAAAATAAAATTTCCAGAGACAAGGCTGGTCCATGACTTCTTCAACCAGGAAAAAGTAAGGAGTGTTCTTCTAGGTTCCTTGAAGCACAACTAAATTTGAAACAAATGCTGATGCTGACATTATTGAGTAACACCCATTTCTGCATTTTATTTAAATGGCAGAGCAACTGACATGTAAAATATAATGAAAAGAATGAACAACTAAAGCAAACATATTCCTAACTACAAGGATGATTCAACTTCACTAATATTCTAGGTCTCCTTTACAGAACATATTGCTTCTTATTTAAGAAGCAGTTAAAGTCTGAGCACTACCTTTTACAGATTTATAGAAGATTGGCTGAGATATCATTTAAAGGAGTTATGTTGTGATTTATTCCTGCAGCTCAATATGTGATTAGAATGGTTTGGGTTGTAAAGGACCTTAAATCTCATTCAGTTCCACCTTCCACTAGACCAGGTTGCTCCAAGCCCCATCCAACCCGTCCTTGAACACTGCCAGGGATGGGGCAGCCACAGCTTCTTCTGGGCAACCTGTGCCAGTGTCTCATCACTCTTACATATACATATGTTAGCTCATATACGTCACATGTAATACATATTCTCTACCTGTACAATTAGTAGATCTTAGAGCTACAGTATGCTAATTTAATCTGATTTCAGATGAGATTGTAAAATGAAACAAAGCAGTCAATTTACCTTTAACCTGATGTATTTGTCCTATTACTTCTAATTGAATTAGTTGCAATGTGTATTTGTAGGAAAATAAGCTGTGAATCCTCTACCTTCCTCTTTGTGCGTTTTTGAAAGGGTTACTTTCTATCTGAATTTGACTGTTGTTTAATTTAATCCACTAGGTTTTCATCTTTCCTGGACTAAGGATCCCTTTATATTATAAAGACCTCTCATCTTTTAGTTTACATCTATCATTTAGTGAATCAGCTGCTTGCAATCTCAGAGAGTCTGATTTGTTAGCATTTCTCCAATTTTACCCCAATCCTCGTTACACTGAAAACAGTTAACTATGAGAAGAAAAATATGGAGGCATGAAAATAGCCACAGGACTTGTAGATTTTCCCTGGCACAATTTAATATTAAAAACACATGGCATGTTTTCTCTGAATGCTTACACTTCGGGTAACAAGCACATTAAAAAATCCAAAAAAGCAAATTATAAAATTGTCTGGTTTGAAGACTGACCAGAATGGAAAAGAGAAGTCCCTAAAACTCATCTTTTGTACTGGGAGTAGGCTGGGATGCCATGAAGACTGACAAGTATGTTGGCTTCACTGGCATCTTGGGCCACTTCAGATGAAGTGCTCATACTCTGGGTACGAGTGGTGGTGTAAAAGCCATGCTGAACTAACTACAGTTAAATTACTACAGTTTTCTAACTATCATCATCTGGGAACTTTTCAGCAATAATCAGCACAGTGATGTTACCTCTCTTTTCTCAAACTTCTGCATCTGTTACTAGGCAAACCTCTGCTCTTCTCCCCTTCACAGCTGGGGCTGGGACTTGACACGCTCTGCTTGCTTGTATAACTTCACCAATATTAACAATAAGAAGAGAGTTTGCATAAACACACTACAAGCACTTTCAGCCATGAAGGCAACTCTCTTTCTTTAAGCAACACTTGTAGAGCTCACCTAGCAAATTCTACTACAGAAAAAGATAGCATTTGGGTTTTTTCTCTCTAGAACTCAGAATAATGAAATCTTATCTGCTAAAATGACTGAGGCAGAAACTTCCTATCAAATGATCTGTACACTGGGGAAGTAATGCAAACCTGCTTCTTAAATGCAGCTGGTATGTAAGGAAAGCTCTGTCCCTCTGATCAGGCAGGTGGAGAATATCCATGGGGCTGAAGCTTAGAAAGTGTGAATTTCTGGATGAGTTTCTTTAAAAGTCAGGGAAAAAACTTGGAAAGCCTTACAGCAGTCAAGGAAACTTGGAGCTTACACCAACCCAATAAAGGGGCTTGCCAAAATCACTGCTGTACTCATTTAGAGTTATGAGTAAATGGACTGAGTCATAGCCAGGAACCAAACCATTGCTTTCTCTTGAGAAAGGTAACTTCTGCAGCAATAAACTCTTTGGGAAAAAACCCAAAACTGTGTGGCATGTGAAGCATTAATTCAGCTATGTATTTCAAAATAATTTAAAATTTACATTGGTTCATGGGTAACCTCATGAATTCAAGTTATTCCTCACTTCCTAGTTTGATAAACATGAGCCATGCTAGTAGGAATTAATGAAAACTTTATGGCAATTGTTTGCTAGCTTATGGAGGGTCTGGGTTCAAGGTCTGAAAAATCAGAAGATAAAAGGCCAATAACAAAATTATTTGTTCTGCAGAGTGTAATTTAATGATGACAACAAATATGGCAATAAGTACTGCTCTTGCTGTCACTATCTGGAGTCTAGGCAAAACTGATTAGATACAAGACCATCAGATCTTCTGATACCTTGGCAAATAGCAAGGGAATTATTGAGAAGATGAATGATACTGGAGCAGTGCCTAGTTAAAGACCTAATATTTTATAAAGGAAACAGCAAGAGTAATGGAAAAATGTGATTTTGATCACCATATATGAAGCAGTCCAGTCAAATCAGGCTCAGCATTAGCTGTAATCTTACCTTCACAGTAGTGAAGTTGCTGCTTTCCTGGACGTGAACTAAAACACCATTCTCGCTCCTTGTCCTGAATTTCACTTCCAAGCGGTCCACATTTGGGGGTCCCAGGCTGGTGCCTCGAGTGCCGTGCCTCATCATGTATTCTCGCTTCTTGTTTGGGCTTATGTGGTAGTCGAGTCGTCCTTTGCCTTCTAGCGATAAGGCAGTGTCGGCAGTAATATCTGGGACAAGGATGGGGAACTGCTGAGTACGTAGCTCGTTACAGCCATAGCCACCATCTGCCTAATAACGACCATTGTGTTCCAGAGCTTGATCCAGAGATCAAGTTCAGAGCAGGTCATGGGGGAGAGCAGGAGTGAATGGCAATTTCAGCCCCTCTATTCTCTGGCTTCAACCAGAATGTGTGTTTGAAAGTAGGAGTGTGCTGGTAATTTACTGCTGCTATCAGTCAATAGTAAATTAAAACTTGCTAGGGAACAAGTGAGGGAGTAGGGAAAAAAATTTGGCTCCTGCAACTGTAATTCCTTCCCAGGGATGTTACTGTTTCCATTACTGCAAGCAGGGTTTCATGATATATTGAACTGTAAGCTCTTCAAGGGAGAGATAATGACTTTCTATTTGTTATGGCACAAAAAAAAGAATAAAAAACGCAGAGCATTGACCACCAAATGCTGTTAAAATTATGGTTAAATTCTTTTGTAAACCGGCACAATAAAAGCATATAAATCAGCTAAACAATAATGGGACACATAAGAAAACAAAGCCCAGTCATTATACTAGAACTACATGGAAATAAATCTCTCTGCTCTCCTAGACAATTCCGTATTGATTTACAGAGTTATCCACATGCAAGTTAATAATTCCAGAGTGTAAATGGCTTGCTTTCATTTACATTTACCATATTTTCTTGCCTATAATCTGATGGTTGTTTGATAAAGGGTCCTACAGTTCAGAGAAGACATAAGCACATGCACATAGTGCTAATGTGAAAGGAAGGGTTTTCCCCTTACTATCTTGCCACCCTGCAGCAGACAAGTCCATCCTACAGGATAGCTTTATTTTAGGAACTGATATTATACATTGCTGGGAAGCAGTAGTTTTAAATCAGTGCAAGTTACCTGAAATGTGATATACACGCCAGAAAACATAATATATGTAACTTGTTGCTCTTTTTAGCTCATGAAAGGACAATAGTCCATTGTGGAATTCTCCTTCAAAGTTATTTAAGAGGCAAGCATGCTGCTAGTTTTCCTGAGCTTATAAAATTCATTATCCCATGCCCCTGAAAAGGAACTCTCAATAGCATCTGGTTAAACCAGAGTTTACATTAAAGAGAAAGACATTAAAACCTCCTTTATACATTTTTCGCAGTGCTTTCCCGTCAGTCCATCTCTACAGTGACACTGCTGCCACGACCAGTGATCAACACAGGTGCCACCATGTTGGCAGGGGCTGGTTGTACAAGCACCTTCTAGTCTGGGACATCTGAAACAAAACAGAAATGTAGATGCTGAAGAATGTATGCACAAATAAGTGGAGCAAATGCACTGGGAAGCATCCTGTGTTTGAACTATACTCCCTTTCTTCCCCCCAGAGATGCAAAAATGGAGAGGCTCTTCCCCTCAGACAGATCATGTTTCTAAACAGATCCTGATTTTCAGTGACAATTTAGAACAGTCTTTTGAAAGAGAAATTAATTCAGAGACAAGCTCCTATTTCCTGTTACACAAGAGAAGAAGAAAGTCTTTTAGGTGCTTTTTTCTCTGCATTCCCCCAGAGACCATATCACAATGAACAGCACAAGCTTGGGGGTCGAAAGAGGGGCTAGGAAATTTGAAGACTGACATTATTGCTACAACTTATGACTTCACATACTGAGATGGAAAAAATGATAGAATCAGATGGTTCATAATTAATGAAAGACTGCTTGGAGGATATGAGGGAAATCCAGTGACGCTTGAGAGGCAAAGTGATACAGCAGACATTGTGGATTAAAAAGAAATAAGAGGGAACAGAGGGTTAGCAAACAGTATGAGTATAGTCAAACTCAGGTGGAATTTATAAAGAAACTCAGTAACAAGGCTACTCTACTTCAGCCTTCAAAGCACCATTAATAATAATTAGCAATAGAAATATAGTGATGTTGCTTTTTTGAAGCCTCTGTAATATTTTGTGAACCTTTCAGCCAAATTCATTTTCTTCCTACGTTTTTCTCAATTTACAAGAAATTCTAAAGTCATTTTTTAAACAAGAAATAACTGATGTTGGTCTGAGTGGAATACTATCTGACTTTCATGACAGCTTCCTTTATTGTAAATGCGGTCCATTTGATACCATATATAGCAGACATACTGATCTAAGATTCCTTGAGCTGCCAAAGCCTGGCTGGGCTCCAAGGGACGTCCATTGACTGCAAACTCCATTATACAGCCCACAAAATCATGACTTTCCACCTGTCCTCTCCTTTGCAGTATGGGCTCTATAGACCTGATGCCACCAACAGTAACCCGATTTGGTTGTACATCGAGAGTCCTATAAAAGAGGCAGAAAAACAATTTATCAGCATCAGACATTAAGATAGCAGTGACAACACAAGAACTGTAACCATCAGCTAAAATTCCTCTTCCAAATTCACATTTTATATTTAGAAGGGGAGAAAGACCAGTAGTGCTGGAAATAACAGTTTTAATGGGTATGACTCTAAATTCCAGCTCAGTTATTGCATGTTAAGATTTCTATTGACTTGACTGAGCAGTGTGCATGAAATCATAATGAATAAAGTTTTTTACTCAATTACTCTTAAATTGTAGATGATATTGACATAGCTGGAAGATGGATTCATTATTTTACAAAGATATAACACCTTTGCTGTGGATATCACATGTGACAGGGAATATGACTGTGATTATTGTAAGAAATTTGCCGAAGTGATTGGGACTGAAGCTATTGTTATCTCCAAAGAGGATCTAAAGATGCAACAGAAAAGCTTAGTTAAGGTAAATACAAGAAATAAGATTTGTTTTCTGTACTGGCCAATGCTTAAGAAATGAAAACTGTAAAAGATGGGAACTGGAAATGACTGAAAACAATGTCAAAATAATAATAATAATAATTATTAAGAAAGCAGTAATCAGGTGATGTTATCTCTCACACCTTTATAAGAAATGAGAGGTGCAGTTTAAATAAATAAACACAGGACCCCAAATCATTAGGCAATGTCTTATCCCCATTTACACCACAGTGCAGACTAGCCATGGTCATACATTTCTTGTGTGCCACAAAAGCCTGGGGCCAGACATGGAGTCAAGAACTGGGGATTTCTGAATAAACTCTATGCAGAAATGTAGCCTAAATTAGCAAGTACTGGTACATGTAGAAAATTCAATTTGCTTCGGCAAATATGGGAGGAAATGACACTTGGGATCCTTGGCTTTGCATGCTTCTGACAGAGAGCAGCTGAGGTATTGATCCCTTGCTTGAGGCTGGGCTAAGGGCATGTCATCATGACTCCAAATTTCTCTGGCTTTAGAGGGTGATTTCTTTTAAATGTTACGCAAAAAAAAAAAAAAAAAAAAAAAGTCCCCCACAAAATGAAGAATTCTTTACCAGTCAGTAGAAACAGCAACATTGCTAACAGTGCAGTAGCCTGGCTCCTGATCCTCAGAGCAGGAATCCACCGTCAGTGATGCTGCCTGCAAAAGCCACACACACACATATGCTGAATATTACAAGGCTGCAGTCACCAACCAGATTAACTGATTAAATATACCAAGAACTTGGCTAGAATGGAGCACTTGTGTATTACTGTCACTCAGCATTGCAGAGTGCTTCAGAGCCACTGATCAACCCCCATTTGCAACAACATAGTGAACACCAAGATGTGCACACTAGTAGAGAGTGAGATAATTGACTACTTCATACAGAGAATCAGGTAAACACAGTTTTCAGATTTAGGTAGGGTTTCTTTCATGTTTGTTTGCTTTCCTCCTTGAAATGGCATTATTTTGGCTTGTACTGTATCCTACTTTTGATCTGAACAGAGAGCTGCTCCCTCCAAACTCAAAGGGCATTCCTTCAGCAGCTTGACCATGACATTAAACATATTGTTTGAACTTGATAAAAAGCATGTTACAAAAGCTGGGAGTACAGTCACTGAGATTACTAGTTAAAAATTATAACCAACCACTCAATAATATTCCAAGAGTAACCAAGTGGATATGATTAAGGTAAACCTTAGGCTGATGTGTCATGAGGGATGTTTGTTGACATTAATAATAGTGAAAAATAAGGATACCTACAGTGGGACCAAGCTGACTTTTGGAGAAGTACCAAGCATTGCCAGGACTTCCTCTTTATTATTACCTCCAAGCCATCAAGCCCCATACACTGGAGTTACCTCATTACCCATCTCAGACATTCACACTAAAGTGAATCATGGCACTTTTATTTGTACGATCTAAAAGTCTAACCAAAGCTTTCACTAAAATCATGAAATAATTTCTGCTGATTTAAAAAGGAGCTTTTATTTTATTCCTTATTTAGTAATGAATTTTCCCCACAGAGATTTATTAATAACAGATGCACTGGGAAAAAAAACAAAACAAAACAAAACCCAAACCCGCTGAAAGTTATTCCTTAAAACAAATTTTCAGAAAAACAAAAATAATCTCCAAATTGTACATATCAGCTTCTCATGTTTGAACTAAATGTGTGGTACTGTTTTGCAGCAAATTTAAATCCAATGTCACTTTTAAAAATGCCTTGGTTTATATTTTGATTTAGCTTACTCTATTGGAGCTGAGCAAACAGCACTAGCTATCAGTACTTCATTAATCTGCAATGGCTTTTCTTTCTGCCTGCAACTAAGTTCACTAACTGCATCCTGTTGAAATCCCTGCAGATTGTCCATGTCCATTCCAAATACATACTGTGAGCTGCTGCACTGTATTGACCAAATAAATTCATAGCTCTTAGCCCTAAATCATGCCCTACAGCACACCCAAATTGTTCAATTTGCTATTTTAGTGAAAGCTTATCTTGAATTTCTTTCCATAAATAATGAGCAAACTGCTTCTTCAGAAAAATATCAGTCTGCAGTTCCAAAGCAGATTATAGCCCTGTATAGATGAAACAATTCATAGAAAGAGTAATAAGCTGGCTGGTCTGTATGCCACCAAATGGATCCATATTTTCCTTCAGAATATCAAAAACAAAAAATGAAATGAGTTTTTTGTTCTTAGCTCAATCAGTGTAATCTCCCTAACTTACATTGCTATGCACTATGAAAGCCAGACTTCAACCACGGCTCAAGGGCTAGATATTTGAGAGTATGTTTTACTTGGACCAGAGTTCACTTATTTTCTAATGTTAGTCAAATGTTCCTGCTTGTTACTTAAGCATTACTCTATGGTTACCTTGCTGCATTATGAGACTTCTATCCTGTCACTCTGCAATAGCTCACAACTGACAACTTAATGATTTTACCAGTTTCCGATAAAACCCCACTGTGCTGTAGGAAATGACAGATTTGGAATCCTGAAGGGGGGCTATTTTATACAGTTTTGGACACCTGGGAGACATTTTTCCTGCAGCAGAAATATCTAAGACAAAGGCGATTCTTTTCACATACTGTATTTGTAAACAGCTGACATTACTGAGAAGGTTTAAATGTTAAAAATAAATAATCACACAAAGTTATAAGTTGTCTTAAGTGTCTGCGTTCAGACAGAAGCATTCATAACTCACTTCTTCTGTAAATAGCCCTTTTTATGTTATCTCTTCTATAGTCTAGCCCTCTGGCATATCTACAAGTAAAACATTTTACCGCTCAATTTTTTTCTGAAGTATATTTCATTTATTTGTTGTAATGTTACATGTGCGCTCCTATACTTAGCCATTTAAATCTTATTGATAGAAATATCACCCTAATTTAATTGCTAAAATGGGAACCTGGTACCTTGCAAGATTTAGGCTTTGCATTTGGAAGCTGTGATGCAAATTATTAAGTATCCGCATTAAGTCATGACTCAACATCACAATTATCCTTCATCTTATTTAGATATATAACTCCTGTAAACACACAAATCGGATTTGCTAATCCAGCTGTACACTAAACCATCCACCTTTAATAAACGAGGAATCAGGTCTTGCACTACACAACTGAAATGCAGTTTCAGGCTCAAGACTCTCTAAGAGAGAAGAAGAAAAGCACCAGGTTAGCAGACAACCCTGATCCTACAAAGAACCACAGATCATAAGCTAATGCATTCCTCTGCTGCTCTCAGGACATTTGCGCTTATGGACATCTCACCCCGGATATGAAGCTCTTGAGTAGAGCAGCTAGTTCTAGGGTAGAACAGTTTATTCTTTTATTTCCTACATCACTTCTGGCTTCCGATATATAAAGCAAGATGTGGAGCCCCAGCCATATATTATTCTTATATGATTTCAATTTCAAATATGGGAAGGATATGGGATTCCACGTATGCTGGCCATTTCTGCCTGAGAAAGGAGCTGTTGGGCAATAGTTACTGATTATGGATGGCGAATAGATTTTGTTTCATTTCTAACTCAAACACTGTGGAGTCAAAAAGTTTGGCTTGAACTCAAAGAGCATTTGGTTTATGTTCTGCTTTGGAAATACTATTAAGAAATGAGAGAAGAGGAATAGAAAACATTTACTTGAAAAAAAATGAAGGCAGGAGAGGAGTCAGAGTAACATGCATATGGCAATCAGTTGTCCCAGTCCAGTTTTTGGTAGAATTCCTCCCCTCAGATGCTTTCTGGGGGACAAAAGGAAAAGTAACTTCCCACCTTTCCCCCAAAACACCCTCTCAGTGTAGCACCTTTGAAATTTTTACATGTGTGTTATAGAGGAAAAACAGGCTTCCAGTTTGATGAGATTGGTAAAATCTCCGAATCACCTCAAGGAATGTTAAGTTTGTCTGTTTGTATTTTCCAAACGCTGAGAAAAATTATTTTGAGGCTTTTAGCCTTAATTAGTCTTCCCTAATAATCATCCCTGTAATCTGCATCAGCTAATTAGCCTCATGTGTAGTAATTTATTTCGTTAATTACTCCTGGTTCTCATTTTTCACACTTAGAGTACATGGCATTGCATATTTTTTTTAATTATTCTTTTTCTCCCTCATATTAAACAAACCATTATAGTCCTTTGAGTCAGTTGGAGCAAGACAGAAACGAGGAGGCTTTTTCCGAAGTTGGAGGTTCTGCTAGTAAATGCAACGTTACTAATTTTATGCTCCTCTGAGTTCATATGGAAGTCAAAGTGACTTGGCTTAAAAACTTGTCTTAAATGCCATCTTCTCATTTTTAGTATTTCTTACCATGCCAGCCCGTCGGGCAATCACTGTGTGAAATTGTCCATCAGACACCTTCTTAGTTGTGGTAAGCTTGTATGTGCCACTGCCAAGATTGTAGGAGAATCTCAGCCTCCCTTCTGCTATTTCCAGAGCCAGAAATTCTGCCCTGTCTCCAGTTTGGTTATCATAGTTATACAACATTAAAGCATTACTCTTTATAGTGGCAAACTTTATATAGATGTAATTATTGTTTGGATCCATACTGGGAAACTCCATATAGGACAATTCTTCAAATCCATAGCTGTTCAGTTCACAGTGATTCCCAAAAACACCTGCAAAATGAAAAGTAAAATCTGGTTACAGATAGTTTTTTCCTTCCTGTGCATTCTCCCCAAAACAAAGCACTGATATACTCGAGACATGGCTGTGACACACAGACTGTCTGTGAAACTTCTAATGTATGATTAAAAATGTGCAACCTGAACAGAAGACTCCAATTATCCACAGATGAATGTTGAAGCACATTTATTTAAACTTAAGAATTGAGTTATAAGTGACATCTATTGAAACACAAAGTACATTTCATTGAGTTCTATGGTTTCTTTAGAAAATAAAAAAAAAGTGAGTTTGACAGTTATGTTGGATAGGGTTGTTAATTATTATCAGGCATTCATTGATCCAGTTATGGAAATAAATTTGCAACTTGATCTTATTATTCTCTTTTCAGCTGTTATATGAACTGCTTCTCAATCAGTGGTCCATTACTTATGATACAAGCATATGTGTGACTAAAACATTATGCCTTGCTGTATTTTTATTGATTTGAATATTTTGGTGCATTCTACGTATTTCTTTTCAGATCTCTTGTCACATAATTTCCCGCAATTTTTTTTTACTGCAGTGGCAATGAGAAAAAAATTCAGACTTAATTTATGACTATTAGTTACATTTACAATGTACTATATAGGAAATGAATAAACTCTGAGGAAACATAAAACAAAGGAAATAGAATAAAGAAGTTATTCCACATGTTAGTAGAAAACCATATGTAGAGGTAGTTACAAGTGTGTATTGCGAACCACACTTGTGTGTGATGCTTTTCAGCAGCCTTAAAACATTTTAGATGACTTCTCAGGTTTATCTGGTTTTCAGTTAAACAGTTGCATTTACTTCCCTGCTTTTCTACACAAACAATGACAAACCTGCATTCAGAACCAATCTTGCTGCAATTATATCATGACACCTTAAAATATATGTATTGGTTTATGTCTTCATTGGGTTCATTCCACAAAACAAATTTGAGATAATTAAATTCTAATAATTTAATCATTTTGGCAGTACTATATGCTTTTCTGACTCTTGGAACAGTACTCTGGTTTTGAAACTCAGAACTTTATTAATATGCAATAAATGAAATGGGCAAGTACTGGTGTGGGCTAGCAAAACTGTTCTGGTTCAGCCAGGTTCTCTTAATCAAATCTACTAAATATGAAAGTGCCAACATCTAATGTGGTGCTCCTAAACTGCAGAAAAATGTGGGTGCCCTCCAATTCTTGCTTTACAAATATTTTGGCAAAATATTCATATTTCTTAGAAGAAAACCAAGTCCTCTCTGCTCAATATCATCCCAAAGTCCCTTTTTCCAGTTTAACATGATGACTTCCTTGCAATTTGATGCAAGAATACTGATGTTATTTACAGTGACCTCACTCCTCAGCTTTCCTAAAATCATTTGTTATTAGGCAGGAGACCCAAGCACTGCTCTGAGCCCTTGGTGTGGCCCTCCAGCAGCCACAGTGACCCCCCACACTGCCTCGTGCTCCATCTACTGCCATGCTGGCAGAAATATTGGCTTCTCCCTCTTGCAGCTGAGGAAAATAGAGAGCAGATGACCAAAACCTGCCCACAGATTGGGATCCATATAGACACCCACCAGGTTTACGCAGACAAAAATAGATATTTGAGAAATATTAATAGGGAAAGGGAAGACGGAGCAGAGGGGAGAAGTGTACTCACCAAAGGGACAGTGGCAGTAATAGCCCTCCACCCCGCTTTGGCAGGATCCACCATTGAAACAGGGGTTGCACTCACAGTAATTGACAGTGGAGTCACACGTCTTCCCTGCGATTAGGGAATAAGAGCAATTTCCAGGTCAGAGTATTCAGGTCGATAGGAAAGTCAGGCTGGTATTTAGGTAACGAGCTTATGAGCCAATGCTGAACGCACAGCCAGGAGGGAGGGTGCAGGAACCCACTGCGGCTGTGGGATAGAGAGAGAAACACAGGCACGATGCTGGGCTGCATTATGCATGGCCCAGAGAAATTAATTCTGCTTTTCAAGTGTCTCACTGTAATTATCTCTTATAGGTATTGGTGGTTTGGTTTTTAATTGGATTTTTTATTAACTGGTGTCTGTAAAAGAACATGAAATGAAAGGAGATGATGAACTAAAAAGAAAAAAAATGTTTTTTCCCCCCTATTGAATGCAATGTACTCATTATCGTGACAGAGACACAGACAGCCCTTGCTGGACCCTGTATCAACATGGCATGCTGAACACAGGCTGCTATTGTACATTATATGATTTTCTTATTTTTCCTCATCCATTACAACCTCCTTCCTGGCTCAGAGGGACACCAGTCCTCTGGAGCTAGAACAAGCTACCCTGGATACAGTCCTTTTCTAAGCAGACGTTGTCACATATGGTAAATATTATTCACCAGAGAATAAACTGAAATAACTTCAGTGATAATTCACTTCAACAAGGAAGGGAACCAGGAGAAAAAGTGAAGATTTTAACAGATGCTGAATACCGACAAGGGGATTCTTTGTACAAACCTTAAATTTTCTTTGCATGGAAACATTAACTATAGAAGTATTGCTCTTCACTTCTAAGTTTTCCACTGCTTAGCTTTTATCAGTTTTAGCAACACTTCACCTATACACCACGCCTGGAACCTGCCTTCCTTTCTTTTGCCAACAGTGCCTGCCTTTGCTGCCTGCTCAGCAAAAACATGGAAGTATCATGAAGTTTATCCCTCATGTTTCTCTGCAAAACCTGGCAAAATCAGCCACACTCTTCCAGACCTCTCCCTGAACTTCATCTAGGCTGGGATATATACACATGGCAATGCTAATACTGCCTTAATACTTCTTATTGTACTGATAATGAGCTATTGCATTCCTCACACCATAAAACCATAATATATATTTAAGTTAAAAGTACAACATGAGCTTGCACAAAGGGTGTCCATTCTTATATGTCACACACATAATTCTTACATCTCACATGACAACAATGCACAACATGTGGTCCTTAGGGATTGCTGGTCCCAAAGCTGTAGAGAATCAGGACTGTGCTATATTAACTCTGCTAGTTTTTTCAGAATGTCACAACTTTGGTCACCTAATTAAGATTGCCTCTTTTTATTCCCCTCCCTCTACTTTTCTGTTTAACCTAAAGAAGTTTGCAGGCAGTTCTTCCATGTGAGCAGAACTCCATGTGCAACTGCACGCAGGATGGAAACAGAGCGCTGGAGGATTTCTGTGGTTAATACATAACTTGTAGATTCATCATAAATCCAGGAAACATTTCCAGTGTCTGAATCTAATTATGCTTTAGGGGTATTTATTTATATTTTATTCTCTAATGGGCAAGACTGAAGGATGAGCTAACTTTTTATCTTACATTTTGCTATTTTCTTGGTTTCAATATTATAGTGCATAGTACAGATCGTTGACCTACTGAGGAGAACATGTAGCAAGAGTGAGGCAGAGATGCTCAAAATAGCTCACTGATGATTCTTAATTTACACAAAAATCAAGTGTAGCTAATAAGGCTTACTAATTTTTTTTTTGCAATCTAATCTACACTACTCTTCTTTTGCTCAGCTAACATTAAAGCTGGCATATTTGCCGAGCCAGCAACAGAATATGGATGTTTATTTTACCTGCACATATTTTAACCACTGAATAACAACATCTTCATATTTAATGATTTTTTGAATAATCCATGAAGCTAATAAAATTGTGTTTAGAATCATAGAAGTTTATTTTGGAAGGGACCTTTAAAGGTCCTCTAATCCAACTCCTCTGCAATGATCAGGGATATCTTTCAACTAGAGTTTGATTGCTCAAAGCCCCATCCAACTTGACCTTGAATGTTTCCAGGGATGAGGCATCTGTCAACTCTTTGGACAAACTGTGCCAGTATCTTACCAACCTCACTGTAAAAAGTGTATTCCTTATATTTAGTTGAAATCTCCCCTCTTCCAGTTTAAAGCCATTACCTCAATATTAGAAAAAAATATTGTGCTTACTGAGTAGAGATTTTATACAATTACTATCTATTTCGAAATTCTCTCTTGCACAGATAAAACAAATCATTCAAAGAACCTTACTGGATTGAAGAGGATAAGAAACTAAGAAACTGTTTGCCACTATGCACAAAAGCACCCTCGTCTGAGCCCAAGTGCTCCATTTTACTGCTTTCCAGAAAGATAATGTTGAAAGATTTGCGGTATTAATTTTTGTGTTAGAAAGATCTTTTTCTGAAGGCCATGAAAATTAGGGTAATGCTGGATAATTGATAACAGACAGCATTCAGCATTCATCACCTCAAGCTGATATCATCACATGCAGAGGCTTATGCAAAAATCTAACTTCCTGATAAATTTTTCCTTTTTAATAGAAAAATGTAACACGAACAGGTACCAGCTGAATGTTCTTGGGTTAGATTTCAGCTGATTTGAGAGGTTTAGGTTTTGTGGTTCTCTGTGTCCATCTTTTAAAGTGGTTGTTCTAATATTTTAATCTAGCATTTGAAACAATTTCACAAACCTACATTCCTTCATCTTAATAAGTCCTGGAAAACAGGAACCAAAGGGTTCAAAGGAAGGGCAGACAACTACTGTAAATCATAAAGAATATTCCCTCCAGAAAGTGATTATTTTAAAACCAAAACCTGATCATCATTAAGAGATGTAATTATAACAGACTGTTTAAACCCTAATGATGTTGCTCTGAGGTAATCAGCCTTTATAATCCTATTCACTGAAAAGTACATTACCTTTACAGTATGATGAAGTGAAATGCAGCTGACAAAACATAATAAATCAAGGAAAAGTAAGACTCTAAGTTTTCAGGTAGGCAATTATAAAGGTCTACATGCACTCTACTGTGAACAGAGAGTCTGTCTCAGAAAACACTAATTTCTACTTGTATGCAGCACCATGTAAATATTACTTTTATGCTGAGCATGCAAACTCAATTATAAGCCTGTATTTTGATTCCAAGAGAAGCAGCAAAGCTATGAACATGGTAAACTGAATTGGAAATGTACTATTTTGGATGTCTCTTTTTTTCTTTCTTTTTTATTTTTTGTTCTGAGGCACTTAAGGTTTGCATTCATAAAGAAACAAGCCTTTTTTTTTTACATTCACTACGACTATCTTTAATCATATATGAATCAGGATTAAACGCCCAAGCAGCTGTGTTCTCTTTCTGTTGGCAGTATAACGACATAATAGTCCCCGTGTCAAGTATTCTCAATCTGTATTTTGACATTTGTTTGCAGAACCTACTGAATATTACATTTGCAGAATTTAAAATATGCTTTTGTAGACATAAAATATGTAAATATACTGAATATTTCTTGTGATCTTATCTAATAAGTTCTACTGATATTCAACGCTGAAGACATCTTGGTTTTAATTACATACTTTGGTGCCATTTGTTTTCTGTCTTGATCAATTAATCTTCAAACACTTAAATAATTCTTGATTCTGCAACAGCCAACAGATTAAAAAAGATCTGACCCCCAGACAGAAACGTCTGCTTCAGTGGTAGTCTATTTAAAATTTATTTTTGTTGACAAGGAGTTTAAGAAAGCTCATATCAGATGCCACATTTAATTCATGGTGTGAAGGCAGTCAAACATTTTAAACTGTAAGAGTCTCTCATTACATTATCTTAGTTAAAACGTTCTTCTTTTCAAGCTTGTCACATGTAGAACTTGGTTTTTAGCTGACATGAGGGCTGAACATTAAGATATGAGCTTTAACACCAGAAAAAATAAGCTGGACGTTTCTTTAATGTTTCAAATTATAGGCTAGAGGCACATACTACAGCATGTTGCTAGAGCTAATGAAGTGTTTCGCTTCGTTGCAACAGCAAACATATGCCAAAGTAATCTTTAGTGCTAATGACCTAAAGACAGGATAGGTGCCCTAGAATTATTTGCCATGCTCCTGGCAAAATAATTTGATGTACTAGTCCAACATGAAATAAAATCCTGGATTGGTAACTTAATTAGAACTGCTTGTCAATTAATAGTAATTGCTCCTGACCTGAGGCTCAGTAGCACATTTGTGAGGTCCACACAAAAGGTCACATCAGTGTACTTTTGTATCAACAGGCCTTTCACACTGAGTATGCATCTACTGCTGTAGCCATGCTTTAAATGAAGTAGTTAAAACCCTTATTTTGATTAACTTTCTCCTTTGTAATAAAGGGTATCACATCTCCTGTCCTAATCTGGTTTAAGAAAAAGAAAATAAATAAAAAGAATAATCAACCTCCTGGTCATTCCATCGGTTACAAATGAGTTTTGGTATCAGTGGTGGCAAGACAATACCCACCCTACCATAAGGAGAGAAAAAGGTATCGAAAGCCTTACTTAATCTTTTCTGGTTAGATTTTTTTAATGACATCTGTAAAAATTGGTCATAATCAATGGCTGAAATTGTTCAAACCTTCCTTGACCATTCATGACAGAAGTAAATATCAACCTGCTTTTCTAGGGATAAAATACTGCTATGTTTGAAAGTGTAATAAACGTTAGAGAAAAAATACTCAGAAGAGGTGAGAATACTGCAGATATTTCTGTTGTTAATGAAAAAAAAAATTACAAAGGGACAAAATACGTAACAGAAATGCTTGACCATTTTGCCTGAATTCTGTTTTTTCCCTTCTTTCTCCGTTTTATCCTTCATCTGTTTTCTCTCTTGTATGACTGTAAGTACTTGGGGGCAGAGGCCAATTTTGTTGCTTGGCACACTCCTAGCAGACTTGAAATGCAGAACAATGACAAGAACAGAAAAATCATACTTACGCCTTGGAAATGTATTCTACATATTTAATAAATTAAAATAGCTCTTGTAAAATTCTTTCTGTTCTAATGCAAATCAGGTAAGTGAGATTTGCCTGAGGACGGAACTAAAATATAATGCTGTGAGCACCTGGTCTTCTGAGTTTTCATAACTACAAATAGCTCATTTTGCATGACATCTTCACCTATGGGGGTGCTTATATTCAGACAATCTCCAGCTAAAAAGGCAACTTTCTGCCCTCTTTACATCTCTTCTGGACTGTAAGATCTAGAAAAGTAAACGCATACCTGTATACCCAGTCTTACAAACGCAGTTGAAGCTTCCTGGGAAGTTCTGGCAGGCGGCACCGTTTTTGCATGGGTTGGCAAGGCACTCATTGACGTCCCTCTCACAGGCCATGCCAGTGAAGCCCTCGGGGCAACTGCATGAGAAGCCCCCCACCAAGTTGTGGCAAGTCCCGTCATTGTGGCAGGGGGAAGGGAGGCATTCGTCGATGTCCATCTCACACAGACTCCCGTCGTACCCTGGCATGCACCGGCACACAAAGGGCCGGAGGGGCTCATTGGCCACAATGATGACGGGGACACTCTCGTGGCTCTTCAGAGCTGGGCTCACCGCCAACCTCCTCTGGCAGCTCCCTCCATTCTGGCAGGGGCTTTGCAGGCACCAGTCGTGGTCCACAGCCTCAATTCGCACCCCGCTCTGGCGGAAGAGGACATCTTTGATGCTCTCGAAGAAGGTAGCCACACCGCTGGGATTCACATACTGGTTGTTGCCACGCTTGACAGCTGCCATCAGGAAGGTGTGGTTGCTCTCCTCATACAGCCCATAGAGTTGGATGGCAGTGCCCAGCCCTGTCAGCTGGGAGCTGGCTATGCGCAAGAAGTGGAGATAGTGATTGGTCAGGAAATCCCGCACACTGTGGGCTCTCAGGCGGAGGAGGATGCTGTTGTCAATGGTGGCATTGCTGAAGCCTCCGAAGAAAATTCGGACACTGCTGGTAACAGCACCATGCAGCCCATCATTGCTGAGGACAGCCAGGTCAAACGTGCCATCTGTGGACCTTGCCTGTGAGTGCAGCTCACAGGTACCCCCAGGAATGCTGAAAAGGCTGGTGACTCCTGAGGTGAGGGAGCACTGGAAGCTGTCTAGCACATCTGGATCTTGAGGCTTTACATTGCCTAAAATTCCACCTGGGAAGAGGTTGCCATAATAGTGAACAAAGATTTCTACTGTTCTGGGCTGAGATGGGTTGTCATTTTGGTCTATTACCTTGATCTGCACAGTTCCTGTGGAAGACATCTGAGGAACACCAGAGTCTCTTGTAATCACAGACAGGTAGAAATCACTGATTTGCTCTCTGTCAATCTCTCTAGTGGTTGTCAGCACACCAGTGGTGCTAAGGCTGAAGTAGCTGGTTGCAGGCCCAGTGCTGAGCAAGTAATAAGTAAAGGGACCTTGGTTTGGAGGGAGATCAGGATCTGACGACTGAAGTGTCATCACCAGAGTTCCCGCACGGTTATTCTCCATGACTTCTCCTTGGCTGGTGGACAAGGTAGGACCATTGTCATTGATGTCTTCCAAAGTTACCAATAAAGAGGCACTTCCTGTAGCAGATGGCATTCCCGAATCGATGGCTAGCACTGACAGGTTGTACACAGGCAACGTTTCTCGATCTAGCTCTGCAGTGACTGTCACCTGTCCTGTCTGCGGGTTGATGGAAAAGGCACTGTTGTCATTGCCAGACCCAATGAAATAGGAAAACCTGCTCCAGCTAGGGACAGAGTCTGAATCAAAGGCACTCACAAATGTGACGTGGGTGCCTGGCGGAACACCTTCACTGATTCGTATATTGTAGGTTGCCAAGGTGAAAACAGGAGGATCGTTGGCATCCAGTATAGTGATATTAACAGTTACTTCATCTATATCCGCACCACGAATGCTCCCCAAATTTTTTGCAAGGACTTTCAAAGAGATTCGTTCTTCTTTTTCTCTGTCAAGAGGTCCTGAAACGTAGATCTGACCACTTCTCTCATCTATCTGAAAGCCTTTCTTTCTGCTGCTGCCAAAGATAAGGTAGTGGACTTCTCCATCAGTTCCCATGTCACGATCACTTGCAAAAACTTCACCTACAACAGTACCTTTGGAGGCTGCCTCAGAAACTTCAAAATAATAAAGCTTAGACACAAACCGGGGCACATATTCATTTGTCCCTTCTAGCTGGATGTTGACACTAGCAAAGCTGCATCTTTCCTCATCTGGAACATTAAATGCCTTTACCGTTAAATGGTAACTTTGCTTTGTTTCATAATCTAAAAATCCCTGGGTGGTGATCGTTCCTGTATTGGGGTCAATGACAAAGAGGTCACTGTCTGAGGACTGAATAGCATATGCAATCACAGCGTTAGATCCAGAGTCGGCATCGGTGGCATTTAAACAAATAACAGTTGTCCCACTGGGGGCATTTTCTAACACATTGGGAAAGTAGTCCTCAGGGCTGAATGCTGGAGAATTATCATTCACATCAATGACATTAACAGTGACACTGCAGTAGCCTGTTCTGGACACCCATCCTCCATCCGTGGCAGTAACAACTAGCTCGTGCTTTTGGCATAGCTCAAAATCAAGTGGTTTTGCTAGTGTCAGTGTACCAGTAGTTGTATTAATAGCAAAGATGCCAGCCTCATTTCCAGAGGAAATATTGTATCTGATTAACCCGTTCATAGCTGCGTCTCTGTCTCGGGCTGAAACCATTCTGACCAGTGTTCCAACAGAGTGACTCTCTGGGATAGTAACACTCATGCGGCTTTGAGAAAATTCAGGTGTATGGTAATTTTCCTCTGTGACCACTATTTCAACAGCTACCTCGGATGAGAGTGGAGGATTACCTTTATCCTTTGCTTTCACTTTAAACAGAAAGTTTTTGTTCAAATCGGCCATTAGTGAAGATGACACAGAAATCCAGCCTGTACTCCTGTCCAGTTGGAATTTATTGGTTTTGCTCTCATCAGAGATAAAGTACTCCACTTCAGAATTCAAGCCAAAGTCTTTGTCATCCGCTGCGGTAACTTTAATTAAGTTTGTGCCAACCCTCACATTCTTTGTAACAGGAGTGAAGTATTTCTGAGCGAGGAACAGTGGTGCGTTGTCGTTGCTGTCTACGATGTTAATGGTGACGGTTGTCTCGCTTATTAATGGAGGACTGCCTCGGTCTGAAGAAGTAACAATGAAGCTGTGCCTATTAATGTTGACATTGCTTGAACCGCTGGAGTTTTGGTACCTTAAATACTGCTTGTTGAAAATTTCCCCTGTGGTTGCATTAATTCGGAAGAACTCAGACTGGGATTTTATGAAGTAGAAGACTTGGCCATTAGACCCTTCATCAGGATCGGTGGCTGAAACCTGGGTGACCTTCAACCCAACCCCAGGAAGCTCGGGACACTCTAGGTAATAGGATGGCTTTGTAAATCTTGGGGTATTGTCGTTAACATCTGTGACAAATATGGTGACGTCCGTGCCCACTGTCCACCCAGAGTCGTGTGCAGAGACCCTGATTCTGTAGCGGTCTGTGTCCTCCCTGTTCAGTGGTCTGCTGATGGTGATATCCCCGGTGCTGGGATTTATGGTAAATGGGAGACTTGTATCCCTGATGGAGTACCTGCTGACTGCGTTCACCCCAATATCTTCATCCGATGTTGTGACTCGGGTTACCGTAAAGCCCAGAGGTGCATTTTCAGGCACAGAAGCACTGAATATCTGGGAAAACCTTGGAGCATTGTCATTTTCATCTAAAATATTAATGATAACTTTGACAGTCGTGCTCTGGAGTGGGGTGCCTTTATCTGAAGCTTTTATGGTTAGTGTGTATCTAGACAACCTCTCCCGGTCTAAGGGCCTGACACTTCTGATCTCACCAGTGGCTCGATTGATACTGAAGCTATTTTCTGTATTGCCATCAATTATTTCATAATTCAGCTGTCCATTTAGCCCACTATCTCTGTCGACAGCAGCCACCGTCAGAATCTTCCGTGGAGACAGGTTCTCCACTATTTCTGCAATGAAGGGATCTTGCTCAAACTCTGGTGCATTATCATTAATGTCTATAACCATCACTTCCAGTTTCTTATATGAGGAAAAGGGAGGAAAGCCCGTATCTCTGGCCTCGATCCAAATCACATATTTCTGTATGGCTTCAAAATCCAAAGCTTGCCCAACAGATAGCTGTCCTGTCACTTGGTCAACCAGGAAGGTGCTGCCCAGGTTACCACTGGCAATGTAGTAAGACAACGAGCCTCCTCTGGCTGATGATCCAGAGATGGTGGTGACAAGTGTACCAACTGCTTGGTTTTCAGGAAAAGTGAAAGTCTCCTGATCAGCCTGAACGCGAGGGAATTCTGCTCTGTTTACAAACCTCACGGTGACAGTTGTAGAGTCTGCCTTGGGGTACCGGCCGCTGTCCCTTACATGCACAGAAATGGTGACTTCGGACTCTCCTGCCAGCGGGTTCACAGCCAGGATGGCCCCCCTTGCTGGGTCGATGTGGAATTTCTCGGAGTTTTTCCCCACAAGAGAATAGTGGAGCTCGGCGTTGGAGCCAGCATCTGCATCAGTGACGGTCACAGCAAACACGAATGAGCCTGAAATGGAGAACAAAGTTAGAGCAGTTCTTTAAGTCAATGCACTGATTGCAGGAAACGTGATGCCAGCTTCTCACTCGGAAGCACATCCTGAAGCAATATGCACTTCCTTACACTGCTCTGAAGATGAACTGCTCTATTCATAAGATGCTAAGTTCAACAAGGGGTTAGGTGAGTTTGCGAGCCTGCAAGACGTGCACACAGCCAAAAATGTCAATGCATGTGCAGATGTCACTGGCTGCACATACATCTGCACTTTTTGATAGTCTGGCATCCTGTTTCTAGAACATTCACATTATGAAAGCCAGAAATCTAACCAGACTGATTATTTTTTTTTTAATTGCTTGTAGTTTATTTATGCACATAATAAAAAAAAACCCTGTAATTCCATGACTAGTAAGGTTACGCAAGTGAACAGGCAGCACCCATGGTCATTTACCCTACACACCCACATGCCCTCGCAGCTCCTTCTCTTCGTATTCCCTAGATGATGCTCTATTGTCCCCAGCAGCTTGCTCCTCCTGATTTTGTAAGAGTGTTCTGAGGACAGTAACTAAGGGGACTGCATTTTTAAAAGCAAGCTGGTACTCTGAGATAGGGGTAAAATTGCATAGAAACACAAAAGTATTTGTACTAGTGCAATAACCTGAATATACTACATTTTAGGTCTTTCAAATTTATTCTTCACAATGAGCTCAAATAAACAGGTACCATTTGCATTAACCTTTATACGTGCCAATCTTCAAGGAGAATCCAGGGTGTTCTTTCACACTAGACTTTACAGATCTAATGCACAAAACATCTTTCCAAGTTGACACTGTCCAACCAATTTGCAGAACACTCTATTGATGTTTTACTGGTACTGAAATTCAGAAAGTACCCACTTGTATATAAAAATCATGTTGTTTTCAGCATCTTAAGGCAAATCATTTACAGGCAGGAATGAATATGACAGCGTCCCCTTAAAACTATACTTCATGTCACTATTTGTCATGTGCAATAATTTGTACTCCAGAGGGAGGAATATTTATGCAAGAACAGTATTCAAACCCTTGTGAGAAATGGGACAGGAAAAAAAAAAAAGATTCTTGCTTCAGTTAAGCAAATTATATCATTAATTATTATTATTACTAGTTCCCCTTTTTAAACTTGATTAAAAAATAACAAGGAAATTAAGATTTTTCTCTCAAAACATACACTGTGACTGGAATAAATGCAAACGTCTTGATCAAGTTATGAAGGTTTGTTCTTTATTTTTGAAAAGCTATTTCAGATGCTACACTGGTCTGCAATAAAGTTGTGGGTCTTTTTTCTTTTTTAAATAGATGCCATGCTTGCTAGTAACATCATTGTCAACAGCCTTTCAAAATAATGTGAAAAGATATTAACATTTCCTTTTAAATGAAAGTGAACTATCAACTGAGGAGTTGCAAATAAAAAACTGCATGCATCCCTAGGATTTTGTTAAGTTAAAAACATAGCTCAGGTTTTCTATATGTTGCTGGTTGTAAAGGGTTTCATACAGAAAGCATCCAAAAAGATCAGAAAACATCGGTTAAACCTATGTGTATTCCTTATTAGACACATTTAAAGAAATATGCCCAAAAGAACCACACAAAGGCACTGTGCCTTAGTCAGAATACACAAAGATTCACCAAGGCAATAATACAATAATTTCATAATGCTGTTCTGGAAACAGGGAAGAAATGTAAACAAATTCACTCTTCCATAAAAAGGAGAAGATTTGCAGTTGTTTAAAATTTAGAGAGAAAACCCAAGACATGGAAACAAGCCTTTATTTTTGTTCTTTTAAAGGAAAATCTGATTTGTAAACCATTTGTCTTGGAATCCTCTCTATAGGCTTCATATATCCATGTATGTGTATGCATGTGAAAACACTCAGCGTCACCATCTTCCACAGCCAACCACTCTGACTGTGGTTTTGTGAATCTATAGTAATACAGTCATCATATTATAAAATCACTTTACTGTTTTGAGATAGGCCATGGTATTAGTCCATTTTAATCTTGGGGGAAAATATCTAAAAATAGAAGAATATTTCTCCATCCTCATGCAAATACACATATTCGCCTTTCTTTTCCCTTGCAATGCCAATTCTTGAAACAGAATATACTAGTATTTGGGACTTACCAATTTCTAATGTATTTAATGATCAGGCTTGATAAAACAAACTGAATCAGAAACTAATTACTGAATTTAGTGAAGTCACTTGAATTTGGGTGCAGGTTCCACAAAAGGAAGGTTGTTGCTTGGCTTTACTTTTATTTTACTTTACTTCACCACTTGGCTGGTGAAGTAAAGAGAGGCAACATAATCAGCATTTGACACGGCCAGTTTGGAGGAAGTTGACATAATTCTCTTCAAGAATTGCTCAGGGTGGAAAAAGAACATCTACATTCAGGAGACTTTCAGAGTTAAAAAAGAAGACATTGCCTTACTAACCCTGTCAAAATAATTGAATCCCATGTTTGAGTCCATGCTCACTTACACTATGTTTTCTTTATATAAATGCAGGAAAATATTTGAATTTGGATGGAAGGAACAGACTAAAAAAAACCACATTGCTGAACTGCAGGTCACATATTGATCCTTGCCATTATTCAGTCCCATACAACATGAAGATAACAAACCATGGAAAACAGCTATAGAGGAACATCTGATAAACATTTCTTGTAGCACAGCTTTACATTTCATTAAGATATTCATGCAATTTGAAACATCCCAAGTATTGCCAGGGTTACCTGAAGTGGTAGGTGAAGGGACATGGGTGACGTAGGGATGGTGATGAAATTTGGGCGGGTTGTCATTCACATCAGCAACAGAGACAAGCACACTGGTGGAACTGGAGAGAGCCCTGGGGAAGCCCCTGTCACTTGCCACCACTACCAAAGTGTAGTTCTCCCTCGCCTCTCGATCAAGGAGAGCACTGGTGATGATTTGTCCTGTTGATGGGTTGATTGTGAATTGCGAATTGCCACCAGTAAGCCTATAGCTGTTTGAAAGAAAAAGCAAGGAAGAAAAATTCAATTAGTATTTCATAGGCAGTCTGCTGCCTTAAGATTATAACAATTTTCGGTATTCTTCAGACACCATAATGGTGGGTATCAACATGAGGATTTTCCTCTGACTGTCCATCTGTCTTCATTTTTTTTTTTTTTTATTCTATATTTCAAGACCTGTCGTAAATGACATTTCTGGGGATTTCCAAGTGTAGCTGCTTAACACAGATAGATTTCTAATAAATAAGGAGCAGACTGAGCCTTTGTTCCTTTGGTGAGGCAGTCAGACACACTATCAAAATAGCCTGCTGGAGGCATCCTCTAGTACTGATTTCCCTGAGCTAATCTACTAAGTTTTATTCCAAAAGGCTGGCATACCTCTTAACTAAATCTGCAGAATATAATAAGAAAAAATACTTTATTCTGAAATAAAAGGATGGTGAATTTACAAAATAAGATGAGGATTTATAATACATATTGTATTCTGCTACTAAGAGGTTTTATAATGTATATTGTTTCCTCACACTGACTCTTGCTATTCAAGATTTCAATGTTAATTCATGGGAATTCACAGCAAATTAGTAACTACAGATCTATGTTAGTAGAGACTAATTGGGACCAGACTTTAACCCTTGATTGGTGTATATGTATGCACACACATTTGCATGTGTGTGCAGAAATGTGATTTGGTAAGAACTAACTCTGTGCTTACTGCAATGCATTTTACAGGCTATCTCTGCCTTACTAGCTCAGAGAATTTATCCTTTCTCTTTGAATGTTTACCCAGCTTATGTTCATGGATATCCATGTTATATCCATGAATATGTCCTGTTATATCCACAGAATGGATCTCAAAGCTATGGGTAGCCCTAGGCTGTGTTTTACAAGGTAATTGGTTAATATTACGTTTTTTATTAATTCAGACTATGGATTTTTTACAAAGCAAATGAAACAAAAACTGGCTAAAACAAACAATTCCCCTATTTAATATTATAATCCTGAGAAAAAACAACAGAGTTGTGATTAGCATTGCTTCTTCAGAGGAGCCTGGTCCAGCATTGTAGCAGCTTTTTTGAGGTATGCGATTCTATAAAAGATTCAGAAGAAAATGGCTTTTATGAAGGAGAGCAATATTCCTATGTTCACCTTCTTAAAATCAGAGCAGGTTATGACAGAAATAACAACACAGGCCAGAAGCTTTACCTAGAGGACTGATAGCCAGCCTGTGTAATAAGCTGTGGCAACTTCCCCTGTTCAATCATTAATCTCTACAGAATGCTATAAGCATAGTTTAATTACTTAATTATGTTGTAATATCATGGCCATACGTAATTATTCTTGAGACATAGCAATGTGCATTCAGGGTGGAAAAAATATGCACAAAGCCTAAAGCACCACTTAAATCTCCCTAAATACCAGCAGCATGGGCAAATTTCATCTGTGATTTGTGATGTTTTAACCCTGCGTGAAGCACTGCAGAAGACAGAGGCTTTCTCTTCTTTCACATATACAGAACAGCTGAAGCTTCAGCACTGGGAAGATGCTATGAAATCTTTTTACAAAAAAACCAAAGCAAATAAAAAAAGCCCAATGAAAAAATAAATATCCCAACCAACTACTCCCTCCCAGAATAACGACAAGCGACATTTTCTGTAGGATAGTCTGAGTTATACATGAGTCCAACTGTATGCAAACCAACTGGACAATGTATGTGTGTCTCAGCATAGTTACATACTACTTTTGGAAACCAAAGACTTGAGTCTGAAACAGGCTCTAATGAGACTGAAAAGGAGTTCTGAGTACTCGACACCTCTGACAAGATCATCTTATATGTTCTGGTCCCTCTGGCTTTTCCCAGACTTGTAATACCACTCATATTTTAAGATTTGTATTACTCTACATGCTGAATCTGGACAAATTCTGTCCAAGAGAAACAAAGTATGTTCCTGAGTCTAAAAAGTGTAAAACAAAACCTGAAAACAATTTTGAATAGCTACTTACAAAGGAAAAAAAAAATTTTTATCAACTGTTTTACTATGAAGCACTGAGTGAATGACAAAGACTAATAGCAGAGATATTAAAGTTATTCAACCACACTAAAGAAATCTGAGAGCACCCTGATAATATCTGATTACGGGATGCAATCATTACAGTCATTTATGCTTTGTATGGAATTCTTTTTTCTCAGAAGCTTGCCAGAAATAGTTTCTTAGAGTAAGAGTGAATAGAATTAAAAGCTTCATTGTTTCACAATTTAATAAATGGTAAATTTGGATGCTTTTCAAATATTTACAGATGCCAAAACATCAAGTTTCTATTTTTGGCCTGTAGTTAGTTGGAAAGAGAACATTAAAGTATTTTACATACACTTGCTTTGCCATAACATGGTTCTGTTTTATTTTACTTTCTTTTTTTAAAAAAGTGACAATCCTATTAACATTCTTAGGCAGTTTGAACAATGAACTGAAGTGAACCAACAGAGGTAAATAAAGAAGCTACTTTTATATCCTGTTTTGTAAGTTTGGAATTGGAGAGACAGGTGCTTGCAGTCACAATAGTTCAATGTGATGAGATTACCTATGTGTCCTTCCAATTAATAACTATACAAATCTGCTTTGTGTTCACAATGTATCAGTCTTCAGTGGATAATCTTCAGCTTGCCACTGCCACTCAACATCTTCATTACCATTGTTTGAGAAACTGGAAATGGACAGTGTTCAGCCTAGTGCCCAGTTAAGCTGCATTGACTGTGCTCAGCAAACCGTTTGGCATTTAAAGCAAAAATGCCAAAACATAACTTCACTGGTTGTCTAAATGGGATAAACTTTATGCCTTGCCTTGTGAAATTTTCATTCTAAACTGAAGACATTAACTGACTACAAATTTACCCAAAGAACATGTTGGCTTTCAGTGAAAATTGATTGCTACATGAAAAGATGTGAATGCAGCAGCACAGCAGGTAGTGTTTTCTGTTGACTGTTCAGTAGTCTGTGGCATCTCCCATAACGTGTATTAGCAGGTTGGCTCAGACAGTTTATTATAAATACATCCAACTCTGCAGAAGCAGTCATCTAAACTACAGTTAGGCTTGAAAGTCCACTTAAGGCTCAAAATAAAATACTAAAGCCTTTCCCCAGACATATGTATGCTATCACAAAATTGATACTATGCACCAGTTTGGATATTTTCATGCAAAAAACAGATACTGACTTTTAGATTTGCCTAGCTTAAAAGCAAAAAATGTAAAAATGACTAGATCTGAACAATACCTTCTGTACTTTTTTTAGACTGAGTGGTTTCACTTGAACTTAAGTTAAAAAAAAAAAAAAAAAAAAATTAAACTCTGCCCCAAAGTCAATTTTTGTAGCAAAGTCATTGATCATATTTCAAAAGTACATCTTCCTCTTCCCCACCGATCCCTTCCTGAAAGCTCCTTCAACTAATTTTTAAGATGTCTGTCAGCCTCCAAGAACAACAGTTTCTAGGTTCTTCAGAAATACATTTTAAAATACTTGTATTATATCTGTTAACTTTATCCTTCATCACAAGGCCTCAGCTCTAAAAGCTATGCTAAAGAGAATGCAAAAGCCTTTCCAAAGGCTACACAGGCTGATGGCATCAGTAATAAGGATCATTCACAGCCTATATCCTATTTCTTTATGCAGAGAAGGTATACAGAAAGACTGCAAGTTGAAGTGCTTAATCTATTTATGATATTATTGGAGTTTCAGGGTTTCTCAGCTTTTGTATTTTTTAAATTTGTCTACCTCTACACTTATTGAGAAATATAAATCTAGCCCAATACATTCAGGTGCAAATTAAACTCATTCGCTTTTACTTAGTGAAAAAACGAAACAACACTGCAACTCTACTTGTCCTTAATATAATTCTAAAAGCCTACAAACAATTGAAAAAAAAAAAAAAGCCAGGTAAGCCAAAATGATTTAGCTACACATATACAGCCGTACATTTGTGTTTTACAGCTTTATGGCATGGTGGTGATGGACACTGGGGGAAAAAAGAATCTACAGGCAAGGTATGAGGCAGTATTTACACACAGCAAATGACCTACCTAATGACAGCATTTGTAGAAGCATCAGCATCTGAGGAGTTTACGAGCAAAATATCTGTCCCTGTAGGAGCATCCTCAGGAACAGTGGCAGAATACATGTTAAAGGCAAATGTGGGGACATTGTCATTGACATCATCCACTGTGACAGCAATGGTTCCAGTGCCAGTGAGGGCAGGAGAGCCTGCAGGAAAAGTGGGATACAAAATGCTAGAGGTTACAAATACCACCATGCTAATCCGAGGTCTGCCGTCCCTCATTTAAAGCCTCACACTTGAGCATGTCACAGTTCACAGGGCAAGAAAGGCAATTCAACACACAGAACAGGGCAGATTTGTTTCAAAGGCATCTCAAAATACAAGTTGTGAAAGAAAAAAAAAAAGCTAAAAAGAAGTTGTTATTTTTCTTGCTCCATCTAATTCCAGAAATATTTTGTAATACTAGCTCAGTGGAAAAAAGATGGTCTTGGAACTGCTCAGAAGCCTTCCTGTAACAATTAGGACCAATTTGAACATGTGGTTGTCTTTCCTGTTTCTCTGAGAGAAGACATTCAAAGGTGGCACACTGACAGCTGTGAAGACTCCAGCCCTCAATTTATTTATCCACAGAACAAATAGAGTGGAAACAGCAGCAAACCCAAGTTTTCCACATGGCTTTTCCAGTGCTGATTGCACCCATGACCTGGGGAGACCTTCTCTGACTGGGTAAGAAGGTTGCAGAGTCTCCAGCCCTATTTTGATTCAATTTCTCCATAGAAACAACCATCTATAGCAGCAAATAATGCTTGCTCAGATAGGATACTGGCTTACAGGAAATCAGATTGAACTTATTTAACCTATGGCTTTCATCCTCCTTTTTATTCTAATACTTAACTCTGAGGAGCAGAAAGGAGTGAGAAATAGCATGTTTATTCATGTGCAACCTCTCAGTATTTATTCCCTTAAGCTTTTCCTTTGTCAAATCCAAAAATAAAAGACAATGGAAGAGTTTTACAAGTTAATATTAGTTTCACCAGTCTATGATACTTATTTTCAGGCAAGAATCAGCAAGACATCTTCTGCTAACCAAATTCATCCCTGAAAAAAGGGGGATCATTTCTTTCTGTGAAAATAAAACAAAAAGGAGGAGTGGAGCATAAAACACCTGAGTTATGTCCCCTTTAACTCAAAACAGATGATGACCATGCCTGTTTCACCCAAGATTGTGTCACTTTCCCCTTCAATCTCAAACAGATACAACGAAATTCAACATTTGCTGGATTGGGAAAAAAAGTGACGATAATGAAGTGCTCAGGGACAGAGATTGGTTCAAGTCCTTGCTGCAAGCAAGCACACTACATGGAGCTGTCATTTGATGGAACACAGTCAGCACCTGTGTGACTGCCCCAGTCCTTCCAACCCCACAGATGATCAGGCCGCTGCTATCCGAGGTTATTGCTGTACCTCAACCTTAGTGCTGGGAAGGAGGCAGGCTCTGCTTTCAGGTCTCATGTGGTCCCGGCAAGGGCTCTTGTACACCAAGCTCTTGCAGAAAAGAAGAAATAATGACCCATTCCCTACACCTTAACCCTTGCAGGTTGAAGTACCACCATGTTGCATCGAGGGAAGAAGCCAAGAGCAGCTCCTGCACAGAAAGGGGGTTTTTCGCTGTGAAATACTTCAAAGCAACTTGGCTTAATGCACAAATGGACTGAACAAAAGAGCTTCCAAATGAAAGGTGCTACAAATCTCACAAGGCTGACTTTAAGCCTGCCAATTGGACGGGATGGATCATGATGCCAAGAAAGAAGCATGCAAGCCAAACAGTATAGGTTTCATGCCACGGCCACGCACAATGGAGGCCTTTCTCTGCTCTCGTCTGAGGTAATTCATTTTCCCAATTAATATACTTTCAGCCAGGAAGGTTACATTAAGGCAATAAGTCTTACTCATTTTTTACCCTTCCCACCCCCCCTAATTTTGTCATTCAGCCAAGCATGTATAGATAGAAAAAACTGCAAAAGCGTTCTTGATTGCTGAAATATTGCCTGTGGAATGTTTATTATTACTGCATTAAATGAAACAAAGTCCTCAGCAGTGTTTGCTGCATGTGTCATCAAGCTCTGGCCTTCCAAACACATTTAATTGACATTCATCTTGCAGCTAATGAAATGAAAAGTTGAAAGTTGTTAAATTTCACAGGTGATTAAGCAATTTATATATAATTCAGAAATTAATCTTGGGTAAGTCCCATTCAAAGAGCATCAGGAATGCAATTCAGTCTGGAAAAGAAAGTTAAATGGCAGCTAAAAACTGAAACTCATTGTTTTAAATGTATTTACTAACAAAAAGAGCCACCACTGGAAAATTCACACTGTCAGTTTATTCACAAAAATGAACTGCAGTAGCAGTGCATCTAAAGCTAACAGAACACTGGGGCAATGGGACCAGCTCCAGCAGCTTTTGACTCGGCCATGTGACCTCATTCATCTCCAGTCCCCTTTTCCTCTTCGAGAAATCTCAATTTGCAGGGTACCAACCAAATGCACCAAAGGTCAAATCCCATCCCCCGCCTCTTAGCCCCTTATATATTTCATTCCATTATTCTCCAACTCCACTTCCCGACTGGATTCACCTACAAGGTGCTGTACAGCACTGTATGGACATATTTATATTTAGCCTCAGAGAAGTGAATAAACCAGCCACAGTTGAGCACCATACTAATAAAATTAGGTAGAGTAATGTAAGTAACCCAGCTCTCATTCAGCACCAGCTTGTGGCTGCATTGTGCTCACAGAAACATCCCAGAAGTGCAATATTAATTCAGCTGTTTGTAACATCCCAAGTCACTGCTCTTCAGTTCAAAACCCCAAATCTTTTAAATTTTGCTTAGATGGAAAGACTCACATATTTACATTGGTTTCCTGTCTATGTAGTTATCCAGCTACGTTTTTTTCCTCTAAGTAAAGCATCACGTCCACAAATTTACTCCTTCATTCTATTACACTGAAAGATAAAGTTGAGATTTCACACAGAGTCCTCAAAGCTTTTATTCACTTGGAACTGAAATGACTAGCTCAAATTTCTGCAGTTACTGAGAAATATAAGAAGAGGAAATTACAAATGAAGTAATTTTATACGGAAAAGAAATAGCTTGGGGCTCGATTCTACCGTCCTCAGTGAACTTTCAGTGAAAGTTGTGCTTGCATAAGGACCACAGAATTCAGCCTTTGGTAATAAGTAGGTTTCATAAAATGTACATGTCATATTTGTGGTGAGAGAAGTAGTTTCCATGGTCAGGCTGGGTTCCCAGATTTCTTAGTTTTGCTTCGATAGCAAATCTTCCCAAAGTCAGTTATTCCTATTATGCTAGAGCATCATCCCTTTCTTCTTCAAACTGCACTTAATATTTTGCATAAAGAAGCATAGTAAATTTTGTGTAAAACCTGAAATATAAGCCAAACACTCAAGATGTTCAAGTCCAGTGAATATAAAATCTTTAAAATTTAAAAGATGATGGCTATTATTATTATTATTATTATTATTATTTTGATTCTCTCATCTCTGTGTGCTGTGGTCTGTTCTATGAACTGAGCAGTTTATTTTCAAGGTGACAGCCATACATATACATTAAGCAGACAATCCTGCAAACGTCCACACGTCATTGTGGAAATAAAGATTAACCTGGGATAGTGTCAAAATAGTAACGCTGAGTTCAGGAAGAAAATTGCTTCCCACGGATGTTCTTCCAAAAATTTAAGCTTTTTGCTTACATCTGCAAGTAAACATGTGTCTGGGGATGAAGAGAAGGAGCAGACCTTGGGAGCCTGCTCCTAGGAGGCCCATAGTGGAAGATGAGTTGCAGGGAGAGGTTACAAGAGGCCACCTTGGGCCTGGCCAGTGCTGGGCTGTGGCTCCCCTCACTGTCAGAGCATTTGAGGAGCTGACATGAAGAAATGGTTGCAGAGGGCTCAGGGGTGGGCAGGCAGCAGCACAAAAGCAGGACCTCTCCTTCCAGCAACTGGGAAAAGACCTACAAGCTGTCTTCCGCCTCATTCACCAATGCTTGCTTGCGGCTGGTCACCACAAAAATATGATGATATCAGGTATGTCTCAGCTTAGAAGTTATAATGAGCCCTTTCAAGTTTTTCCTCCCTCTGTCCAGGAGAAGGAGGATGAAAAATATTGGCTATGTGCAGCAATGCAAGTAGAAGAAAGGAAACTAAATGCAGGAAGGTGAGGTTGGTGAGACATTGAAACAGGTTGCCCAGAGAAGCTGTGGCTGCCCCATCCCTGGCAGTGTTCAAGGCCAGGTTGGATGGGGCTTGGAGCAACCTGGTCTAGTGGAAGGTGCCCCTGCTTCTGGCAGGAGGTTGGAACTGGATGGGCTTTAAAGGTCCCTTCTAACCCAAACCATTCCATGATTCTACAATTCTATGACAGTGGGAAGAAGTATCATTTAACCTGATGATTTCTACTCCTCAAATGCAGGATAACCAGCAAAGAGAGGACAATATGCATTTCTGGGCATCATAATTCACTCATTCCCCTAATTTGTGCTAATGCTGAGGAGCCACAAAGTGGCTCTTGAGCTTTTAGGATGAACCTGAAGACTGCATTCACTTTTGCCTAGGGCTACTCATGCACCCTTAAAAGAAGGGAGTGTCACTTGCTGTCTTCATCCACCCTTCTCCTGGGGAACAAGGAAGGTTTGGGTCTCCCTGTATCCCCAAATGCATGGCACCATCTGCTCCAGTGTATGTTCAGCTCTCCACACCATAGCTGGACACTAGCATGAGCAGGGAATGATCAGAGTACTCAGTGGACTGGTGTCGTAAAAGAAAACAATTGAAGGAAACTTGCAAAGCCATTTAACTTCTTCAAAAAAGCTCAAAAAAAGATGATGCTATTGGAAATTATCGCGGCTGCATAGTACTGTGTGGCTTACAGTGAAAATTAGAAATAGGAGAAAGTGTTCAGCATGTTATCCACGTATTGTCTGAGGCTTTAATGGCTTCTTAGTCCTGTCCATGCCATGGTTAGCACAGCAGACAGTAAAACTATCATTCCTTTCAGAAACCAAGAACTCAAAGGCTTTGCCAGCATTAAAATATCAAAATTAAGTGCTAAAAAACTAACAGTAAAGCAAAAACCTGACAGATACATTTCACCAAAATGAAAAAAAAGGGATTAAAATTAAATAAGATTAATCTAAATGACTAATCAAAACTCATACTGCAGGCAGTTTACCATGTTTTGTGGTAAATTAAACACATCATTATCCTGAAAATTGGAAAGTGATTTAACAGAAATGGAATTTTTGCCTCACTGAAATGTGTTGCTTTGCAACAAAGCGGATTTCACTTCTCCAGTCAAACACTCAATGAATGAGTCCCAGGACTAAAAGTTGCATGTGTTATTACAGAGCATTAACTTTTTCACTCAAGTAAACAGGGCCTTTCTCAAAAGAAAGCGGTCAAACTTTCTAAATGCATTTAAATGCAGACAGAGCGTGCTGAGCCTCACACAACTGGTGAGTTTTAAAATAAATATGGAGCCAGAGTAAGTTGAAATGCAACTAGCCTGCATTATGCCTTGGATTTCTAGTGCACACAAAGCTTAATCTGAAATGTGGATGACCGTAAATTAATTTACTTACTGGGAACACAAAAGATGGCACATTTACAAAATGAGAAAAATAAGTAGTTCTTTTTACAAGATTGCACCACAAATATTCATCCTGGCTGAATGGATATGTTGACTGTATTTTGTTTTCTTCTTACTCAATTTTTCACTACAGGCTTTCATATTAAGTCTTCAAAAACTGGTGAACCTAGTATATTTTGAGACAAAAGCGGATATAAGTAGTTAAGAAACAAACATATTCAGAAGCTTAGAAGGTAGCACTACTCGCATTCAGTTCAGCAGGTGACTGGTAATCGAGAGTCTGCAGGAACTCAGATTTTCCAAATTTCCAAGTGCATCAAATCTGAGGGTTTTCTCATAGTTAGATACAAAGCAGTTATTCCCAAAGCTGATTTAACAGAACTTCTACTTCAAAAAAAACAAGAGACCTCTTGGGAGGTCTTGAGCTGGAGACAGGATTCCTGACATTAGCAGATGGCAGTTAGCGACTTGTGGCTGTCAGGCTGTGTTCTCCTTCCACAGAAGGCACAACCATTAATCCCATTTGCCATAACCCCTCGACATACACTTGCAGTCTATTAACATCAAAGGTACAGCTTGTTGGAGACAGTGCTCAGAAAAGACACACGTAGGTACCACTGGTTTCTCTAGCCAGAACTGCATTTATTTCCTTCTAGTGGCCTTCTTCCCAACACATTTCAGAAAATAAATCTTTAAGGAAACTCTTTCACAGCTGAATATAAAGCTCACAACAAAACCTGGCGAGCGACTGGCCATCTCCCTGTGTGGGAGGATGGGCATGACTGCCAAGGCCTCTGGCCACCCAAGCAAGATTCAAAGAAAGGGGAACCATGACTTAGAAAGGCAAAGACATTTTAAAAAATATTTTCTTAAACCCACCAAATTACTTCTCCTTGTTATAAGTTATTGCTGTAAATAGGAAAAAGAGAGAAGTTGGCTCCTGCAGAGACTGCTGACTGAGGCAATTTTTGAGTGCTTGTGACTCCTGAGTATCCCACAGTGAAATTCCTGTAATGCATAATTTTGAATTATGCTTTAAAACCACCCTGTAAAAATAGTGAAGATTAACCAGCAGAGTAAGTGTTCAGGCCATATGTACACGTTTTACTTGTTTTATCCTTGCAATTAAGGCTTCTCGAAATCGTAGCTTTGTATTTGAAGAAAGATCTAGCAGGGTTTGATTCTATTAGGTGCAATGTCTAATTTTAAAAATGATTTAAGATCATCAAGACTGGAAAAAATCTAGTATTTCTCTAAGGCTGAGAAATTGCATAGCATAATGAAAACAGATTACATTCAACAAACTCATTAGTGCATTTGAAATAGAATTTCACATAAAAGTGATGTTAGCAGAAGGATAATAATTTTAACTTAATTTTTGTTTAAAATTTCTAAACTAATCATAGCAAGACAGATGAATGGAGAGATAAGAGAAGAAATGTAACAGCCTGAAAATTTACAACAATTTAATCTTCCTTGATATTTTCAATGATCTACTAAATCCTTCATATTAAGCATTATATCCTAGCTTGCTTTCCAGTTTAAATAAATCTACCTGAAACAATTTTCAGGGATATAACAGCTTTTTCACCTCTTAAACTACACCAAGAAGTTAAGAACAAAAAAGCAAAAAAGCATAAAACAAGACCATACAAGAGAGAAATCATTATGTCACCTGCTAACCATCAAGGTAAGCATATGTCAAGTTCATGTAGCTCACCAAAGCCTAAAGTGGTGTGTATAGTTAGACATAGCACAGAAAGCATGGAAAACAGGACAATTCTAACTGAAATTTGTGAGTTGCTAGTTTGGTTTGACAGCACCAAGACCTAAGAATAGCTGAATTTGTTTTCAAAATACAACTTAAGTCTTTCCAGGCAACAACTTCTTGCACAGAAGACTGCCTGCAAATTAGAAAAACAGTGTATGCTAAGAAAACACTCCAAGTATAAATGCTTTTAAGCCCAGCCACATAAATCTCACACAATGTTAACCCTTGAAATTCTTTCTTACCATTACTAGAAAATACTTTACTTACTTACATTACTTACAAGTCCTTTACTTGTCACTCCAAACTCGGAAATATATGAAAATGTGTTAAGCCCCAATACAACTACATTATCAGATTTCATTTGATTTTAGGATTGAAGGGAACTCAGAAGACAATTCCTGAGAAGGATATAACCTCTCTGCTTGATTGCCCTCCTGCATTATTGACGGAAAGAATACACAAGTCAGGGACCAACATTTTCTAAAGAAAAAAACACATGACTGTCTTACATACAGGCCAGGGATGTATACACAGAGCAGCTAACTAAATATAATAATCAGTCCACTAATTAATTTCTTTCAGAACTATTTATCTAAGTCACTAAATTATTTACAAAAAATATATTAAAACACCCACAGGAACACAGATTCTAATTAGAAACATCACATTTTGATTTTGATTTTATTGTGTTAACATGCCATTCTGACCAACCAAATCAGTTGAGTCAGTCAGCTGATCGGAGCTAGCACAGCTAGAGCCGGAGCCGGCACGCTTCAGAGACCACGAGGGTCAGAAGAGATTAGGAAAAGCAGAGGGGACAGCGCAGACACATCGCGATTCCCGACATCTCCCGATCCCCGAAGCCCCAGCAGCCCTTGCGAGAGAGCGGCTGACGTGGCAGGGGGCGTTCCCGCGGTAACGGCGACCGCACCCCTGCCCCTTGCCTTGAAAGAGCCTTTGGGAGGGCAGCTGCCCACCAGGCGCAGGGAGGAACAAGCAGGTTGTGTTGTGGACTCTGTTGCTGGTGTCCCAGACTGCTGACCAATATGGTCGCCTCCAGAAGGAGAGCTTGCAGTAAGGAGACTGTAGCAACTCAGACAGAGATCCTGCCCCAAACCCTGGCTGTTCAGGTCTCTGGCTGCAGGGAGTGCCAGAGCCTGCTGCTGCCGAGGGAGGGAGGCCAGCATTCCACCTGTGTGAGGTGTGAGCAGGTAGAAGATCTGCTTAGATTGGTGGCAGAACTTAAGGAGGAGGTCGAGACGCTGAGGACCATCAGGGAGTGTGAAAGGGAGATCGACTGGTGGAGTAACTCCCTGGCATGTCAGCAGGAATGGTTCCAGGGAGATACCCCCCACAAGGGGATGGACCCCCTGTCCTCTCAGACAGAGGGGGATGACCCGAGACAGCCCCTGCTCTGTAGCTGTCGCGCAGAGGTAAGGGACCAAAAAGACAATGAGGGCTGGAAGCGAGTTCCAGTTCGGAACCGTGGGCAACCTTCCTCCCTTCCTGCCCTGCTTCCCCAGGTGCCCCTCCGTAATAGGTTTGAGGCCCTGGATCTTGATGGAGAGGTAAGTGAGGATGTGGTGCCAGGGCAGACTACAAGGTCACATAGGAAAAGGCGGTCGACTTCGCACCTCAAGACTGCCTCTGACAAGAAAGAAAGAAAAGTCATTGTTGTAGGCGATTCCCTTCTGAGAGGAACAGAGGGCCCGATACGCAGAGTTGACCCTCATCATAGGGAAGTGTGTAGTCTGCCTGGAGCCCGGATCAGGGATATCACCAAGGCGCTCCCCAGCCTGGTGCACCCGACAGACTACTACCCGCTGCTGGTCTTCCAGACAGGTGGGGGGGGGGGGAAGCTGCTTCCCGCAGTCTGAGGGGGATGAAGAAAGACTACAGGGCCTTGGGGCGGATGGTGAAAGAGTCTGGGGCTCAAGTGATCTTCTCCTCAGTTCTTCCATCTTCCGGTGATGATGTGGGATTGAATGGGAAAATTCAGTCTGTAAACAATTGGCTACGAGACTGGTGCTTTAGGCAGGGCTTTGGGTTCTTTGATAACAGCTGGTTTTATAAGGCTCCAGTCCGGATGATGGCACGTGGGAAAGGTTTAACTCACAGAGGCAAAAGGATGCTGGGTCATGAATTAGCAGGGCTCATTTGGAGAGCTTTAAACTAGATTCGAAGGGGGATGGGGTTGTAACTGGGCTTGCCCCAGTGGGGCAGCACTCTAGGATTGATGAAGACTGGGAGGCCTCCTATAATCCTAGGGTGAAATTGGTGAGCTCAGCTCCCTCCTTGAAATGCCTACACACCAATGCGTGCAGCATGGGAAATAAGCAGGAGGAGTTGGAGACCTGTGTTAAGTCAGGAGATTATGATCTGGTGGCAATTACAGAGACGTGGTGGGACAGCTCACATGACTGGAATATACTCATGGAGGGCTATGTCCTTTTCAGGAAAGACAGGCCAGCCAGGCGGGGTGGTGGGGTTGCTCTTTATGTGCGAGAGCAGCTGCAATGTACTGAGTTCTGTCCAGGGACAGGGGATGAGCGAGTTGAGAGTCTGTGGGTGAGAATTAAGGGGCAGGCTGGCAGGGGCGATACTGTTGTGGGTGTCTGTTACAGGCCACCAGATCAGGGTGAGGAAGTTGACGAGGCCTTCTATAGGCAGCTGAGAGCGGCCTCACAGTCACAGGCCGTGGTTGTCGTGGGGGATTTTAATTTCCCTGATGTTTGCTGGAAGGACTACTCAGCAACCCAGCCACAGTCCAGGAGGTTCCTCCAGTGTATGGATGATAACTTCCTCATGCAAATGGTGGATGAGCCAACCAGGAGAGGAGCGCTGCTGGTCTCATCCTCACTAACAAGGAGGGTCTGGTCGAAGCAGTAAAGGTTGAGGGCTGCCTTGGTTGCAGCGACCACAAGATGGTGGAATTCAGGATCTTGTGTGGTAGGACCAGTACAATAGCAAGTAGAATTGCAACCCTGGACTTTAGCAGGGCAAACTTTGGCCTTTTCAAGCAATTGCTAGGGGAAGTCCCATGGGCAAGGCTGCTTGAAGGTAAAGGGGCCCAAGATAGTTGGTTGACATTCAAGAATTGCTTATTCCAAGCTCAAGAGCAGAGCATCCCGACACGTAGGAAGTCAAGGAAGAGGGCCAGGAGACCTGCGTGGCTAAATAAGGAACTGCTGGGTATGCTCAAGTGGAAGAGGAGAGTTTACAGGTCATGGAAGGAGGGGCTGGCCACTCGGGAGGAATATAAGGCTGCTGCTAGAGGATGTAGGAAGGCAGCTAGGATGGCTAAGGCCTCCTTAGAATTAAATCTGGCCAGAGGGGTCAAGGACAACAGAAAGAGCTTTTTCAAAGACATGGCTGATAAAACTAACACCAGAGGCAAGGTTGGCCCACTGGTGAACGGGATGGGTGCCCTGGTGACAGAAGATACAGAGATGGCAGAGTTATTGAATGCCGCCTTTGTCTCAGTCTACTCTGCCGGAGGCAGTCCTGAAGAGCCCTGTACTCCTGAGACCTCAGATGAAGTCAGGTCAACGGAGCAGTTTGCCTTAGTCCATGAGGAATGGGTTAGGGACTAGTTGAGCAATCTGGACATCCATAAATCCATGGGTCCAGATGGGATGCACCCGCGGGTGCTGAGGGAACTGGCGGAAGTCATTGCTAGACCACTCTCCATCATCTTTACCAGGTCTTGGGAAACGGGAGAGGTGCCTGAGGACTGGAGGAAAGCAAATGTCACTCCAGTCTTCAAAAAGGGCAATAAGGAGAACCCGGGTAACTATAGACCAGTCAGCCTCACCTCCATCCCTGGGAAAGTGATGGAGCACCTTATCCTTGGTGCCATCTTAAGGCATATCAAGGATAAGAGGGTTATGAGGGGCAGTCAACATGGCTTTACCAAGGGGAAGTCATGCTTGACCAACCTCCTAGCCTTTTATGAGGAAATAACATTGTGGATGGATGATGGCAGAGCGGTGGATGTGGTCTACCTTGACTTCAGCAAAGCATTTGACACAGTCTCCCACAGCATCCTCATAGCTAAATTGAGGAAGTGTGGCCTGGATGATCAGGTAGTGAGGTGGACTGCAAACTGGCTGAAGGAGAGAAGCCAGAGAGTTGTAGTCTATGGGGCGGAGTCTAGTTGGAGGCCTGTATCTAGTGGAGTGCCTCAAGGGTCAGTATTGGGACCAGTATTATTTAATATATTCATCAATGATTTAGATGAGGGAATTGAGTGTACTGTCAGCAAGTTTGCTGATGACACTAAGCTGGGAGGAGTGGCTGACACGCCAGAAGGCTGTGCTGCCATCCAGCGAGACCTGGACAGGCTGGAGAGTTGGGCAGGGAGAAACTTGATGAAATATAACAAGGGAAAGTGTAGAGTCCTGCATCTGGGCAGGAACAACCCCAGGTTCCAGTATAGGTTGGGGAACGACCTGTTAGAGAGTAGTGTAGGGGAGAGGGACCTGGGGGTCCTAGTGGACGGCAGGATGACCATGAGCCAACACTGTGCCCTTGTGGCCAAGAAGGCCAATGGCATCCTGGGGTGTATTAGAAGGGGGGTGGTCAGGAGGTCGAGAGAGGTCCTCCTTCCCCTCTACTCTGCCCTGGTGAGACCGCATCTGGAATATTGTGTCCAGTTCTGGGCCCCTCAGTTCAAGAAGGACAGGGACCTGCTGGAGAGAGTCCAGCGCAGGGCGACAAAGATGATTAAGGGAGTGGAGCATCTCCCTTATGAGGAAAGGCTGAGGGAGCTGGGTCTCTATAGTTTGGAGAAGAGGAGACTGAGGGGGGACCTTATTAGTGTATATAAATATATAAAGGGGGAGTGTCATGAGGATGGAGCCAGGCTCTTCTCAATGGCAAACAATGATAAGACAAGGGGTAATGGGTATAAACTGGAACACAAGAGGTTCCACTTAAACTTGAGAAGAAACTTCTTCTCAGTGAGGGTGACAGAACACTGGAACAGGCTGCCCAGGGAGGTTGTGGAGTCTCCTTCTCTGGAGACATTCAAAACCCGCCTGGACACATTCCTGTGTAACCTTATCTAGGTGTTCCTGCTCTGGCAGGGGGATTGGACTAGATGATCTTTTGAGGTCCCTTCCAATCTCTAACATACTGTGATACTGTGATACTGTGAAATCAAGCGATGGTGGCTGCAGTTTATTTAAACAGTAGTCCCGGGCAGCTAGCAGGCTTCCAGATGTGCTACTCAACATCCCTGCAACCAATAAATAAAAGGAGGACTGTTGGAATGTTAACATTTGTCCAGAAAATTGCTCAAAGAGTTAAAGACAGTGATGATAAAAGGAGCTCCACCAGTTCTTGTCATGCTGCCAGAGCTGAATGTTTACCCAGAACTGCATCCCCACCAGATGGAGGTGAAAAAACCTCAAACTTTAGAAAGTCTCTTTTCCCAACCATTTTGCCATGAAGAAAGGCATAGCATAAATGATTTATGTAGTAGAAACAGACCTGTAAAGACACATTCAAATAGTCACATGTAGGTTTCTTGGCATTTATGTTAGCAGACATTTTTGGGGAGCATCTGCAATCTAAACACTATCATGTTATTCCACAGACCATCTTTTTGCCTGTCATCATATTTATAATTCATGCACTCTGGTCTTACAGCTTGTGCTGCAAGAGGGACTCTGAATTGGGATGGCTGAACTTTGGGATTGAATTATGCTTTACTTCTTGAGGAGAGATACAGGTGTCCAGCTCTGGAAGATGCTGTGCATTCCTAGTGATGGACACTTTGCATGTCTTTGCAAATCCCCACTGTCTAGAGTGGCAGTCTTGTATCTGAGACACAGCAGTAGATAGAGCAGGGTGGAAGTGTAGAAGTGAGGGAAGAGTGATGATAAAACAAGACTGAAATCAAGAACCTTTGTGCAGGCTGTCTTGTGGAAACTAGGCATGAAGCAGGCTGCATGGCCACAAATCACTGAGCCAAGTGCCAGAAAAATTTTTTATCAGTCTTCTCCCTCCCCCAGAGTGGAGGGAAGACTCTCTGCTGACTCAAGATCTACCCTGAGGACAGGGCGGAGGATTAGCAGGCAGGGCCAAGGAATCATTGGGCCAGAGCCAGGAAGATGCATATATCATGACTGACTTCTCTGAGCCTGAGAGGAGTTCTTGCTTGGGAAAGCATTTTTTTCAACTACTGACCGAATTTCTATTGCTGGTGCATGTGGTCCCACCAGCATTCCCCATCTGATCTGACTGGCATGCTTAACTGTTAATAACAACTCTTCTCAAGTGCCCGAGCCTGAGATCTGGCCTCTGGAAGAGCACGGCTGCACAGCATGTCAAAGCACAGAGATTTCTGAGCCATTGCAGGCATTGCATCTCATACAGCCCTGCCAATACAGGCTATAAAGCCCATAAGGTACTGAGGATGAAATAACCATTACCAAAGCAGCTGCCCCTTCTGAGGCCACGTATTGTCTACAGTACATTGGACTGACACATCTAGATAAAAACAATGAAAAATTAAAACTCCTTCTTCCATCAGCTTCCCTATACACAGGCTAGGGTAACACTATAAGAACCACAGTCACAAGTTGCTGAAGTGATAATAAACATAAGAAAATTAAGAAGTCCTTTATTATGTATAAGGAGATCAGGAAGACAGCCAAAAATAAGTTGGGAATCCATCAGTTCTCATGTCTAAAAGTCCTTCTGCATATGTATTGTGTCTGCTTCTGGAAAAAAAAAGAAGGAAGTTTTCCATGTGTGTTTCAGACAGAATTGTCTTTACACAAAATCCTTCTTTCTAAGCATAATCAAACAAATACAAACTGAGACACTCTAAAGAAATAGCTACATTAGGCAAAGAGCTGGACATACTAGTGAGTTTCTTTTATAAATATTAAGCAGCTGCTCAAGCATGTAGTACTCAAACCACTTTTCTTACCCATTTATAGATTGTGGCATTGTCATCTTTCTTTCAGAAGCTGCAATTCTTTTAGAAAGGCTTCCTCCCACAGAGTATTTTTCTAACTCAGTGTCAAATGTCTACAGAAATACATGTGCATGTTATGTATGATATTGTATTTTACAGTAATATAAAATCTGAGACATAAAGATCAACGGAAATCCCAGAATCTGTAACTTGGTCCATTTGTTCCACATTATTGTGACAAACATGGCTTTTTAAGAGGTCCCCAACAAATTACATGCCAGAGTGTTCTTTACCATCTAGACTGCTTGAACTCCATATGACCAATTCCAACTTGGCAGGGATGCCCTTGAAATTAAGTATGTAATACATTTAAAGTACTTTAAGCGTTCATTATGACCACAGTCCACACCCTGCTTCCATGAAATCAAGGGAAGTTCTGGCACTGACTTCTACTGAAGCTGGATATTTACCTGTGATGTTTTAATTTAGATAAATTGTGACTAAAATGATTTTAAATTGGTATTCTTTGATGGCATGCATGTAGAGCAAATCTTCAGTCTAATTAGAAGATGTTACGTTATTCACCAGGTTGGTTGAAAATTATAGGTAAGTGTGGATTTGTCAGATTGTAAACTTAAACACAGCAGAATGGTTAAATTTAACTTAAAGCTACTACTGAACATCTGCTTCTGAATACATTTGCTAGCACCTTTTAGCACTGTTAAAAGGGAATAATAACATGGGAATAAAAAGCTTTATGAGAACACAGCAAAATAAAAAAAAAAAAGTACCTTCATAAAGTGTTTACTCAGCATAATATCTATATGTTTAAACACAGGAACTAATAAAACTTGCTGCTGTTCTTGTCAGCCTCTTAGAGAAAACGCCTCAGCCACTTCATGTATTAGTCTCCCCTGGATTATCTGAAACTCAGAGATCTCCCAACACAAATAAATACTTTAATTTGGTATGGTTGGGTTATCTCCTGGATTTCAGTTTTTTAGGAACCATACTCTAGGAAAAAAGATTGTGCTCTTGTCAAACTATTGGCTTACAGTGCTAGGCACGGAATGCAACTGTCTTTTGCTCCCATCCTTCTTCCAAGGATAATAATTGTTGGCTGTACGACACCCTTTATCAGTTCAGCCTTCGGATATTTCATATGTAGACCTATGGACTTGGACTAGGAGAGTAAACAGACATCAAGCACATGCTTCCCCTTACGAAACCAGCCTCAGCTTCTGAAGGAATAATAAGTGTGGTTGAAGCCCAAGCAAGTCAAAGTCACAAGTGAGCAGTTTGCAACTAAAAAGTAATAGTAATAGCTTTCACCAGTGTAAAAAAGACAAAGCATACAGTTATCTCTATCCAAAATGCAAGACAAATGATACATCCAGTCCTCAAATCATGTATTGCAGATTCAGCTGTGCTCAGGCTGTGAAATACCTGAGTGCTGCTGCAATAGGAAAATATAAGCCATACATATTGTCACTGATACAAGATATGGCACACAATGTGGCAGAAACCAGAATTGTATCCACTTGTCAACAAGCTGACAAGTTTCCTTCTATTTTTGGTATTAGAAAGTAAGAACAAGTTCTGCAGTAAATTAAATCCATCAGACCGTGGGGGACCATAGATCAATCCAGAATATGATGCAGGATGACTTTGTTACTAATATTCATACCAAATCTGAAAACAGAATATTGTGATCCGATGCCTTAAGTGAAAGTGTAATTAATCTTCATAACATGAATCCACATCCCATTTTAAACTGAGAAAAACTGTTACTATATTTAGGATTCCAGAGCAAATGTATGACTGGAGGCTGAGCAAAGCAGAAAATTTAAATTTGATAAGTAAATTATGCTACTTTTCAGACATAAGATTTTGGTAAGATTATTTGAGTGGTCCATAGCTGTTTTCTGGCCATTGATTTGACCTGTTTGCACATTTCTGATGACAACATTATATTGGATTTTACTGTTATTTATATTTGGGCTTTTATTGCAATACATGAGGCTCTTATGACCCAGGTAGGACCACTTACTACTGCAGGGCAAGAAGTCAACCTACCTAAATTTGTAGTGAGTCCTACTATCAGAAAACTAGAGATAAGGAAAAAAAATCACCCTGATTTCCAGAAATCATTTGACATCAGGTAAGCCCAGCTCTCCCTACAGAGATCTAAACTGCAGCTTGGGTACCAATCTCCATCCCCTAAAACTTCAAACCATCATGAAAATGTTTCTTTTCTATCCTGAATGCAATGCTTTCAAGTGACCACTCTGCTTTACCTGCATCAGCAGCCGTGATCAGTAGCATGTACTGTTCCTTTGCCTCCCGGTCCAGGCTCTGCACCAAGCGCAGCTCTCCACTGGCAGAGAGGGTGAAAGCTCCTTCCTCATTCCCAGCCACCAGCACGTAAGTAAGTTTGCTGTTTAGGCCTTGATCGTCATCTCTTGCTACAACCTATAAAGGTAGTGCAAACAAGTGGGAAGAAATATCAAGAGCTGATGAATGTAGGGTCTGTGAAATTTGGGATAGAAGAAATAAATGCCTTATCCCTGGCAGCGTTCAGGGCCAGGCCAGACGGGGCTTTGAGCAACCTGGTCGAGTGGAAGGTGTCCCTGCCCGTGGCAGGGGGTTGGAACTAGATGATCTTCAAGGTCCCTTCCAACCCAAACCATTATATGATTCTATGGTTATCTACAATCCAAATTAACAGATTGAATTAATACAAATGCTTTAAGGGCTAGTATAAATTAGCTATAATTATAAAAATTATAACTTAACACAGTGATGATGGACTTAAAAGCATAATTTGAAAATAATAAAAAGTTGATTACTTCTTTTTTGTCAAGCATAAATACAGTAAAGCCTGTACCGGGGCTCAGTGGAAACCACAGATGATCTGGTATAGGCTGAGCCGCATATCAAAGCAAGCACTGCCTGTCCTGCTGGCTAAATCCATTTAGTGCTCTTTCAGTGTGTGGCACAGAGCCCCATCCCAAGTAGGCAATGATCATCAGATTGAAAGATTTGTTGCATGAAAGTTGAGATTGAGTTGAGATATAAAGCAAATTCTTTAAGTCCTGGGGTAAGCAGGAAGATAGGTAGGGAAAACAAACAAAACTCCAAAGCATGACATAAACTCCTGGTAAAAAAACAAGAACAAAAAAACAAAAAACAAACAAACAAAACAAAACAAAAACAAAAACAAAAACAAAACAAAACAAAACAAAAAACCCAGCCAAGCGAAAAACCCCGAAAAACCCCACACCAGTCAAAAAACCCCATCCAAACAAACAAAAAGGTAAAGGAGCCAACAACCACAGCATGTCAGATTACAGCCAGGAGGCAACTTGTCTCCCACCTTTTTAATTTTGGAGGAAAACACTGTACATTAATAACATATCCTGAGGCATGCTAATAATATTATATGAGATAGATACTTATTTGCTGAACATACGCACCTGAAGAATAACTTTTGGGAGCGTCTCTAAATTCTCAGGGACATTTACAGAGTAGGGAGAAAGTTCAAATGTGGGAATATAATCATTGACATCCTTCAGAATAATACTGACAGTGGTGGTGTCGGTCCTGGGGCTGCTCCCACGGTCAGATGACTGAACAGTCAGGGTGTAGGAGGGTTTTTTCTCTCTGTCTAAAGGCTTGGCAACTGTTATCACACCTGTCACAGAATCGATCCGAAACTCATTATTGGCGTCTCCACTCACGATGGCATAGCGGACCTGCCCGTTTGTACCTTCATCTCCATCCGCAGCAAACACCTGGATTAAATCCGTCCCTGTTAAAGTATTTTCTCCCACCTCTACTTTATAAAGCTTTTGGGCAAAAAGTGGATTATTGTCATTAATGTCCAGGACTATAACCACCACATCTGTAGATGAAGAAAGGGATGGCTGGCCCTTGTCTGTGGCTACCACGGTTAAGGTATAGTTGGACACAGCTTCTCTGTCGAGCTCTCCGGTAAGCCTCACTTCACCGTCAATAGTGCCAATGCTGAATTTGTTTCCCAGAGGCCGGAGCAGACTGTATTCGATGTAGCTGTTTGGGCCACTGTCGGGATCGGTCGCCTGTGCTTTAAACACAACCGTGTCTATTGGCGTGCTTTCTGGGACATAGGTCAGCTTTGGGGAGATAAAGCTCGGAGGGTTGTCATTCACATCCAGCAGAATAATGGAAACTTGGGCTGTGCTTGTGTACCTGAAGGCTGGGAGAGGGGCCATGTCATGGACTTGCACAATGAGGCTGTAGAAAGACTGGCTTTCCCGGTCCAAAGGCTGTCTGATGCTCAGCACCCCGCTGTTGTCAATGCCAAACTGCCCGGCACTGTCCCCGGAGGCAATGCTGAAGGACAGCTGTGAGCTGGAGCCTGGTGTGTGGGGAGAAGAAAGGTAGAGAACATGACTTCCTCCCACTGTCCCAGATATATGTGTTTCTGGACTCATTTCCTATGGAAATGAGGACTGTATAATTGTGCTGCCTGTTCAGCCTCCTTATAAACATTTCTGAATCCATCAGCTAGTTTCAGCCAAGTTTCAGAGTGGAGCAGAAGCCTTTGAAATAATTATTTTCTGACAATAGTTGAAGAAAGAGAGAGGGAAGGATGTTAATTGGAGCAGCCACAGAGGGAGCAGCCGGCTGAGCTTGTCTCTGCATTTCATTCAGCAGGAAACACATGGTGGCAACCAGCATGATTTTTCCCTGTCTACAATGGCTAGGGATAAAGGTTTTGAAGGGTTTTTCCTTGGGACACCAATACTCAATGGTTCTGCTGCTCACTGAACAGCTGCTTTCCTCTCTTTTTCCCAGTTCATCTAAGCAACATTATTATTCATGTAACTGTTTCATGAATTCTTCCACCCAATTAGAAAAAGCCACAACCAGAAACTCACAAGCCTAGTTAGAGCAAGCCAAGTGTGAATACTGGGGAGAGGTATGCTTTCCATATATGGCATGGTATTCCAAAATATCAGATAAACAGCCCTCATCTTGTGATTGAAACATAACTAGCAATTATGGTCAAGGGAGAGATTTATAACTCTGGTAAGGGAAATGCATCCTGAATCTTGACAAGGCTGCAAAATTACCTTAAATATGCCACACAGGAAACAAATGTACATTACCGCTTTAACTCCAGGGTTCACTCTAAACAGCTCATTTTTGGGAATACCCAATTGGAATGAGTCTTCTCTCATACAGATATATCTCCCTCTCTCAAGAAATCTATATCTATATAAAAATATCTATCTTATTCCTATTATAATTAATGTTGAAAATATTGGTTTCTTGTTTTGGATCACAAGGAGTATGATTTAGGATTAGTAGATTAACAGACTGTTCACTACTAATTAACCCCTCAGATGTGGCTTTTTCATGCAAAGAAACCGAGCTGTCTGCTTAAGCAGATGATTACTTTGCTGTGCATTTTGTCATTTTGCTCAGAAGCTCTTTCCCCTCCGACTGAATTGCTTTGATAACAAAATTATTCCTGCATTAGATTTATTAATCTCTGCTGTTGATTATGCTCAGATTTAGGAGCACTAGTTTTAATTATCTTTCCCCCAGTGGCTACTCTAATTGGCATCTTTCCCTCTCTTTTCTTCTCTTGTAGGAACTTAATTATAAAACAAATAGAACCAAACATGAAAGACAAAATATTTCAACGCAATTAAAGAAATTAATACATTTATATGCCAGATATTAGTGTTTCTACATTACTTTGATCAAGCGAAACAGCATGAAAATTTAATGCCAGTCTATTTTTGGTCAGCTGTATTTTCAAATTACTAATTCCATGGATGAGAGTCTTCTGACTTCAGTAAAGCACTTTCTGGCAATTCAAGATTTTTGTCAATTGACTTTGGAGATGGGTAGAAATTAGGTCTGAATGAAGAAAATTATTTTAAAATACTCTTCCCATCCTCTCCCAGAATTTTCTATGGTGGTGTTTGTTCCTATAAAATTTACTCCTTGTTCTTTATCTCACCTCCCTGTACCCTTTCATTCCCTGTCCTGTATTGTCATAAGTTTCGGTGCTGCTAATGTTTATATAGGTTTACCTGTGAAGCAGAAGGAGAGTTGCCTAAGTATCAGTGGACGCAGGACTGCCACTTAATTAAGTGTTCTTTTTAAACACATCGTGTGGCTCATCCATCCTCTCTCCCCAGGTTTGGAGATGGGCTTTTCTTAGGGTAGGTAATGTAGGGGCATTCTCTTTACTGAACTTTGATTTTATTTAATCTGAGGGTTAATTTGTTAAAACTCTGAGTGAGATGTCAGATAAGGAGCAAGCAATTTCATGATGATGCTCTTTTAAAGGCCTTGTTTCTGTTTTTATTTATTTACTAATGAAACAAAACATAATATCCTACACCCTCCCCCATTCTGTAAATACCTGTAGAGTCTAACTGGGAAATCCCACCAGTTTTTGCCTGGAGGAGTATCTTACTATACTTTTTAACAAATAGACAAGCTTGGACTTTGCCCTAAGATTTTTCCTGTTAATTCAACGTGGAAAAAAAGTAAAATCTGAATCTCAAAATGAATGTGTTTAAGGAAACTAACTTCTTTATTACCCTGTAAATGACCAGGAGCTGTTGCTTATAATTACTATGCATCTGTATATGAAACTGCCCAAGCTGAGCTAGGCAGCTAGTTTCCCAAGGGGTTTGTTGAACAAGAAAATGAAAATGGGAGCAGTTTCACTATCAACATGGTTTTGTATTTTATCAGTGTTTATCCTAAAACAACAGGCATACCTCACTATAAAACAATGTCTTTTCAGAGCTCCTTCAGACTATATATATAATCATATAACATGAATAATCAACAGAATTATATTTGTGTGCATTGATGCATCATCTGTGAGCTACTTGCAGAAGAGTACAGTACTAGCTATTTCTGTACTCCAGATAAACATAAGACGACAGAGGATAACAAGCTTGGGTTTGAAACAGAAACACCACTAGATCATAACATTTCCTGAAGTTACAGTCTTATGAGGGAACTCAACCTGGCACACTCTTGGAATTAAATTTCTGCCCTATTAATTTTAAATGCAGCCTGTTAGAAAAGTAAGTGTGCCAGAAAATACAGAAGGCAAGATATCTGACTTTTCATTGCCTTACTCCTCAAATACTCATTTACTTCATTGATAACTGAGCTCATGGAGAATGTAAAATGATATGTCAATGCTATGATATAGGTCACATCCACCGTGCGCAGATGAAATTTAATGTATGAGGTGGAAGAGAAAAGGAAAACAGATCCGTAACGGTTAACTGAAATTAACTTCCAAGAAGATTTAAACCAAATGTACTCCTAACAGGAAAATAAGAAATAAAAGAGGAGATACACTGGACACAAACCCATTTAGCTATGGTCTGAAGGAACAATCCCTTCACTGTATATGCATGATACAAGCACAAGTTCCTCCTCCAACTTATAGGTAGGTTATGTAAAATAAAAGCTTTAATAAGAGTGGTGAAAGAGATCCGTGCAAGAATAGCCAGTGCCACCAAGCTATAATTTCTGACTTGTTGGCTTATCTGATAGAACCACTTCTCACTCACTTTCTCAGTTTGATCTCAAAACCAGTTGCACAATTTTTACCATGGAAAGTTCTATCCATCAGCACAAAATTTATGTTCCCACAAAAATGTTTGAGTTCAATAACTAAGCATTTCCTGAGCCAAAACTGCTTTATTTTTGACCAGCTCAGTCATTCTATGTGCATGAACTGTGATTCCGCAAAGTACGTAGGTGCTTTGTGCTTGAAGCACACTTTTCAACCCAAGACATTTCTGTGGGCTTTGCTAAGCCAGTGTCAAGTTGAAAGGAGACTAGGTTGCTTAACATGTCACAAAAATTACCTGTAAAGTCACTCTGAGTGTTATGAATAAGTTTGTGTAGGTTACACTGACTAATGTCAGTACCCTATGGAATGATTCTTATGTATTTTATGGCCATATTTTATAATTATTCTTGCCTGGCCAAAAACTGGGTGGCAAAATGGTTAAGCAAGAGATAAAAATTGTATCTTTTACACTCCAGCACATTAACAGCTTCTGGATGCCATAAATAATCCCAAGATCAAAGCTTATATTAATGAGAAATTTTTCCCATGTTCTCTTTTAATCAGCTTTTTAACCTCCACTATCCACCCTACAGAACACAACTCTCTTCATGATACAGTTAAAAGATACAGCACATTTAAGATGATGGCAGATGATGTCTGTTATTGCCAGAACCTTATTTAGAATATAGGATGAACTTTAAGAATCATAGAACCATTGAATGGTTAGGGTTGGAAAGGATCTTAAGATCAACTAGTTCCAACCCCCCTGCCATGGGCAGGGATGCCTCACCCTAGACCATGTCGCCCAAGGCTCTGTCCAACCTGTCCTTGAACACTGCCAGGGATGGAGCATTCACCACTTCTTTGGGCAACCCGTTCAGTGCCTCCCCACTCTCACAATAAAGAACTTCTTCCTTCTATCCAACCTGAAATTCCTCTGTTTAAGTCTGAACCCATTACCCCTTGTCCTATCACTAAAATCCCTGATGAAGCTGCATGAACACTTAGGTCTACTTTAAATGTGTGCAGCCTAAGCCCCAGGGAAGAAATTGTAGTGTTCAACTACTGTAATATGCTCTAGGTAAAATACAGCTTTGCAACTAATTTCTGCAACAGCAGTTAAAAGCAGTATTTGAATGCGTTTTTAATTTACCACAAATAAAAGTAAGAAACCATCCACTTAAACCTAACGTGAAATGCTAGAAAACTACCTTCTATTTACACAGCAATCACTGCATTTAAGCATATGTTGGCATCCTAAGGATAGCCTTAATTCGCCTTTACTACTAGGTCTAATGTGGTGCTAAGGTGAAATATGTATTTATCATCAGTGATACAGAATATGGGGAAACACCTACCATCATCCGCATCAGTGACGCTGAAGTTGAGAATAGCAGAGCCTGGAGACAGATTCTCCATCAAAGACGTGCTGTATGAGGTCATGCTGAACACTGGTGGGTTATCATTGACGTCCAGTATATTGAAGTACACTCTGATGGTAGTAAATTGGCCTCCCCCGTCTTCTGCACGGACAGTAAGGATGTAATACTGCTGTGCTTCGTAGTCCAGTGCACGGGTCAGGTTGAAGACTCCGGTAATGGGGTTCAGAAAGAAGATACCCTCTTCATCATCTTCATTTACGGTGTACGTGATCTCCCCATTGATACCAGAGTCGTCATCAGTGGCTAGAATGGCTGCCACTAAGGAACCTGTACAGCATGACAGGACAACATCAGTCATTCCCAAAAGGCAGCTCACTGATGTGGTCAGAGCCAGCTCATCATCAAGCAACCCTTTAAAATAAGAGGTGTCCTCCAGTAGAAATTCAGTAATGTATGATTACCAGCTATAAAAGGTTTTTCAAAGCTGAAAGGAACAGTATTCAGTATGATGTTTATTTTAAAGAGCAACTAAATAACCCCAAGAAATGGCCAGGAATATTTGGTTTTATCTTTAAACAGAAACATACCCAGATTACATATTAACTGGGGCAAAATTACCTTTTATCCTGCTATGTATTTTTTTTCTATGACTCAGGGGACCCTCCCCTCCCCAAAGACAAACAGGAGCTCTGAAATATTCCAGATATTTCTTTCTAAATGCAGAAACTGAAATGTCAGTACATAACAAATTTCCCAGCTCCACTTTTGTAAAAGTGCCTTTGCAGGGTAACTGTGGTTAGAAAACTTAGACACCTTATAGGCATCCTGTCTTCACTATTTTCTGAAGTTCAACTTGTGAATTTGTTGTGAATTGTCTTCATTTCTGCATAGCTGCATTCACATGACTGAACTATCTTACTAAAGTTTGGAAACGTCACTCTCTAGTATTTCAAACAGTAATTATAATTAAGATCAGCTCATTTCCAAGAAAATAAATAATTTCATTTGTTTTCCACAGAACCAGATGAATAACTTGTAACACAGTTAACCATTTTCAGGCAACGTGACAATGAAAGTTACTCATCATCAGGATGAAGAAGAGTGCTACAGTTTCCTTTAACCCAGCTGAATATGCTAGTATCTTTTACACCCATTTGATCACTTCATGCTCTAACAATTCTGATTGCTGTGAAGCTGTGGCTGCCCATCCCTGGCCGTGTTCAAGGCCGGTTGGATGCGGCTTGGAGCAACATGGTCTAGTGAAAGGTGTCCCTGCCTATACCAGGGGGCTGGAACTGGATGAGCTTTAAGGCCCCTTCCAGCCCAAATCATTCTATGATTCTGTGTGATTGCACATTAATTGGTGAAGAGGGCTGTCCAAAAGCTGGGCAGGATTATCAGCCCTTCAGCAATTTTGATCACAGTGTCAGAGAGGCTCAGCAGAGATACAAGCCCTAGGAAGGTACAATTCCCAATCACAGCTGCCAGGCTTCAAGGGGAACAGGGATTCTTTTCTGGGATAGAGAACAGAGCCCTGAAGGGGAACAGGAGAAGCTGCAGCACTTAAAAGCACAAAATCAGATTGTTTCTTCCTTCAGAAGCTATCACCACTGAGCTGCATTAGGACACAAACGTACACCCCATAAATAATCACAGAGAAGCCTCATCTTAATGTGGAGGGAATTATGCTTGCCATTTCCAGGGTTATTCCTGTTAAAACAGACAGAGTCTCAAGACTCTGCGTGACAAGAGAGGAGAGCATAGGGGGGATCAGCAACCAAGCCAGTCCGTGCTCCACAGACATCTCAATTACTATCATACCAGATTCTTGAGGCACAGCTGATTGCAATGTAATCCTTTAACACAAAACACCATTGAATTCTAGGACTGTGAACATGGGACAGGGTGAAAAATTTGGGAGGCATAGGGATAATATTGGTTGTCCCAAGCTGAGCCTCCCATGCTTATAAGTCAAAGCCCTAAAATAAAAGGTTGAAAGCTATCACCATGCCATTTGTATCCCCTTTGTTTATTCACATTTTAGAACAAGCTTCTAAGGTACTTCAGTTACTAATACTGGAAGACACTGCTTTTATATGAGCAGTCTGTATAAAATACCGGAAAATTTCTATTGCCAGTAATATTAATTTCTGGAGACATATAATACAGCACAGCTTTCAAAAAATTTTTTGTGGTCTAAATATTTTCTATCTTATGAACTAACTTTTAAATATCAAAGCATTCTTGGATTCAAAACAAGATTTACAAGGAGAAAACAACAATTTAAGAGATTGGTGATCAGATTTAGGAACCAAAATTAATTACATAAAGGTTAGATTTTCTACAAAAAAATAAAACATGTCAAAAACGGAGTCAGAGCTAAGAGCAAGGAAACATGATGTTAGGGTTAGTAACTGAGGTCATGTAGGGATTATTCTTAAGGAATCAGTATATTACCGGCTGCTCAGTGGTCACCCATTATCTGATCCTACACTTGATGAACTAAGTACTGTAAGTCACCTTCACGGAAGATGGCTCCCTAAAGCAGTATTAGCATCACCATTACATCTTCATGACAGATTATACTGTTTTCCTATAAGTTGTTCTTCCTCTTACTTTTCTTTTTGCTATTTTCAAAAATAATTTCACTCAGATACTTCCATTGGGATACAGGCATAATTGCTATTCTGCACCTAGGATTTATTTGAGTGGCAATCATTTCTCCATTTCCCATTGAAAAGAAATAACCCAATAGCGATGCAGATCTCCTAGCAAACAGCATGATGTGATTCCCTCTGTTTCTCTGTCCCATCTAAAGCCTTCAGCATCTTCTGCCTCCTGGCCAAGTCAGACAGGTTGGCTATCCCTTCCCATTCAAATCCCTGTGGACTGATGAAAAGGAAATTTCAAGTCTATTTTAGGATAATTTCCAATTTACCTGGAGTGGCATCTTCTGGGATGTCGAAGGAATACACTGGCTTGGAGAATTTGGGGATATGGTCATTAACATCACTAACAGTGATGTTTATTCTCATATCTGAGGACTGCAGGCCATCATCAGCACGAACCAGCAAGGAGTACTTGGAGCGGCGCTCCCGGTCCAGGCGCTTGGTGGCTATCAGGTCTCCTGACTCAGGGTCGATGTGGAAGCTATCATCCGCACCGCTGATAATAGTGTATGTGACAAGGGCATTGGCTCCCTAAGTGAAAACAGAAGTGGTCAAATCAAGATATTTGCCAGGAAAACCACATCACAATTTTCTGTAAGACAAGAAACATTCCAGTAACTGCACTTGGCGAATATTTGTCAGAACAGTTTCTTTTAATAAACAGCTTTCTTGCCCAGTCTCTACTTCAGATCCCCAGTAAAGATACATGCACACACAGTTTTTACTTATGAGACATATGACAAGGTTACCCAGATGCATTTTGCTTCTGCCAGTGGTATCAGCTCTGCTTTTCTCACATTCTGGAGGTGGGATGGAGGATGGAGCAGAAGAAGAAGGGATGCAAGGAGGGAGGACCAAGGATGGCCACACAGCAGCTCAACCAGAGCATGACCAGAGCTGCAGCCCCCGGTCAGCAGAAACTCCTGGGAGCCATGCTTGCAGCAGCCCCTCAAAGGCCAATTTCTGCATGGAAATACATTTACCCCTGAAAATAATCAGCCTCAGAGTGACAAATCATTTGTCATTAAAATCATAGTTCTGGGTTTTGCTGGAAGTCAAAGTATCAGCTTTTGAATCAAAGAAAGCATCTCTTTCATCCATGGAAAAAAAGGATTCATGCGAACTTTGAGCATTTTGGTTAAAAGGAAAATTAAGGAAAAGTAATGTTACATTAAAAAATGATCAATACTTGTTTTGTTTGTTGGGTTGTTTGTTTTTTTTTTTTTCCCTTTTTCCCCTTACAGGTTGAAATTAAAACTTAGGAAAAAAATATGGAAACTTCAATTCAAAAAACACTGACACACTGCATTTTGCCTCAGCCCTATTTTGTCCCAAACACTGAGAAAAGTCACCTGCAGCCAGTCTGTATCATTGATTATTAACAAGAAAATCGACCCATCTTACAGGTCTTAGCCCTGAGGAGTACTGAGGTTTCCTGGAATAAGGAATGTTACCTGAGATCTGTTTCCACCCACCTCCTAGGGCTGGGGAGGTGGTTAAAGCTGGCTCTGGCAGCCAGGGGGTGGTCCATGGGATACAAGGGGCTGGCTAGAACACACAGCACCAGCTTTAAGGGAAAACAGAAAGAGACCTATGATCTTGTCCAAGATAGGCATAAGAGAAGTAAAGTTTTGGTAACCTCCAGCATCGGATACATGTACCTATACCCCATGTGCTAACTATGCGTTTTGGTGGGCCAGGAGATATTTACTGTGACCCCCCTCGGATTTCACAGCTGAAACCTGCACACCAGTGGCATTTCTGAGGTGAACAACAGATCAAAGAGACCAGGAAGAAAGAAATTCTGCAGCTGTTTCAAGCACTCTTGCCTAAAAAAGCAAATTAACAGAGATAAATACCCACTTGTATTTGTGAGATGGGAGAAAAGTGTTAGATACCTGACCTCATGAGAGTGCCTCTTGCCAAACCATTTCTATGGGCTGTTGTTTCAAAGAGTTGTCCTGAGCTAACTGATAAAATGAAATTTAGAAAGAAAACAAGCTTATGCAGGTGCCCAGCCCTGAACTGCTGCTCACAGGGCTCCAGCGTACACAGCCTCTGTGTGCTCAGGTGTACCTGGGGATGACACATGCCTTCCTCCAATTGTGCAGCTTAGCAAAAAAAAATCTGATGAGAATTTCAGAGGTGACCATGTTCTTCATCTCTTGTTTGACTAAGCAGTATCCTCCTAAGAGGGTGCAGCTAAAAATGCAGCCATGTGTGATATTGTTTTATCAAAGTAGTAAATTTACATGAGTTTGGTGAGATGCAAAACAAAATACAGGCATGTAAAACCTATTAAAAGGCTGCATAAAAACTTCCCATCGACAACTGACTTTAAAAAAGCTGCAAAGTGCTAGAAGCTGTTGTAATTGTTAAAGCTTTTAGTACCACTTAGCACTTAGAGAATGTCTTTACATGTTTCCTCAGCTCTGTAGGATGTCCCTGTTACAACAGACAAGGGTTTGAAATTTTCTGCCTTCATGCTACTATTTTAAAATATTTGTAAGAGAGTTCTTGTACACCACTCAGCCATGAGTTTTAATGGCTCACTTACCCTTTTGAAGCTAAAACTTGGATTCTGAAAGCACCTATGCATGTAGCAAAGGCTGCATGCTGATTTACTGAGGAACGTATATGGGTTGCATGTGCAAAGAAGGAAGCCAGAAAAACGTAATGTCACAGGAATATTGTATGAAAGAAAAAGTAAGGATCTCAACCCTAAACAGCACACTGCTAAAAAACCTTGGACTCTTCGTAAAGTCTTTGAGTTACAAATGTTCTGGTAGGGAAACCGAAATCATTCTTTTTTATAAAAAGCTCAATTGATTTCTAAGGTAACAAATCAATTTCCACTGTGTGGAGTGCTTCAGAATGAATAAAACATCAGGTGCATTTTAGTAATGGTTAAGAAGAGGCTGGAGCATAATATTGCTAAAATCTGAGATATCTGTTTGCCATATCACAGCAGAGAGTGGTAGCTCAATATTTACTTCCAAATCTGAATACAAACAGCTTGAATTTTTGTTACAGATATGCACCTTTCCAAAATCCTATTTCTTGCCTGTCAGGATGCTACCAGAAAATAAAGGGAAGAACAAAAAGCTCATGATTACATTGGTACCATTCCTGGGGGTGTTCCAGTGGTTCCCTCTGTAGCAGTAAGATTAAGTACATCAATTAACAATCACAAGACAACTAACCAAGCTAACACAAAATAGATCAGAAATAAAATTCTCTTGAGGAGGTTGAATTACCTTATTATTTGAATGCAAGAATTGCTTGCTGTTATCAAGTGTAACCCTATATTTCAATGACAACACAAACTTCTTTGCATGCTCATATTGATTTTTTAGGCCTTTCTCCAGTGGAAAGAATCAGTTCAAGTGAATGAAACAATATGATTAACATTCTTCTAACTTACTTTCCAGAAGAAATGAATACACCAAATTATATGTGTATATATTTGCCTGACGCATACAAGACTGCAATATCCTCCCACTAAGCCGACTGGCCAACTGTTTAACATCAGTTGCTCAAAGGTTTTTGCCAGTTTCTTAATAGCTCTTTAGTTGCAGTGTCCTCACAGTAATGAATCTAAGGAGGCAAAACTATTTTGCAAATAGGTTCATGCACAGAGCACATACTTTACCATTATTTATTTCCCCCTCTTTTTAGTGAAATAAATCCTTCTTTAGGAAAGGATAATATTGATATTAAATAGTTCTAGTCCAAGAGTGAGCAAGCATTATCAAAAGTTTTCCTGTTCTCCAAGGCTCCTCTGATATTGATTTTATTACACACCTTGAAATTTGGCTCAAATACAACAGCTCTGCTTCAAACCTAGTTTACATCTCAAGCTGTGGCCTTAAACTGAATGTCACTATATCATTATCTCAAGCTGCGAATCCCAGCACCTTCACCAATTCATCAGGTATGGTGTATGACAAGACTGAAAACAAGAAAATAATCCAAAAAGAAAATGTGGGGTATTTTTACAAGGGCATGTAGCGATAGGACGAGGAGGAATGGCTTTAGACTGACCAGCAAACCAGCGACTAGCCTTCAAGTAACAGAGTATTTATCTCACTTGCTCGCGTGTGTTTGCCTCTGCGTGACTCCGCGATACTGAACACAGTTTTGTGAATAGGCCAATTGCTGAGGTGAGCAGCTCGAGAGAGGACGCCTTCAAGACCGGAGCAGGGAGGAGATCAGCGTCCAGGAGCCTCTACTCAGAGCTGCCAGAGCCACCGTGGGAGCCTCAGGCCCTCGGCAGGACTTGCCCAGGAGCCGGCAGCTCAGCTGACTCGAGCAGCTGACTCACAGGGGGCGGAGCCACGAGGAGCGGCACCAGCTCTGACTGGTTAAAAACCTGCCCCTGGGAGCGCTAGCAACCAGGAGCACGGCGACCAGGGCGGGCAAACAAGGACGGGTCGAGGCAAACAGGACGGGTCGAGGCAGTTTGCGCGGGCAGGCGAGCAGGATGGTGAGTACTCGCCATATGACCGGGGCCCGGTCTGGGAGCTCTGCTCTGGCTGCCCCCGCAGTAGCCAGCGTAGGCACCCAGACAGAGCCGATGAGAGGGGAGGCTGCAGTGCAATGCTCAGAGTGTAGTGAGTGCCTGCACTGATCTCCTGAGGGAACGGTGCCAAATGGGCAGGGCTGCACTCGGTGCTCCCTGGTGGAGGTCCTCCTGCAGCAGGTGGCTGAGCTGTGGGATGCTGTTAATAGGCTGCAAGATATCAGGGAAGCTGAGAGGAAGCAGGACTGCCTCCTCCAGGCCCAAACTGTGCAGGGGCCTCAGGCGTTCCCTGAAGCTCATGGAGGAGTGGAGGAGGCTGTCAACCCAGGAAGCTGGGAAACAGTAACAACAAAAAGCAACAAAAAAAAAGAGGAAGAGGACAATTAAAAACAAGGGGCTTCCTCCTAAAGCTGTTGTCCCCCCCCAGAACCACTTTGCTGTCCTGCAGGGTGCTAAGAAGGAAGGGCACTTGCACCAGAAACAACCGGCTGGTGCGCTGGTAAAGAAGATCACTACTGGTGCTGCCAGGAAAAAGAGACGGATCAGAGTGGTAGGGAACTCTACTTTGAAAGGGACAGAGGCACTCATCTGTCGGCCTGACCTGGTCTCAAGGGAGGTGTGTTGCCTACCTGGGGCACGGATCAGGGATGTTGCAGAGAGGCTGCCTGCTCTAGTGAGACCCACGGACTATTACCCACTTCTGGTGATCCATGTGGGTGCTAGTGATGTTGATAGCAGTAGCCTGGAGAACATAAAGAAGGACTACAGAGCCCTAGGAGAGGTGGTTAGGGGCTCTGGAGCTCAGATTGTCTTTTCATCAATTCTCCAGGATACAGGGGGAGACCTTAAAAAAGCTAGGAGGATTGGCCAAGTTAATAAATGGTTAAAAGGATGGTGCCATAGTCAGGGGCTTGGGTGTTTTGAATACGGGACCCAAGTTAGTAGGCCAGGTCTACTGGGGGCTGGTAGAGCTGATCTGACAAAGAAGAGGAAGAGTGGTTTTGGTAGGAGGCTTGCCAGGCTGGTCAAGGTTTCTTTAAACTAGATGTGTTGGGGGAGGGGGGCATCGTTCCATCCCAACACACCCAGTCAGTTGCCAACACCTACAATAAATGCTCGGAGCGATGCAGAGATATTCCAGCTGCTCCAGCCAATGAGCCGGCTTCATTTGGAGCTCGGCTCAGATGCCTCTATACAAACGCCCATAGCATGGGAAACAAACAAGAGGAATTAGAGATGTGTGCACGACTACGGGAGTATGATATAGTAGGCATCACAGAAACATGGTGGGATGGCTCCTACGACTGGAGTGTTGGAATGGAAGGTTACAGGCTCTATAGAAAAGACAGGCCTGGCAGGCGGGGAGGGGGAGTTGCTGTTTATGTTAGGGATAGGCTGGAGAGTATGGAACTGTGTCTGGGGAGAGGTGAGCAGTCAACAGAGAGTTTGTGGGTCAAGGTTAAAGGGAGAGCAGCGATGGGGGACATTATTGTGGGGATCTGTTACAGACCGCCTGATCAAGAGGAATCTGTGGATGAAGTGCTGTATAGGCAGATAGCAACAGCCTCATACTCACAGGCCCTTGTTCTCATGGGAGACTTCAACCACCCTGACATCTGTTGGAGTGAAGTTACGGCCTGGCACAAGCAATCCAGGAGGCTCCTCGATTGTGTGGAAGACAACTTCCTTCTGCGAGTAATAGAGGAGCCGACAAAGAGAGGTGCCGTGCTTGACCTCGTGCTCACCAACAGGGAAGGGCTGGTTGGAAATGTGACGCTCCAGGGCAGCCGTGGTTGCAGTGACCACGAGATGGTTGAATTCGAGATCCTCGGGACAGTGAGAAGAGCGTGCAGCAAGCTCACTGCCCTGGACTTCAAGAGAGCACTTTGGCCTCTTCAGGAGCCTGCTTAGTAAGGTTCCATGGGACACAGCCCTAGAGGGCAGGGGGGCCCAAGACTCTTGGTTGTTATTCAAGGATCACCTGCTCCAAGCTCAGGACTGTTGCATCCCAACTAGAAGGAAGTGCAGCAAGAGGGCCAGGAGACCTCCTTGGATGGATAAGGAGCTGCTCAGGAATATTCAAAGGAAAAAAGAGGCTTATAGAAGGTGGAAGCAGGGACAGGTGGCCTGGGAAGAATACAGGGATGCTGTCCGGGAAGCTAGGGACCAGGTGAGGAAGGCTAAGGCCCAGTTAGAATTGAACTTGGCTAGGGATGTTAAGGATAATAGGAAGGGATTCTATAGGTACGTAGCGAGTAAAAGACAGACTAGGAACAACATAGGCCCCCTTCGGATGATATCGGGAGAACTGGCTACCCAGGATTTGGAGAAGGCTGAGGTTCCTAATGACTTCTTTGCCTCAGTCTTCACTGGCAAAGTCTCTGACCGCACCACCCAAGTCTTGGAAGGCGAACGCAGGGACTGTGAGAATGAGGACCCTAGGCCCACTGTAAGAGAGGATCTGGTTCGAGACCATCTTAAAAACCTGAACATGCATGAGTCCATATGACCTGATGAATCTCATCTGTGGGTCCTGAAGGAGCTGGCGAATGAAGTTGCTAAGCCACTGGCCATCATATTTGAAAAATCATGGCAGTCAGGTGAAGTTCCCAACGACTGGAAAAAGAGAAATATAACTCCCATTTTCAAGAAGGGGAAAATGGATGACCCGGGGAATTACAGACCAGTCAGTCTCACCTCTGTGCCTGGCAAAATCTTGGAGCAGATTCTCCTGGAAGGCATGCTAAGGCACATGAAAAACAAGGAGGTGGTTGGTGACAGCCAGCATGGCTTCACTAAGTGGAAATCTTGCCTGACCAATTTGGTGGCCTTCTATGATGGGGCTACGAAATTGATGGACAGGGGCAGAGCACCTGTCATCTACCTGGACTTGTGCAAAGCCTTTGACACTGTCCCACACGACATCCTTGTCTCTAAATTGGAGAGAAATCAATTTGATGGGTGGACCACTCAGTGGATAAAGAACTGGCTGGATGGCCGCACGCAAAGAGTTGTGGTCAATGGCTCAATGTCCAGCTGGAGATCAGTAACGAGTGGTGTCCCTCAGGGATCGGTGTTGGGACCGGTCTTGTTCAACATCTTTGTCGGTGACATGGACAGTGGGATTGAGTGCGCCCTCAGCAAGTTTGCTGATGACACCAAGCTGTGTGGTTCGGTTGATACACTGGAGGGAAGGGATGCCATCCAGAGGGACCTTGACACGCTTGTGAGGTGGGCTGATGCCAACCTTATGAAGTTTAACCATGCCAAGTGCAAGGTCCTACACCTGGGTCAGAGCAATCCCAGGCACAGCTACAGGTTGGGCAGAGAAGAGATTCAGAGCAGCCCTGCAGAGAAGGACTTGGGGGTGTTGGCTGATGAGAAAATGAACATGAGCCAGCTTCAGTGTGCACTCGCAGCCCAGAAAGCCAACCGTATCCTGGGCTGCATCAAAAGGAGCGCGACCAGCAGGTCAAAGGAGGTGATCCTGCCCCTCTACTCTGCTCTCCTGAGACCTCACTTGGAGTATTGTGTGCAGTGCTGGTGTCCTCAACATAAAAAGGACATGGAACTGTTGGAACAAGTCCAGAGGAGGGCCACCAGGATGATCAGGGGACTGGAGCACCTCTCGTATGAAGACAGGCTGAGAAAGTTGGGGCTGTTCAGCCTGGAGAAGAGAAGGCTGCGTGGCGACCTCATAGCAGCCTTCCAGTATCTGAAGGGGGCCTACAAGGATGCTGGGGATGGACTATTCATCAGGGACTGTAGTGACAGGACAAGGGGTAACAGGTTCAAACTTAAACAGGGGAAGTTTAGATTGGATATAAGGAAGAAGTTCTTTACTGAGAGGGTGGTGAGGCACTGGAATGGGTTTCCCAGGGAGGTTGTGAATGCTCCATCCTTGGCGGTGTTCAAGGCCAGGTTGGATGAGGCCTTGGGTGACATGGTTTAGTGTGGGGTGTCCCTGCCCATGGCAGGGGGGTTGGAACTAGATGATCTCAAGGTCCATTCCAACCCTAACTATTCTATGATTCTATGATAGGGGGTAGATTCAGATTAGACGTTAGGAAGAAATTCTTTACTACAAGGGTGCCCAGAGAAGCTGTGGCTGCCCCATCCCTGGCTGTGCTCAAGGCCAGGTTGGATGGGGCTTGGAGCAACCTAGTCTAGAAGAAGGTGCCCCTGTCTCTGGCAGGAGATTGGAACTGGATGAACTTCAAAGTCCCTTCCAACCTAAACCATTCTATGACTGTATGATTTTTTGCCATTAGTGGAACCGCTCATTAAGGGATGTTAGGAAAACATTAACTCATGATATGCAAACCAGCGACTAGCCTTCAAGTAACAGAGTATTTATCTCACTTGCTCACGTGTGTTTGCCTCTGCGTGACTCTGTGATACTGAACACAGTTTTGTGAATAGGCCAACCGCAGTCCAAAACATGACCACAATGACTCCCAAGGCCAAGCTCTCACAAAGGCAACAAGGGAACAGGTAAAACCATGTATTTTCAGAAGAGCATTTTTAGTACAGATACTCAAATATGAAGCCACACTCCCACCTCATCAGCATCCATGGCTGTTAGCTGCAATATTTTCGATCCATCTCCTATATTCTCTTCTACAGTGAGATCAAGCATATCTGTGGGGAATACTGGTGGGTTGTCATTGATATCCTGAAGTGTTATTTCCACCTGTAAAAAGCAGGAATAGGAAAAAGTTGTGTGAACACTGTGAATTAGACATTGATTGGACCTGAATGTTACAAATCACATAATTTTGAAAGAAACCAGGTAAATTGTTCTTAATCACATGAATTAGAAGATTCCCAAATCACACCAACAATAGAAAAATTCCCTTCGGATATTAAAATTCCATGTTGTTATAAAATACTCATAGGAAAGCCTCTAACATAAATAAAGTTAATTTGACTTGATGATAGCAACTGATTTTAAATTGTCCTAGTCTAGTTTATATTGGAAAAGATCCACTGATAGACTGTCACTCTAATCCTCAAAGTCGGCCCCTGGAGTATAGCTGCCAAGTCCTGGGGCAGGAGATCATTCAACCATAAAATGCTGCCTGACATAAAGATGAGGTGGTGTAAAATTCTCCCTGAAATGTTTATATATTGGCAACCCTCCGTTCTGAGGGAGCAAAAAACACCCTTGCTCTTTAGGCTTAAAAAAAAATAACCACTTTTTCTTTCTTGCTCTAAATGCAAACATAAACATTACTTTAGAAGCACCCACTAGCACCTCCTTACCCATGAACACTTCAACTGAAGTTCTTTTCACGCACAATATCTGTATGCTTTTCCAAACAGTAGTGATAGTTACTGGAAAGTTGTTTTGTGTTCTTTATCCCTAGTTTTTCATAAGCAAGATTGCTGCCCTGCTGATGTTAATTCAAAAAGCTCTGTTTTGCTTTGTTGCTGGGTATGGCACATAACATTGCAAAAAAGAAAGAAAGAAAGAGAGGACACAGCTGGCTTACATTCATCATGCAAAAAGAAGGCTTGTTTTGGACTTAAAGTATTAAATGGCCACCAAAATCTGAAGACCTAATGAGAAAACTGAGGTGCTGAAGGAAGTCTGTCTTTATTGCTCTTCAAGGAAGACAGAAAGGTAGTTAAAGCTGTTGCACAGGAAGGTAGGGAAAGGTATGGATGACTTAACGAAGATACCTAGATTGACAGGCAAAATGTTATGCATAGTACAGTATCTACCATGCCATTATCCACAACAGATCTCCCTGCACTTAGCTGAAAATATGCGGGTTAGACTGCTCTGGATATAATCAACACAGACATTTTTGGTGATCTGAAATCTGTAATTTCTATTCTTTCTAGTCACCTGCCATAATATTTTCTTTTTTCATGCTGTTTTCATACAGATCACCAATCGGCAAGCCATTCTGACTTGATCAACAGGACGATCCCTAAGATTAGCAGTTTGGTGATGAAGGCTTGACTGTCCCTGCAGAGCAACTGAGTCACCCAGACTCATTTGCTGTATCTTTCCCCAAGCTCTCACTGGCTGCACCCCAGGGCCATTGGTCCTCCTTGGGCTTCCTGAGACCACATCCTGAGGGGTGCTCCATCTTTTTGTCCTCCTCCCAAAACCAACTGGTTTGGAAAGCCTAACAGTGCTAGACTTTGTGATGGAACAGATTTGGTATACATGCTATTCTCTTTCATTAAACACCCTTAAAATATAAATTGCTGTAGATCCATAAATACTCTGAGAGTATATTTGATCATGGCACACCCATCTTTTCTGCCTCAGAGGATGTTTCTAATGCAGAGAAGGCTGCAAGGAGCTTGGTTGTTTCCCTGATAAACACTTTTCCTCCAACAGGGGTTCTTCAGAGGGTGGAGAGATGTGGACTGTCATGAACACCTTATGGCTACACTGGTCAGTGTGTACACCACACAGGGAGAGACCTTATACCCAGGGATCTAAGCCATCCTCAGTCACCTCGAGTAAGCTAGCTTGTTTATTTTCACTTTTTTCGGTTTGTGATCAGTATTTATGCCCACAGTAGGTTACTGTTACAGTCAGCCTGCCAGAACTCCCCCACAACACTAAAGAGAACGGAAGTGTCTTTAAAAACAGAGGAAATATTACATTAATATTACACATATATCTGCTGGAAGTGCAGACAAGACAAAATGCTGGTCCTATAAGCTTTACATGGTCTTTTACAGAAGACTATTATATATTTACACTATCTCTAATTCCTTCAACTGTTCACAAATGACACACAAAAACACTTCATAGCTTGAGACAGATTAACCCAGAAGGTTTTATTGTTAAATTCAAATCCCCGACAACAGAAGCCAAAGAAGTGCTGACTGGACCATCACAAGCAATGATTTGACAACTAACTAACCAGATGCAAACTCTCAAAGGGAAAAAAAAAAAAGAGTTTTCATGGGGACTGATGCATCTGGCTGACAACCACAGAAATGGAAAGGACACAGTAGAAATGACAGAGGAAGGGTTTTGCCAAGCAGGCCCTGCCCCATGAGCTGGCACAGCAAATTATGTGTGCTCTTCTGCTCTAAGTATAGCATTTCCCCAGATACGGTGTCAAGGTAAAGCTGCTGCACAGCTCTGCAATTTATTTATTCATACCATATGTGTCATGCACAGCTAATGTTTCAGATGCAGGTGACATTTCACCACCAGAGCCCATTTTCAGGATAAGAGATTGCTCTTTTTAAAAATCATATGAAAAATAGATGACAACTTTTGGGGGGTTCAGGTTAGGAGCTGTGCATTGCTTACAGCTTACACAATGTAAAGTACTCAGAACCCAAGAATACAGATGGCTAATGGCTGTGGGACAAAATAAATTAATTATAAAGTCAGATTCCAGAGAACTGGGGGAAAAAAATAAATTAAAAAAAAATTGAAAAAAGAAAAAAGAAAGAAGAATAAAGAATAATAGAAGAAGTAATTTTATCCTGAAAAGTCAGCTCACAAGTGAAAAAAGCCACTGTATTTTATACTGAAGATGTGCTTTAAATGGTGGAAAAATAAGAAATTCTCAAATACGGGAGAGAATTTTTTAGAAAGAGACCACAATATTTTTAGCAAGCATTCACACTCTGATTTACTATTTGTCCACAGGGCTTAGATAATGCATGTTCCTTCATAATTCATTGCTGGCTATGTCTAACTGGCTTCCCTATGTAAAGTTATCTTTTAACTTCTCTTATTACTTCAGCTTATAGACTATTGCAAACCTAAGAAATAAGATTCTGAGATGTGCCTGTTTGCAGAAATTTCACTCAAGTAATACGTCTCTGAGAAGGACTTGAGAAAAAAATCATGTTTTCCCTAAAACAAGAGTCCATTAAGTTTCATGCCAGAGGCCTCATTTAAGAAAATATATATCCTGAAGAACTTCAAGTGTAAATTGAATGTCCAGTCTTCTATTCAGGAGCTCAGAAATTAATTTCATTTTGAAATTACTTCAGAAGTTCCAACCCCAAGCAGAAGTTCACACAACAACCAAAGTCTTTCATTGCCAAGGGACACTGGAAGATTTCAACATGTCTTATCACATCTTTACTTGGGTGTGTGTGTGTGTGTGTGTGAATACACAGACCTTTAATCAAACATCTAAGCTAAATCTCTCCCCAGTTCACTGCCTCTACCTTTCTAATCCAACATTATATTTGCATAAAGATAACAACGTGTGTCATGCGTATTCTTGAAACACATGGTTTGATTAGTACCACATGCTACCAATTAATAATTATGTGTAGTTCTGCCTTAGGCCTAATGAAGGCAAGACAAGGTGGTCATGGCAGTACTAATGGCTGGCTGTACCACAGACATTGAGCTCAGAAGTGTCTATAGAACATGTGGTGTACTCTCAGCTTGCACCAATGGCAAAACACCCAGCAGTGACAACAGCAAGTATACAAGAACAAATATCTAGGAAACCAAAGACCTGTAAACCTGAAATATGCCACAGGAATTAAAACAGTGTCCTTAAGGGATTTGTCCAAACCTTGGTCCCTAGAACACGAAGGAACCATTAGGTGACAACATCTGTACGACTCTAGGAAGCAACACGCCCAGACTACATGGAAAGTGATAACCACCACCCCCTTCTCCAAACCTATCCAACCCAGGCAGTATTCTTGCATGACCTCAAACCCATCAGTCAGTGTGACTCTCTGGTGGTCCAGGCACTGATGAGGGCTTTGCTCCCTCGAAGAGCCTTGAATTTCTGCAGAAGCCATAGGAATATACATAGCCACAGACACTTCTAAATCTGTTAAGACTGTGACAGAAAACTGATGAATAAATTCAAAATATTGCCTTGCTTTATTTGTTCAAGGGGAATTAAAAAATAAACAAAAAAACCCAAAAAAAACAGAAAGCTTTGTTCTATCCATGTGCATGTGTGCGCAAATCGTCACAAAATCACTCTACTTTTGTACATTTCTAATATAATGCTTTTCCCTCACATTTAACGCATCTAAAAAAAAGACTGAAAATTAAAGTTCTGCAGAAAAATACATGTTGCTTATTTACTATGCCTTGTAAAGTAAACACAATCATTTTCCAGATCAACTTCTATGCAAACTATCGTTACATGAGGGGTTTTTTGTGTGTTTATGTTTGTTTCAACCTATATTAAACTAAAATGCAAAAATTCAGACATACTACAAACCACAGCGATTAGCAAAAGTAGCGAGTCAAACAATACTACAGATTTCCCCATGTCTGAATCCAATTTCTTGTTCTCACAAAACCATCATGCCCCTGCCAGTGTTACAGATGGTCAACCTATCCTCGTTTGAGAGAATTCGATTGCTCAGCCTGCTGAGGAAGTATTAATTACCTCGATCTTGTTAAGATTCTTATTTGCTGCTCAAATTAGCCTCTTGTGTTTTTTTCTTCATAAACAAATTCAGAACAGATTGAGACAGGACAGCACACACAAACAGTTTTGACTTAATTTACTTTAAATGTAGATGTAAGAAAAATACAAGTTCTTTTCTCCATTCAGCTAAACCTCAGGTCTTGACAAATTTCAGGAACCATACCAGGATCTCACTTCATAAAGCATACAGTATCTATTTAAGTATGAACCTGAACACAAGAAGCCACTGGGAACTCACTGTTGTTTCAAAATCTTCTCTTTACTTTGAAGAAAGTAGAAAATGACCTCTTTGAAGTAACTGATGGCATTTATGAAGACTCTATGTGAAAGAGACTCTTTACAAAGAGTGATGCTGCAGTGTAAAGTCTTCAATAGCTTCATACTTTGCACACGGTTCTGAAAACATTTACTCAGGGCAGGGTTTAGGAAGCAGGAAAAATTCAATTCTGATGGAAATCAAGAAAAAAAATTATTTTTTTTTTCTGGTTAGCCAAAATTAGTTTGCATTTGAGTAATCCATTCTTAGGCAAAATAATTTGTTGAATTAAGAAGCAGTTGCTAAAAGATAGTTTCATTTCTTAGAAAAGAACCAATCCACTTCAAAAATACTAGTACGGCAGACAATTATTACTGAACAGGCTAGACAAATTCCATAAACATAAAAAGTTTAATATGAGAGTTTTATTCTGGAACAAGGAATTATTTTAGTGACCAATCTTAATGGGTTTATGAGCTACAAAGGTATGTAAAATAAAACATTGTACTGGAAGGCAACATGCCAAAGTCTATCTAATCATAACGCCTTCTATAAGCCAATGGGCTCATTTGGCCAGAACCTATCCCTCCAGTTTATTACACCTATTAACATTTATTTTTCTTTTATTTCAAGGTGAGGAAGCTTTATAGACAGAATACTTTTCTCAAATTCTTACATCTACCAAATGAAAATAAGAGGAAAAAAAGATGCCACAGAAACCCTGAATGAGCTCACGTGGCAGCAGCAAGTTTCACCAGGAGCCCCAAAACGCACGCAGAAATTCTTGCTTGTAGCCAACCTATCTGCATTACATGCTCGATCACAGATCTATAGATAGAACATGACCTAAGAAAGGAACTCCCAGATATCTCATGTGTTCAATACTTCTTCAAACACTACAGCTATTTGATTAAAAGATCAGAGTGGAAAGGCAACAATTTTTCTTTTAACTTATACGTTGTTGAGTCATTCTTCTTCCCTTTGCTCACTGCCGTGATGTTCACTGCCTCTCTCGAGATACCATCTAATAGTTTAAAGGCAGCATTGGCACATGCTGCCCTGAAGACTTCTGTTTATGCTTAAGTCATCATATAATCCTTCATATTAAAATAAAAAAAACAAACAAACAAACAAACAAACAAAAAAACCCCAACAAATTTAAGGAGCTTATTTTTTGCTGGAGACTGCAGTAGTGTGCTATCAATTTTAACATAATCAAAGTGAAAGGATTCTATTCCCCATCCCTTGATAAACATTCTAAATAATATCAGTCATGTTGATAAAAGACAAAACTTCAACTATTAATTTATCACATCCATGTAGGTAACTGAAGAACCTGGCCAACACTTGTAATTTTTCTCCTGCCTCTGCCACTTTGGCCTTTTTGTTCATCCAGCAAACAATGCTTTGCTAATGCTAGCAAACACACATGTATGTGTAGATTCCTTCTTTATCAATGTGAGTAATCGTATCAGCTACTTGCATCAGTGAAGTTATGGTTATACTAAGTGCTTCGAAGAATCACGCATGCACTGGTCCTGCAAACTTTGAAGGCAAGGGAACAAAAAGATTAAGTATCAAGAGTGCGAGCAAGCAAAAGTGCATATCCAGAAAGAAAAGAAAAATACTTAATATATATATATATCTTGATATTTCTAGAATATGTCTAAAATAGTTTCTAATAATGCTAAAAACCCACAGGCTATCCTGAACCAGTTTCCCACCTTGCTCTAATAAAATACTGGGAAACAGTAAGCATGGGGGTGAAAAATAAATACTTAAATTTTAGAATTAGTTGAATAATCAATAATAGCAGAGCTCAGGAAGGTGAAAAACCTGAACAACAGAACATGCATATTTACAATTTCAACAACAAGATGGAAAGCCCATTTACAAAGAAATGCCATGGGACAAAGCAATAGCTTTTGCTCTCTTTTTGCTTAGAGAGGTTGAATGAGCCATCTGAATATCCCATTTTCAGGAGGTAAACAATCCCAGTACAATAGTACAATACAAATCACATTAGTCTATTGTGCTGCAGGCCAGCAAACCTGTTAAATAGAAATACAAAGTTGTTAAGAATCCCACTTTGAATGTCCAGAGGCAGCAGCAGTCACTTGATCTTTGAGCTTCGGGGTAACACCTTTGAACAAAAATCAGTGAAGTAATCCAAACTCCTTCTAGTACATTACAGTCAAAGTCCCTAATTTTAGGTGACAGGGACAAGCACACAGGCAATAAACAGATGTGTCAGCCATACCCTTAGACATTTAGGATCTCCCTACAGAAGGAGATCAGGTCACAAGACTTAATTTTGATACCTGAGCTCAAGAGTAATTTAAGAAAAAAGAGGATGTGAAAGCTGTGCAGTGCTACATGACTGCCCACTCCAATCCCCCCAATGCAGACCAAATATTGACCCAGCAAAAGACAACAGTTTGAGCCCATTTAGAAGAAGGATTATGGTGATATTTCTTTTTCTCTCTCACAAAATCAGGAACTACTACTGATAACCAACCTTGAAATTCGTTGGAAACTTAGGGATCAATGCATTTTGTCGACATGTTTCATTTTCTCCATTAGGTCTCCATATGCATGGAAATATGACTAATAAGATTTATATGTAATTCTGGAATTTTCCAGCAATTTTAATCTGTGGGCTGTAATTCCAGTATTTTAACCCCAAGTAACTTTCCTGGAGTTAAAATCCACGGTCAGGGACACCTTCCACTAGACCAGGTTGCTCCAAGCCCCTTCCAGCCTGGCCTTGAACACTGCCAGGGATGGGGCAGTCACAGCTTCTCTGGGCAACCCATGCCAGGGCCTCATCCTCATAGTGAAGAATTTCTTCCTTATATCTAGGCTAAATCAAGCATAATCTGCTCTTATAATTTAAAAAGATGTCACTTTCTTGTGTTGTCTCAAACAAATATTCATCTCAGTGCTGCAAAGAAAAGGTGCCATAATTTACTTCTTTTTTCTCTCCCTCCTGCCCTTGCCCACTCCCCTTTTTATTTTAAAGGTGACCATTGGGAGTTGCACTGCCTCGAGTCTTGATTAAATGTTTCACTGCATCCAGAACACTTCATCATGCATCATAGCCAAAATCTATTATGGCTTGCAAATGACTCATGCTTTAGCTATGAGAAGACCATAATAAAGAACATTCTACATAAAAATGCCAAAAAGGCTGGTAATTTAATCTTGATTCTAAGTAGGTATGCAAGGTCTCTGCATCCAGCCTGTGCAGACAATAAGGCATTGTCTGGAAACGCAGTACCTACTGTGGTTACATCTAACTTTTCAGGAAAGTCCAGATGATACTGCCACTGAAAAGAAATGGCTTGCTCTAGTGAGAGAACTGCAAATACTGCTTTTAGCAAACATACAGTATGATTTATCCATTTGTGCTAGGGGTCCATCAGTACCTGGGTAGAATATTTATTAAAACCCAGCAACGTGGGAAACAGCATTATTAGCCTGTCAGTAGACACGTGTGGCTGACAAATTGTGTGCCTCTGCATACTCACAGAAACAGATGAATAAACACCAGAGCAGCATAGAGAAATTAACTTCAGAAACTTATTCGCAGCACTCGCTCCTCTCAGGCATACCATATATCACAGAAGGGAACACAAGTGGTAACCTGACACAGCCATTAATGAAATAAGCACTGGAGCCAGGCACTTGTCCCTGATGCTTAGTGGCTCCCTGGTCCCAAGTCAGAAGCAAAGATGCTCTCTGCGCTTCCCAGTCTGACTGCCTCCACTTCAGCCAAACCATTCACATGTTCAGATACCCTATGTTGAGTCACTCCAGACTTTGTTATGATATGGTGTTATGCACCCCACAGCATAGGAAAATGAAGGGTCAGATATTCAAATGCAAGTAAAGCAAACAATTCAGGCTGTTTCAATTACCAATTATTTATTGCTTGGGCATGTTACATGCATGCAGCCACAATAACAGCATTCCTACAGAAAAAGCAACTACATCTGCTAACCAACAGAAGGCCACAAAAGTCAGGACAGAACATTGGTACCTCCTATCCCAGTCTCCAAATGCCTGCACTGGTTCACGAAGATGGGGTGCAATAGCAACTGAGCAGGGCTTTGGGGGCCAACTATGTTGTTTGAAAACCCAGAACACAAAAAAGGGTTTTTCTGGAGGCAAAACAAGCCATTTTGCCATTCCTGCTCTTCCTGAAATCAATATTTTAAAGTTATTGTTTAAGTGCTACCTTATTTACTGCTCTCTAAAGATAGGCAAGGTCTCACATGTAACAGATGGAATTAAGACTGGGTTAAGGAAAGCACTACTCAAACCTTGGCTAATTTAAGAAAGCAACAGCACGCTGATTTTAAAACACACATCAAAACACAAAAGCATACACATGGAAATACAAGGTAATACAGCTTCATAATAAATAAGATATAAACATCAAAATGGTACAAGGAATGCAAATGATAAGAAATGCTACAAGCAGTCATGTTTTTTCCCTCCTGCACCACCAAAACCATAATGAAATACAGGTGAGTTTGCCAGTACTGGTAAATGAGTAACATGTGTAGCTCAGCCAATATTCACATAGTTTACAAAAACAACCACTATGGGTAACCAGCACGACCCGTTTACTGCAGCAGAAGATGAGAGGTACAATAGCCTCATGCTCTGCTGCTGATAGGGCACTATCCATGGCAAGGAGGGCAGTGATTGCAGAACAGCTCCATCCATCTGTTTCTCACGTGCTGAGTCAGCAGCGCTGCTTGGCCTTGCACAGACCAGAAAAACTCCTCCAGCCATTCTTTCCCTGCCTACCCACGAATGTTGGGACACAGAACCATGGAATGGTTTGGGTTGGAAGAGACTTTAAAGCTCATCCAGTTCCAGCCCCCTGCCACGAGCAGGGATACATTCTATTAGACCAGGTTTCTCCAAGCCCTGTCCAGCCTGGCCTTGAACACTGCCAGGAATGGGGCAGTAACAGCTTCTCTGGGCAACCTGTGCCAGGGCCTCACCACTCTCATAGTAAAGAATTCCTTCCATGTGCACACATACAGTCCTGTGTCACCTCCTCAGATGAAATGGGTAATTTCCTCATAAAGACATTAATTCTTCTGTATCTAGCAGTACCTCTAGCTACAAAACCCATTCCAAACACCTGCTAAACCGATGCAAACACTTGACAAACACTTGCCCATGAGGTTTTTCTTTTTTGGTTTGGCTTTTTTTTTTTTTTCTTTGCTAAATACTAAGAAATGTCATACATTTGGGAACCATTTAGTTTATAACTTTGCACTTAATTAAATGAGGTCTACTGCCATGTAATAAGAAATTGATTGAATCAGTAAGAACATTCCTGTCCATGCCAGACAAAAAAAAAAAAAAAAAAAAGGAAGAAAAAAAGAAAAAGTAAGCATTAGCAGTTTCAAGATGGGAATGTCACACATACAAATTAAATAAATCAGTTAAACTTACAGGCGTGACATTTAAGACGCAGTCAATCATAACATGGGTAGTATGGGCCTGACGGGCAGTTGTATGGAAGGAGGCTAGCTTCAAGGTTGGTTTCAAAGCATGTTGGATGGGGCTTTGAGCAACCTGGTCTAGTGAAAGATGTCCCTGCCCATGTCAGGGGGAAGGGAACTGGATAATCTTTAAGGACCCTTCCAATCCAAAATATCCTATGATTATATGATCAGGACAATTGGAAAAATCCAATTCCCCTGACTGAAGGCTGCCCAAACAGCAGAAGAAAAGCTCCTTACCCAGAGCCATGGTAGAAGCAGCATTGCTATAGTCACTTAAGAAACCATAGGGATTTTTCTGTGAGTGGAAGGGAATTAAAGATGTAGGACTGAAGATCAACTGATTTTTTGCAGCGGTATGAGGGCTTTATAGTGGCACACCTTTCTGAGAAGAAACCCTCTATAAGTCTAATAGATTTTAGCAAATAAACCATATGAGGCCAAAGTTACTTTCTAGTTTCACATTTAGAACACTGCAATTTTCTAGAAATGCCTAATACCTTTTCCCCCCCAGCATTAGAGGCTGCTATCAGGGAACTGCAGCGCTAGAAACTCCAAATGTTTTTGCATCCTCCTACGAATTTCAGGGAAATGACCCCATCTTATTCTTCTGCAGCAGCTTCACATCTGCTCCTGCAGCACTGGGAATGGGCTTCCCTCCCTGTGGCCACAAGCCACTTGTGGCCAAAAAGTCTTTTTCATGTGGCCACAGACAGACCTTCTCATTGTGTCTGTACTCAGCAGACTCAGCTGACCATCAAGGCTTTCCCCACGCTTTTCTTTAGATTTTTCTTACCAAGCCATTGGACTTTGGATTTGATACAGAAAATTTAGAAAATCAAGCATTAAAGACTAATTAAAAGTTACCGTTCAAACTTACAGTTTCATCACTTTAGAAATATATACGACCTTGTGCACTGAAGAAAAATGAAGCAAAAGAAAAGAGGTATTCACAGAAATCACTGGAATAGCTCAAACAGTGTGCTGATGTGGGATTCTTACAGTCATCTGCCTTAATAAAGGATATGAAGTGTTTTATTTGACCATAAATTCAGAGATTTGACTTCATAAGTTACACTCTCTGGCCACTACAGTCAACAATGAGAACTTTAAAATAGTCCAAATCCTCTATCAATATCCAAGTGCTATATAACAGTTCTCTCCCCCAGTACTAATGGTTTTGCACCACAGCAAATCTTTCTTTGACTTCAACATGTTTAAAGATGACACCTTAGCGGAAGAGCAAAGAGAGCCTGTAGACCTGTATATATAGATATATATATAAAAACACATGAGTGGAGTGAATTTATTTATTGGCTTCTGTGGTTAATTCCTTCCTCAAAGGGTTGCCTGGTATGCTTTTATTCTTTTTCTAGCTTTAGTGTAGCACACTTCTAGGGTGTCTGGGAGGAGAAGACAGAGGTTAACGCCTGAGGGTACATGCTGTCCTGCAGCCCTCCTATGGAACACCCCATGACTGACCTGGAGACACTTCACAGCCACCTGCTCCCAAAAAACATTAGAGGAATGTGGTCTTATTGCAGGTAGTCCTAAGCAAGCCCTGATTACTCAGTCAGAAATATCACCAGCAGTTGACAATTATAATACAAGCACAGCTGTTTGGAAGGCCAGTTGGACTACTCCAGATAAAAGACGACCAAACCAAAGCCTCCCTTCAATCAAGTCAAAACTAACTCTGAGTTTTTACAATCTTAGTAAACTTTCAAGGAAAAGAAAAAAGAAGAAAGAAATACACGGGCATTTCTGCATATCTTAATTTCAGTGTGGCAGGAAGCAGAAACACCACAAAAGAACAGTTCTCATGGTATTTCCAGCACAAGTGAAACCAGAGACTTTTCTTGCTTAGGTCCCTTCTGATGTCCTGACTAAAGTGACTCAGCTATCCCTAGCATTATAGCGCTTGGGTTTTTCAGCTTTTATCCTGATCATGATATTATCTTTGATCCTTTGAAAGTTCACCACCACTGGTCATTACTACAAGCCTCTGGATTTTTAAAAACGTATGGGAAGAATTTTAGTAGTGCTGAGAATCACCAGTTTCCTTCTAAGGAGCATAGGGAAAAAAATAATCAGAATTCAAATGTAACCATAACAGAGTCAGAAATTCTGCACAGTTAGGCACCCTTAAAGACATGACAAAAAATACAATTCTTTCTTTGGAAGATTGAACCTAAGCTCAATTTCTTTGCATTTATCCTTAGTTTTTTTCTCTGTTCCTCATAGGTGATTATGTACATCATGTCTTCAATAGGGTGTTTATGCTGCAGCATATGATTTTTAAGAAATGCATGTTTTTTCTAAGTGCTCTTGTAGGTTAAACTGCAACAGCATCAGTCTTGCTGATTTTAACTGAATCAAGAATTTATGTGTACTGGATGTACAAACTGGCCCACTATCCATGTGGAACAGATTAGAGGATGATCACTCATTGTATGTTGACAATTGCAGCATTTCAATAGCTTTACAAACAATCAAAAAAAAAAATAAAATATTTTGAGGACAAAATTGGAATGGTTTACAGTGAAATTATATTATATTAAAGGGAAGGAAAATAGTAACAGAGGGTAAGCAAAAATTAATATATTAAACTAAAAAAAGCAATAAATTGACTCTTAGTAAGAAAATCACAGCAACGAACCTGGACATCATGGAGCGATCGAGGATGTAATGCTGCATGTCCATACCCCCCTCTCCCCCACACACTTTTTAAGGCTGTTTTCCCAACCACCATATAAAATACCCAGATCTCAGTCTCATTTGTTCCTTCCATGCCAACAACTCAGAAGTCTCTGCTAGCTCATAGGTTTAATGGTGACAACTTAATTAACAATGTGATTTCATAATGAGCAGTTGGTGATAGGGCAAACTGGGAAAGCGTTATACCTCAAAGACATCATAGTGTCCTTTACAGCACACTATTACTACAAGTAATTGCATAGGAAGCAGAGGTGTGGATGCTCTGTTTAGAAACAGTGTATAATTGAAAACATAAATACCTATCTAGAAACATAGAGTTTGAAAAGCACTATTTTAGTATTTGTAAGGAGTTAATAATGTTGCATTCTTTATTCATCAATAGCTGCCTACTACAAACTTCCAGCAGACTTCTGAAACATGATTTAAAGACATCTCTGTAGTAGTGAAATGATTACTGTATTTGTCTTCTGGGGAAAAAAAATAAGGGACAGAGAAATAAGGTGACTTGACTGGTATACTGCAGTTTATGGCAGATGCAGATACAGCTGCTGGCCTAAGCCCTCACCATTCCTCATTTTCACAGTCAGAATGTGACATAATGCCAAAGCTGTGTGGACACTAACGATGAAGGGCTGAAAGAAATGTCTCACAAGAAATCTTTGTCTTAATCTCAGCCCCTAGAGAGCCTCCAGAAGTGTGTGTACAATGCAGTTATTCCTTTGGTTATTTCATTATTTCAGTGACCAAAGTACAGCATGGAAAAGCAGAATCTGCTATTAATACTGAAAATATTTCAAAGGATAAGATAAACAGTATCCTCATTTTGGAATACTGAGGTATACCATCTAAAAAATGATATACCACCACAATTTGAAAATCCACATTTTGCAAGCAGCAGAAAGAAGAGAAATTCATCATACAGTAACTTCACATTTGTAAAACTACCATGGAAAGGTACTACCCCATGGTCAAAGTTTATTCACTGTCTATTGCTACAGTGATGACCATAACATTGAAAAAAGCTAGCTAAAATTCCCCCCAATCCCCAAATATATATAAAATCAAGTTGATAGAAGTTTGTCAAGCTTTTCTATTTATAGAACAAAACAAAATCCCAGTTTGTGTACCCTATTACACTTTTACACCATTTATTAAGTAAATCAGTCTATACAGGCATACACAAGTTCAGAATACATTAAATGTTTTGCCGTGTTTTTCCACAATTTACTCAGTTCTTTTTCTTCAAACACCCTTTGAAGAAACAAAGCAAAAACTTTTTGAGAACTGGCTCAGTTAATCCACTAGCAAACTGACTTTGCCTTCCTGAGCAATATCCAGCATCTTAACTGACATTGTCACAAACGAAATAACACACAAGAGTTGAGCCTGTACCTCCACCTGGATCTGAACGGATCTGAATCTTTCTGCTTTGTAGCCATGATTAAACATAGATACCATTACTGCTACCTGTTACTACTGTGTAATGGAACAAAAAAGAAGTGGGGGAGACCATTAGCATTTTTGAAAATTCTGTGAGAATTCAGCATTTAGTGACTTACCACCACATGATCTATATTGGACATAATGGATACAATGAAAGTCCTAAATTGTAAAAACCTCTGCAAATATTGTGTGGCAAAAGTTAAGCACCTGACAAGCTGGAAAACACCTGTCCCTCCTCTACACTATAGCCTAAATTACAACTATATTCGTAACTCTTAATGTCTTAATCTTCCAAGTCAGTTTAATCTAAAATAGCTTTCCCCAAGGGATTTTTGATAGCTACAGATAATAAAGTTAAGTGCTGTTCTTTTTCTACAGTACTGTAGAAATATTTGCATCTGTTACATTTGGTAACAAGCTATAAATGAGTTGATCATAAAACAGGCAAGAAATGGGAAGTTTGAAATGGGAATAAATACAGTAAATACATAGGCTGGTTGTCAGCCTCATCATTAACGCTCTCAACTCATCATTAGCATTAGTTGTGAAAATGACCAGAAATTCATTAAAATGAGACTTAAGGATGCAGAAATTAAAAATAGCCAGAAAATTCTCTTCTGAAACAGAAACAAATATTTGAGGTTGCTTTTGACTATCTGTGCATTTAACATAAAAAATGCATTTATGTTGCCATCCTGACTTACAAATATTAATATAAATTTCTCATAACTTTAGATACACTGCCTTGGCTTTGTGGTTTCTATCTGCTTATTCCCAAAGTTTTCAGTACAGTATTTAAATGCCTGTTTAAAGCCACCTTTACCTTTCCTTTATGAATCAATAACACACACCGTGCTGTGTGCCATCTGCTGACGTTGTATTTTGTCTCAAAAGATTTCTTGAGATTATGAACTATAGATTGCTGGTATTTTCAAAACATCTTCCTGATAGCTATTACCTCTGCATTTTTTTCAAGCATATTCCTTACATAGGCATCACCAAACACCACACAACTTTCTTACTTCTTGAAAACCAGTAATTCACATATGCTCTCCAACAGGTCATGGCAATTTCCCAACATGAAATCGTGTGCAAAATGCTGTAAGTGTTTGCACTATGCTTCAGGGAGAAAGTTACAGGTTATGATTACAGTAATCAGGTTAAAATAACAACAGTAAAAAGAAATGAAGGAGAAATATTTGTAGCAATGCTAATTGATGACTGGATGCACATTCTGGTTTTAGTTACCCCCAAAACAAATCCTGAGAGACTCCAGCAAGGTTAATGCCTTTCTCTGCATGCCTTGCACAGACTACTGTATTTGAACCAAAATGAGACTATGATAAAGGCAAGTTTAAAGGGTTAATTGAAACCTCTTTGTGCAGAAATGAAAGCCCCTCAAAACTGTCAAAATTAATGAGAAAAACCAGAAGAAACATTACAGTTCTCCCATCTAGACTGACAGAACCCACAGTCTGCCTCACATTAATAAATGCTATAGAAAATCTGTCCCTTTCTTCTAGCTGTGGTATTTATATTTTACAGTTAGTTATCCCTTTAATGCAACAGAGAGGACTTCATCAAGCAATGGAACTCACCACTGCTTTAATCGTCTTTGCTAACCCACGTTCTTGAGGCCACAGTAAAACTCCAGACTTGTTAGTAACAGCCTACAGAAACATGCACACAAAAATAATGAACATCCAAATTGGGGTCTGGGCTGCTACCAGGCAAGCAAGAAGCCAAACTTGTGCCCATGCTCAGAAGAGTGTCAAGACAGGGCTGAGGCTGAGAAGCTGGATAACTTTATCCAGTTTATTTATTTGCTAGAAAAAAGTCATGGATATGAATTTCAAAGCAATGCACCCATGGAAAAAAGTTCTCATGGTAAGGAAAGAATGTACTAATTTGAAAAGTTACAATTAAGTCACACAGCCTTGCTTCCTATAAAGCTCAGTTCCTTTACGGCCATCTTGTCCATCAGTCTCATGTGGCTTGAACAAACTGGGAATGCCTCCAGAAGTTGATTGAACTTTGAACCTCTGTGCAAATGCAAAATAGCCATTAGCATACAGAACTCACAAGTTCACCTGAGTTGACTGCAACTGGAATGATCCCATTCACCCTTGTAATTTCTCTTCACTGGGAAAGATGGATGTGAAGCTCAGGAGGTATGAAGCAAGCAGGAGATGGCTGGGAGATTAATAATTAATTTTTCCAGCACTTGGCTCATGGCAATGTACCACCCTGAATCCCTACATCTTTAGTCTACTGAGTCATCAGCAACCATCCTCAATAATGTCAAGTCTCACAACATACTGGTCAAAAATGAAGGCGTGACTGTTGTCACTTGCTCTTCATTTTCTGTGTCACTACATTATATTGATGATCTAGAAATTTCAGAATCAAAAAAAATACCTTGGTCATGTCATATTTGAACTTATTAATTTATACTCTATCGAAATCATTTGATATTCTTCTCTGGCATTTAATGTTCATCAGCCTTGCTTTCAACAGTCATGCTTCAGCGTGAACAGAAAGTTTTCATGAGAAGTTACTGCTCTGCCAGTCTCCTCCACTACTAAAAAAACAGACGCAACTTGCTAGGATCCTGGGGTAACAATCCAGCTGCAACTGCAGTACACTTTCTAACCCATTTTATACACTGAAAATGATGAAATGAAGGAAATTAAGAACCAGCTACCATGAGACACACCACCTATCTACTTTACACTTAGAGCACTGACATAACGTGACTTCTAAGCCATATGGAAGTTGACATTATATAAAGGCAAACAGAAAAAAATATTATTAACAGTTTGCTTTCGTGAGGTGGATTAAAACCAACAAATGCTTGCAAGTGCTTTTCTTCAATAGGTTATACTTGAAGAAATTTACTGCCTACTCACTTGTCTCAGTAGGTATTGTAAAATAAGGGGGAGTGTGTGCTTTGCCAAGCATTAAGGTTACTAATGGTTACAATAGCTTGTATGAATTCAGAATCATAGAATCATAGAATCATAGAATAGTTAGGGTTGGAACGGACCTTGAGATCATCTAGTTCCAACCCCCCTGCCATGGGCAGGGACACCCCACACTAAACCATATCACCCAAGGCCTCATCCAACCTGGCCTTGAACACTGCCAAGGATGGAGCATTCACAACCTCTCTGGGCAACCCATTCCAGTGCCTCACCACCCTCTCAGTAAAGAATTTCTTCCTTAGAATAAACAATGACTGTCTGTATTTATGTTTAGTAGCTGAATACTTAGTTAAATTAACTTTCTTCCTGTCTAAAACTGTTTGTTTGAACATTGTTAAAGATGGGTACAGGTTCAAGATTAAGCAGGTTTAATATTTTATGTTTTTTTCAGTATTAATTTTGTCCAGCTACTTTTAGCTTAGGAGTTATAACTCCTCCTTTCTTTGTAACTAAGAGCAGCATTAGTCTTGCGGCCTTTATGCCATAATTTCAGATCACAGCAGGCAGGAGGTTTCCAAAAAGCTCTACTGTATTTACTGAAGTGATGCCACCACAGCTCTGAGTACTCTGGTTTGACCCAGAGCTGGAGGGAGCCAGGCAAATCAAACTCCTTTCATTTCCCCACAATCTGCAGGCTTCAGACAGCAATGCCTTTCATGTAGGGGAGCAGCAAAGCCATAATTGAGGCCTACAGTAATTACACCCTATGTCAGTTTTTAAACTTTTCCCATCTTAGCCCTTAGAGAAAACCAAGCAAATGAAAAAAATCAAATCCTACAAAGAAAAACCTTATGAAGCAGAATAAGCTCTCCAGTGGGGCTTGGCAAGCCCAAACCCACAGCATGACACTCCGGGGCACGTGGTGGGCTCCAACCAAGCAGAAGGAACCATCAAACTCACCAGTGGAGTCCAACAGCTCTGACACCGCTCCAGGCAGCATTTTGGGGTCGCAAGGTGTTCCCACACCCAGGAGATACAAGCCATATACCTGGGGTGTGAAAGACCTGTTGGCATCTCTGATAAATCCAAACGTGCTGCCCCAACTTTTTTTTTCAGGCTGATGAACATGTATTTAATGAATAGCAGAAATACAAACAGGAATCCTAACTTAATTTTCTACTGACAGATAATTACCTAAAGTAGTTTCACACATATGAAGACATCCTTTTTCCATTAATGTTAGACAAAAGTATTTTCCCACATTTCTCGCAGTCCCTGGAAAAACACCACAGATGTCAGAACAGCATTAGAAAACAGCTTATGAAGCATATTGTCATTACTTACTTTGCATCAAAGACGGTTAGGAACATGCAAGAATCCTCAAAATCATATTTATCCACTGTATTTCAGTAAGCACTTGATGAACTTTAAACTTATAGTTCTTGGGCTCAGCATATAGTATATAGTGTCTTTTTTAATAGCTATGTACTGTGCAGATTAGGAAATGTGTTGCAAACTGTGATTTCCAGTATTTGTAGTTCTCTAACTTAAAACAGAGCTGCAACATTACAAATACATTGCTGTATTTGTATATGCTGTATAGCATATCAAATGCTGCACTTTTTCACTGTACAGTTCCTAAACTCAGTAGTACTTCCTAATTAAGTTTTCTGTACCACACTTCATATAGTAGAGCTTATCAAATTTGCTAACTTATGTTATGTAGACATAACACAGTTATGTTATGTAGACATAACTAGAGCTTTGTTATGTAGACATAGTTATGCGGACAGCTCAGGTCCTCTGATTTTTAGTACATGTATGAGTGCACTTTATTAAAAGTAGCTTCATTAACACCACAAATTCAATAATCAGTTTGACAAATAATATCATCATACTACACAGAAACAGAGCAGCACTTAAATGTCTTTCTTCTAAACTTGAGCTTAGTTCCTGGTATTGAAATAATAATTAAATTACATCAAAATTCTGGCTGGTGTAGATCCTGTTGACTTCAATAGCTATGACAGAAAGTGGTCCGTTATGTTAGTCATCTGCTACAAAACAGAAAACAGAAACCAAGTAACAAAATAAGGCCAACTAAAAAGATTTATTTTACTCTTACCACAGGCTCCTGTGAATTGTCTGACACTGTACAATGGCTATGATACCATCTCGTTTCTCTAAAATGTGACTAAGGAAAGATGACTAAGAATTTCAATTGACGTGCTTTTTTCCTGTAGGCGTAAAAACCTTCTTATTTGTACAACTTATGCACCACAGCAACAAAAGTTGTGTGTCTTACTTGGCATAAGGCCTGGTGAGGCTTGCCAAGTGCCAAATGCTCCAATAACCTAGATAACTTCTACAGAGCTGATGCACAAGACAAAAAACCCCAGGTTGTTACTGCATTTGCTAGCAGAAACAGCCTTACAGTTCAATGGATTCAGGGCAATGATTTAAGGTGAGCCATCCTCTCAGCAGATGCTATTGGAACATACGCTGCAGTTACAGGGTACAGTTTAAATGAAAAAAAAAAAAAAAAAAAAAAGGGTAAATATAATTCCTAATAATTTATCAATGCACATCTTAAAAACAAGAATTAGCACATTTGTAATTCCGTAACTGCAGCATCTGCTCTTAAGCCTTCCCATATGCTTGCGTGCACCAGCACTGTCAACAATAACCTTAAACACATGACCAGACATCACCTCACACTTCTTCAAGCCAAGTGGAAAAGAATATATTAAGTTCATATAGTGGGTATGAAGCCACTGATGGGACTAAGTTAATAATCCACTAGACAAAAGTTCAGTTTAAAAAAGGTGTGTGTAGTAGGACTGGGCTTTACACTTCCAAATACAGAAAGGTTTGTACGAAACTGGAAGAGCCACCTTCCAGGAATGTATTAGCAAAAGAATAATCTCTGCTGAAGAGCTTCAGCATAAGTGTTCATCGGCTAACAAATATTTTACAAACAAATATTTAATAAAAATGTTCTGTTAAACACACTTTAGAAAAAAGTCTCCTCAACACAAAAATTTCACGATAACAAAAAGCTAAGTGCCACCTTTTGAACCAGAAAGAGCTGTCAGCATTAACCCTCTCTGATATATTAGGAAGAAGGTCTCAAATTAACACTTAGATCAGAGCAAACCTTGACCAGCTGCAGGGAGATCTCAGTAGGAGGGATGGATAACTGAGTTATTTCAGTGGGAGTTTGAAATGTGACATATCTCAAAGCTGAAAGCTACTGAATATCCTCAAAGCCTAAAGTCTCAGAAAGATGATTTCAAACAGAAGGTAAAATTTATTTTGGTATTTAATAGAGACCACCTGTTTATTCCCCATTACCAGCTCCATACCAAGTGGTATCCTGCAGGAATGGCTGCTCCCCCACCCCCAGGTGCCCACTCCTGAGATTATTTCTTGGCTTGCAAATGAGAGCTTTTATCTCAGTTTCAGTCTCAGCTCTGCCAAAGCCCATGTGAACCAAGTGGAGGAGGTCCAAATATTTTGCTAGATGTGCAATTTGTACTATCTGTGTTCTCATCTGACTGAGGTAGCAGCGGTACAACTTCTACTTGCCAATATATTCCATTTTTTTTTTGAAAATGCTGTGAGATCTCTTCCATTGTTTGTAGCTTGCTCAAAATGCAGCTGCAGAGTTATAAACAGGTTAACACAACTATGGGTTTATGAATGTAACAGTATTAATTAAATCTGACTTATGTGGGAGGAGTCTAATACTGCTTTCCTTGGCAGAGTATTCACCTATTTGCACAATGGAATGTGGGATTTGCAGGATCTGACACTTTCTTAGGGAAACAAGAAGAAAAGGTCACCTGAGTTATCACTCCCAACTTCACCCACAATTCATTCCCTCCTCTTCCAGCTACTAGGAACAGTGCCACAGAATCACAGGAGGGTTTGGGTTGGAAGGAACCTTAAAGTTCATCCAGTTCCAACCCCCTGCCATGGGCAGGGAAACCTTCCACTAGACCAGGTTGCTCCAAGCCCCATCCAACCTGGCCTTAAACATTGCCAGGGATGGGGCAGACACAGCTTTTCTAGGCAACCTGTTCCAGGGCCTCACCATCCTCACAGGAAGAACTTCTTCCTAGTATCTAGTCTAAATCTGTCCTCTCTCAGTTTAAAGTCATTCCCCCTTGTCCCCTTGTACAGAAGGTTGTTCTGGGTTCAGCAGCAGCAGTCACTTTTTCTCCTTCTTAGTAGCTGGTGCAGTGCTGTGGTTTTGACTTTTGGCCTGGGAATAATACTGATAACACCGATGTTTTTAGTTAATCCTCAAATGTTTACTCTGACCAATGACTTTGTGAGTCTCATGCTCTGCCAGGGAAGAGGGGAAGCCGGGAGGAAACAGGGACAGGACACTTGACCCAAACTAGCCAAAGAAGTATTCCATACCACAGCACATCATTCCTGGGGATGTAACTGGGAGTTACCCGGAAGGACATGCTCTCTGCTCTGTCAGGCTCGTTTTTGGTGGGTGGTATTGTGTTCTCTTCCTTTGTTATTTCTCTTATCATTATTATTATTGGTGGTAGCAGTAGTGATTTGTGTTATACCTTAGTTACTGGACTGTTTTTATCTCAACCCGTGGGAGTTACATTCTTTCGATTCTCCTCCCCATACCTCCAGTGGTACAGTTGGCTGTACCACTGTCCCTTCCTAACCTCGCTACTTTTGTTCCACTGTCATTAATATATATCTATCACTGTTATATCTTATATATCTGTATATAAGTAGGCAGATTAATTACCAGCTAAGGCTGAGGTTCCTACGCAACAAGGAGATAAAAAAAGCAGAAAGCCAACTGCATAAACCAGACCTAATTTCCTCCAGTGATGGAGACCATGCATACAGGGGAAAAGCCACACGTCACGTCTTTCTATTAGAGGGGTTCTTCCCATCTGAATACAAGCCAACAACGTGCCCCAGCTGTAGGAAAGGCAAACAACATGCTAGGGCATAAAACCAGGAGTGCCATGTTATGGCATAAGAAATAATCCTTCTACTCTGCTACTTATAGGCTCACATTAGCTACAGAACGTGGATCAAATTGCAGTGCAGAAATCCAGTAACAGTGTAGATCCAAAGGAAAGAGCTCAGAAGAGAAGAGCAATGATGACTGTCTTTAAACTTGACCCACCAACTGAATGATATTGAAAGAGCTGAGATTCAGTCTAGAAAAAGAAGACTGGGAGAAATTATATGGAAATAATCTTAAAGCATGAAGAGATAAAGAATAAATTGTCCTGCACGTCTGAAAAACAGAGGGTTTAAATGGTAATAAAAGCAACTTAGGGAGGAAATGCTGCAGTGCTGGAAGGGAGGCAGCAGGAGAAATCACTGCCTGGACCAACGAAGGCACACCAGGTCCTGTCTCCATGCTGGAAAACACTCCACAATACAGTTCTACAACAGTTCAGGAAGCAGTTTAGCTGAACAGTTACTGCCAGCTGTTGGTAAGACCAACCTGGTAGGGGCCTCAGTGAGAAAAGTGAGACGGCAACCAAAATGAAGCTTTAGACTGCAGAACGGAACCATCCACAATGTGCAGGATAACCTAAGCTTTTATTCAGGAATATTCCAGTATCAACACCACCTTGAGCACTATCACCAATAAAAGTCAAGATTTCATACAAAAAACATCTGCATTTGATTTGGTCTTCCTGCTGCTCTGCACATCACCACCACAATTACAAACAGAAGTATTTGGCTCCACGCCTTGCCCTTTTATTATTTTACTATGCTTCACTGCCAATCCTTATGGCTACAGAACTTGCAAAGTCATGGGCTCTTATAAAAATCTTATAATACTAAAACTCTGTAGAGTAAGATTCCTCCTACTTTTGGACACTGTGGGGTTTCCAGGTATTGTTTTTGTTCTCATCTCATTTTATATTTAATATAATAACCAGAAATATGAGTCAACAATAATAATTTGAAGATAATTTTTTTTCAATCTTAGGTATTTCCTTTTTGCTTTCTCCCCAGGGCACTCTGCTCTGATTATTTTATTTATATTGCAAACTCCTTGAGGCAGAGGCAGTCTATACTGTATGTTCGTTATCTGAGTTTACAGAAGAAGCTAGAATACTGAACTGTGATCCTTGCTAGCACGCAATAAATGTTGCTTCATCCTTTGACCTGTGTTGTCCTGGGCTAAGTCTGAGTCTACAGCTTACCAGAGTAAAAGGTGACCCTACAGTCACCACAGAGCATTTCTCACAGCATCACACATGTACCAGCTCCTTGCCTGCTACATGTGCCACAAGCACAGGAAATACTGTTTGCAATGGATTGCTTAGCACAAGGTGATAGGAAGAAAAATAACAGTAGTTTAACGGATCATAAGCATGTTACAGAGTTGAGGAATAAACTAGGTCAAAAGCAAATAGCAACACAATTTGAATTCTTCCTTTAAAAGTCTTCACAGTGCTGCAAAATGAAGAGGGCTGCCTTATGCAGTGCTTGCCAGCCATTCAAACTCTCTACCATATCATGTTTGCTTTCCAAAAACTGCATCATAATTGTCCAAAAGCTGGACTTCATGGCAAGATTTTTTCTAAATAAGAAAAATCCTACAGAGAGATCTCTAAGAATTTCTGCATTACTCACATTTGTTATTCGAACTACATTTGAGTAACAAGAAATAAGCCATTTAATACAAAAGCCAAACCTCAAAATAGGTGAAAACAGTTTGGAGAGAATACAGATAGATTTTTCACAGTGAAAACCAGCAAGAGATTCAGATGAGACCCAAACTGATACCAATGCTATTTCTGGGAAAGGCAAGCCAGTGCTGTGGGCATGACAGCCAAGGGGCAAGGTCCCAAGGCCACGCTTCTCATTAGGACCCACCAATACCCAGCACTGCCTTTTTTTTATCCCAAATAGCCAAACCCTCACAGGCAGACAGTGGTTTTGACTTCTTCTTTGTAGAAAAAAATTCCATCCCCATAGCTGTCCTTCCAGCAAACATAAGGAGGCCATCAGGGGTGCATATGCATCCTTTTCCTGCTCACCTACACAATTTATTTCAGTCATTAGGACAAAATAAGTTTTTATCCTTTTATTTTATATATAAGCATATTATTTTTAAAGAATATTTATTCCAGCACTGAGAACTAATCTTCCCCATCACCTGAAGTAGGTAAATGCTGCCATCTACACATGGTCAGCTGAAGGCATTTATGCCAGGACTGGCCATGAAAATGCAGGGAAATACACTGATTTGCTCCGCTCCACAAACAACTAACTTAGTGTTTTAAACAGCCTTCTGGTGAAGCTGTAACCAGTGTTATGGGAAGGAAGAATGTCCTGGAAGATTTAAGTCCCATAAGAAAAGGTACATATTATCTAAAACTGTAAACGAGAGGCATATATAAAGTTTGATTTTGTGACTACTGTGTCAAAACCAATCTCATCATTGAATTATCACTTTCTTTTCCTGACCTATACACACAGATTACATTCTGCAATACTTCAGCTGTCAATTAGACGTTTATATGACACAATATATCTAAAAATAACGTTTCATACAGCAGCTGTTTACAGAAGGAAATATTTTTATAGGGCTCTTAGTATCAAACGTCTCCCAATTCTGTAAGTCTGTCCTTCATTCTAATTACCCCCATCACTTTCCTAATGAATTCTGTCCCTGGTAGACAGATTATCATCTGTAAAGCTCATAGAACACTATTCATCTATTTTGGCACACCACCTGTAATGGACATTAGTACTTCAAGCTTCAGTTACATCTGTGACAAAACATTCACAAGAATACAAGTCTTCCAAATTGTTACTTTACTCAAGATTGAAACTATTAACACCATTTTAGGTGACAGAGTACACGATGGAAGAGAATCTCTTCCACTTCTAATCAAAGAAACAGAGACTAAGTTACAATGTAAAGAGAATATATAAATACTATCTCAGGTTTATTTTTGTTCTTCTTTTGTGGGGTTTAAATCTGTTTGTTGTCTTTACCTACTGTATGTAAATGTACCTGCAAGTATTTTCAAAACCTATGTGCTTTAAAAGCAAATATTGACACTATTGACGTTACAGCTGTAATTTACAAATTAGCATAGTTTGTAGACACAATATTGACCAAATCCTGACACAGCAAAAGATCAAAGATCTCCCACCACAGAATTCATAGATTTTATAAGAAACCTCACATTAGCCAAATAAAACCTGGGGCTTGCTGAACCTTTACTTTTAACAGCAACACAGTATCACAGGATCACAGTATGTTAGAGATTGGAAGGGACCTCAAAAGATCATCTAGTCCAACCCCCCTGCCAGAGCAGGAACACCTAGATAAGGTTACATAGGAATGTGTCCAGGCGGGTTTTGAATGTCTCCAGAGAAGGAGACTCCACAACCTCCCTGGGCAGCCTGTTCCAGTGTTCTGTCACCCTCACTGAGAAGAAGTTTCTTCTCAAGTTTAAGTGGAACCTCTTGTGTTCCAGTTTATACCCATTACCCCTTGTCCTATCATTGTTTGCCATTGAGAAGAGCCTGGCTCCATCCTCATGACACTCCCCCTTTATATATTTATATACACTAATAAGGTCACCCCTCAGTCTCCTCTTCTCCAAACTATACAGACCCAGCTCCCTCAGCCTTTCCTCATAAGGGAGATGCTCCACTCCCTTAATCATCTTTGTCGCCCTGCGCTGGACTCTCTCCAGCCGGTCCCTGTCCTTCTTGAACTGAGGGGCCCAGAACTGGACACAATATTCCAGATGCGGTCTCACCAGGGCAGAGTAGAGGGGAAGGAGGACCTCTCTCGACCTACTGACCACCCCCCTTCTAATACACCCCAGGATGCCATTGGCCTTCTTGGCCACAAGGGCACAGTGTTGGCTCATGGTCATCCTGCCATCCACTAGGACCCTCAGGTCCCTCTCCCCTACACTACTCTCTAACAGGTCGTTCCCCAACCTATACTGGAACCTGGGGTTGTTCCTGCCCAGATGCAGGACTCTACACTTTCCCTTGTTATATTTCATCAAGTTTCTCCCTGCCCAACTCTCCAGTCTGTCCAGGTCCCGCTGGATGGCAGCACAGCCTTCTGGCGTGTCAGCCACTCCTCCCAGCTTAGTGTCATCAGCAAACTTGCTGACAGTACACTCAACTCCCTCATCTAAATCACTGATGAATATATTAAATAATACTGGTCCCAGTACTGACCCTTGAGGCACTCCACTAGATACAGGCCTCCAACTAGACTCCGCCCCATAGACTACAACTCTCTGGCTTCTCTCCTTCAGCCAGTTCGCAGTCCACCTCACTACCTGATCATCCAGACCACACTTCCTCAATTTAGCTATGAGGATGCTGTGGGGGACTGTGTCAAATGCTTTGCTGAAGTCAAGGTAGACCACATCCACCGCTCTGCCATCATCCATCCACAATGTTATTTCCTCATAAAAGGCTAGGAGGTTGGTCAAGCATGACTTCCCCTTGGTAAAGCCATGTTGACTGCCCCTCATAACCCTCTTATCCTTGACATGCCTTAAGATGGCATCAAGGATAAGGTGTTCCATTACTTTCCCAGGGATGGAGGTGAGGCTGACCGGTCTATAGTTACCCGGGTCCTCCTTCTTGCCCTTTTTGAAGACTGGAGTGACATTTGCTTTCCTCCAGTCCTCAGGCACCTCTCCCGTTTCCCAAGACCTGGTAAAGATGATGGAGAGTGGTCTAGCAATGACTTCCGCCAGTTCCCTCAGCACCCGTGGGTGCATCCCATCTGGACCCATGCATTTATGGATGTCCAGATTGCTCAACTGGTCCCTAACCCATTCCTCATCGACTAAGGCAAACTGCTCCAGTGACCTGACTTCATCTGAGGTCTCAGGAGTACAGGGCTCTTCAGGACTGCCTCCGGCAGAGTAGACTGAGACAAAGGCGGCATTCAATAACTCTGCCATCTCTGTATCTTCTGTCACCAGGGCACCCATCCCGTTCACCAGTGGGCCAACCTTGCCTCTGGTGTTAGTTTTATCAGCTATGTCTTTGAAAAAGCTCTTTCTGCTGTCCTTGACCCCTCTTGCCAGATTTAATTCTAAGGAGGCCTTAGCCATCCTAGCTGCCTTCCTACATCCTCTAGCAGCAGCCTTATATTCCTCCCGAGTGGCCAGCCCCTCCTTCCATGACCTATAAACTCTCCTCTTCCACTTGAGCATACCCAGCAGTTCCTTATTTAGCCACGCAGGTCTCCTGGCCCTCTTCCTTGACTTCCTACGTGTCGGGATGCTCTGCTCTTGAGCTTGGAATAAGCAATTCTTGAATGTCAACCAACTATCTTGGGCCCCTTTACCTTCAAGCAGCCTTGCCCATGGCATTTCCCCTAGCAATTGCTTGAAAAGGCCAAAGTTTGCCCTGCTAAAGTCCAGGGTTGCAATTCTACTTGCTATTGTACTGGTCCTACCACACAAGATCCTGAATTCCACCATCTCGTGGTCGCTGCAACCAAGGCAGCCCTCAACCTTTACTGCTTCGACCAGACCCTCCTTGTTAGTGAGGATGAGATCCAGCAGCGCTCCTCTCCTGGTTGGCTCATCCACCATTTGCATGAGGAAGTTATCATCCATACACTGGAGGAACCTCCTGGACTGTGCCTGGGTTGCTGTGTAGTCCTTCCAGCAAACATCAGGGAAATTAAAATCCCCCACGACAACCACGGCCTGTGACTGTGAGGCCGCTCTCAGCTGCCTGTAGAAGGCCTCGTCAACTTCCTCACCCTGATCTGGTGGCCTGTAACAGACACCCACAACAGTATCACCCCTGCCAGCCTGCCCCTTAATTCTCACCCACAGACTCTCAACTCGCTCGTCCCCTGTCCCTGGACAGAACTCAGTACATTGCAGCTGCTCTCACACATAAAGAGCAATCCCACCACCCCGCCTGGCTGGCCTGTCTTTCCTGAAAAGGACATAGCCCTCCATGAGTATATTCCAGTCATGTGAGCTGTCCCACCACGTCTCTGTAATTGCCGCCAGATCATAATCTCCTGACTTAACACAGGTCTCCAACTCCTCCTGCTTATTTCCCATGCTGCACGCATTGGTGTATAGGCATTTCAAGGAGGGAGCTGAGCTCACCAATTTCACCCTAGGATTATAGGAGGCCTCCCAGTCTTCATCAATCCTAGAGTGCTGCCCCACTGGGGCAAGCCCAGTTACAACCCCATCCCCCTTCGAATCTAGTTTAAAGCTCTCCAAATGAGCCCTGCTAATTCATGACCCAGCATCCTTTTGCCTCTGTGAGTTAAACCTTTCCCACGTGCCATCATCCGGACTGGAGCCTTATAAAACCAGCTGTTATCAAAGAACCCAAAGCCCTGCCTAAAGCACCAGTCTCGTAGCCAATTGTTTACGGACTGAATTTTCCCATTCAATCCCACATCATCACCGGAAGATGGAAGAACTGAGGAGAAGATCACTTGAGCCCCAGACTCTTTCACCATCCGCCCCAAGGCCCTGTAGTCTTTCTTCATTCAACAGCTTCTAAATGTGTATTATTTCTCTACTTATCCACACTTTGACATCTGTGGGTGAGGTATCCTCCTCCTTTGAGGTATGGCAGCACACGAATATTTTAGCAACCCTTGCTGTCTTTTACATTCAAGAAGATGCTATGAGAAAGGGAGCCAGTTAACTGTCCATGTTTTTGAAACAATCCATTTCTGTTCTACCCCCACCCCCATGAGTTTGCAAATGGCAAAACACACAATATGCAGCAGCTGAAGAACTGTAAATTAAACCCAAAATACACATTTGCATGAAGCTTTCATTATTAACAGACCAAAAAGATTCAGAAATCAACCCGGGGCCAGAAAAACACTGCCCTTCCTGACACTGTGAAACCCATCCTTCTTAACTGGGAAAGGGATGCACACCAAGAAGGCAACAGTGGATAAGAAATTAATCTGAAATCTCAGTTCATTTTCAAAATTTGTTTTAGCAGTCCTTGTTGTCACCAGAACAGTGCAATGCCCTGGGCTGCAGAGAAAGCACATGCCTTAACAGACCACCAGCACTTCTCAGGTAGGTGTTTGCTAGAGAAAGATAAACAGTTGGAAGTGAGCCATTGCTTTTTGTCAAATCTACTGGAGAAGAGGAAAAGGGGATAAAAATAATCTTGTACTTTTGTTTGTTTGTTCAAACCTACCTAGAATGTTTATAGGACCAACAGTCATTAGTAGGTAGAAGGTGAGCTGCCATACAAAAAATTCCTACAATTGACAGCAGTTCATTTATAAATGCCTTAATTAATTTTCCAGCTCGGAATATTTTTGTTCCTATTTTGGGGCACTGCAGCTTGAATTGCTATTTATTAATTGTATTTCAGCTCAGCCTAAAATTTGGGTATGTCTGAGTTATTCAACCCTGCTAGGATTATCAGTCCTAAAAACAATGCCAAGTTCTTCTGTCCTGCATTGCAAACACACAAAAAATAAGTCTGGAAAAATCTGGAAAACAACTAGTTGGTTCATCCCTGTGCTCAAAGAGAGGATCAACTGTACCTGTGGTATCCCAGACAGGCACTTCTGTAACCACTCTAAGAAATAAATACTAAAACCAATTTTACCAACTCTCTGGACATACCCTTACAAGGCACTAATAACTTTGCTGTTAAAAAGTTGTCCAAGGGACTAAGCAATCCCTCCCTTGACACAGCAAGCCAAAAATAGCTTTTATTTTGTAGCTGTTGTCTAGTAAAGAGATGTAGGTGAAGGAATCACCCGGGTTTCTGAGGGCTGGCACATCTCCTCTCAGTCTTCCCTTCTCTTGTCTGGTGTTGTTTAGATGACAGGCACAAAAATGGCCTTGCTCTACTAATAGGAGTGAAAATAATTTCAGTTTCAACACAAACAGTCCAACAACAATTATTTGAACATTGTCTTTGCAGAACACTGATGTGATTTTCATCTTAAATAGCAAATGATGATCAAAAGCTCTTTGACCTTTGCTTACTTTATAGATGCTCTCAAAGCAATGTAGTTGATTTAAACGTTTTGTCAGGTTGTACTTCTCCTGGTGCATTCCAGTCGTTTCATTGCCTGCACTGCTATGTAACAACATGAGTATTATCAGACCAAATTTTCACCTGCTCGAGCCTTCAACAGTGCTGTAAGCAAGAACCAAATTTCATTCCATACATCTTATTCTTTATGCAAGTTGTGATATATGAAAAGCATGCTAGAAAATTTTCTTAAGTAAAATACATTTTATTGCTGGAGTTTGGGTTGGATTTCCCCCCACCCTCCTACCTCTGCTCCTCCCTCCCCTAATTTGGAGCTGGAAAGGCAAGTCTAAAACCATGGAAATAAAAAAAGCACAGGGACACATGTAAGAATAATTCCCCCTGTACTTCCCCAGTTTCCAGCCATTTTCAGTTCAAGGGCTTCTCAGGATGTGGTTTCTATATATTGTCCAACATCCCCTTGAACCTACGTCGACTTTACTGCACACAATGCTTTTTGGCGAGGAGCTCCATCAATTGTGTAGAGAAGCACCTCCTTCCATCTCTTCTGCAGATGAAACAAGTTGCTAGCTCCTTGTGCCATGGCTTTTTTCTTTAAACTGACATGATAGGTGCTGTTTCAAGTACTGCTCTGACAGACCAAGTACTCTTACACTCATCTCGATGGCCTGTCCCTCAAGATACAGGAAAATCATTTTGGAAACAGGATCAATGCCTCAACAGAAATTACTAACTGAATACTGGATTAGGATAAAACAAATTACTCTCCAGATCTAAGAAAATAAAAAAATGGATCTAGCAGATGTGCAACCATTCAATTCTTCGCATAGATAGCTAAACACCTGCATCTAGGGACTTGACAGAAGAGACCAACCTACCGACACTTAACACTGGTGAAGTAGCACCAAGGGGAACACTGCTAAACACTGACCATAAGCAGAGCTCTGGATGCCAAACTTTGCTCCTTGGGTGAGAAAAAGAAGAATGGAAAGAAGCAAGAAGTGACCAACTTGACTGCCTTTGCCTCCTTATTTGCAGATGTCTTCCAATTGCAAAAATGTCTGCATAAATCTAGTCCCAAAGCTCTGAACTGTTTTACATCTGCACAGGTAGACATGCTCATATGTCTTTTTTTGCACTATCTACCTCAAAAAATGACTTAGTCACAAATTACAATGATCTTGGTTTTTCATTGCAAATGTACATTTTTCTCTTTCCACACAGGATATTGGTAAGACAGAGGCACATATGAAGAGAACTACCTTCACAGCTCACTCACACAAAAATGCCACAGATCAATCTCCATCTTTTATATTAAACAAACAGGAAAGTTAGAAGTGAATATAGCCAGTGCTCAAAGTTTACAGATGATACTAGAGTCTGTATTTTACACTTTGGGTGCTACTTCTATCACTTCTGAGCTCTCCTGCTGGTGAAACATGATCAGCTCTTCAATACAAAACAGCTGGCTGAAGTTAAACCAAGGCATATGATAAATGATATTCACATTCACAGCAGAAACATAGCCAACTCCATTATAAAGGAGAAAAAAAAATCTACCTCTCCAATATCAGCATCTGGAGGTTTTCCTTAAAACTATTACATTGAAGAGTATTAGATGAGAAAAGTACCAACACAGGATAAAGCCACCTTTCTATCCATCACTGGTAACAGGGGTGGCCATGGTGATGCTTATTTGTGGCTTCTGATTTCTAGTTATCTGCTTCTGGTGAAGGAGAGGGAGTAATTTAAATAAGATAAGATTACAACAAGCAAGCTTGCTTCATATCAGATATGAAATGCCAGAGGTCTTGCATTATACCTGAAACATTTTTAGAAACAGATTCTTCATGAGTAACAGCATCTCACTTTGTTCTACCTTATTATGGAATGCCCATAAGAAAAACAACCGAGAAAAACACTGAAATGAGTAAAAACAGGCAAGATTTTCCTACTTGTGCTGGAGTTACAGAGAGTTTTAGAAAAGATTACATATCTTTATGATAAGCAGGAGTTTTGTGTGGCCTGTGAAAGACAGGGATAAAGCTGGGCATCAGTGGTGGTCCCTTTGGTCTTGAAGCTGTTTGTCGACTCATCTCTTCATGGCCACAGAAGAATCAGTACTTAGGAGCATAAATAGCCACTTCCAGAAGGTATTTAAAAGTAGCATTGAGGAAATGACATTAAAAATCTATGGAGTTGGCAATTAATTTCATAGGTAATGAATAACAAAGACCACCGTCTGTGCATCCAGCTTCTAGCTCTGAGCATTACACAACTGCATGCTGGACAAGTGTTCCTGGAAAACAATGAACTCGCTGCCTGACCTGCTCAGATAACCTCTTGTTTCTTAGCAGCCTATGCCTGTCTCCAGTGTACAGTCAGCAGTGGCCTTGGAAACAAAGTAGACCACTGAATAAAACAGCAAGTGGTGTTTGCATAGTGGGAAGGGTGAATTCGTGCAAGTACACCAGTGGTTTACTTTTTCTGCACAAAGACATTTCTACTGTTTCTATTCTCTGAGACCAAAAATGGTTCCCGCCCCCAGAGTGCCAAGGCTTTTTAAAGTTATCACTCTGGGTCTCCAGCCATCTCTCTGTGCACATTTCAATAACCTTTACTTATGAATAATTCAACACAGCAAAAATTTGCTATTGGCAATCTGTAATCGGAATGAAAAACTTAAAGTTTGCATTTTGTTTATTAAAAGTCCTGGAGGGAAAAAAAAAAAAAAAAAAAAAAAAATATATGTATATCTCCTCTTTGACCCTATCCAGGACTTTGCTTTGGGGACTGGCAAGAGGAAATTCAACCCTGTCCAAAGTCTTGATTATGGGAAACACATCTGTACAAAACTCCAGGCCTAAGGGTTAAGACAACAGTGACAAATGTGATTTGGTGACATTGATGACGGCTCCGAAAGCCCATGTGCCTGCCCTGACGGGTGGCAAGGGCTGTGTGGATGAAGTTAGCTCACACCACCCAGGTCTGAAAGGACACAATGGACTTCAAGGGAAAGATTATTCTTTGTACCTGATTATAAATTCAAGGAAAATGAAACTCTGCTTTAAATACTGCCTAGAAGCCAGGTCATGCTGCCATGTGCTGCAAGAGCCTGACCAGCTCATGGCTCTGATCTCACCCACCAAAGATAACTTTGCTGGTTGTTTGCCATTGTCATCTTCTTTTTCAATACCTACAATTATTAATCTGCTGCTTCAGGTCTACCAGGAGAATACTGTGAAGCAGGATGGCACCACAGCCCTCCGAAAACACACAGCATCAATCTACCCTTGGCTGCATCCTGGCATGAAACCATACCAACATCATGCAACCTGGAGCTCCATGCAGAGCACAACTGAAAATTTAAATCAGAAGCAGTAGTAATAGGATACATTTTCATTTGCTGCCCCTCCATACTTAATATAGAGGAGATTTTCTCCTGTCCTATGGCAAGCTCATTAGGCTGGGTTGTTTTTTGTTTCACTCTTGATCTTCATCAATCAAGCAAAATGTCATCAGTGATGACAGTACAGCTCTTGGTAAACGAATGATGTGTTAACTTGTGCTCCCTCTGCTGCTCCCACTGCAGTACAGCAAAATACAGCTTGATCGAAGCTAAAGATCACTGGGGTTTCTGTCAATCGCTTCTTTCCATTTCACTAATTTTTCTGCCCTTCAATTTTTTGAAGAGGAGAAGATTTTAAAACAGAGTAGTGAAGTATACAAATATGAAGGATCTTAAATAAAAATGTTTCTGAGATGACAGATCCAATTTGGGGCCTAACTGCTCAGGACCCCAAAGTCCTTCTGGCCCAGCTGTGTTAGGTGACATGCACTGGGGATCTATGTGTCCCCTCCCAAGGATGGATGCAGAGACAGTCAAAAGATGTACTAGGGACCTGCAGCTGCAAACCAGCCACTGTTCATCCTCTGTGAGCTGATGCTGCTGCAGGCACATTTCTAATGCGGTGATTTGGGGAGACCATCCTTCTGCCTTTGGCAAAGCCACATTCCCTGAAGGAGCACCATGTGTTGGGGCAGAAAGGAGGGAAGAAGAAGTTTAGAATCTTTAGACAAATGGTAACCATAAAACTAATTACAGTTGCCCATTAAAGATTGGAAACAAAGTCTAAAGAAAGAAACATTTCTGCAGAATAAAGCATCATTCGACCCAGTTACAAAGCCTTTCAGGAAGTGGTTTGATCATTTATGGTTAAGCATGCCCTTGGTTTCTACAACTTAAACAGTACCAAGTAAAATAAGTGGCACTTGCGTTAATTAATCATTGCCAGTACCACTCAGACCCACAGCAAGACTACTCAAACCAGCAACATTTTCCCCTTTTACTTGTAATATTTTATCTAAAAGAACCCAACTGTGTTTACTGTTATAAGGAAACTAATTTTAGGAGAAACACTGTAAAGGAAACAGGAAGAATGTTGCTGAAGAAGGAAGGCCATGGGAGCACACATACACATTCATTTGCTTTGAAACTTACATCCTGGCTGTCTCAGGGAGTTCAACAATAAAAATAGCCTACATCTAGTAGATCTAGCAATGAAGCACAAGCTTTCTACACATATATTTTTGCTTGGTCTGGGGGAGATACTTCCCTCAGAATCTAGAATTTCAGGGCTGCAGGTTGAATAGTTTTATCCTTTCTGTGTTTGCTTGTATTTTTTATTTATTTTATTTTTTCTTTAACAATTCTAAGGTACCTCCTAACTCAAAAGCGAACATGATGATGGAGGAGGCAGAAGATCTATTCGTGCTGCAAGAGAGCAGGTACCAGCACTCGCTCCCCGCTGTGCTCATACACACCGAACCCTACTGCCATTGCCACCACAAACCTTATTCCACATAGAAGCAGCAATAAAGCCATAAAGATGGTCAAAGTTACAGCAGTCAGATTTAAGCCATCCAACCACACCAAGCATCTGCTGCAATTGATACACATTCAAATAAGCAGGAAGAAAATGATAGGCAAAGAAGAAAATGTTAAGTTCACATTATCCATCTTCTCTTCCTGGAGAAAAATTGTGCTGACAGGAAAGGGTGAAGGATGTGCCTGAATTTTTCTCATCTCCCACTTCAGACTGGACACTGAGGCCTTGCCCTGACCTGGACATGCTTTATATTTTTGTAAAAGGGATGTGTATATAAATAATTTCGTTAGAAATCTATTTGGCATTCAAAAACAAGGGAAGGAAGCCTATCATTTACTGACCATAACTTTAAAAAAGAGAGGGTGTGTGAATGTATGCTTCTTTGATAAATCTTCCTCCCATGTATACACCCATATCAACATTTCCTCCTCCTGCCCATTTCAGAGCAAAAATGTGCAGTCTAAGTGAACTTCTATTTTATGCCACAATAACCTATCATTCAGCGGTTAACAAAGACCACTTGGAATTTATTTTTCTAAAAGACAGCTAACCAACCCCTGTAATTCAAAAGGACTTCTTCTCATCAAAGCACTGCAGGATCACTGAGGAAACATTTCAGAGCTCAGCATCCAAAATGTGGGCATTATGTGTGACACAAAAGTATTCTGGAAAACGCAAGCCTCTGGTATGACACTGCAGCAATGATTCAACTTTTGGCACACTCCTCTTCTACGATTATCTGAAAACCATCTAAGATGACCTCGAAAGAAGAACCACACAGGAGTCTCCTCTTCCCTTCCTTTCTCCTGATGGAGAACAGTAATCTGCTCTTCTATTTCTACTATAAAACAGAACTACAAATGAACAGCAAGGAAAAACAAAGCGTGTTTGAAAACAAGGCGGCCAGGCATCCAACATGAGATTCTCAGCCAAGCTTGAGGAAATCTCACAGCTGTCCACTGCCATGTCTCCGGATGGCCACGGCTTTCATCTGCTTTTACCATCATCCCCATCTTCTGGCTTAGACAATAGCAGCAGGTGCAACAACACCAAAACCTGAAAGAAACAGCCTAAGGAATGTGGAGCATGTTTTCTGGTGTAAGGGTTTAAGTAATAATAAGGAAGCACTTGATGGATATTGCAGCTCAAAGCCACAGGACAACACACAACCTTCCAACACAACAGTACAAACAAAAATTATGCTTTTCAACACAAGTGAGATTTTTTTACCTTGACGTTTAGTAAATGCAGCCACATCATCACATTCAAGGCTCAATACTGACCACAGGAAAAATATTTGGGTGTAGGACCAAGCTGTTCCAGAGTGCTAAACAAAAACCCAGCCTTCAGCTGTTTTCCCTGATCATGGTATTATACTTGGAGGTAATTTACCTCCCTGAAGTTTTATTTTAGCCTGCAGCCTGTCACCTTCAGGTCACCACTTGGAGATACCAGCCAGGTATCAGGTCACTGGAAACCACCACCCTCTGACACCCAAGGAGAGGGTCAGCCACAGCACTCCAGGGGCCACAGACTGAGAAACACAGATGGTGAATTACCTACAACTGCTGAAGACATTCTAATATTTAACCAAATATATCTCAGCCATGAAGCATGCTTACAAAGCATGATGGCACAAAGTTTTTTTTTAAAAGGAACAAAAAAACCAAAAGCATATTTTCAAGCATATTCAACTGCCCAAAGACTGCCCATGTATGTCTTGACTTCTTTAAGGAGCAATTCAGGAATCAGAAGTGGTGGGAAGGAAAAGGAAGAAAACCCCAGCAGGCTCTGCAACAACTTAGGTTCTTTTCAGGATGTACAACACTCATGAGAGCAGATACTCAAACCTAAGCTCCTTTTTCTGAAAGGCAGCAAGTTGAAACTGTCTACACAAGCCTAGTTAAGGGAAAGGTTGTAAGATGTCATCCCAAGCCTCCACACCACAACACCTCAGCTGACCCCAGAAACACTCAGACACGTTTTGGCAAGGAGACAACCAAGAGTTGAGGGCAAGACCCTCACATTCCACCTTGCACAGCCCACAGCAAACTGTTCCACCAGGACTGAGCCCAGCTCTTGATTTCTGAGAGAAATTACAACTCCAAGGAACTATTTTGTACTTGGAGGAATGGCAGAAGACACATGTGTTTGCATATTTTCCATAGTTCAGTTGGCTAGCTTCTGTAAATCATTTGTTGCCTCTTTCCATCATCCCTAATGTGGACACAGCAGGAATGCCTGTGATCCAGGCTGTGGATGCTGAGAGTCAAGAGAAAGAGGGGAAACACAAACATGAACTCATGTGCTATGATTAAAAAGACAGATAATACCAACAACTTCATTCTTACTTGCAAAAGACTGGTTATTATTAATACTTTCCTGCCCCTTTCTGATTTTTTTTATTATTTACTTTTGAACTAGCATATTTCCAAAGGATATCTAACAAAAAACATTGCCAAATATTTTCTGACTTGAATTCCTGAAAAAGCATATTCTGGTCTTTCTAAACTATAGTCCCTCCTTAAAAAAAGTGACCCATGCAAAAGGAGCAGAAGTGCCAAAAGCACGCAGTGACCCAAACAGGAAAAGTGATAATTTCCTTATAAATGAAGATACACTAAACATGGTCCATGTCTCTGAAATCTAGAAAGTGGAGCATTGGTGCTTGTAGAGGCAATGCTTGCTAACCAAGAGGACGATAATTCATCATACTGGTGATAACGCAGCATCAGACGGAGTAACGATGCAGAGCCTTGACCTCTCATTCCAAGCACACATCTTAATTTGGCAAGAGGAATTTGTCCTGCTGTATTGTCCTGCTCCTGGACCTCAGCTTTATATAGAAGTTCTTTGCATTTCTGGCAGCCATTAGCAAGTCATCATGATTTTTCATTTTCATAAGTGTGCTGTCAGGAAATAAAACCAAGCCAAAAGCCCAAGTGTCAAACTTTGTTGAGTAACGTATGTGCACAGAAGAGAGCTGGGAAGCCAGCTCTGGTCAGACCATTGCGGCCTTCCAGTACTGAAAAGCAGGCTTGTAAAGACAATGGGGACAGACTTTTAGCAGGGCCTGTTATGATAGGACAAGAAGTAATGGTTTCAAATTAAAAGAGGAGAGAGACTAGATAAGGGAGGTGAGACACTGGCACAGGCTGCCCAGAGAGACAGTAGATGCCCCATTCCTGGAAACATTCATGATCAGGTTGGACAGGACTCTGAGCAACCTGGTGCAGTTGAACATATCCCTGCTCACTGCAGGGGGTTGGACTAGATGATCTTTAAAGGTCCCTTTCAACTCAAATTATTCCATGATTCTATGACTGAAGTGCACTGCCCACTTTATGGGCATGGCTGAACTCCATTTTAACCTCACCAGGCTTTCATTACTTATCTGAGTAAAGCTGAGTTTCTGTCAGCTTTCCTAGGAATTATTCAAAGCCCAGTTTGCACCATTTTGAATTGACAACCCAGTTGTTGCTTAATTTTTTTCTCTGTTTTTCTATTTTCATATTTTTAAGAAGTGGCAGTACTGATAAGCCTTATACTCCTTTATATTATGGTTCTCCACAATTATCTATTTCAAGTAAAGCCACATTTCTGTCTGGCACCAGATGCCAGGTTGACAAGGCTTAACTCCTGTGGTCGGACCTCTTTTTGTGAATGCTCAGTCACAAGACCTTTTTGCCCACTGAGCTGCTTAAAATAACTTTTCTCAATTTATAGGGAGCAAAGATTAAATGACTTCAAAAGAAAGTAATACTGGCAGATGAAAAGAAATAATCTTACAGATATGTGAAGGAACTTGCTGTTTCTTTGATTACTGTGGGGAAGGAGTTCTCTAGCTCCATCACTTCATTAACATCTGCAATTTAACAGTCTTAAGGCCCCCAAATCTTATTCACACCTATTTGACAACAAACTCAGTAGAAAATGACAACCCCCCAGGAAGAAGGTACATGCCTTTTGAAACCCAGGATGCAAACTTATCCACAGGTCATAAGCCCTCCATCTTCTACCATTTATATTTTATTTCTCATGCTTTCAAATCCCAGATGCAAAGCTGAAGAGAGAGGGAAAGATGTAGTTTCTTATTAGCCAGAGCAGTAAAACCTGTGAGGAGGAGCCACGAAATAATGTCCTACATACCTGTGAGGATAACCCCTGGTATACCATGTAAACTAGGACTGGATGGTATTTTTCATTTAGCTAAATATGAATATGAGTTTTCCTGACCTAGCTCAGCTGTGCCCTTTTCTTTCACTATCCCAAGTTCATTCCTGACTCCAAATTCTTTCCCCTGGGGAAAGGTTATAAACTTAATCCTGGAGTTTGTTTCGCACATCATTTGCAGCTTGTCAATGGGTTTTTGAATGTCACCATGTGAAGAATAAGATTAGCTGGAGGAAGGGTCTAAAGATTTCATTTTGCTAATGGAAAGAAGAATGACAGTAGTGCTAGAGGACTCCTCGAGTGAAAGAAGTTTGCTATGATAGTTTTTAAAGCAAGTTAATATTGTATGATCATGTTTTTTCTGTCATATAAGTGGTTATAAAAGATCTTTTTGGTCCATAGTTAGTCAATTATTCTGTTAGCATTTTCAACTTGTGAGACAGAGGATGAAAAGTTGTTCATTAAACTAGCTTTTTTCCCCATTTTTATCTCAGTTACATGGTAGATTTTTCTTCAGAACAAATTGCCCCATGGCAGTACATTAGCAATGTGGTTTGCAGATACAATCTGCCATGCTATGGAAGAAAAAAAAACCCAAAAACTTTCCTTAGAGCTTTAGCTGTCAGGATATTGTCACCTGGTAGGGGTCACCTGATACCCCTGACTACGGGCAAATCATCAGCTGGAAGCACTGGGCTTCAGAAACAGATTCTTGCTTAATTTGTCTTCTAGTTATGCGATTTGGGCATTTCCTTAATTTGTCATTACTGAGGGTACTTGTATGCTTGAACAGTTTATACTAGTAAGAAATCTTCTCAAAAACAAGTTGTTTTCAACAAGCTCTGAAAGCTCAAAGCTGTAATTTCTCTAACATCACAAACACTTCCTATCAAACAAATGGGAATGGTTTTGGCACTGTCTCAGGAAACACCTTCATTCAGAGGGAATTAAAAAAAAGTTATCTCAATGCCCTCAATACACGTAATTTAAGGAAGCACACATCACACAGACCAAAACCACAGCAAGTGGCATTTGGTAGAGATTGAGGGCTGGATTACACCAACTTGTTAAACACCAGGCTGACTCTGCCCTCAGAACCACGAAGAGCTCCTTGCCTTATGGGAACTCCTCAGTGGGATTTTCCAAACCCCTTGGGGTCGGTTGCTCCCCTCAGCCTTCAGCAGAGCAGAGCAATCCCATGATGGATACTACCCTGGCGGGTGCAGCAAGCAACCCCAGGCAGTGAAGGAGAGGGCATACCCTACCACCAGGCTCCCCAAAACCCCTTGCTCTGCCTTGTAAGCCACACAGAGAAAGTAAGCCCTGATCTGAAAGAAAGCATGATCTGAAACCAAATTAGAATGGATCATCTAACTATTGGCATCCCCTCCCCTAAAGCTATGGCATTGTTAAACATAACACACACAAATCTCATCTGTCATTCCCTCAAGCAAAGGCTTCATTATTTTCATTATTCATTACTTATTTAGTAATTGGTGTCTCCAGTTGTTGCCAAATAAAGCAGACAGTGGAGATGTGAGTTAGAGATGTGCAATGCTATACTGGAGAGGGCAACAAGACCACTGCCACAGCTACCACCTCATCTCCCAAATAATTTAAAGATGGATATGGTGGTACAGAGGCCTTTTATCAACTTGGGGTCCACAGCACCCACTGAGGAGAGCACGTGAGACACACCATGGACTGAAAACACCCCGTCATCCAAGGAGCAGGACTGCTCCTCTCCGGATGGGACTGTGTCAATCACAGGATGCAGCTGCAATGCAGGCAGTTCTTTGACAAAGCAGCCCGCCTCCTGCCTGCTTGCCCATGCCAATTTTAGACAGGTTTACCTTCCCAGGAATAATAAGACCTAACAATTGTGCCAGGCACAACCTAAAAGCTACTTTGCAAGCAGCATCTCCAAAGCACAACCAGGTAAGCCACCCCAAATGCCTTTGGCACAGCCTCTGCTAGACCTGCAGCAATCCTCTCTGGAGCGTACACCACTTTAAACTGGTATACACTGATGTTTGCCTCCAGACAGTAGCTTCTAAGAGATTATTTAGACAACTAAGCTTTTCTGCAAAAGAAAATTGGGGCAAGCCATGGTTTGTTAGCTTCCCCTTGTCTGTTTTTAAGAAAATACATTTCCCATGATACAAATGTGTGTGGTTACAGGCAAGTTCTGCAACCACTGCATTAGGACCAAACATGGAATTATGTGCAAGCCTGACAGTGATTCATTTTTGTCTTGAAAATGAACAGTGGGCAATTAGAGCACCACTGCAGAAAGACGAGGTGGGTTTTGCAGCTAGAACAGAAATTCTCCAGTCCATACTGGACCATGCTGCACAGCACCTGCAGTAACAAAATCAGTAGAAATGTAAAATGATACAAAACTAGGGGACAGCACTGCAGTGAGACTCAGAAGACTCCCTTCTCTGTACCTGTGTCTTCCCATGCTGCTGCTCATCTTGTACTGTGAATGGTAAGGATTTTGGATCATAATCTGCACTGTTTTCTGTAGGTAGAAAGATGATTCACCCCTGCAAGACAGCATTCCTCATTAGCTTCCCAACAATTACTGCACTTACGGCCGCTCTATATACATAAGCTGTTCCATACTAACACTGCCAGAAAGCTTTGTCTCTTCTCCTTGAAGAGATAACAGTAACAACTTAATCCAATTAACACAGCACAAAGCAAGAGTTTTAATTCTAGGGTGCATGCACACTAAGATCTTGTATGGCTTTAGCAGGTGGAAAGTTTGCACTAAAGAATACTCAACATTCATTTTTGCTTAACATGGAGCAAAGCAGTGTGTAGGAATGTATGAGCAAGCAACGATCAAAAGCAGGGATGATGTCTATCCCTTGTGCTTAAAATCTTTGCTTGTTTTGAGAGAATGCTATGTTTCTCAATGATATCACTAAATTACTGGTTGGTTTTCCATTTTAAAGTTACTGTGAAGCTGCAGTACTTAAGCAATCCTTCTGACAGGCTGCCAAGCTACTTAATTAGTTACATGCGTTTTAAATAAAAGCTGTCTAACTTACAAGAACTACATCATCTAGATTGTTTGTCCCAAATTGCAAGTAGATATACATGTGTCTATTCTAATAACGCACAAAGTTGAGAAACTATGTAGGGAATCAGCTTGCTTTTCAAGATCCTGAAATCCTACTGTAAACAACAGCAATGGGCTTTTTACTAACTTCAGTAAAATTAGAAATACCCGATGTTAAACTTCTCCAATGTCCAACCACATCACTACTAAATATAGTGCCAAGCAACTTGGGGAAACTGTCAGTAAGAAAAGCTGAAGATAGGGAATAGATCTACTCAAGCCTTAGGGTAATACAAACAATGGAAGTGACAAATCAGAGATTCAACCCTTTCAGTGCTCATGAGGTTAGAAAGGAATATAAACACAAAAAACCCAGGCTTCCCAAAGAGTCAGAAAGCATGGGGAGCAGAAAGGCCTGCAGCAAGGTCTAGAGCCTGGGGCTGGCAATGAAAATGCTTTTGCATTTGGGGCAGAAATGAAGGTGTGGCGAATCATTGGAAGTCACATTGACATTCTGAGAAAAAAGGCACACGTCTAGGAATGACTTTCCACACTACTCTCCTGTTGGAATGATTTCATTAAATAGGCACAGTGGCTTGGAAATGAGATTTCTCATTTAACTTGAGACAAAAGGGCTACAACTTCAGAACTGCAGTGGATAACAGCCATAACACTGTGAAACAGCTTACGAATTAAAATGACAGTTGCCTGTAGAAATACTAAAACGCAAGAATGAATTTAACATTTTTTGTGCCTTTAGTTTTTTACAGATATTGATGCATTTAATGCAATGTCACTACATTACATTTTCTACAACACACAGCACCATGATTTGACATCTGAATACTCTAGGTCTGAATTCAGTGAAAGCAGATTTATATTTCCTTTTGCTTGAATGAGTAGCAATAGCTTTCTCTGAATACCCAAATGTCATCTTCTCCTGACCTGATGTTCCTTTTTCAGTCAATTCTTTTCCCTAGTTTAGAGGAGTACTGCCAGAAAGGAAGAAAGCAGCTATAGAAGTGCTGCAAGCAGAAGGAATGATCTGGAAGCGTCGGCTTACTGGGATGCGCAGGCTGCTGGCCCACAAATCAGCTAAAAATGGATAATCTGCCAGGTGAGGTGATAAGATTACAGATAAAACCAATTACATTTGGAAGTGCTTCCCAGAACTAATTGATTAAGGCACTGGAGGCCTAAACTGAGGACAGTATTTAATCTGGTGGGGGTTAGGAAGAGCTCAACAAGCCTTCATGGGATCCAGGCTTGCCCCAGGTCTTCAAGCAGATCAGTGGAAGATGTCCAGTGAGAGGTATCCAAGACAGGTAGAAGCCGTTTGCTGCCAGATTCCACATTCAAGTCCTGTTTCTGTGGTGCTCACAGGCTGCCTCGAGCTTCCAGTGCACCAGGACCTCCTGCTACCTGATCCTCCTCCTTCACTTGCACCATTTCCCCATCACCACATTAAAAGCATAAAGATATCCCCACTCCCATCTGGACTAAGGAGGAGCTCGCAAAGCACAGCTATTTTCCAGCTCACAATTGCCACTTTGTGAAATACAGCCTGTGAGTTAAAGCCATCATGTTTAGCAATCCACACTTCTGTTTGATTTTAATGATGCCATTCATGATTATTAAATTATCCATAAAGCACTTAAATGTATCCAAAACTATTCCCTACCTCTGCATTTTTTCTCCCTCTTTATTTTAACCTCCACTAAAACAAAGATAATCAGAAATAAGCATTTTTCCACAGTGCCATCCTCAAGGCAATTATTTTGCTGCAGAGAGGCAGTCAGGAAGAATAAACTCCCTGCAGTCTCTTTGGGAAAGCAGGAACTGAGCGAAGCCTTCAGAAAGGCAATCTTTCAGCTTCCATTCTTCCCACACACATCTCAAATCATCTACTGCATTTCTTCTGCTCATTTGGCTTCTAAAGCTCAAGCAAAGCGGGGATTCAGATAAAAGCCAGTGGTAAAAAAACCCCTCAGCCGCTTCCTATAGTGATCTTTGTGCAGCACTAACCCTGGGGTTTTTGGATGCTGGGGGTGTGGCTTGGTTTGCTTTCAGTCAGCATCAAAACCTGCGGACTTTGCTTTGGATAGCCATTATATGCCATTGCAGAGGGCTGTTCAAATTCAGAGCAACTGTGTAAATTAAGAGCTACACACATGAACAGTAACTCCAGCCTTCTAAAAAGGAAAATTCAGCTGATGGGTTTCAGAAAAATTTTTAAAAATGAAACAGAAAAACAAAAGTACTTGCACAAGCCCAGCTAAGCAATTAATAATAATAATAATAATAATAATAATAAAGAAAGAAACAAAAACCCCCAAACAGCAGTAAGTATTGCAATGAGAAAAAAACAAGGTAGCACATTCCAGAGGAACATCATCTATACACCTAAATAAAACAAATAGCTTTCATATGTTTGCATATCTTAAAACATATTCACAAGCCCACTAGGAGCAATTGAAAAGAATTAAATGAAAGCTGTAAAATGGGACTATGAAGATTTACTTATACTTAATTTTGTTGTCACCTGTGAAGTCACAGCCAGTGAAAACGTACTAATCCCACAATACATTCTAGGAGAAGGTCTGAAAATACAAAGAAATATAAAAAATAAATCCAGTTACTTATTTGCTAGTCAGACAAAAGCTTGCAGCAGACCATGGTGAGCCAGCAGCCTCTGGCCTCAGAGGCTGGAAGGAAAACCCCAGCCATTGCCTCCCGTCACTGTGCTCTCCAGAAACCCCCAATTAGCAGATCTCATTCTCTCACAGTTTCTTCGTTATTTTTGGATAAGGAAACTATGCTTTCTTGATTTTTTCCCAGTTTCCAATCATTTTCCCAGTCCTAAAAGACCTGGATTAGTTGGATGAACTAAAGAAACTTCTGATGTAGCAGACAGAGGTTTTGCTGCCAAAACCTGGTTAAGTATTTAAAAAACCCAAACCCTTGATTCTTCCGTATGCAGGGATGAAACCTTCAGGACTGGGCTGCACAACCAGACATATGACCCCAAGAAAAAACAGGGGTTGGCTTGGCTGCTATGGGGTATGTCCACCTTTCAGAGCCCATATTAGAGGCTGGATGCTAAGGTAAAAGCCTTAAGAACCGGCAAGAGCATTTGCTGAGGCAGCATTTAAGGAATAAGCTAGTTTGGCTCTTGCCATGTTTCTTTGATCTGCAATAACAATTTGCATTTTGGTTTGGTTTATGTTATTTTAATAACTCACGAGATCAGTCTTTATCGTATTGCAATTCAACATTAAGTGTGGATTCTTAAAGGAAAAACTCATTTTGAATGACAATCTTGGATCCTGCATGTGATGCTCAAAAGGAACCAAAAACCTTCCTCGGGAAGAAGTTGGAAAACCCACTGCTATAGGAGGAACCTTAGCTGGGGGTAGAGCTGCTGGCATCCACCAAGAGTGGGAAATTATGGTAGAGGTGAAGGAAGGGATAAGAAAGACAAGAGATTAATCAGTTAAAAGGAGGAAAATAACAACTCAGGGTCTTGCAGGTGAGTGAACAGGGCTGTGACAGTTTTGGGAATGAGCATGCACGAGTGGAGATGGAGGAGGAAAAGGTCCGAGACATGGCTGCACAAGTGGATGGGATGTCCACGTGTCCCTCAGAGGAGAAGAGGCGAGAAGACTGTATGACTAGCCAAATTTCCAAGCAGGCAAAGGGTCTGTCTGGATCCTTGTATCAGAGTCCAGGACTTAACGCAGGTGAAAGAGAAATAAGTGGACTGATGTATTCATGTGAACACACCTCAGTGTCTAGATTGTTTGTAATCACAGAGTATGAACAGAACAGGTGTCAAAAGAAAGAAATCGTTAAAATAATAATCAAGAACACTTTCAGTTATTTTTCTTGGCCTGTAGTACTTAGGAAATCTTGGAAAAACACATCTGGATTCCCAAATTTCTTTTGCATGAGCTGTTCTTCAGCAGTGAGGGAGGTGAGAGGGCTGAATGAGCATCTTCTGTACCCTCTCACAGTATGCACGGAGGAGCACAGGACAACTTTTTCAGCTTCCTTAGCAGCAAATTATTTCTCATGTAACGCTAGCCCCCTTTCACTATACTAATATTTCTCTATCACAACTGCTCAAGCCCAAGCACGAGTATCCACTGTCAAGGAGCCCCTCAACGCTGAGACACTGCCCATACTGCTCTCTCTTTGGGCTTTGTTTTCCTCTTCCCTTGTTTTTCCCCAACAATCCATGCCACAGTTACTGTTCTCGCACACTCCCCTCCCCAAACCCCAGCTGTCAATACCCCTCACGCTGCTCCTGGATATGCGAGCACTCCAAAGTCAATCTTCCCATGAAAATCAAGTCAATGACCTGCCCTTCCCTATTCCTTGAGAACCAAAAGAAGACAGCCATAATTTTTCTTCCCCTCAGTTCTCACGTGTTGTTAATGTTCACTCGAGTTGTTAGGCAATACAAAATGCATTAATTCCTCCAAAGTGAGTTCACCATGAAAGATTTAATTGTGGCTGATTAGGCATAGTTTTTTCTTTCCCCACCCCCCTCTTTTTTTTTTTTTTTTTTTTTTTTGGTTTGTTTTTGGTTTGTTTTTTTTTGCTAGAGAGGGAAAAAGAAGATCAGAATTCAAAGATATTTTTCAGTCAAAGCCCACGTCAGCCTTATTATCTAATCAAGTGGAAAGGTCTTTGTCTGCCCTGGTCCAACTGAAAAAAAAGTGCGGTGATAAAAACCGTTAAGATTTTTCTCCATCCTTTGTTATCCAAAAAGACCCAAGTTTAGTCAATTGCTGTCACATCACTAGAAAGAAAGAGAGAAGTAAAACAGAAGAGAAAGATAAAAGATACTGCTGTAGCTGTTTACAAAAATAAAAAGCGCTTTTTACAACCCATGAAGAAGTCTGGTACGCAAAATTGCACAGAAACTTAAAAGATTTGCATTTAAAAGACTGAATACAGGTCGCTTCCCTGTGACCATAGAAACATTAGAAAAGGTGGAAAATTCAGTCTACTGAACTTCAAATGACTTTATTAAAGTGTCACTAATCAGAACTCAAGGACACAAGGTTTTAGTGTTTAGGCTAACAAAGTGAATAACCCTCAAAAGTCAAATGACCTTCCAAGAGCTAATCTTAAAAAAAACCAAAACAAAACAAAAAAACCCCAGACCAGCTCTTGTCAACAGCAAGTTAAATAGGGAAAACTTGACTGCCTCTAAGAAATGAGTAATCCCATGCAGCTCCCAGGAACACAACTGAATTATAGCTCTGAAAACAGTAAGATATGGCTTGTGTTAAGACAAAGAACTCCAAAACTTTTAGATATCATACTATGAGGACAACCAAGCACTTGCTCTTATTTGTGATGATTTAAGATGATCTTTAAATGTAGTATATGAAATATTAATTTGAATGTAATAAATGTAATGAAACATGGACATAAGAACAAATATCAAACAAGTTGCATTAAGAAATATTGTTTATCCATATCAGCAGTTGGGGGGCACAAACAGACATTGACAAGTCACTGAAAATTAATTACACCCACAAGACATCTTCTGTTACCAATCGGGTTATCTGAATCACAGCTCACTGACTATATTTACTCACCTGAGGCACCACAGCTCCTCCCAGCAGGCATCATCTCTCATTCTGTTTTGTCTCCAGAGTTACAACAATGCTCTCAACACAACACCCTGCACCTCTGGTCAGTTCTTGCAGTTCTATAGCTAAGACCCTTCTCAAGGACACCATCCTTTTGAATCTTAACTACTGCATCCTCCTTCCATTTTATTTATTCAAGTCTTTCTAAATGCTTCTAGTGAAATATTTTTGCCATTGTTTCTTAGTTGAGGTTTTTTGGGTTGGTTTTGTTTGTTAGTTTTTGGGGAGGTGAGGGGGGACGTTGTGGGTTTTTTTGTTTGGTTGTTTTCTGTGGGGTTTTTTGTTTGTTTGTTTAATGGGGGGTGTTGGTACTTTTTGTTTTGATTTACTGAAGCAAACGAATTTTTGGAAAAAAAACCCTGCATAGTGTATCACTAGAGGAAGTATCTGCACACTTGAATTTAGGTAGTAGAGAAAACAAGAAAAGATGGGCAGTTCCTGTTGACAAGCACAGGCTAAGATCCCACAAGACTTATGCTCTTGATATGCAGAAGCTGATGCAGTATCCTATCTCACTGCAAGAACTAACTTCACTTACCTAACTGGTTGTGTTTAGCATTGCAGGAATATACCTACATATACTTACATACTTTCATCTGTTGTCCCACACTATTTCAGACTTTACCTGTTCTGGACCCACAAATGCACGTCTTGCTCTAACTAAACATCCCCCTTCACAAAGATCATCTGACAAATGTAATTTTGCTTTCAATTAATTAGAAACCTTGTTCTGTTTAAAAAGTTAACAATATGCTTCATTGCCAAGCAGGTAGCTTTCAGTACTGAATAAGACACAGAAGGTAGCAACAAATTTAGTTTGTTTATTCAAATATCTTCATTGTGCTTCAGAAGTAGCATGGCACAAACACACTGACCACACCAATGCTTTCCTTTTCAGTAGCAAGATTATATTCTAGTGATGGGAGCTCTTTATCTACACCAAACAGCAAAGCAGCATGGTATCTATCTGACAGAGCTGTAATCTTTAGGGATCCTTTAGTACCAATATTCCTTTCAGCTAAAAGTAGTAAAAATTGGAATCAATCAAAATTAAGAATTGAAATTAATAAGAACTGTTAGTTTTCCTACTGTTGAGAGAGCCTGTGAATAGAGAAGTGGAGGACTTGCAAGGTAGGGTTTGTGAAATAAAAAGGTATGCTCAAGTATTAAGAAGGACCAGGGAAAAGCAGTTTAATTTAAGAGCCAGAGGGGAAGAAAACTGCCTTCAGACACAACCATGGGCAATACTGTGGCTCTCTGATCTTTAGTGACCAGGCTCCAGCTAACAGAACAGATGCAGAGGTTTCAAGTACTGGTATACATAACTGCCCCATGGGGCATGCTTCTATGTGACTTACCACCTCTCAAATTACAGGATAAAAAAAAAAAAAAAAATAGCACCATTTATCCAAACCTGTCAAATACAAATTTGTAAAGTTCATTAACCTAAACTAACAGGTGACTAATACTTCCGAAACATTTTGGGTGAACTGTTATGGCACAGACTGAGCAACCTCCTTAGCATGACAGTCTGACACTGAGATTCATGCCCAGTGTCACAGACCTCAATCAGAAGTGTATCCTTTCCTATAGTGGCTTTTTTCTGCTTTGTTAATTTTCCTGGGCTATGACAGAAAGGTATCAGGATAACATTTCAAAGAATACTCAGCAATAGCTTCAAGAGCTACCAGTATGTTATCCATAGGAAGACATGCTATCGTCTTCAGGAGCACAGCAGTGACATACAGATTTCTCATGGGTGATGATAGGATAATTACATCCATTTCTTCGCTTCCTCTACATAATACATATGTGTGCTGCTACATCATTGCAGCAGATACTACCATTTGGATTTAAATGTTTATCTACATAAAAAGGATGTCTCAAAAATAATCCAACATGAAAATTTCTAAGTATGAAGCCATTTACTTATATATTATTCCACATATTTAGCTGATACAGGGACACACATACATGACAGACCTCACTGCAATGTTCTCATCTAGGCTCAAGTCTCAGACTTGCAGAAAATAATTTATAATTTTCTTCTTCCCACCAACATATATATTCTTATGTTGCCAAGAATGCACAACAAGCCCTGATGAAGAGAGCAGTCTAATAAATAAAAAGGCATTTAATATATTAATTCAAATGCAGACAAATCCATGCACTCTGCCTGGCCTTATTATACTTGTCCCAGCCATAACTGAGTGGCTCAGATCCAACGTTTGCCCAAGCCTCCCAAAGCTCTATTGCTTCACAAGCATAACAGTTTTACTATGCTAATTATTATAATTATTTTTTTTAAAGTTTCATTGTTAATAATTATTTAGCTTCTCAATTAAGGAAGTCTTAAATATCAAATTAGCTATCCTATGTAATTTGTACAGAATTAATCTTCTGTACTACAGATGCATCAGTCAGTAGTTAAGCAAGTAACTACAACATAAGGAGTAGCTCCAAGCTACTTAATTTCTTAAATGTCAGTGAACAAAGGTGAATGTTTTTCAACTGACTCATGCAAGTAATCTCACTGGAGATGAAAGCTCTTCAAGCACTATTTTTTATTAAATCACTTCTTTCGTGGGTTTACATAAGGAATATCCTTAATTTGAAATATTCAGTAATTAGCCCAGTCAAGGACAGTGCTGTGTTCATTCCAACCCTTTACTCAACCAAAACTATTTTTGGTCTAAGAAAGCTTAGATTAAAAAATTAAAACTATTTCTTTTGAAATGTTAGTGTGTTTGTACCACAAATTTCCTAAGTAGAATAACTGTATATTAAAACGGCTTAATGCTACAAGCATCAATTCTAAATTCAGCCCGAAATAGGGCCTAAATTATGGTATTAATATAAGAGAATGAAACAAAATTAAAGTACAACATTGTTATAGGAAAAGAAACATACTTGTCACTGCAAGTTGACTGTGTCTTTGATTAATGTAGAGAAGCTCTGCAGTTTCCAGCCTTGTTCTTTGTAAGGTTTACAGCGTAGGAACATCATAAGATCAGGCGGAACCTTAGAAGCAGCAAATTATTTCCTTATTTGCAGCTGAGGCCAGGTGTGATACGTGAAACCAAAGAGGGGAGATGTCTGCCTGAGACTAGCAATTGGGCAGGTAAACATACAAGAACAAATAAACGTTGAACTGATTTAAGTAAATCAAAATCTTTGGATAATTACTTGTCCCTGCAGTAGCCAAACACTCAGGTCTTTTTTGTCTGCGCTCTTTTCGTGTCAGCAGGATTATACACAGTCCCAACCTGGTTACTTCAGATCCTGAACAGAACAGTTATGAATGTACCATATAATGGGATAACAACTAATGCGCATAATCCGCAAGTAACAAAACAGGCTGGGTAAAGGAGAACTTTCTGTTCTGTCTGTAAGAAACCACGGGGATGCATTGCGCCTCTTGCTTACCAAAGAGATGCCAGTGAAGTTCTGTTAAGAAAAGATCTTTGGTTCTTAAAAATTGCATTACTTCAGCAGTAAACTCACAATGAAAAGAGAATGCTCATTTGCATCAGCTTTAAACATCCACGTTTCAGTGCTACAAAGCCTATGACTGATAAAGTACTCTTGCTCCTGAGCAATAATTGTAATGAAAATGCAAAGATCTGGCAAGATATTTGCTTCTGAAATACTTCTCTATTACCATGGAGAATTTGGAATATCCACCACTGCACTGGAACAAAATGAAGATAAAGGAGCTTGAATGCTATTATTATTGCTAGGATTTCTTTCTTCTTTTTTAAAGGCTCCATAGATTTCAAAGGGATAAGAATTAATCACATAAATAAATCAAATACTGCTGCCAGTAACAGAGCAGGAAGAAATGTTAAATAAAAACAATAAACACAAATGACTACACACTAAAATAAACATACACACGCAAATAATTAACATTTGGAAATTAACAGAAGAGTGAAGTACCCACGGGTGCTGTCAATGACAGTGAAAAATAGGGTACAGTAGAAAGCAAAAATTAGCACCTGCCTTCTAAAGTAAAGTATGTTACCTTACTGGTTTTGAGTGATCCTCTTTACCTTGCAATGATTTCAAGTCAGGTGACCATTCCAGTCAGTGGTTCACAAAAGTGAGAGCAAGAGGCAGGCAATGGTGGGAACCCCTGGGGCAAGCCTTCTCCACTGTGTAGCACCATCACATCATGCACACGGTGAGTTCATGGCTTGATGTTCCTCCCACAATGACGCTTTGGAGATGTGGGCTACAGGATTTGGAGCCAGGGCAAAAGCAGGATGGGGAATAGAGTGAACAATGAGTTAGTTGGCTCAGGGGCTCTACTTCACCTCTGTCCTTAGAGAAGGTGACGTATCATCCCATTCCCTGACCACCTCTCTCCTCTCTCGCCACAGTACAGAGTCTCTCTATACTGTGCAAGAGGGATAGGGGTGGTTATCCACTTCCACCGCCAGGACAGTCAATATTCAAGACACCTCTATGCCTGAGAAAATCACTTTGCAAGCAGCCAAGTGCTCATCCTCAGGGACCACTGAAGCCCTGGCTCTGGATGACCTTGACTTGTCCTGGAGCCAAAGGATCCAGCTGTATTCTTTCATTCCACCTATTCCTGGAACCCATTATCCACCTATGCAGGTCTGCATTGGAAATGAGGCAACACTTGCACTACTAATTAAATTCTTTGATAAATTTCTTATTTTTTTGGAGGACTTGCTGCCAGACAGTTAAAACTTGACTACTACAACATTTCTGACTTCAAAATTATAACTATTAAACACAAAAATTAAGTTTTTAAATGTGAAGAACATGGTTTTCTGTTTGCTAAAGAAAAATATAAACATCTATAAATATATATATGTGACAAAAAACAATCTTATAGAAATCTAAAAAAAAAAATAATAAAACAGAGGAAGGCTCAGTACAGAGAAGATTCTAAAGAAAATGGGATTTCTGTGTCTCCAGTTATGTCAAGGACACAATATGGTGGTTCTTTCCATTGAAAGCAACGTCCAGCCTTACAGAGCTAACCCTTACCACCCAAAACAGACACACAAACCAAGTCCCAGGAGATGCCTGGACATTCCAAGCCTATGGAGAGCTTTGATACTAATGCCCAATGAAGGCAACTTTCAGAAAATAAAGCTACTGTCACAATAAATATTAATACAAAGCCTGGAGGAGAATTTATGTTCCTCACACAAAAGTTAATCCTCAAGATGAGAGACTATCAGACCATCACATCACAGTGTCATCATCCCACCAATGTTTTGGAAAGCCAGGGAAGCCAGACAAAACCTACCAGCCTGTAACACAAACCTTCCCTCAAAAGTATAAATTAGGCTTGGATTTGAAGTTGTAAATTTTTCTGATGATACTATTCACATGCTGCAAGAGACCTAATTCCAGCATCCATCAAGATAAAATTAAATTTCAAATGGTTAGGTGTGCGTGAGCTGGCACTTAAAAAACTACCACTGGCTGAGTTCAATAACTCACAGGCAGAATTACTTCTGGAGGATTTAGAAGATGAGAACATTGAGCTGGAAGCTACTGACTGGCAATGACTGCATAAACCCACATATAAATGCCATATTTATAAAGTAGTTTTACAAAGGGTTTATCTTTCAAAACATATAAATCAAAGTCACTGCATTGAAATTACTCTGCTGTAAATTTCACATAAATCTATACATTACATTTGTTAAATGGATTCAAGATTACCACAATGTTACATAAACTCCTGTATTTTAAAAGCTTGGTGAATCATACAGCTATATCCTAATAAACAGAGTTTCCAGACAGTAAACCAGGGAACCAGAATAGAGAAATGCAACCAATGTCACTGAACAGGAGCAAAAACTTTGGTGCCCCACAAATCACGGTATCTCCAAAAGCTTTGCATCTATTACATACATTGGGCTGTTCCCGCTTAATCCAAGTCACACAAGACGAATCGATGCTCTTTCTGTCCCGTTCCATCCTGAATGCACCTCGATGCTGCAGGTTCCCATATGTGAAGGAAGCATTATTAAATAATTTGGAAGATTTATGTGATGTAAAAGCAAATTACTTCCTAAAGCACAATAGAAGCTCAGCTATCATCCCACTATCCCTTTAGATAAAAATCAAATCCCAATTTAGAGAGACAAATAAGAAGATAAATATTTTGATATACTAAATCTCAAGAACATGCTTTGAAAAAGCATATGCCAAATTTTATATGTTACTCAGGTTTGAAAATGTAATTTCAACAGAGTTGAATTTGATCCAGGTAAAAGAAATACTGAATAGTATAGACTTCATTCAAGAGATGCTTAATTACACACTGCAGCATGCTGCAATCATGCTGGTAGTCACCCAGAACACAGAATTGTTCTTGGGACATTGTGGGACGTTGCTAACTGCATTAGAGAGAGTCCCTGACCATTCCGCTACTTACAGAACAAATTTCTCATTTCCCCAGATGACACGAATGAAAAAAAATCACACATTCACAGAGGGCACATCTCAAGTCTCATTACTGCTCAGTAAGCATTTAGAAACATCAAGCCATCATTTGGCTTAAAATTGATAATAATTTATCAAACACTGGTTTTCCATTCCAGTGTTGCAACACATACAAAAACAAGTGTTTGTAGATCATTCAGCATAGGTGCTACTTCATCTCCAACCTGTGGAGAATGACAGGTTTTTCTTTCCAAAAAACACAGAATTACTTGGAGCATACATTACTATATTCAGATCTTGACAGCTAGCACATGGAAATTAATGTTTCTCCCTATATGTAGTATATTGTGAAATATTTGGCTGTGTTTCAATTGCGCACAACAACAACCCCAACTGCCTCTTTTCTGTATTCTTTTATAATCATTTTATATGCTCGGTGGGGGGCACAGAAAAAGAACTTAGTTAATCATTAAGCTCTTTCTTTCCAAAAGCAAGCCATGCTGACTGTCCCAATTAATCAATGTCCGTGGCAGTTGCAAAGGAAGTCTAATGCTCTATTTCTGTATCAGAATCATTTATTCTAAATGCCAGACTTCTGTTTTTTAAATTAAGAAATACACAGACAGCTAGGTATTTGCTATAACCATATTAAAATATATTTTGTAGTGGTGGTGAAAGCAATTCTTTCTTTTCAATGCAACTTTCTCAAATGAAAATTAAAACCGCATTAATAAACTCAATTTCTTTCAAAAAGGAGGCTGACATGTAAACCTGGTTGCATGTTTATGAATCATTGAATGCACGTCTATTTCACAACCTTCCACCTGCAGGTGAGCTTGGGGGCCATAGAAAGGTAGACCTGTTAGCACCAACCTGTTCTCAAGCATGCTGTGTTTGCAGTTGCTTTTCCTGATGTAAATAAAACCCTGCATCTGCTATGGGATTCACTGCACAAATTTAACCAAATCTCAAATATGGTGGCTTACTTTAAGCAAGACACACAGGTCCCTGCATGGACACTTTGGGAGGGCAAGTGTCCTACCCCATGGTAGATGTGCACATTCCCATTCTTGATTTCCCCTGACAGTCTCCAGGGGATCTATTATCCTACAATGAGGAGATATCAAAAGCCTCAAAAAGTGGATTATTAGTCTTCAAAGCTGAAGTTACATGCTCTGAATTCAACTGTTCATCTGGAGAGCCAAATGAGGAAATGCCTCAACATAACATTATAGTCCCCACATTAAGCTAATATTGAGCAAGAAAACATGCTCTGTTTACAAGCCCCACCAAATTACTTTAGACAGCTTCTACTTCTTTTTACCAGCCTAAGTAAACGTCAAGTACCTACCCTTGACTTAGGTCAGATAAAGCAGCTGATTTTGGTCTTTTTAAAACTATGCCACAACAGAAAGCACTCTATATTAATACTAGATAAAGCTCTCCTTTATTTTTAAATTATATGAACAAGCAACGCATGTTTACCAATTAATGTCTAGAGTTTAACTGACTTCTAAATGGACACTCCTACAAAACTATACTCTATTAAGTCATCCTGCAGCCCACATTGCACTGTAATTTATCACTCACTCTTTCTGCAGAAGGACTGTAGAATGTCTTGATTTCCTTATTTCCTGGGCAAAAGCGAGATTTTTGTTATACGTTTAGTGTTTACCCTGTGTCACTTTCAATACAGATTTCAACTTACATGAACCGAAGGTCGGTCTTATTTACTCAGGGCCACATTTTCTGCTTGGTTATACCAATGTAAGTGAAAAGGAATTCAATTAAATAAAATATAGTTACAGCAATGGAAAATTAGCACAATTAAAAAAAAAAAAAAAAAGACAGTCCACTGTTTGTAATAATTTCTTTTATAAATTCCAGATTCTCATGCTCATACATCCTTTATAGAGCCAAAGTGTAATAACAATGATACATTTTCACAGGAAAAAAAAAAAGTAGCATTTTCCTGCTCCCACAAAGGGCTTTTTTTTTCCCTCAGAGCGAATGTAGCTGCATTTATTTTTCCATTTGTATAGTAGTAGCCACAATTAACACTCATAATACTATGGTGTATTTATAGAAAAGCTGTTTGCACATGCAAGACCACAAGGCATCAGGAAAGCACACTCATTTTTACAGCACTGAACCTCAGAATGAAACAACGTCTCCCTCCATCAATTTCAGGCAGCTTTGCTGCACAAAAAAAAAAAAAAAAATTTCAATGTCTGTTTAAAAAACATATAAATATGAGATGATCAAGGAAGGACAGAAAGAACATTTTGAAGACAATAGACCAAAACAGCACTGTTTTGAATGAACTTTGGTCTCAGTCATTTATAGTATACCATTAGGAGCATGACTTTGCAACTAGATTTTTTAATATATTTGTTTCTGTGAAAAATTACTGCAATAGCTCAACTTAATGACTGCAAATTGAAAGTGCTACTCAAAATAAAATTTATTTGCCCTAGAATGAAGTCTCAAGTACCATTTTTCCTTCATGATTACCAGCAAGAACATCCTGTGGATTTCCAGCTGTCATAAGCAGCAGACCATTATTGCCATCATTCACAAAACAAGAATCTTTAAGGCTTTCTAATGAAATTGCCTGGTTTAGACTTTGCTTCAAATAGATGGAGTTGAAGTTCTTGCTTCTACTCCCTTCTCCTGAGCCCTGCCATGATGGATGGTGCTGGTCATGGGTGTAACAGATCCAACAGACTTGGAACAACCGCTATGTCTGGTGACAATGATTTATTTCTGCAAGCAACTTGAAAGTTCAGACATACCATTTTTAGATAGTGGTGACCAGTTAGTTTCTACAACAATAAATAACAAATGCTAAGAAGAACAGGACTTTCCTCAGATTAAGAGTCTGCGGGACATGCTTTCTCTTACATGCCCCTATCCCACAATGGCTTGGCTTCCTCCTCTGTCAGACAAACTGCAGACAGACTTAGGCACAGCTACCTCCTCAGAAGACAAAACATTATTTATACATATATATGTATACATACATATATACTGGTTTACTTATACACACACATCACATAAATCCATGACGGGAGAGCTAACATTGAGGCTGGTTATGAGCAGAGGCAGTTACGTGCATTTAAGGCTTCTCAGTCCAATTTGTAGGAGCTACTTTCAGCAGTGCATCGGGATTTTTCTATTAGCAGATAAGAGCCAAAGGTTGGACAGCATGACATAAATCCCTGAGGACACATTATTGTTCATTTGTTACAGAAACCTAAAAGGAGAGCTTAGCTCCAGCCTTTGGCATCCTACCGAGCAGGAGCATTGAATTTGTGCAACTCCTTTCCTACACTGTAAAATGTATCAAAACAAACATATTCATACAGTCGTCTTCCTCCCCTCTTGCCCCTCTCACACACAAACTCAAAACAGTACCGAGCAGAAAAAAAAAACCAAACCAAATCAACAATAAGAGACACCTTTATCAGCCTCAGCCATCTGTGTTCCTTTAGTCTAATCCAAGTATTTTGGCAGGCATGAGTGCAGCTTGCTCCTACCCAATATCATCCTGCCCTGCAAGAAGTCCACTCCCACTTCCTCTCCCCTCCACCAGCACGTGGGTCAGACAGCATTCTCCATCTGTTGATTGCAGGTCTTGAAATAACAAGGTATCAGAGCTTACGTTTAATTAATTATGATCTCAACATGATCACTTAACCTTATTCTAAGTAGCTACATCCCTGCTTGATAACACAGCATGGAGAAATAAACAGACGAAAAAACCCCACACAACTTTCAGTGCTGACCATAGAAATTACTTGGAGTTAAGAAATTCGTATGTAAAAATAAAATAAAATAAGCCAACCCCTTAAAAGTCAGAAGCGCAAGAGCTAAGAGTGCTGCTAGAGAGAGAAAACAGCGGAAAGAAAACCTCTTACTTCATCTAAGATCACCACCACCATAAATTAGTTTCCAGACAATCTGACATGACCCTACTGGGGTTAAAATCTGGATTTTCATTAATTTCTTCCCTGAAATCATAAAGGTTCAAATTCTTTTCTAAAGCAGACAGGCATAAAAAGTTTATTAGGCAACTTTCAAAGGGAATAGAATCGTGCTCAGAAAAAAGTCATTTAAATCACATAAACAAAAATGCAGGTCTCAAAAGAATAAGAGTGCAATAAACCACTAAGTTTGCCTTCTGTTTCTGAACAGCCTTATAATTGCAACATGTCTTCATATTTCAGACGGAATGGCATTTTGATGGATTAAAAAGATTTGCTGTATTGAAAAGAATAAGGAATGTGGAATGGGGAAAAACACCAGGAAACTTGAAGTGTAATATAGAAGAAAATCCCTATGGAAAATTCAAGCTTTAAGCACATACACTACAGATGTGTACCATAGCTCAGACATCTTATTTATTCTTCTGAACTATTTCGGTAGAATTCTCTTTATTTATCAAAAATGATGCAAAAAGGAGTTGACATGAAAAGCCCTCAACTCAGTTTTCCCTCTAGCTCTCCAAGGAACAATTCATCTTCCACTACATTGCAAGAGAAATATAATCACGTATTTCCCCACACACAGTGCCTGTGGCAAACCCACCCCTCCAGCTTAAAGTTTTAAGTAGTGCTTCTTCTATCTTAATATACCTATAGCAAATTGCTATTGCTGAGTTTAATCCAGCACTATCTAGTGTTGGATGCTATTTTAATTTATTCATTCCAAGCAGGACATAAATTCTATTCATAGCTTAAAACGAAGACTACTGACTTAGGTAGGCGAAACATCTTATACACATTCTTAGAATTAATAGTCTTTTCCTGGATTGTATTTCAAGAAATGTTGTAGCTACCAAAAATAAAACTTTTGCTTAAAAACCCAAAGAGGACTAGATATGAAGCACTTAAAGTCTTAAGTGGATTGCGAAGCTCTGACAGAGACCTCTGAAAGCAGTTTACTCCCATAGCACAGCTCTTAAATCCACTCCTCATTCCCATCAGTGACAATGACTGTTATGCTCTGTACTAATATAATAATCTGCCCCATAAAAGATGCCTCCAACTAAACGGTTGGAAATGAGTCAGAAGTAATTTCTAAGACCCAAAGTCTCATCAGCTTTATCAGTGCTGCCCATACAGAATTAAGTAAGTAGACGACATGCCCTCCATGGGCAGCATGGTAGGGTGGGCACACTGGTCCAGCTCTGGTACAAAACCCACCTCCCTCCCAGGGAAGGCAGGAGCACTTGACCGCTTGCCATGCTGCAGCAGTGTGCATGCAGCACAGGCCCAGGAGACCTGTCCAGTGTGCACAGCAGCTTTAGAGTTCTCTTATTCAATAAATGAGTAATTTTAAAAATTCATAGACCCACAGACTGGTTTGGGTTGGAAGGGACCTTAAAGATCATCCAGTTCAACCCCCCTGCCATGGACAGGGACACCTTCCACTAGACCAGGTTGCTCAAAACCCCAGAAATCAGGTTACTGGATACAAACTGTAGCCAGTAACTATATAATGGAAGAAACAATAGATAAATTGTGAATCTCCTAGAAAACTAACAACTTAAAGAATCACATTGCCACATTTCTCTTGCCTTTTACACACTTTTAAACTGAAAAAGGGTAGGCTCAGATTAAATCCAAGGAAGAACTTCTTTATTGTGAAGGTGGTGAGGCACTGGCACAGGTTGCCCAAAGAAGCTGCGGCTGCCCCCATCCCTGAAAGTATTTAAGGCCAGGTTGGACAGGGCTTAGAGCAACCTGGCCTAGTGGAAAGTGTCCCTGCCCATGGCAGGGGGTTGGAACTGGATGAGCTTTAAGGTGTCTTCCAACCAAAACTATTCTGTGATTCTGTAATTCTCTGCTCATAATGGCAAGCTGGGGCTTGACTCTGGCTTGGGAGCAGTCCAATAGGTATCGGAGAAGAACTGAAAATGGTACAGGCAGATCCTACAAAGAAAACTACAACACTGCTTGATCCAGTTTGGTTGTTTTCCAGACACATCTAACTGAGTGGTTGAAGACAGAATTTTTCTGACACATGCAAGTATATGTGTATTTAGAAGAGCACAGCTAGCCATGAGGCTGGAAAATGAGGATATGTGAAATTGAGAAAGCTAAGATTTTACCTTAATGCTGATGATACTTCACCTACTGGCCATATGGCACATCTCAAAGCTGTTCCTTTTTTTTTTCTCTGACTTCAAGAGCTGTGAGAAAAATCCTTTCTTTGTGTCTCACCTCTAATAGAGTATCCAGATCAACTTCATGGGACACTTAGGAGTTAGTATCCTTCACAAGGTCACTCCTGGGGACCCAGACTTGGCCAGGGGATGCCACCTCTAGGCCACAGGGTAGAGCGGAGGTGGGAAGTGATGCACTGTGAGAAGATGCTCTTCTCCAGAAGAAATTGCCCCCAGAGCTCCATCCATCTGAGCCTGCTGAATATTTCCACCACCACGAGCACTCCTTTCTGTCTGTAGGGCTGGATGTCTGGATGGCTGTGTTAAATATAGCAGAACCCTTATACACTCATTGCATATCACTATGTCACTACAAGCGACAGCCTATTAACAGCATATATGTGCAAAGACTGCAGAACATGAAACGCTAAGGCAAATGCTTGTTTTCATTTCTTTTTTGCATAGCTGTTGGCACATAAATTACCACTTCATAATAGGTTCTTTGAAATTCTTTTGCATTAACTAACCCAACTATATGTATTTTTACAGTGCAAACATAGCTATCAGTTTCCATCTGTTCTACTGTCCTTTTGGTATGTTATTGCTCTGAGGAAGTAAACAAAAATAGATCACTACAAAAACAAACCTGGGTGACGGTCTAGACTAAGGGTCTAATTAAAAATAAGATTAATTGGAATAGAGAGAAGCATCGTAGTAAAACAAAGACACAGTTTCTCTAACATATCTGATATTATTCTTGGCAAAGTGAAGTCAGGCTATAAATTTACTTAAACAAATCTGTATGGTACTGATGTACCATACTGATCTGGCATCACTTTTCCTAACTGCAGGAATATGTCAGGAGAACTCTTTGTTTTACTTCAATTTTAGTCACCATAAATTTCTTCTCTAATTAAAACCCAAGAGCATTAGGGCTTGTCTACACACAGGATTTGCACAGACACAATTACATGGGTAAGAAACCAAACTAACTTAACAGTAATGCTACTCCCTATCCTAGACACAGTTAAAACAACTATGCCAATAGAACTATTTCATGCTAAGGGGTTGCTTTGATGAAAATTAAACAGGCACCTTGTTATTGGAGGGTGGGAAGTGGCCCTTGGAGTGGTGATTCAACGAAATCCAATCTCTGAAAAGACTCAGATGAGACCATGGAAACATCTAGAGCCTTCTTCCATCAGTCAAAAGGGTACCAATATCCTCTGATGAGATGCAGTCTCAAGGTTCAAGATATGTACAGGAAACAGGAAAAGACAATAGCAAAGATTTCAGGAGCCGACAAGAACTGAATCTTGCCCTGGCTGATTAAGGGCTGGAGACACCACGAGGGCAAGCAGGCTTTGGTGACCTACTTCTGGAGTTCTTCAAAATGAACAGCCACTGGCTGCTTCACCTGACTAAAACATGGAAAGAAACCTGGACTCCAGCAGCTCTGCGAGGTATCATTTTACATGGAAAAAGACTTGCTTATTAACATCAATAGAACCTAAGAATAATTTAGAGATTTGTATGAAGAATTTAACACTCAGCAAAAACAAGCACATGAAAATTTTGCTATGGTTAATGCAAACACTAGCAATAATAGTCAAAAGAGACACATGAAAAACTATTTTCCATAATAAAGAATGTTGGTTTTAAACTCTAGTGATTTTTTAACATAAAAATCATGAAGTGACCTCACATGCAAAAATGCCCAGAGGCTGCTAAAATTGCAAAGAAATGAGAAATTCTAGATATTAAGAAAATGTAGCAAGGCAGAATCACTAATGAAATTAGAGGATGGAAAAAAGGGACAACTTTGAACCAAAACTCACAAATTGGTTTTGAACAGTTTTCGACATAAGTCACATTCATCTCCCGCTCTAGTTCAAGCAGAACTTAGAGAACCCTTTTCAGATCAGTACAAATGACAGCAATAATTTAAATAATTGTAAGTTACTCAGAATCAGCAATATCAGCACTAGGAAGAAAAAAAACCTGGTTGTGTAGCTGGACAAGGCAGCAGGTTTTCATTGTTTACTCAAACTTTTCATATGTTGTTTCCTTTGTCAAGCTACAGTTAATGTGCCATGTATCATTAAAGAATAAAACGATTTATAAATAGTATGAATACAAGGAATACCCCATTGTTCTTATTAGTACAGGCAAATATGCCAGATAACAGCCTTCTCTGAAGTGGGTTTCAAATTCTCTTACTAAATTTAAAGCCCTCCACCATTAGCCAGCTTGGTTAGAGAAGCAACACCATCAGTGTTTTGCCCCAGCAATCCATCCCTTTCCCCTCTCAGGAATGTTAGGGCTAGCCCCACATCCCTGAAGTGGTACCCAACCCAAACAGCACACAGGATGCATTGTGCTCCTGCAGCTTGGGCAGCCTCTCCTGCAACATATTCTGTCATTCCTGCTTAGCAGCATCTTCCCTTTCTTCATCTGGGTTTCTGGAGCTCTGCACCACAGAGAAGACAGTTTTTGAGCACCTCCACCTCGCTCCTAGGTTCAGTGGGTGCAGGAGTGACAGGAGTGACAGGACCTAGGCTGGGGTGACTCTAAAAGTTCCACATAAACGAGTTATCCCATGCAGTCATCGTTTTATGGTCATGGCTGCAGTTCACATCAGGTCAAGGTGAAATGTCCTATGATTTTCTTTCCAGGAGGAGAAGACCATTCATTTTGTCTGTCTTCATTAAATTCCAGATCTTCACTATGCCAGCAGTAAGCATTGTCTAAAATCCCCATATTTTGCCTGATAAAAGAAAGCACGTATTTTGCCTAGACTACGGATTTGGGAGATAAAAGCCTCCTCCAACCTGGAAGTCCAAGTTTCCCAATAGTGCCAGTCATGAAATGTACCACAAGAAGCAGCTGTGCACGCACAAATGCAAAAGAAAACTTGTGCCTCATATTTCTCTGTCTGAAAATCAAGGGAACTGCTCCTGTTTTGAGAGCATGTTAACATTCATAGGATCATTGATGTGTCTCTCCAAGTATTTCCATTTTCAAATCAATATAATCAGTAAAATTTTCATTTGAACTTTATACATTTTCCAGGGTATTAAGGAAGGTATGAAGTGTATAAATAAATATTTATACCCTTCTCTCCCTTCCTTGGAAATTATGAACCTGTTTAAAGTTCAGTTAAACATTTTTCATATACAAATAATTCACATCCCAATCTGTTATCCTCTCATTTGTCATATACGACATACATGGTAGCATCACTGGTCCCTAGCAAACCCACTGCTCTTCTCAAGGGTTAAACATGCAAACTAGAAATCCCATCTAATTCCATTTAATCCCTAGTAACAGAGCACAGAAGATGAGGTATTGTTCCTGGGTTCCTATTATTACTGCCAGCTAAGAAGCAGGGTACAACACACGACCACCCAAAGTCTCCCACAGCATACGATCAGGATTGAATAAAGTCACATGGCTTCCAAGTGATGCCAATACGCATTAGTCATTCTATATTAAATATAAAATCATGATGGTGAAACCCTCAGCCCTGCCTGAAGAGGTTAAAAGAGAATTTCTGTTGGAGAGCCATGAGAAAGGAGCTAAGCAATTACTGCATTTTTTCTTTTGGCAGAAACACATAAAAAGGCATAAAATGGCAAACAGAAGAGCTTCAGGAACACCTACATTATTTTTTTCTTATCTGAGAAGAACAATGCCACACCTAATGATTTACACAAGACAGGGCAAAATAAAACTGATCACAGAACACACTCATACAACATCAAATCATCTGGTTTTGTCACTGTAGGTTACACAGAAATTGGTTAATGTCCAAAAGAAAAAACCTTTCTAATTCAGTAATAACTATCCAAAATTACACCACTTGGTTGTAAAATAGAATAGAACAGGCACTACTTGAGTTTGCAAATCTCAAAGCATTTGGTCCTTTGAGCATAAATACCTCACAACTTGCACTTTTCTGACACACACCCACCCTTTTTCTCCATATAGTAATAATAAGCACAGAAAAATACATAAATATGAAACCTAGTGCTAAAAAACCAATAATCCACAAACTGCAAATAAACTGTTCTTTGTTTCATTAACTCTTTAGCTGCTGCTTTACTGAAAATGTAATCCTTCAGTTACAAGGCATGCCAGCTGCTTTGGGGTCAGAAGGGGATTCTCCACAGTCCTGTCGTCACATAGCTCTTCCCTTGTACGCTCTCTTCAGAAAACGGTAGTGTACAACCCCCATAGCTATGCCCTATGACCCTAAAGTGCAAGCCCCAGGGATGGATGAGAAAGGCTGGAAAGAGACTTTTTCAGCTGGAGCACTAGGTGGATCTTTTCATTATAGTTGATATAAATTTAAAATACAAAAAACAGCAACAACAAAAAAAAAAAAAAAAACAACAACACACCATTTCCCAAGGACAAGGGTTGATTCATTTGTAAAGCAATTGGCTTCATGCAAGCCTGCTCTTCTTTTATACTGCCTGCCAGCCGGACAAAGACTAGCCACTGCTTCGAAGCTGTAAATATCTCTATTTCACACCAGGTATCTGCCACCCAAAATGATTCCCAAAACCTATGTTAGATAAAAGACTATTAACTTTCTTGCTCCTTCTGCTCTCTTCAGTCTCAGCCAGCAGGCTTAGAACTGGGTGGCTGAGTGCTCAGTGTTTCACTCACATGCCACAGTGTAATTAGGATGATGTCTGGCATCAGGGCAGAAGGCATAGCAGGCAGTGAAGAAGAAAGTAGAAGTTGTTAAGCAAATCCTGTTACTGTTTTTCCCTTTTCTTTAACCATATTCAGAAACTAAACCCAACATACTCTGCACAGAAGAAACAAAGAAAATATACAATACTCAAACTTTTTCCTCAAAAAACAAAATTTATATCCAGCTTATCTGTTCAGAAAGCTGTCAGGTACCAGACTTATTAGGCTTTGTCTGCATACCTGCATCAATGCTTTACAACTTACTCTTCGAGCAGGACTCTAAAAAAAAAAATCAGTCTTCATCCTGCCATGTATATAACAAAAAAAAGTTTAAGTCATTGTGGGCAAAAGAACACTTAAGCTTTGTAGTTTTAGATATTGTACAGGTCCACGCACATTTATTGTCTCTTGCCAGTGTTGTGGTTATGCCACCACTCAAGCTATCACCTTAAAAACAGGAAAAAAACATTAAACATTCCAAATTGCACATTTGATTCACAAAAACTCTAGCACAAGTGTGCTTTAAGGTGGCTTTACAAAGATAAGAGATAGTGTCTACACACTGGGATACAGGCTGATTTTTCATGAAAGTAGCTTGGCAGAAAATGAAGACTAAAAATTTTTGCACTACATACATCAAACTAAAAACAAAACAAAAGTTGCCATCCGAAAGAAACATGGAAAAAAGCTGCATTGCTTATTCAGCACCCACTGACAGTCAGCTTGCACAAAGAATGTCACTCTAGCAGTTCTTGTTCAACTGTGGGACAGCAAAAGCTCTGCCAGAGAAATCCTATCAGTCAAGAGAAAGACTGCATATGGTTATGTTTCTTAAAGTTGATAGCTGATTATAATTTATAATGTATTTCTAAAGAAGCACAGTAAGCTAATTACATTTGGAAGAAGCAGCATTTTAGAAGCTGTAAAGATACAACCACAATATGAAATCCTAGCTTCCAACTATTGCTTTCAATGTTCTTTTACAGAATAAAACATTTGCTTTTGATTTCAGGAGTGGTTTGTATTCAACAATGTAAAATTTGCTTAAAGTTTCAATGGCTGCTCTCTTCCCTGCTCACCAAATATCCTTATTAAATACTTCTACAATGTGTGAGACTATCGCAATCACCTGGCCTCCTCTGAGTCTTCTCCAGTCAAGAAACTCTTTGGTCATGTGGACAGACACAGAGTTGAAAGATTACGATCTAAACCATAGATCACTGACAAAGGCTGAACCCACTGACAAAGGCTGAACCCTCAAAACACTGTCCATCAAGACAAAATATGATGTAATAATAAGAAAAAAAATTATAAAGGTTTAATCTTTTATAAATTTCTAGCAGGGATACAGAGACCCATGTATCAGGAATCTTCTTTCCAATACACTACTGCTCTTCAAAACATGATAACAGCACACAGCACACACACTACAATAAGCTCTCTCATAAGTGCTAATAAATATTTGAGTTTGAACAGTGCTTAAAGAACTAGAAATACCACATCTACTAAAAACAAAAAGGAAAACAAAATCCAACCAACAACAGAAACCAAACCACCACAGCGTCCTTGATGGCTCAAACCTAAGACATAATTCTGAAGACCAAGTCTAGCTGGTATCTGTGCAAGCTACGCAGTACTGAGGCAAAGCATTCAGCTGGCAAGGGAAATAGTTGAATCACTACATACTACCAGCATCCTCTGCAGGCTGACTCGCTCAGCAGTGCCAGACCCAAATTTCCAAGAACTGCAAGTTAAATGCCTCATAGTAAAATGCAGGAGGCAGCTCTAGAACATGGTACAACTTAAACCAAACACAAGAATCCCTTTCACACCAAGCTTTTCACTATTCCTACAGAAGACAGCAAGAATAACCTAAATGATCAGCTCTGTGGCTCAATTACTAGACAGAGCGAATAAAACATTCATACTACACAGATGTGTTTCAAACCTGCTTTCCACCCTTTGGTCCTCAAGCTAATCATGCAGAGAACGTTTAAAGACCCTTTAGTCAAGGCAAATGTCTTTATGATAAGCAAAACTGCCAGCTAAACCATTGCATTTGTACTGTCTGTCACACTCAAGAACAGAAACAAGATCATTCTCGTATTCATCCATGTGTGCAAAGAAATGGCCTAAATCGGAGGTGCATGAGGAGACCTATCTGACAGACTTAACCAAGCAGGGACACCAAGCACATCCAAGACTAGAGACACTCAATGAGCTGTTCAGGGAGCAATGCCCTACTGGTCAGTTCTCAGACAAATACTGTTATGATTACTGCAGTGAAAGAAGTTTAGTTATAATTCGTATAGGAATAGAAAGACTTCAAATAATTAAAAATTGCTAAAATGAGAACACATGCAAAACTCAAAAATGTCCATGATTAAATATTGTCACAGTTAGAGTATTTAGTACCTAAAATTTATTTGACCAACCCTGGGCCTAGCATAGCCAATTTAAGCACTCCGCTATTTTTCTTTCAGATTTCTAGAGGTAGCTTTGAGGAAAACTGTTTGAGGGATACCAACTGAAAGGCCATCTTTAACTAATGAGTCAGCAGACTTAGCTTTCCCATCTTCTGCTGTGCACTACTCTCTGTAAAAGAGCTAACAACAAATACATAAAATAACTCATTTAGAAAGCAAACAGGTAAATAATTACTGAATAGAAGCTTTACCTCTGCTCGTTGGGTGCGGGGCAAAACAGATGACTTTTCAATGGCATAAACATCCACCAAGTAGAGACGTGCTCCTTGCTCCCTGTCCAAAACGGCAGCGGTCTGGATGACACCAGTATGGCGCCCGATGGTGAAGAGGCGCCCAAGACTCTTATCTTCGCAGCGGATGGACACAATGTAATATTCCACCTGAGCTTCAGAGCCCCGCGGACTTGATGCCTCAATAGATATCACATTTGTCCCGATAGGCTCACCTTCTTTTAAGATGGTTATGTATTTTGGCTGAGTGAAAACAGGCCCGTCAACCCCTTGCAGAATGATAGTCATCTCAGTGGTGGATCTTCTCCTTTCAGGGCCAAGATCCGTGGCAGAAACTATGAGATTGTATACGAGCTGAGAAGGCACCAAAGCTGATGCTACTCTTAAATCTCCGCTATAGCGATCCACAATGAAGGTTTCGGTATCGCCGTTGACTATTTCGTATTCCACTTCTCCATTGGCGCCCTCATCAGGATCTGCAGCAATAATTGTCATTAGAATTGAACCGATCACAACTGAAGGGTCAGCTGCAAGAGCATTTTGCGATATGAACACAGGAACATTGTCGTTTTGATCTGTCACCAAAATGGTCACGTTCTTCAAAGCAAATCGTCTGGACTCCACAGGAACAGCCTGATCTGTGGCTTTGACTGTTAACTCAAAAAGGTTAGCAAACTCTCGATCTATTTCAGCACTGGTAAATATTGTCCCTCTCACTTCATCTATACGGAAATGACTACCCCTTGGCATCTGCTGGATGATTGCATACGTTAGCTGCCCATTAATATCTGCATCTGGATCATGAGCAGTCACAGAAATGACAGAGCTACCAACAGGCACATTCTCAACAATAGATTTAAAGATGTCCCCAGGAGGAAAATTAGGAGGGTTGTCATTGTAATCCCTAACATGTATTACCACTGACATTGTAGATGACCGTGGTGGCCTTCCTTGGTCTTTTGCTGTTATATTTAGCTTATACAGAGATTGTGTCTCAAAGTCCAGTTTCTTTGCGAGAAAAATACTACCAGTGTTGGGACTGATGCTAAAGGTCCCATGATTGTTTGTCCCCGTAATGCTATAGTGGAGTTCAGCATTGTCGCCTGAATCAGAATCAGTGGCAGTGACAGATGACACAAGTTCACCAACTCTCATATTTTCCAGGACATCCACCAAAAATGTTGATTTAGGGAAGGAAGGACTGTTGTCATTTTCATCCAATACATCAATGCTCAACAAGCAAGTTGAACTTAGGGAAACTGCTCCAGAGTCTACTGCTTGGATGACAAGCGAATACGATGCAGTAGCTTCATGATCTAGCTTGCCTACTAAGGTCACTTGGCCTGTGCTACTATCTATTGCAAACTGCTTTTCTTCATTTCCCTTGATTACAGAGTAGTGAATCAATCCGTTAACCCCTTCATCAACATCTGAGGCAGAAACTCTCAGAACCTGTGTCAGATTTGCTGCCAATTCTGATATAGTAGCTTGGTAGAGATCTTTCAAAAATTTGGGGGCATTATCATTGATGTCTTTCATGTAGATTTGTACAGCTGCCTGATCTTTTAGAGGCTTTGGCAATCCCTGATCTGTTGCTATTACTGTGAGACTAAATACTGCAGCTCCCCTTTGTCTCATAAGAGCTTCTCTGTCAAACTGATGAGTGCTTCTTATTTCCCCAGTTACCGCATTCAGCTCAAAATCTGGCTGCATATGCTCAAACGAATACCTGATTTCACCATTTGGCCCAAAGTCTTTATCTACAGCATTTATTTGCCCTACATACGATCCACCTCTTTGCTCCTCTTCAAAATAAAATACATAGTTGGTACTGTTGAACAGGGGTCTGTTATCATTTACATCCTCCAGAATTACAGTAACATTCACAGTAGCATTGAGTGGCTCTACTGCTCTATCAGAGGCCACGACCATTAAAATATATCTTTCCTGAAGTTCACGGTCCAGTTCACTTTTTATATACAGCTGACCATCTGGGAATATGCCAAAGGCATCCCCAGTATTTCCTTCAATTATGCTATAAGCTATTTCACCGTTCACTCCTGAATCTTTGTCAGAAGCCTGCACCTTAAAGAACCTGGAATTCACAGGCTCTGACTCCAAAATAGTAATTTCATAGGAAAGCTGATCAAACACAGGCGGGTTATCATTTACATCATGGACAGATACAGTCAGAATAAAGTTAGAGGACAGCTGTGGTACCCCCATATCCGAGGCCAGGATTTCAACCTGGTAAGACCCAGCATTTATGTCAAGTGGCCCTATTAAGCTTATGGCCCCTGTTTGTTCATTGATTGAAAACAAGCCCTTCGGGTTTTGCTTAAGGCTGTAAAGAACCAGACCATTAACACCTTCATCAGGATCAAGAGCTCTGGCCTGGAATATGGTATGCCCAGCTTTCCAGTTTTCAACCACGTTTACACTTTCTATCGCATGAATAAAGTGTGGAGAATTGTCATTTAAATCTTTGACAGTTATATTGACCACAGCATCTCCAGTTATCGCCCCACCACTAGCAACCACCTTCAGCTGGTAAAATGCTTGCTCTTCCCTGTCAATAATACTGGCTGTGGTGATCTGCCCTGTCACTCTGTTTATGGCAAACATGCCCCTTTGGTCACCCATAGTAATAAGGTAACTCATGTTGGTGTTGAGGTCCATGGTAGAAGCAAAAACAGTACCTACGTGGTAACCTAGGGCAACATTTTCAAAGACAACAAAACTGTACACGCCCTGGCTGAAAACAGGTGGATTGTCCTGGGTGTCCAAGACAGTGATGGTGACAATGGCTTGGTTCTGCGACTGAAGATGGCCACCATCAGTGGCCACGATCTGCAACTGGTATGCAGTTTTCTCCTCCCTGTCAAGAGCTATTTTTGTTGTGATGACCCCTGTCTGGCCATGAACCTGAAACCTGGAGGTGTCTCCAGCTGAGATGCTGTACTTGACTGTCCCATTGGGTCCCAGATCAGGGTCTGTGGCAGATACTGTGGTCACATAGGTTCCAGCTGGCTCATTCTCTTGGATATGGGCAAAATATTGAACAGGGTAAAACACAGGACTATTGTCATTCACATCCAGGAGACTCACGTTAACTCGAGCTATGGAAGAAAGGGGAGGAGAGCCTAAATCAGTGGCCAGGACTTGCAGGGAGAAATGAGCCTGCTCCTCCCGGTCCAGCTGCGAGATGGTGCTAAGCTTGCCTGACACGGGATCCAAGCGAAAGATCCGGCGAGGGGTGACCGAGGAGGGGCCAACCACAGCCAGCGCTGGTTCAGCTTCCTGCAGGGAAAAGCGGACTGTCCCATTGTCCCCCAAGTCCCCATCTGTGGCACTCAGGACCAGCAACTCAGTTCCTGATGGGGAGTTTTCAGCCAGGGACACCTGGTAGCCCTCGGGTTGACTGAAGCGAGGTTTATTGTCATTGACGTCCAGGATGGTCACCACCAGCTGTGCATAGGAGAACCTGGGCTGCACCCCTTGGTCACGGGCACTGATATTGAGCACCACCTGAGAAGCAGTCTCCCGGTCCAGCCTGCTGGAGGTGGACATGCCTGCAGCATGCCCAGCAGTGCCACCCTCAGGGCCAGCTGTGGTGACCAGCCCACTGTGCTCACTGATGCGAAACCAGCCAAGCTCATTGCCTGAGACGATGCTGTATTTCAGATTGGCATTGAGGCCCGAGTCACGGTCCGTGGCACTCAGGCCCCTCACGTAGCTGCCCAGGGGCACCTCCTCACTGATGTTCACAGTGTAGACCGACTGCCCAAAGACAGGGGGGTGGTCATTAATGTCATTCACAAAGATCACCAGGCTAGCCACTGATGAACGGCTCACAGGAGCTGCCACCACTCCATCAGGGGAAAAGGCAGAAGTAGGGGGACCCGGGGGTGGTGGAGGGGCCCCATAGTTATCTGCCACAGCCACTGTAAGGTTATAGGCCGGGATGCGCTCCCGGTCCAGCGCAGCTGCTACCTTTATAAGGCTGAGGTTGGGTACCTTGCTGCTGTGCACTTCAAAGTGACGCTGCTCATTTCCAGCCAGGATTGACACAGAGATATTCCCGTTGGCTGCAGGGGAGTCGGCATCACTCACCGTCAGCAGGGCCACCACTGTGCCAGGTGCTGCGTTCTCATCCACGGAGGCAAAGCGAGAGGTGGCTGGGAAATAGCGAAACTTCACCCGGGGCTCATTGTCATTGACATCAAGCAGGCGGATGAGGGCCTCAGCCCGGCCGCTCAGTGCTGGCACCCCTCGGTCCAAGGCCTGCACCGTCAGCGAGTACTGCTGTCTCATCTCATAGTCCAAGCGCTCCCGGATGCGGATCACCCCACTCTCAGGGTCCACCTCAAACGGGAGGCTGCCAATCCCCTCCCCACCACCACTGCTGCCATCACCGCCTTCCAGGCGGTAGCGGATGTCAGCATTGGTACCTTCATCAGCATCAGCTGCAGTCACCTGGAGGACACTGGCCCCAACAGGCGCATCCTCAGGCACTCGTGCCTGGTAAAGTGTCTGGCTGAAGATGGGTGGGTTGTCATTTATGTCCTGGACAGTGACGTTGACCTGGAGGTACCCCCGCCGCCGGGGCTCGCCTTTGTCCTCCACTTGCACCAATAGCTGGTAGGTAGGGGTGGCCTCCCTGTCCAGCCCACCCCGGGAAACCAGGTGCAAAAACGCACCTTCACCGCTGGGGTTGAGCGTGATGTTGAGCCGGAAACGCCCCTCCTCATTGCCGGCCACAATGCGGTAGGAGCCATGGTCTACACCATTAGTGCCACTGTCGGCGTCGGTGGCCGTGTCCAGGATAAGCTGTCGCCCGCTGCCCGTGTCCTCCTTGAAAGTCACCACGATGGAGGGATCGGGGAAGACGGGTGCGTTGTCGTTGAGGTCGAGCACCAGGACCCGCACCTCGCTGGGGTAGGTGGGTTGGCTGGAGAGCACCACCAGGTCCACCACGTCGCTGGCCAGGCTCTCGCGGTCTATGGTGGTGCGGGTGTGCAGGGCTCCCGAGCTGGCGTTGATGGTGAAGAGGGCGTGCTGCTCGCTCAGCCGGTAGGTGAACCCAGGTCGGGTGGCGATGGTGCCTACCCAGGTGCCGGGTGGCTGCTCCTCCAGCACCTGGAAGACCTGGCGGGGCTCGGCGGCGGCGCCCAGCGGCAGCAGCACCGACAGCACGAGCACCGACAGCAGCAGCAGCAGCGGCGAGGCCCCGCGGGCGGCGGCGGGGGGGCGGCCCATAGCGCACCGGGACAGGGTCCCGGCGCTGCCGCTCTCAGCGGCGCCCCCCGGGGTCTACTTTCCCACCGACCGCTCCCGCTTCTCTCCCTCTCCTCACTCACGGAGGCTCCGCTCACCCTGCCCCGCCACGGACGGGAGCAGACCGGCCGGCGCGCCGCTCTCACGGGGCGCTCCGTTCTTGCTGCAGCAGCTGCCGCTCCTCCCGCCGCAGCCGCCGCTCCGGGGCTGGGGGGCGCCCAGGGGCGCCGCGCCGCATCGCCGCTGTCGCTACCGCCGGGGTGCCCGCGCTTCGCCGCTCGGCAGCAGCAGCAGCGGCGGCGGCCGCCGCCCTACCAGCATGCCCGGTGCCGACGCGGCGGTCAGCGATGGTGCGGGACGCCGCCGGGTTTGTAATCCACGGCCGTAACGCTCTCTACGGCCCGGCCCCAACTTTGCCTGGCGCTCATTGATCCCTTCCCTCTTGACGCCCGCCGCCGACTCCCCCCACGGCCTCCCATTGGCCGCCCCGCCCGCCGCCGGCCCGCCCACCGGCCCGCCCAGCCCGGCGGAGGCCCCGCGTACCTGGGGGTGCGGCCCGGCGGCCGGGGGGGGGTCCGGACTGGCGGGAGGGAGTTGCGGCGGCGGAGACCCCGTCGGTCGGGTTGCGGCGGCGCTCCTGCCCCGCACACCAAGGGACGTGGCGGCGGGCGCTGTTTGTAAAGTAGCTCATAAGGAACTTGAGGCTGCTCAGCGCGGCGGCCGGGACGTGTGGTCCCCGGGAAGACGCTCGGCTGCGCCGCGATAAACTTCCAAGCACGACACCGAGCAGCGCGGGGCCCGAAGCAGCCGAGCGTGGGCGCCGAGCGCCCTCTGCTGTCTCGCCGCCTCCCGGCCCTCGAAGCAGTGGGGGCTGTGGGAGTGAGCGCTCGCCGCTGCTCCGTGCGGGGGGAAAGGTGAAGCATCCCTCGAGCGCCTCATGCTCACGAGCCCGTGCTTTCCTTCATCCCAAAACAGCCTTTAAATGACCCGGAGAGCCCCAACCCCGCCTGTCCGCGGCCACCGTCAATCGCCAGGGCAGGGACAGCCCCGATGCCAGCGGTGTCAGTGGAAGCAAAAGTCTGATTCTGAGTTTGTTAACCTTTAAATGCAAGCTCAGGCATAAATATGGCAGTCGACCAGCCTGCGGGCAGGAATTAAGCTGACAAAGTAAACCCAGTGTAGCCATGTAACAAATCAACAAACACGAGAGTTTATTTATCCTTGTGAGGTAGTTAATGAACCTGGCAGTGAATTTTCCAACATGGGAAAGTAAGAAAAGAGAGAAGTTAGGTGAAAAGAAACAAGGAGAGTCTAAGTAACGTGAAGTTGGAAGAGCTGCAGGGGTAAGATGTCAAAGATGGGTATAATGCAAAAAAAGGAGCTCAAATAAACATCAGCAGGGGTCTTGACTGGAAGTGATTGGTGAGTTATATGCCCCTGGATGATATTGTCACCTAACCCAATAAACAGACTTCAGGCCCTTAAATCCTTCCAATCCCCATTCCCTTTTGGCAGCCCTGACACAGTGGCTTCTTAAACAAACCCCTGCCAGCTCCATCACCACGGGGCACCTTTCCTCCTGGGGGCAGCTCTCCACAGCCTGTACTTAGTTCTGCACTTTGCCGTACCTGCTACAGATGAGAAGTTTTGTGCCTGAAAGCGCCTTGCCAACTGCATGAATTGTTCAGCAGGAGATAGCAAGTATACCTTCAAACCTTACAAACCTGCATACCTTAGTGGAAACACTTCCTTCCCTCTCGCAAGAAGCTGGACAGTAAACCACAGGACAATTAAGAAGGGATCATTAGTCCTGTCTGACCTCCCTGATCGCATCTTGCTGTCAAAATCTGCACCAGTTCTTTGATATTTAACTCCATCTACAGGCGTACATCGACCCTTGCTTGCAGTCAGCAGTTCACTGGCTCTTCTCGAGAGGCAGCCCTGTGCATCTAAACGTCTTTATTTGTATTATAAAAATGCCTCCAGTTTAGATGAGAAAACAACAGCAATATCAAAATACGGTATTCTCAAAGAGAAGAAATTAAATGGGGTAAAAGGGGAGGGTTACCATCATAAACTAACATCAGTCCTAGCCAGAATAACTCCTCAAGCATTCGCCATGGCTTTATCACTAGAGGCTTTTCTCACTACATGGGATTTTCCACATCTGCCAACTAAACTTGAGCTCTGAGTTGAAAACACAGCACTGAGAAACATAGTGAGCATTCTGACACCCCCGAAAGGACTTTGGTCAATTCACTAATGAATAGGTCAGAATAAATCGTTAACCAACTATTTTATGTGTGCAACAGGCAAAATCTTGTTCTGGTTGTTCGAGCTTTTCTGCATCCACAGTTTGCACTTCCCTCTGGGCTCTTCTCTCATGTTTCAAACTTTAAAGTGCTACTATAAAAGTATGGAAATTCAAATAATTGAAAACTCAACATCAGCCTCTTAAATTCTGTACACCTGAGGCAAACACATTGCATAAAATTCTGGAAAAAAAGAATATCTAGAAAAGAGGAGAAAATCTAGACAATAGGGTTTACAGCACCAGGTTTATGCTATTCCAGACACTCACAAATAACACCTGTCAATATCTGATACCAGAACTATGATACATGCCCATTATATTAACACAAAATGATACACTGCAAAAATTTCCATCTCGCATATAATAATGAGCCCAACAATATCTATTTGTCAGTTTACAGGCTGTGTAATTTAACATTGGGGTTTATATCACATGTCTAATATGATGACTGTAAATATCAGAAAGTTGTTTCAGAAACAGAATTTACTTAAATCTTTTGTATTCATAGATGTAAAGCTAGCCTAGATGTATTTCTAGGTACAAGCCACCTACAAAAGAAAAAATCAAAACCTTTAAATTCCTGAAGTGATTCAGTAAATCAAAATTCTATTTCTTAGGATTCAGAAGTGACTTTTTTAATCAAAATGTTTACAGAAAATTATATAAAAATTTACAGCTAATTCTAAGTTACCAAAACAATTTCAGTCAAAATTTTTTCTAACACTCATTGCTGTTGTATTATATTTTTAATGTGAACTTCTATGTCAAATGTAGCCAAAGTTACGAGATGATTTAAGAATAATAGTTTTACTTTATTTTGGTGGGGGAGGGGGGAAGTTGTTTTAATGGTTGAGCAGAAAAAACTGTGGAAACTGAAGCAGCTACAGGAGACCTAAATCAACACAAACCTGCCTATGCTGTCACTGGTACTGTCAGCAAGAGGGGTTTCAAATGCCTTAATGGAACAGTGTGATAAATCCCTCAGGATCTGTTCTCTCCTCTGTCAGTGTCCCTAATTTTGCTTCCAGAGAGATGAACAATTTGCTTATGTGAAGGTTTGGATGTGACTGTCACAAACACTGCATTATTTCGACATATCAGCAGTAAAAAACCAGGCCAGGACAGAAGGAAAAAAGACAAAGGCAATAAAGAAATCTTGTGTTGCCTGCCATAGGGCCATGGCCAGTGGCTCTCCACATCCATCTGTCACTGAGCAGCAATACTAAAGAACTAAAGAACTAAAGCTTGTGGAAACCATGACTGTTTCCACTGGAAGTGCTACCTGAGTTGCTTCAAAACCCTAAAATTCTGGGCACTTTAAGAAAGTCTTTATCACCCTCATGCTAAACAAAAAAGGAGAGAAGAAAAAAGAAAGGCCTTAAAACTCAGGGAAACTTCCCAAATTCTTCCCTGAAACTCACTGGAAACATTACATGTAGATCTGTATCCTCTTTGCAATTCTTAGAGACTGATTAAAGCATGATAGAGAGAGACATCCTAAGCCAACTTCTTCCTATTGCATTAGCCTAAGTCTGGAGTAGTTCTGCTCCTGTTACTGTAATTACTGTGGTGATACATCAGCATAAGTCTGGGTAGAGTTTTGACCCCTTTCAGATTAACACAAATAAATTCAGACATAGTTAAGGCTGCACTAGGAAGCGTTCCACCACTCATAACTTGTGAAAAAAGAAATAAAGTGAAGAAAAGGTCATTTTGCACTTTTCGTCTTGCCTACAGCTGTGTTGATAACACAGCCCAACACTTCATCAGGCTTTCACCTCCATATACAGAACAAGCAATCTAATCCCAACACTGTCCTGCTCACACTCCACTGCAAAGTCTTAATAGCAACCTCATAGTGTCCAGTGTCAACAGATCAACACATCTGGCTGTCACGTTTAATGTGTTTCCAATGCTGCTTTGCCTAAAAGTGGCCAATGATGCTGCTGAAATGTTGTGCTGGAAGGCACAGAAAGTAGAGAAGCAAGTGGAGGGCTGATAAATGTAATAAAGAGCATTGCAGGGACGAAAGAAACATGAGCTTACACTTCTTCCCATGTAAGCTGAACAAAAATTGAATGCGTACCTATTATCTCACACAGTCCTCAGAGGTCTCAGGCTTATATCAGATATTATGACAGGCAGAGAATTTTATTCTGCAGCTGGAATAGGAACTAGTTATGAATTGGGCAGATCTGGCAGGTATTCTCTATTTTGTATGTGATGAGCTGAAGGCGAGACAGCAAAAGCCCTTTTTGATGCACTCCTGAGTAGCGCGGGACTTGGCATTGGACATTTTCATTATTCCTTGCAGGCAGCTGGAATCCTGCTCACACCTGCACCATTATGGTTTACAGTTGGATGGGATGATCTTAAAGGTCTTTTCCAACCTAAATTATTCTATGATCATCTACAGACCCCAGCATTGTTTGTGCTAGGAGATGTCAGAGTCCTTTCAGGATGGACTTGATCTTCTCACCCACCTAATGTCATTCCTGCAAGGGCACATGGTAGAGCTGGAAGCTCTTCAGAGGACCAGCTAGGCCTTCTCAGGAAGTAATTTCTAGTTTCACTGGGATGATATGCAAATGAAATGTCGCTACACAGCTCCGGGAAGATACTCTTGTGCTCCTGCATGCAGCATTTACTTCTCATCACTGTGCTGGAGAACTTTGTAGTCAGGAAATTCAGCAGATAACTTTTAAAATCTTAGTGTATCCCAGAGATATACCAACTGCTACCCCCTCAGTGTGAGCTATGCTTCTTGCTCCATGTACACAACTTTATGCTTTATTAAAATGAATTTTGGTCTAGTTCAGCTTCCCAGTAGGTAAAGACAACCAATAATGCAGGTCGTCTAGGGACGTTACTAATTCATTTCTATGTTTTTATATGGTGTGTGCTGTATCTCAGACAAAATGCATTCCAGATTGCTCTGAATAACTGACTTATCATTTTGCTACACCACATATTTTGTTATCAGCTGATGGTTTTATCAGAATTAATTTTATTTCCTTCTAGACCATTGATAAAGATCTGGAATGGTATTTGACCAAGACTATATGGTTCCTGGCAGAGCCACTAAAAACACCTTAATTGGATGAGGATAACTCATTAGCTCTTTTTTTTAGGTCTATCAGTCCTCTTGTGTTAGCGTATTGGACACAGTCTGCTCTACGATCATGGACATTTTATCAGATTCATATGGGATTAAGTTAAACACTGTAAAGAATCATGATATCACTATTCACAAGCCCCGTATCAAAATCACATTTTATTATATGTTTTTCTTAGATAAATCCTATTTCTAAATACATTAGAAACCTGCTTGGCATTAATCACTGTAATTCTGTGCTTGCACACCATGGGAGCCTTCCATGATTTTGTGACACACAACAGACTAACCAGTTTATCCTCTCCAGCCTGTGTAAATGTATAGTATTAATAGTTGACTGTCTTTTAGCATTTCATTGGTATATTCAAGGATTTGTTTGAAATGTGCATTCCAGGTCCTGGAAGCCAAGAATTATTCCAATGTTGTTCTTCCCTCCCTCCGCACCCCCCACCCCCCTTCATTTTTTTTATTTAAATGCACAGAACCCAGAATAGCAGCTTTGCAGACATTATTGTATCCAGCCATCAGATGACAGGAAAAAGAGGCAAATCGTACAGTGGGTCCACAGCAGCTGCCAGAAATGGAGGAGATCTTTCAGACCATTGAAAGCAGTTAACAAAAGTATTTGTTTTCCTGGCAGAGTTATACCTCAGTCAAAATTTAAAGCACATACTTATATCAACATCCATTAATCATTTCGTCAAGCCATGCTGCCTTAGAGTCTTAAGTAGAAAGTCAATAAGCCTAATTTTATGATCTCTAAATACAATGCAAGGATTTAAAGTAGCACTTGGTACTGGGGTTTGGATTTAAGTTGCCTTTGTAGGTCCACATTTGAAGTCAATTGTCTATGTTCCTTTTATTTGGGGAAATTAATTTCATTTTCATTTGCAAATTTGGGGGAGGGAATGATTTAAGCCAGGACAGGGTAGATTTCTGTTTACGTAGCTTGCTAGCATTTTGTGTGTTTTGTAAAGCTCTCTCATTTTACAGCAGCTGAGATGAGAGTTCATTATTGGTACAGGAAATACTGCTGCTATATTTCTTTTGTGTGTGTTTGAAGAAAACAAATGTTTTTCTCATCAGTGGTCTAGTGTGACTTTTTCCAGGAGCTTTTACTACAGAACCAGTCTTGTCATTACTCACATAAAGCAACATTTGATGATTATCCGTTTGTGGTTGCTAAAACCTATATTCCATGTCTCGATACCTGTCCAAGCCAGCTTGTTTTATTGGCCTATAAAACCCCTCAGAGGTGATATTTCTATGTTCTGGCAGGACTTTCTTGGAGGTGCTGTGACAACCAAATTGCCTGAGAATTGTGACCATCCTCAAAGCAGCCCAAGAGATCAGGCTTCAGACTGGTTTATTACAGGCATATTTTGGAATCTGCTTCCCCCAGAAGTGTCATTTCAGGCCCTACATTAGCACAGTAATCTGAAATTATAGGCCTTATTATAAAACTGTGAATTCCCCTCTAGAAACTTGATGACAAACATGGGTTTTATTAATTGTATTCTGCTAAATATGTTGTAAAGGATAAGAATTTCACACCTTTTCTTACCTACTTGTTCAGATTTTTGATTTCGTAGAATATTCCCCTAGCTTTCTATCTGAAAATGGATTTGGTTTATTCCTCTACCTTGTTTGAGACCTTTCTTAAAAGAGTGCATGAATGTCTTCGGTTCTTTCACTGAGCTTTTCTACATTGGTTCCTTTTACTAACTGCATTTAAATTTGTAACACCAGTTTGTGTTTTGGTGAGGCACAGACACAGTGGAAAACTCCTTGGCTCCATTGCTTTCTGTTTTGATGTTACAGGGATGAAATATGACATTTTTCTCAGGATGCAGTTCAGCAGAGGGTTGCTCTTCTACAGTTGCCTTTCACAGGGACCTTCAGGAATCATTCATGGATGTCCTGAGATCCACATGTCATCAGGTGAAAGATATTTTAAAATCTGTAAATGTGAAGATACACAACTGCTTATATTCCTGGAAAGGAGAAGTAGAGTTGGTTCCCTGGGACAGACATCATAACCAGCTCAACTCAGGCCCCTTTGATAAACACTGTCATGGGTCTCAGAGCTATGACCCCAGTGCAGAAAATCTTTCTGGAAATTGATATGATATGGGAAATATAATAAATCCTATCTGCAGATGTGGTCAGCATTATTATTTTCAACATGCACACCCGCTTCTCAGTGATTACAGAAAGAGCTGGAAGAGATCAGTGTACTTGTTTCTTATCAAGTCTACAAGGGAACTTACTATGGCTCATATATCACTAAGTGGAGTGTTGATAAAAAAAATGAAGCCCCATTATTGATATGTCATGTTTCATTCTCATAACATTCAAGTTTTTCTTGCTCTAACACTAAAGAATTTAGACCATGATAGTCGTAATGTGTTACTGAGGATTGTGTCATCCCAGAGAGGGACAGCAGCATCAGCTCTTTTGAGTCTGATTCAATGCTCAGTTGCTTTCCCAATCACACTAATAAAAGCTGAATTGGTCTTCAGATGTTTAGCACTTAATAGACCCACTTTGCTTTGAAGAAAAACATTGAAATGTTTTTCCAGCCATATTTTATAGCCTAGGAATATACTAGTCTGAACTTAGTAGTTTTATTTTTCAGCACCTGTCTGCAACAGTATGTTTTCTTTTGCCTTTAACAGCTACAGTACTCGTCAGTGCTCTTGAATGTGTATCGTGGCCGTGGCTTTTTCTTTTTTTTGGTACATTAAATGTTGGAGATTTTTCCTAATAGCTCATGGCCTGGCTGCTGATGAAACCTTGCTGAAGTCAGCAGCTGCCACGTTTTTAAAGGCTTCTAAAAACTTCTGCTAAAATTCAAGTGTTAAATTCAGCATTATCCCACTCAAAATCAAATTCCCAACATATAAACAGAAGATTCCCATCATTTCTGAACAGAAAAAGAAAAAAAACCCACCACCTCATCTCCACTCCCCAACCCCCCAAACCCTAAACAAGTAGAAATCCTGCAGTTCTCAGGCAAAACTGCACTGGATCTCTGGCACTTTAAAGGACAGCTTAGCTGGCCAGGAGAAAGAAGGGGATTCTCAAATGATTGCTAATGTTTCTTTTTTGCTCACTTCTTCCTTATGTTGTTGTTCTGCTTTCCCTGTCACAAGATTTAAAAGCCAAAACAGCAACAGAAGGTTTGCATCATTCTCTTCACTATTTTCACTATGGAACTTCCTCAGATGAAGTTAAAAGTTTGGAAAATGGATGGAAAATGCAGGATATATGTATATTATTGTGGCTTGGAAAGTCAGAAATGTAAAGCAGAAATTACAGAAAAGCTTTAATAGTGCTCTGTTCATAGTAGGTCACTCGTTCATTAAAAATAGCAATGCTTTCAGCAATTTAGGCTGACAAAGATGATTTTGATACTGAAGCTGTAATTTCCTGGGAACCCACAAGATGGTAGAGTTCAGCTGAGAAGATAATCTACTCTGCATTACTGTTGCCTGAACCATGGACACATTGCATTGTTAACTAGTTATTAACCGATTTTGCCAGTGTCCCAGAAGCGCAATTTTAACTTTTTTTTTTTTTCCAAAATCTCTGTAAGTATTTGGAGATGTTTTCATTGCTTGCTTAGCCTTTGTTAATGAGGAGGGACTCTTCATCAGGGACTGTAGTGATAGGAAAAGGGGTAACAGGTTGAAACTTACACAGGGGAAGTTTAGATTGGATATAAGGAAGAAGTTCTTTACTGTGAGGGTGGTGAGGCACTGGAATGGGTTGCCCAGGGAAGCTGTGAATGCTCCATCCCTGGCGGTGTTCAAGGCTGGGCTGGACAGAGCCTTGAGTGGCATTCTTTAGTGTGAGGTGTCCCTGCCCATGGCAGGGGGTTGGAACTGGATGATCTTAAGGTCCTTTCCAACCCTAACTATTCTATGATTCTAACTATGTGAAGGAACATGCATGTATCTCGTTACTCCTTCAAGCATCGCTATACCATAATCTGGATAGAGTTCACACCTGATGTGTTTGGTAATGTTTGGGATGCAACTACTGACAGCGAAGCATAGAGAAAAGAGACCATTTGTCTGGAATACACTGATCTGTAATATATTTTAGGACATCAGTTACTGTGAAGTTGCAGGGCTTTTACTCAGTCCTCATTAGACCTCCCTCTTGCCTCTAAATCAGAAATACAGCCTATTGTCCAGTAAAACAGCTCTGCAAATCTACAGATCTGAAAGTTAAATCTGTTCCTTGGAGTCCAACAGCTCTACCGATAATTTTCCTGATACAAAGTGGTGCTTTACTGACTCTCTTAAGATGCTATTTGTTCAAGGAAGAGAAGTAAAGTACCCATAATGTTTCAAATGCTGTGTTTGAAGCAGTAAAGCCATTAATGTCAAAACGACTTGGAGCTCATAGGAATAAAATTTTGGCATAAATTTGGCCTACAACGACAGCTACTTCAGTATGGATATAATTAGAGGATAAAGTATGAAAAGATAGGAAAAAGCCTAGCTAAAAAGTTTTTTGAGCTTCATTACCACAATTGAGGTTGCTAAGGGTGGTCTCCACCAGTCATTGCACTGCTGAGCCACAGAGCATCATCCAGAAGCAGCCCCACTTCCCAGCATCCTACAGCCTCTGGTCAGATACTGTAAAACAGAATATAAAAGCCCCCAAAACAACCCAAACTTCTACCTTAGCCTTTTTTACAAGGTTCTATTTGCACGTGCTTATAAACCGGACTAAATGAATGCATGTTGAGCTGTTGAAGCAGTGACAGCTAACAGGGCTCAGCCCCTGCTGATTATCTGCTCAGACTCATCATTGGGATATTTTGTTACTCAACCCCAGTTGCTAACAGGTAATAATCTGTAAAGAAAGAGCAGGTACTAAATTTAAGTAAAAGTGTGTGTAACATTCAGAAATGTGCACTCTCTATAGGGGTGGGAAAACCCCACTTCCCTCAGTTTCTTTTTTAAATACCTTATTAAAGCTGTGAAACAATCAAGCGCAAGCAGCATGCAGGCTGTGTCCCAAATTGTGTGAGATCCGAGTGGTGAATAGGCCTTATGCTACACCGCCTTAAAGCAAATTTATGGTATTTCACACTCAATAAAAGAATAAAGATCTCAGAATTAAATTGGGCTCAGAATAGCACAGAACATGCCTTTTATGTCTTCACTTCTAGTATCATATGGTGATTTGCTATGAAGGCTTTTTGATACTAAAAGGGAAAACCTTGGAGCCTTCAGGCTGTACAGAAGGCAAAATACATCATGTCTTATGTTAATTAAATGTTTCATCTTTCACTGATTAAGTAACTAAGATAGAACTGTATTTTTACAAAAAATGCTAGTGATATTAAAATTCTAACATATTTGAAGGGACCCTAAGGGCAAGGCATAGTCACTTTATTTCACTACTTAATGTCATCTTAGAAAGTGCTTTAATTAACTTATAGTAAATTATAACAAACTAAATGCTGAAAGGGAATTGTAAAGGGAAGCTGGACTCTCATCAGGTAACCTTAAATGAGGAATGACTACTTTTCACTGGAGAAGCAGCTGTAATGCCTCTGTGGCATCCCATGATCTTGAATCCCCGTGACAGAACAGCCACACAGACCTGGAGGGAATCACTGATCCTTTCCCAGGGCAAAACGGTGCAAGATTTCAGGAGCAATGCCTTGACCTTTGTAACAGTGCTGTTACAGCGAGGTGATATCCGCTGGGGATATCAGGGCAGTTCACATCCCTGCAACAACAGCGGGCTTCCTGTGGAAGAGCCACACAACACCCTTTGCGCACACACTTTCAAGCTCAGTTTCACTGAAAAGGTAAGAAATATTTCTTTAGAAGGGTGGCTGAGTCCTGAGTAAAGGGTGATTGAGAGCCACTTTCTCTAGCAATGCCATTCCTGTTCACAGCAGACACCTTACTACATATTAAATGCCAACAGCCACTCCTGGGAGCAGTGATCTGAGAAGAAATAAGTATACTCTGATTAGAAGAACATTGCTCTAACCTTTCTCTACAGAACTGCCCCTTGGAGCATGAGAGAAATTTGAAAATACCAACATGATGGATTAACCTGGAGTTTGGCAAAATAAGAACTTTCTCCTGAAATTTGTTCAGGATATTAATATACATGTCTGGATAAACATATGAGCACTCCAGTAAACACAATATAACATGAGTTTCAATGGGAAGTTTGTGTTACCGTTACTTAATATACTTAGATTAGTCTTGCCTTAACTTAAAATACCTCAAATAGAGGAGCTGCTTTTCATTAAATGATCTCTCTTTGGTTGTAGAGACACAGCTAGGCAAATAATTAATCAGAAACTGCTTACCCTTCTGAACTGGTCTCTATGGCCTAGATTTTATGGTTGTGTCCAGGCATATATTTTGTTCTCTCACTGTAGCTGTAGCCTCCATCACAAAAGTCAGTGTATCTTCACATAGACGCATAGGCATATATGTATTTGTCAAGCAATGTGGTAGCAACAGGAACAGATAAGCCGAAGAAGGAGAATGACCCCAGCAAGTATTTCCTTTACTCCTCTTCATTATTTGAAATTCTCTTGGAGTGTTAATGACTAAAATTTCTGCCTTGATTTTCAATAGGGAATACTTTATCTACAGACTGCAGTATACAATCTTTGCATTATTTCAGAATAAATGCTGTCTTGAAGCTTTTGCTCTAGCACAGGATCACTTATATTAGCAAGGGTGGGGGTTTTATTTACTTGTATGCAAGCTGTATTTGAACCTAAACTGCTTCATTTTCTTAAGGATTCCATATGGAAGAGGCTCTGTCCATTACATTTGACTCATCCTCTCTTTTCCAGTTAACTGCTTCCATTTAATTTTGAGGTAATGAGAATGAAAATCTCCACTGTTTTGATGTTTCTGTTACTGTGATCTTTTCCATTACTCCCCATTATGCTTCCTAAATATGTCAGGCTTGGGAATCGGTAGGAATTGTAACGCAAAACTCACACTGAAGAGAGAAAGGATTAAGGCTGCCTCTATTCCTGTGAAGCTCTGGCAAAAGTAAAAGCTGACATTGCAGCAGCAGTGGATGGCCTGTGTGTGGCATGTGGAGCTGTACAGACACATTCTCATCTGTATTTGGCCTGTCTGAGCTTGAATGTCAATGAAAGAACCAAAAGGATTGGCTTCCTTACAAAGCAAACCTACCAGAACCCCCTTTCTAATGCATCTGTCACCCGAAAGTTTGTGTTTAAGAGTCGCTATTTCAAGGCACAGCAGGAAAGAATCACAAAGTGTTTCAGTCCCTTCATAAAACAAACATAACTAATTCCTTCATACACAATGAACCTGAAAGCAGAGGGTCCCTCAGCCAGAGTCCTCACCCAGAGCAGGGACAGCAGATGCTTAATCATGGGGAGGCACTGCAGGTGCCTAAGTTTTGACTGTTTTTGCTTTGGCAGGAGTGTTCTTTCATCCCGTGATCACTTATTAGATGAACACTCATAATTACATGTTCTATAAATCTTGTTATGAAGTTAACCTGGTGTGCAAACTTAATTAAACAATTATTTGCTCTTAAAATATTTGTCTTTATAATCTGAGACACATTTTGAAACAAATATTTAAATACTAAGTATCAGGAAAGCCCATATTTTCACACTCAAATAATAATTTTCATAGCTCCAGTTTTGGTGCCTCCTGAAACCGTCAGTTCATGTCATACTGCTGCTGCGCGCCAGCCTGCATGTGAGGTGGACATTTAAATATGAAGCATAATTATGCTTTCAGAAAGGAAGGCTTGTGTATGCATTTATAAGTAAACTCTTCTTCCTTTCTGCGCTTCTGTTCTCTCCAGGGGTGCTCCTGCCAGCCCAGTTCAGGTTTGCAGGCAGTGAGATTTGCATCTTGCTCTACCCCAGCATATCCACTGTCCAGGTGACAGCGCAGGCTATGTGGTGGATGTATCCAGACATTAAATACCTTATCTTCTACCTTCAAATTTACTTTATAACTTCTGTGACAGAGCAATGGCCTTAAAATAGGATGCAAAGCCTGGAAGGGATGCAGAAGACCCATGAAGGCAGAGAAGCCTTTGGTTGGGCACAACTTTCTTGCTCAATGTGCCTAGAAGAAGAGCCCAGTGTGCTACGGTGGCCTTGCTGCAGCTGTCGTCCAGCCCTTGGCCAGGGAATGGCACTGCTCTTCCCCACTTTCTGCCCCCAGTTTTCTGTTACATGGAAATGTGGGTGTTGGACAAATGGCTGCTGGGGCAGAGAGCCAGGTGCAGTACCGCAGTAAAGAGAGAGTTCCTTCCCTTGCCCTGGGGTTTCTCACTGTTGAACTGTTCCTGCTGCAGGTTGCGTTTTCTTGAAGTTCACAAAAAAAAAAAAAAAAAATAGCAATAGCCTGACTTGTCTTAATGCCTGCCATTTTCCATTTCCTATGGGAACTCTGCAGGAGTAGTTTTGTTTTGCTGGTGTTAGAGTGAACTGCTATGTTTATGTTTCTAGACTTGCAGGGTAAATCAGTTTTGAAAGTGTCTGCTCAGAGCGCAGGGGGCAAACTGTTCCTGCGTGCAATCTGTGCCAGTAGGGTTTCTCAGGCTGTTCCAAACCTGAAGTGTTATGTAGAGAATTGTACTGGGCTTGACAATTTTGAAGCAGCATAAACCTCGATTCCTGATATTGTGCCATTAGTACCGGGTTTGGGGTTTTTTTTTTCAAAAAAAAAAAAATTAAAAAAAAAAAAAAATGGTGTCATAAGAGGCAAGGTCTGCATCTTGCACTGTATCATAGAATCACAGAACGGTTTGTGTTGGAAGGGACCTTAAGGCTCATCTAGTTCCAGCTCCCTGCCATTGGCTGGGACACCTTCCACTAGACCAGGTTGCTCAAAGCCCCATTCAGCCTGGCCTTGAATACGTCCAGGGATGAGACGGTCAGAATTTGTCAAGGCCACTTCTCTGGTAGGAGGTGTCACACACTGTCATGTCAAGCTGAAGGCAGTATGTGTTTCCCACAGTGAACTTTTTTTAGTGTAACCTCTACATCTCAAAATGAACCAAAGCAGTGCCAAAACCACTGTGTGCTAAGCGCTCACCAGTTCTTCTGAGTTCCCTTCTGCAGTGTGAGGAAGGGCACAGGCTGACAGGGTGGATGCGGGGAAGGAGAACGACAGCTAATCTGCCTGTTTGCCTGGAAACCTGAAATTGTTGGGGGGCATTTCCCAGAATAAAATGTAATTTGATAAATGTGTGGACTTATGTTTCTACAGAACAGTGCGCGCACTAAGAAGCTGGTGCAGTGATTAGTGCTAAGAGCTGTTAATACACAGCCTTGGGTCAGGATAATTTTGACAGAAGCATTTTTCAGTAGAAAGTGCCATCAAAATGGTGGCTGCAACTGTGTTTTTTTCATTCATCTTCCATTTGCAGCACTCCTCAGTTTCTTTTTTTTTCATGTTAATTTAGATTTTAAGCCCATTAGAGCAGGGACCAAGCTCACTGCACATTTAAATTACCCATAGCATAGTGGCATCCCTCATTGTTTGGAGTCCCTTTCTTAAGTATAATCCCAGGTATAAACTTTAGTTAGGAAAAATACCTTGCAGAAACATTCTGTATCTTGCTAGCCCTAGCTAAAGACAAAAAAAAAATAAAGAAAATAAGGGACACCTCAAAAAGTAAAACAGAATGCTGCGTAATGAGCTTTAGGTGTCATATTATTGTGAATCAAGTTTTGATAAATAATTTCATGTGAAATCTGATGAATAAAACCCAAGGACTTGTTCAGCTGGTTATTCTGTCATCTTAGATCTGGCTTCCTACCAAAGGGGGACACAACAAAGTTGTTAGTGCCGCATTTCAGATCCAAGTGCCAATATCAGTAAGTACTTTTCAGTAAATAAAACTTCATTGTTAGCCAAATTATTTAAAAACAAATCAGCTGGACCTTTTTGTAATTACCTATGTGTGTGCCTAGCTATTTGAAAAGTCTTTTCTCTATCTGTAATCCTTCAGAGGATATGGTAGAAAAGGCCCAGTTCCTATGAGTTTCCCTGTTCTCGGAGTCTAAAAGGGTTTAATTGTCCACACAGATGTTGGCTCCAGCAGGGTACAGTAGCTCTCTGTTATTTTTTTAAATAGGGCAATAAAGTTGAAGATTTTGCAAAAACTAATACCCGTAGTATTTTCCTGGAGCATCTACGTAAATCTTCTTTCACCGTCTCTGCCTATATGTGGGAATATGAAAAGATGAACTGTATTTCCAAACAGTGCTGGACATAAAGCTATCTTTCTGTGTTCCTTCTGCCCAGTCCTGCTCCAGGACTGCCTCAAAAATTAAGGATAGTTTTATATTTCTTCTTTAATTAATATTTCACATAAATCTTCTCTCATTTCATCCTAGCTCTTGTTAATTCTACTGCCATTATTTGAACCTAAATTACTACAATCTCCTTGTTTTTCAAAATAATAGTATCCCCAGAAAGCTATTAATTACATTTAAAAGCACTACCATTAGCTGATGCCTTATTTATGCAAGCATATTCAGTGTCCCCCTGACATTTGGTAATTAAGGTGGTACCATCTTAACAGCAGCCTTATGATTAAGGTCTTTCTCCCCTTGGCTGAATAATCTTCACTGAACCTGTTGTGTGCCACAAAAATAATGGGATGTCTTATAAAATAATACAAAACCACCAACCCAAACCATTACTCTGATGCCAGTTCAATCCCTGAAAAAAATATTCAATTTCCTCTATCAGCAAAGGAGATGGTCAAGATATTGACAGATTATTGGTTGGCTTTTACTGGCAGAATTTTGAAAGATGAAAGCTCTCCTTTCCTAGTATATTTTCTTTCAAATGTCTGTTTATAGATCAACTATTTAAAAAAAAAGGTCCTCCAGTTATGTGGATCAATATCTAACTAATCGTTGACAGAAGGGAATCCCCATAAGGCACAATTAAATTCTGCAGCAAGCAGAACCCGTGTGCACCAGCTTTCTCACCACTGTCAAATGGGATATTCTGGGGAATTCGTAATAGATATGGAAAGATGACTAAATGTAGAAAAACAGTAATTTGTAACTGATTATTGGAACAATAGCTTAGAAACCTTGATTAGGATCCTCCCATTATCTTTGGATTATAATGTCTTGCTGTAGGGCAAACTGACTCCTTTTTTTTTTTTCTTTTTTTGCTTTAGTCTGCATGCATTGTTTCATTGTAAAATAAATTTTGGCATTAAAGTGATATGCTGCAAACTGAAAGTGTATTTTGCTCGGCAAGGGTTGCTGCAGGGGGATTTGTGTGCCCCCTCCTGCCCTGAAGCAAGTGCCTGTAGTTTCTGGAAGGCTGCTGAGGCTTTCCCCACTTCACATCCACAGGAGAATTTACCCAGACCGTGCTGCCTGGCTGCTCCCCCATCCCTTTGTTCCTGAACAAAGAAGTCTCAAGGCAATAACCAGCACAGATCCTTGCTGTTATACACATCAGTTTCAAAATCTGCTGGTGCTACTGAGCAAATGCTGCATGAATTGCATCCACAAAGGTTCCTGTTGTTTATCCTCCACCTGGGTTATTCACTCCTTTCCTACAACGTTTGTAAAGGCACGCTTGGTACCCTCAATACATCTTGATGCCTTGCTGTTTCCAAGTTGGTGGATTTCTTTAGAGCATTGTTGGTATAATCTGAAACCCCTCCTTTTTAAAAAAACAAAGACATCAACAATCATCACATGCCCTGTGGGCTCTGCCTTGTGCATACTTTTATTCTTTTATAGAGCTCTCTCCTCTGTGTGCTTGCAAATTGGACATCAGTGTCTTCCTTTCACCTGAAAGTTAATCCAGTGGAGCCAAATTTCATCTTCTGATATTCTTGGGAAAGCTGCATCACATAAACGAAAAGCTCTGTTATATTCACTACTAGGACCACACTAACCAGTACTTGAGAGCAGAGCTGTCTCATAATTCCTCTTGGAGCCTGAAATCACATCTGAAAGCTTGTGCTGCCTTATGTCCACTTCAGATAACAAATACTTTGCTCATCACAGTCTGCATAGCACCTCTCTGTCCTTGCTCAATGGATGCCTGGCAAAATGGATTTTCTTTCCATCCTTCAAAGAACATAATTTTGTGATACTTATTATGAAGAGTGTGATTGAGGCAATGAAAGGAAGATCTTGCCATTATTAATACTGATGGCCTTTTCTCCCTTCTTGTGCAGACCTGATTTTCCTACTTAAATGTTGTCAATGCTGCATGGGAACACAGGACCTCATGAAGCATTTTATAGAACTGGCTGTTACCCTTATGTATATCCAATGTTTTCCAAGGTAATCGTATCTGCTATCAGAATCTGGAGCACGAATTACATTTGGTAATAAAGTCTGTAAAGATAAGATTAAATCAATGCCTGTACTGTGAACAGAGAGGAACAGGAGTATTGCGTTTTTTAAATGTAGTAGAACAGCAGAGATTATTTGAGCACAAGTTTCACTGGCATATTTACTATCATTTCTTAAGTGAAGAAAATCTGGAACACTGAACTTATACAAGTTCATCTATTTCCAAGCACTTCCATATGTCCAGCTATTGTAAACGTCAAAAATACGGATAAGATTAAATACACCACGGGCTTACCATAAGATATTATATACATTCATATGTGAAATACTACACATAAGAGGAGAGGTTTCAGAATATGGAAGAATGCTCAAAAATAAAATGTGCAAATTCCTTCTACTGAATTGAGGTCAATCTTGCCTTTATTTAAATTAAGTGAAAAATTCCCAGGATTTCACCTTGTGGGTGTACCCAGTAGGTCCTTGTAATTGCCAAAATATATTTGCAAGCCAGTAAGCCAGCCAGAATTAAATTTCTATGCTAATTAATAAGCAAGCAGCATACTTTACTCTTCATTTGATGCAAATACTGGACAAAACTTGCAGTGTCTTAGCTCATGTGCCATATGTAGAAGAGACATGTAGCCCAGAATGTGTATTGTTCTACCTCCTGAGCAGGGGGGCTGAAAGAAAGAATTGTTTTTGAACGGGATCAGGCACTTTCAATTAGAATTGACCTGATCTTTTGAGTTCAGATCATCTTCAGTCACGTTCATTCTGCATGGTTTTCTTACTGTCCATGATGAGTTAGTGAGATAATCATAGAATCATAGAATAGTTAGCGTTGGAAAGAACCTTGATATCATCTAGTTCCAACCCCAGTCTTGCAGACAGTGACCGATACATGCTTATTTGTATTTGCACTGTTATTTGTTTCCTCTTCTGGTTCCCATTGGGTAACCAGCTGTATCTATATGCCCTTTTTCCTTCACAGGTTCAAATGTGGTAGTTTTGTTCTGTGGCTGGCACCCAGGTACATTAATTTCTCCACTGCTGAAGTGTTGACTGCTTGTTCAAAAGCCAGACAAAATGCAGTGATTATGTTCAGTCACTGAGCCATGCTTTGAGGCTGAAGAGTGGGCTATATAAAGTTTAGAGGGCTTCTCCTAATCGTCTCCATCCACCAGTCACAGGTGCTGTAGAAGTTGCTAGGCTCCACATGCTCATGTTGTTACTTCTGACTAAAAGGTAATTTAAGAAATTCTCTGTTCTCATTTAAGAGTGCAAGAGTATTGTAATACCAAGCTCAGATGTGATTATGGCCAGTGAAGATAGGTAAAAGCCACCATTAAGGTTGGAAAGCCCTGGATCCAGCAAAAGCATCTCTCAGTCCTCAGGGTGTATACTACGTGACTACAGCAGTGACAATAAAGGCACTTCCTCTGGATTCTGGCAGAAATCAGAAATGGAAATGAAAGAAGTTGGCTGCTATCACAACAGTTTCAGCTCAGCAATGTCTCTTGTACCGCCAGAAACTGCAGTAGCCTGTGTTTACTCAGAGAACTCCTCAGTAATGTGTGGTTGCTGAGGTGTGTGCTATAAATCCAGCAGGATTGAAACAGCAGGAGATAGGGGCTGCTTTAATATCCAGATTGGCTCAGAAACTTATGCTATGAGGGTTTTCTGCTGTGGAGTTGTCACAGTAATCCTTCCCTTTTGTACTCATTAACGATCCTTGAGAAGGAATATAAGAAGATGAAATCTTCATAACGAGGAGCATATTTTGTCTAAAGCAGCCCCTACAACTCCATAATTAATCTAATGGAAGCTGAGAGAATAAAACCCCCACTTTTTCCAGGCATAGATCTAGCTATCGCTGGATATAGTCTGACTGTTCTGGCCAGCTTTGTCACGCAGAGACACGGTGTATGCTCTGTGACTGCAGAGGGAAATATCATCCCTGGTCAGCACAGGCAGCACAGCTCTCCCACCAAGAACTGAAAGTGCCATCTCAGATACAAACTTCTGCTTAAAATAATTTATTCCATGTCATACAGATTGGATTAAAAATAAAGGATGGGATTGAAGGATTTCCTTTTTGTTTTCCTCATCTTTCTGTTTCTTATTTCAGAAACAGCCACTAAAAAACCCACAGGGGACAGAAAAAGAAAGGATTGTCTAATGTCATAATACCATTTCTTCACGTAATTATGGTTATTTGTCTTAAAACAAAACACCTTATACCTCACTTCTACCTGTTTGTTCATCAAGTGTTGAGCATACTGGAGTTACTGATGTGCAGCTGGTGTTTATCAATGATTTTTTTCCCACTACATACTTGTTTTGCTGACAAGGAAACATGCATGCCTGCTAACCCCATAATGTTAAAACTGAAAAGGAAGTTGGTTCCATAAAGGCACTGAATTGTCTTAATTTTGCTGTTTGAAGCATGCAGAAGTTTCCTACGGCTTCTTTCACTCCTGTCTTCTCATTTTTTGGCTATAATGTACATGAATTCACATATGTTAGAGACAAGGAGTGAGAGAGAGGAAGGGAGTGGGCCCTTGAAGGTAGGGGAGAGAAAGACGGAGAAAAGGAGTCAGAATAAATATGGACATAACTGGGTTTATTTAAAATCCTCCCCCACTCCCCTATTTATTTTTTTTAATTTGATAAAAAAAAAATCAACTTCACTTTAACTTAAAAAAGGATGAAGTAAACCTACATAGATGCATGCTTTGTGTATGTAGTTGGACATATAGATGCTTTAACTCAAGTTGTAATCACTCCTCTGAGTGTGAAGAGCTATTGCTTGTCTTGGTATTTCTTATCGAGGAATTTCATTTGGCATATATACAAGATCATGAGCAAATTTTGATTTCAGTGGGAATTTCATAGACATGAGGTGAGAGTTGCTTTACTGGAACAACGGAGATGGCCTGTGGTCACAGATGCCCTGGAATGTAACTTATACCATTGACAAAATTGAAGTGTGTCCTCGCAAATAGGATTTTTTTTCCAGGTTCTGGAGAGGTTCACTGGGGAAAGAGGGTTGAGCTGCTTGTCTGGGTAATTGCTCTCTTAGTGGAAACTTCTCCTGGAGGTGCTAATTACTGATCAGTGTGGACCCAGACTGTGGCACAAAAGGGCACAGATTTAGAATACCACCGCAAATGCCCTGATTCATCCATCCTGTAAGAACGTAGCACATGCCGTACAGGTTCTGTCTGTCACACCTTCAGCTAATAAAGTTTCTAATAACCAAATATAAATTCTTCTCTGCCTTCCGCATAATGAAGGATCTAAAATATTATGTGGCGTAGAAGTCAACAAAGGAATTACACTAGACATTGAGCATGTGCAGGATATGGCCCAAAGAACATGGCTTCAGTCTCCACTATAGCACTGGAAAGAATAATTATAAATAAAACTGAGAGATGTGAGATATCTGTGCTTGGCTTGCAGGTTTTTCAGACACTGCTTTTTAGGTTTAAAATAAAGAGCTCAAGGGTAAAGATTACCCATCTTTGTGTCTGTATATTAGAGGTACTTGTCTTCACGTTTAACACTTTTTATTTGGTTTTGCTTTCTTCTTTAAAAAAATGGCTTCATCTTCTGCCTGTAAAATTCAAAGAATCTGAGACATATGATGATTAGGAGATTTCAAAGAAATGTTTTCATTTAAACCTAAATATAAATATAAATATTTTCAAGTGAAAAGACACCATGATATTCTGCATTACAGTCATTGCTGAAAAATATTTCTCTTGGTCTGGCCTCACATGACTTCTCATATTTGCCAAGATAGTTGAGTCACACATCTACCAGGGGAGGAGAAAATACCTCAAGGAAATCTGTGGTGTTCATATTAACGCCTTCAGAAACATGACCCTCCTTTATCTACAGACGTAGGCAGCTCTGCTGAATCTCCACCAACTCTGGAGCAGAAGGATAACAGATTCCTGATATTTCTCTCTCAGACTGTAACACTGAGTTAAGTAGATTTTTGTTTGCAGACGTCAGTGGCTTCTAAACAATGCCAGCATTGTGAAGGTCTGCCCTCCACACTGTCGCTGCCTGGAGTGGCTTTCCTTTTGAGGAAACCGCTCCCAATTATCTTTCCCCTTAATGAGCATTCTGTGTTTCTGAGAAGTTGTAACCTAGAGGCTGAGGTTATATTGTTATGACAGCACAACTGTGTATTGATGTCAAGCTTGTAGGTCCCTTATCAGTTGTCTGCCTCAGCATACTCAGTCTAGGACAAACACTGTTGTGGCGACTTCATTTACGAAAGTCCCTGTAGTGCTCAGAAATTCCAGATATTATCAGGGAGTGTCATTAGACAGGGGTATAACATAACCAACTGAAACATTATAGCCCCACGTAACATTGAGATCTGAATTTTCCCATGCTCAGGCCCTGCCAGTGACAGGGGATCCTTTGCTAGTGTGCCATGCCCTACAGCTTGCTCTTCACTGGTGCTGGTGGTTGGTGTGATCTTTCTTTCAGCACGCTGAGAAGGCTTTTTCCACTTGGTAGAACTTGCCCAGTGTTCTCAGGATGTCCTTAACTAAACCAACCCTCTCCTTGCAGGTTTAGTTTTCAACTTCAAACTGTGGTTGGCTACTGTGGCAAAGATGAGTGCTTTGGAGTTGGGACTAGATGTTCTTTAAGGTCCCTTCCAACACAAATCATTACAGGATTCAGTGGCCAACATCCATTCACTGAGACCTCCTTGGTAACAATTCTGTATGTAGCACACAGATACAACTCTATTAATATACTCCAAAAGTATATTTCTGCATTTCTCCAGAAATTTTTTTCATTACCAGTGAGAAAACCAGGTTAAAGCTTCCAAGTATTTTATGAAATAAATTCATGATTTTTTTTAGTCACTTTTTAAAGATTTTTATTTAAAGGGTTTTATAGTACTGCATAAAAATACTTTTCAAAATGAAAAATTACTTTGAAAGAGAATGTCAGAATCTCAGCATTTGAAAAAGTGCAGAAATGAATTATGACATCTTGAAAAAAAGTATTTATATTTTTTATCCTAAGTATAAGACTATTGTAGCTAATAGTTTCAGATAGAAAACCCCTTGTCTTTGAATGTCAAAGAGGCGTTCTCTGTTCCTGACAGAGAACAAAAAGATATTTTTCCTCACTGGCTTTAGATGCATGAATTTACATACATCATACGCCACTCTATGCTGGGTTTATAAGGCTGATAAAAATGATGTATGAGGGTCATATTACATTTTGAAAAGACCGTGTGTGGAAAAAAAAGCACGCAGAAGGAGAAAGAGACAAAAAGGAAGTCATTATCTGTGAAAACAGGCCCAGATTTGGCAAACAAAGCTTAGCTCAGAAAAAACATGTACTTCTGCCTATACAGAAGCACGTGGCTTAATGGGGCTCATGTGGGCATTAGGCTGGATTGGCAAGGAACGCTGCCAGCAGATTGAAACTGGAGCAAAACAGGAGGCAGATATAAATCAACTTCAAAAATGGAGTTGAAAGAAATACTAAAGAAAGAAGTGTTTGTTATATACAGAATTAAAAACCAGCACTGGGAAGTATTCCCTTTTATCGTTGGTACATGTCGTGTGACACTTAGAGGGCATGTGTTTCAGAGGGCTTGAAAGACCCCAGAATCTCGTGTAACAATCAAATATTTCATCCCAAGTGAGTAACGAAAAAAAGTAGTAAATTAGCTCCACAGTTTAATACCAGATATTCATGTAGTTTAATACCAGGCATTCATTCTGCTGTTACGCACATTTTCTTAATGGTCGCTGCTGAGCTGGGATGTGCCAGCCCAATTACCCCAAAGCAGACCCAGCGGGGATGTCGATCACTTCCCACCCTCCTTGAGACCTTGAGCAATCCCAGGGACCTGGCTAAGGGGCAGCCTGAAGTCCTTCTAGATATCCCCCTCTGCACCTGTCAGTGGTGCCCTCGGCATGCCTGTTTTCATCTGTGCCTGTGTGGCTGGGAGAGGGACCACGTGCATTTTCTGATGCTATAAGGCAGTGATACTGTCCAGTGCTCCCTGGGCTGTGAACAATAGTGCTTTATGCATGCAGGCGCTGGTGACACACGTCGCTGGGAGAGGGAGCCAGTGAGGAGAGCAGCTGCTGCTTCCGCTGTGCAACCGCATTCCCCACTCGCTGCTGTGCAGCCAAGTCTCCCCGTTCCCTGCAAGCCCCACATCCACACCCAGAGCCAGGTGGGTTTTGCTCATGTCCTTTAACAATGGCATTAAGCTGGAAAGAGGGCTGCATGCTTGCTCCTGTATGTTGGCATTCATTGCCACCCATTTTCTTCCCACCACTTTGTGTTATTCAGATAGCAGCAGAGCGAGGTGCTTTGCGAGCATGTAAAAGCACAAGTGCCCCTGCAGTGTTTTAGTACTGTGTCCTATTGCCTTTGCTTTCCTGGTTATAACAGGCGAGTGACAGCTGCATTTAAATGTAAATCATTAGGGCTTTTCTTTAGCTAGTTGAAGCTGGCATATTTTTCTCCTCTAGGCTTTTTAGCATAAAGAAATTGTGGCATTACCTGAGAACTAGCTACTGCCTGCAATCTGGCCTGCTAGGAGAAAGAAAACATGCTAAGAAGACACATACCAGCAAAACCCGCCAGAAGGTCTCATTTGCCTCCCAGACATGCAACTCCAGTGCAAACTTGGTGCTAAACATGAAGATCCATCTTCTCTCGCTGTTTTATTTCATTTGTGTGTTTTGGCCCCTCTGTAAACTATCGAAACTGTAATCAAAGGTGCTGCAAAATCTGCTTGCACTTCCCCTCTACAGCAGGGGCTTGCTAGAAGGAGCACAACTGCTTGGCCACACGGCTGCACTGCTGCCTGGCAGGTGGAGACTTGTGGCCCCATCTCCATCTCACGGGCTCTGCACAGCTCAGCCTCCAGACCCAGGAGTTTTCTATTCTCATTTGAGAAGTGTAACAGCTGCCACAAGAGCTGTGAAAAGTGGTTTGCATGGAAAGACACTGATAACTCTCTTTTTGGGGATATTGCCTGCCTTTGTAGGCATCTCCGGAGCTTACTCCTCTGGCCATGTTTCCTGCATCATAGGCTGTTTTGGCTGGACTTGCTGCCACCAGGCATGGCTGAACCTGCCTCTGTAGTTTGAAACAAGGGATGACAGCGCAAGGTATAGGAGACACAGCAAGTTCAGGCAAAAAATATATACACAGGGAAGTGTGAAATCTGTCTTAGTCTGAAAAAAACCTCAAACAGTAGCCCTCATAAACATGCATTATTCCTTCCTTTGCAGTAAACCTTTACTCATTTGCCACTCTACTGCCACCATTTCACTCCTTCTTGCATGGAATCCTTCTTTCTGTTCTCTTTTCTATACACATGTGGTATATCAGCAGCTCCCAGCCGCAACGCTCTGATGTCAGTGCCGTCTGCTGGGGGTAGGTCTTGGGGTGGAAGGAATTGAGCACCACTGATTCAATTAGCCTCCTGTGACTCACAGCTCAAAGAAGTGCCAGGAATTGATGGGCTTGGGAAAGTACTTACTTTTTTCTCATCAGGAAAGAGCAAATCCCAGGAAGCCCAGCTGAGCATATGAACATCAAAGAGACCAAGAAAGCTGGGCTGGCCAGATCCCAGTTCTGTGGAGATGAGCCCAAGCAGTCTAGCAGGACTCAGTGGAACCAAGAAAACGTCATGATATTTTCAACATCTGCATAATCCAGTAAGGCAATAAATTATTTGTCACCTTGTTGCAGAGAGCTGATTTTAAAGTTGAGGTCTGGGAAGTTGCTGGCAAGCTTACAGCTTTCCAGTTTACTTATCTTTTATTTTTCTTTAAGTAGGTGGCTCTAAATATTGAAGGAACGTGTAAAAAAAAAAGTATCTGAATAAAGATAGTTCTTATTTTAATACAACTGCTTTGTTTTGCAAATTATAGACAAGACATTGATTATTTGTCTGTTGTTGATGTAACATTTTGTTGAATCACTGCTGGATTATATTATTTCCAGGCTAAGGATATTCTTTTGTTTGCCTATCAACAAACATATCTCTTGCTGTAACAGAAGCTATGGATCTTGTATTCATGCTGCAGAAGACAAGATAATGAAGAAGCCATTAACGGAAACTGTCATTTTTATAGCTCCGGCTATTCTGTCATAATTCAAGTTAGCAACTTCTGTAGTTCTCCCCAAAAAGGAAAATCAACTGTCCTAGGCTTGTGAAAGAAAGATTTGCTTCTAGACTTGTATGCAAAAGAAAAGAAAAAAGAAAATGTAAACCTGATGTATAAAGATGAGCAGCAGAGAACAATAAATACTGATAAGGTATATTATAGAGCCAGAAGTTTTGATGTGCTGGTGATGAATTTCTTTCTTCCTAGGCATTTTTACTGAGGTCAGGGGCAGGACAGACAACACTAAGTCAGCACAAAAATGTGAGCTTCCAAGTGGTCTACCTCACCCTTTGACTTCAACACATGCATTAGTTTAGAAGGGGACAGATATACAGAAGTCAGAATCTATGGCTATTTGCATCAGCTAAAAGATTGGTTCACCAGCATTAAACACCATCATAATTTTACTTTCATTTCTTTAACTCGAATGATGGATAGATAAATAAAGATCTGTATGAGCAGAATGCTTTACGTAACCACTCCTCCCAGAAAGAACCCAAACAGTAAAGACAAGACCAGCAGTTATTTCACCAGAAACTGTAATTTCAGAGCATTTGTTTTCTCCGAGTATTCTGATAGTTTGTTTTGAGACTATTAAGAGGAAAATTTGAGGTTAGCGGTGAATGAATCTGAGGAAAAACATTAATATAATAAACTCAACAGCCTGGAACAGTAAAGGTCTCTTACTGAGAAAGAGGACAGAGGCTGTGAAGGAAGTACTCAATTTCCTTTTGCTTTGAATTTATTTTTTCAGTTAAGAAGGAGAATATATTCCTCTTTCTATGTTCTCACCAAGATTCAAGACTGCGGAAAGAAGACCTATTAATCTTGAGATAATTTCTGTCTTCAAATAACTACGGTATGGAATTTCAGAGCATAAAAAATAGTGACCATCACCCAGAAGGCAATGGCTGTGTTCAGTTTGATACTGTTCAACAATTCTAATGTTAAATGACACCCAGGATGAGCCAGGCAGATGTTTTCTTCTCATCTTCCCCTCCCCATCAGGCTTGGATCTAGAAACATCCACCCAAATTCCTGCTTTTATAACAGGCTATTACCCAAAAAAAACACGGGCCTTGCCATGCCTCGCTCATGAATATTTTCACTGACACCAGTGCAAACGTAGGCCAGATATCTGTAAAGTCCAAAGACAGCTTTAAAGTCAATTTTACAAAGTGTAGCAGTACATCTGCAGTTGCATTTCTAATCATTGTGAAGATCAGCAGGTTTATGAATGGAAAACATGTTGGTCTTGACTTCATTCAGAAGCTCGAATTGACCTTCTCTGTCTCTGTTCTGGTGCTTGTGCAGTTTCTATGTGTTGGCAGATATGCTGCATGCTCAGTTGCACATTCAAGTTCAAGTCCTTGGATGACTGCAAATGCAGCGGCTTGTCTTTGGCATATTTTGGTACATCAAATGCACCATAAATAAATGATACATGTGCATCTTCATGGATGAAAAAACACTGCAGCAGTAATTGTGCTGAAGGGGGAGAAGAGATCAGCGCAGGGTTCTATTTTTGCACAGCATGTGCTGCAGGGTCCTCCATCATCTACCACACCCACACTGCATAGGCTTTGATGGGCTTCAGCAAACAAGCAGGTCATTCTCCATGCAGCAGACATTGGAATGGGCGTCTCACATGAGCCTGGTGCCATGTTCTAACTACTAGCACACTAGCAATTAACTCTTTTATTTATTATGTGAAGCAAACAAAAACCACGAGAGTAAACTGAAAGAGTAGGGCAAGGAGGAGATGTGAGTGGAAACACATAGGCTTCAAAAGGCTCTTAAATGTTGCTAGATTTATTAACTTATTCCCTAAGTTTTCCTGCCAAAATAATACTTGGCAGAAGAGGATTGTTCTTTAAAAGGTTACCAAATTAGCACAATATGGCAATATCAGTTTTAAAAGACTTTTGAAGAGAAACCCACTACTTTTTCAGTTGTGTTGCCATGGATTTCTTGTTTATTTTCTGCCGCCAGCCTGGATTTAATCTGTTTGCTTTGGGTCATGCAGCTTATGACATAATAATTAATACTGTTTGCTAGCAAAACATATTATCAGGAGGAAGCGTGATCAAAAGGTTGGTACAAAGTTAGGAGCCTGGATAATGGCATCTCCTTCCTTGCAGAGATAATAATAAAGCCTGATCACATCACCTCTTTTTACCACTGTTCCCTCATCTGATTTCTCTTCTTAGCTTCTCACAGAAGATATCTTGGAGATAGTGAACAATGCCTGCAAAGGGTTCCAGCTTCAGATGGAGTTTGAGTGTTGCTGCTGTCATTTCTCTTTCAGCAATCCCACCAGCATCCTTGTCTCAATTTCAAAGGTAGACAGCAAAATCACAGCTCAGATGTCTTGCAAAGGCAGGAACAAGAGTCCTAAAGTACAAGGAATAATAAATTAAATTTTATGACTGCTTGGCTCAGCAGCTGCTGGTTAATTCAAGGCTGTGCAGACTATTTAGCAAATTCAGGTATGGGGGAAATAAATCAAATGGAACAAGATGATTAAAGTTGAAGTAGCTCACCAATATGGAAGAGAAGAGGAAATAATAAGATCTGTGCTGAAGGTATGTGCAACTGAAGATAAAAAGAAATAAAAAGAAGGCTCTCCTGATGATCCTTAAAAGATTGTTTTTAAAATTTCAATTGAACAAGTTTAAAAAAAACCCCCAAGCAACTAAGCAACAACAACAAAAAACAAAATGAGAAAAGCCATTGTAGCCTTAAAAAAAAAGAATTAAAAAGAAAAGCCCATAGAATTGCTGGAATTCAAGTTAAAGGGTAGCAATAGGAGGCTTAAATCCTCTAGAAACCACTAAATTTTTTCAGTATGATTTAGGAAGGAGAAAATTTCTTTCACAACTGGAACAAAGATTAATTTCCTGGAGGAAGGAGACCTTATAACACGCAAGGAGAATTAGAGTGACTTCGAGGAAGAGAAGTCATGTATTTTGCTTGTGATAACAAAGTTGAGCAGAATACTGAGAAGCAGCCAATACTTTTCTTAGGTTTCAAACAGCTTTGGAATATTATGATGTCTCAGGAATTATTTTGAAGCAACATATTATTTGCCCTGTTATTTGATTTTTCAAAGTATTATTAAAATTGCAAACTTTTTTGTAAGTCATCAGATATGTACATGGGGAAAAGAGTGTGAGAGAGGGAAAGAAAGGACAGATTTCACTTGTGCCAGGTACTGCCAGCAAAAATACAGGATCCTTTAGATTGCCATTATCCTTGTTCTTCTAATTTCCAAAATCATTTTGATATGGACATAAAATGGCGACTGACAGTGGGACCTCTCCCCATCTCTGGCCCCCACTCAGTGGTGCTTGCCTTCTTCCTCTGACCTTTGAAGGGTCGGCTGTAGAGGTCCAGGGGCATGGTAAAGGACTGATCTCTTTCACCCACCCCCTATCAGGTGTCTGTTTTCCTCAGCATTTGCAGCCATCCAGGATTCCCCATCAATTTTGCAGCAGCAGCAGAGCACAGCTTGGATCCCTCCTCCTTTGCTACAGTGAATATACATGGGTTGCATGAGCAAGTTTTATATTATTTCTCTCGTAGATAACATCTGGGGCTATGGTAGAATCTTTTAATTGTCAGAGTCACATGCTGGCAAGGTGATTTAGTTGGCTTCCTCTTACCTCATCCAAGGTCACTGCAGCTCTCTCAAAACACCTCCTCTGCCTGCTTAATCATGCCATTTTCTCACCTCTTTTCGGAAAGGAGTTGCTTTTTATGTCACTTAGGCTTTGCAGGGAAACATTACTTCAGTAACAAATGAGTCCAAGGATAAAAAGCGCAGAGAGTTTTTTTTCCTACTGTCTACTGTAGCAGATATGCAAATCTCAACTCAGAAGAACATTTAGCATTTTTCATTGCAACAATGGATTTTGTAGAGGAGATCATCAGACATGAAAATTTGACAAATCAGAGCCTGGTAATAGTAACTTTCTGTTATGGATTTCCCTAATGGAAAGCTGTAGCAAAGGGCTTTCCTAACCTGTGCATACCTGCATCTGTATGTATCTCTTGATTTTCACAACCCCAGTTGTGAAGTGCTGCCAGCAGGGTGCTGTGTTCTTAGATTGAAGTTAAGGTTGTGGCAAGAAGTTTGATGTGAAAAGAAGATGTAAGTCAGAAACAAACCTGCATGATATTCACCAATATATGCATCACTCAACTGAATTAAGACAAATCTTTAATTTGAAAAGCATTTCTTTTTAAAACTGATGCTTTAGCAGATAGAAACTCAGAGACATTGCGTGTGCTGTCCAGAATTCAGGTTAAGTGATGAGCACTAGAGAATTTTCATTGACAGCCTTCCTGAAAAGTTCTATGTTGTTTGAATATTGTGACAGTTATTCCAAGTCTTTTCAGTGACCTAAGGCCAGTATGTAAAGAAAGACAGTCGATGTAGCCTGAAGTTTGTGTAGCATCTTCTTCAGAAAGTATTTCTGCAAACAAAGGGAGTAAAATAAACATACAACTTCCAGGCAATTGAGAGCCCAAAAATAGCTTGCTTAAGGGAAGCACCTTCTGTTACAGACAGAAGAGTTAATTCACAGAAGCTATGGAAAGAACTCTTTTCCCAAAAGAAAAGATCTAATGACCCTTATAAAGAGAGCCATATTGTGATGCTGTAACCTGATTAGAGGGAAAGAGGGTCTTTGTGTCTTTTAGTCTTTGCACTAACAGGAAAACAAGGTGTTCTGCAATAAATAGGAAACCTTTTTTAAAAGCTTTATGGTCTTCTGTGCTATTTTACAAAATACAGTATATGTTACGCACCTCAAAAAACCCACAATTAAAGTGAAATGATTCTTCTCTTTTCAATCATCAGCCTGGCTGGAGGAGCAGAGTTAGAAATGAGAAAGCCAAGAAGCTGCCTCCTTTGAAACAAGCGAATGCTACACTCTTACTTTAAAGCAATTGCAGCATGTTTGCGGCACAAGGAGATGGGACCGTATCTTGCAGCAGGGTGAGTGCCTTTGGGTAACAGTGAAGATGGCCCTTGCATGGGCATGCAGGGTTGCGGATAACTGAAAGAAAACATGCAACTGAGCAGAATAAAGGAGGAAATAAATGAGGTGAGCTAGGCTTGCCCATTCTGATAAACACAAAAATAATGGCAAGGGGCATCCAGGGGATGGGGTTTCACATTTGCCATATTTTAAGGGAGGTACATGTTCACTCAGAGACTGGTAGGTAAACTTGTCACAAGGCATTTTGAGAAGGTTAGCATGATGAAAAAATAACATGTACTTCTATTGAAAGAAAGATCAGATCTTTTTTAAAACAGACATCATTTTACCCAAGAAAGTGACAGCTACAGCAGGGAAACTGTTGCGTTTCAGACTGTAAACCTAGGGAAAAAATTGTACTTTGGCAGAGCAGTTCAAGCAAGTATCTGTGTGATGCAGAATTTTTAACTCACTCCCCTAATGCAGTTTATACCAACCACTTTTAAAGAAAATTTGAGTTGATGGACCATTGTGCTTAGTCCCTATGGCTCAGTTTGGGTTATACCATGCAAGCTTTTTTACACAATTACAGACAGTAGTAATGCTGTACCTGGTAGCTGCCCGTTGTTTAAATGAAGGGGGTTGAGATCTAGTAAAGATGTGGTTTGAGTTCATAAAGAGGTGATATGTTTGCCTGAAAGAAAAAAAAATCCCTATATCCTGTCTTTTTGTGTTGCTCTTAGGATGGGAAGGGCAAATAGGAGGCTATAAGTAAAGAGCTGAGAAGCCAGGAAAATGCTGGGCTAAGCCGTGGTTTGCAGGGACTTGCACAGCAGCAGCTTGTTTCCTTGTTGATGGCTTTCCAACGCAAGCATTTGGGGGCCACCTTTGGGCTAAGTAGGTGGCTTGTTCATCACAAAGCCCCTTTTCTAGTAAAATTTTTTCTCTTTAGCAGAAAAGTAGTCATTCAGAGAGGCTTGCCTTGTGGGGAAGTGAATATCTGTGTATTGCTATCACAGTATGTCCCTGTCTGTATGTGCAGAGATGGATTTATTTTTTACCACCTAGACATCAAAGCTGGTGATCCAACTACTTCTAGCTGGTGAGACGGAAGTGAAAAGAATAATATTTGGGAGAGGGATAGGTTTTGTTATCTGCTGAATTCTTGAATGGGTGCAATACTTACATGATGCCTGAAGGTGAGAAAAGGGGTTCACTGGAAGGAAATATCTCTCAGGAATATTTGTCTGTGATCAACCTACCTAACAGACCCACTTCCTCTGTTTTTAGAGAACAGTCTGAAAAAATGGATTTAGTGTACTCTTTTCTCATGAAAATCAAAGAGCAGTGAAAGAACCCTCCTCTGGAATTCAACAGATCAGTGGTCTGGATCAATATGTGATCAAGAGATTGCCTGCAATTCACCTTCTGAAAGTGACAACTGCTTCACTTTTTCTAGGGTAGCATCAATAAGGCATGGTGTATCAGGCCCCAAAGACTCATAAGTCACCACTAATAAACTTTGGATCTAGTAGGGCTAAACCAGATAGCTAGTTTCAAGCATTTCTTTTGCTTTGCTGTCATTGATACCACTGAGGTATAGACATATGCTAAGGCCCTAGATATGATTATAAACACAAATATTAAAGTAACATGTTATTTAGTTGCACTGAATAAGATTTGCTAAATATCCAGACATGCTCATAGAGATGACAAAAAAAAAAAGGAAGCCCTCAAACTTATGTCATCCTCATTCAGTCCTTCCAAAGCATATTAAGGTGAAGGAGATAGTAAGCAGTTGGGAAATTTGTGGTGGTATCAGAAGATAGCTTGAACAAAACAAGGGCATTCAACAATACTTCTAGTAATGCGAGTGTTGATTGTTTTGTGAGTGTTTTCCACAGATAATGAACTGAGAAATTTTGACACAAAATTAATTACAAAAAATAGGACTGCATTCCAATGGCTAATTACTACCCATGTAAGCTGACTAATAGCAAAGCCTCCCAGTTTCACTGTTAGTAAGCTGCATCCAAAAGACTGAATTAAGATGCCAATCTAGAAAATAAAACACATACAAATATCTCCATATTTTAAGAAGCCCTCTCAGCACGCAGGTTTAACTGGGTGATTTCGCTCTGATGCCTAATCTGCCCACACATCCCCACGTTTACAAGCAGCTCATTAATCAAATCTCCCACTTTTTTTCCTTCTCATTTGATATCACAGCAGGGCATTTCTCTCAGCAAAATAATCTGAGTAAACAAAGATATACCCAGGGTTGGAAATCTCTGCCCTTGGAACAAGCTCCGGGCAAGCATGTCAGGTGAAAAGCAAACCCAAAAGGGGGAGCTGGGAGTGAATTAACATTTCTCCTCTTCATGTCAAAGTGCCCTTACTTGGGAATGAGGAGGGAGTTACAAAATGCCCATTAAAAGTCCCACGTATTTATTCCAGAGCTAAGGTAAGGAGCCATTACCTTCCTGGGAAACATCATTAGGGGTATGAATGTAAAACCAATAAAGCAATTACTCTCAAGGAAAGATAATGTTTGACATTTTAGGCTCTGAATCTTCTCAGCAGTCAAAAGGGTAAGACGATGTCCTGGGTTCAGCCGTAGCAGTCATTTTTTTCCTTTTTAGTAGCTGGTGCAGTGCTGTGGTTTTGACTTTCAGCCTGAGAATAAGGCTGATAACACCAATGTTTTTAGTTGTTGCTCAGTAATGTTTACTCTGACCAAGGAGGAGGGGAAGCCGGGAGGAAGCAGAGACAGGACAACTGCCCCAAACTAGCCAAAGAGGTATTCCATACCACGGCACGTCATGCCCAGTAGATAAACTGGGGGCAGTTACCCAGAAGGGCTAGATCACTACTCGGTCGGGCTGGGTGTCGGTCGGCGGGTGGTGAGCAGTTGTATTCTCTTCCCTTGTTATTTCTCTTATCATTATTATTATTATTATTATTATTATTGGTGGTAGCAGTAGTGGTTTGTGTTATACCCTCGTTACTGGGCTGTTCTTATCTCAGCCCCTGGGAGTTACATTCTTTTGATCCTCCTCCCCATCCCTCCAGGAGTGGGGGGAAGAAGGTGGGGGGGAAGCGAGCGAATGGCTGCATTGTTCTGGGTTGCCGGCTGGGCTTAAACCATGACAGATGACCAGCTGCCCTTGCTGTTGTGTTAACTGAAGGTACAATCCCTGAGAATATTATAGACACATGAACCACAGCAAAAAGCACAAATTACTGCAAATTACTCCTTTTCTCTGTTTCTTAGGCTTGTCAGACATGAACAACTAACATTGTGCACAGTGAGACTGAGGAGAAAGGATGAAGCACAAAACCTAAAACCACCCATATCAATTCACTACGCTTCAGTCATACCAATGCCTCAGCCACACATGTTCTCCAAGAAGTAAAAATCCCTCCACAGCTAGTTCATTGAAGGTCATTGCCATATCCTTAACCAGCAAAAACTTCCCACTAGTGGGTGGATCAGCTATTCAATACCTCTGGAAACTGTCAGAAGACAGCTGGCAAAAAGGGCAGCTCCTGTCAGGCATCTCTGACATGCTACAGCAGCAGCAATCCTAATCTAACTCTGATGACTGCATTTTGGACTAAGTTGTGAGAAACAGCCACTCTCCTGCTGCTCAGGCAATGTACGCATTTTTACTGGCCCTTAAAGCTTCAAAAATGAGCATTGCAATTCTTCTTGGTGACAAAACCCAACAATTTACCCTCCAGTTTTGGGATTCCCTATGCCTATTGTAGCTTTTAGACTAAGGGATATTTTTGCTCTGAGCAGCATTAACTGCTTTAAATCCTACTTTCACTCTGCTTTGCAAAAACTTTGGTTTTGTTTAGTAGATGGGAAAGGCTGGGGGAAGGAGGAAAAGAAAAAGACCACACTAATAATTTCTGGGTAATTACACTGGCATGGTTGAGAGCTGGAGAAAGCTGATGAGGGCTAATTCTAACTCTAAACCATCACCAAAGCCTATTTTCCACAGTGGCAGGAAGTCAATGATGTAAGTGGAATTTCCTACAGCCTAAAAAACAGGATAATGGAGCTTGACATATGAATATCTGGAATTGCCTTAAGAGCAATCAAGAATTTTCTTGGGTTTAGCCATGGTTTATAAGTAAGATTCTTCTTTTTTGATTTTTTTTTCCCCAATAGTATAAATATAACTATTATATTATCTTAGAGGCAGTAAAAACTTTAATATGACATTTTGGTCTATATGAACTGTTAATGTTGCTATTTGATCTGATTGGAACTCAAAATAATGTGTTCGTTGTGTAAAGCCTTTTTTTGTGAACTAAAATATTGAAGTGGCAAGGCAAAAAGGTGTCGTAACATTTTTAGTTATTAAGCATAACACATTCTATATCTATTTTAGTGTCTAACAGCTGCCTGTCTATCTGCTATCATAATCTGACAGACCGATTTTTTTAATCCTGTATTTCCTTCTTGCATTGTAAGAGAAATAAGGACAGGAAAGAGATGGGTGAGTACACGGGGAAAAGGTACAACTTTTGCTCCCCTCCAGAAAGGACACTAGAAAGTGGACCTCTGTGAGCATACCACAGCACATCCTACCTGCAGGTTCTAAGGAAATCAGGTGAGAATTTGGCCTCTGCTCCTGGAGCAGTGTACTAAAATGGTATTTGTACCTTGGATTTCTGGCAAAGCCACAGCTGATGGCACATACACTTCTGAAAATACCCTCACAGTTTCGCATGGTGGCTGAGGGCATTAAATCCTATGATATTTAAATGTGTATCACAGTTGAGATGTTTCATGTACATGTTTTAATACAATCAGGCATTTTTACTTGGAAATGCCTATGACATACGGAGGCAACTTCATTTTTGGAAGAAGAAGCAAACGTTTCAGAACAGAAATGAGTTAAAACCAGGAGGAAGGTGGGCTTTTTTTGGAATACCATGATTTAAAAACTCTTCTTCAGCCACTTTAAATAAAAAAATATGTTGCAAGCTTAAATGCCATGGCTCCATTTTACAATATAAATATATTTATATTTAACAGTTGTGATTGCTGCCTGCTGATTGATTAATTTTTGCTCAAGCACAGCTTTTTCTTTTTTCTGTTTCCATTTTTTTAAGCCTTGCAGCTGCCTCTTCAAGTACTCCTCATTCTAACCTCCCCTTATCTCTGCTTGTAGCCCATAACCCAGTGAAACCCTGATGCTGAGTGAACTCTGCAATGCGAAGCAAAAAATTCCCCCATTCCACAATGGTTTTATACCTTAAGGTTCTCTTCACTAGAGTTTTATGGACTTGTAGCCCAGAGGAACTGATGATTTCCAAGCGCTGGAGGAGAATTGGTCATTTGTAATTGGAGGGAGAGAAAGCAATTTAAAAAACATCCCCTGACCTTCAAGCGTCAAGAAGAAAGATGAGATTTGAGCTAGGTGCTGGCTATGTTGTAAACATCTGGGATATGGTACAGCTGATCTTCATCACAGAGAGGTGCTGATGTAGAAGAGGGAACATACCGGACAACATGTAGTCCAACAGGAGATACTCTATCAAAATCAGCTTGCATTTAGGGGGGAGAGAGAATACTGAAAACATGACCCTGTTAGATTTTATGTAGCAGCGGGAAACAAGTGTGAAGTCAGTGTTTACCTGACTTTGTTATTTAGTGTTTTCCAGTAGTACAGCCCTTCTTTCAGATGGGGAAAAAAATATTGGCTTGTAACTACCTTTATTTCTCTCGCTGTCAATATCCCTCTGCCACAGCCAATTAAGACTTCTTGCTGTTTCCCACATCTGTATCTTATAGAAGCCACCAACAGCATGAAGTTATCAGACTCCTTATGCAAGTGACTGTGTTTTTCCCAACTATTTATTATCTGTCTCTTGATGCACACAATGTGCTAGGATGCATTCCCAAACAGAGCCATCAGATGCATCTTGAAACAGTTGAGCAAAAAGACTACTTAAATTTTTCAAGTCGAAATAGCTACTTGCACAAGGAAGTACCAAGCTGCATTCAGGAGTATAGTTTGTGGATATGAATAACTTGAGAAAATGAATCAAGAATTCAGGTTTGGGATTTCAGCTTGCTATATAAAATGTAGAGTTAGAAAAAGCACTTGCTTACGTACTACTTGCATTCTGCAAATCAGTCTTACGGACATTCCTCCCTGTTTCATTAAAGGTCACCAAGAAGTAGTGGCCATAGCCCACATTTAGTATGTATGACATATCATAAAAAGATAACAGTGCACTAACACACTTCAAAGACCTAATAAAACTGTGAAAAAAATTATTGCAGAAATACAATGGTCTCCAAGCTACCTTTTAAAGAACAAAACTTCCACAGAGGGTATCACAGCATGACAGAAAATAAAGATGTGAGCAACAGATCACCATTTTGCATCTCCTCCTAAGCATAACGCTTCTAAAAATGTCATTCTCTTTAACATCTCACTGGAGTATTGGCTTAAGAATAATACAGAAATGGAAGTGCTACCTCCTAAATCACCAGTGTCACTTATTATAACACTTAGGTTTGCTTTGGAAGTTTTCCAAAGGCAGACCAGCTCTGAAAGCTACATTACTTTAAGATGTGGCGAGATCACAGCCTGAGACACAATGCCTGCAACACACATTACCATCTGCAGGCATTCCCACTCATTCGGTTACATACACTGTGTAGCATGTGAGGGTGTACAGGGCCATTTTCTATATGTCTTTCCTGTTAGCTTAGTCAGATTTAAAACAAAAGCTAATCTTCGACTACAGACTCCTTTCACAATTTGAATACCATGAGGTAACTTCCGACAGTAACTTGTTTCCTATGATGTTTTTTTCATAGAGCTAATGTAGGAAATTGCACTAGGTAATTTTAAAGCAAGGAAGGCTATGAGGAATTAAACTTTGCAAATTCTGGTCAAACCTAGATCTTAACAAGGTTAATACGCAGAGCTTAACCAGCCTTTAGGGGACTTTTAAATTAAAGTAAGTAAAGAAACTAAAGCTGCAAGTGTAAGACAGGAAACAGAAAAGGGCAGTGTAAATGGAGAAGTTTTTGCTCAGAACAAAACAGAACAGGCTGGGATAATTTTTTTCAATGGGATAAACTACAGATGTGCAAGCAATGTCATCATAAAGAAAAACAAAGCTCTGGAAGTTTATTGCACTGAAAACAAACCAGAAAACCCAGTTTCATAATCTCCAGTATCTTTCCTCTCCAGAGAACAAATCCACATCTGGCATAAAAATATAATTTTGTTATCGCAACTGAGCTACACAGATCTACTGAAATTTTGCATCAGTCTTTTTGTCCTCAGAAATGTTTTGGGGATGCATGCTACTCAATATCTTATATGGTCTTCACTGGCACCCATACTTGGATCACGAGGGTCTGTATAAGAGCAGAGCAACACAGCATACAACACAACCATTTTCTGCATCTTCCAGCGTTTGGCCTTTTCAAGGGACTTTCATAGTACAATTTTGGGTTTGGCAGGAAAATGGCTCTGGGCAGGTGTAAAGGAAGCTTGGACTGGGTCAGGAGAAATATGGCCAAGAAAGGAAATGAGTTCAGTCTGGGAAAGAAATTAGGACAAGGACATAGGGATCAGTAGGCTCAGAAGTAGGGCTGAAGCAGAAAACAAATGGAAGAGGAAACCCAGAAAGGATGCAGCAGGGAGTTGGGGGTGGGGGTGGGAGATAGAAGGGAGAGGGTAGCAAAGAGGAAACACACATGTACAGGGAGTAATTAGGTGACTGTGGTAATGAAAAGGAAATAGAAAACCCAAAACAACATGGGAAATATGAAAACTTCTTTTTTCTGCTCAGCCACCAGCTGAAAGCTCTTCTCGCAAAGACAAAGAATAAACTGCATCTAAGCCAGGCTATCTGAAACTTCCAGTGCACATAAAAGAGTCTTCATTTGCTGCCTCTGGTCTGAGACATTTCATCTTCAATAACACAGATGTGAGAATCATGTGGGATTTAGGCTTATAATCTATTGTTAATAAGCACCTCTAAACCACTACATAGATGCTATTCTCCTGTGTGAAGAGCTGAACCATTACTCTCTAAGCACCTCAGGAAAGGGTGTTTTTTAATTAAAAAATAAACTCCTTTACTGAAGTATGCTTTTTGCTTCCAAGTAGTACATTTCACACTAGAATGTCTTCCTTCCAGAATCATCACAGTATACTAGAACTGATCACTTTACAAGCTTTTGTTCACAAAAAGAGGAGATGGTTAAGAAAAACATCAGTTTAAAAGAGACCAGAGTTTAAATTCAATTCAGAGTTTTATAAAGCCACTCTCTCTTGTTTCTCAGTAACATGAAGATTGTCTCTAGTTTCCACATGCAGCTCAAAATGAAGTTCAAAATAAAGTTAATACAATCATTCTACTGATTCTGATCAATCATATGTCTCTGATGGGAGATGGAGGTGCAGGAAAACCTACAACAGACATTTACATAACGCCTGCAAGGCAGTCTCTAGTTTAGAGGGAGCTCCTGAAGAAAAATACTCATGCCTTTTTGAAACTTTTTTTAATCCTTTCTATTGTTGAACTGTTAATTTGCATAGTGAAGAAGTGGGTTGAAAACTTAGACTGATGTTGAAATGGAGAAAGTCCTATTTGAAGCTGTGCCTTTTATCAAGGACTCATTTCCAATTCTTACATGCCCTGTTGCTTTGTGTCTCTTTGTCTGTAAGCAGCTGAAATAAGAGAAGAGAAAGAGTCTGAATGGAAATGGAGTAATACTGTTTATTGCACTGTTAGAACACTGAAAAATGATAGTATAGTACCATTGATGCTGTCATGTCAAAAAAAATTTACCCTGTCAGAAAGCTTGTGATGCAGAGATCATTCCTTCCTTACATATAAATGCTCTGCCTCAAAATGGGAAGAGTTAGTATTTTCTTTTTTTTCTTTTTCTTTAGAAGATCGACAGATTAATAAGGTAAAAATTCCACTGCTCGGAACTATGACACTGTTTCTATTTGAGTCAATAATAAATAAAATTACCAGAAAGCTGACCTACAACAGGGAAAATTTCAGCTCAGCATTTAGGTCTGATATTCTTAGAAGAAAACAAAACCATAAGCGTAGAGGCACTTGGCAGATGTAAGAAGGGGCAGTCCAGACATCCATCATCTTTTGTTGCTCCACCTAAAACTGCCTTTCAAGACACAGTTTCCGATTACATCAGTTCATAGCCTCATTTGGCGAAAGGATACATAGCTGCTCTGCAGGCTGGGGGTCTACATCAGGTTTTACATACAACAGATGGGTGCTCATTTAATGTTGGTGATATCGGTATGAAAGTATTTGTGGGGTGTTCTACAGCAAGAGCTACAGCTGATTTCTAATACAGGTTGTTTTACTATCATTAAGTGCTTCAAAAGGTGCTGCTTCATCCAGATATTTTCTCTGAACAAGGTTGCCATTCTTCTCAGAGAGCGCTCACAGAAAGCCTGCAGATAATTATCTTGTACATTTTATATTTTGACATTTTAGCAGATTAACTGGATATGCCTACTTGAGCTTTTTTAAGATTACAGCTTTAACATATGCTGAGATATAAGCAAGTAGGGGAACTTGAGAAGCTGGTGGCTCATCCCAGAGTGAAGGGGCTGCCCCTGGGAGCCAGGACCTTGAAGCCAGGACCCAATTGCTTGAGAAGGGCAAGAAGTACCAGTGGTTCCCTTTGACCAGAGCTTTTGGGTTTAAACTCTGGGTATGGCCACAGCAGCCATCAATGCAGCTGGTGTTGTTGCTGTGTCTCTTGCGCTTCCCAGCCTTAGGGCCAAAACATCACTGGCATCTCTCAGGGATCTGTAAGCTCTCACGGTCTGGTCGTCAGTATTTCCACACTCACTACATCATTGGCTTCTTGGGTGAATCAATGCCATTCCCTTTCCCAAATTTCCTTTCAAGTCTGATAACTCCAACTTTAAAACAAGCTCCCTCTACTGGGCCCAGTGATGAACTGTGATAATTAAACCCATTCCATATGTAAATAATAATTCTGTAGTTATCCAGCACTGTCCTCTCTGAAGTGAGTGCAGTACCAGCTGCAGAGTACCTGAGTCCCAGTGATGGTCCCTGTCCTGACAAGATAACCAACCTGAGCCAGGAGCACTGCACAGCACCTTTAGGAGCAGCAGAAGCATAGAGTCATAGAGTCATAGAATCATAGAATAGTTAGGGTTGGAAAGGACCTTAAGATCATCTAGTTCCAAACCCCCTTCCATGGGCAGGGACACAGAACATAACACTTAGGGATTTCCAGGGATGGAGGCAGTTTTATGTATATGTAGGCAGATATGATTTCTCAAACTAGGGTATATTTGGCACATTTTCACTAAGCACCTCCTGGTCCTAAGAGAAATACCACAAATTCCTTTATTGCATGATTCAAATGGCAGTCCAGATTTTGGCTTGTGAGGCAAAACTAAATGACTTGCCAAATGGGCTGAGAAGACAGGAGCAGTGAAATCACTGAAGATCAATTATAACCTGTATATGGCAAAGTTTGAAGAAACTGCAGCACCCCTCAACCACAACCTTGTCCAAGGGCAGAGCTGTAATCCACCAGTGAGATGGAAAACCCATGCTCCCATCCTGATGACCTGCATGCCTGTCGTGCACACAGATCACCACCACCAAAACAGGACACTGCCTCTAGCCCACCCATTTTAGTCTTTCTCCTTCTGTCCCCTTTATCTGATTGCTGAACAGCCTTGCATTATGGCATGAATAAGAGGACTTTACTGCAAGTGGCTAACAGTTCTGGCTGCCTTGTCTATACAGGAACCACGGGGAAGGAAATCCATGAAGCCTGGACTGATACAGGGATCTGGTCAAAGAAACACAAAGTTTAGAGTTCAGTATATTGATTACAAAGGGGTGGCAATACAGTCAGTGTGTACAGCTGGTGGAAAAATCAGAACTCTGTTGAAAACATCAGTATTTCAGCATTTGCTTCAATGGTGATAAGGTGCTTAAACATTGCTTTCTGTTTGGTTGAGCTTTTTTAGAACGGACAGCTCAAACAAAAAACAGAGTGGATATATTCCATTTTTGCATTTGCAGCCCTGACCAGACAGTCTGCAGGAGACCACCACAGATTTCCCCCAGGGAGCCCTAGCAAAGTCAAGGGGAAGCAGCAAGCTAGGAAAAGAGGTGCAGACAAATTGCATCAGTTGACAAGAGCACCTGGTTAACCCGATGGAACTGATGTTTGAGGCAGCAGCACAGACCACAGCGTAACCCACAAGGTGCCTCGCCCAAGCCAGAGGCTTCTCCAGGGGAAAACTGCAGGTTCATGAGAACATTACAGTCACTTAAAAATTACTTGATGCCCAGTATCTCAGAAAATAGGCAGATTAAATCCTAATTAATTTTTGTTTATGTGCATAAGAAAGGAATTTGGTATAGCTCCATAGTATATAAATATATGCAAGGCAAAAATTAAACGCTTGGCTTGTGATACTGTGATTTAAAACAGCCTTTGGAAAACAGCTTTTTGGACACAACTGTACCCACAGATATTTCCAAATCTGTTTGTGCAGATTTGCTGCAGCAGAGCAAACTGCAGGCTTTCACCCAAAGCTCACATACAGACCTCCCTATGACCAAGCCATTTTGCTGAAGCTGGCAGAGTTACACACACACACATATGCACACGCTAAAAGGTGTCACAGCTGAGCTACCTGAATTTACCCCGCACAGAGAACCGACACAAGGTGGTGGGCCTATAAAAGCAAAGCTGCAGTAGAGCAGAAAGGGGTCGCACAAAAATGGCTGCTCAGCGCAGAGGCAGGCTTCTTGGCAGCTTCTGAAAAGCTGCCTTCGGGGAGAGACGTGAGGGAAAAGACCCTTTGTGTTTATGCAATTAGTCGGGAAAAGCTTCCTCTTCAGAGATGCAAAAAGTAACAGCTGCTGTGCCAGCCCAGCGGCTGAAGGAGCAGACACAAAGTGGCCAGGCTGTGCCTCTGCAGCTTGCCTCAGGGCTTCCAAGAAGGATTTTGTCTCTTCAGTGCTACATACAGAACACTGACACAAAGCCAATTATTACTTCGGTTCTTCTCTCAGTTTTCCCTTATGCTTTCAGGGAAAGAAGGAAAAGAAGAAAAGAAAAAGATCAAATTATTAAAACTGGATCATTTTCTCCAGCTGAAGAGCTCTACCTAGGACAGAACAAACGGCTTTATTTTTACTTCCCTTTTGTGGCTTTCCTTGTTAAAGAAGCCAATTGGAAATCATTAGTGGAAATATTAGTAGGGAAAGCTAATGCTTTTAGTCATTCATATGCATCAGTCACCAGATACTTCAAAAGCTGCTACCTGGAGTACTGTTAAGGTAATTTTCAATACTTTATTTGATGTTGTCAGCCCCCTCAGAGTTGGACAATATGGTGAGCTCCAGCCACATCAGCTCACGAGGGCCGAGTGTTCAGCTTCCCCCTCCTGTCCCTCTACATGAGCTGCCTTTTTCCTCCCTGACAAAACACTGTCAAAAGAAGGACGAAGATAATCACGTCCATAAGGGAATGAAAGACTCACTTTGAGCACACCGATGTCTAATACTGTTTCCAAAGCAATTTATCCATCAAAACTAATCAGCGTAAGCAGTGTGCAGTAGAACACCACCAGGCTAGCAATTTCAAAGACAGCACTTTCTCTTTTTCTTGGAGACCCATCCACAGGAGCTGCATTCCCCTCCAAGGTTTGGGGACCCTGTCACAATTAGCAACAAAGATACAAAGAATCTGTCTGTGGAAATGCAAAGCCTTTGCCGGAATAAAAGCCACAGCTGTCATCGCAGAGGGGTTAGCTCCCCTTTCCTTCTGCATGACTGCTGCTGAGAAATGATGCTCTCATGATGTGTACAGATGTTCAAAAACTTCATCACTTCCATATTATGATTGGATTACTTAGCATGTTTCCTTAATCTCACAATGAATCTAATAAGAAGGTTTTTGATGACAGCAAGAAGGATTTCATATGTGTGCACTCAAAGTCCTATTGCCATTTCGCAGGGCTGGGGAAGAGTGTCAGAGTGCAGTTTACTTGCTGCTGGTTTCATTTCGATCTTCTAGGAATTACACTTGGATCTTACCTTTAATGAGATGTTCACATGAGAATAAATTGTTTGCTAGAGAAAATAAACAAACACCACGTCACACTTTTCCCAGGTGTAATTTTCAAGGAATTTAAAAATTAATCCTGAACAATTGATTCATGAGAACTTTAATCCCCTTCAGCAGTACACCACCTGCCCCTACATGTTAAAGAGCCTGGTTCCTTCTGAAATCATCAAGGGATGCTTTCTCTGAAATGATAGTGACTTGTCTGCTTTCATGCACATTATTTAATCCATCTCTAAGCTACATAATACAAAATGCAGTTTATTGCTATGAAATACAAAATCTGTGATGTAGGTGTAATTGCTTTCTTTTTATTGCAGTTTAGAATGCCACATACATTCTAATATATAATTTATTTTTCTCTACCTCACTACAAGCTTCCATGTTCCACTCCTTATTAATCAACACAATTAACTGATTTAGAAGAGCAGAAAATAAGGGGTTTTAGTGAAGTATGCATGAAACATGTTTTTCAAAGAACACTTTTCCTGTTTTATCCTATATACTTTGTGCATAATCTGTATTCAAGATGTAGAATATTTTTTTTTTGCCTTGAGATGCATTGGAAGTATTATTTAAAGCAATAATGCATTATTAAAGACAGGAAACGGCAGTTTCCTCTCTTGAGACTGTCTGGAATTCCAGAATGAAACATTACAGTACCTTTAAGCTGCCATAAGTTTGATCTGAAAGATCACCCATTTCCCTTGGTAGTTAGCTGTCTGATTTGGAAGGCAGATGAAGAATGGCATACATTTTCAGTATCATTTTGGGACTGCACTTCACACAATTTCATGTGATGGAGTAGATTGAAAAGTTGCTTTGCTGGATGAACATTTGAAATCCAGACAGTTATCCAAATTACATATGTTTTATTTAAAAAATCTATAGGCTTCAGACAATTTCATAGGGGAAAAATAAAAGGAAAATTATTCAAACTAAAAATAAATCAATAGTGACCATCTCACCAAGCATTACTAATTGATACACTCAACAACCCCATGGGATAGATCCCTATGATATCCTGTGGGAAATTTGCAGTATATCTATGAATTTTTCCAACCATCTGCCAAATTCACAGAAACAATTTTGCTTGAGCTTAGACATACTGCTACATCAAAGTGATTATTGATACTTCACCCATACCTATAGAATAATAATGGCAAAGAGGCCAGAATTCCACTTTTGGAACATCTTAATTCCTTTGAGTTCACAGCCCTAACATACTTTTCTCATTACACTGAGGAGCAGCATGATCTTGAAATTCTGTATTTGAAACATGCTTTTTCAGAACACTGATGTCCTGTGGCATAAGAAATTACTCAGATGCAAGAACAGATCTTAAAGATACTGATGTTTAAAGCCAGTATTTTGCTAAATTAATCCTCCTAACATCATTGAGATTTCCTTCATGAGGACAAGTTTGCAGGACTGAGTCCAAAGTATGCCTGAGTTGTAATCCACAATCACTGCTTGCTAGCAAACTTGTGGCTCACAGGCCATGCATGACATCAAAAAGTATTGCAGCTCCTGTTAGAGTCGAACTTGCTAAGTCAGGCAATGCTATTTTGACATGGATCAGTGATGCAAGATTTTACTTAGTTTCTTTAATGAAGACCTTTGTCTGTATAAAACTCCATGCTATGTGACAGACACTGATAACAGTATCCCAGCTAACTGGCTTAAGCAAGTGAGCTGTAGTTATCTTGACCAAGTATGATTAAAACAACAAATACTTTTTATGTACAATTCTGAACATTAGTAAGTTTGTAATTGATTGATTGTATTGATGTAAAACCAATATTCCTACTCTGATATGGATGAGATTGGGGATTAGAGGAACCCCAGTGACATTCAGCATCAGGCTACTTCTCAGTGCAGGGAATAGTCCAATTCTCATCTCCCAGCTACAAAGCACCTTCCCAACACAGCTGTCTCCACCAGGATGGTTTTCCAAGAACCATCAGTTCATTGTGGTGCTTCTAGCCTGGTTGCCAGGAGTTCTGAGCAGGCATATTTCAGCTTCATTGAAATTCCTTCTTATAATCCATAGTTGGAAGGATAGTTCGAAGACCTCAATATACCAAAAGGGAGCCTAAGCTATACGGCAGCATGTTTTGGTACTGCACTCCTAAGCAGCTGCATAAGTAATGAATGAGCAATCACTCTGTATGAAAACTATGCAGGGGGGAATAAAATGGGGAAAACCATTACACCAAAATATTGCTATGGAGGACAGCAAATGCAGGAGCTGGAAAGCAGTTTCCATTTAAGTGTGAACTTCCAACCTTTTGCTGTGCTGGCTACATCAAAGAAACCTGCCGTATCTATGATGATTTACACAAATAATCAAATCCCTAAATTTACTGTTGTTGGTTGGGTTTTTATTTTTAGTCCCTTTCATGTGTTGCCTTTGATGTCACAGCCTCCCTGTGAAGGTGCAATAACAGCCTTGGTCAAAAAAAAAAATGGTATGAGCCCACTGCATTATAACTGAATGTTCCAGCTCCAATTTGGCTCTGCAGGAAGACATGACATGAACATGCATATGAAAACCTATCCAGGATACGGAAGATACTTTCAGACCTATTGACCTACTGAGGAGGTCAGGTATTTACAATTGCCTGCTCCTTGTGGTTTTTGGAGGTTCACATCCCAGAGATGAAAACTGAAAGCTCACGGCTGGAATACAGTCCATAAGACTGCCCCATGCCAGTTCTCTTTCCCTCCAGTCTATTTTTATTTCTACCAAATTAATGACAACATTACATGATCTAATATAGCACTGAATATTAAATGCAGCAAACAAACTGTTAACTGTGAAACATTGTTTCTATCAAGTAAAGCTGCATTGTGTTGATACTTCAGCTCAGAGAGCTACTGAAAGGCAAGATGTGAGCAATAAGAAGAGTGTGTAGTGAGTTTGTTCAGATACCTTTTTAGACTTTAATTGGGGTAAGAAATAGATATTTTATACTAAATTTCTATCTGCCAGCAGTCCTTTGGGAGTCCACCATTTTTGTTCTGGGGGGGTTCAGAGACTAACTGGAATGCATTATTTATTAGACATGCAAATCATGCATGATAATCTCAATGAGCTATGAAAATATAATTGTTCCAGACAAACAATAAATTGGATTCAAAACTGGTCCATATTTGACACTGATGACAGACATTAAGTTCTCTTATTCTTCATTTCTTCATAAATCCTTTGCATAGGAAAAAGGGGTTTTCATAGGAAAAATCCTTTTTTTCCTATGAAATCCTTTTTTTCCTATAGGAAAAATCCTTCCCATATGAAAATCCTTTTCATAGGAAAAAGGATTTAGCACAATCAGTTCTATGCTTGTTTGTTTTCAATGTTTTCAAGTTAGAATAATAAACAGCCTATGACCTGTGTTTAAGAATTGCCAAAATGCAGGTGTAGGTTTCTGCAGCAAAAGAAACAACATTAATGGGATTTACTCTACACTCCTAGTCCTAGAAAATAATATTTATTCAATCAAAGTAGGATCATTTAGGTGTAAGGAAATTGTCACTTAGCAAATATTTCTAGATGGATACAAAAGGATGAAACAACATGTGCAATTAACTAAAAAAGATCCTACTAAACCCATACATTCTCATGCCAGCATACTCCTCTACAGGAAGTAGGAAACAATAATTATACTCCTTTTAACAGCTTATGTCTGTCCATGTAAATTGTTGCTTTGATTACAAAAAGATTTTCAATCCAACTTTCTCTGTAAGGCACACAAGTGTTTTATGTTTTACAGATCCAGTCCAAAAGTACTCTTCATGGATATTCTTAGCTTGAAGAGCACGACAGCTATCTGGTCACTGAGGATCACAGTCCTCAGCTAATATAGGTAACAAGAATCCCCTCAGAGCATGCAATAATGTAATTGCCAATTATCAGAAACTAGATTGGAAATCCATCGCTATTGATGGATTTTATAGACCTGCAGTATCTTATGGCCATTTTCTTGCTTTAGTGAAAGTCTGCTCATGACTAGTTTTACTCAGTGTGCTCAACACCTAGTGGAAGAAAGTTGAGTAGTGCATCATTTATCTTTTGCATAGGTTTTGAATTGAAATAAAGTTTTGTTTCAGATGCAGTGTCCACAGCTTACAGAATCATTGATCTACGACTGCTGTCTATTTTGGTGTTAAATTTCTATTCATCAAGACTTCCCTGTGACGTTATTGCATAATATCTGATGTAGTATTAATTCTGCACCAGATTCCTATGTTTTGTTGGTTTTTTTTTTCTTTTTTTTTTTATTAACCGACTTTGCTTACAGTTTTACACAGAGCTTGTATGTAAAGAGTTTCCCTTCTCCCTTTTGAGAAGCATCAGGAAGAGGAGTCCTTTTGGATACGCCAGTAGGCATCCCTCCAGGATAGTTTCAGTGTCTTGGATAGGAGTAACTAGAAAAGGCTGCATGCTTTTACAGCACGGTTCAAATTTCCTTCGCAGCTATAAGGCAATTTAGGCCTAAAAAAAACCCAAAACCCAACAAGTTTACAAACACATCTAAATATGAAACAAGCAAAAAATTTCTCTTGACTCTTGCTTTTTCTTTCCTTGCAAAGGTTCTCTTTATGAAAACCATTGAAACCTATTTGTCCTCACCCCCTCCTACCAGCTTTTAATCCTTTGTCTTGTTTAAGTCTGCAAGAACATAGGATGGCAAATCCAGTCCTAAATAAACTCAGATTTTCAGGAATCTGAGAGATAGAATAGTTCATGTCACAGTCTAGGAAGAAGCATCATCTCTTCAAAATACATACATAACAAAGCCATTAACAGTTTTCATCCGTTTCCCTTGTTCATTAAAGAAGCAAAGTCTTCCTATTCTTAAAGGAAAATTATGAGAGAAAGAAATTGCATTGAACTATCCTACAAAGTACCAATTTCTTTTGCAGTTCCGATTTAACAGCATGTCCACCCGTGCAGCCCAGCCTGCTTATTTTTTACAAGTTATTTCTACCCTTTCTACTCCTTTCTCAGAATATTTAAGACATTTCCCACCACTTCTTGATCACTACCTTCAAAGAGTGCTCCCATTTAATTTCTCCTCCCTCTCTACCAGAACCCCTAACAGCTTTTTTTTTGCCTCTCCTCTACCCCAGCCTCCTCAAATTAGCCTGAAATTCTGCTGAAAGCCATTAGTTGTGGAAATTGCAGTAGGATCAAGTAGCAGCAGGAGGCTGCCACAGACCATTGCCTGGCAACATTCTGCTGAACTCCCATTACATGCATTTCAGTCCTCTATCCTGGCACCTAAGTGAAACTGGGAATAGAAGCACACTATTAGCCAATAAAGCAGCAAATCAAAGAAGGGTCCTTTACCTGATATTGAAGTTTTGCAGCCCATTAGTGAGAGCTGATGGCAAGTCAGTCAGTGCCTAACAGCTCCCTCTCAGAAGGGCTCAATGCAGGTGTTGAAAAATAGGGACAAAGGGCTCAGGCTCAGACTCAGTAGGAGGATGTGGCCTTTCCTGGTCATTCCTGGAAAGCAGCCTCTAGGAGGAGAGGGGCCTGCAATGTGCCTTAACCTCCAAACATTTGCTCACAATCCCACAGGGCTTCACGCAGTTTCAGAATTGAAGCTAGGGGAGGCAGAAGTGTTTCTGTATATCACTTTTAATAAAGAATTACATTAAACCAAGCTAGGTTTTTTAGTAGCTGAAAAATACCTGTTGGCTCAGTAGGTCAACTATCGTTCCTTGGTATGCATGCTGTGGCTCTCAAAGTCAAAAAACATCAGAAACCAAAATATCAGAGAAACTCATGTCTTCAACAGACTTCTAAATTTCAGATGCTACCTTCTGATATAGTAGCTACTAGCATAAAAACAGTCAGCAAGGCTTTATTTTGACTAGCATAACAACAATAACAAGACCTTTTTTTTATTTTGAATATTCTCCAGCCTGCTTTAATCTGTTCACTTGAGCCTTTCTCCTGTAAGTTCACCTAGGGCTCTCAGCATCTCTTCTATTCTTATTTTGACAATGAATAAGAGGAGAATCTCTCCTTTCTTAGAGGAGACAGATACAAGATAAAACACATTAGATTCAGCTTTTGTACAGTCTTTCAAGCAATTATGGAGCCATAGAAGTGTAACACTCAATATTAAGTTAGACAAGGCCAAGGGGAATGCTCTACTAATAGCAAATGTTGAAGGGACTGGAAGCCAGGCAGGCTCTGGTAGATTTTATTTAACTACGTAATACAAAACTCATCATGAATATTCCCAGTGTAGCACTATGATCCACATTGCAGTGCAGATGGTTCACATATTTTAAATTGTAATTTAATTACACTGTTCATAATTGTACTGTATTTGAACTCCACTGAATATCTAGCAAGTTTATGCAAATACTTTATTGCAGAAATGTGTCTTTAATAAGGGAGTAAATCCTAGCCCTCTCTCATTATTGTCTTTTATTTTTCCCCTTTTTTTGGATCACACGAAAAATACTATTTATGCAGAGAACCTAAGCCTTCCAAGTCTTGGGAGGCGGACGCAGGGACTATAAGAATGAAGACTCTAGGCCCACTGTAGGAGAGGATCTGGTTCGAGACCATCTTAAAAACCTAAACGTACTCAAGTCCATGGGACCTGATGAAATCCATCCGCGGGTCCTGAAGGAGCTGGCGAATGAAGTTGCTAAGCCACTGGCCATCATATTTGAAAAATCATGGCAGTCAGGTGAAGATCCCAACAACTGGAAAAAGGGAAATATAACCCCCATTTTCAAGAAGGGGAAAATGGATGACCCAGGGAACTACAGACCAGTCAGTCTCACCTCTGTGCCTGGCAAAATCTTGGAGCAGATTCTCCTGGAAGGCATGCTAAGGCACATGAAAAACAAGGAGGTGGTTGGTAACAGCCAGCATGGCTTCACTAAGGGGAAATCCTGCCTGACCAATTTGGTGGCCTTCTACGATGACGAAAGTGATGGACAGGGGCAGAGCAGTTGACGTCATCTACCTGGACTTGTGCAAAGTGTTTGACACTGTCCCACCCAACATCCTTGTCTCTAAATTGGAGAGACATCAATTTGATGGGTGGACCACTCGGTGGATAAAGAACTGGCTGGATGGCCGCACGCAAAGAGTTGTGGTCAATGGCTCAATGTCTGGCTGGAGACTGGTAACAAGTGGTGTCCCTCGGGGATCGGTGTTGGAACCGGTCCTGTTCAACATCTTTGTCGGTGACATGGACAGTGGGATTGAGTGCGCACTCAGCAAGTTTCCGATGACACCAAGCTGTGTGGTTTGGTTGATACGCCAGAGAGAAGGGATGCCATCCAGAGGGACCTCGACACGGTTGTGAGGTGGGCTGATGCCAACCTTATGAAGTTTAACCATGCCAAGTGCAAGGTCCTACACCTGGGTGGGAGCAATCCCAGGCACAGCTACAGGTTGGGCAGAGAAGAGATTCAGAGCAGCCCTGCAGAGGAAGACTTGGGGGTGTTGGTCGATGAGAAAAAGAACATGAGCTGGATTCAGTGTGCGCCCGCAGCCCAGAAAGCCAACTGCATCCTGGGCTGCATCAAAAGTTGCGTGACCAGCAGGTCGAAGGAGGTGATCCTGCCCCTCTACTCTGCTCTCCTGAGACCTCACTTGGAGTATTGTGTGCAGTTCTGGTGTCCTCAACATAAAAAGGACATGGAACTGTTAGAGCAAGCCCAGAGGAGGGCCACGAGGATGATCAGGGGATTAGAGCACCTCCTGTATGAAGACAGGCTGAGAAAGTTGGGGCTGTTCAGCCTGGAGAAGAGAAGGCTGCGTGGAGACCTCAGAGCAGCCTTTCAGTATCTGAAAGGGGCCTACAGGAATGCTGTGGATGGACTATTCATCAGGGACTGTAGTGACAGGACAAGGGGTAGTGGGTTAAAACTTAAACAGGGGAAGTTTAGATTAGATATAAGGAAGAAATTCTTTACTGAGAGGGTGGTGAGGCACTGGAATGGGTTGCCCAGGGAGGTTGTGAATGCTCCATCCTTGGCGGTGTTCAAGGCCAGGTTGGATGAGGCCTTGGGTGGCATGGTTTAGTGTGAGGTGTCCCTGCCCATGGCAGGGGGGTTGGAACTAGATGATCTTAAGGTCCTTTCCAACCCTAACTATTCTATGATTCTATGATTCTATGATTCTATCTTAAGGTCCTTTCCAATCCTAACTATTCTATGATTCTATTATTTACATTTTCAATAAAATCTTTGTTGCGTTTATTCAGGTCTATAACCTGGTTTACAGAAACTATTTCATGCCTTAATATCAGAAGGTTAAGAGGCATTGGAACCAGTGGCAAGACAATGAAGATCAGTATATCTTCCTCTGTATTGGTGGAATACTGTATTTAATCTCTACACTTTTTGACTGCAACCTTGAAAGTTACTACCTAAGCTAAGAATCATTATGGTGGATAAAACAAGTATTGAATGGACCTGCAGAACATGGCTTTTAGGCCATCCTTACTTGTTAGCAGAAGTCTATAAGAAAGCTTGAGAGTTGCAAAAATTACTTATCTCACCTTTCTACTACCACTATTCCTTCTCTTGTTTTTCCTCAAAAGCAGTCACAGAAGGCATCTCTTATGATACAGAACAGCTTTCAGTCTCACTAAGTACTTTTTTGCTATATTGCATCCAGAAATATAATTTCTCATCTGATACTAGAAGTTGCTCCCACAAGAGAAAGTAGCTTAAAATAAGTAATTTCTCATATACTCTAGTTTCCTCTTGGTTTCATACCAAAGTAACATCCACTCACCTATATGTATCACTATACATTATATATTCTCTACTAACAGCTCATCTCCAGACAAAGGTACTACCTTTTTCCTACTTACCCAAGTACGCTGTTTATCTATCACAACACTCATACCATCATTCCAGAACTTACGCTCTTCACTTGGGATCGTGGGTGGAGCCCAGAGGGGTTAAAATCCTTTAAAACAAAGAAACAAACAAACAAACAAAAAAAAAAAAAAAAAAAAAAAACAACCAAAAAGAGCTCAGGAAAGAAAGGGTCTCTAGATTTTTGCTAGATTTGTTTTTTCTTTTATTTTAATTTTTTCTCATCTTATTAGTGGCTGTTGAGGGATCTCTTGTATGGTGGGGCTTCACTGGTTATCAGCAACTGATGGTCTTGTTTCTAGCAAAGTATATCTCTTTTACTTTTTTTTTATATTTAACAGCATTTGGGATTCTTAAAATAATAAATAAATGTCAAAAAGGCATGCTTGGTGTGGAGGGCTTTGATTTGACTTTCTAGTTACAGCTCAGTACTTTCTGTTTCAGCTATAGCTGGTCTCTGGGGCAGAGTGTACCAGCAGGGAAGGGTATCAAGACTGTAGGAGCAGTCCCTGTAATTGCAGGTAGTCAAATGCTGTGATTAGAGCATTCTTTGTCAGAAACTTGTATTCAAGTCCTTCATATTAAGAGCAGGCTCTAAATTTTCTCTAGGTTGATGTGAGGAGAAAGCATTATGGGAGAAAGCACTGAAGGCTTCAAAAACTTCAGAAAAGTGCTACTTCTCTTGTTAAAGCAGTTCTAATAAAGGTAAAAAAAAAAAGCTAGTAGCAACTACAGCCTCTTCCCTTGCTCTGTTCCCAGGACTTCTTTGTCTAGAAGGGAAGCAAATAGCACATTACTTTGTATGTTGGTGTCTAGGTCCCAGCCCTTAGAGGGGAGAATCTATTCTTCAAGATTTTTGCTTGCATTGCAAGAAATTGTCACTAAATAAAACATCTGAAAGCTTGTGGTGGATGGTCTGGAAGTCTCACTTTCAATCTTCTAGGATAATATCCTATCTTAAGCTATGGTCATGCTTACTCTTTTGTGATAGATATCTGAAAGCAGCACTTATTTTCTGGGTGCCAGCAAGCTCATTGACCTAACCTACAACCTTTCCAGAACTTTAATTCAGGTCTCTATTATTTAGCTTTAAGCTGTTAGCTCAGGTTTACTTTAGATGAATGTTGCTTATTGAAGCACATCAGGTTTTAAAGTTTTCCTGAGTAAAGCAGTCTTTTAAAAACAATCTTGCCCATAATTAGCATGTTACTGGATTAAAGGAAGGTCAAAATATCAATTGGTTTGTTTTGGTTTTACTTTCCTATGCCCTTGACCATGCTGTTGTTTTGACACCACCTCCACACATGGAAGTCTTAGTAGAGCCTCTCATCTCTGGAGTGGGTTTGTTGTTTTGCAGTACTGACTTCTCTGTTACCATAAACTTGTTTTTCATTTTTGCTCTTCCTTTATGCTTAACGCTGTTTCCACTTTGATGGGCTGGTGGTGATTCAATTCTCAAGGAGCTAAAAACCTATTTCCTTTTTCCTGTAGTAGCACACTAAAGGGTTCCAGGATTATTGCACACAAGTGATCATGGAGCTGGTATTTATTTTGTGACAGTTGTATAGAAAATAGGAAACTGAAGGTTAAAAGTTAATGAAGAAATCATAAAGAAGCTGGTTATACTTTTGACCGCAGACACTGTATGAGATGTACACTGAAACTCTCAACAGAATTTTAGATCACCAAAGAGAGAAATAACTGTACTAATATATTAACTGTCTATGTATATAACAATGAAATAGAATTTAACAATGAAATCTTAAGCAAAAGGGCTGTATACATTAAAACCATGCAAATATTTCTACTCCAGTACTCTGTTCTTAATATAATATGCCAATGTGCAGGTAGAACAATGAACATGTGTGCAGTCCCAAAGATAACTGTGCTTGTCTTGGATGCTGAGTCACTTGGACTTCACTTCTGTGCTCATAGCACCTCTGGTGCATATCGTACAAACCTCTGCAAATGTTTACTCTTTTGTTTACCCTAATTCCTATTATTTGCCCATTACTGAATGTTTTAATGCGGTGGCTATGACATGTTAATACTGTTTTCTGCTAAAAACTTCCATCTTCCCTATTTGGAAACCATGTAGAACTTTGTTGCAATTAAAGACTCCTGTTGATTTAAATAGTCCAGGACCATGAGTATCTAGGGAGCTTTAAGACTTGCTGGTCATGAATGACGTTAAGTAAAATTATCTGAAATGCCTTATTTCTATAAATAGTCCATGGGAGATCAATACAATTGAAAATGATCCTTCATGTAAATAACTAGTGGATTGAAGCCCCCTGTCCTAGCAGCAGAGTCCTGTTCAAAGCGCATCAGCAGCCCTGTGCCCATTGATTTCAGCAGGAACAAGGCTTTGTCCTATTTCTGGGGCCCAACTATGTGAATGCTTTCCCTGCTGTATTTTTATTTTCTAGCAGAAGGCACACTTCACTGCACCTCTGAGGCCAGCAAAACCCCCATGCTTGGTATCATCCAGTTTGTCATCCTGAAGCAGTCTCCTGAGAATGAGAATTTCCCAAGAAGCTGATCCTGTTTTTTTCTTTGCTATTGAAACATCCATAGAAACTGCTGAGAGTTTTGATAGCAGAAGAGTTTGGTAAACAGCCTGACACAGCACAAATCCCTCCAGAGATCTTTCTCTGACACCTTCATCTGCATTTCCAGAGTCCGGCACTCAGCCCCGGCTCAATATACCCAACTTGGTTTTCCCATTTCTGTGTACATCTTGCTTGTTTTGCACACTCCAGCCCTACTTTTTATTTTGTTATTTGAGACAAATTCTTTTAACTTTTCTCATAAAGTTCATTTTTGTATCTCATGGTTACTCAGTAACACATTTTGAGGTCAGTTTATCTGAAAGGTGACAGCTTTTATGCCAAAAATCCACTGCAGTAGGTCAGAGGTAATTACTAGGCAAGCAGTACTAACGCTGAATTGAAATCCAGCTCATGATCCCTTTTCTGTCATACCCAATACATCTCTGGCCTCTCCCATTTTTATTTTTCCCCTCTCATGTTACATATTTCCTTTGCTGTACTATTTGTTCTATGGGGATGGCAGATGAGAGATTTCTGTGGCTGGCACAGTAGCAAAACCGTAAGCAAAACAACAAACCAAATAAAGAGTTCAAATAGACTAGTAAGGGTTGTCTAAGGATAGACAGCTAATGGCAAGCATTTGTGAGGCTTTTCAAATACTTGAAATCTATGAATTGCATATCCTGAGCAACCTCTACTCAGTGCACAAGAATTGGCTTTATTAACCTCATCCATTGACTTCAGTGTTTTTACAACAATGAATGTATCTGAACACGAAGGTGCACGAGTGCGCGTCTGACTTTATTGTGCTCCTGTTCCTTTTGTACATTTTTCTTATTTTGCTTCCATCTATTCCATCCCACATCAACCTGATAACTTTACCTCTGCATCTTATTATGACTATCAAAAACACTACTGGCTACAGAGTAAATAACATCTAAAATATAGAGCTACCACTTGAAAGCCTAATGCAATGATTCTTTGACTTGTAACACTGATATTTTTTAGTGTGCTTTCTTTCCTTACATGGCAAATATGATAGAAACCCAAATTTGCTGCAATTTTTTTTTCTGTACTTTCCAAAGATGCACTGCCTTTTTGCAAGGAGCCATGGAGTACTAATCGCTAAGTAAGTTTTCATTACTTTTTCATTTCTTTGAAATCATTCATCAAATTCAAACTGAATTAAAAAAAAAACACAGATGATGCAAAACTGCAAATAAATTTATTTTCAGGGAGCTATAATCAGGGCCACAGCTTGACAGAAGAGTACAATCATTGATTTTAGTAGGGAAAATATTCAGACTTTTGTTTTGTAAGACAATATGGCTGCTTTATATTTCACTTGGTTTTTCCGGAGGTGGGAGAAGGGCAAAATGCCATTTTCTCAGTTTACAGTGCTTAGGATTCCTTTTTGGCAGTAGCTAGTGTATTCTATAACCTCAGTCAAGGTCATCCAAACCAAGAATAAAGAAACCCAGATGAGTTTTAAAGTGTTTTTGTACATATGATATGCTTGTGTACCAATTTTACTAAACTTTCTTCCTTTTAGCTTTTTTTTTAGATTATGGTTTAGGGAACAAAAAAAGGAAAGAAAAAGAAAACTATCAAAAAAACAACCACCCAAAAAAAATGCAGTTCTGGTTTCTTGCTGCTCATGAGCACTATCATCTCAAATTTTTTCCACCATAAAAAGAAATCTCCTGGGAACTAAGAAGTTATCATTTGGCACTCTATCATGTAAGGAACAAAAAAAAAAAGTATGTGATAAGTAGTATGCTGTATACTAAAATTTGAGATGGTAGATTTTGTGCATAAATTAGTCATTGGCACAGCTACATTTCAATTGAGTTGAAAAGATCAGAAAGCATGCTAGTGCACAAGCTAAATAAATCTTTGTCAAAGACAATGTCTGTGTCCTGAACCTCAGGGATGTAACAGGTGTTTTTAAATTTGCAATGAAAATATACCATTAAGGTTACCTTTACTGATTGCAGCTTCATGTAGTATTAAGCTGTGCAAAAAATAACTCTTTTCTTCCAAGAGAGCACTCTGAAGTCTCATTGCTATCCTCTGTTTCTCGGTATTTCTTTCCTATTATCTCCAGACCTCAAATCAAGACCTTAGAGTCTCAGTAGCACAGCTCAGCATGATAAATTCTTCATCACTGAACACTTTTCAGGTGTTATTTCATCCTCTGCTGTATGCATAAGGTCAATCCTTACTGCCAAACCAGCTAGCAGTCTAGAAGAAGGAAATATTCAGTTCCTTTGGCTGCAGCCATGTGGGAGGATAAACTGACCACAACAGTGGTTCATTTTTGCCTCAGAGAAGGAAAACACACATGAAGCTACCTCATCAGACATTGTGTTCCACAGGATGAGGATAATTAAATATTTTCAAGGGATACGACTGATAGGGGAAGTAAAGCCTCACCTGTGAAACAATCAATAACATTGTGTATTACCACTGATATTTGACTTGCTCTCATAGATTCATATCTGCTACTGACAATTAATTTCATCTTTAATTTACAAGACAACCTATCTGCAAAGATACGTGTATGTCTTGTACACAAACCTCATCAGGGAGTTCTGTATTTCTACACAGAAAAGTGATTGTTCTCTTTCCCCAGTGCTGAGGTCAGTGCTGGGTCTGAGCCTCATTGTAATGTTGGTACTCTATTCCTCTGGCTGTGTATTATAGAATTCTCTTAATTTCATGCATGGATGGCTGTACAAAGCAGACAAAGTTTCAAGTCGCTTTGTTTAACCCATACAAAATAATTAAAACACATTTTTCATGCTAACATCCCTTAAGAGCTTAACATATTGTGAGAAACATCCTAATATGAAATGAGCTTCAAGACAAATGGTCCTAGCATTAGTTTGAAAATCACCTCTGTAAAGAATGCCTTTTTTGTTCTTTTTTATTTCTTTTTAAATTCTGACACGTTAAGCTAAAATTGTCATATCAAAACCTACTCTGGAAATACAAAACTATACACTTTTTTACAGGTATAAAAACCCCTTCAGGGGTGGTTTGTTTTAGGCTTTTGCAGCCATAGAAGGCTCTCTCCATTCAGCGAGGATTGCCTCACTCTCCTGCCCCACATCTTCCCAGCAGAGACACAGTTCTCTAAGGCAATGAGGAACTTTTCTCCTCAGCTTTGTACTCTGCTCTTGGCACATGCCTGAAGGTGAAATCAGAGCTCTCATGCTCTCATCCAGGTCTCCCAGAAATCACACCCAGTCAGGCTTGCTTTCCCTGAGCAAGCTTGCCCAAGGAGCGGCTCGAGTGATTCATCATTTCCATGCTGTCAGACATCATTGCATTTATCCAACACTTACAAAGAAAGAGGCTATCAGGAAATAAAACACAACTAATAATCAGAAATCTCTTTAACATTCTAGAACATGACTAGAAGACACAGACTGACTTTCTAACACATGGCTGTACTTTAAACCACAGGCATTTTCTCTGGCTTGTTATTTACTCTATCAAGCGTTACTCAATGTGAGCAAAAGCATTGCCAGTGGGCCCTGAGAAACAATTGTATGCTCTCCCAGGTCAGTACAAGCAAAGTGTTTCCATGCAAAACGTTATAGCTAGTTAATGAAGCAGCGTATTAATTTTCATGTTCATCTATAAAGTCCCACAGAAGGCAGTTTTTATTTGTATTATGTTCTCCAAGAAATACAGGTTCCAAAAAACGTGTCATTTGCTGTTACAATATGGAATAGAGCCATTCTTCCCAATAAATTCAGGAAAGGCCTGTGGTATGTCTTTCAATAAGTTAAACAAGATTCTATTAAAGAAAATAGATCTCCCTCTCTGATCAAGAGCACCCATAAGCGTGTTTATCAGTTCCCCCAGCCAATTTATTTAATCAGATACATACATATCAGCCCCAGTCATGGCATGCTTACTTTCATGGAAATGTATGAAGCTCCCCAGTTCCCAAAAAGGCCTTTAAGACTTTTGTACAGCTATGAGTACAGAAAATTACTCTAATGAGCAATCTACTTAAACTTAATTGTATCATTTAATTGGACTGTTTAACTTGCTTATTATTTTGTAAGTATTACTTTCTAAGTTGTTTTTAGTGGGTAGTTTGCCCTTTTTGTTGTTGCTGGAGGAATTCAGTAATAATTAACTGACCTAGTGGGTAATTATACTGCTGAAAATAAGCTATGAGACATTTAATAAGATGAGACTATTAACAGGATTTGAATTTATGACCTTCAAATTATGAAGCAAACACCTCATCCATGAGGTCACACAAGCTTTCACTGTGGTCTGAGAATTTATGGTCACCAGATTAGCCACAGAAAGACTTTGCTCTTGTTCTTTGGATGCACTGGGAAACAGATTAAAATAATATTAGAAGAATTATAGCAGCAGAAAAATGCTTGAGAAAGCTTGTCCCTCTCAAACATCTGGATCTATACACGGGCCACAGGCTGTAGAAGTCAAATCTGATTTGTATTTTGAGTTTAGTAAAAAGAAAGCTAGGTCCATGCCTCTGTGTCTTTATATGAACATACAGGTATTTGGGTTTCAGTATTTTTCTTACTACTGGTTCAAGAAGCAGACCAGCACAGTTGTGAGCATCCCTTCATGGTTTGGAGGAAGTCGAATTGTACGGCTATGTCAGTGGTTGGGGTATGCATGACACAGAGTTTGCACTTGCATATTTGCAGATATTCTGTCATGCATTGGGAGATTGCCTCCTCTGCTCCTGTGAGTGGTCCAAGGGAGATGGAGGTTTGTGAACATTGGCAACCATTACAAAGCCTAAGACTTTAGGAACTGCTGCCTACAGTAAGGCAGCAGATGTGACAGCAAGCACAAAATTTTAGGGCCTGACAATTTCTCCCTCAGGTTCCCTGTGAAGCACCAGCCTGTAACACCCTTTCCTCAGCTACAGTAAACGGTAGTGGCATTTTAAGTTAGGCGCATTTTAAGCTGCCAACTCTGTGGATGCCTGAGTCATTTTTATACCCAATTTACAGGACGCAGTTTGAGATAAGAATGTTACTTAACACCTTGGCTCTCAGACAGCTAGACAACTTGTGCCATGTTTTCTTTAGCCTTTAGGACATAACATATTTTACCGAATCTCTCACACAGAGTTACAACAGCTTTGCTGCATTTTCTGTTAAATATTTCGCTATGTAAAACATTGCATTACAAGTAGGAGCACTACATTTTTTAGAAGTCAATGCTCCAGCAGCATCAGTGTAGGCAAAATGAGGCTGTTGTAGATTCTGGTTACCAGGAATCCATGCAGTTTCCTTATGAGCTATGAGATGCTTTGTGTTTTATTGAGCAAAGAGGAGCACGTTTTATGCAATTAGGATGTCAGCTTGCAGGATTTGAGAAGGAATTGCCATGCTTGCTTCTGAAATCAAGCAGGTCTTCCTCTAAACTCAAGATGATGGCTGCTGTCTCCTTGGGACTTGAAATATTTTTATAACTTGTCTATTTGTACAGTGAGACTATGTACTTGCAGATACATGGTACAAGGAAATAATCTCAAAGCAAATGGCAAAGCTGATATGTGTGAAAATACTCTAATGACAAGTGCAGGTTGGAAAGTTCTCAGTTCATTATGCTGGCCAGAGAGCTTTTGCAATACCAAGTAGTTAGGATTCCATAGGATGAGGCCTGATACTTACGCAGAAAGCTCAGAAAGGTGGATGGGAATACATTGCAACTGGAAATAACCATTTCTTGGTGCTTCTCAGGTTTGCTCCCATCCTTCACCCTGCGTACTTAAGCACAATAAAATGAAATGTTCTTAAGCATAAAATAAGAAACTGGACCAGAGGAATACCTCAATTGTTTCTTCCCTATAGACCAAAGAGTGTCTTTGAGGAAAATAATGTGGAGGGATATGTCACCTAAACTCTTTTGAATCATCAGTGACAAGCATGGTATGGTGGTATGGCTGTACACTGCCTTGTTTGTCTGTCCGTCCTGGGCATGTGGCTCTGGGTGCTGTGATCAACATTACTTTTCAGAAACAATTTTGAGTGGTGGCCTGGGAGAGAGAGACAAAGAATAAATATTCACTAACTAGGTGTAATTAAAAAGAATAGAGACCATGTAATTACATTTTTATAATATACCCAAGTAACAACAGTTCTGGATTGCTTGTGAATTTACAGGGCAGGAAAGCCTGTGTGCAAACAGGTTTGCTAGCTCTGACTTCTAAATCAAGAAAACCCAATTTTCAGCTGTAAGATGGAGGAATGGTCTGCATTATCAAACACAGGTCCAGCTCAGGCAAGGTTGGTGACCTCAGTCAAATATTTATTAAAGGGGAAACAAGTATTTGTAGTGACTTGTTTATTCTAGCTCTTGCTCACACTGATAGGATTTCCTCCTCTGGGTTATCACACTGAAACTGTCCTTGTGACTAACTTTGTCTTTTGGAAATGTTTCCCATCCACATCCGACTTTTCCTGCTTTTCAGCAGCAGAAAAACAAGCAGCCCATTTCACCAGTGAGTTACATGGCTTTCACAGCCCCCAGAGTGGGGCAGGGGATGGTGGGACAGCTCAGAGCAAAACAAGAATGACTTCTCCAGGGAAGGGAAGGTGTATTGCTCCGGCAGCTTGTGGCCAGTCTTCAATCTCAGAGGACAGTTGCAAATTCAGTTTAGTAATGTTTGAACTGTCACGCATGCTGAAGATGAAACAGCTGAATACTTTTATCAGTCTCATTTGTCTCCTGAGCTATACTGTGGAACTAATTGCAAAATTGCATCTAATAAAAAAAAAAAAAAAAAAAAAAAAAGAGAAAGTCGTGTTATTTCAGCTTCATTACAGATACATTAATGCCTGTGTAATGTGGAAAGGATGCCATAAAAATTACATTCAGGTTTGGCAACATTTTCTCCATGCAAGACTTGAAATAATTTTTAATATACTTGCTACTGTTAACACTTACTGCTTTCATTGTACTTTCAGCTCTGGATCTGAAAGAACTGTGCATAGAAGGGTAAGAATAATTAATTCTGCAATTATAAGAGATTAAGGGGCAGACAACCTGCAGAACATGCCCAGGATGATGATACAAATTAGTGACAAGCTTTGTAGGAATGTCCACGTTTTCTGGGTTTTCAATACCACAGAAGATCAGTTACTTGTGACAATAATAATCATAAATGGTAACAAAAGTGTTATAAAATTATTCTATCTATATAAATTAAACATCACTTTCATGAAAATAAATGGGTTTTGGCTTTAACAGAACAGAATTCCTTGCACACCTGTGTAGTCTGAAGAATTAGTCCCTTTATAACATAGTTTATAAATAAAATTTTTCCATGAGTAGTATACTCTTCTCAAGTACTGAATTACCATCAACGATTTCACTAATCTACTATTCTTTCAAGTGCAGCACTTTCAATGGGACACTATCCTGATGTGAGTTTTCTGTTTCTTCTGGCCAGTGTTCACCACAGAGCAATGGCAGACATAGCTCTCTGTTCAACAAGGGAAAATAAAAGCTTTGGGACTCTACATACAGTGTATGTATAGCATGCTTTCACCATATTTCATATTATTTTAATCTGAACGTTTATCTTAACAGTTGAAAAGTTATCCAATATAAGTTAATGCAGGTAATCTTATTTTTACCAGAACAGCTTCTAAAAATATTAGTATACATTTATAGCCAAACTTCATTTAAAGTTAAATTACAATTTTCTTCTTCATGGAGTTCCTCCTCCTGACCAGGAGGTTATTCAGAGAATAATTCACCATCATTTTCTTGATAAACATCTTTTTACTTTCTGTTTACTGCTAGCAAACCATTTTATTTTTTAATAATTTATTTTAATTGCATAAAAAGAGGTTTGATGAAAGTATGCCAGCAGGTCATTGTGCATGACCTGTGCTCTATCAGGGAATTATTTAAACTAGATTGTTTTCTTCCTGTTACTTGCAAGGGAGAAAATTTCAAGCTTCACCTCATGCAAAGGCTGAGTCTATGTCAGTATTTAGTCCACGTTTTCACAAACACTCTCTTTTATTTTTTTTTCAGGACATCTTGTTCTTCTGATTTAAAGAATGTCTAATATATCGGAAGGAGAATTAGTGTTGCTCAGACACTCAAAATTGCTATTTCACTCCAGCTGGCACCAGGTCTGGGCAGACAGTGAGGTCTTCATATGCCCCTAATGAAGCATTTCTTATGTGTACAGCACTTTTCCCTAGATGACCCAAGATATGGTGCCAGTTTGAGCACTATACAAAGTCCTGACAGCAGACACTGGCATAAATTCCTCTTTTCATGAGCTCATCTCCAAGATATAACAATTTTCTCTCAGTCCTGTTTTACACCCATGCAGTGATTGCTTTCCACTAGTATTACACAATTCAGTTTTACTGGGGAATTGTTCATGGAAAATGATGGAAGCAAGGGAGCAGGCTGGAAAGCTCTCGGGTTAGTCAAGCGAGATCTCACAGTGGGTGTTTTATTCCTGAGACAAGGCAGGAGCTTGGTCCACACAATTGCTCCTCACTGGAAGAAACAGCAATGGCAACGTGCTAGGAATAAACAGTGTTAATGTGCAGTTGTTACAATATTGTATTATATTGAAATATTACATTATATTGTAATTTCCTTTCTAATATTAATCTGTGGTGGCTCCACTGGCTTCCAGGAAGATTTCACTACTGGCATTTTCAAACCTGAGAGGAAAGGTAGACCTTGGATTATAAACCTCTGCTCATCCATCAAAGACAATCTCGGCTGGCCTCCCAAGTGACAGCAAAGAAACAACCAGAATGCAATAAAAGGCTTTGTAAATAGCATTATTTTGAGTAACATTTTCTATCCAATCATGAAAATTAAGTTTACAAGCAGTCTGGCCAGATGGTGTGCTTTAGGTGAGCAGTTGAGCATTTAGTGGTGATGGAAATGAGTGCTGCAGTGCTAGGCAGGAGCCATAGGGCAGAGGAACAAGGCTATTGAGTGTCAAGGACCCTCTGTCTGAACCGAAATACATTCTGTACAGACTATACCTTGCAATGAGCACTGAATCTTTCACATACCATGCTATTTTAAGTTATATGTCCAAAATGATTACACAATCACAGTGGGAAACAGGAAAGTACCATGCTTTGAAATAAATTTTCCCATACTCTTTCTAGCCTTCACAAAATTGCTTGTCCTCATCTGACCTATTAGAGGTAAGTTTCCTTATGTCAAAGTATCCCAAATACATCTTTGCAATGCTCAAACAAGAAATACATGCCAGGTGAGCTCTTAGACTGTAGTCCACGTCTCTGTGCTGCCTCCAGTGTCCTTACAACAGCACACTTCAGCACAGCTCCACCAGCAGCCATCACTCCTGGGCTGACTTCATTCCTCCTACATAGCTCCAACATAAAACCAAGCTCTTCGGGAAAAGAAGAGACAATATTTACTTTTGTCATGGGCAGCTCACAGGTTCAAAAAATTTCTTTGAATATTCTGAAGAAGAAGAAAGGTTTGTGGCTAGTAAAAAATTTAGACTTGATGCTGTGCTTTGTTTTAGTAATCTGCAGAGGATGTAAACCCTTTACAAATGAGAATGCAGCGGGCAAAAATAGTTTAAATTATGTAATTTGAAGGTGCAGCTTTCAGTTTTAAGACAGAGAAAATTAAGAAAGTTATTGAATGCATCATACAAGTTCACCAATTTTCATGTGTGTTAAAGTGTTACTTCTGATACCCTGGTCAGTGTGTTTTGAGCAGATACCCCTTCCAGCAAATTAACAGGGAACCATGGTGTTGTTCCCAGTCTCTTGCCCAGCGCTGGAGACCTGCATGGGCTCCAGATCATGGGAGTATAGGCCAGGGCCACTCTTGCTTCTTGACAACCTCTTTCCACTCAATCCCACTGATTTAAGCTTTAATCCTCAGGTATCATTCCCATTTCAGCATTGTTTACAGCTAAGAGAGACAAGAGGATTCTGGAGCTGATTTAATCTAAACACAGAAAGCTCAAGGCTGTCCAGACATATAAAAGAAATAAATAAACTCCTTTGAAGATCAAATTGTAACAAGAACTGTTTTGTTTGGTCTTTATTTAGCTTTAAGGAAATGAAATTCACATTGTAGAAGCTAGTTCTGCTGTGTGCATGTTTGCTCTTAATTAACTAGAAAAACTTTGTGTGTGCAATGAAGAAAAAAAATCTTGGCACTACTAAGAGCTTGTTCTTTATGTAATTTGTTTTGGTTTGTTTCTCAGTAGCATTTATAAGGTTGTGTTCATGAAATAAAGTAGCAAAGCAACTTAAAAAAAAACCAAAGCCAAAATAAAATGCATATTAAAAAAAAAAAAATATGTGGTTATGTAAATATACATGCAGCTATACAAAGGATATGAAAAATAAAAAGTACGAGTATGTGAAAAATCTAATACAAGATAAGGAACAAGTGTGGTGATAAGCCTTTGAATTGAAGCTTATATATTCACTAGAAGGTGATAGAGAATGGAAATTAAGATTGCTGGGGTTTCTGTTTAAGGAAAAAGAAATAATTGCCCCTTTCCCACGATCAGATAAAATGCAGCAGTAACACAATACAGTGAATCCCCAGTAGGAGGGGATGAGGCAGATACTCATTTTGCTCACCAAAGAGTCATTGTGCCTCTAAAACAATCCTACCAGCTGAGCATCTTCTTCACAATGCAAGACACAGTCCAAATAATGCCTGAAGTTCTTGTATTTTCATCTTAGGGACTATCGACTTAGGAAGGACCTGAGGAAAACCCTAAGTTTTGCTTTTGTAGCAGTGCTGAAACAGTGAACATAATTTTTCTCTATAGCAAGAGTGCCCTGCAAGGCAAGTGATCAAAGCAGTTGGCCGGTACTACCTGCAATATCTGGGGTTTTCTGTAGCAGCAAAGGAATTACTGCACAGGGGACATGACGAATGCCGCAAAGTCACAGGTCAAACTTTAATGGCCAGCAGAGCCTGGAGTGGGATTCCTGTGATTCCTCCTTCGTGATGATTTTGTCTGATAAAAGGGCATGGAGTGGGCATGCTCGCTGGGATGCTAGGCAACCTTTTTAAAGTTAAGGCTTCAATACGGTAGACAGCTGCAAATAAATGTGTATTAATCAGGGAGAGCAAATTATGGTCAAATCAGAGCATAGAAAAGCCATGTAGAGGATCTGTGGAAAGTCTTGCATTATATCCATATACAGTAACAAAAATAAATAAATAGCCCCAAACTGTGGTTTTGTCATAACTACATTACTAGTGCAATAAATTTATTACATAAATCCCATTGGTGTTAAAATATGCATTATGTTGCAGACTCCCTTGAATAATAATAAATGACTGATCATTATTTATTTACATCATCTTTCCGGGCCATTTTCTTTTGAAGTAGCAAGCCTGAATTTCAAAACAGCATTAAACATTAAAAGAGTCCAGTGGACAGACAAAATACAAAGTCTGGGAACAGATTAATCTCAAAATCCTAGTCCAAGGTGTTTCACACAGTATTTTGTTATGAACCAAGAAGGTAACTACCAATTTACGTGGAGTTAAGAATTGCTTGTTTGCCTGGTTAATGTTTTAACTATCTAAACAATTTATTACTCATCTAGTCAAAATGCCAGCCCAGAACAACACAGGTGGCCTCTGAATAGTAACAGCAAAGCCTTATGATTTGGACTACAAATGCCAAGAGATATCTCTAGGAGATATGATTTACAGCTTTTAAACATATTTTAAACTGTTTTTTTTCAATTTTTTTGGAAATCATATTTCATTTGTGACTAAAAACAAAACTGATTTGGGGTTTTAATTTATAAATCATAACTAATAAAATATTCTGAAAACTTTGGAGTGACTGTATCCCCAGATCCCTGTACCACTGACAGACATATAAGTAAATAAAATAAAAGGTGATATTGGATCTCTAGTTCCCGGTTTATCAGATAGCTGGGTACAGACAGGTCTTATCAAAGAATTACTCTCCTAAGAAAATAACTCTGCTTTTTAGTGTGGATCAAGCAGAGAGACCAAATTAAAAAGGACCTTCTCCATTTCACCACTTAATATGATGCCTTAATTTGCAGTGGTTTGAAGGTTAAAAGCAAAACAAAAAGTAACTTCATTCATACCTTACCATAGGGATGCCATTATATTTTGGAGTACATTTTCCTACTTAAAGCTTTTGGAAAAATTATCTAAAATAAATTAAATAGTGACACTGTGGGTCTTGGGGATGGTTATTTTTAAAAGAGTAGCTCTTCACAGCAAGTGATAAAGACACTTCTGATACTCAAACTTGATTTTTTGCCAAGAGATCTAGTATTTTGTTTGATTATTCTCTATGGAAAAGATACCTCAGAAAAAAGTCTTCAGCACATCACCAAAGATAATACTGAAAAGTCTTGGTTACTGAAGAAAATCCCTAAGTGAGATGCTTTACTTCCTGTTGTGTGACCTCATGGATGGGTCCACGATGGACCATCTGATGTACATTGTGCATGATCCTTCAGTATGAATGAAAACATGTTGAGAAACAGAAAGGGCACACATACAGCGAAGAGTGTCATTTAAAAAGCTGGAAGGCAGGAAGGTCGGTTTTGTCCACTATGATGGTTTTATATCACTATGAGCCTACAGGAAATGGATTCCTCTCACATGTTTATGTATGTAGAAGCACAGCCAGCCCTAAGTAGGAAGTTATATTTTAGTATCTAATATACTAAATATACATATAATATAACTAAATATACATATTTAGTATTTATATTTAGTTGGAGTAGATGGGCTGAATATAGTATAGTGACTTCTCCTGGCAAGATGCAGCTACTTTGTCTTGGTTTTCCCAGTTGCCAGAGGGAAGTATAGTGCTACATAAGATTTGGCAATCCTTCAATAAATTTGGGGTTATTTCAATAAAATCATTAAAAATTCATAGCATGTAGGACATTGAGGTAGGTACTGTCAGCAGCTCAAAAGTGACAAAATTCACGCATGGCTCTAACACATTTGACAGTATTCAATAGGATCAAAAGCAGCTGAGTGGAGAGAAAATTGGGGTTTGTTGTTCTTTGTTTAAATACCTGCTTGGTAAATTCTTACTCATTAGAAATTGATAGTAGTTTCCAGTGATTCTTAAGTCAATGCTTTAGTAACAGCCGAAAAAACCTATAGACAAATGCAGTCAAGCAGCAACAGAATTGCACTTTGAAGACTTTTTCTTACAGACTATTGGGCTACGAACGCTGCCAATGCCAAGGGAAACAAAAGAAGGAATAAAAGCTCGTGATTCAGAGCCTGGTGGCTGCATGTCTCCCTGATTAAGTAGCCCTTAGATGTGCCTTTTATTTTGTACTAATGGGAACATTGAGATGCAAAGTGCTAGACCAGCACCAAAAAAGAAAAACCAACCCTAAAATGCCAACACCATACATATACAAATAAATGGGTATAATGGGTAATTTTTACAGCTCTCTGAAAAGTTTTAGAAATGTAGGTTTCGTTTTCTGGTCGGCTGTGTAGAAAGCTGATGAAACTGAAACACAGCACATCAAGTCAAGTGCTAGATCAGTGGCAGCTCAGGTTCTCCCAGCACCAACAGGACTCTGGAAATCCCCCACCCCAAAAAAGCCTAAATCTATGGGCAGCAATAAACAGAAGGAAACTGGGATTCAGTCCCAGAGAGAAAACATCTACATTTAAGAAATAAAAAAAAAAAAAATACATAATTGTACAAAGGTTTTGACACAACCAACTTAGGATGTAAATTTGGCAATGAGCATACACAGAGCAGGCCATGCAAAGAATGAGAATGACTCAGATGAAACAAAGCTAATGGCAGCAACAGTAAAAAGGAGCAAGAGCTTTGTCTGAACAACCCACTCGTGTAGCCTTCAGAAGAGAATAGCTTTTGCTAGCACTACCACGCACGTCTTAAAGGCAAGTTTATTCTCCCAATCAATGACTTGTTAAAATTATTCTCTCTGACACCTTGAATTCCAACACTCAAATAAATTGTAATTGGTTTTTTTTTTGTAAATTGTTCAGCAGAAAACAAATCAAGCCTCTCACAGGTCAATGAATGTGTATTTGAGCCTGATGGGTTTTATCCATGATAAAATGACACCTCAGATACAGGTGTCAAGAGAGATGGGAGCAAAGCCAGGGGTTTAAGTGGCATGTAGTAATGAAACAGAAAAAAAATAGAACTGCAGCTCCTATCAACAACTTTCATCAACTTTCATTTTCTGCAACTGTTAGAGGAAATAGCTGGCTTCAAAACAAATTAGTGGAGGTTTAGAGGGCTGCATTTCAATTATTCTGAGGAGGAAATGGGGGAATGGAAGGAGGGGTCTCTTTCATTATACTTTAGGGAAAAAAAAACAGCTGTGAACTTGCTATGTTCTGAGGTTAACAAAGGCGCAAAAGAAATTTAAAGTTTGAGCCCATTAAGATCTGAAATGCCATCTACTGTGAAATAAGCTTTACCTAGGGTTTCGTGCTAAGAGACTGCTGACAGATGAGGAAGGAGGTTGGTCCCTGCCACAAAAATTTATGGTAGAAGGAGGGAGTGGGAGTGTTTAGAGACACCCAGTTAAAAATAAAAATAATGATAAAAAATAAAATAAATTGAAGACAATGTACAGGAAGACATGTAAAGTGAGCCGCTGGAGGAAAAAAGACTAGAATTAAATCGTGGACATGGTATCTATTTGTGCACACCAAAAGTCACATACCTCAGAAATGTAAATTATATTGCTTTAATTATGCAACTGGAATTAGGCACTGGTGAAGCAAAGCTGTTTCTTTAAGATACATTTTGGATCCATTGTTCAAGCAATTCAAGCATTGCACTGTTATTTTCAGAAAAGATAAGGCATCAGACTACAAAACAAATGAAAGGCTCACCATACTACTCATTACCCTTGCTGGAGAATTTACAGCCAATGCAGTAGCACTGTACAGCAGTGCAAAAGCGTTATTATCCACAGAATTTGTCACAGCAGGAAACCCTTTTAAGTGGTCTGTCTTTCCCCTTGTTTTTTAATTATAGGGTGGCATATGAATTTTGCCATCCTATTAACTGAGTGTCATCGGTTATTATAAAGACAAGTGACATTATTTACAATTCAAAGTCCTGTTTGAAGGAGAGTGGTCTCCTTGGCTTGAAAATAATGCACCCAGAATATTTCCAAACTGCAGTTTTATATGTAATAATTCCTCACAGCTGGATGCCATGGGAAGATCAGCCACAGAGGCAGAGATGCTCCAGACTTGCCTGTTGGAGGCGAGCCCTGCCTGGGCAGCTCTTGCACAGTGCCTCTGCACAGAGGACAGCTGGCCAGGACGACCAGAGGCTTGTGCCCTTGAGACAAGAAAAAGCAGAGGCCACAGGGGCCCAAGTCGATGCTCAGATGCATCCCTGTTACATGCTGCAGCACTGGGTTTTGAGCATCCTGTCTGTGGCACGGGGGCAAACAACAGTAGCTGCTTTCTAACAGATTCAAAACAAAACCAATGGCGAAGAGACATTGCTGAAATCAACTGTTTAGATCTTAGAATCATAGAATCACAGAATAGTTAGGATTGGAAAGGACCTTAAGATCATCTAAATCAGAACAGCTGATGCACCTAATCAAACCTCTTCACCCAGATGAGCTGGGAGGACAGGCAGACATGGTACCAGCAGGGGTACTGGGCTCTGCCCTGTAAAAATGGGCCTTTGCTCTTGACCAGATAGACTTCGTTTCTCAACCAGAGCACTGTTTCAGCCCTGCTGCTATTTGAAGACAGCTGTAGCCATGTTGGGTCATCTTGTCAACTTACTTTGTTGCGTTCAGAGGTGTCCCCTTCTTGCTGAAGGCCAAGAGCATTGGTGGAGCCATGTGAGAGGCTTCCCAGCCTGCCATCTCTTCCAGTTGGCAAACAAAAGGTTTTAAGCTCCAGGATGTTGAATTTCAACAACCACTATGTTCTTTTGTATGGCAGGAAATACTATTCAGAGGATAACATTTTCGTCTCTTTAGGAAGCTTTTTTGTCCTTTAACATGTTTAAAATTTAAGGGATTTCATTCTTTAGCATAAATCCAAATCAGAGGAGTGGGAATAATAATAATTAGGTTTCATAGCAGAAGAAACGATATTGCTAAGAAGAGAGATGTCTCACAGGAGTATTTCTAAGATGAAGAAGGCAGCATAAACTTTTGGAGCTCCTGAGTTCTATCTCACCAGTTGTTCCACTGCAACTCTGCTCAGTGTCACGCAGAAATCAAATGGCACAGCAGCCTGTCATACCTCCCAGCCTCTGGCACTGAAATCCTGGTTTGCTTTGCAGCAGAGGTGTTATTCATAACTCTAAAGAGGAGTGTGGTGTGAACCAGACAGCACCACAGCTCCACAGAGGAGGGTGCCAATGAGATGGGAGCAGAGCCCTCTGCTTGAACAAGGAACAGGACTTTGGGCAGCTCTTGCCCGACTCTCAGAACATGGTGTTACTTGAGCAGCTCTGTAATAAAGGACATACCCATACAGCCTTGCTCAGCATGGAACTCACTATATTGCAGGTGAGGCATTGGGCTGTTTGATTTCCGTTTTCCAAATCAAGAGAAATGGGAAAAAAAAAAAAAAAAAAAAAAAGGTCAACTTACCTGTGCTTGTGGCTGTATTATTCAAAGCCTCATCACCTGTTTGCTTATACCTGTACTGTCAGAAGTAGCAGTAAGAGCAGCTGCTCCCTGTTATATTTCAGCCATCAAATAAGAAAAACTGAGAGGATAGCATGTACTAGGGAAGGACAAGGAGAGAGCAGGGAAAGGGTAAGACTAAGGAATTCAGGGATGAAAGAAAACACAAAAAAGGTAGAGAAAACCCAAACCAAGAAGGGAAAAAAAAAAAATAAATCTGACTTACTTGAAAATCAAGTGGAATTAATTTCTGTTTGATGAAAGGAACTGCAAATTTAGAAAGAGGGGATCCACCTCAATATAAGAGGTAGACAAAAGACAGAGACTGAATAAAGATGTCTAAGAAATGATCTCCTGAAATGACTGCTCTAAACTCAGTGGGCATTTACGGTTGATAAAATGCTCTTCCAAGCAGACTTTATTATTTTTTCCTAGTCTGCACATGCCTTGTGACTGTGATAAAAGTGCTGTATGGGTATGTGCTGTATACAGCAAAGCCTTTGCAGAAGGTCTCCTATTTGCTTGCGTAGTCAGGTGGCCCACAGATGGGAAACAGTGGGGTCCATAATTTAGTGAACCTTAGGACAAAGTGATTTCCACAGGCAGAACCAATTTTAAGGCCTGGGAAATTGGAGCATGGGATCTTTTCTAGCAGGGAGAAGAAGGAAGGCAAAGGTGAAGCAGCCTCTGCTGCATGTGCTGGCAGCCCATAAGCCCCAGATGCTGCTCCCTGACTCAGCTCTGCCTTACAGTGATGGGCACAGATAAAGATGGTGGCCCTTCTAAATGAATTCTGAGATGCTTCAACCTTGCAGGAATACAAACAGATGAAAATATAATTTCCAAATAAATGCAAAACTACAGTTTCTGTCTTCTTGCAACTCCATTCCTGATCTCCATAACTACTTTGCTGCCTTGCAGCGAAGCTGTGCTGAATAAAGAGCTTTTATATGACCACAAAACCACTTCAAAGTACAAGAAAGAGGAAAGAGCATGAATCTAGCTGACAAAGTTCCTGTAATGAAGGGTTTGCATCCTGTATATCCAGCCTAGGCTTAGTGACTCAGGCGGGGCTAGCCGTACTAACACACTGCAGCACCTGAGCCACAAAGACTGCCGCAGACATCAGCCCACTTCTCTGTGCTAGGTGAATAATATCCCCTGGATAAAGACATGCATGGTATGCTTTGAGGTTAAAAGGTCAGATTCACACAGCAGAGAGCGAGGCTGAGCTGAAGAGCCTGTACCCATCTGACATAATGAAGAGGTGCCATGCAGCCCATGGGGATGTTGGGCTCCCTTCAGGAGAGCTGGATGTGGAGAAAAGGGTCTTCCCCCAGGAGCTCAGCTCCCAGAAAGATGTAGCAGAGATGTAAGAAATTGTGTCTTTGCTCAGATCTCGCTTTACCTCCTCATTCTCGAGCACATCTGCTATGCTGCAGCAGGGCAATTGGTGTAGAAATTCACTGTAACAAACAGTGGCAGGAGCTCCAAACAGGAGCTTCTTCCTGTATCTACAGCTTAATTGTAGAGCATGCCAAAGAACAATAAATGTATAGAGGTTCCCAAATACCTCCTGAGATTTGTGTTAGCAATGGGCTGATTTGAACTGCCACATGGAAACATCTCAAAACTATGTAGAAGCTGCATATCCTGGTTATTCTCTAGGAAACAAAACACAAGCTTTCCTAGGCAGTTATAACAGTGCATAGCAGCCTTTCGTGGTAGACCTCAAATTACCTTTGTGAGGCTAAGCGCTATTGCCTCTTGTTTACATGAAGAAAACAAGGCACACAGGGATGAAACAACTTCCTCAGCTTATAGAGCAAGCTGTTGCCAGAAATGAGAATATAAGGTGGCTCTTTTCATTCCAGAGCCTCTCCTGATTCTTGTCTCTCCAGATTAAGATCTGAGGACAGGCATATTGTTATTATGCAACATTTTCTTTCCTCTTGAAGGGAACTCCAATCAAGATTCTGGATTTGGCTCAGGAGCTTTAGCACATATATAATTTCTGCCAATGTATGAAAGGCATCATTGTGAAACACTTTACCATTGTTGTACATGTTCCATACCTAATATCAGTGTACAGCAATGAGGGACTAAGGCTGCAGAGCAGAAAGCAGCACCTTGGCATCACACCATGGCCACTTGATTCTCTCCCTACAGGCTATGCCTGAAATTAGAACAGGATTTTGAATGCAAAAGAAACAAGCAACGCCTTCAGAAAGATCAGGTGATGGAAACAAGGTTATGAAAAGCTGTATCTTGCCTTTCTCAGAGGAACTGGCATATGGGCTTTTGTTTGGCTTGCCCTGGTTTGACAGGTAAGAGCTCCTGCTGCATTAAAAAATGTAATAATTTTTTTGGGAAAAGTGTGTTTATTTAAAATAAAAAAGTGATTTTATGACATTTCTGTACCCCACTTCAAGGACCACCTGCTATCTATCCACTTCAAACAGAGCCCTCAGCAGAACTAAGTCTTCCAGAAGAATCTCAGCCCTAACTTTCCCCAAAAATTGTCTCCTTTGACACATGACCATTTCCTTGCTGTAGCTGCCTTCAGTATTTTGGATAGCTGTTTGTCCCCTACTACTGCCTTGCAGCTGAGCTTTTGCATGCTTATGTCTGCAAGTTTCTGTCACCTGCTTGGAAAATCTTTGCTGTTCCACTTTCCAGCCGCCTCAGCCTCCAAGTAATACTTGACAGCAATTGCAAGCAAATAAACTCATTTGTCACAATCAGTGTAACTCTGTTGTTTGTCCACCTGTATGGAACAAATTGCAGATTGAATGTCTTAAGTCCAGGAGTGGAGTGAGTGAACTGATGACACCTGGAATATAAAAGACACCATATTCCTGTAGACGCCGCACAGATACTTCAGTAGCTCCCGGAAAAAAAGATGTTTGCTTTGTTCTTTTCAGGGTAAGGTGTAATTCTGGCTGGCATTTTCCTTGAGGTTTTTACTAAGATCAGTGTTTGCAGTTCCATTTATGTGATATTTTCTAGGTCAGAAATTTCTGCCTCTCTGCACCAGATATTTTTATCTGTTTCCTTGAGCCTAAGAAAACCCAGCTGTACAGTACTCTGAATAAGCCGAGGTGGTACTAAAAGAACCTGCACTTTATGGCTGTCTTACTTAAGGTTATGCAGTTATAGGCAGCAAATGTACTGAAATGAGAGAAAGCCAGGTTCTTTTCAATGTGTTAGGTGCTTTTTCCAAATGCAGGAGTGGTTCTTCAGGTACTTTATATTTCTCAGTGTTGGAACTCTGCAAATATGGGCTCTCATTAAAAAGTTTCTTGTATTCAGGTACATTATTACTCGGTGGTTACCATCACAGAGAAATACGATTTTTTTTTCATCATATCAACGTTTTTGTCTGGACTCTCAGAATTAAAAAAAAGAAACTTTTGACATCACAGCTTTCCCTGGGTAGCTGATTAGAAGAGAAAGGATGCAGCAGTAGGTGTACAGCAATGTCTTTGAAAGCTTAGGAGTACAAAGATGCTGTAATACAGCTGAATGCAGTGATAAGGGCTATCCAGAAAGTCAATCTCTTCCAGAGCAATGCAAAACAGAAGCAGAGACATTGCCAATGATGAGCAAAGAAAATGCTATAGTTTCTGCTAGAAAATGGTAAGATTTTTTTTTTCCCCAGGAAACCTCAATTCCATTAAAATTAATTTACAGCTTAGTTTATCTACCGGACATGTGCATTCTTCCTTTCCCTGCCAATAAAATCAGCATCTCATGGGGCTCTGTCTTCTTCTATATGTGGTTTCCTCAACTGTAAAATCAAGGCTGTTCCAAATTGGAGAGTTATGATAAAATGGATTGCAATTACACAGCACTAGAGAATAATCAGCTAGCAGGCTTTCTTCTGTAGGGCATTTCGTTATTGTTTCATAGAAACCCTGTTTGACATTCCATAGTATTTCTTCATACCTGACTTCCTTTAATCTCACCAACCATGTTTAAACCGTAGCCCTAGAAGCTTGAGCTTTATCTTAAAATAGAAATTTTCCATTTTATTAAAACTTAATTCTCTTTTTAAATCACAGAGCAAGTGATTTAAACCCAAGTTATCTGAGGTTTTGGTTTTTGGGGTTTCTTTTTTCACATCAGGATAAAAGGGACTTTGGAAAGGAACAGCAACTGCTGTTGCTGTTCTTCTGTGGTGGACTCCCTGATGGCCCAGCAGTTCTGTATTAACCTTATTACAGAGTAGTTAGCAGGCTGTAAATCTCACTGTTCAGTCAGCAACCTTTCTGTGGGCAACCGGGTCAGCTTCAGAATCCCATAAATACTCTAAAAAAAGAGGCAGCCTTCGAGGATGGTTGGAAAAATACCATTCATAACTGAGACATCCAGTTATAACAAGCTGGATATATAAATAGGGAGTAGAATTATTAGATTTGCAGACTGCACCAAACCAGGAAAGGCTGGAGGTGTTTTAGGTGATGGGATTCAAATTCAAAATTTTCTTTTCAAAGTGCGGGTATGATTTGCAAATAAGTGGATATTGACAGCAGCAAGCAGTAGTTAACCCACTTAAGCAAGCTAGCAGCCAACTGTGCAAATGCAAATCAGGAAGATGCTGGTGGGCAGCAGCTCTGCAGACATGGTTCATGTTTCATGGTGAACCAGAGGTGAATGAATGGCATGCTGTTTAACAAGGTGCAAACACTATCCTGGGCTACAGAAATAGGGGTATAGGCAGTGAGAGAGGTAATCTTTCCTCTTCTCTGGTGAGGTCTCAGCTAGAAGCTGCTTCACCTGTAGCAGTGGCTTTGAGATAGATGGGAACCAAGGAGGAAATTCAGAGGGGATCAGGAGCTAGGAGAGACCCCAAAATGTGCTTAAGAAGATCTGTTCAAAGATAAAAGAACAGAAAACTGAGGGTGGGATAAGACAACAGTTTTTAAATATCAGGAGGCAAAGAGGAGATGGGGTTTTGTGGGTAAGACACAAAGTAATGGTCTCAGCAAGGTTACAGATAGGAAGATCTTGTTGAAAAGCCACTTGACAAGCATCTAATAGTAGAAAATGATACTGCACTAAACCTGATTTTTTGTGAGAGGATTATGAGACTTTATGAAGAAGCCAGAACGTCACCTATCAGGACTGACCCAGACATGGCTTATTTCTGCCCTGGGTCCTTCCACCTCTGTGAGGCTATGCACTGAAACCGGCTAGCTCAGCTCCAGGTCCCACCTCAAATTTGCACCTTTCAGACTCCAATTCACAATTGATTATAACTCTGCTTTTTCTCTTTTTCTCTTTTTCAAACAATTAGGTTCTTTGCACTTGTTAAAAACACCCAGACAACATTTCTGCTATATCAAAAGTACTGGGATGAAATAAACAATGCTTTTATTTCCAAGATATTTGTGCTATTCATGTCACTCAACTGTAATTCCAGAAAAGTAGAAAAGTATGTTGAGATCCTTATTTGAATGAAATTGGAGCATTTTCCCCTTGCAAATGTCTTACATGGTAGATTGTTTTCAGGGCTTTTCTGACATTGTTTTTTTCAATTTAGGCTTCTTTTCTTATCACAGTGATGTATTAAAGTCTAAACGAAAACTATTTCCTTCAAGTCTTTCTAACAGCTTGTCACAAAACATCATTGTGCAACAGTGTCATCCACAATTTTAATGATGACATCTTATTTCAGGAAGGCCTGAGCTGAATCCCAATGAATAAATTCATGGAGTTTAACCTCTCCATGACCCCATTTCCACTGTGGTTTTTTTCTCATTCTGCTCCAGCTCATTAGCTGTCCTGACAAAAGCAGTTCAGATGAGATGTGAGTCTTTATAGCTGTGCTTTAAACAAAAAGAAACAGTGGGAGGAAGGAGAAAGGTGGAGAAGCATCATGTTTGGTCTGGAAACGATCTGTTGTGCATTTGTAAGCAAGATAATTTTTCCTCAGTGTGACATGGTTCGTAATCAGAACAATAGGTCTCAGACTAGAAACTACCCTGACATTATAATTATGTTCAACCCTAACTAATTTCTTCCTAATGTACTGCAAGTGCCATCCAGCTCATCGAGATGCAGACTCTGTTCCAAGGACATCCTGTGGCTATCAAGAAAACCTCTGTCTCACACTCAATTTTCAGGCGTGTTTTCGCTGTCTACTGTCAACGTTAACACTGTTTAGGTTCCCTTTAAAATAAATCAACCCTATTTGTCACCCTCTTATTGCTCCGACAACTGTTGATCCCAGTCTCAAGCAATTTTAATGTGGCGCCAGTTTGGTGTCCAAGTTACAGTGGACATTTGTCTTTGATCATCTACTTTGTTCTTTTACCCTTGGTAAGACTACTTGGAAACTAAAAAACATGTTTCTGACAGTATTTCTCTCAAAACAGTAGCTTATGAATCAGGGCAGTGTATATTTTAATCTTTGTTAAACTGTGTAAATGTCTAGTGAGACTCATTGCCATGTCCAAACCTTATATGGCATTAAATCTATTTGGTGAAGATTTATATATTACTATTTTTATAGCTTCTTTGTTACATTATTATCCTTATCTTCAACATTAGCATGTAGGAATGTTAGCACATGTAAAATTGGAAATTGCCCTTTAATTTATTTTTCCTTACTAACATGGTGGCAGGGTCAATCTTTGGGACAATTACTTAAATAACATGCTAAAAATCAGTGTTATCTATATCAGTAAACATAGCTACTGTGAAATTGCTTTTTATCTCAAGTAGTAAACTTCTAATGACCTACCGCCTTTTCAGTTTTCTGCAATAGCTATGAACTACTTGTACTGAATCCAATTGATTTCAATTGTAATTCCAGTTGCTACTTTACATTTACAATGAAAAAGAACGTAGTTGACCCCCAGACTACTATCGTTATTGGTAGGCAGTGTCTTTAGCTTTATTTAAATACTTCAATCTGGGGACAAATAACAGCAATTTTCTTCTGTTGTTCTACACCAGGAAAAAGATGTTAGGGGAACATGAGAGAAAATAACAGTTTGTTGATGCTAACAGAATTTATAGTGAATAGTTACTGGATGAAATCTGTTTAGAGCAAACATGTCCTGTTTACTGCAGCATTTCATGGGAAACTCCTGAATTTGCATGTTGATTACGTGAAAGGTAGGAAGTCCCTCCCAGCCATACAATAGGAAAAGAGGATTATTGAAATAGGAAATCAGCTCAAGCATTGTGTGATTTACTCTCAGCGATGTAGCAAGGGACAGAGCTGTTTACAGTACAAGAGCAATCCACAAGACTAGGAATAATAATGTCCAACCTGTGTAAAGTTTTCATTAAATATATGAAGTTTCCAAATCTCTGCGTCATATATAGATACATATAAAGATTGTTGTTGTCTTGGATTTCTGGGCTATTTGTGTTCAATCTAGCACAATCTGAGTATGATCAATAAACACATGTATCTTCTGTTCACCCTGTGGCAAGCATTTCACCTGACACTCCACCTTGGCAGCCTTCTTCAGGCAACATACCAGGGGAGTCGAATTCTCTGTCAGCCCACTAAAGCTGATGGGTAATGATTCCCTCAAGGAGCCAAGTGTCCAACAAGACCACATCAGATTCATAGTCAGGAAAAGAAAACAAGACACTTTCAGAGGCTTTTTTTTTTACTGTTAGGCTCATGAGCTTCGGGTCTAGACCTTAATGATCCACACAAACCAAGAGATTCACTTTTTAAAAGGAGTCACACAGAAAAGATGAGGGGTAATGGGTACAAGTTACTCCTGGGAGATTCTGACTGGACACAAAAGGAAAATTCTCCTCAGTGAGAACAAACAGCCATTGTAATAATTTCTTCAGGGAACTGGTAGATTTCCCAACATTGGACACTTTCAAGATTCAGTTGGACAGCATGCTAGGACAACTAAACTAGGTCATGTTTTGCCTAGAAAGGTTGGACCAGGTGATCCTTGAGATCCAACCTAGTATTCTATGATTCTATGACTCACCCTGCTAGCCCAAAGCTTCTCATTCTCTCAGAACTCCCAGTGCAGCAAAACTTCAAACCCTCCAAAGTAAAGTACTTTTTAAACATATAAGACTGAATTTGCCCCAGTTCATGGCGGCGGCCCATGTGGTCTGATCACTAGATTGGTTATGGTGGGTTGGCAGCTTCTTACACCTAAAGTTTCTTCCTCCAGTGGTGTGAGGAACAAATGTTTTTTTGTTATTCACCTACACAAACAAGTCTGAGAGTGAGCTAGAGAGAACTGGTAAATGGGACAATAAAGGGAATCAAACAGTAAAACTGGGAAGAAAGGAAGAGGGAGGGGAAAATGTACGAGGGAGGGGAAAATATACAAGGAAGAGGAAAATCATGTCTGGGTGTGGAGGTGGCCAACATGGCAGGAAGGATATGTGAATAACGATTAGTTCAGATGTTTAACTCTTAAATTCACTGTCCCTTCCTCATATGTAGGATATCAATAGGAGCAATGTGTTGGTTGGACGGCAGAATGTTCCCCTTATCTAAAAGAATAGTTAGAGGGAAAAACAAACCAGAAACAATCTGAGATGAAAACTAAAACAGTGATGTGGTAAAGAGCTTTGTAAACTCTGGTGCCATACGTGTGACAAAGTTAAGAAATTGTTAACCTTCCTTTGCTCTTTGTCACTTAAAAATAACCAAGTCTCTGATCTTTGTCCCATACTGGAAATGTATGCACTTGTGAAGAGCTTTATATCAGCAAAACCCTGACAAATGTGACTGCTCATGAATGAATTCAAGCTGTAGTTTTTCTAAGATACAGCTGCACTTTTGAAGCCAATGAACACTCTGCAAAATTTCTTTGCAAAGCAAAAATGTAGTTCTTTAGACCCTCCTTATGCCCCCTCCATTAATCATGTACACTTATTCTGACATTTACCAGGATCTTGAGGATGAAATTTTTTAATGTACTGATCCTGAAACTTTTGTCCACACATTGTTGTCATTAAACTGGTTAAGTGCTTTTAAGTGAGCTGCTAAGAACCAACATCTATACAGCTCTTGTGCCAGTGGAATAGGTGATACCGCTCAGACACCAAGGGGCTTGACAACTCATCTTCTAGAGGTGTTGTTGCAAGAACTGTAAGCCAGTGTCAGGTTCTGGTGTCCTTCTGTGACTGATGTAACTGGTGTTACCAAGGCCAGATGCCTTGTTTCCCAGTTCCAAGCAAACACAGAGACAGAATGTTGATAGAAACGCAGCAGATATCCTAAGTGTGCTTTTTAGAGATTTGGGGGTGTTAAATGCTTTAAAGAGTGGGATCAGAGAAGGTAATAATTCAGAAGAGGTTCTGAAGGCAAAGAGGTCCATCACTCCAAGGATTAAGTACAGACTGAACAAAGTGATGTTTTGACAAAGAACTGAACTCAAATAACAAATCTATTTTTAGCTGTTCTGGAATGTTCTGTTCACCCCCTTTTTTCTGTTAAATTGACCTTATTGCCTACAGATGCTGAGAAGTCAACTCTTTCACAGTGACTGTTATGCTCTATTCTCCTGCTGAGTTAGTGGCAACAATACCTGTGGCAGGCAACAGCAAGACAAATGAAAAGAGCTACAATCGCCAAACCTCACCTTCATGCCATCAGTATGTTCAGTAGACACAGATTCAAAGGAATGCAAGAAGAAAATTCATTCCCCAGTGATGTAGGTCAGTCTGAAGAGCTGCCGTATAACTATAGGCACGTTTTTCCCAGATAAATTATGGCTCACAGTGTCAAACATAGACTCTAATTGAGTAGAGTGCACTGATCCTCTTATTCAATGGGGCTTTGTTTTCAATTAGGACATAGTTCCCCTTGGCCTTGAATTTGTCAGGGATGATTTCTGGATGAGAAAGAGAAATACTGGGGATCAGGAAGGCAAAGGGCAAAGAAAGCCTGCGGACCCTCATTAATGCTGGTTAGTGCAATACACACTCTCACTTCTCAGTGTAGATGTGGCCAAATGACTGTCTGTCCCTGCTATGATAATATCGTATAATCTTAATTGCAGCTTTTGCTACTTGAGGCTCTCAAAGCACCTCATGAACTACTCCCTAAATCTGAGAAAATTTAGCTGCTTTATTTTAGTAGCAGCAAGGATGATGATGATCACAGAATGTGACCTGCTACATAACATGGGCTATCTGCTTTCACCCTGTAATTTCTGCAACAAGCCCCAGTTGTTTCTGCAACAACCCCTAGAAAAGAATGGAGAAACCTTCAAAGATATTTAGGCAATCTTCAAATAGCAGCATTTCTCTCATTCCTTTGGCAGTAAGGTAGAGACTAAAAATTCTTTAACTCTTTCCTTGAGCGCTTGCCCACTCTTTTTTCCTTTAAAACTGAAGTTAGGATTTCTGTTATCTTATTAGTTTTAACTCTCTGCTCCTACTAAGAGATTTCAGTTACTTTTTACAATTAATAGTCAACTTCTTAGCATAATATGTACAATTCTATTTATGGAAATTAATTTGCAACTGCTTTCAGCATATATGATATTCCCTGCTGTGAAAAAAGCTTATTCCTAAGGAAAAAAATAAATTATCAACCATGTCATTTTATATGAAAAGGCATAAATTGCCACCAACTCTTCCTCCTGCTCCAAGAACAATGAAAGCTGAAGCTTGTTTGGAGGCTGCCATATGGAAATGCTACTGGTTAGCTTAGTTCCTGTTCTCAAAAAAGCGTCAAGGTATAAATGTAAACAAATGCTGACCAAATTAGATCAACAGAGGATTTCACCTTTCTTTTGGTTCTTTACGAAACGGTTGAAGGTGAATTTCAGAGTAATTTTGCATTTCTTTTCAGAGAGTTTGGAGAGGGTTTAATTTTATTTGTTTGTCCATTTTGTTTCGTTTCCTTAAAGATGCTTCTTGTGTAGCTGTCTTTGTCTAGATTTGCCCTCTGGAGCATGCACTGTCCAGGAATTACATTGCTGACTAGCTGTTCATACAGTCAGCAAAAGTGGACTTACAGCATCAACCTGGTTTAATTGCTGTCATCTTGCTTTTCATGGCAGTATGCACTGATGAGACTTCGTGAATAATGTTTGCTGTCTGACTTTTCTTAACAATAAGCATTAAAGGAAAAGATACAAAATTTTCCATTGGCACCTAATGACACATATGTCCTCTACCAATACAGAATAAAATTTTATTTCTTTTAGCTATAAGCAGTTTTCAGTATCTTTCTCATTCTGTGCGTTTGCAAATGTTCCACAATCAATAAATGACAGTAGAAATGTCAAATTAAATCACAAATGTAATTGTGTGGCCTGAGTGAAAAAGTCAGTTATTGTTAATGAATAAGGATTTCATTTCTTTGTTTTCATCTAGATAAAGCTTAATTTTTTTTTCTCAGTTGAAAGTGCTGATGCTCCAGGATGCTTCATCCTGCCTCAAATGTCATTCTCCCATGTCCCAGCTGTGGCTTGGGTGTAAGCACAGAAACCACACCCACAGGTTGAATCCAGACACACTTTCTCACAAATTTTGCTAGTGCTTCTGAAAGTGGGATTAGTACCAAAGTAGCCCCAAAAATTGCAATGGGAACTACAGTTTCTAAAATCATACTTGGGAATATATTGATCCATCTTACTGATGACAATGGGTTACTGTAGTGGCTTTGCTCCTGACTGAAATAGCATTATGCTAGATAAATTACAGTAGAATTGGAAATAGATTTTGGATATAGACTTATTCACCAGTATGTAGATCATACAAAAGTTAATAGTATGACTCATACAAAAATTAACAGCATGTAACTTATCACTGTAAAACGTTAAGAACCTTAGAACACAAAAAAATGCCTAGCAAAATTTACATTGTTTTCCTCTAAAGGTCTACACTGTGTATCTTGCTCCTCTTCTGACAAGGCTTCCTGCTGCGAAGTGAAATGGGTTCTTAAAACTCAGCTTGAGTCCAGAAAAGTAAACATATAAACCCTGGCATGCAGCATGCAATCCATTTCTGCCCTGTGTAAATGATGCATTATCTACAACTGCCAGGGGCAAGCTGTAGGCCAACTCAACATGGTGGGGAAGCAGGAATGGGGTGGATGGAGCTCCCAACCTCAACTAGGAGCAAATGTTGCTGCAGACCTTGGAGCAGCAGTTTTCTGGACCGGCTAAGTGCAGCCATGATATAAAGGCTATGCCTTCATCCACTGGCATAGGGCAGGACCACACATCTTACTGCTAAGCACCCTTGGCCCCTCCAAGCCATCTTCCTCCCACTAGCAAACCCCTTGGAAATGCTGGTAGGAGAAGATGCTCATGTCTTGGGTGATAGCACTAAGCTGTGGTCAAAGGAGAGATTAGAAGTGACAGTATGAGCAAAAGGACTTTCCTTGTGATGGATGTGAGAAGAGCTGGCCCCCTCTGCCAGGCAATGAGTGTATTCCTCTGGAAAGCTTTGTCAGCATGCTCTACTCTGGGTCATTGCAGTCTGAATTCCCATCCTCCCTGCTGCTCCTGCCCTGAACCTTTCAGTACTGTCGACTTGAAGCTTGGGGATTTGTTTGGGTTTCTTTGTGGATAGCTGTGATTCAGAGTCTTTGGGAGAAGGAGAATGCCAGATCATAAGGCCTGGATGTCAAGAGCATTTTTGTGTTTTGAATGGGCAAACCAGAGTTTGGAGAGAAGGGGATAAATTATTCAATGATGGAGTTTTCTACAGGAAGAAGTGGATTTCAAACCTTCTTCAGAAAGCGTTGTGCGGTAGGTGTAATGCTGGCAATGCCACTCAGTTAATCATTTAAGAGAAATAACAGCCAGATTCCTCTCAACTTCTAGAACTGTGGAAAACTGAACACCAAGGTGTCTTAGTTGCTTCAGAGGCGATTAATTCTCTTCTGCCACTGCAACATGCAGTATTTAACTGACTTTTAAAAGGTACATCTATGTATATTTTCTGTGATTTTTCTTTTTTGGTTCTACAACTGGGAAACGATTTTAACCTTGAATTTTTATTTTAGGGCATAAACATTTAATAGTAGAGAAATACTATCTCTTTAATTTATGCTTTTGAGAAAGGATACACAATTCTGTGCATATTAAACAAGAGTATATATATAGAATTTAGGAAAAGATATACACTGAATGTAGAGCCAAAATTGTGTCAAAAATGTCCCAGTGAACATATGTCACACATTTATGCATTTGTAGGTTGTTTTATACTGATAGGTCAGCAGCTGCTTTACTTTGTTTCAGGGACCTCTGCCCAAACACTGTTTCACTCCTGCATTTAGTGGTACTTGAAAATTTGTCCTGGTGACAACAAATTCTCTAATTCCAGATTGATTTTGTTAGAAAAGGAAAAGGTAAAGTCAAAGAAATTCTCTACAGTTACAGTATTTCAATTCCTTTCTTTGGGAAAGATGAAATAATGAATTAGAAGTGTATGTAAAAATTCATAAATGAATACCTACTATAAATTAGCTAACACTAAAATCCTTCAGTTTCATATTTTGAGGGATTGCAAAGGACTGTTTTCACCTGCTGTGACACCCTTTCTGTACCTATACTCCCAAAAAATCATTCCGGCATAGCTAGAATTGGCCAGCTATGCTAACAAAAAACTCTGCTTGTATCTGTAGTTTGATTATTCCAGCAATGCTTTTGCTATGGCAGCTTGTAGGTGGAAAACAGATGAATTTAAACACACATACAGAGAAAGCGTTGAGTATAACTCCATCTACACTGAGCTGTTCAGCTGGTGTAACTGTAGATCACAGACCATGGTTTCCCATAGGCAGAATGGATATAGATTTGATGGCAGAAATTTATACAGTGGCCACGGCTTAAGTGGGGTCAGTACTGATAGCTGTGATACAGTTCTTTAATTACAAACATGGACTAATTGCTGACAGCAGCATTTCTTCTGGGTCTTCACAGCCAGAACATGGCCAGAAACTTTGGCTGTGTGCTGCTTAACACTGACTTGGCCAGCAAACCTTGAAAGCATGGCAAATGGAGTTTCCAAGTGTCCCAAAGACTGATGAACCAGTAAATACCAAAGAGAATGGGTCAGCCCCTAGTGTGATCTAGACTGCTGTGAAAAGCAGATGCAGATGACAGGTTTTGAGTCTAGCCAGAATGACAGCCCGGTGGGATATAGTGCTGGGATTCACATAGGGATACAACAAAGTGTCACCTCCAGAAGGACATATTCTGCTGTGAAAGCTGTCCCGTTGCTCTTTCTCTGGCCAGATCATTCATCTTGATACATTCAGTATCAAGACATTGTCAACCCCACTTTCCAAACCTCAAGTAGACACGTGGCTCATACTTGCCATTTGCAAAAGCTGGGCTGGCTCCTTCCCAATAGATCAGATTTATCCCTCAGTGTATTGCTTCTGATCCATTCACTAATTTCCACCAAGTTCTTCTGAACAGTATTGACGTTTTAAAAGGGAAAGAACATTGTTTCTCATAGGATGATAATATGGTCTTTTTATCAGATCCCTTCTAGCTATCTCTTGCATAAAATGCAGAGCTCTAGAAGATAATGCCTCTTCTGGCATAAAGCTTTTTGATACCTCTGCTTATCTAGTCACCTTGTCAGCATACCTTCCCTGGCTGATCATAGGAGATATTGGATTCTCTGCCGTGACCTTCACAGTGACACTAAAAGTGGTTTTGATGAGTTTTGGAGATCCTGATGCTGAGCCCTGCTACCTGAAGGATCTTGTCACTATAGAAAGCCTGGAAAAGGCAGTCAACAGCATAGAGGGAAGAAAGAAGACAAGTATTTCCACAGGTCTTCCCTGGAGATCAGTAAACTCTGGAAAAGTAAGACAAACTGGTAAAAGGAATAATACCTCCGAACTCTTTAGACATGCCCATTTGCATACAGCTTCACTTTTTGTACACATTCTGTCCTGGTGTAATTTCAAGGAGATTTACTCAATCAGAAATGCTCTGTGACTCTGTGCTGTTCCCTGCTTCCCAGCTCATATGTTCTCACTGGAATGGAGACCATATGCTGTCATCCTAAAGGATAGAAGGAATGAAATCAAGATGATGATGCCAATGTTTGCATTTTACTGGAACAAGCTGATTTAATGCTACTTCATTTCCTTTTGACTTGCACTTTATTCTAAGCTTGTTTACTGTGAATAGAGTATGAAACTGTTCCAGAATTATCCAAAATGGAAATTGTGACAGATGGCAATAAAAAAAAATAAAAATCCATAATGGGTCCTATTTTCTTTTATACTATAAGGGTAAGGTTATTACTACAGTTATGATATTAAGCTCTGTTTTATTTTTATAGCTATGATAGTAGTTAAGGTTGCTTTTGCCCAGTCAGCTGCCTTTACTGAATAAAATGTCTTTAACAGCTTCATGCAGCCAGTCAGTGGAGTGAATGACATGGTTTACTGCTCCAAACTACTGTTTAAAATCCAAAAGGGAAATAAACAGAAGTTCTTATGATATCAGGGAAAAACACCTGCAGAAAAAGTGGCAAAGAAAAAAAAATCTGGCTTTAAAAACCTGATTGAACTGGTGGATTTTCACCTCAGCTGCAGGAGGGGAGCAGTCAGCAGGGGAGTCTGGTAGGCAGCAGCCTCAGGCATCTCTGTCAAAAAGTCTGCAAGTAAAAAGGGACTTGAGGGTTAATCAGAACACATTTGTTTTTTCTCTCAATGAAAAATATATCTTTTCAGAAAGTTACTCTTTGAATACAACTATTATTTTTAATTGAAGAGCATCTTTGCTACAGTTATCAGTAACACCACAGGTGTTTTTGCAGTCAAACTGACCAATTTCACAATGGTTTAATTATTTAACTTGTTTTTCATTTACATGGTGAGTTTTTTTGGTTAATTTATAAAATACTTTAAAAATGTAGATACATGTGCCAAAATTCATTATTCATTGTTAAATATTTTTTAGTTAAGTGAAAACATCAGGTGTCGTATTTACGAATATTTTCTCTGTACTCATAAACTTTTCATAAGCTAGATCCTGATATTTTACCTATTCCATTTTGTTACTCAAAGATAAAAGATTTAAGTACTTCATGCAACAGAAGACTGCTTAGAGCAGTTTGAAATTTCATATATGAAATATGTCTATTTAGGATGGGTACAATAATGAGAATCACTCGTTATGAAGCAAAGATATGGGTATGCTCCATAAAAATCCCCATTCAACAAATCAGATGGGGCCAAGCTCTGTAAAAGGGCAGTCTGTGTAGGTTATTATGGACACCACTCAAAATGAAACAGCTGCAAACAGCACACACAAATATGGGAAGCACTCTCTAACCTCGACCAAAGTATATAACTGTGAAGGAACATAACATGATGGTTCATTTCAAATAAAAAGGAGCTATTTCCTTGACAGGGTGCACTGCCAGCAGCAGCCCCAGATATTCCCCAGTGCCCCACCAGAAACAGTAGCTCATTGCCCTAAAGATGCTGGCTCCCTGCACTCTGGGAGTCCATGCAAATCCCTGATAAGTAGGAGGCAAGTTTAATCCCTGACATTGGGGTTGTCTCTCCATTCCCAGGCAAGCTTTATGAGCTATTAATTTTGCCAGCTGAAATTCACTTTTAATTTTAAAGAAGTGATATGAAGAAGAATGGTTACATCCTTTCAGATTATTTTCTTTCAGTGTTGCTCAGCCCAGATTTTAATTTCTTTTCAGCAGCTTCTAATAGCCAAATTGCCAGCAGAATTGCCTTTCTAAGTAGCAATCCCATAAAAAAACAATATGTTTTTAAGAACATGCTAATGTTTGAACATTCACTAGTTACAGTGGTAATTGTTTTGCTTCCCTTTAGCTAAGGGAAAACACATCAAATTTCAGTGTGTCACCTCTAACCATTTTTAGCTTTTTCTGTATGCAGTTTAATAAAATGCATAGCACCTGCCTGGTATAAACCAGATGGGATTATATTGGAAATAAACCCCAAAAAGTAATAAAATAAGTAAATTTAAGTGCAGATATCCGCATACACAAGATGGGAAAGCAGAACTATCCTTCTACCATCACTACTTCAGAATAAGTGAACATATGGTGAATTAGGACATGACTCTTCTTAGAATCATAGAATCATAGAATAGTTAGGGTTGGAAAGGACCTTAAGATCATCTAGTTCCAACCCCCCTGCCATGGGCAGGGACACCTCACACTAAACCATGCCACCCAAGGCCTCATCCAACCTGGCCTTGAACACCGCCAAGGATGGAGCATTCACAACCTCCCTGGGCAACCCATTCCAGTGCCTCACCACCCTCTCAGTAAAGAATTTCTTCCTTATATCCAATCTAAACTTCCCCTGTTTAAGTTTTAACCCACTACCCCTTGTCCTGTCGCTACAGTCCCTGACGCATAGTCCATCCCCAGCATCCCTGTAGGCCCCCTTCAGATACCGAAAGGCTGCTATGAGGTCTCCACACAGCCCTCTCTTCTCCAGGCTGAACAGCCCCAACTTTCTCAGCCTATCTTCATACGGGAGGTGCTCCACTCCCCTGATCATCCTCGTGGCCCTCCTCTGGACTTGTTCCAACAGTTCCATGTCCTTTTTATGTTGAGGACACCAGAACTGCACACAATACTCCAACTGAGGCTCACGAGAGCAGAGTAGCCTAACTCTTTCACTTGGTCATGGAAAGGGTTCATTGAGGTGGTTCCAGCTGCACACCTGAGTTTTGAATGGCTGAAGATGCCTTTATATGGGCACAGAACCCCTGAATTATGCACGTTAGTAACTGCTCTCAGAAATCAGGTCACTGATACTTACGAATGATTCTACGGTTCTCATGGTCTTAAAGGAAGGTAAAATGCTATTAATATTTCTTAAAATATCATTTGCAGGAGGGGGAAATAGCAGCTAGCAGCTGCATTTTAGCGAATTATACTGGCTTAAGAATCGCTTCTAATATTACCATGAGAAACACTACTAGAAACGAGCAATATATTTAAAACCAGAAAATTTGTAATTCTTGCTGTTATTACATGGTTTCTTCAGTAAATCATTCCACGGCTCCCTTGTCTTTGTTGAACAAGATGGCCTCTGAAAAGAGAGAAGTTCTTAAAACTTTGCCTTACTCCCTTCAGGTCAGACAGGCAGGGATGGAGATGAGCTTTGTAGTGTGAAGCAAGGGCAGTTTCATCCTGTCTGCAGTTCTGTGGCATACAGACAAATCACTCTCAATCAAACACTGGTTGAAGGAGATATTTGAGATGATTCTTCCTGAAAAGATGTCTTAATCTTCTGATAGAGCAGAAATGTGGTGAAACTCACCAAGCACTGTTCTGTCATCATGAACGAGCACACATATCAATGACTGCACTTAATGCTCAGCTACAATACACCCTAACCCAGCCAAACTACTAATAGATATACAAATACTCACCTAAAGCAGAAACAGCTTCAGTAAATGGACATTCATTTCAACATGTTCATGTTACGTTTAATAGCAAGAGATTTAGACTAGTCTAATGTATGTAAGGTTATCATACCAAGCCATTATGGTTTTTAATCTTGATATATTTACCCACCTTTTAGTTTTCTGTATGTCTTTTTTACCTCTGATTTAATCCTTCCTTCCCTTTCCTCTCTTTTACTTCTGTTATTCCCACTCCTCTCCTGCTGTGAAACATGAGTCTGAAACACACAGTTTTTTTCACGGAACTGTACATTTCTGTCTTTCAATAACACTTCAGCTGTCATTTTTTATTACAAAAATCTGTACTCATGCTACTACATGTAGCATATGTTACATAACCTTGATTAACTATATTTCAGTAACGTGTTTATTATGAAAAAAAAAAAGGAAACTAACATTCACATCTGTTATGAATCATAATATCCCCAAGTTGAAGAGTTACACATGTATGATGCAGCCGGGTATCTTTTTTTGTGAACCTAAGTTAAATTTATAGGACTCAGGTATAATCTTTCAGTTGATGAGCTATCAAAGCACAACCAAAATTATTCTAAGTGTGTCTAAATAGCATAATGTCTGGATTTAAATATGTGGCTAAGAAATGCCTTGAATTGGAGGGATTCTTCTTAACTACAAGTTAAGTAAGTTTGTTATTTAGACTTTTTTCTGATAAAGAGAGGTAGCTGAAATGATTTAGAGCACTGTATGATTCTCCGTCTGTCTCTATTTCTTGAAATAATTCACCTTTCTTTCTGTATCCTTCTATTCTGACAACTAGGTACTATGAGCAGACAGAACAAAGTCAGACAGAACAAATCCCTTAACCCTATGGAGGCAGTGGGAAGATAATGGAATTCATGCCCTCCATGACTGAACAGTGGTGATATTATTTGACATTCAGTGAAGGAATTCAGAGCTGAAGAGTATTTTGAGATTCACACAGGCATGCGGCATACTCGATCCTAAAGGGACAGTATTCCTCTGTGTGGCTCAGCGTAGATATTATATTTTAAATGATTATGCTAAATGTTAAAATGTGACTCTTTGATCTTTGTCCTGTTGTCCAACACTGGTTTATAATTGATTCACTTTTTTTTAAAAAAAAAGAGAAGTTATTTTTCTCTCTAGCAGTCATGATTTACAGATAAGATAGACTCAAAAGAAAAGAAAGCTTTAACTTTGGCGATATGGTAATATATAACCTTCCTACGACCTCCTTTACTCCTCTTGCTAATCACTGATATTTGAAGGTGAAAGACGCATGTCATATCTAATCCCAGAGGGCCATATAAGTTTTGTATCTCGGGGCTCAGCATGATCTTTTTTGCATGCTATGACTCTTTCTAGCTGTTAATAAATCTGTGCTTTGCATTCTGTTTGGATTCCAGCATGCCATTTGTGTGTTATTTATAATGTGATCTGCTGCATTATGGAATACATTTTGTGTACTACAGGCATCCTTAAAAAATCAGTAAATCTTTAGTCCTTTAAAAGGTTATGTTGCCTGAGACTGCATTTGTCCCTTGAAAAAGAAAATCTTGGGCCATGACCTATGACTTCTAGATCGTACTATATTGTCAATAGTAAATAACAACTATCTCAAAGCGAACACAGATCTGACAAAGCCCAGGGTGTTCAGTTATCCTTGTGCTGCCATTTTTCTTCCTCTTACTGAACAAACCGTGAGGAACAAGGTAAACTGAAAGGGGAAACATTAAAAACCACAGGTTTAATACACAAGTCTTAGCAACGCTCCTGTGGTTTTGTCTTCATTTGAACCCTTCCCCCTTCGTTCTTATATACAAAAGGAAGAGCAGTGACATTCTGCAGCCGCTTCAATAGCAGAACAGGCTGCAGCTGCAGATATTTAGTAGACAATTTGCATTCTTAGGCATCAGCTAAAATGAAGGGTTTCTCAGCGTCATTCAAACAAAAAGCTTCAAATCTTGTAGCAGATTGCATATCTCCTCTTTTCTCAAAAAATTATATATCTTTATGTTTCCACTAGACTTATTTCCCTCATCTCTGTGCTTCCTGCTATAAAAAATTGTTAGTTTTTCCATCTTTTGATTTATGCTCAGGGACTTGTTTATGTGGTTTTTTAAATGCCAGGGGTACCATATTAATAAACCATATGATCCTGTTGCTTTGATTGTTTTGATCCACTACAATGGAAGTAACATTTGAGCATCGAGGCAAGGCAGGGGCAGAAAGCACAGTGGGTAACATGGAAACACTCTGTATTTAGTCAGTGATTAGTTGTCAAAGAGCTAGGGCCAAACTACAGTTTTAGTAATTTCCACAAGATGTGCTAGATTTACATTTCCTGCAACTGTTTGTAGCCATATTTTGTTTAGAGGGTAGTTGAATGAAAGATATTGTTGATCAAAACATGACCAGCCCCCAGGAGCTAGAAATTATTCTAACAAGGCTGTGAGCACAATTTCTTGTTGGGTCAGGAGCTAGGATAAGCTTCATATGCTTATCCAAACATGCCCTTTAAACTCTCTGGGTTTAGTCATCACATTAGGAAAGCTAACTGACTTAATTACCCCTGAAGAGCCAGGCAAGGTGTTGGCTGCCTAGTAAACAACACAATGTTCTCACTGAAATTCATATCTCTGACTTGATTTTATAAACAGTTCTTTAAAAGGAATTATGCAAGTGGGATTTTGCTTATCCAGGTTGCAAAAGAGCACAGATACAAGAGCCTATGCTTAACTAACAGATCCTTTTGGGACTGCTAATGAGCTCCTGCTCTGGTGTAACCACTCCACTATCATCCATGCAGGGCAGTAATGTTGCAATGTGATTTAGTACCTTGACCTGTCAAGGACTTTACCACCTTCATGTGCAGGGAAACGAGTGAGGGCATTCTGATTCTGTCATCCAAACTGCTGTCTTTTATTGGCATTAAAATGTTTATGAAAGTTTGGGAACCATTAGAATGGGAAAACATCATGGAAGGAATAGATTTTTTTCTTTCTTTTATTCTGTGCACCAAATTACCGTTTGCATGCACACTTAAAGTGTTATGCTAGCACAAGTTCTGGTATGTCTGCAAAGAAAAAGATGTGCTTACTCAAAAATCTTTGTTTGAGTGGTTGATTCCATCTAATAAAAGGAAAGCAAAACAAAAGATAGGAAAATACCTTTCAAATTCACTGCTATGCAGTTGTCCTTTTGTTTCCTAAAGTCTCCTCGAGCAGTCCAGGAATCCAGCACTTGCTGTGTTTCTCCTTTCCTTGCGCAGGGGGGAGCTACCTCTTTCTTGTACTTGGGACCCTATAATAGTTTCTCTTCTCAGAGTTGACGTATCAATCTGTCAATTTGGTTACAAGCTCCACACAGCAAGGACTGCCTGGGAAGAGGGATGTACATGTTGGGTGCTAGTGCAGGCAACAAATAATGGTACCATAACTAAGAAAGCCCTTCTGTGACTTCACTACTGGTTTCTCACGAGGGGTTTTTCCCCCTTCACCTTCAGTGGAGGGACCCTTTGGGTTTCAGGACCATTTTGGAGTTCTCATCTGCTGGAGAGAGAAGCCAGCAGTTGCCCACAAGCAGGCTGGTGGTACCTGCTTACTGTTGTGAACATCAGCTTTTTCCACTCTGTGGAAATACCCAGAAATACTTCAGATCCTAAACAACACCCAAATTCCCTTTCATGGGTTCTGCCTCCCTGACAGCATTTCCAGCCAGCAGAGTCCAGGCTGCGTCACCAGAGGTGGACATGGTTGGTAGGGAGGGAAGTAGGGGGCTGGAGGCTATAGCAGAGCTTGCTCCTACCAGTCAGTCATGCTTTTGGGGGCTAAGCAGAGTACACCACAGTAGTGCAGGATTCAGAGGTAGTTTATAAATCAGGCATCCTTGTGGGAACAAAATGTATTACCTGAATTTATTATCCCAGCATCCAACCTATTCTTAGTGTCACCTAGCCCTGATCTCTAACTTGAAAGCAAGGGGCTTGCTTCTCCTTTATTTCCATAGTATAAGCACATACAAAGGCATTATTATACTTCTTCAAAGCAAGAAGTTCCTGGTTTTCACAATCAGCAGGACTGAGTAGCTGTTCCCATGAAGGAATATAAAAGCGGTTAATGTGAGCCTCCACACTGCTGTACTTTCCATGCAGCTCTTCCTTCCTGTCATTGCGGCTCTGTGCTGGCTAATAAACCATGTCTGCCCGTCTGGTTGCAGCCAAGACCTGCCTTTCTTCTTTTTTTCCTCTCTTTCATGTTTTGTTTTTCATAAGACCAGGCTAAATCTGAAGGCACTGCTCCTCAGTACTGGTAACCTTGCTGCTCTCCTACCATATCCCCTTTATGTCTGCCCAAGAATAAGACACCTCACCTCAGGAATGAACAATATCATGGCTCATGTGGGGATCACGTACATCTTAAGCTCTTCCCTAGAGAGGCAAGCCAAAGAAACATTAGTTCTTGGAGAGGAGCCGTGAGTTTTCAGTGACAGCTGTTTAATGGGCAACAGTTTCTATGCTATATAACCCACAGAGAATAGGTAAACATACACCCTAATGCCAACTAGACTACTGCTTTTAATCTTTCTCAAAAAACAGAGGAGAACTTTAGCACATGGAGTTTAGTTCTAAAATGTTCAACATTAAGTTTGCAAAAATGTTTACTTTTCTAAAATTTCCCACTATGAAGAATTTTTCACTTAATTTTTGCTTGACATGTTGTGCTGCTGAAATTTTTTAGAAATGGGCTAAAAAAGCTGAGAGTCAGATCCAGGGTCTGTTCTCAGCTCTGTCATTGATTAGGGAGCCTGTTTAAAATAGATGTGAAGTAGTGCTGCATTCTGGGGTCTGTACAGTGCTCACATGAACAGAGTAATAATGATGATGAACAATGACAGGGGTTCAGTAAGAAACATTGCTGGATGGCAAAAAGGCTGCCTCAGCAAACCACCTATCTTCATGGTGTTCAACATACAGTTGAGGCATTGGAGAACAGCTCGTATTCCATGCGTTTCCTCCTTACCAATATGAGTCTTCCTTCCTTTGGCTGTTCACGCATGTTTCATCCTCCTTTTTCTTTTCCTAAGAGATCGTGAGCCTCAGCGATTTGCTCAGATCCTCCTGCTGAATATGGGTTTTGTGTCCAAAAGAGAAATTTTGTGAATAACCACTGAAAGCAGCAATGGAAGTATGCACCTGCAATGAATGGCTGTCTGCCTGTTGGCAAACCAGTGTACAAGATATTCCGAAGGCTGAATATAATCAAGGGACTCATGACCTGCTAGCAGGATGAGCATGGGAAAGGAAGGAAATTTTATTCATTTAATACACTATTTGCCATGAGTTCTTTTCTCGTGTCTGTTTCTGACAGTAAAATCAGTTACCCTGTGACATAAACTTTTACCACTGTCTCCCTACTTGACATATTTAAAGTTAGACTAGAAGGAGAATAGGCTTGTCAGTAGGGACCAAGTCTGCCTTAGCAGGGCAGGAGCTTAGCAGAGCTGTTGCAGAGTGTCCATTTCTAGACCCACAATGCCATTTAGATTTGTTTTAAAGAACAGAGGCTGGCAGGGCAATCCTGGATAGCAGGCAGGACAAACACCAGGCTGCAAAAGCACTTTATTAATTTGCTGGCTTGAGGTTCTGAGTTCTGTACAGAACTAGATACTGTTTTCAGTGTTCGTCTGGCAGGGATGGCTAAAAAGGCTGCTTATGCATAGAAAAGTTTGCATGCACCGGGGGACAAGTGAAAATGAGCTTGATGCACTATCTGCATTCACTGGTTATTGCCCTCAGTTAAACTAAATGTCCCATTTTTCTGCTCTTCACCATTTAGCTGGGAACAAATGATTTCTCATTTACAGTTTTCCTTAAGAGATTAAATGATGATTTTCTCTTCCCACTGAAGGCAAGAACACTTTATGGACCTCAAAAAAATAAGCTGCTACTGAGCAATTGTTGCTCCTGAATGGACGCTGCCCACTGCAGTATCACAGTGGGCACTAATGGACTTTGACCTTCCTGACTTTCTGCTCTATCTTCTCTATAATCATTTTGTTGTGACAATTCAGTCCTAGAAAGCAATGCATATTTTTTTCTAACTTAAACAAACTTTTGTTGATTACTTCCTTTGGGCTGCTTTATTCTAGAAGCGTGTTAACATGGGTAGGCATCCTGCTACCTTCTGCTGCTGTGAAGGATAAAGTCTCCTGCAGAATTATTGCACTTTTTGATACAAAGAGCAGAAAACACACCATTGTCTATGAATTCAGAGAGGTTTTCAGAGTAAAAGGCTTTAACCAAGGTATTTTCATCTCCTCTCAACTTCTGGGATTCCCCCAGGACAATGTACTTGCTTTGATGCAGTGAGCAAGGAGGAATATAATGTCCTTTAGACTTCAAAAGCCCTCACCTTGCAAAGGTGATGATCCCAAGTTGGGAACAATGGAAGGTGCTCTCAGAGAGATGGCAGATGCCATGACATTTGCAAAGAAGGATGAGAGCAGACTCTGCCTGTCAACAGCAATGATGCTGAACAGGGCCAATTCCCATCAGCATTAAATCAAAGTAGCTTATTTCCCTAAGCAGGTACTTTGTTTAGAGAAGAGCTGTTGCTTTGATTTATATGGCAACTGGAAGCTGATGTTAATTTCTGTCAGCTTTCTCATGTGCCTTAAAGTTTCAAAGTGATGAAATATTTGCATATATATTAGGGAGGATACTGCAATGGCTCTTTTATGAGTACATCTTCACATTTTTATTGCATATTGCAGGTGATCATTTTGAAAGGAAAAGATGAGTTTGCTGCCACGTTTCTTATGTTATCTTCCAGAATACATTACAGATCCTAATTGCCACCATTATTTCAAAGTGCCCACAGACTCAGGTTGTTTTATAGGCCTATAAAAACAATTCATTATTCTCCTCTGCTGAATTTAAGAATATTTTACTTGTGTATGATAAACTGGTTTACAGCTACATCTTGGAAAGGAAAACAAAAGACTGTCAATGTTCAAAGGAAAGAAAATTTATTAGAAAAGGAAGATATTACTTGAATCCTGCCTGCCTGCTCAGTTTTCTTTTTTCTCTCCCAACTATAGATGAATACCTGTTGCACTTACAGAATTTTAGAAACGCCATTAGGACAGAGAAAAGAACAGAACAGCTCACTATTTGGTATTTGTTTGTTTATATGTGTTGAGCAATAAGAATGCAGGAATTATTTTCATTTGTTATGTAAGACCTTTGCATGTAAGGCGATCTGCATAGTTAAACTGAGCTTATGCATGTTGCTGAAAATGCTAAATATTTTGTTATTGTTTTCAGTAGTTTGTTTGGCAGTTTTTTCCCCAGGCTCCTATTGAAGTGCCAGAACATGATCATTATTCCTAATTCCCATGTGTGATTTAACTAAAGAAAAATGTCTTGCCTTAGTGTCTATCTTTGTCTCCTGCAATTGCTGCCCTTTGCTTTTCCAAACAGGGTGTAGATCTATTGACAATGAATTCAGCTGTGTCATTGAAGTCTCCCTTAAATTCACATACACTGACCATACAGTGAAGAAGGAATAAGTGGGTACAGCAGCTAATGGAGTATCCACGGTTGTTTTAAGCCCAAGGTAAGTGTGCTGCAGTGCAGTGTTACATGTACACAAAGGGAGAAGTGGGTTGTGATGCTGGTCCTCTGCACAACTCTGCTCACAGGCATCTCTGCCCTGTAATAAAGGAGATAACCATTCTTGCTTTCTTGGTCAAGACAAAACCTAGGCAGCTGAAATATCCAAGAGTTCATTAAAAGCCTGTGCCCATGTCCCTCTTTTGTCTGCAGTCCCTTTGTCAGAAATAGTCACATCCTGTTGCTTTTTACACACTGCTCCTTCATCAGGACTCACCACCCTCTTCACTCAGCCTGGGAAATGCCAGAGATCCATCTTGGTGTGCAGTTGTGGTCTTCAAGTCCTTTTACTGATGGTCACAGGATGATTTCTCCGGCTTCAGGACAATTGTTGATCATTCCACATCATCCTACCTATAGCAGCAGCTTGGTGTGCAGCAGGCGCGTGCCCTTCTCTGCACTCTTCCAACACCAGTGACTGAGGAGGTACTTGCAAAATTGTGATCATTCATTCAAACCCAAAAGCTTTTTTGGACATTTCTTAATGAACTATTCTGATGAAAGTATCACGAACTTCTTGCTTTATAGGAGATGAATTATACAAGTAGAGATGCAGGAATTGGATATTCTGGAGAGTGAATCCGATTGCACTGTAAAATTAGTAAGCCTTAATCTAATTATTTCTGCAAGCTGGTTGGATTTCTCATCTAGCTAGCCATGGGAGATACCACAGAGATTTGAAGTAGGAGTGGCAATTGCCAGGTAGTTCTCAGCTGTTTCTGTCTTGTTCCACATCTTCCCCATTCCGGGACTTTAAACCCCCTCTCAGCCCAGCTTCCCCTCCACCCCCCTTCCCTGGCCCTGGGTCCTATGGAACAGCAGGATTTCTGTTTGACAATGTTCAGGGTCTATTTTTAACTGCCAAGATTGATAATGAACTATATAAATAATTTAAAAAATATGAGCCTTCATGTACTGCAGTCCTAAATTTCTCTCTGAAGATCATGTGCTTTTGTGAACACTGAAGTGTTTTGCTAGTTTCTCGTCCATTTCTCTCCCAAAAAAACTCTAAAAAGCCAAACCAGAAAATGATGTAGATGACAACCATGACCTTCCCTTCTAACTTAGGCTGGTTCATAAGAGCATTTTCTCTTGCCTTTCCTAATATGAGCATAATTTTCTTCTTTTTAGAGCATCATGGTAATCAACTCATGCCTGTGCCCTGCTAACAACAAACACATTTAAGCATGATGGATTGCTGTAGCTGAGCAAAGGTCTGCCTATGCTCCAAATCTATACACGCCAGTTCTGTATAGCAAAGAATCTGCACTTTATCCAGCTGTTGAGAGCTCTTAAAACCATTGGTCTGAGGAAATGCTTTAGTTGTTATTTGATTTATACTTACAATTTTGCAAGTACATGAAGTTTTCAAATTTAGCATACATGCCCAGAAATACTCTTAAAATTACATGCTAATATATTTAATGCAATGGTCCAAACCTCTCTCAGCATTTTAAATTAATACCTGAAGAAGGTATATAAATCATTAAAAACTGTTTTAGGAAAATCAGCCTCAACAAGTCAGATTCTTCAGCGAGAGTGCCAATAGCAAAGCCAATAATAGAATTGGCCCTATTTCCACCAGATCAACAAGCATACGTTTTTGCTTTGTACTTGCAGATTTAATTCTCCATTCATGCAGCAACAGACTGAAGCAAAATATGCACAAGCCCTCTTCAGCTGAAGATAACTTCAGAGCAGCCTCCATTATTACAAGCAAGAGAACATTACAGCTGACCCGGAAATAAGCTGCTGTGTATTGAATATGTGAATTCTTGTTTTGAGTCTTGGCTACTGAAGGGACAAGTGGTCAGGGCTGACATCTGAGTTCTGCTGTTTATATATCACAAGCTGCAAGACTTGTGCAGGTCTCCTCAGAAATCCCACTTTTAGGATGCTGTATATATCAATTGCAAAATAAATAAACTTCCAATGCCTCTTTGCAGTCCTGCAGGAGGTTCACAGGGAGCAGAAGACGCTATACATCTCACAGTCTTTATTCCCTGGTAGTCACGAGGAGTGTTACAGTGCACCATGCTTTAGAAGTCAAAAAGCTTGTCTTCTCCCAGCCAAGTGTGCAGTTGTGCTTCATCCATCTGAGTCACCCCATCCTCTTTCCTGGGAATTTCCAATTATATAAGATACAAAAGTTACATGCATATCATGTTGTGTAAGGTTGTATGTGCTGAAACATGAGTGGTGGAGCTGGAAAACAATGTATGCTGGTGCCAAAAGCAATAAAATACACTTTTCTGAGAGCTTTACAGACAAAATGCCTAATACTTCTGTCTCATGTTTCAACTATTTTGCCTAAAAATAAAACTGATTTTTTCTTTCCTCCCCTGGAGGGGGAAAACTATTTCTGAGAAAATATTTTTTACTTAGTAATTCTCATCAAATATTTGTCTGGATTAAACGCTTGTAAAAATCTTTATTCATCTCCAAAAAGAAGCTCCTATGTAGCAAAAATAAATACAAAGTCACTTGACCTGGATTAAACTACTGGCTCTTTTGATACCTCAGAAATCTTGCAGCTCCCAGTGTCTAGCCTGTCCCTCAGACGGAATAAGCTCATCTTTTCCAATGGCTCTTAAAACTACACCATCAACAACTATTACATGAGATTTTTTGTTGCCCTTTATGTCTTTCAAGGCAAGAACTGTGCACATAGGACAGTACTTTGCTTTGACACAACTATGTTTTTAAATGCACGTGCTGTTATTTGTTGGTACACTTCTACTTGCTAGAGGTGAGGCTTGGGATGGTCTTTCTTTTGGTGGTAGTGTCTCACAGGGTCTCACAGAATAGCTTTTTCTTCTGACCTCTTTTTCCCTGGCAAATGAGTCACTATTCCATAGGGAACAGTGCTGCTCAGAAGCTTCACCTTTGAGCTATAAGATTAAGCAAGTGAAATGCAGCAGTAGCCTGCAAATACACTTGGCTTTTCACAACTTGCAGCAATAAACTGATGATTCTGAGCACATGTTTTTTGCCCATTCTCCAAAAGTTGTTATAATAAAAAAGATATATTGGTTTACATTTTAGACACAATTCACACAGATTCAATACCTTGTCCCTGTAAATGTTTCCCTGATTTGATTTATGTGATAGAAGTCCAAGATCCAAGCCGCTGAAATGTTGAGCCTCCCCAGTCTGTGTATTTAGATGTATATGCTGCACAGAATTTCCCATTTTTATAATAGATAGAAGTAAAATTCAAGGGGTAAAAACTGATGCTGGAAGTCTACATGTACACTTATGTACATTACATAATTACATTTACATTAAAAACTAATTAAAAAAAGGATTGCAAAGAATTACTTTTATTGCTTTTCTAGTACTGGTGATGAATGTTTAATTCACAGTATGTTATTTATTAGATGAACCTCTCCACTTTTAATAACCATGAACTTGTCCTCATGCAGATTTCAAAATTCTCATTTATTTGTTATGCAAAATATTATTGTGAACCTAGATAAACCTGCCTGCCACTTTCCACCCTTTGGTTTCCCTTTGAATTCTTGCTTTTGGTAAAGAATAATGAAATTATTCTTATAAAGCTGGTTTCACAGTTAAAAAAACACCCCACAAGCAGAGGACATACCACTCTGCAAATCTGTGTTTTTTTCTCTTTTTTTCTCCTGCAGCCGAGGCTCCCTTAGCTAAAGCTGAGTGATCTATGATTTTATCTAGTGGTTGTATGAAAACTTCTTTATCTGGCTCCAACAGGGATAAATCACTCCAGTTAGGTGCATTCAGGGGATTTGCAGGACTGACTTTCTGAGCACCTAGAACAGAAGAAGAACACTACCATTGCACCCAAATAATTGCTGGTAGCATATCTACATGAGAGGTATGCAGAACACCTGCTCAGGAAAAATGTACATCTACAGAGAGAAACCCACACACTGAACCTGAAAGAAAGTTATAAACTGCAGGGAATGAGATCAGGATAAATGGTCTCCATTGTATCTGTAGGGAGATTATCTCTGTGCTCCAGGCTGTGAAGAGAGAATGAGGTTCGTTAGACCCTTTTGGCCATGGCAGGAGGTGTTTTATGGTGAGTTTCAGTTAGCAATGACCTCTCATAACTAAAGACATGAGATCCATGGACTCAAGCCAGAGGCTCCTTTTCTATTCAAATTCTTCCAGGTTTTATTAGTGCTAGTGGCTCATAAGTTATTGGTCTTTCCTCTTTCCTTTCATGCTACTTGGACCATTCTTTCCTCAAAGATCCCAGCATGTCCCCTTAAAAAGCCTTCATGCATAGTTTCCCATACAGGGCCTTATTTCTCCTTATTTGGGCCCCTAATAATTCATCCTAATATGATTTCTCCTGTAGAGCAACCCTTCTCAGAGCTGGAGCCTTTCCTTGATTGCTTTACATGCTTTCCGAAGCAGGACACGCTGATCAGGGCTTTTACCACCAATTTGTCTTATTCATGGTATGTGATGTAGTCTGCTTCACTTTGCCAGTTAGGGCTACTTACAGCACTTATGGAAAGTAAACTTCTCTCTCTTCTACAATGCCATTCTACCACCTTTCTTCAAGCAGCTTGGCCTCTGAAAACATTTTTTTGCATATCAATGCTCATTGCGACTAGTGGCACACAAAGGGGTTCAATTTTTCTCACAGCTATCTTACTGTACATATGTTCGATATGTTCCCTGGGATGAAATATGTTACTGGGCTCTGTGGTTCTGCTCTGCTGCCAAAGAAAGCCATAATGTATGGCAGTAATTTGAATTTACAATTCCAACAAGGAATTTTTGAAACAGAAAACACTTCCTAGAATTTCAGAGCAGTGGGGAATAAAATGACGTTTTCTTTCAAAAGTTTATTTTCAGAACTTTCTTTCACATTGCCTTGGAAGAGCACAGCAGGAAGAGGGTGCACATAGGAGCATTTGAGAAAAATAGGATTCAAGAGGACTATAGCACTAAAAAGTTAGTGCCTTGGAAGGATGCACGCCTTACTTTTCTGAAAGCTGAAGTGTTCTCACTCCTCAAAGGAGCAATATGGCAGGCAAAAACCACTGCCTTCCTTCTCCAGCTGTGACGATGCCAAGGTGGTGTCAGTCCTAGTGCAGTAGTACACCTCTTTTATTTTTTACAGTGGTCTAGCAAAGTCTCGGACCCCTACGAACAGTGCTGCCCAACAATTTTTGGGCCTGAGCAGCTGTGCTAGTGCTGGTGAAGAGAGGACTTGGAGGGTTTTGTTGTTTTGCTGCTTTGTCATAATCTAGTTATTCACAGACCTCAAAGCAAGACTGCAGAGAAACTTTGCCAAAGGGAAACATCTTTGATTCATGGTTGGATATTACCCTTGCTGGTGGTAAGAACTCCAGCACAGGCTGCGGTGCTAGGAACAGATGCTCAGCAGGGATCATCTGTTTTCTGAGATCATTCAATAACCACCATTGCAGTTAGGCTCTGGACTGTGTTAAGGAAGTCAGGCTCCCCCCTCCTTCCATCTGCTTGTTGGTGGCAATTGCTGAAACTCAATTTCAAGCTGTGCCACACCAAATGCATGTACCTACACAGGTAGTTGTGATCGTGTCCATATAGCTGGCTCCCACTGAAACAGCAGAACCTCATACTAGATTAGGAATAATTTCACAGGTTCCCGCTGCTAATAGACCAGCTGTCTTTTAAATTCCCTATGGGTTAAGAAAAGCTTGTTTCCAGACTGAGCTTCACAAAGCCTCAGCTTCCTCTGGCTCCAGCGCTCATCCATTTCAGTTGTGGGGAACCCCTTGCCTGAATTTCATCAGGTGAGGAGGTGGGGCCAGGCTGATGGATGGACAGAGGATGTGCAGTGCCCAGCAGGAAGCAGGAGCTCATTGACATGCCGTGGTCTTGCCCAGGGAAGGGCTGTCACACCCGAGGATAGGGGCAGATGCTCCTGAGCATCACTATGCTGTCTCTGAGCAAGTGCTGAAGTACTAGATGAAAAAAAAAGTAAACTCTAATCTTCTATCCAAAGATTAATTTTCAGAAACTGCCTAGATTAAAAAAAAAAAAAAAAATTAATAAAAACAAAACAAAAACAAAGCAATTGCAGAAAGCTGAAGACTGGACCTATTTTTATTTGTGCTGATGAATTGATTAACATCAATAAACTCTGATTTATTTAAACAGTGTTCCAGACTGCTCATCTGTCTTGGGAATCAGTTTCTGCCTGCTTGCTTTGTTTAAATTCTGCATACCAAAGAAGACCTGTAGAAATCGTCCTTCCTGCCCATCTTAGTCCTGATTAAGCACACTAACTAACCCCTTTCAGGACATACAAATACCGATTAGTGACTGATAGCAATTCCCTATCAGCAGGACTACAACGTTCTCTGTGTTTCTCCTACAAGAAAAAGCCCAGTTCCTTCTACTGTAATTTAATTCACAGTGAGTGGGAGATTCAGGGAGCACAACTGCAGCCACCTTTGAGCCAGCCCAAATCCTTCCAAAATCATTACAAAAGGGGCTGTGCCAATAGCCATAATAGTTGCACTGTGTTAATGCAGGGCTTCTTCCCTTAGAAATTTCAGATACAGCCCCATAAGCTGGTGTGAGCCAAAGACAGGCTTTTATTATTATTTTTTCCTGACTGGAAATTGCTTAATGTCTGTTTGAAGCCAAATGAAAACTAGGGTGAGATTAATAGCTGGAATTGTCATAGTCAGAATGAGTTAGTAAATTAATTATTTCAGTTGTTGTAAAGATTAAAAAATGCCTAATACTTCTCTGACACTGAACTTTTTATATCCGGTTCTTGTGTTACTAGTAAATTCCACACAAATTTTTTAAACAATACTTGACTTCAATAAGGAAAGCTAACAATAACTTACATTATTTTCATTCACAGAATGTCTATCAAATGCAATGCTATTGCAGGGAGTTTTAATGGCATTGTTAATTGTATTAAAACCCTTCATAGGTCTTCTGATGTTATAAAAATCTTTTCAGAACTTACGCTGTGGATATTTCATTCTAATATCATATCTCACAAATTTATGATGGTTATTGTTGCTGGTATAAAAGCCCTGAAATGATTCATAAGTCACTTTTTATAAGAAGCTGCTGGGTACAAAGCAGCAAGAAAACGATAGCTGGGTTTTGACAGGTCTTAAATTTAACAAATGCATACTTAAACTAGTCAAGGACTCAGGGAATACTGAATTTCTCTCTCTGTTTTCAAAGCAGAACTTGGGTCAATCAGAATTCCTTTTTAATCCTTCCAAAGTGGAATAATTAATAGTTCAAGGGCATACAAAATTTCAGCCGTTTGCACTCTCTTGCTGTTAGAACAGCTTTAGTTTCTGTCAGCATTTCTGTTAGATATTCTTTAAGCTGGAGGCTTGCAATTTTGAATAATGCTCTTTCTGGCCTGAAACTCGGAAATGTGTGTGTATTAATCAGAGGACTTCAGATATTTGCCTGCTTCTTTGTCACATAGCAAGAGTTATGACCCCTTAGTTGCACTAGAGAAAAAGCTGGCTATCTTAAGGGGAAAATGTATGTATAGCTCTGCAGAAAGCAGAAACACAGAGTGATTTGCAAAAAAAGAGTGAGAGACCTTATGAAAATCCATAAAGCATCAAATTTATTTCTTGAAGCCAAAACATTCTGCAATCTTCTTTGTTCTTTCCCTTCCATAAAGCAGATACAGGATATACTCCTCTCAAAACAGTAACTCAGGATCTTGTGAATTTGAGATATATATGTTTTTTCCTACAGTTAAGTTCAGTGTTTTAGGGAGCTTAAGACAGTTCTGGCTTGGAGGCAGTAGGGTGATAGTAGAGAGGCTGAGCGATGAAAGTAGGGAAGAACCGCTGGGGCAGGGCTTGAAGTTCATGCTCAGTAGAATATATCTTGATTTTCCACAGCATGATCAAATCACACTCTCACACAGAATCATATTACTCATCACTGACACTTCTGCTGTTTAAAAGCTTTATTTCATGATAGCTGTTTTTTTCAGTTATCAGCTCCTTTTGTTTCTTTAGTTTCTTGACAAACGTTTGCGACAGGAACAACACTTGTTAGTGAGAGGAACTGATGGCAGTACTTGGTCCTTATCCATTACAGTGCACCTCCCACAATCAAAGATACTTCAGAACACATGGGAAAAGAAACACTAATTATTACCATAATCACCTTGTAGGTTTTCTCTGTAAAGCATACCCATCAGACCTCTGAAATGCCATTTATCATTGCACTTTCAAATCTCAGACATACAGTTAGATCAAAGCATCTTCCTGAACACAGCAGTTAGCTGGTCTTTAATTAATAAAACAGTGAAATTAATGCTACTCCTCATGAAGACATTCAGCAATTTCTAACTTCAGTGCAGCTCATTTACAAGACATGTTTTCTTGCTGGTGAAAAATAGTTTGGATCCTCATAGATCATAACTGGGTGTGGCTAGAAATTCCAAAGTTTTTTAATATATTTCAGTTCTAGCATACCTAATATCATCTCCTTTTGGCATCTATTTATGTGTATGAGAAATGAACCCTCACAAACTGGCATGTTATAAAGGTGAGAAATTATTTGATGCAATTCTCATGACAGAGTAGAAGTAGTATGGGAGAAGGCCCAGGTGGAGGGTGTGTTTTAAAGAGGAAAGATGAATTACTGGTAAGACAGACTGCAAGACAGATAGGACAGCCAAAGAGCTGGGAAAAGACAGAGAAAGACACACATATACAGACTATAAAGATTGAAAAAAAATGAAAAATGCTCACCTTAATAAAACTGCCACCAAAACTGATCCAAGTCTTGTTTGCAAAAACTTTAGATTTCATAGTTAAAATTCTCTGTTAGCATGTGAAGAAAAGCAAAGCTGTCCCTGTCTTTGCCCTGGTATTCTGTTAGCCCTACCTTTTCCTATATTTGCTCCATGTAGCGTGTCAAATGCTTGTCACTGAAAGCACTGTCATTTCTATGGGAGATGCAACATACCATGACTAAGGTTGTAAATCGCTGAGTGAACAGAAAGGCATAAAATGGATAAGGGGTGGGGAGGGGGGCAAGAAAGAGAGAACCTGCTGTTAAAAAGTCCTTCCAACGCTGTTATGAACAACTTGACGAGATGATAAGCTTTTCTCATAATAATCTGTTATAAAATGTGATGTGTAGGAACCAGGAACATCCATTTGTCTTGTGTTAAGCAAAGGTCAGGGGCAGATGATTAGGATGAACTCAGTCTGGGCTCACTGACTTACAAATACATTTTTAAAAAGTATCTGGGCCCACATGGCATTTCCTACTTTAGGAGTGAAGGCTCTGCCATCTCAAAAAACCAAGGGGACAAACACTTGGATGCACAGATTTACATGGACCTTGCCTTTGTAGCTCTTTCTGTGTGTTTCCAAGAGATTTCATCAAGACCTAAAAAATATTCAGCAGTTTTATACTAAAGTTCTTTTTTTTTTTTCTTTTTCCTTCAAGATATATATTTGAAGTCAGAGATGCCTTTCTAGGCTATAAACTGGATATAAAGGAAACAGACACACGCACACACTGTTTTCCAAGGGACCAGGTGAAAGCACTTCTGCTTGCAGCCACATATTGATTAGCAAGAGCATCCCTAACGTAGTAATGCACCCTATAGTAATGTAGGGCACAAGCACACAGATCTGATTTGGAACACAGAGGAAACCATTCCCTCACTGAATTGAAGGGCAATTGTCATTTCTGCCATAGGCAGTTTTCTGTTGCTAGGAAATTAAAACTGTTGAAGCTGCTCAAGGACAAACAGCTTCTGTTGACTTTATTTTTACCACCCCCAAAGCAGAGCACATACCTTTCCTTGGATGCAGGGGTCCCTCTGAGCTCTCCCATCAAGACTTAAGCCTTGGAAAGATCTCAGCTTACAGACGGCTTCTGTGATCGATGGTAACAGAAAACCTGCTTTAAAATAACAGCACAGGAAGCTACTGTGCTGTTCTCTGAATAACCTACAGCATTGCAAAGCAAGCTGTAAATCTGCTAACAGCTCTAATACAGATCGAGCTTTCTTAGCAAACGTGTGTATAACCATATAACATGAGGAGTAAGCACGCACATCTCTCCTTTCATCACCTGAAACACCAATAGCTGTTCCACTCATAAAGCCCCCGTTGTGGTGTGGGGTTCTGCCCTCCTGGGGATTTGAAGCTACAGCAAGTGCTGAGGACTTGATATGGACACATCGTTGACTGGGGACCTTATACCTTTCAAAATTATGGCAAGACCAACAGCACTTGAAAAGTTTCAAACCTGCTATGTGACAGCTGAAGAATGTGTCCTGTAATTGTTTCAGGATTGTAGGGAGACTTGCTGAACGGGATGGTTGTACCCATTACCACCAGGCCAGGAATGAGAGGCACAGCCTCTCTTCTTTATGCAAAAAGGAAAGGTGCCCCTACAGTAAAAAAAAACCAAAACAGCACGCCCATGGAGGAACTTCTGATTAAAGTAATTAAAAAAAAAGGACTTTAAAATAAAACCAGTAAAAAATAAGAATTAGAGCAGAGAGGGAGAAGGTGTACTAATATTTTCCTCCCAGACTCCTGAAGGAAAGGAAGACCAAACAGCAAGGTAAGCCAGGTGCTGCTATACTAATTCCTACTCTGTTAAAGTCACCAAAGTGGAATTGCCAAGTTTTATTATCAGATACTGTCATATTTCTTTATCTTATTTTTTCCTCTGTGTTCAGTGATGATTTCTGCTGGCTCTCCATTACCATCAGCAAGAGTTAGTGAGCATTCATGGTCATAAGTAAAACAGTGTTTTTCATCGTTTTCACAGAACACCTGGGCTTGCACTTACACTGCTGCAAACAGCTGCTTTAATTGTAAATGTGGTCAGTTGTCTCTGAGTGACAGACATGGGGCTCAGCAGATTTCAGGTCAGAGAAACATCTATTTTAAAAGTATGTTTGGGATTGCTGTTAAGCACATTATTATCTTCTGAAGTTTACAGATTTTCAGTTCTTGACACCTAATTCTTTACAACTAGTCTGTTGATGTAATGTGCTGGCTGTGAAACTATCTCTAAATGTGTCTGCTGCGTCAGGCATTTCTGAGCCAGCTCTGATCCTTGATGCATAGTCTTCTCTGCTGATCTTATAGAGTAGTTTTTCCGATAATTACAGAGGTGTTGAATCCTGAAACAAGAATCCAGACCTTCAATTTGGATTATTGGAAAAAAATCAGCCTGATAAATGCTGAATGATTAATGCTGTATAGAATGGCAGTTTCATCCGTGCACTGTGGCAAACTGGGTCTGCATCCCATTTATTTCTTTTCATTTTCACAACAATTTCTCTTCTTGTAATCCTTTGTCCTTCTGTAATAGAGCTCGTAGCTTCTTTCTGTTTACATTTTGATACACACATGGTGAGTGTCACCACTTTCAAATATTTTTTCCTGGATTAAATCTAACTGGGGGTGGAAATCCTTTGTATCTTCACCTGGGCAGAAAGATATTAAAACTACTACAATGAAAGTATAAGGTAATTTTTGTGAGGGCAGTGAATAACTTCGCTCCCTGCCAAGCAGCAGAAGTGCTATTTCTGAAGCTTTCACATTCTGGATACTTGTTTTGATTTTCTTTGGAAGAAACCTGCATCAGCCAGTTCCCATTCAGGCCTTGCTTCTTCAAGAAGATGGACACCTTCTGTTCCTGCATATTGCCATCATATGTGTTGCACATGTTTGTTGAAGCTGAACATGAGTACGTGTAAGTGGAATTCTTACTCCTCCAACCTGTTCTTCCTGGAGAAGATCCATTTAACATTTGTACCCAATGGTGAGAGGTCCTTATTTATGAAGTTAGTGATTTATTCAAAAGCGATTTCAGAACCCAAAATGCCCTGAGGTGCACATTATTCTGACAGAAGTCAAAGTCAAGCATGGGCTGCAGTGCACCAAAAGAACAGATGTTTAATTGAAGTCATATAAAATATTTACAGGGAAGTTGCAGCTGTTCATGAAGTGCAGCACATGACATGACATTTCATATGAAACGTCTAAGGAAAACATGGAGATGTGGCCTTACAATGGCTTGAAATAAATAGACTGTCATGAACCTAGATTTTCTCCTTCTTAAAGCCAGACTGGTTTTGATACATCTAAAGTAAGATTCACTTTGCCAGGCTTGGTGCTTCTGCCACAAAGAGGAGTGATGATACTGCTCCCAAAGCCATGTTTTGATCCACGTTTTGCAGCTCGCCTGGAGCTGAAGGCATTATGTTTCTGACAGTTTCCACCTGGGAAAGAGCAGAGCATGACTGGATGGCACTGGTTTCCAGTTCTGGCTTTTAATGTTGTACATGCTTAAGTCAATAACTACTATTTTTTTCTGACATAGTGAGTGGATGATAAAGAAGTGGGGAAAATGTAATTTGGACTTCATGCAATGAAAGCAAACTGCTTGTAATTTTCCCTCCTAAACCTGCAAATTATTTATTAGCTGCTTATTAAACAAGAAAAAACAATTTCCTCCTAATGTAAACAGGAAAACCCTCCTGGTACCCTCTTCCTTTTTCTCTTCATGTTTCAGCCAGAAACTTGCTCAGAATTTCACACCAGGAAATTGCCCTTTTAGCTGTACTACTGCAGCTCTGAGCTGGGAATGGCTGGGGATTCAATGCTGGCTGCCCCACTGGCTGCTGCTGAGCTTCCACTGCTCTGTTCAAAGAACTTAATTTCTGCAAAGGATGTTCAGCATTTTACTTGGTTGAGCCCTTTTTAAAACGAGTGGTGCTTTCATTATTATGTGCCCAGCTGGCACAGTGATTCATACACAGACAAATTAGCAAGATAATAAAATTGACACTTGGAAATAATTAATCTTTAATTTAGGAGAGAATTAAAAACATGGGCACAATCCCTTGCAAATGGTTGAATGTGCAGAGTAGCTGCTTATGCACGGTACTTCTCATTTAATCTGACTGTTCACAGGGAGAAACAGTGACCTTGTTGGAAGTGAAGGAATAAATCCCACTGATTTTTGTTGGGCCAGGATCTTTGTTTCCACATATAAGTACAGGTGCAGGTATTTGCAGGCTTATACTCTTGCATAGTGTTTTTGATGCATTTAAATTACATTTTTTCCCCCCAGGATCCTTATGTAAGCACGGCAAAACCCACTTTCACAGCCAAGTATTCTTTGTGTAGGATTAACTTCTATTTAACATGAAATATGTTTAAAGTTATCTTCTTTTGAAAACTGGGGTATAAAGAAACATAGGGATTGGCTTTCAAACTTTGTTGGTTGAAATGCCAAATAAAAACAAAGAGGTTTCTTTAATCAATACCAGGAATTTTTAGAAACATTGAATGGTCTTGGATTTCAATTTTTTCTAATATTTTTGCTTTTAAGTCAAGTAGAGCTAGATTGCAGTTCATTTCAAACAGCAATTGTATGAAGGCACCTGCATCTTTTTGATGTAGAGTGACATAAGCATCATGTACCAGCAAATACAGACTGTTTGTTCTTTCTTTTGATATTGATCTTTATATCTTAGAAAAAAAGAAAAAGATATTATGACTTTTTCAACATTGAAAAGCATCCTCTTGCCCCCCAAAACCCTCCAAAACTGTAAAACTGGAAGAGCAGATAGGCATAATAATAACAAAGTTCATAACTATGGGGTACAGAAAAACTTAACTCCTGCTGAGATATGTATTCATCTCGAGGATCTGGCTCTGAATGACTGTGGCCTAGTCACAGCAGGATGCAAAGACCTGCAGGCTAGTTTTACTCAGTACTGGGCTGGTTCAGAAGCATCTATTTGCCTCAGATTGTGCTGAAATGCCACACATAAACAATGTGTATTTGACCAACATTCAGAGTCCTGGCCCAGGATGCTTCACAGAAGCACTTACCCACACCTTTATTTTCCTCAGGGATGTTCAAGTGAAAGGTAAGTCTAATAAGCCATGTCATGATTAAATCTGATCATTTTGGGGTCTGGATGCCTATCAACAAGCACTGGTTCAGAGAACACCCCAGAGACATTTTTGTTTTTATTAAGATTTTTTGACCATGCAGCCTTACAGCAGTAAGATATTTAGCAAGCATTAGTTTCACTGGCTCAGTTTGTTTTTCCATTGAGTTTGCCAGCCTCCCAAGGGCCAGTGGCTTCCTCCTCAGTCTTATATTAAACCATGGGTAAAGATAGAAGAACAGAGAGTGGATGTGATAAGCGGTACAGTGCAGAAAACCCCTAAAGGGAGGAGAGTATAAATATCACCTGGTCTTGTCTTTCACTTTCCTACAGTCAGTGACCTGGGTGAGAGGAAATATTTGCATTGTGTAGCCCACACCTATTTAATTAAAGTTCAAAGCTTAAAAACTATGCCTTGATTTTACATACCTCTGGAGGGTGAGATGAAATAGTTGCAATGGTCTGGGTCAGTGCAAGCCTGGATGTGAGAGTGGAGGTTGGTGGAGAACACCAGCTCCTGTGCCCATGATTTGACCTACTTCTCCCCTTTTCTATCGCAGTGGCTAGTGAATAGGAGGTGGTTTTGATTAAACTTTGGGCAGCAACTAGCAGAAAAACAGGGAAAGGAAAGTGACGGAGGTAGCTTCTTCCAATGTTGTGGTGGCACAGTGGTGGCAACTACCATGCTGGCACAGTAGTAAGGTACCCAATGAAGTCCTGGACCAGAGTGCTTTCCCAAAACAGAAGTCTTTTTACTGAAACAATACGAATCCCAGCAAGGATGCCACTTACAAAGCCAAACGCAACCAAACCAAACCAAAATGCTGCTTAACTTTCCAGGAGGTAGGGATCAACCACAGTGATTTGTCACTTAGCTGAGGTTTTTTACTTCTGAATTTCTAGCAGACCTCCTGAATTTTAAAAGCAAGATGCTGGAAAAGATCTCCATCTCTTTTCAGTTGAGTAAAGCAGACACTTTTGCAGGAAACCTAAAATGAAGACAAACCTTGGCTGCATTTTACTGGCCAAGAAAAGCTACTTGTACACTACATGAAGAGCCTAGCTCCTCTTTCAGAAAGGAAGATTGGAAAAGAGAGAAGAAACACTACAAGATGATAAAATGGAAAAAAATGGAAGTGTCCATTACAGATATGGATGCAAAAGCTGATTGGCACAGTCTTGAAAAACTTTTGTCTTGAAGGGTATATTGCATGGGTTTCTAAGGAAATTTACAATTTAATTAAGTTCCTCATATTTCCTGCTTCTGCATTTCCACATGATAATGGAGCATGCTGAACACCAAGGACCATGAGAACAGAAGGGCGTGACAGTGAAAAGTCATTGAATTAAGAAAAGGTAACACTATGTTTTAAAAGATTAGCTAAATTCAAGTCTTGGGCAAAATCCCATTGTATTTTGAAGCTCTTATCACTTCTAGTAGAAACTAAATGAAAATTAGATTAAACCTTGAACTGCTATGCTTTCAATTTATTTTGTACTCTCCTTTTCAAGCAGTTCTGACCTTTTTATTGCTTGTCTTCTCTCACAAAAGCAGTGGCACTATCCAGATTCTTAGCAGTCTTCAGCTATTGCACTGAGGACTTTTTTCTTGTCAAGTTGTCTGCTGCAGGCAAGAGAATAATTTTTATGCATTTATGTATTAACCTATTTCAAGGCGATATAAAGTCCACTTATAGAACTCCCAGAAATAGGAAAATGTCTTAGGTGGTCTGGGATGTAATATGGTATCCATTTCTCCTAGTAAATATAATTATTTTCTTTCTCAGTGCAAGAAGGCACATAAAGCTTCATTACCTCAAAACCAGAGCAGAAGGAATAATAAATAAAATAAACTCAGCAATATAGCAATCTACAACTCACTTGGCTGTTTTGCATGTATTTTAATGTATTCTTGTCTGAGTTCTAATATGAATGATGTCTTGTTTGCGTAACTTGTTCCAGAAAAATTATATTCTGCTGTATACTATTGTTTTTGCCTGAATGTGGTATTTGCAAGCAAATGTGTAGTTGTTAACAAAAATAACCAAGCTCTATCTCTTATGGGATGAGAACCTATCTTTAGTTAAACCTAGTTATCATGACCTCTCACAATCAGAAAGACAAGTTGATGTAACTGCTGGCTTCCTGAGTGTGGAAGCATGTAAATGCTAATTCCTTTGTGTGAATGTGAAAAGGGGCTTTTAATAGAAAACCCTCAGCATGCATTTATTGACGGACAAGAAAAGAGACGGTAATTTTCCTGCTCACCTTCACATTATGAAAGGCCTACTCTCTATTAAAAATCAGGGGTTTGTAAAGAAGCTTGGAATGCACTCTTCCCCTCTAAAATAAGGAAGGGACAACAGAAGACTGTCCAGCATCCACTTCTCTGCCTAGAAAAAACCCTTCTAAAAGCTTAATATTTGCTGCATGCTCAATATGAATCCTTCCAATATAAAAGACAGCAGAGAATAAGAGATAGAAAGTTGGTGACTTCCTTAGTAACTGTTAGTGAAACTGTTAGTGAGAAGTGTGTGCTCCTACACTCTAGAAAGGCTTATAAGGTGCTAAGGTGTGCAATAAATATTACCTGGAATAATATCTAATTAATTGGAGTAATACCTAATCACTTGGAAACTGGCTCTCCTTGTTTAAACCCAGCCACAGGACACTGGCATTCAAGTCGAATCATGGCTGAGGTGGGAATAGCAGAGCTGGATGGAGAAAGCTGGAGCTCCCCAAGCCTACCACACCACGGGTTCTAAGGAGCTCTAAGCCAAGGTTCCTCTCCAGCACCGTTTCTTGATGTACAGGGGGAATGCAAGCATTGTGGCAGGTGTGCACATGTGCCATCCAAGGGTATTTGAATTATGGCAATTTTCAGCTAATTTTTACAGAAAACCTCTTACAGAGAATTTTGGTTTTACATTAGTATAAATACCTGTTAGATAAGGAATTTGAATGAGAAAGAAATTGCAGGATAGGGGAATCATTTCACATGCCAGTGACCCACAGCTGTAGTGGTAGTGAATACGAGTTTTCTAAAAACATATTGGGTTTTAACTAAAGTTATGGGCTTGATTCAGGAGTTAGGTGGTGAATTTCCCAGGTATATGTGTTTCTGTATCACATCAGTTCTGGCTTGATACCCCCACGGGGCCCAAGATGAGTAGCACAAGGAGAGTTCCTGTCAAGGTAATTCAGCTTTTGCTTTATGTCTCAGGATGCAGGCACCTGATGCTGACTGCAGACTCTCCATCCTTCCCACCTGCACTCTCTCACCTCCAGCTGCATCTTCACACTGAATATTTCACATTCAATCAGGTGTCTGTGCCATGAATGCAAGCCACCCATTGATCCTGCTGCAATCCTCTATTCTCGCCCAGGTCTGATTTTTGGCTGGCTCTGTGAGCTGATCCCTTTTGCCATGTGATGATGCAAGTGCAACTGTCAATACAAGGCTGGTGATGGAAAGGTCTGGCCAGGGTTAGAAAAGAGAATGGGAGAACCTCCTTCAGCAGCAGCAGTCTCCTACTGTTTGAGCTATGAAACTGTGCCTTTAGGGCCATCTTACCCACTGTCTGAATTACTTTTCCTGAGAGCTTGGAACTAGGGCGGGATGTGAGGAAGAGGCTTGATTCCATACATTTTACCTTGTTTGCTCTTGCTTTGGCTAAAAGATGTGCCAGACAATAAACAGTAGCACAGATCTTTCATATGTGCTATTTGTGTGTCAGTGCAACACCCCTCCAGATGACTCATGATGAGTGGTGGCTGTGGTCTGTGCACCGTAAAACATCATTACCATCTGCATTTCCTCTGTGTGTTTAAGTATCTTGACAGCAATCTAGGATTACTGTAAAAATAAATACAGCTCATATTGTACAGATCGTTTTTGCTGGTGTATTTGATTGCTTGACCTGTCTTAAAATGAATCAGGATTGTAGTTTTCTGAAGGGAAAATCGTCAAAGCCCAGGGAGTCTGGCTTGAGCCTGAGGGTTGTTAAAGAAACAAAGGAAGGATGGAGTGGGTAGATCATTACTAAATGGCCCAGCTACACGGGTCTTGCTTCCCTAATGAGCCTGACAGCATCCAGTGCCACCTTTCTCTTCATATGTAAAGCTAATCCCTTGCCCTCTCTGACAGCCAGTATTTACATTTGCAAATGAATCCACCTTCCCACACTGCCCCTGCGCAGGGAGCAGGGGGAGACTATGGAGCTTGCAGCATCCAGCGGACCAAGAGCACAGTCCTCCCAGGGCAGCATCTGCCCCTTGTCGAGGTGTCCCTCACCCAGAGAAGTGGAGGAATAGAGGCATTGGTGACAAGAATACCAATAGGGCTGTCGTCTGATTGACTTGATCCCAAATGGAGAAGTTAGTTTGACCCCTTCACTAACCCTGGGCAAGTGCACAGTGTCAGCAGAAACAGGCTTTCTTCAAACATCTCTTGCTTCCACATTGCCACCGCACTGCAGGGGCTACTCGGAAATCAGGAATTCAGGAAGCGGGGGAATGAACACAGAATTGGTTTTTTTTTCATTTCTCACCCTGCCGCCCACTTTTTATATAGCACAATTATTTATACAAAACCCTAATTCCCAGACTTGAAAAGTACTTAGTAAACACATGTTGAAAGACTTTATCCCTGTGTGTAGCACGGCAGCAAAATAAGTGGGAGGCTCCATTTCAGGAAGGGTGAGCAAGTGGGAGCCCTGCCAAATTGTTGCATGATGCTCAGTGCGACAGTAGTGTTTCCTACACAAACTGGGGAGCAACCCTCCTCCTGAATTTCATCAGAGCTGCCAGAGGCCATGCAGTCTGCTCAGGGCCACACAGGCAGAGCAGGGGATGAAGGACAAGGTGCTGCTTCCCAGCACCGTACGGCAGGGCAAGGCAGAGCCACTGCTGTCCCACGCTCCCCTATCCCTTGGCCACACATCCTTACAGTTCCCATGGCTACATTTAAAGGCAGGTTATGGAGTGAAACTAGCCAAAACCTAATCTTTTCCGATGTACCTGGGCTGCCCATGGCATCAGTGGTCATGAGGGAGCAGAGGGGTGTGAGCAAGGAAGAGAGGGACCATGAGATGGAGGGTGAGGCTCAGTCCAAAGCACCTCCAGACCTCACCCTCAGGTGTTATTTGATTGAAAGCATTTTCATCCAGCAGTTGCGGTTTCTGGGGGAATGGGGCAATGTGAAAAGTAATGAGATTTTGTGTTACATTCTCATCTAATTACAGCCGAGTCATTGATTTAACTAATTTGCTTGGAATGATCCTGCAAATGCATTTTTGATAGGAGAATGAAGGTGAAAAGTCATCTCCTCAGCATGGGATCTCACAGTAATTGCTAAATATGCTGAAGTAGGGGAGCAAAAGGTGGGAACATATGCACTGTATTCCTTCTTTTGTTTTCACGAATTAGGAGTAATACCCCTGCAAATGCAAGAGAAACCAAGAAGGGAAATCACAGCCCTTCCTGCAGCACACAGCAGGGAGCCCGACGCCTGCCGCTGGCCTATTGTGTGCCTCCCAAAGAGGGGCTTGTTCTGCTGAAATGCCAGGCGTTTCTGGAGCTAAGGTTATCCTCTGAGCAGAATATATAAATAAGAGATTACTTGCAAGCACTGCAGCCAGGCTTGGGATGTCGGAAATGTTTGTTTTTGTTTCTGTCACTAGGCAGCAGGGAACCCGTAGCCTTTGTTCTGGAGGTCATACTGCTGGACATGACAAATATTGACATACATGGAGGTAGTTTTCATTTTCATGTGTTTCTTGTTATCTCTTACTGGTATGTGATTTTGCTTTTCTGTTCTCTTGTTTTTCAGCATCTTTTTTCTTTTTTTGAGGGGGGCCTTCCTCCTTGAACCTTTCTCTGCACAGACAATACTGTCCTGGGTTACAAATGACATGACAAAACTGCAGGGGATATTATAGCTTCATAACCCTTGCAGTGACTTGCCCTAAATGAGCTGACAGGTTCAGCTTCTGCCCAGTGTGATAGGGACAGGGGTCTTCATGCCAGAGGCATTAATTAGCAGGCATGACAGGGATTCTCCTGCAGAAATTGCACTTCCCTTCTGGTCCTTTCGCAGTTGTCATTTCAGTTCAAGGTTCAGAAATGTTGCCAGGTGCTGCAAACTTCATCTTGTTTCTGTTTATGCGGTACCTGGCTGTTGCTTAGACATTTTTTTCAGGGTTATTAGACATAAAGAGGAAACGAGGGAGACGCAGAGACAAACAACTTGCCCAATATACGTTTTCTTCTCTCTAGCCTCATTGCTTCAGTTGATCTTCTCTGATGCACAGTAATGTAACCAGTGATTTCTACCTATTATTGGTCATAGAAAATAGTTGTTCCCGTTACTGATCAGAAATTCAGGAATATTGTAATGCAACTCAACTCGCTGAGGTACAGTGATCTTCCAGGAAAAAAAATAGCCATGTTTGTTAGGAAATTCTAGAAATGACTGCACAAAACCTGCAACATGAAACAAGGAAATGCAGACATAGACAACAAAAAACAAGTTGGTATCATGAACTCAGTTTTGGAAAATTCTACTGTATTTTCAGTTAATTGTTATTGAAAAGTAGGAAATTATGTTTTATCATTGAAGTAAATATTTGCAGTACCCCTTATATACCACATACAATGGGAAAAAATTTAACATTTAACATTCAAAGAAAACAGTCACTTTTAGAATCCAAAATATATTTACAATGAAGGGCTGACAGGAAACTCAGAAAGTCATCTAAATCCTTGAGGTAATTGCTCAGTCTTTTAAGTACCTTGCATGTTTGATAGCGGCTGCTAACTCCCACATTAAACTTTTATGTCAACTAACTGGTTGCATAGTTCATACTGCTAGTAATGCCAAATACTGCCACTCTTTGAGGTAGCTTTCAATTTCATATGTTACTTGTCTCCTGCTCCTGCTACATAATCTTATGGACATGAATGGACAAACATATGGGCAAATATCCCTTGTACTGTTGCATCTTGTGCAGATAAATAATCCTTGCTTCCAAAGACTCCCTGCTCTTCACATTCATCTGCAGGATTTCTGAAGCATCTCAGTAACTGAGACACCTTTTCAAAAAAACCATCTTGGGAATAATTGCTTTGCAGCAGTCATTTAAAGTTTGCTGTGAACAAAATAGATAGAGCATTTATAGCTGCCCTGCAGATTGATTTAGCGCCTCAGCCTACTCCTATATGAATATCCAATTACTCCTTTGAGCTCCCGTAGTGGCGAGGGAGGGGAAGGCGGGAGGTACTCTCATCATGTCAGAATTATGATTCTTCCACTGTCCTTTCCCCTTCTTATGAAAATTATCCTGCCTGGAAGTGAGTCATTGGTGAGCTGATCATGATAGCAGGTATTTGTTAATAAATACGTTCAGAACAGTTTGGATGAATAATGCTCAAGTGGTAAAGGACAGCCCCATAGGTGGCTCTGTGATTAGCCATTGACCCTGTGTCTTGTTTCAGTCCCACCTGGGTGATTGAAGTATCTGAAGAAGGAACAGAGAGCTCTGATTATAAATTACAGTTTCTGATAGAAACTGTTGGCCTGATAATAACTCATTGTGCAATCTATGAAACATGCAGGTTCCACAAAACCCTCATGATTAGAATCCTCACAGAGAAATGGCAAGATCCCTGAATCACTCATAATTCTAATTTGTGAACATAATCATAAATCAAGGCTGTCTTCATAGGAGTGTCTTGCCCTTTTGCTGGTTGTATTGGTGCAATTTTGTTCAGTATAAGAAAGGCCATGCTCTGGGTTTAGGAAAGATATTCCAGTAGAAAGAAAGCGATGTTGCTCTTCGTAGGCTTAATATCGAAGCTGTTCATCAAAAGGTTAGCATCCTCCATCTGCAAACACATCCAGGGACAGCTCTCTAATGTCAAAACATACCTGGTTTGACTGCATCCGTTTCTGATGGTGCTTTGAAGGCTGGGGGTTTACACGCCTGACAAAATGCTGCTACAGCATCTCAGTGGCTGCCACTACTCCAGATTTGCCATGTCTAGGACAAGAGATAAATCTCCACATGCCAGGGGAAAGCAAAGCTATTACATGTCTTTAAAAGTCTTCAGGATCCTGCCGTGATTTATGTAACCCTCCTGCACAGCAGGGCACTTCAGTGAATAATCGTTCCACTCCCATCAGCCAATGATGATGAATTTTCCTCACATTATGGAGGGGAAAAGACAATCTCCCCTCTTTCCTGAGGAGAGGACACTCCCTCTGCCCTCACAGCCTCAGGAGGCAGCCAGTCTGTGTAGATGACACTCTGCACTTTTCCTAAAGTCACAGAGGCTCTTGGCCAACTTTATCTTTAGTCCCCATCCTCAGAAAGGTGGTTTCCCACAAACTGCTATGCCGAATGAGGGGAGTCTGGGTCATAAAAAGCCATACTAATATCGACATTGCCCTCATGCTCTCATCTGATGATTTTATTTCACCCCCCGCTTTCCCCTGCGGGACAAGCTGTCCATAACAAAGGACATAAAATTCTGATTTCCGTTGTGGTGGCTTCCACCCAGACTGATGTCAGAGCAATTAATTTTTGCCATGTGTAGTTTCTGCAACTGTGGTTGCAGGTGGGTGCTGTGGTCCCAAGCAAGCAACATGTCTCCATGGGCTCACATGGGCTTAGCATCCCACTTTTGGAGGGGAGCCCCTGTTCATCACTGGGGGGACTGGGAGAAAGGGGAGGGAAATGCTCATCACAGCATTACTGACAAAGTCCCATATGATCCCTGTCAGTTTAAAGGACTTAAAGTCCATTAAAGTTTAATCTGATAGACACTTCTCTACCGTTCAGAGCAGAGGGATAAACAAGCAGTCAGCATGGAATAGCTTACATTTGATATTGAGGTAAATAAAAAGCAAAAGCAATTTACTTCAATTTTCTTCATTAAAAAACCCCAAAAGGGTGAAAAATAGGAACGAAAGATGTTTTAGTGTATATAAAAGGATAGAGCTAAATACAACATACAATGCACTAACAAATCTGTGCTTAGCACCCTGGTTTTTTCAGTGGCATTATAGCACTGAATTATTTATCAAACAGATTAACAGTATGTACATGTATATTTAATGTAGAAATTTCCATCATTTTACAGAGGGGTTTTCAATTAGCACATGGGAGGGGCTCCTTCCTTGGGTGTTTGTACTCCTTTATAGCAGCTGCCCTTCCCTAGCCTGTGAACCGCGTTCTATTTTTTAATATAGATTTTGACACTATCGGGTAGAGTTATAATAGAAATGCTACTGATGCCTCAAGCATAGGGGGAGTTTGATACCCTCAGTGATAGGAGAGACCTCATTCCACTACCTGAAAGTCTTTTGTGGGGACAATACACTTGCCATACAACATGGAACTCAAGCAACCAAGCCTTTCCTTAGCCACCCTTCAAATCAGTTCCATTTTTCCAAGTTTTCCAGCATCAGCATCTCCCTGGCTAAATTCTTACTGCATCACATGGGTCTGCCTCTGGCACATGCTACAGAGTCATTTCATTGAAGCATGGGTGCAGAGCCCAAGATGTTAGAAAAATCTTCAGCTGAAGTTTGAATATACTTCTTAAAATGAGGGTCCTATTTAGACACCAAGTGAAAATTATTGTACCTTTTTCTTCGTTCTCCCTCCCTCAAACAGATTTCCACCTTTGGAAATCACAGCGTCTTTTAGTTGGAGGTTGGTGTCAACCTTAAGCCACCATGTCAATGCCATTCAAAGCTCAGTTCAGTTTTTCAATATATTGTTTGCAGTTTGCAAAAGATCAGACCTTTGCAAATTTAATGTACTTGTTTCCCAGCGCTGAAGAGTGTCTGTTTCCTTATGCCTATAGACTTGCCTACAGACTTGCCTACAAACTACAACTTGATTATCAGAACCTGGCTTTCTTTTCTACCTGGCACAAAATTTGTGGTATTTGTCTTAAGTAATGAAACAATCGTTTCTTCACAAAGACTTGCTTTGAGTTATTCTGGGCAGCTGTCAATAGGGGGAAGGAAAATAATAACAGACAATTACCTACAGTTTGCAACACTATACCTAGGCAAAGAATTGCAACATAACAGCTAAATATTTATAGCAAAACACTAGCTGAAAGCCTCTGTACAGTAAATAATTACTGTATTTCTTCAGTCAGGACTTTCTCTGATGCAAACCAGGCAGAGTCCACACCTGTCAGTATTTCTGCATGGGAAGAAGACATTGCGCGTCTCTCAGCTGCGTGCTTCAGATTCACTGCAGGGATGATACAGTACCCTGGAGTTACCTGCCTCATCTCTGATACCAACAAGAATGCCTGTACTGAAGTGAGATGCTACCTGATTTTAAAGCTCTGCAAGTGCTCTTGCCTAGGACATCCCTATCCCTCTGAGCACAAGATCCAGGAGATCCTCTGGGCAAACCCTCCTCAGATCTGGGTCTCTAAAAGCAGATTTCTAAAGTTTAGCTCATGCTGTTTATTCCCAAGAAAGGTGGTGCTAAAAAAAAAAAACCCAAATCCAAAACAATTAAGAACAAGTTCAAGCAAATGCTGAGTTGAAATGTTTTTGGGTTTGTTTTTAATTTTTGTGTTCATCAATGATCTCTTTGTGCTTCATTTTCTGTTCTCTTGAAGGACAAATCTGCTTTTAGTTCTTCAGAGATTCAAAAAAAATCTACTTATCTAAACTTGCAATTTTTTCATCTGAGGATCAAAAATATCTTGGCACATTAGAAATAATGAATTTTTCCCTGTAGGATAACGTATTTTAATCCTTTTGTGACCTAGCTCTCCTCCCAGTTCTAAACCAGGGAAGCCTCCTAGCAATCTAAAAAACTTGAAAGACTTGGTTCTTTCCTGCATTAATGCACACACATATCATCACTAATTGTTTAGTCTCTCTTTAATCTATTTAAATGTGTAATATAGACTTCAAATATATTATTCTATTTCCATTTCAAATTGCATATGAGTCATTAAGCAGAAAGATTTGTTCACTGCTAATTTTAAATGTTGATATGATGGCCAGATTTTACCATGGTGTTAGCTAGAAGTAAATACGCTTTCATCTGAGTGCTAGTGGTGCATACTTCTCCACAGACGAAAATGCTCAGGATGGGCATTCTGTTTACCTTTCTTCCCTTCTTCTATCCAATACATTGTATTAGAGTTAGACTGAAGTTGTTAAACTTTGGTATTTGTACTTGACACTTGAATTTATTATGTCTGTATAAGTGTCTCAAGTCTCATGAAACCTTATGCAAGTGTTCTCATGAGAAGTCAAGTTTGTCATTATGTGGCTTACACACAGAGAGCAGTAGCTTTGGACAAATATCCCAGACCTGAGTGTTCAGAGGAGCAGCACTAACCTGACACCTGTGAACCTCAGCAAGTTCTGTACCCCTGTGCATAAAGCTTTGCTCTTCTCCTCAGCACCATTCCCCACATTTTCTCTGTCCTCGCAAACACAAGCAGGGGATGAAAATACACTTGGTATATATAAAAACTATTGTGGAGTAGCAAGTAATATGGAAAGAATAAGTTAGCAGGAGAGCCACATCAAGAATGACTAGCACTGATGCAGAAAAAAGTTATTTGGGAAAGTAAATGTGTGTAAGTACAGACGTGAGGCAGCTTTTAAGTAAAGGTTAAAAAGACAGTGAAAGAAAAACAGGCCTATAATGAGACAAAATCTTACATAATGTTCATAAACTTGCAGTTTTATCTCTTACAAAATTCCAGGGCATATGCACAAGACTATTAAAATGGTTGACAACTTAGAGGTGATGGATTGAGTAAGTAAGCTCTCTGTGATAGATGGACCCCGGAGCCCTTAAAATACCTCCTCAAAATTAAGAGTTTTCATTTTTAAGCGGTTTGGAAATAAAAAGTTATAGGATGAGGTTGCCTTTAAATGTGCTTGCTTGTATTTACAATTCACATCAGCATAGTGAAACACATCTTATCGTCCACAGCAGGCAGGACAAATAAAATACCATATTTCAACTATCAATTGCCCTGAGAGCATTTACCTTGTTAATGAGGATGATAGCTTGGCTCTTTCTCTTGAGAGTCATTGAAAGGAGGTGATTGATATAGCTGGACAGCAGTGACAAGTAACTTCTATAATTCAACCAATAAACTACATTTCACCTCTTAAAAGCTCTGGGGACTGTGGTAAATTTGGTGAGAATTCTCTGGTTTGTCTTGTGAAGCAGAGATATTAGATTAAACAGTAAGGGTAGGGGAAAAGGAAAATAGCAAAGGCATCACATGGAGATCCATGTGCCTGCAGTCACTTGCATCACCACAGGGCATTGTCAGGAGAAGGCCAGTTGTGCACATCTGACGGTGATGTTCACCCTGCTCATTCTAACAGGAGCTGTGGACCAGTGCTGCATCCCTGTGAAATGTGTGTTTCCCACAAATTAAGTGTTGCTGACCAGTAGAGCTGTCACAACTGAACAGAAATTAATACATTGCTGAGGCTGTCTGGACACCTCAGAGAACAGAAAGGAAAAAGCAAAAGGCAAAATCCTTTTCTGAGGTTTTGTATCATAGAACTGGAATTGTGTTAAGTTTTATTTTATTTTTTTCTCCTCTCCTTAACACAGACAATGTTTTGCCATTACATCAGGGCAATCTCTATACGTCATCAGAAGATCTGGACAACATCTTTTATGCAGATGGAGCAGTTAGACACTACTTGCATAGTCAGAATTGTAATGCATGGGGTTCTTTTATTGGTAGATAACAGATTTTTTCCAAGTTGCTTATAAAGATGGTTGGATGGAAAAAGTATTACAGTGGAACAAGGCCATGCTATTTATAGGGTGAATTTGCTGAAATAGTTCTTTCTGTGATAAAAACTCTTTATCAAAATTAACTAAACCTACACAGCATTTCTTTTGGAAGATGGGGCATTTGATCAATTTTGCATATAGAAACAGTAGGATATCATTCGTGATCGCACATCAGCTTGGTGATGCAGCTTGGTCTTCCAAGTGGACCTTGTGTCTCTCATGGCTAATAGATAACTTGCTATTAGACTGCAAGATAAAACACAAAAAAGAAAATTTTTTAGAACAAGTGAAAGAACATTTGCAAAATAATCCCCTTGCTTTGGTGTCAGCTCTAGTGTTGGCTTCAATACAGCCTCCTATTCAGTAAATCTCAAAGATCATCATGGGTTACGTTTACAGATCAGTTTTAGTCATAAAATCTCAAGGTTTGGCTTTCTTACCATACCCCAGCTTTTCTGCTGTGACTGCTTCATCTCCTAATGGAGTGTAAGGAAGGAAAACCAGCCATAGGTAGTGTTGATTCAATGAATTTGCAGCCTGCTTAAAGAATTCTGCTCTGCCCTAACAGGATTTTATGGGAAACAAAAGAGGGAAAAATAGGTTCTCTGACAGAACAGAAATCCTCTGGTTTTGCTAATGCCAAACTTACCTCAGTGCCACATGTTGATACATCCCAGCAACACAGAAGTAAACACTGAGATCAGATTGGTTCCACATTTGGTGAAAAAAACCCCGTCGCGCACCATTAAATCACTGCAATGACCTCCAAATGAAAAGATTTTGTGTGGGCGTAAGTGGAGAAAAATCCTGTAACTAGTTTTATTTTGGCAATGTTAAGCTTGTTTCAAATGTCTTTCAAATAAAACCACTGGGTTAAAGCTGTTCCTGGGACATCTGGAGCAGGGAGCGTCCAGGGTTGGGCTTAGACACCCCACTTCCTGCTGCAAGGGTGGGGAGACACTGAGCCCCAAATCACATCCCTGCCCATCTCCTAACAGCACCAGAGAGGTCCTGAGAGGCTTTTTTCTGGGCAGGAACCTGGGAGAACACAACTTTCTGCTTTCTTCCTCCTCTCAAACAGGAAACAGGGAATGACCAGGGGGAGGCCAGGGGTGAGAGCACATCTCCAAATCCTTTCTTAAACAGCTTTAAAGGCCCTGAAGATGCCAAACACTTATCCCATTGTTCCTGCTTTGCAGGATTGCTAATAATAGACTGTCATTTTAACCTTGAGATTTGCTTTGTAGAAAACAGAGAGAAAAATGTTTGGGATCACACTCCATCTGGGTCATCATGTTCTTCCGGTTCAAGGCGAGACTTGTGAAATGTCAGACTTAGAGTTGTAAATGAAAGGATAATTACGGGTTGGTCTATACCCTATATCTTGACTGGAAAACCCAGCAATCCACTCTTCCCTTGAATCATCACATATGAGAGCCCATTGGATTTCCATCTTGATGAAGCGGTACTGTTTTGAAGTAGGAAACATAACAAAACCTTAAGTGTGCTGGACATAAAATATTGCATTATATTGCTTTATTTGAGCAAGGACACATGGATGAATACAAATTCTGTCTCGAAATGATTTTTGGTGAGGATTTGTTTTTTGTTTTTCTATATTTTGTTTGTGGTTTGTGGTTCTGTTTTTTTCTTGGGGTTGTTTTGGGGTTTTTTCTGGGTTCTTTGGGTTTTTTGTTTGTTTGTTTCTTTTAAATTTCCTGCATGACATAGCCACTGAAACCTGAAAGCCAAAAAACCAATTTTCAAATTATTCCTGTTTTCCTTTCCTCACACCTAATCAGTTGTATCTAGGACTCATGAAGGGCAGGTCTATTTTGCAGTCTGGTGGTTTGACTAGTGCGTGACGATGTACCAAGCTATCTTTAAGCTCCCCCTGGGATATAGTAACAGAGAAGCACAGCACAGGTTTCAAAGCAACCAAATTGCCTGACTATTTTGAAGCCTATTATGAATTCCATGTTACCAGGTGGAATCGATGGTGCCCAGTTAGGTTGTTTAAATAAAGGTGGGATACATCTCAGTTAACAGCAAATAGACCTCTGGGCTGCAGCGTCAGCATCTCCTGGGACAGATGCCTGTTGTATAGCAGTAACACAGTACTGACAGCTGAAATGGGAAGAGTGCGTACAACTGGTAAACCATATCAAAGGGGAAAGCAGCTCACAGCTGAGTAATGAACAATTCAGTGCAGGGTTTACATTAGCATTAAACATTGGTCTAGTACAGATTCTGCCAAAATCTGTGTTAAAACCATGGGAACATTGTTAGTTTCTTCCTGAACTGCCCAGTTTTGGGCTCTAAGTGTGCATTAAATCCTTGCTGGAAGAGAAGGGAGTAATCTGAGCCTCAGCATGATCTCTCCTAGCTTAGTTTTCTCTTTTATTACTGTTTTTCACCCAGACTATTGCTTCGAATGTAGATGAACCTGGAAAAACTAATGAAGCAAGCAAAAAAAGATAGAGGTGTCACACATCACCCCAGATCTCTGAGCAGGGAGCTCCAGCTCTTCCCATTCCTGCAAGCTCTCCACACTTTCACAACTTTCTGCAAGTAAATTACCAAAGCAAACACTTCCAGTTTTCTTGTATATTGGATATTAAACAACATCACTTTTTATTCATGGGTGATAACTGCTCCTGACTTTCCCTGTGTGAAAACCAGCAAGCCAAATCCACAGCACGATAATTGCTGGGAATCAGGGAGGCTTGCTGGAGCTGGAAGATTCTTCTCACAGCTCCTCCCATGTGTCCAATACCTCCATGGCACTGAACAGGGCTACTGGGACACCATTACTTTCCCTCTTAAATGAAAAGGCTGAGGCATGATATTTGCTTGTCAATTTTGTTAATTATGATTTACAGTTATAAGGTTTGATTCAAGTGAGCTGTCAGCACAAGAATAACGGTGTCAGAGCTCTTTCAGTCCATTCTCCAGGGATATGATGGTATTAATAACACCATCATTTTCTCTTTTTTAAATCTATTATAAGATCCATAAATCATAAGAACAAGCTTTTGAAACACCTTCTTTTATACCATGTCTCTGAGAGTAGCTGGTAGCAGTTGCTGAGGGAAGGGACTAATTATGTACTCTCAGATAGGCAACTGCTCTAACAGGCAATTATTTGCTGAATTTTTGTATTTAAAAATAAGGGATTTAAATAGTAAATGCAATACATAATTACCAAGGCATATTGTGAAATTTTCAGACAAAATGACACATGGCATCTCGGTGGGATAAATCTGCCAGGATCTGTGAAGGAATTCATATATTTGAAACAATGTCCATTTTCCCTGCTTTTTTTTTTTCTTTTTCTTTTTCTCCAGCCATCCCAGCCTTTCAGGATCTTGACCAGTATTTATCTACCTTTAATGGGCTGGTTCATCTGCTCCTCAGAGCTAGTTTTCCCAGAACTTAGGGACACGGGGGGGGTGTCTCAGCAATCCAGCTGGATAAGCGATTACATTGCTTCTCTTGATAGTATGCTTCAGAAGATTTTTTTTCATCAGCAAGATGGTGTTTCCCATACTTTCCACCTCACAAACTAGCAGCCAGTTGGATGCTGGCTCCTGAGTACTAAGGAACCAACAGCTTCTGCATCTCTTTTATCTTTTCATGGCTTATGGGTTGCTGGCAAAAGGATAGAGGGATTTTCTCTCCCTCTGCACCAGTAAATGAGATAACAGTCAGCAAAGTCAGAGCCACCACCTCGATTACAATCAGCCAGGTTATCTGTTCACTACCATCAGGAACTGTCTTCATTAACAAAGCACCTTTAGTGCAGCAGCAGATAGCTTTAAGGGCAGTTGTCAGAGAAAGAAAACACTTTTAAAAGCTGTTACAAGATAAATACCCAAAGCATTCCTGAAATCTGGGACAAAATGTTATGCTGTTGTTCCCTTCCTCACCTCTACTTGTCTCTTTCCTGATGCTTTTAATTGTATTTAAGCATGGTGTATTAAATCTATAAAAAGGTGTATTCCATATATTCTGTCCAGATTAAAGATACTGGAAAGTTTAAAAGAAAATACATTACCAAACTTCCACTTAGTTTTGAAGAGCCACTTTCGTTTTCATGAGTTCAGAAGTATCAGGGCAGATCTTCTGCTATGATTAATTAAAAATCTGAAGCTATGACAATTAATGTAAGGTGAAAATATGCTCTTCATAAACTAGTGTTTGCTCTTCAGAGGCTACGTATCAAAACAGGTTTAATCATCTGAATTACCAATAAGGAAAATTCCTGGTATTCCAAATAAAATCTGTTTTTAAGCAAATTCAGATATTGTTTGTGGTGGCCTGGTGTCATCAAAGTTGATCTGGTCTCAGTTCCTCTGTTCTCACAAATGAGAGCGGCCAACAACCAGAAAAAGGAGAGCTCTTCCTAAACTGTGTATCTCTTGCTCATAAATAAGCAGACTTACTAATTATTCCTCGCTTTTTATGCCTGTTCAAATTTACATCACTGATAACATTGGCATCACAATAAAGTATCACAAAAGTGGAACTACCTCATATTAACATCGCAGTACTGTATTATAGCTTATATCCTGAAATGCTGCAGATTTTCAAAGGATACAGTATACTACAGGCATTAATCTTCCTGCAGGTCCATGAACAAATAAATGTATTCTAGTACAATGTACAGCCCTCACAAGCCAGCTCATTATCTCTTAGGCATCAGTATATATAATTGAAATTGATGTAATATTTACAACCCCTTCTTACAGAGCATCTGTGTGGAAAATGGGCTCAAATCCACAGATATTTTGACCTTTGATGACCTTCATTTAATTAACAACACAGAAGAAATAATGGCATCGTAGAAGAAATTAATATAATTTTAGTGAATTCTCTCCAGTTGTCTCTTAATGTCATCTATGAAATTTGGTAATGATGATTGAGAGGTCAAAATTGGAATTATTTTTGCTTGGTTTTAGAGCTTCACAATGAATTGCTGAGAAATATTGTGTAAAAAACCCTGTACTTCACTGGAGTGTAGCTTAACAGAATATGAGAAATGGAAATTTATATCATAGCAAAGGAGTGAGCATCTGTTATGCAGCCCAAGAGGTTATGCAGCCCAAGAGATTATGCATGCAGTACCACATCACAGAAATACAGTGATAGAATAGAAATGCAGCAGCTTGGCACATCTCTCCTAAGGGAGTCTCTCCTGTTGTCTCAGGTTAGCTCACAATTCATCCAGGAGACAAAAGAAGGCCCTGAGATGAAAGTCAAAGCCCCCATCACAGCAGGGGGGTGGCCACCTCGGAGGAAGTTGCCAGACAACACCTAAGTGTTATATAGCTCTGTATTGACCCCAAAGTCTTTTGATATGAGCAAACAGACTTTGATGTGGCAGGGCACGAGCTGCTCTCCATTGCTGCAGAAGATCAGGGGGGATCCTCCAGGAGCAGGTGGCATAAGGCAGGTTGGAGGAGGGATGGGTGCCCACCATGAGCTGCAACACCGGAGGTGCCAACTCTCAGCAGGACCTCACAAGCACGACCATGATATTTAGCTCTCTGTGATACTCAGCCCTCTGGAGCCTCCTGCAAAGGGTCTGCATGTGTGGTGAGGAGGGACGAATTACACCAGCTTCAGGAAAGGGTAGAGCCAAATTTAACGCTATTTCTGCTGCCTCCTGAGAAGGGATTGTAATGTATACAATTTTGTACTTAACACTCACATTGTTTAATTTTCTCAGTAGGGGAAAAGTGTTGCAAGCTTTTCCAAAGTAAATAAACCGTGGCTACTTTGCACTCCACTCACATGCTACACCCGAACCCCGCAGCTACTTTCCCTACAGCTTTTTTCTAATACATGGCCTTTACCTAATGCTCAGACAAGAAAAATTCCTGGCAGGCTCCCCTTTGCCTCCCTCCAGCATTTCCCATTGCAGTTGCTGTAACCTCCTCTAGCTCTGCTTTGCAGAGATGCCCATTTCCCACTCAGGTCCCTCCCAAAAATACCCACCAGAGCTTTTTTGTCCCTACCCCTCTCAATCCCAGACACAGATGGTGTTTGGCTCTTCTAGTGTCTCAGACAACACCGCCATCCACTTTGAAGGTTCTCATTCCTGCCATGCAGCTCATTCAAGGGAGACCTATGCCTTGCCCAATCCTGACTGTGAGTTGATGAGGTTGTGTCATCCCCCTCGCTCAGTATCTCCTTGTCCTGGGTTCAGCAGTAGCAGTCAGTTTTTCTCCTTTTTAGTAGCTGTTGCAGCACTGTGTTTTTGACTTTCAGCCTCGGAACAAAGCTGATAACAACTGATGTTTAGACTGACCAAAGACTTTGTGAGTCTCATGCTCTGCCAGGGAGGAGGAGGGGCCGGGAGGAAGCAGGGACAGGACGCCTGACCCAAACTAGCCAAAGAGGTATTCCATACCACAGCACGTCATGCCCGGGGATGTAACTGGGAGCTACCCGGAAGGGCACGTCCTCTTTTCGGTCGGGCTCTTTTCCGGCGAGCGGTATCATATTTTCTTCCCTTGTTATTTCTCTTATCATTATTATTATTGGTGGCAGCAGTAGTGATTTGTGTTATACCTGAGTTACTGGACTGTTCTTATCTCAACCCGTGGGAGTTACATTCTTTCGATTCTCCTCCCCATCCCTCTGGGGAGTGGGGGGGGGAAGTAGACTGCGTGGTTCTAATTTACGGCCGGGGCTTAAACCACGACAGTTCTTTTTGGCGCCCAACGTGGGGCCCGAAGGGTTGAGATAACGACAGATCTGACCGGAGTGTGTCTAATCGTATTTGTGATAAGCATTCAGTGTTTTAGATTAATAGTCACTCGTCACAATGCTGATTTATTGGCTCTCAAAGTTGTTGTTTTTGATCTCACAGTCTCAATATGCCGTAGGTTACTTAGAGCCGGTATTTGCTGTGTTGGTGTTTTTCAAGTGTGGGGCTTGGGCTAAGGTTGTTGTCTCGTTGTATTTTGTAGCAATGACTTGTAATACAATAGAAGGATTGATCATGAAACTGATCTGGCTTGTGTTCCCAGTGTGGTCACCACCTTTATACTTTGGGAGGTATATAATACAAATGCTTAGCAACTATACATCTTTTTTCTCCTTCCTGGGTGGTCAACCTATGAAGGAGACATTCTTTTACCCTCCCAGTGCCCCTCCCAGACCGTTTACAGCATCGGAGATGGAAGGCAGCTGTATGGAGTCCTCAAAGACAAGTTGCAGAAACTGCTGAAGGGGAGGGTGAATCGAGTCAGTTTGCCGAGGTGAAAGCCATCCAGCTGGCCTTGGACATTGCTGAACGAGAAAAGTGGCCAGTACTTTATCTCTATACTGACTCATGGATGGTGGCAAATGCCCTGTGGGGGTGGTTGCAGCAATGGAAGCAGAGCAACTGGCAACGCAGAGGTAAACCCATCTGGGCTGCTGCACTGTGGCAAGATATCGCTGCCCGGGTGCAGAACCTGGTGGTGAAGGTACGCCATGTAGACGCCCATGTACCCAAGAGTCGGGCCACTGAGGAACACCAGAACAACCAACAAGTGGATAAAACTGCTAAGATTGAAGTGGCTCAGATGGACTTAGATTGGCAACATAAAGGTGAATTATTTTTGGCTCGGTGGGCCCATGACACTTCAGGCCATCAGGGCAGAGATGCAACATACAGATGGGCCCGTGATCGAGGGGTGGACTTAACAATGGACACTATTGCCCAGGTTATTCATGAGTGTGAAACATGTGCTGCAATTAAACAAGCCAAACGGTTAAAGCCTCTTTGGTATGGAGGACGATGGCTGAAGTACAAATATGGGGAGGCCTGGCAGATTGATTATATCACACTCCCACCAACCCGCCAAGGCAAGCGCCATGTGCTTACCATGGTGGAAGCAACCACCGGATGGCTGGAAACATACGCTGTGCCCCACGCCACTGCCCGGAACACTATCCTGGGCCTTGAGAACCAGATTTTGTGGCGACATGGCACCCCAGAAAGAATTGAATCAGACAATGGGACTCATTTCCGGAATAACCTTATAGACACTTGGGCCAAAGAGCATGGCATTGAGTGGGTATATCACATCCCCTACCATGCACCAGCCTCTGGGAAAATCGAACGGTATAATGGGCTGTTAAAAACTACACTGAGAGCAATGGGTGGGGGAACTTTCAAGCATTGGGATACACACTTACCAAAGGCCACCTGGTTGGTCAACACCAGAGGATCTGCCAACAGGGCTGGCCCAGCCCAGTCGGAACTTTTACATATTGTAGAGGGGGACAAAGTTCCTGTGGTGCACATGAAGAATTTGCTGGGGAAGACAGTCTGGGTTATTCCTGCTTCAGGTAAAGGCAAACCCACTCGTGGGATTGCTTTTGCTCAGGGACCTGGATATACTTGGTGGGTAATGCGGGAAGATGGGGAAGTCCGATGCGTACCTCAAGGGGATTTGATTTTAGGGGAAAACAGACAATGAACTCAATTGTACGCTGTTGCCTGCTATAGCCATCAACTAGAAGTCTGCAGGGCACCAGCGACTGGCCCTGACTTCCCTCCGACCATCATCCCAACAGAGAATGAACTTTGATAGAACCGGATGAGTTCTACAGTGAAGGAACGATCAGCATCAGCAGACAACGATCCAACACTGCACACAGCCTCTCCTGCCCTGAAAGACTGTTACAAGAGATGGAGCCCAACATCATGAACCGAACGGACTCAGTAGCTTTATAGGAATTGGTCCGTGCACTAAGATAACAGTGCACTGAAATGAGAGTGAGGGTATATGGAAAATGTGGGATCTGAGCATGACGTGAATGGTATGGAATAAGGGGTGGATACTGTCCTGGGTTCAGCAGTAGCAGTCAGTTTTTCTCCTTTTTAGTAGCTGTTGCAGCACTGTGTTTTTGACTTTCAGCCTCGGAACAAAGCTGATAACAACTGATGTTTAGACTGACCAAAGACTTTGTGAGTCTCATGCTCTGCCAGGGAGGAGGAGGGGCCGGGAGGAAGCAGGGACAGGACGCCTGACCCAAACTAGCCAAAGAGGTATTCCATACCACAGCACGTCATGCCCGGGGATGTAACTGGGAGCTACCCGGAAGGGCACGTCCTCTTTTCGGTCGGGCTCTTTTCCGGCGAGCGGTATCATATTTTCTTCCCTTGTTATTTCTCTTATCATTATTATTATTGGTGGCAGCAGTAGTGATTTGTGTTATACCTGAGTTACTGGACTGTTCTTATCTCAACCCGTGGGAGTTACATTCTTTCGATTCTCCTCCCCATCCCTCTGGGGAGTGGGGGGGGGAAGTAGACTGCGTGGTTCTAATTTACGGCCGGGGCTTAAACCACGACACTCCTCCAAGTCATCAGCTGAAGGACTCCCCACACTTCCTACCAGCTCTGTTTCTGCTATCCTCTGCTGCCTTTCCAGTCACTCTCTGTTTCCTGTAACACACTGTCTCCAGGACAAGTTTAAAAAATTAAATCCTTGATATTGAGAAAAATATTTAAATTCTTGACTTTTAAAGCAAAAGTTATGTCTTCTCTGTGGTGTAACCAGACCTTGTCCCTGCCTGCTCCATCCTCCCCTGCTCATCTCCACAGCTTTTCTGCTTCAGGAGAGCTGTGCCATTTGCAGTACATCCTTTCCCTTCCTCTCAGATCAAAGACGTTGATGCCACTGATAAGATCAACTGCAAGTCTTGCCTTGGTAAGCACAGGGAGGGAGGGAGATAGGCAAGGAACACAATGTATGCTGTGTTTCACTGCATAAAAAAAGTCTTTATGCTCATGTATATATACCAAGGGGTACAGACAAGTTATCACAGGCAATGATGACAAACAAACACCTTCTTGAATAACTCATGTGCTTGGATGTGTTAAGACAGATCAATTATAATCTTATAAATGACGCTACCTTTCTAAAATGAGAAAAGTTGTTGAGTGTCTCTGCCAGAATTGTCACTTAAAAATGAAAGACACAGAAAAATTCCAATATTCTCCTTGGGTAATTTATTTAACAAATATTTTTTCTTTCTGCATAATTTAATAATGCCCATGCCAAAGCTGCCATAGATCTGAATTATGGATTTCAGTTTGACAGGAAGAAAATTGTTGTCTTGTCTGACTTACTCAATTCCTCTCCTTGACTACAGGCTATAACTGAGAGTTATACCACAGCTACAACTAATTCTATAGAGCATATAACACAGGCCACTGTTGCACATCTAGTGTTATGTACATATCTGCATCTAACTTTTTCGTCTTTAATGAAAAACTGAGGAAGAATCCAGATCTCCTGAAATCTGTAGCTAAAATTCCAGTTACTGCCAGTGAAGCTAAAAATCTCCCCCCAGATTTCCACAAACCTCATGCATAAGAAGGTATTTTCCATGCTGGCAAATTCATGATTTTTCACGTCTCGTATTTAAGCTCTCAAATAAATACCTACAATTATATTCATGCAACCATATACACTAATCTACCTATCTTATTTTATGTGAATTACTACACAGATATTTTATGGCAGTCTTCACTGTAGTTTCCAAACCCGAATCACAGTTCATAATATTTTACCTCTGTCAAGTAACAGAGGAAACCTGTAAGTATTTAAGCAAGATTAGATGCAGCTTTGTAAAAACTGATAAATGAACTTGTCCAGGATGGATCTGAGCCACAGAAAGTCGAGTGCCTGCTCCAGCAATGAGCACATGCAAAGAAAACGTGGAGCAGAGATGGAAAGAAAACCTAGGTCAGTGGAGTCCTGCTGGTTTCACAGCCCAGCCACTTCTCTACTTACTCACATCAGTCTAGGCTGTCCGCTGCCTTGAAAACATGTGCAAGTGGCAGTAGGCCATTCTTGCTGTGTGTCATAACAGTCTCATGGATTTATTTCCCCAGGGGTTTTCCTTATCCCAGCTGAAAGCATGGTGGAGGGAACACCAGTCATTGATTCAGTTTCTTGGAAACAGCAAAAACCCTGAAATCCCAATTAACTTAGACTAAAGTTTAGAAGAACCTTATGTCCCATCCTGATCTCTTTTACCTCAGCCTCAAGCCAAGGGGAAGCCAAAAATACTATATTTGCATTCTGGTCAGGTGAAAGAAAAATAGTCAGGAAAACCCATCCTAAAAATTCAGCGTCACACATATGGCATAATGTCAGAGGAGGAAAATGCAAAGAACACTGATGACATTTTTTTAACCTTTGACTCATGGCAAGAGGGGGCATTAAAGATTCCCTATAAAGACACATCAAAGGGAAGAACATGATGACCTCAACGAAATAGCAAATTACACCGTAAATCTCAGGAAGACAACTGCTGTGGGTTTTCCGAAATAAGTTTTCCTGTAAGAGCACTAGACGAGGGAATCTGAGGTTAGCCATCAGAGCTGGGTGTTTCAGCACCAGTTCAAGAGGTGAGTCAGGTGAGCATCTACAGAGGGCAAACAGCTCTAATAAGCCACTGTGCTAATGAGGAGAAAGCTCATTTCATCCACCATTAAATATCCATTAAGGACTTTAATTCTTGCCAGCTCGCTTGCATGAAGCAGAGTCAGCAGAGAGCTATGTTTATTAAACCTCGCTATTCATTTTGCCCAAAATGGCCTTGTACCTTAATGGGGAAGACAAAAGCCAGTGATTCAACAGATGAATGCTGTGAAAAATATTTCCAACCATTTCCCTATTAATAATATACATGTAAATGACTTTGGTTGCATTAAGGAAACAAAATGCTTCTCAGGCTGTTCTTAAAAAGAGTGAATCTGGGCTGCATAAAAAAGAGCATGATCGGCAGGTCGAAGGAAGTGATCCTGCCGCTATGCTCTCGCAAGACCTCACTTGGAGTATTATGTACAATTCTGGTGTCCTCAACATAAAAAGGACATGGAACTGTTAGAACAAGTCCAGAGGAGGGCCACGAGGATGATCAGGGGAGTGGAGCACCTCTCGTATGGAGACAGGCTGAGAAAGTTGGGGCTGTTCAGCCTGGAGAAGAGAAGGGTGGGTGGAGACCTCATAGCGGCCTTCCAGTATATGAAGGGGGCCTACATGGGTGCTGGGGAGGGACTCTTCATTAGGGTTGTAGTGATAGAACAAAGGCTAACAGGTTAAAACTTAAACAGGGGAAGTTTAGGTTATATATAAGGAAGAAGATCCTTATTGCGAGGGTGGTGAGGCACTGGAATGGGTTGCCCAGGGAAGTTGTGAATGCTCCATCCTTGGCGGTGTTCAAGGCCAGGTTGGACAGAGCCTTGGGTGGCATGGTTTAGTGGGAGGTGTCCCTGCCCATGGCAGGGGGGTTGGAACTAGATGATCTTAAGGTCCTTTCCAACCCCAACTACTCTATGACTCTGTGATTCTAATGACCTTTCAGAGTTCCTCATGAAACACAGCCCCCACTGTTTTCCACAAGGTATGGTGCTCCTAAGCACAGCTAGAGGTTAAAAAATTATGAGTGATGGGTCTAAGCTCTCAGAATAAAATTAATAGCTAATGTTTATTAGCTACATATTAGCTAAAAGCTAATAATAGTCCAACTCATTCTTCCCCTGCCACCTCTAGATGCAGCTTCATGTTGGAAGTCATGTCCATGGTGTTGCACCATGGAGAGTCTGTCAGCTTTGCAGAGCAACTGAAACAACGTGGCATCCTGTGGCCCAATGGCTCTGTGAGTGCTGCTGGGAACAGAGGAACCTAAGCAGAGCCAGGGTTACTCACTCAGATGTGGATTTCTTGCCTCTTTTAACCATGAGGAAAAATGGGAAGAGGGCAAAGTGAAATTATGGAATGAATGCAGGAGGTTGTAAATATATGCCAACCTCTCCCATCCCCCTCTGCTGTGTTGTTTTTTTTTTTTTTTGTATGGATAGAAAAGAGATTATATGTTTAGTATTTTCTTAAAAAAAAAAAACTAAAAAACACCACAACAAAACCCCAAACACTACTTCTGTAAAAACAGTAATCCCAAAGGGCACTTAGAGAAGACCATTAACAAATGGTCAAAGCCAGTTGCTTTTTCCTCCAATTCTAATTGCTTCTCGCTTGGATCTCAAAGTATTCCATGAACTGTAATGTTTATTTAACTATAGGTTCCCCTGGGGAGCGTGTAGAGAGGCTGAAGGCCACGCTTCATGCTGCCTTCCTTTACATCAATGCTGACCCGCCTCCAGGAGCTTCTGGGCTTGGTGCTATATCCCCTTCTCCCTTTCAGCCTGGTATTTCCCCTTTGAGGCTTGTCTTGCAGAGACCTTCATGCTGTTTCGCTGTCCAGTGAGAAACTTAATAACCCTTCCCAGGCCACCACAAATGACCATTTGCCTGTGATCAATTTGCACATGGTATGTCAGTTAATCAATTTTTTTGCCAGCTAAACTGCAAATATTTAGGATAGATGAAGAGGCTGGATCTCCTCTGGGAGAATGCATCCATAAGAGAAAAAGGAGAAAAGGAAAAGGGCACACAGAAGGCTGATGTCAATAGCGTAACTCAGCTGTGACAAGGCCTGTGATGCCCAGGAGTGAGGGCAGGTGTTAACTCCAGCCACAGTGCTTCTTCATACAATTTTATACCTCTTTCCAGCCTTTAACCCCAATAGTTCCTTAGGCAAAATATTTTCTTCTTTAAAACAGAATTTGGAGCTAAAAATTCTCACACCTTGTGAAATTTTAGAAGCCCCTTTACCTGTAGTTTGAAAGTTCTCTTTCAAATCTAGATTGATCTGCTTCATTTTGCAGAATACTGTGCAAGGGGAAGCCTCAGTGCCTGTTCAGTAAAAGGATAAGGACTACCTTTACAGTGTTTGTAGCCCCTCATAGCCACGCATACTCAAGTGGAGGCACCCAGGGCAGCTAGATGAAAGCTCACTTGGTTTCTAGGACCAAGAAAGCTGGCCCTAAACAAGATGTCCTTGTCTTTTTGTCACCCCATAAATGTATACTGAGCATTAAGCTTCTTGACAGCACTAGCAAGAGACTAATGCTGATTTTCCTTGGCAGAAAACCTGTCAGAGAACAGCAAAAGAAAAACGCCTGGTCCCAGTTTGGGTGCAGTGACCTGCAGTGATGGACAGAGGGGGAAGGGACCAGCACTCAAAGTGTTGCACATGTTGTATGAGCATGTGCAGGGTGTCACAGGGTCTGAGATGCACGACTATCAAACCCGTAGCGTGTTGCTTATGTGTGACAGCTTCTAAGGGCTGTAGAATCAGTTAGATTGCACCTAAGTGTATGAGGCTGGGAACAACCCCCCACCCTAGCTGAGCCCCTCCTTACTGCCTGGTGCTGTGTCAGGGCCAGAGCGGAACTGTACCAGTCTTCTTTTTTCAAATCCTGGTTTCTATAGGACACAGGAACAGTGTGTCCATGTCTGTGATCCCAATAGCTGGGGGGACCAGGGACAGAGGGAGGAGGCCTCTGCTTTCCAGCCAAGAAGCAGCCCAAGACATTTTCCTCATTTTGTTACACAATTCTGTGTCTCCTTCCTTATATTTTTAGACAAAAAAACAACAACAACCAAAAAAACAAAAAAAAAAACTCCAACAAAAAACCCCACAAATACCCCCAAAACCAAAAAAAAAAAACCCCCGAAAAAAAACCAAAAACCAAACCAAACCAAAACAAAAAAACAACCAACCAAAAAAACAAAAAACAACCCAAAAAAACTTCAAATACTTTCGTATGACCCATCTTTAGGGTGCTTGTTTCTGCTCTGACTCAGGAGGAAGACAAGGTCTCTGGAACATGCAGTCCTGTTCCGAAGTAATCAGGTTTAAGGGAGCTGTGATTAACATCAGATAATCCTGGGAGCTTGTAGAAAATGCAGCCTCTCAGATATTTCAGATTTGTCTCCTGCTAATTCTGGAAAACATTATTTACACAAACCTACATACTGTATCTTTAATTCATATTTCCTACCCTCACATCAAAGCCAACTAATTAAGTTTCTGAAAACGTTTGAAAATATCAGTTCTGCCGCACTTTGGTCTTCTTCTGATCAAAAAGCATAACAAATAAATCCTCTACAATAGCTTTCATTTAAATAGTGTCACTACATATCAGGCTTGCTGCTTGCAACAGCTACCAGTTTAACAAACTGTCTTTTCCCCTATGGGAGAAAGTCTCACCACCCTCAACTAAATATTTGGGGTTAAAAGCTGTTAAGAGTACTGTATCAGATTTATTTTTATAGCTCTAAAAGTGATCATGGCTGCTTCTTAGCACATACTCTGCATCAGAGCCACTGCTTCAAAGAGCCTGTAATGTAAACCATGGAAGATCAAAAGAAAATAGGTTGCCATGGTGGATGAGAAGTCCTATGGACCAGCACATGGCTTGTTGGAGTGTGATAGGGAAAACTGCCACATGGAAGAATTTCTTTTGTGATAGAGATGGTCAAAAATTTTCTGACTTCTCTTTCTTTTATTTTAACAGAAACAAAAAACCCCAAAGCAACTCAAAATATTCTGAGTCATGATAAAAAAACAACTCGGAAACACAGAATTTTCCACAGTATCAGTATTGATGCACGTATGGACGTACAGTGTTTTCTTTATAGTGCAAATATTTATGTGTTTCTAAATATAGAGGGCTAAAATGAAAATGCTAGATTTTCATCTGAGGCCAAATGCCTCCAAAGGATCAAAGTGTCACACTTTTAAGAAAAACATAACTCCTGATACCATTTCAAAAAGAGGCACAAAGGCAGGTGGGAGGAGTAATTTTCCCTGTTTTCTCAAGAAGCACACTAAAAAGAAAAAATAAGAAAAAATAGGTTAGGGTTTTTTTAATGGTCACTGCCTTGATCAGCTTCAGAGAAGGGAACAGTGTCCATGATGCTGCACTTCAGCTCTAGCAAAGGTATGTAGATGGAAACAGAAGAAATCAAGAGACCCTCTATGTGTGGCTGAATTTTATCTGTTTGCTCACTTGTTTGCTTGCTTTTTACTGTTTCAAAGCCTCTTGATGAAAGATATCAAATGCTTGTGACTTTTACTGATTTCAGTGGAGCTGAGGATGCTTAGCTCCCAGAAGTCATACTCCGTAATTACCATCATTGCTGCGATCAGTATATTGATCTGCAAGGAAACAGCACAACATCAGCATACTTGAGTGTCTCTTTTATCTTCAGGATGGAGACTTATCTTCCTGTGAGATTGCCTTCTTTATTCTTTCATGCAAACCATTAAGAATATTGACAAATTAGTGAGATTTTATCAGAAAAGGATTTGTTTAGAGAGAGCAAATATCTCAGGCATGCATTAATTTTTATTTATCAGGGAAAAAGAGTCTTCTAACAAAGGAATATAATCAGGCAGTCAATCCCAAATACTTTTAAAAAATTAAAACTTACAAGGAAGAGAATGCCAAATAATTTACGGCTTTGTACAACCTTTTGGCTACCTTCTTAATACTTAACACAGGCTGCTTCCCAGATAGATGCATGGCTTTCTGTAAGATTAAACTGAAAGGCCTAAATTCTCCTTTCATTGATATGACAATACCAACAGATATAAGAACAGGCTGTGTTTTTTCCTTCTTAGGCACATGGGTTTGTATTTTGCACCTAGCATTGCTCTTTTATATGCTGCATTCATTTGCTTTTTGCTCCTGGCAGATAAAGATGAGTGCTATTAATATGAATTTCCATGTATTAATATGTTAATATGCTCTGGCTACATGCAGATAAGTAAGGAGATGGAATGAAAAAGTTCTCCAGCCATCCTGATTTTCAGCCATGCTCTGGTTTCTACTGTTTCTTCTTCAATCACTTTTTTAAGATTTCGACTTTCCAAAAATGAGAAAATATGTCCCCTGAAGAAAAGCCAAGAAGAAGAACATAAAATGAGGAAGAAGCACCCCACCTGCACTTGCACTGGTGCCAATATAATTTGTGCAACGCAGCCATGACAGGTTTCCTTTCTGAATTCAGATAGAACCAAAGTGTATTACCCTACTGGGTACTGTCTGCATTTTTTAAGTAACTCTTTTTTCTTTGAAACCCCGTTTTTCAGCAGTGTCACTTCACTACTGCTCTTCCGTGAGCTGCATGCTGCTGTGGTAACCAAGCCAGTTAACTGCTTAACCAAATTCTCTTGCTACCTCTTGAATAGATATAAGATAAACACTCCAGAGTGTCACTATACACATTTGGAAGAAGGGGGAAGAATCAACACATATCAGGATTTTCTTTTTTTGGGGTGACAATCATATTCTTTCAACCAATTTTCATCAATTACCAAGGAAATAAAAAATAGGAGCCATTTAATCTCAAGAGATACATTACTTGCAAAACTCTAATGATGTCAGTAGAGGTCTGTTAGCAAAGATAGGCTTCAGATTTTTAGGTCTCATGGTTACCTGAGTTAAGAGTGGGTAAGTGTGAGCTTTCCTACACTGCCTATAAAAGTGAGATCATGACAGAGATGAAGGGTATTCCAAGCTCCTTTGCACATATTTATAACATGTCTAAAATCTGAACAATGTCATTTCTGCTATTCTGAGTCTGGGTTTGTCTGGAAGGGAGTCAAGGGCCTCTGTTTCTTTCTGCCAGAGGACTGCAAGAAATGCATCCCCCACCAACCGTCCTCACCTGGAGCCATGTCTCCTCCCTCAATAAGTATTTTAGTGCTTTTAAAGAGGTCAAATAGGGTCCAAAGAGAGGGAATTAAGAGGCCCCTGCTGCAGGATTTTTCATAACCCACAGTTAGGATTTTTTTTTCTTTTTTTTTTTTTTTTTTAAGAAAAAGAGGTTTAGCTCCCTTTATACATGGGGACAAGTAGTGCCTTGGTGTCCTGCAGCTGTTTTGTGTCATGAGTCACTGGCTGGTTGGGTAAAAGCCTGCCCTTGCTATTGTGTCCTTTGGTGGATCACAGCCTCAATTATTCTTGGCCAAAAGTATTTCCAGCTGAAATTGTTAAGTGCATTCAGCTTAAATCTGTGAACAGTTTGGGAGTGAAAATAAACTGCAGCTTTTGGTAAACAATTTCTTTGCTTCCAAGAATTTCTTGCCTCTGTGTGGAATGGCACCATAGATTGCAGGCAAGAAGGTTGTTTCCTGCAGCTGGAGGACATTGGGCAAAAGCCTCCAGCATTTGTGGGGAACGAAATGCATGAGTTGTGTCGGCAGTATTGTACTACTAGCCCTTGAGATTCCTGTGGGCATCAAGGGCTCAGCCCAGCTCTGGGCCTTGCCCCATTCATACAAGGTCTGCCCTATTTATCTCTGAAAACAATAGGCAGAAAATGCAAAACTGCTCTAGACTCAAAAAAGTTATTCTGAATAAACTGGAGATGTACATTTAAATGCACTAACAAAGTTTAGTTAGGTGCACAGGCTGGTAGTACAGCAATGCCAATCACCCTTACTAAGATCGCTTTGATTCATTTTTGCAGCGACATGAGCTAACTTTGAAGAAAGAAAAAAACCTTGAATTCTAAATGAAATTATCCACATGGGATTCATCATAGTTTAACCTGTATAGGTACATTTTCACTCAGATTAACTTTCATCCAACGTAGATAAGAAGACTGTAGATAAGGAGACTGTTCCTTTCTTGAGGGTTTATTTTGGGGAACATGTTAGTTTTGAGTAACAAATATATCTTATGCATGACCTCAGCATGCAAAGATTTGAGCTCAAGTTTCAAGACATTTAATATTACTGAACTGATCAACCCATAACAAATCTTTATTTGTAATGCTGTGTTGTTACTGTTGAGGTTTTTTAAACAGAAATGAGTGTATGGTTGCACAACACAAGCAAAGCACATAACCTTTGGTCCTCCAAAGAAAGCCTACAGGGCTTCAGTTTTCATGCACAACCTCAGACTTCTCCTTTCTAACAGTTAACAGATTCTTTAGTCCTTTATCTCCACCTCTCAGTAATCACATTTCTGTGCAAACAATAAGTTTAACATAGAAAGCAAAATACAGAGTAAGATAGAGGTGAAGGAAGACATAAAGAGGTTTATGGAAAGAAACCAAAGTCTTTCCAGGAGTCTTGAAGGAGTTCCACTAATTCCATCTGTCAGAAGCTGAGACCACTATCGTTTTTGTTCAGTAGAAATAGTAGTGTTAATTTTTCAACTAAACACGGTAAAGCAGAAGCCTCTGCAATAGCTTTGTCTCCTGTTTTTATCATAGTTACTGTATCATCCTATTCACTGCCACATCAATATCTCTTATTTTCACCATTCAAGATGTTTCTGTCATAGCCTAACAAATGGCCATTTCAAAATTAAATGTGCAAAATTGAAACGGATATCAACAACTACAGGAAAAAAAAAGGCATGAGATTCTGATTAAACCTCAAGCATGCAAGATGCATAGAATCAGGCATATAGATCATATAGTCTCACCATTCATTTAAAATGCTGGCTGCTTTTTTTCTTGTATTATTTTTTTTCATGCATTATTAGTAATATACATTATGACCTAGGAAGATTCAAAAATAAATATACAAAATTCTAGATGCCTAAAAGAAAAAAAAACTCTGGGATTTATTTTACTTTTTCCGAGGCTCATATGCTCAGAAACTCTGAATCTGAATCACTGTGAAGCTGTACTTTAGTTCCTTTATCACCCTAAGAAGAATACTATGGGGATTTTTTGTAGGAAGTGCTCCTAATATGCCTCTGTTCCTTTCCTAGCATAGCAGCCATCTAGAAAATGTCAGATGTACCTTTCCTTGTATCTATCACTTCAAAACCATAATAGGCTTCTGAAGCAACCTTTGTGTTAGTTAATTAGATTGCATGTAACATGGTAATGAGGTCACAGAAAGTAATTTGATTACTTTTATTATAAATAGTTATTAACTAATATATAATCAATCTTCACAATCATCGGAGACATTGCATCTGAGTTGTACGTGAAAATAAAATTAGGAAACATCATATTCATGTTATATATGATTGTTGATTAAATGGCTAACATATCTAAATGATTCACAAATTATCACACAAATAAGCTATGAAGGTAATCAGATAAGAATTATTTGCTCAGTGTTAGAGTCTGCTCAGTGCATGACTACAAGCTATATCATCAAGAAGCTGTTTGAACACAAAGCATCCTAATGAACAGATCCTAAAATGGTATCCCTTGTTTACAAAGCCAGGGTCTTCTGATAAAGCTTTGATTTCACGATGGAGAAAAGAAGACACTATTATAAGCAATGATGTAATTTCACAAGGACTTTTGCCCAGATCCCCAGAGTCACTGACATAATTTGTCACACATTCTAAGAGCGAGCTGAAATGCCTCCAGATCCATGGATTTTGAATGCCATGCTCTCCACCACCTCCCTTGGTGAACACTGATCCTTGTACAAGTTCCTAGCCCTGGGTGAGGGAGCTGGTCTGTTTGAATGCTCACCCTACAAAGTCCCCCTAATATAAGTGTGTACGCTGAGCTTGTCTGGGAGGACACAGAGGACCCTATGAGCCTAGGAAACATACAGGAAAGGGAGCAAAGGAGGAAAAAAAGTATCTGTCTTTTTAGCAATGGAACTAGGGACACATTGTCGTGGTTTAAGCCCAGGCCGTAAATTAGAACCACGCAGTCTACTTCCCCCCCGCCCCTTTCTTCCCCCTCCTGGAGGGACAGGGAGAAGAATCAAAAGAATGCAACTCCCACGGGTTGAGATAAGAACAGTTTAATAACTAAGGTATAACACAAATCACTGTTGCTACCACCAATAATAATAATGATAAAGGAAATAACAAGGAAGAGAATACAACCGCTCACTGACCGGTACCTTGACCCCACCCCCCAGCGTTCTAGCCCTCCCGGCAACTCTCAGTTCTACCTCCTGGGCGTGATGTGCTGTGGTATGGAATACCTCTTTGGCTAGTTTGGGTCAGGTGTCCTGTCTCTGCTTCATCCCAGCTTCCTCTCCTCCCTGGCAGAGCATGAGACTCACAAAGTCCTTGGTCAGGGTAAACATTCTGACCAGCAACCAAAAACATCGGCTTTATCAGCATTATTCCCAGGCCAGAAGTCAAAACCAGCTACTAAGGAGAAAAAATGACTGCTACTGCTAAACCAGGACACATATGTATCAGCAGAAATGATAAGTGTGAGTTTTATGGCAAAAATGGGAGAAAAAGACACTTCCATTTTCAATTTATCTGCAAAACCTTTTGTCAAGCTTTGGTGGCAATACTGAAAAAAGTTAGGATTGCGCCATATTTCTCCTCGCTATGCTCTTCAATCCGTTCTCCCTCAGGATAGTAAGAAGAACAAATATTAACAGAGCTTAATGGCCAGGTCAGCTGTAAGCTCTGAAAGTGTGGGTTTAAAATATGGAATGAATTCAGGAAAATTACTTTAAATGTGATACATTTTGACCATTATTATTAATGAATGAAATGACACACCTTCTTGCTACATGGATGAGGAGATAACTCATTAATAAGCAGTAATATATCAGGGCTTAACATGGAGAACTAGCAAGAAGCAGACATTTGGCTTAAGAGACTCGGTGTTGTATTATTCACGAGCGGCCACCTTGAGCCAGCTGATCAGAAAACAGGTGACTAAAATAGATTAGCTTGTGGGTTTGTTTTTTTTTTTAGGAGATCTGTTTCTACAGGATCTTTTATGTATTTGCCATGAGCGTATGTGGCACAGAGAACATCAGGAGAACAAAGAGACACCAAGAAAAAGAACAGTGATTGGAAGAGACAGGAGAAGAAAACCCAGACTGAAACACCAAACCTGAACACATTACTGTGGAAGCAGAATTTTCCTCCAAACCTAGAAACAAACAAGCAAACAAACAAAACACACACACCCCCAAAAAAAACCAAAACAAACAAACAAAAAAAAAAAACACACACACACAAAAAACCAACAAAAACAAAACCAAAAAAACCCACCCCAAAACCCCACAGCTTATTGGCTCATAAGCAGATCAGAAACAAAGGTTGGGGATTTCCAAAGAGAGCAACAATGAAAATAAATGAGAGAAATGAGGGGACAGACCAAAGAAAGGCAACAGAAGCGACAAAGCTCTACACAGTTTACTAGATGCCACAGAGGCAGGGGCTGGACTTCTGCTGGAGAGAAAAAGCTTTCTGCACAGATCTGTTAAGAGGTCTGTTGGTGCAACCATATAACAGTTTCCTTAGATCTCAGCAAATAACTGTCCTAAGGAATCTGCTATGGAGTATGGCCACGCTGTCAGGTTCTCCAGTTCCAGTACTGCTGGTTAAAGCTGATATTTGCAGTTTCAGAGAACTCACTCCACAAATATCATGATCCAAGTAATCATTTTTGCATGGTCATAAAAGAATGTTAAAAAAAATTCTAAATATTGAAACTTGACCATTTCTAGACAATGGTTGTAAAAATAGCACCTTATTGATTCTAAATGATTTCCAGTTCTAAACTGTTCAATTTTCAAATTAAAGCTCCAATCTGCAAACATTTAGAAATAGCAGTTTTTTTCATGTCGATACTTTTATTGAATTTATGTTATGAATTGAGAAAACGAAACCATGTCCCCTCAGCACTGCAAACTCAAGCTAGGACTCAGATTGATCTCCGTCTCGCATTACGCAAATTACAGAAGTGGACTTTGATCAGTGCTAGGGACATTGGATCCAAACTGTTATGGCAGAAAATTAGCTATTTGACAGAATTAATATTTTCATGTGAATGCTTTCCAGAGAAAGAGTCAACTTTTATGTGCAAAAAAAATGCTCTCCTTTATTTCTTCCTCCCACAATTTTAGGCACACACATGTGTGCAGAACTTGGATGCAGAGATGCACAAATTTCTAGTGCTACTCGCATTGAGGTCCCTGTGCCATATCACCTGTTCTGTGTTGAACTGATCTTCCAAGTAAGAGGGCAGGTGAGGATGTTTCACAGAAAACAACATCCAGGAAGAAATCCAGAGATTAAAAAAAAATTAAAATCAGGCTTCTGTTCTTCATTTTCCATAAAATACTGCTACAGCTTTTCCAGTAGATTTTGGGGTATTTTTTTTGAGAAATTAAACATTTAATTTAAAAACTTCCCTCTGTTTCTGCTCAGATATCATGCAATATTTTGTTGAATGCTGAACATTTATTTAAAAAAAAAAACCACTTATTGTAATTTAATGCAATGCATAATTATGATTATCCTTTGGATTTGAATAGAAATAAAAATGAGACCGATGCTAACAGTGAAAACCAAAAATGTGGCATCTGAAAGTCAGACTCAAGTCTGCTTTGGAGTCAAAATATCTAGCAGAAAGTACGATGACAATCACACAAAAACTTGTGCTCATTGTTTCAAAACTGAAAAGAAAAATAAACAGCTAAAATCAGGGAGTTATTCTATCTATGTAAAGAACAGCCTTTTCATGATGACACTTAAGTAATATCTAATGTGGGACTCAACTGCATTTTTTGGGATGAGTATTGGTAATTATCTAGTCATTACAACATGAAACTCCACGCTGGCTAATTTACCAAATTTCTCTGAATGATAAGAACGACCTGTGCAAGCCATTATATATATGTAATTACATATAATTATTATATTTATATATATGTGTTATAGTTATAATGTTATTACTGTTACAGTATGGAGAGTACCAAATATATATATATGTATCAAATCAGATACTGGCATTCCACTGCTGACACAAATAAAATATTGTTTGAAGAGAGATATTAAACTTGAATGTCAGCTAGGATTTTCTCTACATTTCTGTACATTCTGACAATTTCCTTACATTTTCTGTAGGGAAAAGAAACAAAATCCCTTTGAGCTTCCTGGATGAAAGGCACTGTATGGTTAATACATGTTAGGTGCATGATGCATTCTTCCTACACATGTAAGAGTAGACATGGCTGGAAAGTCCATTGCTGCTTTTATCAAAAGAGAATCCAAAAGTTCTGATTAAGGTAAATCCTAGGATTACACACAGCTTGTTGGTGAAAGTAAGACTGACAATTTTTTTATAAGTGGCACTATCATACTAAATTCAACCCAAGATCTATTTTGGAACTCCCTGGAAAATAGGTGGATACAAAGAGGCAAGTAGTTATGATGGGAAATCCTGGCTCACTCCCCTCTCTTTGGTAACAGACTGAAAGTGAAGATCATGGGAAGAAGAGGAAAGGTGGAGCGTTCAGATGATTATTCTCTTATCTACATCGTGAGCCTTAAGTCTAATATATCACAGTGCAGTCTCACCTCCCACTCATGTCTTACCTGCTCTTTATTTATTCAATTCCTAAAGTTAAATCACTTATTAATGTGGGAAGATGCAATTTAGAAAGCATAATTTAATTTGCTTCCTTCCCACTTCACAGCCTCCAGTGCTGGAGTGCTAAACAAAGATCTACCAACCTAAAAAAAGTGATGATTCTGTATTAAGTGAGTTATTGTATGGCCTTAGTGCTAAAATTTTGCTTTTCTGCTGAAGGATATTAATGGTTAAGAGCAAAGTGGCACTTTGAAAGATAGCACCAACTCAGGTCACTATATCCAACACACAAATGTAGGGACAAACTCATATCCCACTCCAGTGACCAGGCACTAAAGGTTGCAGGGTCAGTGGTGTTTCAGGACAGGGCTCTGAACTGCCAGCAGCACCAGATCAAAGACAAGCCCCATCTGCTCCAGGCTGCATCTCTTGAAAGTAAATTTGCCAGTGAAAAAACCACCCTCAAAAACACAAATCAGTGTTGCAAAGTTACAGACCTTTGGAAACAGGAAAACGTGTGCTCAGCCAGGCTTGTCACAACCACCATTGGGTATTTGGAATGGGATGATTTCCTGCTTCTACAGTGTCAGAAAACTGCTCTTTAAGAGACTGGGCAGAGGAAGGCTTTGAAAGTGCTTTTTCTGTGCTGATGTGCCTGTCACTCATCCACTGAAAGTGAGGCTCCTTTTGGGGGGCACACTAAAACTGAACCAGCTTAAAAATAACTTCTCCATGCAAGAAAGAAAAAAACAAACAAGAAAACAAACAAAACCCAATGGATCAAACCTTTGTGAAAGTGTTGTTGTAAGGCAGAGGTAGAACCCTTCAGAAAACCTTCCTATATATTGATTTTCACGGTCTAAATACCCTTCTTTCATCCTAATTCTATTCTAGATACCCTTCTTTCACCCTGACTCTATTCCAGGATAAGTCCCAAGCCTCCAGTTTTTCCACTTCCACATTGTGGTTTCTGTGCTGCAGCCAGGGGATGCCAGAGATGGACAATCAAAGGAATAGAGTGGGGATGCTGCCCAAATGAGATGGACCAGAATTTAGCTTCTATTCTAACACAGGCATCTCCTTCCTTGATAGAAAAAAAAATATGTAAAGATCACTAAATAATAGAGGTACAAACAGAAAAACCCTTATCTGCTTTTCTCCTGCAGTTCATTTACCTTTCTTGAAATGGCCTTCATATTGTGGCATTTTTCACTGGTAGACCTGCTGATGTTACCTTTTAATTCATTACCCAAGGGTCTGTAATGTCAAATACAATTTCCATACTTGGATTCCAACCATACCTGCCATGCATAATAAAAGCTGCACATTCTTTTCACAAAAATAAATTGAATTCCTTTTGGAGGCATGCTTTTATAGATGGCTGAATCTGTAGTGCTTCTGATTACACCAGAATAAAAAGGAAAGGAAAAGAAAGAAAAGTTCTGTCCCTCTGGATATATGTTCACAGTGTTACAACAGCTTCTGGGAAGGAGGATCGCCTGTTTCTTTAAACAGAGTATTACTTGTTAGCCATGTGTATCACACAATTAAGTGTGAGACAATTACTCCACTGTCTGCCGACCAAGGAGAAATGTATGCCTGCAGATGCGTTCCAGCTTGCTAATGTGCTCACAAGCAGCTTTGTACAGCTGCCCCAAGGCGTCCCCCTGCATTGCTACCAGTTTCAAGAGCCTTGCTTGGTGGGCTCAGCAAAAGCAAAGCCACAAAACCAGCACCAAACCCGTTTCTGAACTGGGAGGTAACAGCATCACTGATCTCAGTGCCAGGATGTTGCTTGATGGTGGTGACATCAACAACTCAGTGTGACCAAGCAGCCAGGGTGTCTAACACCCTTCTGCTGAAACCTGTGCAGGGGATCCTGGCAACATAAGAATGGGTTTGACAGCACAAATACAAGCTTCTCACAACAGTTGTCACCTATTGAGTTATTAATGATTTATTATATTGCTGCTTGTTTGTTTTGCCCTGAAAGTGGCACTCTGGACTGGTGGGGCACAGCTATCATAACAGGCATACAGTGGAACAGCATGCTTCTGCTTGGTGCTCAATGGCCTGAATTTCCATGGAAGTAAATGGGATACGTGGTTGCCCAGCATCTCAGAGGAGCAGGCAGTAATTACCAAGCAGCTAATGGAGTAGTGAAAAGCACCAAGTGCCAGGAAGTTAGCTGTGTTAGAGCCCTGGAGATTAAGAAGCCATCACACTTGCTCACAGGAAAGCATTACCATGTTTTATAAAATAATAGCAACAGATAGTCCTCCCTGCACTTTATGCTTGCAACTCCGCTAAATGTAACACAAGTTTGTAATAGGGAACATAAATATTCCAGCTGCTCTGAAATGTGTGTGAAGGATGGGAACGCTGCAGTTCCTCTGTCCTCAGCTTGCCTATCGCTGGGCATACAGTCAGCTTAAAAGCATAGAAAATCAGAAGTGTCCATGTGATTCGATGCCAAGAAGAAATCTCATAAAAATCTCCAATATCTGCTTAAGGGTTGCCATTCCCTCTCCCAGATCTTAATTGCAACCTTCCCGAAGTCAAGCAAATTATGACTTTTGCGTTCCCTGGATTTCAGATGTGTCCCTAAATCTCCTGACTGAGGAAAGCCTTTACCATTGCAAAGGTTTCAGGGAAGGGCTCACATTCCTTATCATATCTGCTAGGTTTTCATATCACTGGGCTGGTTCAGGGATATTGCATCAGGAAATGCACATTTCGAACACACTCACTAGTCTTCCTTTGTCAGGGTTTTAATACCAAGTGAGGTTTGCCGCGTCTGTTTAACTGGAACCATAGCACATAAGAAACATAAATTTGCAGAAGGTGGGAACTGTGTGTGTGATTCAGCAAGAGAAATAACTTGCAGAACGCCTACTGTCTTACCAAGTGATCGTGAGATTGTAGTGGCACAGTTAATTCTGGATACCATGCTTCTGATGCTGAATAAATAGCTCAGAAAATAAATACAAGATCTCATCAGTCTTTCATTCTGATCTGCAGTTTTATTCAGCATGTAAATTAAGATTTGAATTTTCATCCATCCTATGGGGAAAGAAGACGTTTGAGCAAAATGTATTCACATATTCCAGTAAGACTCTTCCAAAATCATCCAATCAGAATCCAGAGTTCTAGGTGCACCATCACCTACTCCCCACAAATAAAACTCTTGACACAAACCTAGAAGTTGACTAATTTAATGTAAAAAAACCTCCAACAATAATAAAGAAACTTGGCTATGGTCACCTTTTACTCTTGCTCTCTGTTCCTTATTAACTTTATTTTTTATTCCTGATTAACCATCCTTTCAGGGAGATACCTACAGCCCATTGTGAAGAACTCTAGGAAGAAAGAGTTTAGCCTCATCTGAGGCTTATTTATTTCCATACTTTCATTTCCTTCAAGGGAAGGTACTATGAAGCAGAAGGAACGCTTTCCACCAACTTCTGCAGTCTCCTATCTCAGTATTTCTCTACCTTCCCCCATCAGCTTATCATTAACACTTACATATGAGATGGAAGAACATTTAGCTAAGTTTCTTGGCACTCGAATTAACAGTGTTACCTTCACAATACCAAATCAGACAACATTTCCAGGGTGATAAATGAAAAGTCTTGTGAGAACACAGGCAGAAGCTCTAATGGTGTACATCACTAACTTCAAGCTGATAAAACATTAACTGCTTAATTCCTGCCAAATATACCAGATACCTATTCCAACACCATGTTACTGTTTGAAAATTACCTGTCAGAAATTGCTAGTAGTTTAACTTTAGTTAAATCACTTTAGAATTCATGGAGTTTGGAGCACTTACTTGACACAAATAAAGAAGGGATACTTTCAAACAAAAGGAAACATTTCAGAAACAGTGTTATTTTGTGTTTTCCTGGATTGTTAGAGTTCATCACTTTTAGTTCAAACATTTTTTTTCCCTTCCAGACTGTTGTTTCAGAAAGTCTGAACAATGCACATAGATGTGGTCTGGAGTGCCTGGGAAGTATTTCAACAACAAAAGCTGGGGTAAAGCTAAGGAGGTATGCAACCCCACATGATTTTCTGTATTTCTGTTGATCCAGCTAAAAGAAGTGTTCCATTATGGCCCACTGGATGGCTCTGTGATCATTTAGTCACAGGGCAAGGCTGAGTTGGATGAGTGTAAACACTGAGTAATTTTACTTTTGTCAGTAGAACTGCAGAGGTGCCAAATATGTGTGTGTAAGATTAGAACAAGCCCACTGAGCACTCTTTAAGATTACTCATACTCTGGTATAATATAATCTACTGGTCAAATTCAGCAGCCCCTCACCAGAAAATCTGCTGTGCCAATAAGTCAAGTTCCTTTCTTTGATTTTATTTGGGATTTTCTCTTCTTAAATGGATCAGGAGAAGAGGAGGCAGAAAGTAGGAAGAGTAGATCTTTGAAAGACTGCCTCTTGGAAAGAGAAAAAGCTAAAGGTTTGAGATTTTAGATCCATGTCATTTGAAGGTATAAACCGCCAACATATCAATTTTTGGCAACTTACTGCTGAGTTAAAAATCACCCAGGAACTTCCAAGTACAGGGAGGATGAAAAATCTGTGCCTTCTCATTTTCCTCTGCTGTTGTTCCTCTGCTCTGCTCTGCTGCCCATCTCAGATGGTGGGCACCAGTGGGAACTCGAAAGCTTAGAAAACTCAAGTAGTACTCTTAGCTCTGTGTCAGAGCTAAGAGCCTTTCACTCTTGATTGTGCTACCAGAGGGTAACTCATGGCTGAGTGGGATTCATGGGGGCAATCACTCCAAGCACCTGTGCCAGCCATTGGCACTTTGTCCCTTTTTGGATGCAGACACTTGGTTCCTTGTGTCAGGAATTTCACCAAAAAATATTTTTATTCCTGAGGTCAAATTTAGCTTGGTTTTTGTATTCAGCAACAGTATGACGGGCAATTGTGCTTGCCCAACAGACGAGTAACAATCATAGAATCATAGAATCATAGAATAGTTAGGGTTGGAAAGGACCTTAAGATCATCTAGTTCCAACCCCCCTGCCATGGGCAGGAACACTTCCCACTAAAGCACGCCACCCAAGGCCTCATCCAGCCTGGCCTTGAACACTGCCAAGGATGGAGCATTCACAACCTCCCTGGGCAACCCATTCCAGTGCCTCACCACCCTAACAGTAAAGAATTTCTTCCTTATATCCTTATATAACATACACAGTTCAATTCAAGCATGTAATTAAAGATTGTTGCTTAAAAGCTGTATTTCATTTGATTTATAACACATAGCAATCTTTTTCTGCCCCATTCGTTAATTAGCCCTAATTAGCAACCCTTTCTTCCATTAGCTACATAGAAAAGGTTCCTGATTTTTGGGGGGCAAAGGGATGAAGTGAAAGCCTTGCTGCAAAATTAGGTGTAGGTTAATTGTCTCAGCAGAGCTGCAGTATGCTGGCAGCCTCAGGTTCTTCCATCCAGCCATGCCTGCAGTAGGTGGGCACAGAGAACGGTCCATGTACATCCCTGGCTGGATGGTCATGTCTACTCAGCTGGCATGAGCAGTCTCCCCTCTGCAGGATCCCCAGTGCTTGGGAGGCTGATTGTACCTAAGGATCTGGTGGAGAAGCCTTCCGGCACCAGTCATAGCAGGAACACACCAGCCAGCTTGGACCAGACAACTGTGGGTGATGGAGATGTCAAGGACAGGATGAGAGAGGAAGGCTGAGGAACTCTGGGGCAACTGGTGCTGGTGGCTGCTCCCTGTCTTCCTGTCCCGAGACCCTCTCCGGCATCTCCTGCTCCAGCCCTGACTTGCTCTGCTGCGACTCCCCCAGCCTCTCCCTGGTATGGTGGATATGCCCAAACTGCTTACACAGCCTGAAAAGTACTCATTAGCCACAGAAAAGACCAAACTGGAATGAAAAAGCAGAAGTAAATAGTTGGAAGTGCACTCCTGAGTCAGACGTTTCTCTCCTTTTCTGTGGGTGGCATCAAAGGCTGGCCTTTAGCCAGCCCCCAGCCCCTTCCTCCTCAGAGAACAGCAAAAACAATACTTGGGAGGAAAATGAGTCTTTTGCTGGCTAATACTTTAAAGCCTGTCTTCTGAATGCACTCATTCTGCTTGCAAGTGGCTAGGCAGTACTCAGAGGACATCTAATTGTCATGGACAGATCACCAAAGCTCTTTGAAAGCCATGTCAGCCTCATTTAATTATTTTGCTTCACACTTGGGTGCCTGTAACACAACAGTGCTTGCAAGGTGTTCTCTGTGCCTATGGCTGCCTGGCAGAAGAACGGCTGATTTAAAGGCTGGAGGGGAAGAAAAACACACAAAGATTTATTACAGTTTCCATGGATAGTCAAATGAAATGAAACAAGAACTAAACACTATTGCCCTAGTAATCAGCATCATGATCAAGGAAATGGACCAAAGGGAAACCAAAAGATGCCTCATAAATCTTCAGAATCAGCTCCCCACACTCCTCTGTGATAGCTGGCTGCTCAGCACCTTGTAAACACTGAGCAGCTTGGATGTTGAGGTGCTGCCTGTGCAAACCCAGAAGCAGATGGTTCCTCAGTTGCAGGAAGCAAAGTCTCTGTGTCCTAGCAGGAAGAAGGCTACAGGCTAGCAAACTTCAGCTGTGCTACCTGGGTCCTAATCTCCTTCTCCTGCCCTCATTAGTGTAGAAGAGTCTCACTCTTCATCTGTGCAGTATTTTGGAAAATATTCATATAAGGTACACATAAAGTCTCATTTTGCAGAGTTCACTGGGAACCCGGGCAATATGAAGGACCCTTAGAAAGGCTAAAACCAGAACATCTGAAAAGCCTTTTCTAAGGTCACATCAGCCACTGCTTTGCTAGGAGAAATGAGACTGAACAGTTTGCCAAAGAAGGGTGCCAACATTATATCCACTGGCCAGGCACATCAGAATAGTGTTGGCTTCTCGGAAATGCAACCAGATGCTTGTACAGTTCAGCAGCAAAATACCTTTGTGGTTCTCACTGATATTATCTGACATATAGGTAAAATTAGAGTTTTATAAATATATATAGAGTTTAATAAATATATCTATAAAGTCACCTTGAGTGATCAACTATACTATTCTTCTCCCTCTCTTTGTCATCAATTCATTGTCACGTCACTTCCTCCTCTGTTTAAGTATTCGTTTCAAATCACCACTTTAAGTAAAATAATGCTGATATTGCTGGTACAGATATTCAGATAGATATGTTGGTATACCGGGCCCTATTTTCATTTTCTTCAGAGCTCTGCTGAGTTGCTGTGAATGTAGTTCGTCTCAGAGTTACACTGATGAAGGAGATTTTGTATATAAGTAAATAATGTACTTGGTTGGCTTTTTTTTGCAGGAGTGTGAAGTGCCAAAGCACATAAAATAATATTAGCAGTGATCAGCATTAATTTTGCCAGCAATCATGTTTTCCAAATTCGGTTCTCCACCTTCTAATAGCATTCTCAAATTATATGGCACAAGACTCAAATTGCTACTTACACTAACATCGAAATGTAGTAATTACTCTTGTTATAACAAAATAAGTGTGTGGGAAAAGAAGAGGGTTTGTGTCTACTCTATGGCTGTTACCATATAAATCAATCTTTCTGTTATCAGAAACATTTCTTCGCAAGAGAAAGGAAACAGAGAATAGTCCCTATATGATGAAGTTGACTCAAATGCCACAGCTGTCTGTCCTAGGCTTTCTCCCTTATAAGCACTGCTTTTCTCCTGAAAATTGTCGTACATGAAGCTTTATTTAAAAGAAAACACACAACAAAATCAACCTTACAAAAGATCAGAGCAAAAGGGTGACTGTGAACTATTATTTTACATGTTCTTTCACCTAGCTGTATTTGCAATTTTTCTATCACATTTTAGCATTACAGATTTGCACAGATAACATCTTACAAGACTCTTCTCCTTCTAAATGTGATTTTTCAGAAATCCTTTAATCTCAGCACAGGAAAAAAATTGCTTTTTAGCAGTTACTTGTAACTCTTGATTACAATTTATGTTGGCAGAATTATTACACACTAATTATTACTTCAGTATTAAACTTATTACTTTCAGGTCTTGGAGATCATAAATGTTACCATCTTTCTAGATGAAATATAATGATGCACTTTAAAAGAGCAACCTCGCCTACTGGTGAGTACATTTCTTGACTGGTCCATTGAAAGCTAAACAATTTAAAAAAGGCCAAAGACTTCCATCTAGAAGAGCAATGAAATAAATGCAGGAAATGGGCTGAAGGATATGAAATAGGGAGCGTCTGATTTCATGTGTCGAGTGACAGCTAAGATATAACCCATAAGTAAACTCAATACAGAAGTGTTTTCAGGGCTGAAATACTGCTTCAGTATGTAGAAGTGTTTTCCTTTTCCTCTTTTTTCATATATGTATTAAATGTGGCTTCCACATGCCTTTCTGCCCCTGTGGGAGGAGGGCAGAGCAGTCTTCCAGCAGGATAGACTGGTATTGTCAGCAGCCTGTATGCACACAGGAGAAAATGTTTGCAGATAGGTTTCCTTAGGATGTTCCGGTCAGAGTAAAACAAGCTTTAATGCCAACCTGTGAAACCCTGCTCTGTTTCTGGAGCAACTCTAACAGAAGAGAATTCTTATCTTTTACTAATTCTGTGCTGACTCCAGTTGGAAAATAAACGGATAGTGCTCAGAAATGGAAAAATCGAAGATGGCAGAAGTCTGTAATCTATCTGGAAAACATGCTTCCACTTTTCCATCTGTCATCGAGCATCTCTGCCAGAGCATCCTCAGGCCGACTCCACAACAACTGCCTCTTTGGATTTGGCTTTGTCGGGCCTGCTCAACAGCAACAGTGCTGGCACATGCCTGTAATATAATCGGCACTTGGCGGGGCCTCCTTTTCCCTCCTGGCAAAAGATTAATGTGCTCCCAGACATTACTGGGTTTTACGTGCCACTTGGGTCAGCAACGCTTACAGTCAGCCCCAAGAAATTCTTGGCAGGAACAAAGCCTGGATCCCGAGCTGTGTGATGCGCCTGTGTCCAAGAGCAGCTGGGTCTGGTCAGCCTCTAAGCCAGGGACTGGGCTGTCTGCGTGCATGCATGCACATGTGTGAGAGAGAGGCCAGGGGGATGGAGGAACAAAACAGAAAAAAAAAAAAAATAAAATAAAAAAGGAAAAAGAAATATCTGTTCTGCAACATCACTCCATAGGCATGATTTAGTTTGTGGTATGTGAAAATCATTGGATTTCTGCTTCATAGAGAAAATTGTCTTTGGTGCCAGCTTATCACATACCTCCATCTGTGGGAAGTTCACATCAGATACAGGAGTGGTATGAATAAAAAAACCTACTGGCTATTTTTGTAGTGTATCCCCCTAGCCCCTCCTCTTTGCATTTCTCTGCAGTTTTAGATTCCAGCTGTCTCTAGAGTCTTCTTGTGAGTTGCCTCTTATTTTTGGTTTATTTATCCAGAAGATGCCTTTATGTTCCCAAAGGCCTGAACTGCATTAACTGCAATTTCTGTTGCACTGGTTAGTTGTCACATGCTGTTAGAAATTCCATGGAAGTATCTTCAGCTTAGCAAGAAGAAAAGGAGACGAAAAATTACTGTGTAAGAGAGAGGGGAAAAGCTTGAAGCACTGGATGTTATCCTAAAAACAGTGTTTTGTTAATAAATATGTTGTTTGCCAAGAGAGGCAGACCTTGGAATATTCATTCTGTGGGAAATGTCTCTTCTAACCTATCAAAAGCACTACAGTGCTTTGCCATGAGGACAGAAAATGTCCACCTGAGGATCATCGTAAGGCCAAATCCTTTCCCTCTAAGTCAATAAGCACTCAGAGCTGTTGAGGATATTTTGCCAGGCTGACAGAAGCTTTCGGATGGACTTGAAGGAATGTCGGTCACATTGTTATCCATGTGTTCAGAGCAGAATGTATTATATGTTTATCTTATGAGAAAAATATTTGAACCTGAAAATAAAATGATGCAGGAAGAGTTTCCTTGCAGTGAAAGAAGACCACAACGTAGCAAAGGTCAGAATTCATTCTCTGAGCTTATACAAATCATTACATCAAATGAAGCAAGGATAAGATGTTAAATATTAAACTCTCTGTATTATGTTTTTTTCCCTTCTGATACTGGTTCTGAATTTCTTTCTATAGCCTGCTGATGCTATTGAGAGCTTGACCCAGATATGTAAAGTGTGACACTTTCTCTCTTTCTAACAGACTTTGGAAAACACTAGCAGTCAACTTGTGCACACCATTGATTCCTGCTGGAGAGACATCAGTAGTACAAATCCAGGCTCACAGTCTCACAGAAAGAGGTGGTAGCAAGTGCTACTTACTCAGGAGAAATTCTCTTTCAGATAGAAACAATACCCCAAAAAGATTATTGCAATATAGTGATTATTCAGTGCTTGATGTGTGATGCTAGTTGAAAATAAAAAGTGATTTTTAATTATAAACCCAGTTCTACATTTCCCAGTCATTACAGCCTCAGCACCGAAGCCTTTAATGATCTGTAGATACCAAGACTACAAAAAGATATTTCCTGTGTGTCACCACCTGTGCGAAGTCTCTCCTTGCACGGTGGAATATTCTTTCCATACTGTCAAGAAAGTGCCAAAAAGCCAAACTGATCAGGCTCCATAAATACTAATCTAACAAAGACAGTTGCAAATTGGCAACTGAATCTCCCAAGCGACAACTCCCTGGCCGTTATAAAGTGATTCTTGTGGGAAATTCTGAATTTTACAGAAGCCATCTTATTACTTATGCTGATTCTTCATTTTCCATTTGTACCACCCAATATAAGAGATGAGAGAAATGCAGAAATCTGTGATGTGCACAGAGCTATGGTGTGGGTACAAACAACCTACCATATGTGAGATGTAGGATGTACTATATATGATGCAGCCGTATATGCATCAAGCTAAGCAGAGGAATACCTATAGCGCAGCTTTGTAGTCTTACTCACACCTCTGTTGAGGTAACAGAGCTAAGAACAGTCCCGGCTGCTATCATAGATGGCTTCAAAGAACAAGAAGTAATTGCTGTGCTTGAGAATGGTTGCTCAACTTCTTTTAACATACAGATCATTCATTTTTACAGGAGAATAAATGCAGCAGAGAGTACAAGTAGGCTTAGAAAGAGGTTGGAAAATATAGCCTTGAGACTCTGGGGGTAAGATTCATTGAGTTTTGACAGCATAGAGAGATAATGCAAACAGCCCAGAGGTCTGAGTTATGGCCAAAATTAAATAACACAATTTTTTAATTGTTACTTGTCTGATCCCACAGGGATAGGTCCGCATCCCAGAACCAGTCTTACCTGACCTGAAGTGAGTCAGAGCCAATGAGAACACCGGATATTCCCCAAGGTCTCAGGCCAAGATGCTCCCTTGACCATCTATGGTCTACCCTGTAATGTAACGAGGGCTGCTTGGATGTCAGCATGTCCATCCCCACCGCCTAGCCACACTGTGCCGACCTGACCACGAACAACATCTGGGAAAGGAAGGAAAGCCTTTTTTTTCCCTCTCATACCATCCAATCCTTTTTCCACAGGGTCAAGTTTTGATTTTGATTTACCATGAGGCTGGGACAGTGCAGATGGAAATAGATGGGAAAAGAAAATGCAGCACTACTTCTACTAATAGTTTGGAACTTCTTTTATACTTTTCTCTATCACATGACAGTATGGTGCAACTTTTTTTTTTTCCCCATTAAAAGTTTCAAATGACTGTTTTAATATGTTGTATCAATTCCCCAGAAAGATTTGTTTCAGTGTCTTTTCTGCAAACCCGTATATATATATTCCCTGTTGACTGGAAAACAAACCTAAATACCATTGACACCTCATCACATCTCTCTCTCTCCTTCTCCTACCACAGACAAGGTACCAACAAGTACAAAGTGTTCTTATCTCATTTATACTGAGATGTCATTTAAGTAAAATACATCCAGAATAAATGCCTATACCTACTACTCTCACCCTATTTGATCTTGGTATCAGGCTCTTTGTGGACTGGTCAGACAGGGACAGCTCACATTGGTTATAGGCAGCTTTTCTGCAGAAGAAATGATTTTTTTTGATGTAACTTAGGTAGGCTGCCTGGGTATGAGAATTAATATTTAATAAAAAAAACCCCAAAACCAGAAAATGGGAAAGAACTTCAAATTTTTTTGAATGTAAAACTACCCGCAGTATACCTCACCAGGCAGACAACACCAAACCCACCACCTTCATTTGAATGGGCAGCCCTACAGAGACCAAAACAGCTCACCTGCTCTCCAGTAGTAAGAAAAAAATGTAGCAGCTTCCTTTCCTGCTGCTAAACCACCCATCTGTCAATTTTATTTACATCTAAAACCCAGCAATTATGTTATTCCTTACAGCCTGCTCTCATTTCAGAAACAATGGTCCAGAACCAAATAATGGAGTAACAATTTAAACTCAATTCTTGGATGCTGTCCATGAGCAATGCAAAGAGCAGTGGTCACTGCTGTGACTGACTGCATGTGGGCATGTAGTCTGGATCTATTCATTGTCCTTCACAGGCATTTGTGAACTCCTGTCTACTTCAACCCACTTATGCTGCAAAGTAATGCCAGGGCAGCATACAAGTGATGTAAAGAGTACACAGTGAGCATATTTTCAGCATGGTATTATGAATCTTGTAATCTTTCTCGAGCAGCTGTGAGGTTTCAGCTGAAATGATGTTTATCAGCTTTACCATAGCTGAGAGCTAGAGGGGACAGAGTAGACAGCAGCTCTACATACCACACAATCGCAGTTTGTTTGATATGGATGGGGTTATTCAGCAGAGATAACATCTTTGGGAGCAAGCACCCGACTGTAAGCTGTATTTGTAATGCACTGTGGGGGCAACAAAAGGATGAAAAAGTTTCAAGGTTTGCAAAACAAGCCTGCAACTAAGAAAGACAGCCTTGAAGAAAGCTTACTTTGTAACTTCACAATTCTCCTGCTACCTGTTTTCCACTGAGTATTGCACATGATTGAAAGTCTTCCTCCTGCTAATATGAGTGTATGGTGAATATCAGAAAGTTCAGACAGGGAAGTCCAAATGGTTATGAGCAAAAGCACTTGGTCTAGGGGAGAAGTGAAGGCTGGCCAGAGCAATTCTAGACCAGACACAACAAAGTTCAAAGAGCTGAAGAGCCAGCACATGGCATTAATGTCATTTTAATGTCATTTTAATGCCATTTTAATGCCATTTTAATGGTTTTAAAAGCCATTGGTTTAAATATAGAGCTTTCATCCAAAGATAAAGTCAGCATAGTGTGGGCACATGCTAAAGCATGGAATTGCGTTTGTAAGCTATGGAGGAAATATATTAAATAGTTGCATGAGACTTAAGGCAGCCATCATTCAGGATGAATGGAGTTACAAGTAACAGTACAGAGCATAGAGGTGGGAGCTGATATTCTTAAAGCAGTCTGGTGTCAGCACTTTAGATCTGGAGCATTTCTGGGAAAACTATTCCAAACATAAGTAGCAGAGACCAACAGAGGCTGTTGTCATTGAGATTAGAGAAAAATAGGCATGGAGAAACCTAAGCGTATCAGTGCGGAAGTATGGTGTAGCCATAAAAGACCACGAAAAGACATCCAAAGTTATACAGGTCAAAACCAGCTTCTCTTTTCCACCAGAAAGGTAGGCAAATAAGGGGAAAACTAATGAAAAATGTTATTGTATCAGATCATCTTGGATAAAAGAAAAAGGCAACATTTTATTGCAGTTGCATAGATATGTTTTATCCATCAAACCATGAATCTACAGTTTATTTAAAATTCAGAGACTCATAAGTGATAAAAAAGAGCAAGACTACATGAGATGTATGTATATTTGTGTGTGTGTGAATAAACATATATACCCACATAGGCACTATTTACTTATATATACTGCTTTCTTGGGGAAGGCTCCTTTGAGAACCATATGTTCTGACGGTTGTCAAAGCAGCCTGAACTCTGATGATGTTCTGGCTGAGATCTCATCAGTGGCAATAAATCCATCCTCATACACATCCAATCTTGTTGCTGAGTGGAGGATTATGACAATTGATGGCTTTCAGGTTAGCATCTAGTTCCAAGTGGACTGGTAGTTTGTTTTCAAGCACAAGTTTTCTGTATAGTGGAGATAATTCAACATCTTTTGTTCTGAAGCATTCCATAAAATTTAACAGAATTTATAAGCTACATGTGTTGAATTTTGTTAAGTTACACTGCCACAAATCCACAGTTATTCCATTGATTTCAGTAAAATTAAACTTGTCTGGAGCTTATATACACACTCTGTAGCTTTTATGCTTTTCACTTGAGAGTAATGTGGGGGTTTTGCACACAATTTCTTTAAGAGAATTCCTAAGCATGTCATAAATCTTTCTCATAAACACGTATACATGAAGAACAAACTTCACAACTAATTCGTATATGTGTCAGCATTGCTATTAATTTTTTCTTAGAAATATGTACAGAGGTTTTATTAGTGAAATATTACAGGAACAACTCACCCTAGGTACTTAAGGAATTTACTAAGATCACATAAAATGTACTTTGTTTCCTTCAAATATGTAAGACCTGATCTGTAGCCAGTTATGTCAATAGGATTTTTCCACTGACTATATCAGTATAGAAGTTGTATCAGACACTGGCCCAAGAATCTCCTCTGGTCCGAATCTCTTTTTTCTTTCTGTTTGTTCCCATCTTCACACTTCAACTCATGACCCCATCAGTTACAGGCAAATACCTGTGGCTTTGGAGCAATTCCATATAAGGGGGTTTGGCCTCTGAAGCTGGCATAGGGGAACCACTGCTGGAGTGAAACCTCTGTATGATGCGGCAAGGAAAGGTAGCATCTGAACAGCATCCAGGGTTTGAGGGAAATAAGAGGCATGGGTGAACCCAAAGCAGGCACCAAAAGAGGCTTATCAGAAAGGAATTGCTTGCGGATGCCTCCTCATGACATGAGAGAAAGCATTCTGGTGGTCAGGGCCGCCTAGCTGAGGACACCAGATGCACAACTGCCAGGAGCCTATTAAATATTGAAGAGTGAGCATTCACCACCAGGCAGGGGAAAAGCAACATATTGATTGACTCATTTTGTTACTCCAAGGAGAAAGGTTTTGTGATATGACTTGAAAAAACAATATGCTTTTCTTTACTGCTGTTTACAGCCAAGGGACATCACAGAAGGAGGCTCTAATGCAAGAGCAGAGCCACGAAAGCTGCTGTGTGGGCATTGATCCTGGGTTCCAGCATCGTACTGGGTGTCAGTGATGTTCCTAGCTCCTTACAGATTGCTTTTGGCGGCTCCACTGATGTCGAGTGCTCACTGCATGCAAACAAAAGCTCTGACATTCACTTGGGGGTTGTAATGACCTATTAATACCACAACATCTGCATGGCAAACATAGGCTGTGCATACCTTTCTCCACTTTCCCCTCTCCTCCTTACGATGCTGTAGAAAGCAAGGATCTTTCAAAAGGAGAAACTGGATCCCATGATTATACTTTATGCCCTTAAGTGTCTAAACAACTGTTTGCTGCAGTTAGACCTTGACCATTAGGATGGTTCATGATCTTTTGTGGGAAGAATATTTTATTCCAAACCATTTCTTTCAAAGAGCTTTTCATTTTGCTAGAAATAACATCTCTCATTGCCAGCTGGTCAGTAAATGAATTATAACAAAAACATAATTATAGTATGCTGGTAACAAAGGTTGAAGCTGTTATCGAATTTCGTCACTGGATAATAGTAATTTTTATGGAGGTGCAATAAATAGTAAGTACTCTTTTATTGGAAGTCTCTTGGTTTTAGCAGTAGAGGAGTAATTTTTTTTTTTAACATAAATCAGAATTTAATCAAAACCACACTCCAGCTTACACTGATCCCATGGGTTACTATGTGTTTTCCCACTTGCTTCCAAACTTCAAATTTACAAACTGCTTCCTTCTTTTTTCTTACCTATACCCTCACAGCAAAACTTGGTGGTTTGCTACTATTATTTGTGCAGCTAGATGATGGACATTTACTCCTTTATCACCAAACCTTTGTGCCTTACCTTGCATCCTTCAAGTAAAAATCATGTCGTATATGTGGATCCGCTTTTTTCTTTCCACAAGTATCAAAAGCAAAAACCTTGCGGACAGAAAAAGTGTGAGGAGAAGGAACCAATGGATTCTATGAAAATTAAGTCTTTTTAAGACAATCTTAAGTCACTCATAGCTACAGAGCCCAAGGATCTCCCTGTTAAGGGAGAAACATCTAGGGAGCACTGTTTCTGACATCTCCATCTTTGCCTCTTGCTCCAGTCTCCACTCCGATTGGGTCAGAAAACAGTTTTCTTCAATTCTTGCTTTAAGCAGTCAGGTTGTCTCTATACAGGAGCCTACCTAATGGGACAGGCATTTCTATACACTCTTCACACAAGCCAACAACAGGGACAAAAACAACCAGTTCGCAGCCATGCAGCTGATGGAAAGCTGTGACCTGTCTGCTAAGGCTACAGCAATTACAATGTATATTAACCTCTGCACCTACTGCAACTAACAAGTAACTTATTTCATGTATTGACAGAATTAACCAGTTCTCCTTCCCATCATAATCCACTCCCCCCACACCTGATTTAGAGACAGGAGACATAAAGAGGTTACGAAATGTGCACCTCCCTCTTTCCACCCAATCCTCTGGGGATGAGATGCCTCCTTCTCTTAATGCCATCTCCCACCTCCAGTATGGAGCAGTTCCCTGCTTCAGACTCTTTAGCAGCCTAGGAATGATGAAAAAAACCTTAGTTACTTCTCCCTCACAAGCTTGTAGCTCTGGTTTTGAATGCTAATCATTTCCAGACTGGCCCCTTTACATTACTGACTGCTATAAATCCTTTGCCATCTCTGAAATGTAAATCCATGCTGCTTTTGAGACATCAGAATACAAAAAGGTATAGAGACATTTTAATGGGAGTCCAACTTCCACTAAAATAGATGGGAGTTTTCTAGTCAAATTTAGTGGAAGTTTGGTCAGACATCCTTGAGTGTAAAAATAACAATTTTCATGCTCAGACACTAAACCAGCAGATTTGCTTCAGCTGTTGCAAATGATACAGCCTGGTACTTGAAAATATGAAATTCTGGTATAGATAGTCACAGATGGAACTCTGACACTGAATAAAAGACCTCTTCAAACCTTTGCATACCTTTCAATGGAAATAGCTAAATAAATCACTAAGTATAATACCTCCTAAAGAATTTCAGGGAATGGAACTTTTTGGGGAGCATAGCTAACAAACAAGTTAGAGCAGGTGACACTGGCAATTAGAAACTATCACTGCTCTTGTCTGTTATGAGCTGAATGGCTTTTGGGCTTTCTTCTGAACAGACAACAAAATTTCTGTCCTGATGATCGCAAGTCAGAGCTACGTCCTGGAGGGAACCAGTTCAGCTCTGCTCCCTCACCCTCAGTACAGGAAAGTTTGTTGCTAGCTATAAGTCATTATCTTATCCTCCCTGGCCTGGGAAGGGGCTCCAGCTTTGGGTGGGCTTCCGCACATAAACAGCTTTACCCCACACAGAATAAAAGAGGTGCTAGGAATGGCAGAAGTGACACACATGGCACCGGGACTGTAACTCCTTTCTTTAGTCTTTCTATTCTCTCTCTTCCCATGGGCATTGAGATATTCCTTCTTCTGGTTCATTTTCATAAATATTTAAGCTGTCTGAGGGGCTCTAGTGCCACCTGAGAGCACATATGGCCCTCAGGTCTAGCTGTACTCCAGCAAGGCAGGGAAATATCTGTGACCTAGAAAAGGATTTGGGGGATGGTGTGTAGAGGAGAGCATCAAGCATCCCACTCCAAGACTGATCAGAATTTCTTAATAAAAGATGAAAGTTCCTTAATCATCCTTCAAGGTTAAGAGGTTCACGTTGTATTCCCATATGTTCTGACCTTCTGTAATAAGCATGCTGTTGGTATTTCACATCTGAAATATGAATAAGCTATTCATTATCATCACAGCCATTATTCTTCTGCAAGCCACCAGAAAGAAAAAGTTGCTTCTTTTCACAGAAGACAAGGTCAATCTACTCTATCATTCAACTAAGCTTGAATAATGTATAAACTGTTTTTCACTGCAGGCTCTCTCAGCTGAACAGGTGATAAGCAATGCACATCCATAAGGACAGCCACGCAGAAAAGGTAATCTGCTGTTTGGAAATATTTTTACGGTGAAGAATTTGCTAACTATGCTACAGTATCATCTGAATGAGTGGGCTTTTGCAGATAGAAGCCTTCTCTTCAGTAAGGTGGGAGTTATGATGCAGCCCATACCTGGCAGTGAAGATTTCAGAGCAGGAAATACGTTTTTTTCTTCTTGTGGTTGGTATCAGTAATATCCACATTCAGTGCCTGGGTGTAGTAAGCCTGGTAAAGCTTGTAGGGAGATGCAACACCTTTGATTAGGCCAGCTAAAATAGGTGAAAACCCAGATGTGCTTCTGGCACAGGAGGTTAAAAAAATGGCCCAATTTTGTTGATGTTTCTCTTTAGGCCTGAGAAAGTATTTGTTTGCCAGAAAGCTTGACTGTTTTCTGCAGCTGTATTGCTTCACTCAAAAGTCTCTCTGACCTCTCTTTTCAAACTGCCTCGAAATATCTTTAGGGTATCACAGCAACATTACTTTTAATTACAGTAACTCATCTCACATAATGAGAATTAATGAGAATTCTGCAATTTTGAAGACAGTCAAGAGCGCAGAGTGGTACTAAAGACATTTTTAGCATTTCTCTACTTGTTTGATGCTATTTCTATTTCCTTTGTTAACTTAATTGTGGGACACACATGTGGAACACACACACACAAATCACTTTTTCCTGCTTCTGGTGATGAAGTTTTGTGCTTCCAGATCTGTTCTAAAAGAGAGATATCATATCACATAGTTGTGACACTGATTGTTTATGTCTTCACTTCAAAAAAGTGAAGATTGTGCATTTGTCAGTCAGATATTTTGTTCAGTATCTTCAGTCTATGGCCCAAGGTAGTCCCTCCTACTTTAAAAAAAACAACCTGCAAAACCACCATTTCTAGCACAACCTTCAGATTCTGCAATGAGAAATTAAAACAATTTCTATCTACAGTATGATGAAATATCTTACATTTTTTCAAGTGTGTCTTAATGATTAAAATAAATATAGAGAAATTGTATGGTATTATACAATATAACTAATGCTCAGTTCTTTAATCACACACATTTTTCAGCAGTTTTGTTGAGAGGTCTATACAGTGGCTTTATGCCTGGGAAAGTGAAAACATGTGAAAGACAGTCAAGGATCACAACACATACACTTTATAATTTAAATCTGGTATGTGAGTTTTGCATTAGTTCAATAATCTTAGCCACTTCCTTAAGTATCTTTCTTAGACTCTTAACCTCAAGTAGGCAGATGGAGTAAAGCTGAATATCTCTCTACACGATGTGCTCAGCAGCAGGAATGCCAGCATGGGATTCTAATACAGTTATTACCCTGATGATCAGCATAGATGGGTATGGTGGCCCATATGATCAAATAACATCACATAAAAAAAAGAAACTGTCTTCATACCATTTGCTCCGTTAAGTTTTGCCGTCACAAAAGGACGCTGACCACAAAAGGATGCGAACACATTTATATTTACTGTGCTTCTGCAGTCTCTCTGCTTTTATAAGAAGAGTACAGGTACAGAATCTGTATGTACCATTTCCATGTAATATACTGGCATGGTTTTGGGGGAGCACCTTAAAAACTGACTAACATGTTTTGGCTATGGCTCAAATCTCTGATACTTTCATGCACCCTAAGCTAATTAGGGAACCAAAGCCAGTGGATGCAAGAGTTATATGTTTAATGTCTACATGGCTGCTCAGGGAAAGGTTGCCATATCTGACTCACTAGTGTGTCACATTTAGCACCATTGATGTAATGCCTCTGGAGAAGCCATATTTTGCCTTTCCTAAGGAAAAGGAAAAACCACATGAAGATCTTTTTGGAATGTTTTTTTGAACATTGTTTCAGCTTTACCCACACCCCATCTTAAATACAAGCAGTTTCTATCAGTGGAACAACAATCCAAGGAGAGATGTAATTATGTATGTGACATATAGGTGTTTCTAATTCCATTTGCTGCCTAGCCTGCCAGCAAGGAGTATTTTCTCTATCTATCTTAGTCTAGCCTTTCATCTGTATCAATCACATTCATCCCTGTGTTGGGTGAGCACCATTTTCCTAGCAGCATGAACTCAGGGATGTTTTGTGGTGAAAGAGCAAAGAATAACTTAGCACTATGCACATATCTTCAGTTATGGGCTAGCAGACTAGGCTAGGCTGATTGTTACTTCAAACAATGCTGGTGAGGTTGCATTAGATTGTTTGGGGGTTTTTTTGAGAAAAATGCTAAAATCTAGAATGCTTCTCTGGATCCAGAATTATTCACCATTTTTTTCAATGTGTTTTGATTTTAAAGTCATATGAAACCATTGCAGTTCCAAGGATTTTGTTCTCTTTCTGTTTTCTCTGTATTGCTCTAAAACCTTACTACAAACTTACACTTTTTGATGTTGTCAGAGATTTATTGCCATAAAACTCCAATGCATTACAAATAGAAATCAAGGACAAGGTTGAATGAGTTGACTGGATTACTTAATTCCTCAGTGGCTAGTAATGACTCTACCTGATGCCACTAGATATGCTAGTGTCCTGATATCTCTGCAGTTACCTGTTTAGGGATGATGAGTTTAGGGTCAGCAGAAGGTAAATTACTTGAAGACCATGCAACTGTAAGCCGATTTAGAGGATTTGTTTAAATCTTCCTTGAAATTCCATTGTTATCCACATCCTTATCCCACAGCTTATGCTTGGTCTAAGTGCTACCCTAAAACCACTAGAAGTGATTTCACTAGCACTGTGTAAATGATGAACAATTGTAATTACTGCATGTATTAATGATACTAATAAACCTTTTTCTTTTTCTTTAAATACTTTAGGTCAGATTTTCTAACTCTATATTTAACAAGTTTCTCATTGCTTTCTAGGAGACAGAAGGCTATGTGATGTGACAAAACAGTTAAGAGCAGCCTGTTTCCACGGTCTTACTCATTTTAGGTTATTCCTACACTAATAATGAAACTGCTGAAAAAAAGTGTGAAAGAAGCAAAATAATTCTGGACTACCTGTGGTGGAAGCGATGGGGCAACCAGTGGGAGATTGATGTGGTTAAAACCAGGGTTGAAACAGTTCTTTAAGGCTTGCCATGTATATGTAGGTTACAAAGACTATATGTGGGTTACAAAGGTCATTGGTTGCGTTAGGTACTTCCATGGTCTGGGTTTTCAAACATCCTGATCAAGAAACTGGCTAAATGTTCTTGCTCTCTTTGTAGCTTGTATTTCTGAAGGTGTTTTGCTCAAAAAAACAAGCTTCTTCAGTAGGAGGAAAACACAGCTGGGTTGTGAGTGGGGACAGATTGAGAAATCCTGCACTACAGTTTTAATCTAGAACTTGGCGGTAATTTTTTAATCTCTATTTTTCATTTAAAAAACTTACTTTTATTTTTTTCCCTTAGGTTTAGTATCTTTGCCTTTTCAGTTAATAATATTTTAAATTAAAATGAAAAAGAGTATTAGTGCTTTGATCAGCTGTAATTTTATCCACACCTACAGCATCTAAAGCACTGTTTTCTCCTGGATCTTACACCTATTACAAGAAGAGCAAGGTGCAGTGTAAAGAGAAAGACAAAACAAAATAGACTAAAAAAATAAATCCAGCAAGAACAACAGTTCACTCATACCAACAATAAAAATAGCAGAAGGATGCATGAACTAGTGAACAGCAGACAAAGCACATGCTTTCCTCACCCCCGCTTATGTTCTGTTCTACTTATCACTACTAAGGATACACAATTGAAAAGATGCTATGTGTACTTGAGTTACTGTCAGAACTGTTGTCAAGAAAGAAATCCTCAGTAACTTGAAGTGACTCAATAACTTCTCGAGAAAACATCACCCTATGCAGGAGGTTCCAATACACTAATTTCTATTTATTATATGCTTGAATGATTTCTGAACTGAGAAAACACCATGCATGATTACATGAGAACTGAAGCAGACGATAAGGAGAGCAGATGTTGCTGTGACCAGGGCTCAAAGCTTAATTGCCAGCTGGTATGTTTTTCTTAATCTGTTGGAGATATGGACTTGCCAGGTTGAAATGTAAGTTCCTCTGCAATCTGGGAATACTGAGCATGTAGCTCATCACTTCGTACAGAGTGAAATGCTAATTATAAATGCTATCCCTCATTAGCTGTGGAATGTGGCTAAGTTAAGCATTTGCTAATCTGAAAACCCAAACCCAGAGTCAAGAATGACAATATTCTGGTTTTCCTCCTCTACTGCTTCTGCAGACAGCTCTCAAGAGAGTTTCCAGAGGTAACGTCACATAGGCATTAGCAGCAGCACCAGTCTTCCTTTTCTGGTCAGGAAAGAGCTGAAACAGTGTGGGAGCTTCTTGGTTGATCTGAACCTGTTTACAAACCAGATCTTGATGCCAGCGTCTCCAGTAGTTTACTACTGGTGTGAAAATGGCATTATTGGGCAGGTGATTTGAAAAAAATTACTTCTAAAACTTAGTTTTACAGCTGCAGATGCCTGGACCTAAAGATCTCAGCTAAAAATTCTTCTTTTTTCAATGTAATAATAAAATGAGAATGGCATTTGTACACAACATAAGCATAGAAAAGTCTATTGAAAAATTTTAAATGCATATTAGTTTGATTAGGACAAACAAAATATTAGCTAGAATTCAGATAGCAGCTGAGATATGAGCAGAAATTGTGAAAGCCACTGCTGAGAGTGAAATCCTGAGCAAAATAACTAAGGCTTCTAGCACATTAGCAAGCCAGCTTGTTGCTAGCATCTATTATAAAGAGATGGCAGGGTGTTTATTGCTACAGATTATTTGCTTAGAGACACTAGATAGCGATGAGTAATGTGGAACAAAACATAATGTGGAGAAGGACATGCAAAAATGCTTTAAGTAACTGCAGGCCAATACACACGTATTTATAAGCCTGAAAACATGCAGGTCAATTCATTGTCCTATGCACAGGTGTATTAGTATAATGTATTCTTTACAAAAACAAAACCAGAAATCCAGTGCCACTCCCCCAAATATTTATATTCTACCAAAATAATGGTAAATAATTTGCAAAGTTTAATTGCAGAAGTTCTGTACATCTTCAGAGAAGGTGGTCAGCAGTTTCAATTAATTTGGCAGAAGCAGACATTTAATGACAGATTTCTCAGGTCCAACAAGGAATTTCTATACAAAGAAAATAGCAAAACAAGCCAGGTAGCAACTAAGACCTGCAGGCTGTCTTAAATCAGGCAGAGAAGTGCCTTGGGTGCTCATTTGATTGCTAGTGAAATACGCGGCTTTTCTGGGGTGACTCATGCTTTTGCTTTGGGAAGAATTCCATCCTGGGCTGAACCCAGTTATCTGTCAAAATTCATATGTCTACAAAAAGCCAGTGGAAAACTCAAGCTCACTTCCTTAACCTTCTTGACCTCTTCTCCAGCTCTCTGACAGCTACCTTACTCAGTCTATGGGCTGTCTGTGTTTCAAGTACCAAATATTTAACCATTCTTACAAAGCCCTGAGATGGAAAGCAAGTGACTGGCCCTGAGGGCTGGCAGTTAGAGCGCTCATCTGGTATAGCAGAAAAGAGCTTGTTCTTTTTAACCTGGGAAATATCTAATCATTTATAAAACAGACCACTGATCCTAGCTCAGACTATGAGAGTCAATGATTTGGATGTGAAGATTCATAACCCATTATGTAAAATATTCTTATTTCTAATACTGAATAGTGTACAAGCCCAGCTGTATTTTGCACCGGTCTTTTTATCCTCTTGCATGAGGATCCTTCTGCAGGAGGTAACCTAACTGCCAACCATGTCATCATACAGAAAACACAGATATACATACACCCACAAGCGTACCTGTCTTCAGAAAGCTCAGTCTTTCTCTAGAGAACATTTGTCTTGCTTAACTAGGAGAGATAAATTTCATTACTCCTGTTGCGTTTTTTACAGAAACCAGGACATTAGTTAAACAGTAGTCTGGGCTCATAATCCCCAGGAAACGGCTAGTAATGCATTAAAGATGATGATCTTGGCACATCACATTACTATGTGAAGTAGCCTGTTTATCATTACACCTTATGCCACTTCATCCTTTCTTTGTTTATCTTTAAATGGATGAAGAAAAAATGTCTGTTGATTCAGAATACTTAGCTGACACGCTAATGTGAAACTGCAAATCCTGTACAAATATTTCACTGATTTGAAAACTTGTTTTACAGCATTTTCTAATTTGACACTATATACTAATATTCTAGTTTCACTCTGTGTGTGTTTCTTGGTGCACAGCAGTAAACAATTTGGGACAGTTTACAATTTGATCACCTACAACCAGGAAGATGTGTTTTGTTCTATATGTGGGCCTTATATCACAGGCATATGCTGAGGTCAGGAACACACTATATGCCTCTCAGTAACTAAGAGCTGCAGTGGCTGCTATTTCCTACAGAGTATGTGGAAAAGACATCATTTTTTCCTTTTTGGATCATAGTATTGTGCTCTCATTTTTATAGCTTGTATTATTTAAGTAATAGAGTAAAGGGAGTAACAATTAAAAGTTACAGAAAGTAATAGAGATTTATCCTAACAGAGAAATCCTGGCAGTTGGTTTTCCTGCAGGGTACACCGCAGGAAAAGAGAAATACTTGATGGAGGAAAATAAAAATTTGTCTTAGCACCACAGACTCCGTGAATCACCTTTGTAAAGAAAAAGCAGCTGAGTCTTTTTTAGTGCATTTAACAATGTGACTGATTCCTCTCCTGTATATAAAGATGAACTGGGGACATTAAAATAGCATTTCCTCTTTGATTTCCTCCACCTTCTGTTCCCTGTGAAGCCTCATCAAGGCAGGCAATGACTTGCTTCATTTCAGAGAACACACAATTTTGCTTTTCCCTCATGTCCATCTCTGAGTGTGTTTAATAATAACTTTCATTTTTGGAGCATCTTTTCAGAGAGTAGGATCTCTTCTCTTGAGGGAATCCAAACTCTGGTCCTTCTGTGGTTTTTCATTTCTGCAATTGCCTCCACACATTGTTCCCTTCACACCCACTGCAGAGGTCCTCAGAGTCTCATTCTTGGTCTTCATTTTTATTGCTTTATCCTTTAGTAGCTGTACTGTGGGTTTAAACAGGAAAATTGCTTCAATGTGGATAGACTGAAGGTCTCCCTCCACTTGCCTTGGTAACCACCCCATTTATGAGCCTGCCCTGGTTCTTACACCCATAGCATCACTGTGACTTCCTACTCTTCAGTATTTCAATTATGAAATGACCCAGCTGGATGAAAATATACAAATGCCTGCAGGTCCTGGCCTGAGCTCTGACGGCCATTCAGGTTTGGGGAGACTGATCCTCAGCTCTTAACTTCAGCTAGAAGTCTGGAATCTTCACGAATTTGGCAGACCCCTGACTCCTCACAAGTTAATATTTCAAAAGTCAGAAGATTTTCCAGGCACAGACAAAAACTTAGGGTGCAACAGCACTGAGTGTGGTGTCAGAGCAACTGAAGGGAGATGTGGAAAGACTGGTCAGACCTGAGCCCTGAAATGTTGTCAGAAGAGGTTCAGGAATCCATGTCTCACAAAACTGTGCGTTATCTAGAATAAAGTTTAAACCAAGGTAAGGAAAAGAAAATGGCATAACTAACCTTTAATCAGACTATGGTTGACCCTTGTGATACTGTGAGCTGAATATATATATATATATTTTAAATTTAATTACATTAAGGAAAACATAAAATTAGGCTTATCAGCAAAAGCAAAACTTTGCACTACTTGTTGATGAGTTTTTCAAATCATAAGCAATTTCAAAAAACACTGTTGAATTCTGCTCTCACTTCTATTTATCTCTGAAGACTACACTGGAGATTCAAATCTGAGTTGGTCTCACTCGTTGGGCTCAAAGCCTACAATTTAGGTGAACCAAGCTGAATTTGGTATACCTGGAATGACTGTAGTCTCAAACTAAATGCTTTCATGTTGTGTTTGCAGTGTAAATATTAAAACAAAACAAAAAAAAAAATTAAGCAGAGTATTTCCAACCCCATTTTTGAAGAAGTACAAACACAGAAAGGGAACAGAAATATGCAGATCAAAGAAGGCACATTTATTCAGCTATTTCCCATCAGCTGCATGCTCTCATCCATGAGTATTGGGCAGGAAACTTCTTTTTTTTCTTTCATAGTTTTGCATATTGTTTTATTTTACATTCCAAAAGCATCTTGTGAAAAAATAGGAGAGGCAGAAGGAGAGCTGGAAAGCCAGTAAGCAAGTCGTCTGGTGATTAAGGCAGGAATTTTTCTAAAATACAGTAGTCCATCTTACAAATCAGGCAAAACTTAGGTGGAAAGCTGTGTAGGGGGGATCAGGGATGACTTCCAAAGGTTGCTTATCAGATTTTTATTCCAATGTGCTGATCATTTCTGCACCTCTTCTTCCACTGCTGTCAAAACCACATGATGCTGTCCTTCAGTGGGGCACTACTGGATGAAGTAAAAGAGATATAACTCTTCACAGGGAGGCTGAAGCTCCAGTACAAAATCAGCTATTTTCTGCAGAAGCAATCTTGTGGAGTCTGCCTATATTGCAGGCTTGGAGTTTCTTTCTGCATCCTGAATCCTACAAAAGGGCCACATATAACACTTACAGGCAACAATAATTCAGGGACTATTGATTATATTACTGTATTTCTGTTTTAATCGTTCTGTATATAAACAGGGCATTGTTGAGCTGTTTTAAACACTTGCATGATCAAAAGTACTTTTCAAATGAATTTCAAATCAGCAGTAGTCAGAAAAAGTGTATCTGTCAAGCCTACTCATATGAAATAATTTATTACAGAGATGAATCCTTAATTGTCTTTGTACTAGTCCATATGCCTTCTGAAATAGCCTCCAGCCAGGACCTTGGGAGGCAGAAAATATCCTGCAAGCCAGAGGTCTGGTGGGATGAGCAATGAATTTTAGGGGAGGAACAGTTTAAAATGAAACTGGGTCTGAGGGAATTGAGGTGGGAAAAAGATGGGGACTTAACCAACCCTTGTTACTTCAGGGTATGCTTACCGTGCCCTTCAACAGGCACTCTGGAAAGTAGGTGACAGAATTCCAGGGGCAGGCCATGGGTCTGTTGTGAACAGATGTCTTCAAAGATGTGAATGGTGAAGAGAAATGCATGACCTATGGGAACCTCTGCAAGCCTTGGAGTAATGAAAGTATATAGACCTATTTGTGTTTGTCAAGATAGATTCTCAAGTTTTGGCATGGTCAGTGACTAAAATCCTAACCCGTGATTTCTTTGGTTATATTCACTTTGACCATTGGGATCATGATTCTATTCCTAGATTTTGCAGTTGGGGGAAGCAACAATAAGGATGACTGTTGTCCATCCACAGACCATCATCTCTTTATAATAGCTTCATTTATCTTTCTACACAGACCATTTGGTTTGTGCATTTCTTAATATCCCTAGGATTTGGGAGTGGAGGTGACAGAGGGAAAGAGGTTCCAAGCTCCCATAAGAGAATTCATATTCCATAAAGAATAAGTCTCTTAAATAGCTGTTGCTGTTGAATGATTTTGACTTTTCATGATGTAACATCTTTAATTCAGATCCTGTGCTAGATTTATATGATTGTGGTTCAGCAATCCAAATCTTTCCAATTTGCTCCTTTCAGTTTAAGTTAGTATTTATTATGTCTTTCCTGTGTTATCACATAATGTGCATGTTACTATTCATGTTTTACAACAGTTCAGTAAAAAAAAAAAAAAAAAAGTTAAAAAAAATTCCATGTTTACAATAGGCCAAGAAGCTGTTATTTAGAGTCTGTAAGTGGTTTAATGAGTGACCGCTCACTGATTACTAACTTGTTCTTGAAAATGATTGAATAATCCCCATGTTACTGAATTGTTATTGACACACTATGCAATAGATTTGCTTGTTGCTTTCTGTCATACACATATGACTTGGGTGACCTTAATCCCATTAAGAATGTATTATGAAGTGCACTGTAAACACTGTTAAAGTCCCTTTGTGAAGTGAGATCACTTTACAATGTTGTGATTATGCTCTAGTTTGTCATTTTTTGTCACCTTCCAGGGTTCACTAATATGGGGTGCTTGTAGTACTCTCTCTTAATATTTTTATTACAGCAGCACAACATTCAGCAATATGTTTGGAGAAATAATAATACCTACAGCCACTGGGGATGGCCATAATCCAGGCAACAGCCTACGTATTTTGGGACTGCGGCTAGGAGCGGTGTTGATGTTGCTGACCGCTATGGTGGACTATTCCCATTAGAGGCCACTGCAGCTGGATGCAATTTAAAGAAGCCCTGGAGGGGTGCTCTAAACTTACAGACCCTGCAATTCTTGAAGATAAGGAAAGCAAAAAGGTGGTTTGAAGCCATATGTTTCTCAGCTGCCCCCCTTCCCCCAGCACTCCCCAGCATGCCAGGCACATACTCATCAACCCACAAGCTTAGCTTTGATGCAGCCAAAAATTTGGCTAAGCATGGGAGAAAAAAGCAATGGATTTGAACTTAGAATATGCTAAGTAAATCACCTACAGCCGTATCTTGTTAGTAAAACAAAGTGTGTAAAAGTCATTCCCTTCACACATCCGGAGAAACAGAGTTATACAAAACTAAAGGGTTTTAATATTGGGTGCAAACCACCAAGCAGAAGGAAAGTGACTGTTAAAACAGATCATCTTTACTTAGTTTAACATAAAAGCAGAGCAGCATTAGACATGGCTAAGTTACACTTTTAAAAGCATCATATCTTCCACAAAAGGGACAAGGCTTCCATTAAAGGCTCCAGATAGCTAGAAATTAGATGCATGACACCAACTGGGGTTTTTTTGGATTCTGGAGACAAAACAAGCTGATGGCACGAAGCAATGAAAAGCAAGACTTGAATCCCTTGCCTCATACAGAGCAGGACCATCTCCCAGTGTTCTCCTTTGAAATCTTTCTGGCTTCTTTATAAAAACAGCTGACAAAGATGATGCTGCCTACTTGCATTTTGCATTACTTCTGTAATTATTTGTATTATTAAATTCTGTGGGAAAATGATTACCAGCAAAACAAAATTTTTCCTCATCAAGTTAGTCTTGGCTTAGGCTGTCATTTAATGCTTTCAAAATTAACAGCCTCATTTTCTTCAGGCAAAGCAACAAATAAAAAACCCAGGACAAGGAATATTTCCTCTGATAAAAACAATCTCCGTGCACACATATTAAAAGGATATTTCCATATGTTCCAGATTAAAGCTTCACATTAAATTGATAACTGCACCTGCAAAATTCTTGACCTATCTTTTAAGCTAGAGTTTGAAAACAAAGAAAAATGGAAAAGATTTGTTTTCTCTGCAGATTTGCTAACTTTACTATACTAATGACATGCACTTCTGAGATAATTCACAAGGTTGCATGTTGTGGACGGATTATTAGCACCATGTGGAGAATTGGAGTGTTTCAGGGAAATCCTTCTGATAGTCCTTTCGATAATCCTTCCCTTCAAACAGGGCTGATGTATTCCATAGCTTTTCAAACCAGACTATAGAAAAATTACAAAAGACAAAATGCATGAGCACAAACAGCATAGCCTGAAAAAAAATTATGGGTACAGCATCGATTATAATTTGATTTAATACATTTATTTTGACTTATAGATAGAAGATTTGGCTTGTTATTCACCTACCATTAGGAAGTAATGGAAATGAGAGGACATGTATCACCCAACACTCATATTTTGCAAATTCACAAATGTATGCTAAGGTGATGTCAAGGTTTGACCAAGTTTCAACTGAATAGATGCCAATTAATGGTTTTGAGTAGAAGTCACGTAGAACTCAGTGCTTTAAACTGAGCTTGGAGGGCCACCAACAGCATAATAATATCTAAACCAGTAATAACTTAACTGAAGCCAATGAAGTTCCACCCTTCTAGGTGGAGTACTGAAATCCGACCGAAGAGTGGTAAACATCTACAGGCTAAAAAGAAGAAAGAGAGACACATTCCTTCTCTTTCCACAAGCCAATACAGCAAAGCTTGTATATCTTTGCTCTATAGTTAATGACCTCATCTGTCAACAGTTTCCTTACTCCTCACTTTCATTCATCTCCACTTTCCTAGCAGCAGCTTTATGGAAAAGCTGTAGGAAATGTCAGGCTAAGATGTGTTCTTACAGGATAAGGTGTGTTCTTACAGAAATGACAGCATCATCTCCACATTTCCTGAGAAATATTTTTAACTGAAGCACTCTGAAGCACTCTGTGCTTTTTGCCTGTCTTCTGGAAGACAGAGGGAATGAGATCTTTTACCTGCAGCTCACAGCATGTAATTCATTACAGCTCAGTAGTAACTAAACATTTGTTAGTAATTTGTCAACCAAGTTAGCAGCTTGGATCAAGCTTCTGTATAGAAAATAGCCACTTCGTGGACATAATTGTCGAAAATTGCACTTGGGATGATAACCACTTTGTGGGGAAATGAATATGCACTTCAGGAGTAACATTTGATTGTATTTAGAGGTACAAACTCTTAATATATAACATACAGATACAAACGTATTGATATGACGCTTAAGACAGGAGAAATGATTTTATAACAATCTGAAAGTACAATCCATTGTTTCAAGCTCTTTTCTTCAAACCTTAGTAACATAAAGACTACACAATAAAGACTCTACAGACAACAGTAAAAAGGCACACAACAAACTTTACAGAGACCATTTCTTCAAGACAACTTTTATTGATTTACCAAGCTACCTTCTCCACACCTTCTCACTGCCCACCTTGAGGCAGGACCAAATATGCCGACAGTGTTTCCAGCAGATTGTCTAAAAGACTGTTCGTGTCAGGAGACCTCCCAGCTTCCTGAGGCAATCTACTCCGGTGCTTTACCAGCCTCATATTGAAAGCGGCTTGCTAATGTTTAATAGCCCTTACTATAATTTAAGTGCATTGTTTCTTGTCTTTGCTCCTTATTTTTCACAGAGTAAGCATGACTCTGTAACCAAGTCATTAGAGCTCTTACCTAGGGGATAAAATGGGAAAACCTGAAATGTAGTCCTCACTCAAAGGGCAATTCAGATAAAGTGGAACAGACTGAATGGATAAACTATCCTCTAATGTGCAGAGACATTCCCCTTCCCAGATGATAAAGAGTTTTCTGAACATCAGGTTCTGGATATAGGCAGAGTGCAGAGACCCTATCTTCATTTCATGTCCAGGTCTATGTGTTTTGTGGTATCAGGACTTAGGTCGTTGAAGAACTGAAAGATCCATGCAGAGTCTGGGATTTTTTTTCCCTCTGAATTTGAAGACAACCTGAAAAAGTCAATCTGAAAGGTATAAACCATCCTACCTGGTTTTCTTTTCCTCATCTCCCTTATTTAATGGGTTAAACTTTAAAGATGACCACTTAAGTGCCAACCTAATTAGGCATTCTCTTGACTTTTTCTTCATCTTTCATTGACCATTATCATTTTTCAGCCACACATAATATCTAGGACTACATGAGCAGCAATTAGGCCCGGGTTTGCTGTGTAGTGCACAAATCTTAGCTGTATTTAATTATCTGGGAAATATCACAGGATCATACAATTCCAAACTGCTTAGATGTCATATATATATATACGACCATGTCTGCATTTGGCAAAATGTAATTGCACTCCAGGTATTTATCTTTTACTGTGTTTTGTTTAATGTTATTCTAAACTAAAATTTTTCCCACCACTCAAAACAATCCAGCTTTGCATTTTTATAGGGTGCTATCTGAATAAATGACTATAAAAAAAATCTTTTGAAAGATTATGTGATTCTTTTTCAGAGCTCTGTGAGCCAGAGATTTTTTATTTTTCATTTTTGAAAGTATTCATTTAATTTATTAGTTGTGAAACTTCTGGGCTACAGACAGAAGAAAATAAATCCTTCATTCTCTCCCTGGAACATGTGCGGCATGTCCTCCGGACCACCCTCTACCACAGCTTTTCAGTAGCAAGCATGGAGGCTGTGCTTCCTCTGTCTCATCAAGGTCATCTCGTCAAAAGCAAGGAGGGTGGCAGCTGAAGTAGTTTGCTGGCATTGCTTAGACCGAGGATAGCTGAGAAGCCTACTAGACACTGAGTGTCCTACCTCCTGCCTCAGCAGTAATTGTGGGAGAGCCATGGCACAGGGTGGGAGGAGCTCTTACCTGTCTCGAAACAAGCTTCGATAGAATTACTGCTAACAGCCCTCCTTGCAAGCCTTTCCTCCATGTACAAGGACGTGAGAAAAGAGGGCATTCTATTTCCTTTATCAGCTGCAATCAAGGGAACTTCTCACAGTGACCCAGCCTGAAAATGTGTAGATTTATTTGTGTTTCCCAGGCAGTGCCTTAAAAACCATGATCAAGACGCAGTGGGACCCCTGAGTGCTCCTGGGTAGGAGGAAATGCCAACCCAAGAACAGTAACATCCACTTCTGCTCATGTCCTCTGATTCCAGTGCAAGCTGCTCTGACAAAGCTTATACATGCTGCTTCTCCTGTGCGAAGGACTAAGGCTGTATAGAAGTCTAAAAAAAAAAAACAAAACAAAACAAAAAAAAAACCCACAAAAAACCAAACAACAAAAACCCAACAACCTTGCTTTATGATTACATCTCTCCCTGGTATTTTTCCTCCAGAACTTTTCCATATCACCCTCCAAAATGGGCACATCCCAGACTAGTGGCAGCAGAAACAAAAACACAAGGTAGTTTCACAGGTTTCCAGCCTGATCTGTTTGGTCTGTTAAATTACCCTTCTCTGCTCTGCTGTGAGTTGTTAACTCCAGCTGCTGTTTAAAGGGTACTGGTATATCCCCATTGGAGCAGATAAGAGTCACGTGTTTACAGGGCTCTATACAGCCTGAGAGTTTGAAGGAGAAGAAAAAGGAGAGAAGAAAAATTAACTAAATCATTTAAGATGCCTCAGGAAAAGAATAGTAGCTTTCCCTAATGAATCGTGTATCAATGCAGGCTCTTTTCTTCAGGAAAGGAAATGTTGAATGAGCAAGGAATGAGACAACTTTAATCAGCTATTTCGTGTTAACAGTGGCTAATCTGAGATCAGCATTAGTAAGGGTTTGGCACCCTTCAGAGGTACCTGAGGCACAAGGCTAAGCAACGTGCCCAAACCATGTAACAACAGCCTGCTGGCACCCTTATCTTTATTATTATCTAATGAGATAATCCCAGAGAGAAGAAAGGAAGAAGGAGAATTTTTTGGCCGTACCAGACAGACACCTCGCTGCAGACCCACCCCAGCCCAGTCTCCTCAAGCTTACAAAAAGAACAGGAGTCTGGCTGTGCAAGCTCCCCTGGCACACTGGTTTTCAAGGGGATCTGGGGGCACAGCATGCACTGTTCCCAGCATGCAGGGTAGCACCTCCTAGTAAACATGCCTGGCACTCTCCACTGGCATGCATAGACATTCCCAGCGGTTGTTACCTGTCTTCCTAAGAAAAACAGATGCGGTAAGGAGCTCCAGGGTGCTCTAAATGTATGTGAGCCAAGTTTCCCTGACAGCCTTTAAATGAGGTTCAAGATGTAAAGATGGGCCTCCAACTCAGTTAAAAGAATTAAACTAAACAAATCACTATTTTAATATAGCTGCAAAATATATCTGTAAATGGCAATATTTCTAGTCAAAACCTGTCAAAGCATTAGTACTTTCACATTTGAGCAGGAAACAGCTCAAGTGACAGGAAGGGGAAAGTGTGATGTGAGAGGAGCAACAAGAGGCACCAGAATCTGTTCTGGGAAATGACTCGAAGATGCTTCCCCCACTGACTTCTCAGTGGCCTAAACATATCCTAATATGGCACTCAGGGAAAGCATGGATCAGGGATGGACTTTAACTGGCTGTGAAACCTATTCTGCAATTAGTAAATGAGGATCAATATTGAGACAAACAACCTGGACATGCAGAAGGGTCTTACCTAAGGTTCATTAACTGGAAATTCAAAGTAGAAACCTGTTTTTTCAAAGACCTCTTAGTCCTTGCAGTGGTTTAATGGCCCAAACACCAAGAGAAGACCTCGGTGATATATTTATGCTTCTGCAACAGCAGTTTTAGTTTCATATCTGAAGATTAATGTGCTAAAAAAAATGCAATTAAAGCAGTATATCTCTACGTGTTTAGTCAATAGCTAGTATGGTCCAAAGTATAATTATGTCTCAAAAGATAGAAAAGCAAGGAATAGAGGGAAAATGAGTTGTTATTGGAAGCACAGCTTCTAAATATAGTTCAGCATGCAGAAGAGAACATTAAAATCTGCCAAAATCTAAATTTAGGAGAGTCCCAGAGCATGTCCATGCCTGTACATCTTGCATATGTGCACTGCAATGGGCTAAGAAATGCATGCCCAAATAGGATGCTTACAGTTAGCTCTGCAAAGCTGAACTGCACCATTATCCAGAGACAGAGCCAAGCCCTTTTTCTCTGCCCTAGCAATTCCTTACCCAGATATATATTGCTTCAGTTCAAAACCTCTCCTGGAGGGTCTCCAAAGTAACACTGAATGTAACATATCAGTGCCCTGCTGACGTGGCTGGGTATCACTGCTGTTTTACATTTCATGTAAGCACATTCATCTCACTGTAATGAATTTAAAATGACGGTGAAAAGCTGTGCCGGAGGTTCGGTAACCAGAGGCAAGGTTACAAAAACATTAGTACTTTAACTCATACACATGGGCGAAGACGAGCTCTCAGGAAGCCCCTGGCAGGGGTAATTAGCTTTTAAACTTCATTCAGCTTTATTTATTTATTTATTTATTTATTTATTAAATTTTATTTTGGATGCGCTTTGAGTTGGAGAGGGGGAAGCCACAATTAAATTGTTTCAAACTATGTTGGACACTATGTGTACCACTCCAGATTAAAAAGCAACCTTGTTTAACAAGAACTCTCCCTTCTTTCTCAGCCTATGAAACTTAAATGTTAAAATGGTTTCCCTGTTACACATTTACAGCGCTGCATTAGCCTTTCCTAGTCCTGCCCAGCACAGCAGAACAACAGCATCTAATGTTGTGTCTGGGCTGTGCAGATGAACCATGCAAATAGTGGCCTTCTCCCAAAAAAATGCATGAGCCAATAAATAGCTAGATTCTCCTGGTCTTCTCCTACAGGTTTAAATAAGAAATAACCCCACAGGGCCTATCACATCCCATGCAAAAAGCAATCAATATGCAATATGGGCATACAGTTTATAAAGTGACAGCCAGTGTGCAGCAACAGGTATGCAGCATCCTGGTTGATCATACATTGAAAATCCCTCTCCTCTGTTAGCAGAGCTGGTGCATGTGAAAATAGGATGACCTACATATGGTCACATTTAGTAGCTTCATAAAACACGTGCTGGTTTTAGCTTGGTTTCTTCCTGATTCTCATTCTAAACATTGCTTGTTGTTTTGCTGTTCTGAATCCTCTAAATGACTTTGAGGCTGTAATGTGTTGATGACAGCCATTTGCTGGGTTGGATTTAAATTTACCTTGTCCCACACCATTTAAGCTACAATAGACACTAACAGCCAGCGGTCACGGAGAGAAAATGGGAATGGTTCAAAATAATTTTTCCCATAAAGTATAAAGGAAGATAGGATGGAAAAGAACTCGTTAAGATTAAATGTTACATTCAGAGCAATGTAAATTAAATACGGTATTGACATGCTGGTTCGGGATAAGGAAAAAGGCAGATTACTTTTGTAACAACATTTATTACTCCTGGAATGAGGCAGAAAGGTGCTATAGCATGCAAGTGTGACAGCTGCACAAAACATATTCTCTCTTTGGTACACTGTTATTTCCACCACCTGATAGAAGTGGATGTGTAGCAATGCTATTCCCTCTAACGCAGACAATTGGGCATGACCCTGGTGGAAGTAAGACGTGTGGCCTCACAGTGGTTAAAGTACCAGAATTATTAAATAATTCATGTTGGCAGGGACTAGCTCCCATGCCCTTCCTATACAGTTGCTCCACAGCATCTGCTTGGGAAGGTGTACCCATTAATGAAATCTGGGATCAGACAGGAGGCAGAGCTTACAGCACTATTCTAGACAGATGGTACCAGCTTCTAGCAGACTTGAGGTAACACACTATCTCTCCTTTTTCTTCTCATGTCTCTCTCATCCTTTACCAGGTCTAGTCCAATTTGCTTTGCCAGTCCCCACACTGGAGTTGCAGTGCCTAGTCTGCTACTGAACAGGAAAGACCAGAGACTTTCCCCCGGGTAGCCAGGGAGTCAAACTAGGTGGTCCTGTCCACAGAAAACCCAGACTGAAGAAGTGAAGCTTATTATGGAGGGGTAAAAAAAAAAAGAAAAGAAAAGAAAAGAAAAGAAAAGAAAAGAAAAGAAAAGAAAAGAAAAGAAAAGAAAAAGAGCATTGAAACATAAGCTTTGCTGCAAAATTGAGTGCTCACTTGTTGCCCTGGCTTCAGCAGTAGCAGTCATTTTTTCTCCTTGTTAGTAGCTGGTGCAGTGCTGTGGTTTTGACTTTCAGCCTGGGAACAGCCCTGATAACACCAATGTTTTTAGTTACTGCTCAAATGTTTAGTCTGACCAAGGACTTTCTGAGTCTCATGCTCTGCCAGGGAGGAGGGGAAGCCAGAAGGAAGCAGAGACAGGACACCTGACCCAAACTGACCAAAAAGGTATTCCATACCACAGCATGTCATGCCCAGGATGTAGAACTGGGGGCAGTTACCCAGAAGGGCTAGATCACTGCTTGGTCGGGCTGGGTATCAGTCGACGGGTGATGAGCGGTTGTATTCTCTTCCCTTGTTATTTCCTTTATCATTATTATTATTGGTGGTAGCAGCAGTGATTTGTGTTATACCTTAGTTACTGCACTGTTCTTATCTCAACCCATGAGAGTTACATTCTTTCGATTCTCCTCCCCATTCCTCTGGGAGTGGGGGGAAGGAAGGGGAGGAGAGGGAGCGAGGGCTGCGTGGCTGACTAGGCTTAAACCATGACACTTGTCCCCTGCTTTTGAAAAGGGGGTCAGCTAAAGTGCCGGTGTTTTATGAAATGCACAGAAATGAACTCTTCAAGAGCTTTGATATAACACCATCTCTCTGCTGCAAATTACCTCTTATGAAAACAAGCCATTAACTACATTAGCTTTCCTAATAACAACTTCGCTGTGCAAAGTGCAAACCATATTACCAATTTTACATAAACCATCTTATGGCAAACACACCGCTTTTTTTTAACGGACCTTTTGGGAAAACTGGGAAGGAGAACATTCCCCCAGCCCTGTTGTTTGTTCCCCTCAGCAGGATGTAGAGACAGGAGCAGGCTGCAAGCTAGCTTTGCACTTTGTTGGCTTTCAAACTATAGCCAGGCTGCCTTAAATTATGTCAAAACCACCAGTTCCCAGAGACAAAAAAATATGGCTGAGGTTTAGGAGGCTACACAGAAGTTTAATCTATGTCTCTTTTACTGTCTACACCTTTCCATGCAGAAGGGAGGATTGAGCAGAGGCTGGCTTGAAGCCTACCATGGATTCATCCTCTTGTCAAAGAGAGAGGCTTAGTGGCCCTTGGAGAGCTCCTGCTGGGGCTCCGTGCTGCTTAAGTGTGCTCATGCAGACCTGACCGTTTGCTTTCGATAGAAAAATCACTTTGTGACCATGTGAACGCTAGGGTTTGATTTTAAGTGCATGGTAACAAGGACGATTCTGAAGTTCTAGGCACATAAGAATTTCTAAACAGTGTATTAAAACATACATGTTAAAACACTGAGAGTAGATCTGCCTTTACTAAAGGTCTCTCAACTCTGTAACACACCATGCCAGTGAAGTTTTCAGCAGCTCAGTAATATCACCACCAAGGTAACTGTCTGCCCACCTCCTCACTAGAGTAAAACCAGCTGTGCGCATTACCTTGCTGCGCAGGCAGCACTGTTCAGTCACCTCCCAAACACCATCCCATCCCCCCCAACAGCCCATTTTACCCTTACAAAACATCACTTATTCGGGAACTGCTCGATGGCTTTGAGCCTCTCCCGTCAGACCCAACCGCCTCAGCTATCCCATGGAGACACAGAAAGCTGAAGAGAGGGAGAGAGGGATTGGAAGTGACTTGATGAAATGCTATTAGGCTCTATTCCTAGATTCTCTGTGGCTTTACTATATGTATTCATTGTTAACTTTAACACTGGCTTATTATAGAGAATCTGGATGTCTTGAGGGCTATATTTGGAATTGCTGAAGCAAGAAAATTCTAAAATTGCAATTGCAGCCTACTGAAACATTGAATTTGCTCTCTAATTAAAATTTCTCATACAAACGCAAGCTACTTCGGCATGCAGAGCATTTTTCCTGTCTCTGCCTAATGTTTATACATTCAGTCTCTGTGGAAGACAAATACAATTTTCTTTGCAGAGACCACCCTCATTTTAATTGCAGCATGTTCTTTTTCAGCTTTAGTCTGTGTCACCAAAATTATTTGGTTGTTTCCAACTCCAAATGATACACATTTTCTGTAGTAAATGTGATTAAGCAGCTTATATATATAAAGTAGGTTATATATATATGTGTTTGTGTGTATTATATAAGTTCATATATGTTTGCATTTATATATACATATATATACACATATACATGTGTATGTAATGTTCATATTAATTATAAATAATAGAAAGACCAGACACCTGGACCATGGGGAAACAATTTTTTCTTCCTTTTTTTTTTTTTTTTGTCCAAGAAGGGATTTGTGTTTGCCATGAATTCCACCCCTGTTTGCAGCTGAGGTGTCTTCTGCAACAAAAAAAATGACATGCTGCTCCCACAGTGTTGCCACAGTGGTGATTCACATCTATTTATATTTGATCTTGTCTTCTCTCACTGGTGTCAGACTATTGCTTGCCCTTCCCCCTCCTCTTCTAGTTTGCTTCAGTGCTGATTATTCCACAAATGGCAACGTGAAGCTGCATGCAGCATGATAGCAGACAGAATTAAAGGGCTTAATGAACTACATATGCCACTAAGGGCTTCCTTTGCTGCAGCGTGAGGCAAAAAACTCTAGCAGATCAATTAAAAAAATTCTTTTCTAGAAAAATTATAGGAATAATATTTTGAGAGAGGAAAGGAAAGATAAAAGAGGGGAATGTATGACTTCAGGCTTCAGTCTGAAAAAAGCAAGATGAAATATTCAAGTCATTTTTCAGATATCTACAGTTGTAGATTAGGGATGCTCACCAAGGCGATTTGGTATGCTTCTGGCTGACGTAGTAAAATAAAGTAGACATTGCTTCTAGATATTATCTTTCAACAGTAATGCATACCCACAAAATAGTCATGACTTTTTTGAAACAAGAACTGCAGAAAGACTGTAAGAGTATTGTGAAATTCAGAATAGCACATCTTCTGGCTATTATTCAAGCTGCTCTGGCATTAAAGCAGACCTAACACAAAGAAAAACAGATAAACTCCACTGGCCCTGCCACAACACACCTCTGTTCACAGATGGTGTATGTCCTCCCTCCCAAAAATGACTAGAGAAGAGTCATATTATAGCTAGGCTTAGAACATTTATTTTATCATTTCAACTCTGCATGCAGAAATACATTACCAAAATTATTTTTTCAAAATCACTCCTTTGCATGTATTTCATACATCCTGTCTGGTGACTTGCATTTTCTGTGAACACTAAGACTTGGAAGGCTCCAGAAGTCTTGCTGTCAGTCTATTTATATGTCACTAAATGGCACTCTGACACTTGCAGAAGTGTTTCTGAAGGTGATACCAAGAAACACTTATTTCCAACAACCTTGTCTGAAATCTGACTGCTCAGGAGATGCCCCTGGCTGTGAAATTTCACATGAACCCTGACCCATGAGATGATAGGAGATAACAGGTGATCCTGATTCCAGGCTGGACAGGAGCACAAGCATCACACCCCATGTCTAGTTTGAGATCTAGAACATTTGTGTAGATAGTCTGGGACACTGTTCTCTGGCAACCTTGGCATTAGGAAAGCTCCACTGCCCAGAATTCCCAACAAAACAAATGAGACTCAGTTCTACTTAAACCAAACTTCAATTTAAAGCTTATTAAAGCTTATTCTTGGCCTGTAAGAACAAAAACATTCTTTCGTTCTTTTTACCAGAGAGAAGAAAGTGGAAGGCATCAGTGTGATTGTTTTCATAAACAATGAAAAAAAAATCTCCACCACACACTCAACAGTGAACAACTGAGGTCTCTATGTGAAAGAGCAGAAAATTCAGTTAGTGAATTTGTCGCTATAGGAGACTTATACAGTCTGCCACAGACACAAATAAAAATGCAGCCAGCATACACAAGAGGCAATGCCGAGGAAACAGATAAAACGCAACTAGTTATTTTTAACTGCCATTAATATTATAAGAGAAACTGTGACAAAGAGAGCAGCTTCAGAATTCAGTGTAATGTTCCCACTAATGCCAGTAAAATCATACCTAATGAGATATTTCATAGGAAGAATAACACAAAATGAAGAACAGACATCTTAATAAGACAACCACAGCACCAATTATAATAAAACACCCTCAACATTGTGAGATTCTGAACAAAATCTTGACTTAATACAAATAACAGATATTTCCTTTACTACATGTTTCAGACTTTAAGTTGTACAAGAGTTCCAAGTATAAAAGTTGTTTTACTAAGACAGCAAGACAAGCATGTATTTCTCAGCTTGAATCACAAAACCATGCTCATTTATTTCATGCCAATGATTGGGATTATGACTTGCAGTATCAAACACACTTTATGAAATGTTTGACTGAGAAAGATAGAAAGAGAACATGATTCCCACTGTCTTTTACCTGAGCTCTAATAAACAGGTTAAAAAAAATAAAAACTCAGATCCTAATTTGATGGATGGCATCAAAACCACCTGCATATGTTAACTTTCTTTGAATGTGGAGAGAGAGAAAAAGTAGCCGCAATCATGTAACCTAAAAATATTCTAGAAGCCCAAGACTCCACTGGAAATTCTACCAAGAGTCTGGTAAACCTTTTACCCAGAAATATTAATATGTAAATGGTGTCCTCTTCCCTTCTTTTTGCACTTTCTATGATGTAATATAACAACTTCTTGGAATGACTAGAATAAAGCAGACTCCACAAGGTAACTGGCTTCATTGGTGGGGTAAGCATTTTATAAAAGGAGCTGGACTTCTGCTAGAAGCTGAGTATTTCTCCAAGATTGATCAATTGATTGATCTGTATATCTTTCTATCATAAAATAACTTTTGATAACAGAAGCATCTGATATTCCTTTCTTTCCTGCTACCTATCTTGAGAGATTACACTCTCAATACTTTTTCTTTTCCCCAATCACTTGTGATAAGAAATTTAATTAATATCACTAGAGCACAGGAAAAATAAAACATCCTATTCGACAATCTCTATTATGCAAATATCCATTTGGATGTAAAAAACTGTTTCATGAACCATCTATTGATTAAAAGATCATGATAGACAACAGTGAGTATTAATTCACAGGCTATCTGTGAACTAAAAGATAAGACTAATTAAACATGTTTATCTCTGATTGTATGCTCATCTCTACTCATCTGTGTTTGCACTGTCTAACAAAGCAGTTTTACAGTCAACTTAGTAATTTCAGGAAACTGTTTTATCAGCTGATGATGTACTATGCACAGCATGAAAATGGTAATAAATAATAAATACAGCACTTTTAAAAGAATAGGAAAACAACTGCTTCTGAATGAAGTTGTCCCTCCCCAGGGCTGTCATTTCTGAGATGAATTAGGATTTATTAGCATAAACATTTGTGGTGGACACTCAGCTGGATCAGGAAACTGGTTTGGATTAAAGTTAACTTGACAAGACAAACAAAGAGTAGTTGCTTTCAACATGGATTTTAAGAATTGTCTTAATTTCACCCAGGTGCTGGCATCCTACCTCAGTCTCCTGAACAGCATCATTCTACCTACTTTGAAGGTAGATACCTTCATCGTTGCTAAGACCTCAGACTTTTACCCTTGTAGGAATAGCATTTCCATAGTCCTGTAGACTTGAAACTCCAGTATACTCCCCTTTTCTAAGGATCTGCCCAACATGGGGGAATTCTCTGGACAGATGACATCTACCGACGTTATCCCAGCTTGGCTCTAGCACGGGTGTCAGCCAGACAGAAGGAGTTATAGCTCAACCTCTATTTATCCTTCACAGCTTTTCACTGTGCACACAGTCCCTGAGGATGCAGGCAGGTAAGCCCAATTTACAACAGCCCGAAGGCAGTGTGTAATTATTCCAGAGGCCACCCTAGACTCCAAATACTCCTGAGATGAGGGAAGCAAAAAAGCTAGCAGTCAGACATCTTTTCCTTTTCACTCACGCTTAACAAGTCTCAGCTGGAGATTAATTATTCCTATGTAATTATGCTAAATTCTGAAGTAATGATCCTGTAGACAGGAGACACTAAAGTGAAAATAAACCATAGCTACATTTTTATTTAAAACTCTGATTCGTAACAAGGCTATAAATAACATCAAAGCAATCAACAGAGCACTGATATCTAAATAACAATCTGTCTCCATGTAGTATTAGAATTTCTTCACATAGATACATTCAAGGGTGGCTTGTCTTTTCAAGTTTTTTCTCTTACATGGAAGCTGGATTTAATGCACATTGAAATACAAATAGTAAAGAAGTTATAAAAGATGCTGAAATGAGTGAGACTCAAAGAAATAAATGATAAGGAGAGGATTCAGACTGATAAGCAAGTTGGTAGTTTCAAAATGCCATGAAGTTGGGCTAGACACTAAAAGTCCCCCTAAAAAAAAGCAACCCCAAAAATTTTTAGCTCAAAATTAGTCCATTGTAGCATGTAGTCAATAATTACCATCAGAGAAGACACATGAGGAAAAAAAGCTCAGCACAGAAGTTGCCAACAGAAAGCCATTGCAGAATCACAGCAATAAGAGGCAGAGCAGAAATGTTGGGTCATATAATCTATGCTCCAGTGGTGGAAGGATGTGTATGTTGCTTTTTTAGCACCTTTTTTTACTTCATGCCCATTTTGAGTGACTCCTAGGCTCAGTGACATCCAACACTACTCTTGCAAGTCTACCTATGATCAATTAAAGTTTCTCAGTAGGAAATCCTCATTTCTGCATGGTCAGTTTTGGTAAAATTCAGTTTATTATCTATAAATATATTCTGTTGCATTATCTGGAGTATTCCACACTCAAGAGTTTTGCATGGACTATTATGCAGTTAGGAAGATGTTCCTCGGAGACATTCTGACAAATATATTCAGTTTCTGCATATGATTCTAAATCCAAGTGAAAGAAAATCTTGGGCACATGTGATTAAACTAGATTCTTACAGCTGACATGCCAATGTCTTTTCTAACTCAATTGTCCAACTGACTAAAAAGGAAACTGTCAGTATCAGCCATTCTCCTACTCTTGCTTTCCGCACGACCTTAGCTGGCAGCTGCCAACAAGAGGGAATATATAATTATTATTTTGCAGTTTCCACCCAATACCTAACTGGATCCTACTCCCATTCTCTCATGGAAATGGAAAACTCCCTTTCATACCAGCCTGGACAGAATTGGTCCCCTAGGAGATAGGTTTCGCTGCAAGGTTAAGATACTAGTATAAATACATGGCCTTTTCTCATCCATCTGCAGTATGAAAGTATGTGGGAGATCAACTCCTCAGTGTTAACCCAAGCTATAAAAACAGAAGAACTTGGTGAGAATGGGGTTAGGAATTTGTTTGTTTGTTTGCTTTGGGGATTTTTTTGGTTTGCTTTTTGTTTGTTTGGGATTTTTACTTTGGAAACCAATCTCTATTTGTGAAACGTAGTGATTGGTGGCTTGGGTAATATTGTTTAAACCAGCTAATGTAAAAGTAATATTCATTCTTAATTAAATCAGTGATAATTCATTTAGCTGTGCTAAGATGTTTGCCCAGTTTACATACATTAGAGTGATACACTGTGATGTGATATGCTATGCAAAGAAGTATTTCCCATTTCCCCTCAAAATTAATTGCTTAAATTTAATAGGTTCCTATTAAACAAAACAGAAATTCATTACTCACTTTTTTGATATCATCCTTTAGTTTATATTTCTCCTCCTCTCCAAATGTAATTATTATTAATGTTTTAAATTACTTCTAACATATAAGACCGCTGCATCTTTAATCATGCTCATTCCTGGATCAGTTTAAAATTCTTCTCTCTTCTTGCACTCACAGGACATGACTGAAATTTTAATGCTGTCTGCTTTATCATGTGCAATGACATTCTGCTCTTATATGTTCCATTTGGTGTAGCTGACTGTTGTTACAAAACCAGCAAAGGTGTCTTTATGTATCCAGAATGGCATAATAAAAAAAAATCCACCCAGAAACTGGGAAAAAGTTGGTCATGAACTTTTCTAGAGGAGAAACAAAGGGCAGGCACTAACCTTGACTGCTTGGTTCAGGGAGGAGGCACAGTGCTGAACCAACTGCTCAGTCTGCACTATTTTTTTTATGAAATTATAGAGATCAAACTTTACCAGCCTGGCACCTTTCACAAAGACTATATATACCAGTGGATTTTAAAGATGTTCCAATCTACTGAAAGAGCTGTAGCTCTCCAACCAAAGACCTTTGCCTCTGCGTCTTTAGAGAAGCTTATGATTAAACAAGCCTTATCATGCATTATTTTTCTAAATGTCTGCTTCTTTGTGAGTAGAATGAATTGCTGGCTGCTGCATTAAGAATCCTCAGAGTGTCATGCTGAGTAAGATTATACTTAACGATTGGTTTATGCAGGTTTATCCACTGCCAGTCAATAGGAGAAAGCTATTTTATAGATACAATTCACTCTGATATGATGCCAACTACAGTCTTTGTATTAAATGGAGATATTTAAAATTAACATGTCATTTGTCCTTAGCTGAAATGAATAGACAGCTTGTGTTTTGTCATTAGAGATGGTGACACCCAGTCAGGGTGGCAACATGGTTATAAACCCCACTGGGGTCATCAAGGACCGTGGCAGTGACTCATATGACCTGGCCCTCTTCATATGGAAGAGGCAAGACCCAGCAATTCACAGTCCTCCTGAACAGACAAATGCTCAAGCAAGAGATGGTTCTATGAGGCTGAATTAATCTCTCCCCCTTGATAGCTTGGGAATTGCCTTGCACAGTTCTGTTTTAGAAGACATTTCAGGATGTCCAACAGCAAAGTGACCATCAGACATCAATCAAGCACGTAGGGAAACTGCTACAGGGGCACTGGCAGAAAGATACTGTTCTTTTTGCTTGATATAAACAGGATCCAGCATGTTGGCAAGGACAGCCTTCATTTCAGGCTGCTGTTCTCTTTGGCTAATAAATTACAGACAACTCACAGTATGCTAGAGATTGGAAGGGACCTCAAAAGATCATCTAGTCCAATCCCCCTGCCAGAGCAGGAACACCTAGATAAGGTTACATAGGAATGTGTCCAGGCAGGTTTTGAATGTCTCCAGAGAAGGAGACTCCACAACCTCCCTGGGCAGCCTGTTCCAGTGTTCTGTCACCCTCACTGAGAAGAAGTTTCTTCTCAAGTTTAAGTGGAACCTCTTGTGTTCCAGTTTATACCCATTACCCCTTGTCCTATCATTGTTTGCCACTGAGAAGAGCCTGGCTCCATCCTCGTGACACTCCCCTTTTATATATTTATATACACTAATAAGGTCACCCCTCAGTCTCCTCCAAACTATAGAGACCCAGCTCCCTCAGTCTTTCCTCATAAGGGAGATGCTCCACTCCCTTAATCATTTATCATTTATCACTCCCTTAACTCAATTTAAATCTGCTGTTTTAGAAACTTCTTGCTGTTTGATTCTGTTATGAGCTGAGGAATTCTGGTGTAAGCATACAGCATATCTGGTCACCACATTGTTATTGTATCTATATTTTACTCAAAGGTGCATTGGACTGGAAATTCTTCTTTCTGAGAGCATTTTCTGAAGTTAATTTTTGTTGCTACTGGAAGATCAGAGTCAAACATACCAGCTAACAGATTATCTCTTGACCCTGAGCAACAGATGTCACTTACATCATGCAATGAATATGAGGAATTGCCATCTAGTTTTTAAATTGCATTTCAAAGCACAATAAAAAAAGCTTAATACAACAACTAGCAACTTAAAGCTTTTTGTGACTTCAGACATCTGCACCATAGGCTCATACAATAATGACAATTATTTGGTTTTACAGTCAAGGAGGGGTTTTAACTTCTAAAATATGAAAAGACAAAGAATTATAATAATATTTGTTCTCTGTTAATTGCTTACGGAGTTCGGTGTGCTGGAGATATACTTGTCGTCTGTTTTATCATTTTGAGAAACTAATGAAATTATGGAGACTTCAAACGTCACCAGATACACCACCAGAAGTAAGCACAGTGGTACCAGTGAGCATACCTCAAGCCAACCTGGTTTAAAACTACTTTGCATGGGAAGAAAGTGCAGTAATTACTGTAGGAATACACTTGTTCATTTAACAATACAACAATTAATAGCACCATTGATTCAGTAACAAAAAGAAATTATATTGTTTTCAGTAATTCAAACACAATCAGCAAGTTTTATTGGTGCAGGAACTCTTGAACGCATTGTTTCTGCCCTGAGACTCTCCTATCAGCTTCTTGCACCCCATTTCAGGCAATTACTATGTCTGTAGCAAAAACAGACTGCCAAAAATGACAGTTTGTAACAACTAACCCTTTTAGAGAAAATGACTTAGCAAATTCTGCTCTGTTCAGTATTAAAAATTCTCATTTTCTTAGTTGCAACTACTGCATAGAAACTTCAAACCTCCTGACAAGAATTTTTGACAAGCACAGTGTTTGGTAATGGCTTGAATAATGACAATTTGTGTGACACAGCTGAATATTTTTGCATGTGATTATGGGAATTTAGTCTTATTCATCATCTTAATTTTGATACAAGCATCTAAAATAGCAGCCACTGCCAAAAACTGCAGTCTCCTGATGGACAGTCATACCCTGCGTTTCCACATTATGTGCAGGCTACTGCCTTTACTATACAACATTTCATAGTTAACAATAAAGGATTATTTGACACCTCCATTCTACAGAGGATTTGATGTCAAACAGTGAGCATGGCAAAGCTTACCATATTCAGGCTAGTGAGACATTTAAGCAAAGTGGAAATGTCACTGGCCACACTGAAGTGATGAATAAGTGTAGTACATAGTACATGGTTCAGAAAAGAAAAGTCAAACTTTTGGAAGTTTGCTCAAGTAGGGGCTTGTGTACTTGTAACACTTGGACATAAGACACATGTAAAGCTGCTCACCAAGGACATTCAGCACTATATCATGTTCTCTGGGATTCAAACTCCTCAGCAAGTATTCCGCAATCTGTGTAGCCCTTCAGACACTGGGTATTGCTGCTGTAGAAAAACATTCAGGTATTTAACAATTTCTTGAAAAGAACTGCAGTCACCTCTATTATACAGCTTGTCTTCCATTTGATAGATTACAGGCTACAATGAAATATATACTTGTCCATGTAGTTTTTTAACTGTGTACTTCAACAATGATTATGATATGCATTGCATTTTAAATTATCTTCCATTACATGTGCTGTACAGATTTCAGTTGGCATTTGCAAGGCAGCCAGCAAATTACAACAATTATTGAAAATTATTGTGATAGAAAAGTAATGTGCTTCCCCTTCCTCCTATCAATTTTCTTTGTATTGGTATAGAAAACAGACTGCTGTTTCAGCATCTAGGAAGACAAACTCTATTTATCCTCCTTAACTATTAACAGTGCAGAGAGAATTCATTCTACTTAGGTTTGCAGTTTTGGTAGGAGTTATGCAGTCAATATTAATTCTGAACTTTCTTTAGAATTATGCTTTTTACTCTTCTAGCCATTTATTTGACTTACACTAGAATCATACGTATTTTTATATGTATGTATGCACTCACATATATTTTCATACCAGCCAATTCTTTATTCTTCTTTAAAAATATAATCTATTTTTAATTTCATTATTACTTTTCTGCTTCAGATTAAGGAGATTTTAACAATAACTTCTCTGACCAATCTTTTTTATTACTGAATTTATCTCAATGGCAAGGACTCATCCTATAAACTCATCTATCCATGGTCAGTTTTACACTTATGAGTAGTTTCTTAAGACCCTATGGGTACGTTCATGTGGATGATGTTAAACATTCATGCATTTATAAGAACAAGGTTTTATTTTGCCTCAGCTTTCTTAAGTACAGAGCACTAAGACTTCATTGTATTCTTTTAAGGGGACAAACAATTCAGAAGTGTTTGAAAAAGGATTACTGTTTTTCATAGCATACGTAAGTAACAGTAATAATTTTCATCATGCATGCTTAGGTATATAGCAAAATTTGTAATGCAAATGTCTGTGATACAGTATCACAAACTTGTACTTGTGTGTTCCTGTGAGTTTAATTGAATCTGACATTGTAAATGTCAGGAATTTTAATTACCTAAAATAATATCTGCATTATGCCCTAACATACTAGGTTAAAAGGATGTTGCTTGATTATAATTCAATTCTAATTATTTCTTTCTTTTTTATGCTTAGGAAAGAAAATACCTGAAATGTCTTTACTGTGACAAGAAGGTGTCTCATGCTAGTTGATGGAAAAACAAATAAGAAAAAAATCTAAATAGGAAAACTATGTTAAAATACAAGAAAATCTCAAAATAAAACCACACACAAAACAAATAATTGCTGTTTAAAATCTTATCTTAGCTCCATGTTATATACACTGAAACAGGTACCCCAAAAACATACATAAGAAAGTTCTCTGATGTGGGGTACTGGGGTATGTGATGTCATGCTATTACAAAGTCAGGGCCTTAAATTAAGCAAGGCTCTTATTTATTTACCTATTCCTTCTGTTATGGTTTTCTCTCTGAACTCCCTTTCATTTTTATTTCTCAAATTTAACTTTAAAATAAAGGACACCAAGAATCCAAATGAAGTACAGCTTATCCATGGGCTTCATTCATAAAAGCCAAACACTTCTGCTTTCTGCTCACTTTCAGTAAAGGTATTTACTCTCTGTTCAGCATCCTTATGTTGAAAAAGGATGCTGTAACTGTGGGAAACAACAGCATGAACCGGAGGCTAGCTGGAAGCAACAAACAAGTCGTACCTAATGTTGCTGAATATTGTAACCTCCCTTAATTCCAGCTGATTATTTTGACACAATCTGCAGCACTAACTATACTAGCTAAATTACTGGGCTTCTTCGTTTCAGTGTTTCTAGAGACCTCCCTTCACTTCAACCTTGACTCCTTCCACAGTAGGATGCTCTTGTAGTTAAACATGTATTTTGCACAATTCAGTGTCAGTTGTTACTTGGTCCAATGACTGATGGAGCTAGATGAGCTTTAAGATTTCTTCCAGCCCAAACTGTTCTATGATTCTATGATCCCTGGAGTTGGTCCAGCTCCCAATCCTGCAGTCCCTCTCATTTACGCAGCCACATGGGCAAACATTATGACACCACATATGTCATTTGGGTATGGAGGAGTGAAAGGGCAGTTGCAACACATAGATGGCTATTACAGAGTCTAACCAGATGAGCATATGTTGCAGGGCGGCTTAGTATTAAGATTTAAAAATAGACATATATGTGCCGGCTCTAGTTACCGTGGGTAAAACTAAACTGCACTTGGTTTTCTTCTTTTCTAAATGGCACTCTGACTTACGTTAACTCAAAAAAAATAAATAAAAAAAAAAAGCCAGAAAGCAGCCATATTACCCTAAAAATATTTACTTTTTTTTTTAAATGTGAAGTACTGCTTACAGAAACATACACTATGGCATATGCACAATCAGACAGTGTGACCAAGGCTAAGCTACCAGTGTCCTGCATCTGTCATTCCTAAACAAAACTATCTACCCAGGATGTATCAATATCAGTTAGTATAGTAAGACAGAGCTTTTCTTTTTGTTCAGGTTTATTATGTAGAAGCCAAGGAGCCTGTTCAGACACTGAGCGCATTCATAACCCCATAGAAATGTCTGGTAACTGCTTTCTCCAAGGCACCTCTGATAGGCTTGTTAACTGCTACAGACTGCAACCTACATTGAACAAGCATGGAAACAAAACAGAAACAGCCTTCACAATGATAACACACAATCATAATCCAAGCTTGTACATATAGCTCAGCAAAAACCAAAGATGATGTCAAAAAAGTGCAATTAAACGAAGTCACTGTTGTCATTTTCTATGGTAAACTCTAGGGATGAGATCCTACGACCAAGACCTTTCTGTATTCCCTTACTCGCTCTCGAATGGCAGCAATGGAGTAACCCTGAGGAGATGTAAACTCTGAAATGAGACCATCACCTTGCTGGACAGGGGGTCTGAGCTTACTCCCTGTGACTTGTTTATGCAGTCTAGTGCCACAGTTTTCTTGCAGAAGTCATAAACAGATTTTTGTCACCTTCACCTAGCAGAACTCCCCAGTCCAATGGATACTGGGACACCAGATGACAGAAATGGTTAAATATCCTGGAAAGACTCTTTCTCTTATGAGTGCATCCAGCTTTTATGACTCATCTCTTTTCAAGTCACTTTAAGCACCATTTAATTTTAAAACTGAAACTTTGTAGGTATTATGGCATCACAGGCAAGACAAACAGAAAGCAATGGTGCTTCAGGATCGTATTACTTTTTACCAGGACAATTATAGAGTGCCAACCTAAAAGCAAGCACAATCTATTTAAAGCATTGTTATATTTGCTCACTCTTTAGTTTCCTTTGGTAGCTAGCCATGTTGTGGCTGACTTCAAGAGCAAGTGTTCAATCTTGTGGCTCTGTGGTTACAGGAAAAAGACAGCCAAGGATCAAATTTTAGTTTTATGCAGCTGTACAGCAACACTTTCGGCACTCAGGAATTAAAGGGAAAAAATTAACTAGACTTTGGTTTCCCTTCACTGAACTGCTTTATGAGGGATGAAGGATAGTCCATGGTTAAGAAACTGGCTGCACACTCAGAGGATGAAAGTTCAGTTCCTGAATATTGCAAGGGGTTTTGTATTTCCATGAGCAAAATTACTTAGGGCAAGGCTGTCAGAAGTAACAAATGATTTCAGCTTCCTCCAGATGGGGTTGCCCAATTTGAGACAATTTAACAGACCTTGATTTTCTGGGAAACACTGAAAATCAGCATCCCCCCAAACAAGGTCTCTTTGTCTCCAGTTTGGGCAGCCCAGGTTTCCTCCTCACATTCCTGCAGGCTTTCTGAAAATCTAGCCATATTCTTTTCCTGATCTTTTATCTTTCTTCTAGTTTTATTTTTGTCTGCTTAGCTTCAAATCCCATTTAACAAGCTTGTATATAGTGCTTGCTATCAAGCTCTCAAAATCCTATCTGAAGGAGTTGCAACCTTACTGAAGTACAAGTATCCCAGTATCAAAACCATTTTGATATGTATCTTTTTCAGCTCCTTATGTTGGAAAACACTGTACATCTGCATCCAATTTCAGTATGGGATAGTTGGCATAAGGAAAACAATTGGAACGCCTTAGAAGTCTTCTTGCTGTGACACTGTGGCTTTCCCCAGATTCCCTTCCCTAAGCTTAGTGTTGGTGCTATGGCTTGGGCTGCAGGCAGAACAGCATGTGGGCACCATCAACTCCATCCCACCCAAGCCAATGGAGTCCCAGAAAATACACATTCCCTGATAGAAGATTATCAGATACTTCAGTGTTTATATTTCTGCCACATTCTCCTGAAGGAACAGAAGGCCACTGCAGTAAGCACTTCAAAAAGCACTTCACTATCAAAAAATTGAAATCTGGTAAGATGAAATATGCTACATTTTAAGAAAATAAAATAAAGCATCAACTTAACCTCTTCTTTACTAGCTTGAGTTTGCAAGAAGGAAAATCAGCCCTACAGGTCATCATCAGCCCCAACCACAGTGAAGCACGGTCCTTGTAGCTCAGTCCCTGGAGCACACTCCACAGAAAGTTCAGGTTAGGAATCCAGATGCAGGAGAAGAAGGTATTTTCCATACTCTGCTCACTGCAGAGTTTTCTCAGGATGGGAATGGGCTCCTGCCTCTCACAGTCAGCGTCACATAGCAAAGCCAGCACCAGGAAGAAGAGCACTATAGCTAGATGTGTGGGTAGCTGCTGGCTCCTAGCTAAGCCTTGGCTTCATAAACTGCTATCTAAAAGAAATGGTATTTCTCTGAAGATTTGTAACTTTTTCATCACAGACTTCAGGGCTAGATGGGAAATAGGTCATGCAGCGCTTCACCCTGACCTGCCATTCCCACAGCAAAGGCACAAACAAGCTCTGTGGTTACTCAAGAAAAGAGTCTGACTTTTCAGTTCATACAATAACAGAAATAAAGCTACTTACTGAGAGGTAATTTATTGCAATCATTAATATTAGTTCTAATTCAGAGGATGTAAAGGCAGCAGATCTCCCTGTCCATTTCAATTTAGCATGTTATGTATGGTCCAATCTCTTAATATTTGGTAAAATATCCTACCTAAACAGCCCACCAGCTTTACTGCGAAGCATTGAAAGCATAATGGTCTTCATCTACTAACTTTTGATTTCTGTTCTGAAATGTGGGGCTTCATAGCAGCTTTGTTTAAATTGTCTCCATTTAGAAAGCACTTAAATTCAGCCTTAAACTGACCTTGTTGTACAAACTGTAATTTTTTTGGCACCAAATCCTCAAGGCTGCAGTCTGCTTCTCATTGTGTGCTGCACTGTATCTTTCCAATGCATCCCCTGAATATATCCCCTAGATATTCTCAGCAAAAGACTGCTTCCTCCTCAAGTGCAGATGCTTGGCCAAAAAGTTCCTTCTCAAATAAGCAGTGCAATGAATTATCCATTCTTCCAAATGGAATAGTAGACACAAAATAATCTACAGGTTAAACCAGGAGCTCATGGAGCTGTGCGGACATGTGAAAGACTTGGATGTTCTGCCTTGGAAACATGAGAAAAATGTGACCTTCTAATCACCATGGGATCATACCACAGATGACTGCAGACATCTGTTTGACTGCATATAGCTGCTTCCTGTAAAAAAAAAGAGTGAAATTAAAACTTGGAGCCTCAGGAAATTTTAATATTTTGACGTTTTCTTTGCTCCAAAACAGGAGGCAGCTGAAACAATGATCTCTTCTCTTCAGTTTAATGCTGACCTACTCAAAGTGAATATCTAGACTCTCCCTGGCAGAATTTTTGAGGAAAAAAAAATGTAGTTTAACAGAAATAATGGAAATTACGAGGGGAAATATCTTTTTTCCGCTGGAAAAAAAAGTACTGATAGAAAATTGTGGTCCACTACATTAGGTGTTGCTTTTAATTTTTGAACTGCCTTGCACAGAGTATATCTTAGGCACAATTCTGCATTCTTGAATTATTTTTCTCCATTTTTGCCATTCACATGCTATGCTTGCTTATTTTTTATTTATTTTAAATTAGTGCTCCCAGTAGCAAGACTCTTCACAGGCTTGCCTTGTGAATATCCTCTCTCAGATCTTCTGGGCTCCTGATATCATTCAGTGTCCCCTGGGAGCTTCAAAACCCATCCAGGTAGCCCTGAGGTATAAAGAACACAGCACTGTGATGAATCAGAAGCCTGGTAGGAAATTGAATAGCGGCTTATGTTTAGGTTTACCTAAAAGCACTACAAAGCTCTGCATTAGATTAAATCCTTAATATATTTACTAATAATCTGAGTGGAAGGTGAGCAGTGAAGTAAGACTACTTGCTGATGATGGCAAGTTATTACATGAGAAGCCACAAAGCTCAGTGCCAGAGGGAAATATTTATTTGCTTAAGCGCAAAAGGTCCAGGTTCAGAAAGAGACCTGATAATCATTATGGAGCTGTAGTTAATGACACAGAAGTAGCCTTTTCTTCCATATATATGAACATATCACTCCAAATGTGAAGCAAGTACATCAGATTATGAATTACACTGGGTAAAATAATATCAGAATTCAGAGTGAGGCTTCAGCTAAAGAAGATTAGTAGAATATTCACCAGGTCATTTTAGAACAGATGTTGCTGATTAAACATATAAGATGTTGAGAGAAGAGTGGTTAATGGCATGGAAAAAAACTTTAATGACTTTAAAACCTTTGGGATTGTTTCTCTTAAAGAAGTCAAACAATGCTGGCACACAATAATAGAAATAGTTGAAGTAAGGGGTCGTAGGTAAAGAAGTATGTGAGAAACTTCTACTTTTCCTGTGATTATAAAAGTTATGATGATGAAAATGGAAAGCAGCAAATTCAAAGTGCATAAAAGAGTATATTGCAAAGTTGAACCTAGCAAGGGGGACTGATAGTGGCATAGGTTAAACAAACATTAGAAATTTTGATAGCAGAGATTTGGGGGTTTTAAAGCCTTGGAAAAAACACAAGTCCTTAAAAGTTTATGGCAACCGCCATATAGCAGAATGACTAAGATGAGAGCATCCCAGTCACTCATAATCTCTCTGAGATGTTTTCTACATGTTATCATTTATCTGTCTGTAGGTTGATATGCTGATTCTGAATGGCAGTCTCTCTGCTTCTAAATTACCTATTGCCATCAGTGAACAAAAGCAAACAAAATAAATCTTCCCTTCCAAGACAGCAAGTGTCAGATTTCAGCAAAGTATTAAAATAGAATGACATCAGCTTTACTGAAGGGATATGGTGAGGCATCTTCTAATACACTCAACTAGCTCCTTAATCTTGATAAAGACCCTTTTATAAATATATATATTATCTATTTATGGGCATTTATTTCTTGGCTCTGCCAGGTAAGAATAAGACTGGAAACTGGGAGTCAATATAAAATGTTTGTGGTAGGCATCCAGAAATACATAGCATAATTGATAGGGAGAGCAGGAAATATTGCCGGTTTGGTTTTCTTGCATGAATGCTCGTCCTATATTTAGCTCTGTTAGGATTTCTAGAACTGGGATGGGTGATCTCATCAAACCACTGGTTTCATGATTGCTCTTTGGATCACTATCACAAGAGATCTGTGAATGGAAAAGTATAGATGGAGGTTCACAGCATGCAGCTCTGGAGGGCTAATGTAACTTGAGGAGCAGAGTTCTTCTGGATTTCAGGCCAGAAAAAGTCCAATGTAATAAAATCAATATATGCAATGCAGGGGTATTTTATCACAGCATTTTTGAACCTATTTTTCTCTTAACTTATTTGAATATCTGCCAGTTTGGGTTCTCATACACTGTGTCCCGAGACATTAATCTCTTCATAAAATGCTATGCATTCCCACAGAAGCCAGCAACTCAGAAATAAAAGGGAACCTGTGCACATATTTCACCATAGAAATGAACTTGAAGATTTGCTGAGTGCAAGGTTTAAATTGTAGAAGTTTGCTAGCTAACCCCCTCTCTGGAGATAAGAGTAATAATGCGGACGTCCTGAAAAAATAAGAAATTGCAAGACCATGCAAGCTGAAAATATCATTAGAACAGCTAATGCATGGTTATTGATTTTCAAGTGGTTTTGCATATTCTTTGCTACTGCAAGTTATTTTTCCCACTGCCACCAATACTGCCACCGCTGCAGGATCCATCCCTGTACCGTCCCAGAAAGAGCTCCAACAGATGTGGGAGCAATTTTGCATGTGCAACACTTTGCATATGATCATAGTGGTATGGCTGTGCCTTCAAGTGCTACACCAGAAATTCAGTGTTGCTGAATATTAAGGAGCCCTGGGGCCAACTACAGCAACACTTATGCCTGTGGCAGGTCCCACACATGAGGCCAGGGCTGCAGCCTACCCTCAAGAGACTTATTACTCCCCTTCTTTAGCCCTCACCTCACCACACCATGACTTCAACCAATTAAAACCAGCCCAAAGCTCTTCCAGACAGAGAAATGCCACTGGCATTGTGGATACAAAGGCTCTCTTCCTGCCATGTGCCTTGGCACTGGACCACCATCCCACACCACTGAGTCTTGCCCTGACATTGAGCTCTGGCTGACTAAACACCTGGGGTTTGTTATGATGCAGAGGCACACTGTAGTAAGCTTCTAGTTTGGTGAGACAGTTCAAGAAGAAAGGTGCACGCTTTCTGACAGCTGGGCTCTATTGCTGTTCAGTACCAAAAGTAATGAAGGCACCCTGACACATTTATCTGGTTCATGAATCCTTTTGAATATTGTGACAAAGACAGGAAGTATGAATGATCATAAATAATTCATTTCTGAGGTGGATGAACTCTTTAATATCATATGTAAGATGCTACAAGGCACAGCAGGTTTGCTGTCCTTAATTTTATCATGCCATGCAATCACATTCTGCTAGAGACACTCAGAGACTAGTAAAACATATAAAAATGTAAAAATGGACTGTGACTAGATGACCTAAACAGGACAAACATATATTTAGGTAGTAATTTATATTAGAGGATAAATCCTATTGTAATTTTGCATCAAATAATTCATCCTTACACTCCATGGGAGAATACTTGTTTATAGTAGCCTGTCTGTTCTTCACATCTTTTATATTGATACAGCAGAAAACATGATAGCAAGGAGATTTGCTTGTGACCAGTGTATCTACTGCATATGCAATGCGTGCAGGTCATACATAGTTGCAGAATGCATGGTAAAGCATTTTTCTGTAGAATTTAGCAATGCAAAAATTGCTTTTCAATTCTTTAGCTTCCAAATGCCTCGGGTAGGCATTCATGTGCTTTTTTCCCCAGGATTATTTCTTAGCACAGATAATGATGCTATAAGCATTTGAAAGCTGTCATTTCTGGCTCCATCTCCATGCTGAAAAGGCTTATTACATATTGGTATCTAGGCAGTTTCTATCAGGATAATTCAGCTGATCAGGGGCTGGATACTCTAACTCTGCAAATTGTCACAGTCCTTGGACAAGTCACTCTGACTTTAGGAGTAGGGTATTAATGGCTGCGGATGTTTGATTTTAGTAAATTTTTCATTCTTTCTCTTTTTTTTTCCACTTAATAATTTTTTTAAATTACAGGACCCCTCCCAGGCCCTACTCCAAAACCAATCATTAACTTCAAGTTTCAGAGGGTAATTTCACAGATATTTCATAGTCAGCCCCATTATAATCAAGGAGACAAAATGATATCAGAAGCTATCATGAGCAGATCTAAACTTGCCAGCTTTGTAAAAACTAAAAGTGCGGTATCTCTTGCCCCTCTCCTTCCCCCAGGAGAAATGGCAGCTCATACCCACTCTGTACATAGAAGTAACAAGTCACTAAGCTGCAGATTTGTTTGAATATCAAAGCTTCCCAGCTTAGTAATGAAGCGTGGCATTGTCTCAAACTGGTCATGTGCAATAGCAAAACCAAGGTTGAGTCCATAAGGACTTGTTTCACACAGACAGATAGTTGGTGTGACATGTTTGAAGAATCAATAAATATTAATTTATTAGACTCTCTTTTTCATAACATCAGAATGCTTAAAGCTGCTCACATTCTTTGTAGCCTACTATTTTTTTCCTCTAACATACTAAGGCACCTATATTTCTTCATCAAGTAAAAATGGCATAATTCCCCAAATGGGTAAAAATTCCCCACAGTTATTGCTAAAATTCCTCATACAAAAAAAGGAAATTATGTTTCCAAGAGCCTGGGGACTGAACACAGTTTTCCAGAGTCAACTTTCCTGTGATGCAGTGCTTTTGAAATCAGCCACACAGCATGGTACGCGACAGCATCCTGAATCTAATTATTTTCACATTCACTAGAGGATGTGAAACAAACCTACTATCTCTTCAGATTACACTTAACACTTCTAATTATATCTACGGCTTGTTACCAAAAACATAATTAGGCAAGGTGCCAAGAGGTCAAGGAGCTCGGTTAGGGATTGTGGTGGGCTGCCTGACCACCTACAGCTAAATCTCAGGCTGATGTGCTGGAATCATAGTTGTTCTGGGAATCCATTCAACCCATGGATGGCTGCTGCTTCCACAGCACTCTGACATTCTGCTCAGTTTACTTCAAATAAGTTATCACTCTCCTTTGAAATATAATTAAACCATGTCTTATGGTAATATTACCTCTGCAGTAGCCTTTTCAGTTTATTAAGTAAAAAATTATCCCAAATCTTACTTTCTAACAAGTAGGGTGTTTTAGCAAGCTCGATGTTAGCTAGTTGGGTAACTGGTCTCTCTGGGATAGATACATGGACACGATGCCTGGATGAACATTTAGGCACTTGTTAATTAGTTCCAACTCATTTATCATATGCGTATAGCGTTGTCCTGGGTTCAGCAGTAGCAGTCATTTTTCCTCCTTAGTAGCTGTTGCAGTGCTGTGTTTTTGACTTTCAGCCTGGGAACAGAGCTGATAACACCGATGTTTAGACTGACCAAGGACTCTGTGAGTCTCATGCTCTGCCAGGGAGGAGGAGAAGCTGGGAGGAAGCAGGGACAGGACACCTGACCCAAACTAGCCAAAGAGGTATTCCATACCACAGCACGTCATGCCCAGGATGTAGAACTGAGAGTTCCCGAAAAGCTGGATCACTGCGGGGTGGGGGTGAGATACCGGTTGGTGAGCGGTTGTATTCTCTTCCTTGTTATTTCCTTTATCATTATTATTATGGTGGTAGCAGTAGTGATTTGTGTTATACCTTAGTTATTAAACTGTTCTTATCTCAACCCGTGGGAGCTGCATTCTTTTGATTCTCCTCCCCGTCCCTCCAGAAGCGGAGGGAAGAAAGGTGGGGGGGAAGTGGACTTCGTGGTTCTGATTTACGGCCTGGGCTTAAACCACAACAAGTGTGTGGTTCTATATCCAATAAATGAATACATGAGGTTGGGGACTGTCATTCTGCCATCCTTACTCTCTGCAAGCACTCTCCATACAACTACTTTTACTCAATTAATTGGGACTACTGGTTGAATGATGGCTTTGAGACCTAGATTTCTTTACAGTACATTTTATAGCTGGAGCTTACCAATTCATGTCAGAAATCACCCAGCCTTTTCTTGCCTTTTTGCTTTGAACTGAAGTCAAAGATGCATGCAACCACACATATTTTGGCTGATTTTAAACTTTCCAGATGGAGACTCATATTTCATGAGTACAATTCAAAGCAATATGTACCTTTGATCAGTTCATTATAGTAAGTAGAACAGAGAACTTCAAATGTAACCTAACTCAAGCCAATTTTAACCAACTAAATACATATTTTCTTTTTTAATACTGAAACTAAGTCCACTGATGGGAAGGCCAAATTAGAGCTACTTAAATTCAGTCTGTAACATGGAACAACCTGTCCTTATCAGAGATGATACTTTGCCTAACATATCTGAAAATCTTTAAACCACTGGATTACCTCCAGGTCTGGATTCACATCTGGAGCTAAATATTACAGATAGAAAGTAGCTACATGTAATTCCCATAGAACACCATTTTAGGAGTGAAAGGCATTTCAGAGGCCACCTTGTCCATCACAGGAAGGCCAATTAGGTTTATATCCACTAAATTGTTTACCCAACCTCTTCTTGTCATGGAAAATCAACCTAAAATTCTGGGTCTTCTGAAAAATGTTATTATGATTTAGAACTCATAAAATGCTGTAATTGAAGATACTATTGTGACTTCTGTTTAAACATATACTAGTAAGCCTTTACAATTGTCTATTGATAACTGTGTATCCAGTGTATTTTCTACAAACCAGATAAATCATCACTAACTTGTCATCTCATCTTGTCTCTGAGAATTCTGCATTGTTAAAGTATTGTATGTAAACATAAGTACTGTAATTGCATAAGCAAATGGCAATCTCTTACTACTGCAATCCATATTATTATTATTACACTAATCTCTCTTTTGTAATCTTTTCACTGTTAACACAGTTATAGTGTAATTGATTTGTTGTTCAGAGAATTTTTTTTTTTTTTTTATTTTCACTTTTAGCAACTGCCTTCTTTTAGAAGAATTTTCCATGGCAGTAGAAATATATTGGCTATATAGTGCTATGTTTAGAGATACAGCCAAATGTCGCAGTCAGTCAGTAAGGAGTTTAGACATAACAACATATCTAACAGAGCATGCAGACGTAGCTTTTCAAAGCTGATCATGTTGTCCAGTTGTAACTGTCCGATGAAATCAACCTTTTTGTTTCTGCAGAAAGCTGGGGGTTTTATATTGATCAATGACTATCCAAAGGATGCAGTTTAACTTAAGTAATGGGTTAGTATATTTATCCAAATTATAATTTTCACCATAAGATGGGCTAAGTCACTTACAAAATGTTGTTTCTATTCATCAACTGGATTGACTGAATTTCCTCGAGACTTCTTGTATGTAGAATTTCAGTTAAGCTAAGCTTTTTAATTATTCAAATCACCTGAGTATACTTGGGAAAAATGAGATTCAAAGTGGACTTCTAATGGCTAAATGCTGCCAGTGTGAAGTCTTTGTTTCAAAATTGCATTTCTCATCACAATATTTTATGCATAACCGCAGCTGAAAATAAATCTTGCTTACCCAAATGTGAACAGACAAATGAGCCGCAAGAAAGCAGATTTTTATACAGAATACCATTACCTAGGTCTAGTTTCAGATCCAGAAACTATACATCAGCTTCTTTTGAATGCAGAAGGAAACTGCTGAAGGTCACCGTACATCCCACAAAGACATCATGCTGCTAGGAAATTGCTTTGTAATACATTCTGAAAAGCAGAAAACTAAAAAAACAACTTGTAAAAAGGAAGCTCAGAGAAATAGCTGAGATTCCTCTGCTGTCCAGAGAGGGGACCCATCAGCTGGCACAGGGGTCCTGACAGATGTCTCCTTTGTAGAGCTAACAGAAGGGCATGCAGAGATTTTTTTCTTCATCCAAAGATAATTGCCTAAGCTAAGTGAAATACAGCTCTCCTGGACATTTCTCTTTACTGAGGGAGCTCAAACACTTTTAGACAGATCCTAAATGAGGAGCTTGGCTGAGGGACTTGCCTTTCAATTGGATGAAGATACAGTGAAAAGAATATCATTCTCAGTGACAGACGATAAAATGAAAAAATTATGAGATAGGATCTATCTGTTTATCTACCCAGAAATACAGATCCCTATAGCTGAGGGCTTTCTTTTTTTTTTTTTTTTTCTACTGAAAAAAAGCATAAAATAATCTTGGAAGCAAAGAGCAGACTCCAGCCTTTTCGTCCTCCAGATGTGTGCCTTTAACCATGGTTCCCCTCATCTTCTATCCCACAAATCTGAAGCTATTGTCTTCTACTTCCAAGCTGAAGGACAAAGAATGTTCCTCACCTCCTGTAGGACAATCTAAACTGCATCTCACTATGGCACTCTCCTGTGGGGTGGCAGGTGGACCCTACCTCGCCAGAGCATTTCCAAAGAAAACAGTGAGTTAGTTCTCAGAGCCCTGAGAGGTGACTCCTGCTATGAAGCTGTTTTATACTGTAACTAGAATTCCCAAAGGCATGTAAGTTAGAATTATGGGTAAATACCCAAAATGAGGAGAGGTTTTAGCTATCCTCCTTTCCAGCATTTTACATCAAACCGGTTCAACTTTCTCTCTGTGAGATACAGAGGCTGTTTTGTATCCTCTGCAGGACTCACTATATGTTATTACACAGAGAATTTGACATATCACTCTGCATTCTGAACCCAGGAACCAGTAACCCAACACCTTCCCTCTTACAGCAAGGCTCCCAATTGCCATCCCCAAGTCCTCCAGTGTATCTTCAAACCTGCTTTTGAGACTAGTTATGTACTTTACTAAATAACACAAGACTGGATCTGGCAACTGGTTTTGCTGTCTCTTGGCTATCTGCAGAATGTTTCCAATCCAGCATTTTATAAGACTCAGCATTTTTCCAAATGGCATTAATTGCTACTTCTTTTCCCAGCTGTGCACTACACTTTCTGTTTTATCTCTGTCAATTTTGTACCAGGGCAGATGCAGTTCACTTTTGCTGTTTGCAAAACAGGTCTGGGATCTTTTGGGATGACAGACAGTATATAAATATGAAACAATGTTGAAAAGCATACCTGGTTAGCTACTTGTAAAACTACTTGCCAAAGAACTATAACATTCCAGACACACTTGTGTGCACATTAAAGGGAAAAAAAAAAAAAAAAAGGCAAAATTAAAAGTCAAAATAAACTCTAAAAATAATGCATTTGGTCATTTTCCTTTAGTCTTTGACAGAGTACTTACATGATTTTTTAAAGGTAAACAGTTGTTTACCTAAACATAGAACAGTAGCATACATAAGTCTTTAAATAAGTAACATATACTTTTTTCAACTGACATTTACAGACTTTATATCCTTTGATTTCCAATTCTGATACTGCAGTATTTTTTATGGAATAAGAATGAGAAAGTTAGGTTTTTTCCACTTCCAAAACAAGTGAACTTGAAATGTAGATGTTTTTATCCTGCACTTAGCTCTGAGTGGTCCTGTGCCTAAAATTAACAGTGTAAAATGAACTTGATTCTGAGCATCCTTTGCTTCAATATATGACTATATAAACCAAATTCGTAATGTGGCAGTAGGATAAAATAGATACTGTCATCACAGTCTGCAGAAGGAAAGACACTTCCATTCTGTACAACTTCCCAGTAAACAAATTTTAAGTCACAAAGCTAGTGCAGATGGTAAATGCAAACACGTATTATTCTTCCTATTTTCTCTTGCTGTGTAGCCCAGAGGATTATGCTACATGGTAAACAACATAAACATGGCAGAAATAATCCTCAATCAGTCAGAGGTTTCTTTACCATAGCCTGATCCCAAACCCATTGACATAAATCCAAATACTGACTTAACTAAGCTTTTGGACATGATAGCAGAAAATCTGTTTACATCACTAAACTATTTTGCAATGTGCCTAAAGAAGGAAGAAAGAAGAGGATTAAAACAAGAATTCTCCCACTCAGTCTATAAACTTCTCAGGAAACAACACTGATGTGATCTCACTAGTGCACTATTTTCAGTTCAAGACTACTTGTTCAATTATAAAAAATTACATTCTTTATTAGTAATAAAATCACTTTTCTGGTAATCAAGACTTTACCCATTTAACTGATGTTCTGTCCAGAGGAAAGTTCATGGAAAAAAACATCTATGCACACAGAACTGGAGTGGCACGCTCCTGAGTCTCTCCACGAAACCCTAAGAACAAAGAAATTAAAATCAAACACAAATATGATAAATCCAACATGACCAGATCAAATATTTTTGCACAAATTAGGTAAGTTATATGTAAAAAAAGAGAAAATTGGAAAAAAGAAAAAAAAGAAAAACAAAAACAACCCAACAAAAAAAACCCCCACACAACAGCAAACAAATAGGGAAAAAAAAATGTAATCTCTGCATGGCAGGAATACAATAATATTTTTTATGTTTCTTACACTTATTAGGACATATTCAGTGTTTTCTGTTGTTTGTTTCAGATCCTTACCATCAATGATTGGTACAGATATACACTGAATAGATAAGACAGTAGACACACAATTCTTAAAAGCTACTGTATTTCTTTTGACTCTACTTTTTATATTTTATATTGGAAAGCTAAACTAAACCAAATTTAGGAACATTATCAAGGTGCTATGATAATGGCTTTCATGGCTGTGGTGAGATGTATATAAATGCAGAATGTCCAACGTAATGAAAGTAGAATTGCTTTGGAAAGCAGAAGCAAAAAGCTTCTTTAACAAAAGTCAAAGTTCTTTCTGTATTATAAATACAATAAAGTATCCTCATAGGACCTCAAGATGAAATGAATGATACCAGGTGCCCTTAAGACTGTTGAAAATACTGAGAAACTTGAAAGATTTCATATTGCAAAGCCTACGCAAAACTATCCTTCTGTGCACTCTTGCATCTGCAGTTAAATACACCTCACCACGTAAAAGTGCATGCAAGATATATGATGGGATTATTTGTAATATGATACTTGATTCAATAACTCACATCACCTTTTCCAGCTGCATGCTATTTTATTCTACAGACCTCTGAAGCTGGAGAGGAAACCGGAGTATGGAAATAAAATAACCTAAAACGATTAGGCCTTCTACTAACAAGGAAGAAAAGTAAAATGAAACCGTCAGTTTTCCTCTTTAAACTATCCCTCAAGATTTGTTTGATGACATATCATGAGTTAATTTTTAAAGTCTGCACTTTCTTTTTTTTTTGTGTGTGGGAAGTCTATCTGAAAACAAAATGCTAATAAATGTGGTGGGAAGTTCCTGAACTTCTAGAACTGCAGCAGGAAATATTTGACCTCAATAGACCCCTAACTGTGATGTTTCCATCAGGGAAAAATATCACTAAGCAGTGTCTACAGTAAAACTGTCTTACAACAGCACTGTGGAATTTTAAACAAAATATGTCAAGAGTAATTAAAATCAGAAGAATGACCAAGTCTCAGTTAACGCTGCTACACAAACAGCCACTACCAAAAAAGAAGCAAAAAAACCCCCAAAGATTATACAGACAGAAAGCATCTTACTTCAGAAAATTCAGAAGTTTAGAGGTTTTATGTAAATACATCCATCATTTATTCCACTTAAATTCAAGAAGTTCATATTTGCCATGTTTTGGGGTCTTTCACAAAGTTTAATTACAATGCAATAAATTGAGGGAGATTAAGAGCATTACTGCTGTGCTATAAAATTCAATTACTGACAGTTTTAAGAGGGACACTTAGAACTGTGGAAAGTTTGGAAGGGAATTTCCTTGTACATTCTGCCAAAAGCAAAGAATGCTTCAACTTAATCCACAGGAGCATGAAGTTTTCCTAAAGATTAATGATAAATTTATAAGTAACAATAAATAAAGTAGTATCTTCCATTTTGAACTGCCTTACAGCTATCAAGACTGTACAGTGGCTGTGCTGTGTAGGGGTCAAACTACTCTCCAGAAGAGAATGGTCAGAAAAGTCCTAAAAATTTTGGAAGGGGCAAAAACAAATGCATGGGATTGCCTTGAAGCCTTGGTGAGACACTGCTTGTCTGGCAGAATGAGGGCTGGGACAATAAATTCACATTACAGGTGCAGTTTGTATTTCACTCTCCTTGCTGTAGCTTCTACACACTTAAGGCTGATGGGCAACCCAGCAGAAATATGGTTTATTTCTTATGGCTGTCTCCTGAATGGGCCAGAGCAGACCCGAAGGACACAGCAAAGACCACACTGTGAACCACTGTGATGAATGATTCAAAACTTAAAAAATCTAAAATAGAACAAACCACTTAATGAAGTTTATGCAGTTCATGTAATCAAAAGACCACCTTCCTCATCCTATGAAGCTTTAGCACCAAGTGCAGATCCTGAGATCACTAATAGGCCAAGCAACCCCCACTGGGACCCCCATCCACACCCCTGCCCCTGGGGGGTATTTCAGCCCAGGCCTGGACCTGCCCTAGGTTCAAGCAGTGCCACAGGGGTGTCTGCTTCCAGAGCTTTTCTTAAACTCTTGCTTGGTACTCCTGGAGCAGCATGCTCAGTATCTCATCTCTGGAAGCTCCTGGGTTTGTCCTTTGGATGCAAGAGTGGTGCATTGTACATTCTCAGCTCCTTCAGGAAACAAGGAACCTGCTGCCATTGCTGTCCCTTATGTGGATAAGTCCTAGAAATTGAACTTGCTAGAGGAACTGGAGGTACTTCATGTTTGAACCTAAGATGTGCTATTCTTTCAAAGCAAGTGGCAAGCTTTGGGCCCTGATGCAACCCCAGTGTGATACTGAGAGGCCTTTCAGGCTTAAAAGGGCAACACATATGAAGCGCCCAGTATTTCTTTGTATTTCTTCGTATTTCTTCTCTTTGAATGAGATCAGCTTGCAAGACTTTGCAGGATAAGGACTTCAGCAAAGATAGTTGAAGATGTAGTAAAGGTAAATGCTAATCAAATTGTGGAGGACTCATACATGCTGACAGTGGGTAAATTACTGGTTTTGAATGTTTTTGATACGGCTTTGTACTGTAGACAATTCCAGCTTGAAGAGTGCCATTACAACTTATTTTGTGAGGCTTTTTTGAGAAACTAATGTCTGGCTTTCTAAATTAGGGTGGCTTCTTAAAAAAGACTTTATTGTCTTTTTTAGTGGACACTAAACAAGTGTCCATCAGAGCTAATCTTTCCTGATGTTCAAGGTGTTACATCCTACAGTCCAATTTCTCCCCTTGAAATCTGGCAGATATCCCAAGTGAATAGCCGAGTGCTTCTTTGAAAAGAATACTTACTTACCGGCACAAGGAAGAGCTTTCAGAAATCCATACATTGTTTGAATTCTACAGCTGCTAGCAGTGACTCTTTGGATCTCATCTTAGAGTGTGCTGAAGGCAAATTCAAACCACATAAAGACAAATGTTGACAAGTACAAGATCAAATTATTGTTGGTATCATTACTCTTCCCACTCCAAAGCATCAAAGGGAAAGTTATGGCTTTGTTGATTGTTGTTAAATGCAAGACTGACTAATAAGAAAAATAATCACAACTCTCAAGACCTTGTTTATTTGTATTCTAGAGGACGAAAGCCTCTTTAGATATCTTTTCCAAGGTCAGCCTAAAGGCTTTATTTTATGTGAAAGAAATAGTAACTCAAGTTGTGCAGTCTCCCATACTTGAATTAAATCAAGATTCCATTGGAGATCTTCCAGTCTTCTGTCTGGAAAATATGTAGCTTTAAGATCTTTTTCATTCTGTGTTTTGTTTTGTTTTCCTTTGACTTGCATTTGCTAATGTGGAACATCTTATTGCCATAAGTTGCTTTAAGAAGTAATGATCTAAGGATGTCATGACTGGTGAATCTTATTAATAACTATTTAAAACTTTATGTAGGTACAATGTTTTGCTAGGTCTCATGGAACAGAACTGAGCTTCAGAAAGGAAATGTCATCATTTGCCCATCTGAATAAACCATAAGGCATGATAAAAGAATTTGAGAGATAAAATATCTAGATTGCGAATGCAGATGGTTGATTAGTACAAAGACAAAAACATGTAGAAAGTGTATTGCAAATATTGTTTTCTTTCAAGATGTTCCTAATAGAAAACACTATAAATGGGATATCATCAGGAGCACTTTGTGAAGATTTAGGAGAGTTAGTCCTAGAGATTTAGGAATTAAAATATTTTGTGGTTTTTAAAAACTGAATATTAAACCTGGAACTCATAAAATTTTGAGATGTTGTTTCTATAAATAGTAGGTCAACTCTTTCATTCAGTAGAGCTGACTCAGTATTGTGTAAGAGTAAGAGCGGGGTGGATCAAAAAGAATGCTGGAGTCTAGATAGCTATGCTGCCTATGTACTGCTGCAGCAATCTTGTTGCTGTATATTCTGCATTTTTTGATGTTACACTTACAAGAATGCACCCATTTAACTATCTATGCAATGTTTGTCCTTTGAAATTGGATAACTGAAAAGTAGCTGTCAGACATCTTGGACCTGTTGGAGCAGGTTCAGAGGATGGCCATGAAGGTGTTTGAGTACTGGAACACCTCCTGTATGAGGACAGGCTGAAAGACGTGGGATTGTTTAGCCTACAGAAGAGAAGGAAGGCTCAGGGGAGACCTTAGAGCAGCCTTCCAGTACCTAAAGGGGCTGAAAAGAAAGTTAGAGAGAAGCTTTTGACAAGGGCATGTGGTGACAGGACAAGGGGAATGACTTTAAACTGACAGAAGGGATATTTAGATTAGACATTAGGAAGAAGATTTGAGGGTGACAAGACACTGGCACAGGTTGCCCAGAGAAGCTGTGGCTGCCGCATCTCCAACAGTGTTCAAGGCCAGGCTGGATGGGGCTTGGAGCAACCTGGTCTAGTTGAACGTGTCCCTGCTCATGGCAGGGGGGTGGGACTGAATGAGCTTTAAGGTCCCTTCCAATCCATACCATTCTATGATTCTATAATGTCATATGGACTAAAAGGCATATAGGGGATGCTTGATATTTAGAATAGTACTTTGAAAGTTCCTGTGTTCATAGCTGTAAATAGCAAAGCATGGTGCTGAATGATTAGTTGTCATTGACTGAATTTTCTATTAAGTTGAAGGATAAAATAGTGCTTTCTTGACGTAGCATTTTCAGTCATGGCTTCACCCTTCCCTCATTCATTATGTGGTTAACCAGTGGATGTCCATTTTATTCACTTCCTTGTACACCCATACCTGTGGTAAATTATATTTCAATAGATGGTAAAACTGCATGATAATATCTGTAATGAGTGTCTCCCTCTGCATCATCATCAGGGGAAAATATCTGAGCTTATTTCAGTTCTGTGGCTCTAGGAAGCAAAGGCTGCCAAAAAAAAGTAAAAAGTATTTGGACTGGAGAGTGCTGAGGTTTGAAACAGGCTTTAATTCTTCTGTAAATGAATTTCCTGTTCTTTGGACTAGCTTCCAAGAAGACTGCAGCCTGAGACCAATGCCTTCAGCTGGCTGCAGTTCTGATGAAAGCCTGCAAGGAGTGGGAGGAATAGCCCATATTACTTCATTCTTCACATGTTTCGTGTACTATGACTGCACTTTGCCTTTGCCACTAGTCCATCCTCTGGAAGATCTCGCTCCCCGCATGGAATGTCAGCATATGGAAAACTGGTTCGACTTTGAGTCTGAGGTAACCAAATCAAGAGAAGCTGGAAGCAGGCAGGAGTGGCTGATGACTCCTGTGATGCAGATATGGAGCCAGCTGCGCCTCCCACCAGCACCAAGCCACTCAAATGCTGCTGAGAGTCATCCCTCTGCAGCAGGACTGGAAAGGCACCAGCCATGCCAAATAAAATGCAGGCACAAAATAAAATGCTGCAAGGCAGCCAATGCAGGGGGGAGAAACCATGGGTTGGGGGAGGCTACAGCAAGAGTGTAGGGAATGAGTACTGAGATGCTCATCTCTATCTGAACCTGGAGGACCTACTAAACCAGCTTGTCTTCAGTTAATTGTATCTCTTCCTGCCTGGAATATTTGTATTAGGAAAGAGATGAACTGATGCCTTTGGTGACTGCCAGGGAAGGGCTGACTTCTTTATGCTACTCTGAGCTACAGCAACCCAAGGGCTCATCCTTCCCAAGATATGTTAGTGCACAGAAGACATAAAAAGGAGTGCTTTGCCTCCTTGCACATTGCCTTGCTTCTGCTACAGCCCTTGCAAGTAGGCTCAGAGGAGCACATCATGCCTCCTGCTGACCTCTGAGGTGTAATTATAGTAATTCTTGATAATTTTCTGATTACACAGGATAGATTCAGAAGCAATGTCATATGACAATCTGTCCTCTTCAACCTGCCAGACAGAACTTTAGAAAAAGTAATGTGACTGTTCTTCATGTGGAGATGGGTATTTTTTTGAGATACATCAGCAATTTTTTTCATCAAAAGGTAATAATTTCATAGTGAGGAATAACTTCTGCCTTCTGAATACAGTAATTTTGTTAAAGAGCAAATGCTCACTTAAAAAGAGCTGGAATTGATATTCCAGCCAGGCAGTTCTGAAAATGAAAGACCACATTTGTAAGAGAATTTGGGAACCTGAACGTTTAAACAAGTGTCCTATGGGATTCACAAAAACTGCAGAGCAAGCAGGCAACTGACAAGCAGAAGAAATCTTACTGGTCCCAGTTTGGATTCACTTGAACCTTTTAAATATTACGTGACATTTAGGAAATTTTAGATAATACAAAACCCCCAATTCTCCTTTTGAAATAAGACAGTAATATACCTACACCTGGTTTACATCATATACAGGATATGACTTTCATGAGTTAACCCTTCTAGTGACTATATGAAAATGGGTTGAGAATGTGATTTGTCATGCAGTTTCTCAATAGGATGCAGGAATGCAAACTATTTAGATCTTTCTAGAAATATTTTCATTTATATTTTGCAACTTCTCTTGTTAATGCTGTTTGAAAAGAGAGATTCAAGTGTCTTCATTGCTTTTAACGTGCTCCCGCAAACTACCTCAACACTGCTTGAAACAGTTTATGGCTCTTAATTTATTACCTATGGCAAAATCCCAACTTTTATTCCTGTACTTTTTTTTTTTAATTCCACATTTAGAAACTTGAACAATATTTTGTTTGACATTGACTGACCAATCTATATTGTAACAGATGTTTAATATGGTCCTTTCATGTGAGCTATTCAGTATAATCTCTGAAGCTGGAAACCATTCAGAAGGGTACATCTGAAAATCTGTTATCCTGATTACTTATGCTGTAAGTGAAAAAGCCAAACTGATTAGCTTGCAGTCTATTGTGATTTTTCAAAGTCTCATATTTAACATGCTCTTTTTTAAGTTACTCCAAATTTGAGTTAGGGGTAAGGCCCAGCAGCCTTTCTTATGACTCTGAGTATGTAATACTTCACTTCAATGGATCACCTGTAGAATATAATGCAGTTTACTGCCAGAAAGATTATTAGAATCAAACTTTAAATGCCTTAGTCATGTTGAAGACTTGCTTCTGTAGATAGAGAAGAAAATCTGCTCTCTGATCTGAGTCACAACATGCTTTCTGGATTACTTTTCCAGTGGACATTCCAATGTGCACCAGGAAAATATAAAAGAGTTCAAGTACGGGAAATATATCATTCCTAAAGCATATATAAGTATGTAATCTTAATTAATTTCTTATGTTACCAGAGGTATTCAAACATACTTTAGAAAAGTGAAACTTAATATTGCCGCAGGAACAAGACAGGACAAATGGAAAGAAGGAAGGGAATTTTTTTATTCCCTGGCCATGCTTTTCATCCTGGAAAAAGGATTTGCACCATATAATAGCATTAAATCACCTGTTCCTGGGAGTAAACTCATAAAACCTATTAGTAATGGAGATTGTAGACAGTAAAATACATTGAAAAGATTTCTTTTTAAATTACTCAGTTAAATGTAACAAAATTGCTGTAAAATATTCTGTCTGAAAAACTTTGTCCCACGTTATGCAAGGCAGGAAAGTGTAATTATTTTTATGGATTCCTACTCATTTAGCTGTACAGGGCTTTTCCTTAGGAATAAAGGGTTCTTCCTTGCAGAAAGTATTCTTTACCCCTTAAAAACTGCTGTGTATAAATGTACTAGTGAAACCTGACTTATAACAGCTAGCATATACAAAATGATTTAGCAAGCTCATTTCATTATTTAATTTCACATAATGCCATTATATGATTGGTTATTATTTCACAGATGGCATGTCTAATAATGGTGTTAGAAATCTAATAGTTATAATAGAGGCTTAATTCACATGCTACACAATAACAAGTGGACTCAATTCTTAAGGGAAAAGGTAATCGAAAGATTTAAGTATAGTATTCAAATCCTGGGAATGTAAAGATCTAAGGATATTTATCTTAGGAAGCCTTGACAAACCAGTAAGCCTCGTTAAATATTTCAGGGCAAATGAGTTACCTTAAATTTTAATTTTCAAATGGAGAAAACTAAGCAGTCCTTAAACTAATGATCTTTTAAATGCTTCTATCAGTCTTCTATCAATGGCTGTAGGTTAGGTATCTGGTTGGTTGTTTGATATCATGTAATCAGATGTTTCTTTAGCCCTAGCTTCAGATACTTTATTTATATTGGAATTGGGGAGTATGTTTTCCTGCTTGACTTGAAAAGAGGAACTGTATTTATGAAAGTATGAGGCTTCTTAAAATAAATATGTCTTATGAAATTGGATGGTCTTCATGTATGTATGTCTGCCTGTCCCTACCTCATCACTTGTGAATCCATTTGCTGCTTTATATCAGATCTGAAAGAAGAGGAATATCCCTAAAAATGCAAAGTTCTTGCAGGTTCTGTGGAAACAGCAAACTGAAGTGCTAGTGTCTGTGCTGTTCACATGGGAGAAACTTGAATGTCTACCTAAGGGGAAACCTTTGATTATTGCATTTTATTAGAAAGAAAAGCCATGGAAATAGGAAAATAGGAAAACCATGGTTTTCTCCCTCAGGTGCTTCTTGATTAAAGCATTAAACTCCATATTTACTAAAGCACATAGGTGTCTGCCACTTCAGAGTAATCCAGTGCATGCTAGCTGTTGCTCTTACCAGAGGAGAAAGCTTTGCGTTTCAGCTCTGTCCCCTACAGTGAAAAAAAGCTTTGAAAAGTCCTTTTTTTAAAGAGAATGAAAAATGTCTGTGGGAGATGGCAGGTTTAAGAACACTTGTGGCATCAAATGAGTAGAAATAAAGATCTGAAAAATAAAATTACAATTGAGATGGCATAAATACTATGTCACATCTGTAGTGGTCAGTTGTGGGGATTCTGCAATGTGGTTTACTTACTGTATGTGCAGACCAGCACACCCAGGATGAACTAAATGTATGAGGTTTTGATGCCTGGAAGAAGGTAACTTATTCTCTGAGGATTCATTTTTGTCTCCTGCCTTCCAGTCTGACTATGCATTTTGCTTCAGAGGCTGCAAGAATATTGTGACTGATTCGCTTCCAGGTGTTTGATTCAAAGCCTTTTCCCCTAGTAACTAGTAATACCTAAAAAGGCTTAAAAGAAGACTTTCTAGCACTTGATTTTTAGTACTTGACTGGTTCCCCAATTATTTCTTTCTATAGTCAAATAGGTTATAGAATGCTTTCTTGGAAAGCATGATGACTTCTAACCCTAAATCTATGCTCACTCTCAAATAATTCCTTCTTTCCAAGAATTAAACATACACTTCAACATTGGGCAGACAGACATGAGTCAACAAAGTTGTGAGAAAATATCGCCATGCTACTGTCTTATGTTAGAAACTACATATAAAACCTTAAAACACAGGTTACCTTCTCAGCTACATATATATAAACGGAGATTACTCTTTTTTCTGGACACAGCTATTTGCATGGGACAGAACTCAAGTCAATGAGAAACAGAAGGTTTGTTTTACTACAAATAGCTATATTTTTGAGAATGTGACTAAGCACTTTATTCATGCCTGACCATAAATTTGCACAGAGCTAGCAAAGCTTTAAATATGCACATATTTACAAGCTTTCCACACTGAAATGTGCGTGTGTAAATAGTTTTATTCCTCTGACCCCCTACAATCTATTCAGGAAGTGCCAAACAACTTTCATTGCATCCTAGAAGTTCAAAGACAACTCTCTGAAAAAAATGATGCTGGATGTGTTCAGAGGTGGAACTGTTCTTTCACAAGTATTTTATCTATTTATTTATTTCATAAGTATTTTTGTTCCAGCCAGCACTATCATTGACACCATGCAAGGGTGATTTTGATCCAGAGCAGATCTAGAAAGAGGCATACAGATTACTGCGTTCAAGTCACAGTGGACTTGAAGAAATCTTGTGCATATTTTTGTCCAAGTTTGTTGTTTTCACTGATAGTCAATGTTCTTCTCATTACTCTGTGTGTATCTCATGGGATCTGCCCAGTCTTCTGCTGTGACCACCAAAACTGCTTAGTTTTGTCTCAGTCTCATGTTTCCCTGTTCTGTTCCTGTCATGGTTGGTGTCCTTAAGTCACGGACTGTTGGCTACTGATTGTGGTGTTATCACATTATATTAGAACAAGGTCCATGAAAAATACTGAATAGCAATATTACTCCAAGAAAGTGAGATGTCAAGCGTTGACTAGCAAATAACAAACCCTTATCATGTTTCCTTTCCCACCCTTTAAGTAATAGACACTTTCAAATGTCATCACCAAAAACCTGTTTTTCTCAAGTCACCTGAAAAGGCTCAGAGATGGTTTATCACCAAGATGTCTGTTCATGTGATTTTCGCATAGAGACAATACTTTCTGATCTTCTGGCAGACTGCCATTTCAGAGCACTTATCACTAAAAGCAGTGGACAGATCCTTGGCTAGGCTAAGTATATTCCTGCTCATATTTATGGATGTAGGCACATTTAAACTGCAGGAAGAGTTGTATCAATGCTTTAATTGCAGTTAAGTATCTAACAAGAGCAAAAGAATTAAGTCTTTGCATAGGAAGGAAATCGTCTTGAATTGCCTACAGTAGTGTCTGAATTTTATCTGAATCAGACTAGTAGTCTGTGTTCTTTCCAATATTTCACTCCAGACCAGGGAGAAAATAACCCCCCAGCCTTACACATCAAGATTTCTTTTAGATTGTTCTTGGATACCATGAAGTAATTTTTTTTTTTTTTTTTTTTTTTTTTTGTTGCCTTTGGGTTCAACATAAGGAGAAGTAGTCCCACTCAGCATCTGTCAAAATATTATCCTCAGGCAAATCTGCAGGGCTTTTACCCAAAATTCTGTCCACATATTTGCACAGCTCTGCACTTGTTCTTTCCTCCTAGAAATAATGATTGATTTAGAGGGCAAATTCTATGTTCTGTGTTTAATTGAAGCATATACTGTCCTTCTTTTTGCTATACTGTCTTCCATGTTCCAGAACTCTGTAAACAGGTATAATTGGTATTGTAATTAAATTTCCTCATTCCAGGATCTTGTTTCTTACTATTAACCATATTTTCTCACCTTTAGAACAAAGCTTTGTAAATCCACTCATCCTTTATTATAGACTTCACATTTCCCTATCAGGGCTTCTGAACTTCCCCATTCTCTGTTTTTTCTGACTTCAAAGATCTTTGGTTTTTATCACAGAATGGTTTGTGTTGGAAGGGATCTTAAAGTGTTGGAAGGGATCTTAAAGCTCATTCAGTTCCAACCCCTGCCACAAGCAGGGACACCTCACCAGCCTGGTCTTGAACACTGCCAGGGATGGGGCAGCCACAGCTTCCCTGGGGAACCCATGCCAGTGTCTCACCACACAATGAAGAATTCCTTCCTCATACCTAATCTTAATAATAACATTTTTTAAAAGAAATGTTATTTATGATTCTTTTAAGTCTGACAGAGGAATTCTGCTGGTCACTGAAGACTCTTCTATGTTCATGATTATTTCTAAAAAATAATGGCTAGCTTTTTTACTGGGTAAAGGAATCCAAAAGTACCTGGCAACTGTCAAGAATATGACATGATTGACATTCCAGCTACCCTGGGATTTTGCTTCTGTAGCTACTGTAATTAATAATTATGCAGTCATTAGGATTAAATGAAAATGTCACACCGATGCTCTTCTTAATGAAGTAGATTTTCATAAAGGTGACAATGTGTCTTGCTTACAAGCCAGTGTGATGACAGCCATTACTTATTTCTTCTGTGTTGACTGGTGTGGTCCAAATTTTCTATGTTCCTAGGAGCAGCAGCAACATGTGTTTGAGTCATCTGGCTATATAATCAGAACATGAATATAATTATATACACACACACACACTCTTGACCCACGAATGCTGCTTATGCTGCTGCATTCTTCCTGCAGCATCTCAGGCCATTGCCTGCTCTGGCTGCATGCTGCTTCCAGGGCAGGGACTGGTTTTATACTGGGGTCTTACCCTTTTATGGAGCTGGAAACAGTTCCAGCTGAGATGTAAGCCAAGGAAAATCCTGGTCTAGGTTCATAAAATGCTTGTGCTTCATTGACCTAACCGCATGTGTGCTCATTAACCCTTTTCCCTCCCAGACACTGTGTAAAAACAGGCATTGGCTTCAGTGTATTTAGGAATCTGATTTCCTGACTTGACTGCAATTCTAATATAGTTAACAATGTTTTTCAGAAAGCTGAATTACCCAGCTCATGGTACATTTATAGTGAGATAATATTTAAGCTGTCAGTCAGCATCCAGTGATTCCGTATTAATTAAGAACTTCAACTGCTTTTGCACTCTTCTGTACAGCTTAAAATAGTGATCGTTTTAGTTTTTGTTTCAACTGCACAGCTTCTCCTGATCTACTTCTCATTAAAAGTACCAACACAAATCCTTCCTTTCTGATCTGGCTGGCAGTTTCAGAATTGTCTGTTACATACAGTGCAAACAAATTTTGCCTTATTAATATCAACCACCTACCTCCTGAGCATCTGATTAATCCATCTCATCTGTGGCATTCAAAAAATAACTATTGCCATGGCATAATTAAATGTTCTGATTAAGCATAATTTGATTTCATTTGAAGGGAATTATTCTTTGTGGTGTGGGTGGATCTTAAGGAGCATTTAGGAAAATCAAGCTAGGTACTTAACAAGCTAGGAGGGGATCTAATGGTTGTAACCCTCTGAGAAAGCAGTCTTCACACTAAAGAATATAACCAGCCTATGCACGTAGTTAAGGTGCATGGCTTAAGAAGAAAATGTAAGTGTGAAATTACGGGGGAAAAAAAAATTCTACTAAATGAGAGCATACAGTCTTGCTATAAAATGATAAAGCTGGGAAAACTGCTGTGTAGTCACCACTGTACTTGTGTGCTATTCACATCTGACTTTTTGGTTTATGTAAACAGGGTTATAGAGCAGTTGATACACATGAATGCTACTGCCTCCAGTAAAAAGGCTGAATTAGCAGTAAAACACTTAATCCTCTTTCAGTGAATTTATTGCTGTGAATATAGTGCAAGAGAAAACATTATAAGTCTAAAACTCCTTGAAAACAACCACTTAACTATTCACTTTCCTTAAAAGCTGTTGCAAAGTAGCAAGTGTCTACCTGACTTTCAGTGATTTCTGAAAATGCGGAATACTTGTCAAAGGAGGAAAATAAGTACTTTTTTATTATGGCAATGACACAAAATAGTGTCTTAACATGAGGAGTTAATATAGTTGCTTAATATAGGGACATAATTTATCATTCTTAATTAGAAAGTCATTGACTTTCTACTTTTCTGACAAAACTTGACAACTTCTGATAAACCTGGCTTTAATCTGTTCATTTTGGTTTATTGTAAGGGTAACAGACCCTTTCAATCAGTGGTTGTCCTGGGTTCAGCAGCAGCAGTCACTTTTTCTCCTTCTTAGTAGCTGGTGCAGTGCTGTGGTTTTGACTTTCGGCCTGGGGATAATACTGATAAAACTAATGTTTTCAGTTGCTGGTCAGAATGTTTACCCTGACCAAGGACTTTGTGAGTCTCATGCTCTGCCAGGGAGGAAAAGCCGGGATGAAGCAGAGACAGGACACCTGACCCAAACTAGCCAAAGAGGTATTCCATACCACAGCACGTCATGCTCAGGATGTAACTGAGAGTTACCCGGAAGGGCTAGTTCGCTGCTGAGTGGGGGCGAGGTATCGGTTGACAGGTGGTGAAGTGTTGTATTCTCTTCCCTTGTTATTTCCTTTATCATTATTATTATTGGTGGTAGCAGTAGTGATTTGTGTTATACCTTAGTTACTGGGCTGTTCTTATCTCAACGCGTGGGAGTTGCATTTTTTCGATTCTCCTCCCTGTCCCTCCAGGAGTGGGGGGAAGAAAGGGTGGGGGAGAAGTAGACTGCATGGTTCTAATTTACGGCCTGGGCTTAAACCATGACAGTGGTCAAAATGGGGGAAAATAAATATATGCTAAAAGCTGTAGTAAACTGTGGCAGATAAGATAATGGATTTGGAGCCACCAAACAGATTCTTACCACTTGAGAAATACAGATTGATCTGAAAACTGTAGCAAAAGTATTTTAAAATGAGACTCTTGGCAATGAGATTGCAAACCTGTTGGTCATGAGTATGTGACTGATTTCTAGCAACGTTTGCAGCATATCAATCTGCTGCATAGGCAGCTTCCTCACTTTTTTCCAGACTACTTTCAGTCCTCCCCATTATAAGATAGTCTTTGCCATGGTGACTAACGACGTATGTCAAGGTTGATCTTCTGCTGCCCTTCTGTTTCAGTTCACAGAGTCTTTGCAAGACACTGAAGGTTCATTCTCAGGCTGAGAGTTATCCCCAAGGCCTTAGTTAACATGTTTACAGATAGACCCAGTTCCAAGCACTTCCACTACTGTGAATGCATCACATGAAGAACTTACTCCATACCAGCAAATACAAAAATCCCTTTAGTCCCTGCACTTCCCCGGTAATTCACACCTTCCACTCACCCAGATAATTTAATCTGTGGAAGCTTTACGACTCTGTTTATCATCTCTCCCTTTTCTCATTTATTAGACAGGTAACGTTATCTCTCTTCTGTCTCTGTCTCATCACCCACTTAAGCCATTTAAATCCTTCTATTCTTTTTATTTCTGCTAAATCCCCAGGTTCAAGGTCCTATGTGCTACCTCTTAATGTTTCTAAGCATATCCAACACTAAGGTACTGGAGTGTTCTTGCTAAGATTCAGTACAGCCATTTTTTGCCCTTTTTCTGCTGCTTATGCCTATGTAACAAAATGGACTTTGTGCTTTTTCCCAGTCTTCCTGTAGGTTCAGGATCACACCTATAAGGAATTCACCTGTAAGGAGGTGAATGGGTCAGACTGGTAATCTGTTAAGTTTTATTTGCCATTTTCAACACATACTAGTTTGTGGGGGGTTTTTTTAAAGAAACTGTATCATCAAATTGGTTTTTTCTCTTCTAATGTCAACTCTTGTTTTTTAGACTTTTTTGAGATTTGCTTTAAAGGAAAATCTAAAATAACGAGTCTTGTTCTACATCTAAATATAGTCATAAACCACTGTCATAAACCATCTGCTGTATAAGCCAGATCTTCACCTCTTCTCACAGGTTTCAATTTCATTATCTGCTTTGCAAGAGTGTTAACAGGACATTATGAAGATGAGGCACTCAGGGAGACAACCTGTACCCAAACCCTTAGAGCTCTAAAGATGTAGCCTGGATTTTAACTTCAATTTGGAATTCTACAGTGTGCTAAAGCAATGCAGAAAACAAAGGGTACTTGGTGTAATGCAAGTTGAACAGGAGATGGTTAATTATAAACAATAAGATATTCAGCAATGTATCAGCAGCATTGAGTATGATGAAGAGCTGTTTCAAAGCCATCATCACATTTGTTTTCCACGTTCTCAGTGCACCAACTGGTCCAAAACAAATGCCACTGAAATCCAAACTATTTTGTAAAAGTCTATTTATTTAAATTAGGATAAGTTTTTGCCAATTACTGTAAAAGAGGGTATTTATGGAAGCTGTTACTGGTATTACTACTACTATATAGGTTGCTGTGGTTTACTGCATGCTTCCCAGATACAGAAAGGATATTCTGCTGCTTCTGTGGAGGACAGTTACCTGCATTTTCTATTTCATTCTGCAGTGTTTAGTGCAGCTTTATATGCATCTATACATATAAAGTAGAAATTCACAAACCCCACTCTTCTCTGTAGGGCAGTGAAGACCCACTCTGTTGCCCTATGAAGAAGATCAGGGTTTGTAAATTTCTACAAATACTCTTTAATACCCAAATTTAGTATCTGCTCAGGATCAGCTTTATGTACTTTCTGAATCTCTCCTAAGCTACCTCAGCTTGTAAAGTACAAGTAAATAATGTGACTTCTGTGTTTGGTAAGTACCAAAAAATCTAAACTGTGATATGCTGAACTAAATTTCAGCCCATAAACCACCAATTTTTTTCATGCAGGAAAACCACAAGTGGAAAACTTAGTTGCTTTGATACGAGTCTTCTCTTCCAATATGTGCTTAAAATTTTAAATTATTTTATTGTGCTGCATGAGGAAACATAATTTGATTATTTACTTTATAAAAGGAATTATTTGGGGTTCTTTAAAATCTGTTAGAATAGATAGTCTGGAAAATAAAAGACAATTTAGGGGAAATGAGTACAATTCTGGTTACTAAATGACACCAATGATCAATCTAAATTCATTTCCATACAAAATGCAAACGCTGTTTTTTCAATTGACATTAATTTTTCTTTTTCATTTTACAAAGTCTAACAGGATATTTATAGGAATATATTTTAGCTTCCTCTCCCAGATTCAGATAATCTGCAATTAATCTAAGCAAAATATGCCCTAAAAATTCATCCTCTCACCATGTGTTTTCTGTTTAGAAATGTGTTAGAAAAGGACTAACCAGTGATTTCATAAATGCAGTGAAACAGATAACAAAATCTTTCATCTTTTTCCCTGTTGATTACAATTTGTCATGACTAATTTAATTTTGAGTGTCTATAACATTTTAGTGGCCCCAGTTTGTAAGAAATATAGTTTATATTACAAATTTATAGGATTATGCTGATTATTGTACTTACTAACTTTATAAGCATAAAGATAATTCTACAAGTGATGGGTATGAATTTTCAAGTAGATTTGAATACAGCAACAGAAGATGCTGAAGCAGTGCTTTACCCTGCCTTAGCCTGGGCAGGACAAATGCCAGAGCAGCCCTGTGACACCTCCAAGGGATGCTATCTGCAAGGCCCACCAAGGCAGCTCCAAGCTTGCTCTTTTCTGGCTCCTCCAGTGCTCTCACTGAGCTGTTCATAGAATCATAGAATGGTTTGGGTTAGAAGGGACCTCAAAGATCATCCAGTTCCAACTCCCTGCCATGGGCAGTGATATCTTCCACTAGACCAGGCTGCTCAAAGCCCCATCAAGCCCTATGCTGTATGTGCTTTGTGTAACTTCAGACACCTGGTAAGAAAGGAAGATGGGTATTTGCTATTTTAAGCATGTCTTATCTTAAGGAATAAAGATGGGCACGATTGTATTCCATATTATTTTCCAAAATGCTGATAAATCTTGACAGCTTAGGTGACAGATAAAAGCAAACTTGCATTTGATAGATATAGTAGTCTTGCAGCTAATGCAATGAATGGTAGAATGCCTTCCCAGGTACAGATGGAACAGGCTCTTTCCTGCTCAGGTGAAATTGGTTTAAAAGGACAGGCAAAATAAAATCCTGCCATTTTCTCACTTCCAAAGATGATTTACAGATTACCCACAAATTCAGAAAAACAGCAAAAATGCAACAGCAAGTGCTTACTGACCCAGGGGATTCTGTCAAATGGGCAGCCTGCCTCTGTAAGGATTGCAGTACAACTGTTTAAAATGCATAAATTCACAAATAACAAGAAACTGTTAAGATAGAGTAAACGACACGGAGAGAAAATTAGTTAAATTGACTCTTTGTAGTATATCATCATTCCTTTTTGCATGAAAGCTTATAAGCTTCTATAGGCTTAGGGAGGACATTTGTAAAATCAGATACAGAAAGTGTTTTGGTTATTTATTACTTATGGTTTATCTTGGATAATTTATGCTGATTAAATGATGCATCAGTCAAACTTAGCCAGTAAGAGCAAGTTTATGGCTACCTTGAGCTACTGAAGTGTGTGGTGCAAAATATTTTGGCAAATCTTGCTTTGACTTGCTATTTGACCAGGCATAAGACAGGAGATAGGAAAGATTTACTATTTTTATTGTACTGATGGGGAAATAGAAGCAGCTAAGGTGACATAACTTGCTCAAGATCACAGAGCAGGTCAGGGCAAGCATGCAGACACTATAATGCAAACTGATGAGAACAGTGAGATTACATGAGGAATATATACTACATACTTCAGCTATTTGTACACAAAATTTCCCACAGTTTACAGCTTACTCATTGCTCACATAAATTAGGTTGTTAGGTATCACAGCTTACACAAAATTTTGTACTAGCTTAGTCTTCAGTTATTGTAGTAATTCTGATTATTCATGTAAGTATTGTATTCTTAGGCAACTGACCACTCTTTTCATGCCCGGTCTGTGAATGATACTGATATCCAACTCACAAAAAGTCACTTTGATTTAGGGTTTGTTGGGGTTTTTTGGGGTGGTTTTTTGTGGGTTTTTTTTTTTTTTTTTTTTTTTATGGCTTACTGCTACAGGTTTTTTCTTTCCAATCCATAGACATTTTCATGCCACCATTTAATGACATTTAAATTCTTTCCCGTTCTTCACATGTTTTCATCCAACAAAGCTAGTTATCTACTGCAGCACCTGTTTTCCAGAATATCATATTTTACTATTAATTTTGGCTGGCCTTTTGCATTGTCAAATGTTATTACTTCAAGGGAGGAGGAAGGTGAAGTATATCCATATTCCTGTAGTTCCTGTATACACAGCAATATTCAGGGTTAGGATGACACAGGCTGGACAGACTATAGCACTCCAGGGCACTACATCAACATGTGATTCATAGATGCTAAAAGCAGTTGGTCTGGGATTCTTTTTTGATTATTATTTTTGGTTTTGTTTCGCTTAGCTGCCTAAAAATCACAACACATCTTCCAGACACCCAGCTAAACCCATGCTCAATGAGTATCAGAGGCTGAGTATCTTCCTAGTTCTGTGAGGATGCATATTTGTGTATATATATGTATGGAAGGAAAAAAAGACGCTGCAGCATATCTTGAAAGTCAAGGCCCCTGGTTTTGCCCAAGAGGCTAACTGGCTAAATTTAGCGTGCAATCCTGGTGTCTACACTGGGAGGATGATGCTCTCCTGTCAAGAGAAAGGAAGAAAAACGCTACTCCTAAAGCAATTCTAAGTACTTAATTAACCAGGCTGTTTTTGAATAGCCATCTGGAGAAGCATTTTTCTTGACAGCATAACAGTGATCATAGTATTACATAGTAGTAGATATAATCAGTTATAACTACATGTGATACAAAAAGATATCCAAGCTATCAGGCATTCATATAATTATGGTACCTGCAATGCTGCTGCTGCGTTTTCCTCTGTTCTTGGTAGCTCAGCTTGGCTGTACTTTGATTCATCACTTGCTGATACTCCAGCTTGGGTAACCCTATCTACTCTGCCTCTTTATGCCTGAGCTGCGCAGGTGGCTAAGCTGCTGGCTGGTAAGAGCTTTCAGCCAGTCGGTATCGGTGCCTCTCCCATGCCTGCTTTCTCTTCCCACACATGACCTTTTCCATGCATGGGCAGTATATCTCTTGAATTTGTCTTAATTATGCTTTTAGAATCATAGAATCACAGACTGGTTTGGATAAGGGGTGGATACTGTCCTGGCTTCAGCAGTAGCAGTCATTTTTTCTCCTTGTTAGTGGCTGGTGCAGTGCTGTGGTTTTGACTTTCAGCCTGGGAACAGCTCTGATAACACCAATGTTTTTAGTTACTGCTCAAATGTTTAGTCTGACCAAGGACTTTCTGAGTCTCATGCTCTGTCAGGGAGGAGGGGAAGACGGCAGGAAGCAGAGACAGGACACCTGACCCAAACTAGCCAATGGGGTATTCCATACCACAGCACGTCATGCCCAGGATGTAGAACTGGGGGCAGTTACCCGGAAGGGCTGGCTCACTGCTCAGTTGGGCAGGGTATCGGTCAGCGGGTGGTGAACGGTTGTATTCTCTTCCCTCGTTATTTCCCTTATCATTATTATTATTGGTGGTAGCAGCACTGGTTTTGTGTTATACCTTAGTTACCGGACTGTTCTTGTCTCAACCCGTGGGAGTTACATTCTTTCGATTCTCCTCCCCATCCCTCCGGCAGCCGGGGTAGGTAAGGGGCAGGGGAGTGAGCAAAGGACTGCGTGCCTGATTTAAGACTGAGCTTAAACCACGACAGACCTTGAAGTTTATCTAGTTCCAACCACCCTGTCATGGACACGGACATCTTCCGCTATACCAGGTTGCTCTAAGTCCCGTCCAACCTGGCCTTGAACACTTCCAGGAATGGGACATTTTAAGCTACATAAATGATCATCTGCCATTGCTGGGATATTCAGTATACATATTTATTTGCACAAAGGATGAGGATCTGTAGATAGAAACCACCTCCTCTCTCCCTTCTGTGGCTACAGAACAGATATTGTTATTTGAAAAAGGGCACAGATTCTTGCCCTTTTTTATCAAGGAGCTGATAATTGACTTTTCTAACCCAAACCACAATAGCCTTTTTTCTATCAAAGTGCAACTTGAATATGTTGTGGTTGCAGCTCTGTAATGACCTGGAAATTAATGCTGTCAGACTGGAAATGGGAGCAATTTCCTTTTCAGGGGGAATGAGAACGCAGCTCCCTCCTCTCCTGGTCAAATGCTCCAGCAACTGCATGATCCTATCCAGGACCTTCTGTTTAGCTTTGCTTCAGCTCAATCATTCTTGCATCCTTTGTTCACTGAGATCCAGTTTCACTAGACAGATAGTACTCCTACCCAAATTACTGGGTAATAAGGCAGGCTTGAGGAAGGAGCTGAAAGCAACTTTCACACTTTCTAGCTATATTCTTATGTAAAAGAACGCTATTGCCTTCATCTAATGAAAATCATGATGACTGGGGAGGAGGAAAGGAAAAACAAGCATTATGGATTGTCAGCTTCAACTGAGCTTCTGAGGAGCTCATAAAGTGACTCCTTTGGAGACTCTTGGAGCCCCCTTCTGAAGTCCACTCCCATGTATGTGACAAAGTAGCCAGGCAAACTGTGCTTTACCAGCACATGTGACTGACTGATTCTGTCCCCAGTCAGCAAATAGTGAATGTGATCTGACCAGACCCTTGCCAGATTATGCAGTGTTTTCATTCAGGAGCTGAGGAATTATGCCTGGAGGACTGGATGGGTTCCAGCTGGTGTGTTGGAAACTGCTGCACAGAGAATTGTTTCAGAGAATGGCAACCAGCGGTGCAACATCCACATGGCAGTCACTGACTAGTGAGTGGCTCCAAGATCAACGCCAGGGACTGATGTTTTCCAGCATATTCATTGCTAGCCTGGATGATGACATGGAGTGCAACTTGTGGAGAGCATTGTGCTATACAGAAAGCTTCAGTCCAGAGGCAGCTTCCTGGGTTTCAAAACTGGACCAGTAGCAACCTCATGAAGTTCAATAAGGAGAGGTGCAGAGCTCTGTTTGTGGCACAGAGCACGTCCAGACATCTCCAAAGGCTGCAAAGCAACCAGTGAAGCAGCAGCCTGGACGAAAGGGACCACAAACATTGAGGTGTATGCCAGGCTGAACATGGGCTGCCCTAGTACAGGACCTCCAGATGATTTTGTTGAAACATCCTATTCTGAGAGGCTCAAGATGAAAGCACACCTCACCCTAGACAGATTTTGGGACTGAGACATCAGTATCAGAGAAATGCCTTCGCCTAAATATTTCATGTGATAAGACTTCCAGAATTTGTTTGGGACATTATAAAATATTAATGTTCTTATATTATACTAAATCTATGCTATCTTTATTTACCATCAACTTCACTAATTTTACCTGCCACAGAATAAAAGTATCTGAATGAATACATAATGATGCATGAAAATCAGTAACTTAAAAGTTAGAAAAGTAGTTGAAATTACTACTACATGTCTAAGTAGATAATCATGCCTCAGGCCCATCCTTGCAAAACTTCTGGTTTTGGAAGTGAATCACTGCCTACTAAAAGCTTTACAAAAGACATTTCAAGCTTGCAAGGATTTGGAGCTCAACTCCCATTGCGTGCAGAGCCAGCTCAGAACTGGCTGGAATGGGCGTGCACCTGAATCCTAGCACCCACAGTGTGTTTGAGTCTTGCATGAAAGAGAAGCGACAAACTGGTAACAGTGCTCCAAACTACATACAAAGCAACCCACAGTTTACATATGCAGGCTGAGATTTAGATGATGTGATCAGCCTCATGCTGCCTTTCTCATTGTAATCAATTACATCCTCTTGCCTGTCAGGATTGACTACTTTCATACCCAAACAATATTGTATAGAAATTTTAAAATAATTGAAAAACATGTCCTTGTCTTTTCTAATAGCCTGAAAAAGATGCAGCAAATCATTTAGAAGTGTAACAGATTCTTGTTTAACCCACACCCTCAGGTTTTTCAGTGACAGCACAGACTTTGTAATGTTACAGCTGTTTGTGCAATCTTTTTACTAAAAGTTTCTTATTTTCTTCACCTTAACTAATATTTAAGTATAAAACTGTACCTAAACCCATGTATGACATAAACCTCCCATCATATTTTAAAACCAGGTGCTGCAACTCAGGCAGGTTAAGTAAGGTTACTATAGCTTCAGACCACTGAAGCTGAAAGAGAAGTGGATTTTTTTGATAGAAAATTTTGGTCTGTTTCATTTTCTTCATGTCTCTTTTAGGTCTTATCTGTCAGTCTTGTAGCCTGCAAGTTTGCAGCCAATTATATCATAATTGGATTGCTAGCAATGTCAAACTAAGTTATACAAACCCACAAAATAAAGTTTGGTTCTTACCCTGATACGCTTTCATTAACTACAACATTGCACAATTGTATCAGCAATATCTGACCCTCAGCTATAATAACTGACTAGGATGATGTCATCTAAGCTGTCACATTATGCATAGGAGGTGCTATGCAGATAAACTTGATTAATAAAATGCCTTCCTTGCTTTTGAAGGTTGACTTCAGGGGCTTAGTTTTTTGTGCACAGATGAAAGATCCCAGCCTAAGTGACTCAGCCTTTTCATGAAAATCTCATTTTTTCAAACCCTTTGAACTTCTAGGATTTTTTTATTTTTTAATTTATAAATAGGATTAATCATCAAAAGTATCTATGTGCTTTTGCTTCCTAATAGTAACTCAGGGGGTCAATGCAAGGCCACTACCAGTCTTCACCTTTAGATTGTACATACATTCCTTCGGGAAGAACTGTGCAGGTCACTTCAGATTTTGCAATATTTTGCTTTCTTTTGAATGGCAGATACAAATCATATCAGTGATAAGGCTGTAATTACATTGCAGGCCTGCTGCATTACTTTTTTCCTACTTCTATTCTCATCCTCCCTCTCCTTCTTACCCTCATCATTTCCACAAGTACTTAATGCTCCTCCTGCTAGGTGTAGAAGTGACACCCCGAAGGGAAGCTTTTCTGGGAGTAGTTGTTTTGTGTCCTCTATCCCATGCTAAACTTAAATTGTTGCCATCAGTTTGGTTGTAGAATTTATTGTGTATTGGTGTGGAAAGATTAGTATTTTTACAATTATTATCTAGAACTCCATTGTGATTACACTGAAATATTTCTGATTTTAGCAAACCATGCTATTATTCCTCCTGCTGCAGCATATTTATATTGGATCTTGTGAAATCTGACAACACCTTTTCATATAAATTGGGTTTTCATTTGCATCTTGGTCATAAAAAAACAAAAGCTGGACTTTCCTCACCATTGTCCTATTTAATCTATTTTTTTTCTTTCTCTTCAATCAGCCACCAGTCTAATGTTTGTGGCCCAAGACCTGTCTCTAAAGGTGTTGCATCTGCAATTATTTCTTGTGGGTGTTGTACAATTTCTTTCCCTCTATCAACCTCTGTTTTGTCTCTAACCAACTCAGCTGACCAGACCTGCAATTTGTCACTCTAAATGTTATGTATCTTTATTTGTTTATTGTTAAAATAAAAATAATTTTACAGTTTAGAGTTTCTCAGAACTTGTACTAGCATAAGTCTTGATAGTCTTGAGTTTCCACAGTATTTCAAAATGGAAGGATGGTGCAGCTGAAGAAGAAAAAAGCCTAGAGATGACTATTTGCCTAAGCTGCATTGTTAAAAAAAACCAAAACAAAACAACCACACAACTTTTTGTTACTACTGATCTTATTTCTGTTCTTCCCCCACTCCTGATTGCTTTGCAAAGTTCGTAATTCACTGCTTCCAAAGGTTCTTCAAACTTGTTCTACTGGTTTTCAGAAGCAGGCAGACTTGTTTTCCTAAGCTCTTCAGTATACCAACTGAATTTAATTCAATTTTTCACTTTGCTCCTGAAAAGAACCTCGGGATGCTCCTTGAAGGGCCCTAAATCATTCTGTTGTATCCTATGGATGTATTCAGTGTGTGCTCAACAATACTTTAATTACGGGGTATACAAAACCATACAGAGCCGTACTAAAATGAAGGCACTGTTAGCAGTCATAAAGACCTTAAGCCAATAGTTAATGGCAAAGTGCCTTATGGTGAATAATGCAGTCAGCTCTTGAGGGGAGCTGATTTTAATGAAAACCCTTTCCTTTGCTCCTTCTCACGTGACTAAAATGGACAGCTCTCAATTCCTTGTCATGGGTGGACAGAGGCAAGTTCTACCCTCATTTTTATCATATTAGGTCTGTGTTTCCGAAGGTCTGTAGGGATCTACAACTTTAAAAGCCTGAGCGTCGCTATTGGCTGTAGTGGACCCCTGGTGCCATGGAAAAATGTGGGGATGTTTTATTTCTGCTAGTGCGTATTGCCAGAAGCAACGAGGGGGGGTGTATCCCGTTCAAAACTGCTCATGTATTTAGTGAGGCTACGCTTCTGCTGTCGGCATCATGAAATTCTGTCTGAAATGGCACGGTTCGGGATTAAATGAGTAAAGGCGCTGGTGCAGCACAAGGGCAGAAAAGCCCAGGCCTGAGCTGTGTTAAAGGAAACACGGCTCTTAAAAGGGCCGCCGTTTACACACCACAGCTGGGCTGGGAGGAGAGGCGGCCCGCGGCTGGTTTAACGCCCCGGCTTCTCCAGCCGCAACCTTTCTCTTCCAAGTTTCACCGCTCCCGACAGGCGCTGAGGCCGACTCCCCACAGCACAACAAGGCGGGCGTGCCCGACCCTCCCGTCGGCGGCCGCAGCCGCGCTACCGCCCCCTTCAGGGCCGCGCCGGGACGGTCCCGCCGCCGCTGGAGCTGAAGTGGGGGAGACGAAGGCGGGACTGCCCGCGGAGGCCGGGACAAAGCCCGCGGCGGTGAAGCGACTGGGTGTTGGTAGAGCCGCCGCCCATCTCCCTCCGCCTCGGACTACTTCGTCCCAGATGTCGGAAGCATGTGGCTCATCCGCCGCCGTACGCGCTGGAGAGGAAAGGGGGCGGGACCGGGGCGGGGCCGGGGCGGGACCAGGCCGGGCGGAGGGGAGTCAGGGAGGCGCTGGGGAAAGCACCGGAGGGGCTGAGCGGCGGTGGAGCAAAGGGGTGGCCGTGGGCCTGCAACGGTGGCGCCGGGCGCCCAGAGGAAGAGGAGGGGCGTGCTTGAGCCGCCGCGGGGAGAGCCTGCAAGGAGCAGCAGCCGCCGGGGCGACGCCGGAGGTGAGCGAGCGAGCGAGCAGCGGCGGAGAGGCCCCTCGGCTGGCCGCGGGTCATGCCTGGTGGGGTCGGCGGTTGAGTGGGGCGGGCTGTACCTGCTGGCTGAGGTGAGCATGGGGCTGACACCGGTGCGAGGCGTTGGTAGCGGAGCTGCGGGTGCGGTTCCCGAGATCTTTGTGAGAAGCCCGGCGTGTGTGTGCGCTGGGGGCGGGGAGCGGGGAGCGGGGACAGGGCGTGTGTGCTCCGGGCCGGGGGCACGGGAAGCAGGGGAAGGGCGGGCGGGGAGCCCGCAGCTGCTCGCCTGGCTCGGGAAGGGGATTCAGGGGGAGGCAGTGGGGCAGCCGGGGCGCTGCCGATGTGACTTGTGAGCCGAGTGTGTGTGTGTCTGTGCCTCGCTGAGAGGAGCCCGAGCTCGGAGGTGAAGGCCAGCCTGGGTAAAGGGGTTGGTTTTGGTGGTCGGAGCTCGGCCGAGGGGAGCGGAGCGGTGACAGGGGAGGGAGGTGCCGGAGGTGCGGGTGTTAAATCGCGACCCCGGGGCTGCCGGGCGCCCTGCTGCCGGCGAGCCCGGAACAAAGAAGTGTGAGAAGAACCGCCGGCAGAGATCCCCTGTAAAATAAACTTCAAAAATACCCCTCAGCTGGCAGTAGAAAAATAAGGGGAAGAGAGAATTCGGTGGTGAAGCTTCGTTAGGAAGAATGCTTCTAAGATGAAGGGGTGTATTCAGTTCTGCTCAGAAGAAAATGCAAGACTCCTGTGGTTTGGAGTCCACTGTCATATCTGTTTATTGCTATGGGGTTTTTATGTGTGGCTCATCATAACTTGTCACAACAATTGTCTTTAAAATAGCTTTTTAAATTAGTAGCAAAAATAATGAATCCTTGCTTTGCGCTTTGTTGTCTGCATTTGAAATTGACTGAATTGTGACTTGCATGCAGGGTTAAAAGTGCTGTCTTCTTTATTTCAGAGCTGTAGGGGAAGATGTTGTCTCTTCTGACATCTTGCGATTAAGATACCTGAAAACAGGTTCTGTAAGAATCCAAGTTCTTGGAGAAGACTATTACGAATGTATTGAAATGAGAAGCTGTAAACATATTTTTTTTTTCCTGTTGTCTGTACTGTATGAGGAACCTCACCCAGATGTATGAAGTCTGCAAAGCTTGCTGTCCAAACCGACCCTTTTTTAGTAAGTGGTACTTATCCACATTTGTGAGATGTATATAGTACTCTGAAGAAAAATTGCTTTCTCTATAAAATTCCCAGAAGGAACATTTTGTTATGGACAGGTTTTTCTCAATGTATATCCAGAGAGATTAATGCCCAGAACTGAAAGGCATTTAGTATACACTGAAAAGTTGGCTTTCCCTCAATTTTTCCAGATGTATTGTTTCCCCTGTATACTGGGAACACACACAACTGCATAAACTACAGATGCAGCCATGGAGCTGTGTGAACTTCTGAGCCATATGAGAAGCATTGCTGAGTGTTGGTATCAGATGCTGCTTCACGATGTCAGCTGAGCTGTGATGGTGTTACATTGATTGTAATGAAGCATACAAATGGAGTGACACCCGTCCTGGGAAGAGGCTGTTAAGTTTTGTGAGAACTGATTACCCTAACCTCTGTCAAGTTGTGTGCAGAAGAGTTCTCTGTGCAAGACAGATGAGTGTCTCCCTGCTCTGAGATGTTGAAGGTGTACCACTGCTGCTTATGACAAACCAAAGAGAAGAAGCTTTGTAAAATGGCTCAAACCAGCTTGCTGCAGGGAAAGCAGTTTTACTGTAGGGAGTGGGTTTTCCACAAGCTTCAGCACTGCCTCCAGGAGAAAGCTAACTGCAGCAGTAGTGCTGCCAACAAACCATCTCTTGTAGTGAATTCTGGGAATAATACTGGTGTTCTCTCTGGGAAAGGAGCTGCCTGGGGTGTGTTGCTGGTAGGAGGGCCCGGGAGTGGGAAGACGGCTCTCTGTACTGAGTTACTCTGGCCAAGCTCAGCTGCAAACCTACAAAGAGGCTTAAATCGTCAGGCCCTAGCCTTCCATTTCTGCAGGGCCCAAGACTCTGACACACTGTGTGTCGGAGGGTTTATTAGAGGTTTAGTTACACAGATCTGCCGCAGTGGACTGATCCAGGGATATGAGGACAAACTAAGAGATCCTGCTATTCAAAGTCTCTTGCAACCTGGGGAATGTGAGAGGAACCCTGCTGAAGCATTTAAAAGGTAAAAACTAAATAAATTTTAAAAAAACATTATTGAAAATAAAACCCAAATTAAAAAATGCTGGCTTCTGTTTAGGTCTTCCTCCCAAAGAGTCTAAAAAACTAAGTTTGGCCTTATAGCTGACAAAATAAATATTTGCTTTTTAAGCAAAAGTTATTATTAAGGGTGAATTTATTTACAGTTGTATATCAATAACCTCAGGTGTAATAGTTGTTTTAGAAAGACTTTAAAATAATTGACCTCAGAGTGGAAGATACCTAGTTAGTAGTCTTCACATGCCAAAAGGTAGGCCAATTGTTCTTCTTAGAGCTGAAACAGATCTTACAGGGCCCACAACAGCTTTGAATATCATGCTCTAATAGGAAACTGGACTAATGGATCTCTGGGCCTGATCCAGCACATCAGTTTTATGTTTGTCTAAAAATATGTGGTAGGAAAATGTCAATTAACTCCTTATGTTGCTTCTCTCAGTATGCACAGATTACATCAAATCTTCCTTGCTACTTATTTTATAAATACCCCAGAGAGTTGAGAGGATCAGAAATTTATCAAGAGGGCTCACCCTGTCCCTTGGAAGGTTTGTCGGCTCTCTAAGATGAGTGAATTTTTTTTTTTTATTGTTTTTTTACTTGGTGTTCCCTAATAAACCAAAGTCTCTTGAGTGTGTCACTGGGAATTTTCATTTCTGTAAGGATGCTAATATGTCTGTAAGAGTGTATATCCCTAAATGGCTCAGAACAATGTGCTGTCTTGAGTGCAGCCTTCCCAAGCACGTGTCTATTTGGTCTTTATTCCTTTGGGTCACAATGGAGGAAAATTCAGAAAGGAGAAGGCTTGTCTCTAGCAACAGAGCTTCAACTGAGTGTGATGCCAGTATACAATTTCACTGCAATGTTAGTTAAACTAAAGTTCTTCAGTTTTGTGTAGAGATACAGTTTTTTGCAGTACTTAAGGGTTTACTGGATGGTGTTTGCAGTATAAAAAAATTCCTGACCCCTTTTTTTTTTTTTTTTTTTCCTGACTACTAACAGTGTGTAAACAAGTACTGAGGTTGAGCTGTAGTGCTTGCTTACATTGTCATGGTGGTGTAAAAGAGCCTTCTGGGCCTGATGGCTGTTATGTCCTTGCCCACTGAATAAACAGGATGTGTGTCTACATTGTTCTCAGTGTAGTGTCTTAAAACAAAGTCTAAACCAAGGCTAATTCTGGAGGGTTTTTGTTTTTTGCTAAGTGGAGGTGCAACATGTAGCAGCTATAAAGGTCCTAATTTCAGAAGTATTAAGCCCTTTCAATTTCTAATGACTTAAAACTGGGTGAAATTAAGGGTCTATAAATTGAGTAGGAGCCTACCCATCTAGCTTTAGGCAGTCTTTGAAAATCATGGAAGTGGATTAATCTGGTGAGTAAGAGCCTGTTTATGTTTAAAAGTCCATTAGAAGGAAATCTTACTAATTTGGTACAGGCAGGTTCTCTCCAAGAGCTGGAATCCTTTCTCTGCCCTAAACGTGATTGCCTTACTGTGACAAACAGGAGTTAGGTAAATGTCTTTGACAAAAGTGCAATATAGAAATATGAAAGATATTTGGGAATCAGTCAGCCTTTGAGATAGGTACTTTTTATGAACACAGGGTTTAATGATTGGTTGTTTGAGTATTTAGGTCAGTATACAGCTTTCTGGTTTTTTTGCAGCAGTGACTGTGAACTCTTATTATGCTAAAGTTACTTACATTGTAGCATGACAGCTTCAGTGAAGATTTTTCTTTATTTTTGGTTCTTCATGTATTCCCTTGCTGCCCACCTACCCTGATCTCCTGCTCTCAAAAGCAGCTGTGGTAGATTGTGTTCATTCTCACATTTCAGATTTGAGGGAAGTGAGGTGTTAGAGACAAGGTGCTATACTGGGAATATAAGTTTTCAGCACTGTGGCAGGGGATCAGGAGATGGCTGTTGACAGCGGGTCCATGAGCTTGTTCTGCTGCCTGTATAATACAGTCACTGTCCACAAACCAGAGGAACTTGAGAAATCCCTTCCCACCATCAAAAACCTCTATCATGTTAATTGAACTTTTTTTAATATAGGTAATGCATGTGAGAAATATTTAACAAAAATACAACTTAATATTTTTTCATGATTTCAAAGACTTAGAGCTGAATGCTTCACTATTCTTGTCTGGTGTGTTTATATATGCTTTCTGTTCAGTGAGAGCTGTCGTAATGTGAAATGAGTTCTAGGAAGACTTAACAGTCAGCTGATTGCCTTTCACATTGTGTAAAGGCACTGAAACAGCATAAAGCTTTCATCTCAATGCTCCATTGATTTTTACCTTATTTTAACTTACTCAGTAGAAGAGAAAGATCTTTCTATAAGGACACTGTCAAATTTTTGCTCTGCTTTGCACGGCTGCTCTGGGCCCAGCTATGTATTTATGGCCTAAAATGGAAAGACTTCAGAAGTGCTGAACAAGATTACACCATTCTATTTTTGTGCTAATTGTCCTAGAAATAGTCAGAAAGAAAAACTTTCAAATGCCATTAACATGCCAGCTTATAAACAACATAAATTTCACTAGTTAAAATAGTGAATCTTTTTCTGAAGAATGCTTTTTAAATAAGCTTTCAGCAACTGATAGTGATACATGCGCAGGTGATGACCTGTAGAGTTAAGACTTTCTCCTGTTTGGATGTCTTCTCTTAAAAATTTTTGTTGTACTTTTAATCTTAACATGCCTTAAAAATTCTTTCAGGGGCAGGTCTTACAGATTTGAAGAACTGCAAGGGGTGATCTGTACAAACATATGTACAAATATATGTACAAGCATTTGTTGCTGCATTGACAGCTGAGAGAGAGAACTGATATTCCAGCACCACTTTTGAGGCACTTTTATTCTCATGCATGCATTACTGGAGCGGAAAGCAGTCTTAAATGTAAGGGAGAATGCTGAAGCCTTACATTCAAATTTTAGGTGAAAGTGAAGCAGAAAGCATAAAGGAAATTGCAGTGTTACAAACTCCAAAAGTAAGAAAAAAATGTGTTAAACTGAAAGAATTGTATTAAAAAGGTCTATTAGACTATTCTTTCCTATTTAAAATGGAAGAGTCAAAATCCAAATAACCCAAATTTTGCAGTACTGTCTCTAGGGTTGTGAACGGGGTTGATACGGGTTTTGCTGCAGCAAGTTTATACCTCCAGCAGTTAGTAGAAGTACAGGCAGCTATTAGTTATCCAAGGCCATGAGGACATAGAGCAACTCTGGTATAAACAAAGAAATTTGTGCAAACTAGTCTGTAAAAGGACATTTACCCTTACGATTGTGGTTTACCTTTTTCAAACAAAGGCGATGTCATTAAACACCTTCAGACAGCAGAGGAAGGCACGTAATTCCTATTGTGCTGCAGTTAGAATTAGTGGTAGAAGGCAGAGCTTGGTAAACTCACAGCCCAGAAAGTGGATTTTACAGGAAGGGTAGACCTAGGTTTACCCTGCAGATTAATGGCTGTGAAAGAAATCAACTCTTGAGTTTCAAAGACATTCATAACTAGAGTTCTTGAGCCAGTTTCAGAGAATTCAGAGACAGAACATGTCTGTTAGATAACATCATATTTTTCAGCTTGCTCTAAACACCTTTAGTTTTCATTGGTCTTGTAGAAGCTTAAATCCCCCCAAAATGATAAATTTCCACATCTCCCAGAAGGCTGATGCAAATGAAACTGCTTTACTGTCACAGCTGAAATTTCCTGCTGTCTTCTGCACGTCTTTTCAAGAAGCTTCAAAGCTTGTGAGACTTCTCACATACTTATTTCTCACATATTGAATTTGGGTCAGTGATGTTCAAGTGTGATTTACTTGCAAAGTGTCCTAGAACTTTTTTACTGAAGTATTTCTAATACAATTACTTTAATGTAAGATGGTCTGATCAAAAAGACTTTTACTGGGGAGAAAATGAAGCTATGAATTCAGATTTCCACTTACTTGCATTGCAGAAATTGCATCTTTATGCACGTAGCCATCCCTGATTGGTAGGGAACCAAGAAAAGAACAATTTAAAAGAATAAAAAAACCCCTGATGAACAAATTTCAGCATAGAACTTCATAGAATTTCTCTCAAGCTGATGTTACATCTTCTCTACCAAAGATGAATATAGAGGAAACTATGACCCTGACAAAAAGGATACCTAAGTACAAAAAGGACACCAGATTTATTTCTTTTTCTATGCACACTGGTGCTAAATTCAGTGTTGTTCCTTCTTCAGGTAGTGCGCTGTAAGGCTGTACTAAGTATCTGTGGTATAGTTCCTGTGTGTCTGTGTGCACAACAGATTTGCATTGTAATGGAACATGACCAGTAATGTTAAGTGATAGATAAAGTAAAGCAGTTTTATAGTTCTCTAGAATATGCAAATATCTGTAGGCTTGATGTAAAAAGTGTGAGAGGTCATATAAAGTTTTATGCTGACTGTGAGTTTGAAGCAGGGGTTTATGTTGATTAGAATTGAAAGCTGCCTTGTATGAGTCATTCATTTGGACAACATTAAAGTACAACAGATCTTGTGCCAATAGCTGTTATCTGTGTAATGATACTGCTACCTGTTTGGAGGAAAGCTGCAAAGGATCGAGCCTCTAGTGTTTTGTGTTTGGCAGTATGATAGAAATTAACACCAGAATTCAGTGCAAAAAACCCTAGGATTGTCAACCAATGCTAAGAAGCATTTCCTTTCCTCACTGCCTCACCCTGGATGCGGCCCTTCACCTGCATTTGTTTTCCATGCAACTGATTTCTTTTTTCTTTTTTTCTTCTGTTTTTCTAAAAAGAGCAGTGTATCATCAGAAAGTTGCAGACTATAGGTGATTGAGAGAGCTTTTACCCTTACGTAAATGGTAAGGGGCAATGAGTCTTATTTCAAGTTCTGAATTGTTTGTCTGGCAATGTAGAAAAATGCAGGTTTGTTTAGCTAATATTCTGTGACTGTTGTCTGCAGTACTGAAGTGCCATTTTTCTTGCCATTTAGTTAGCATAGATGAAGGAACAGGTTTAGAAATTGAGTTGTATGCAATAACAGATGAAGTGTGAAGAAGCTGTTCTTTTTACAACTCCTTGTACGATCTTTGAAGCCAGTAACATAATTAAAATTATCATGGATTGTGTAGGCTTCATTGAACAATAAATTAGTGAGGTTTTCACTGTTTCAGAATAGCTCATTCTTAATCATAATAACTAAAGTGAGTTTTGAAGTAATTCTGAGAAGTTGAAGGCCAGGTTCTCTTTAGTTCTTGCCTTTCTCTTTTTATTATTTCCGTGTTTTAACTGTTTACTGCATTGTCTTTAGCTAACAAAGTTTCAAATCAACTTTAATGGATTAAGGTCCTTTCCAACCCTAACTATTCTATGATTTAGTTAGAGGCTAGAGATTAATTAGAGTATCCTAACTTTCATAGGTTTAGCCTTTGATACTTTACAGTACAAACTTTGAGTTTTCCTTGCTAGTGAATTGGCCACAGTACATACTTCTGCTACTGTTGTTTTGGGGTTTTTTTTTTCGGTTTGTTTCTTGGTTTTTGTTTGTTTTTTTTTTTAATGAAATGCATTTAGTAGAAGTCTGGTTTTACCATGAGTTTAGGAGGAATTGAAATAAAAGATACACTGAGAGGCAATGCATGGGCTACGTTTATGGATGCCTGAGCTTGAACTGCTGGAATCTTTGTAAGCTGCTGGGATTTCTCTGAATTTATGACACTAGTAATTAAGTATTAATCTTTTTCATAGAAAAGAAGTACCTTGAATTTTCTCGTATAAGTCTGAAGTGTCTGGAAGTTATCTACATCTCCTTTCTTCTGAAAAGGGCTGCATCTCCCTCTGCTTCTGCAGCTCCAGTACAGTCTTGGTAGCTGTAGCTTTGCAGCGGTAACAAGGAGGGTGTGAACATAGGTCTTGTCAGACACTATAATTTCATAGAGCTACAAATGGTAGAAACCAAGCCAAGGCCTAACTGTATCCTGTTTCATGTGAAGAAAGATCTGAATGCATAATAATTAATTTCCAAGACCCTTTAAAGAAGAAGGTTCTTAAACTTTCAGTGTGTTTGTTCATTTACCACATGTAAAGTTCAAATGTGCAAGTGACTGATTTTGACCTCGAAAGAGCAGATTGGAAGGGGACCTCAGAAAATCAAGTCCACCATAACGTTTACCGGGCAGAAGAAGCCAAGTCTGTTGATTAGAGGTGCTTGCTTCATCCTCTCTTATGCTTCACAATTCTTATCAGAAAAAAAATTCCATAGGTCTAACCTGAGGTTTATTTTCTTGCTGTAGTCTAAGCTTGTTACTACTTAGTGTTCTCCAGAGACATGGAGATTAGATGCTTTCTTTTCTTTTGGATAAAGCCTTTTGTTTATTTGAATAATGCTTTATTCTCTTTTGTCTCATCTTTAAATAATTCTGACTTGCTAGTCTTTCCTCAGAGGTTGCACCTAAGATGTGACATTAAAAAAATCTTTTAGCTAAATACAGTTTTCTGAATCTAAAAGGAATTTTTCCTAGCAACGCTTCAGATGTGTAAATATGCAACATTGTACTTCTGTAGTTTCCCAGAATTTTGTACATTCATACATCTTCCACTTATGCTTGACTAGAATCCTGAAGCCAGTTGGATCCTAGCCCAGAGGCGCTTGATCTGGTACAGGATTGAATTTTGCTTCTAGTAGGAGCCACAGCCATTTCAGCTAAAAACAAGCTCATTTCAGACAACAGCAAGCTAGTGTATGTTAGGTGCCTTTTTGGTGCCTTCGTAGGGTGCATTGATGGATTGTTCAAGATCCACGCAAGTACAGCATGCCAAAGGAGAAGTGCAAGCAGTGCTCCAGTGAGGGAGGTTCTCTGTGGTCTCTCCCATGTTGTCTTTTGCCTGTTTCTTGACTCAGTTTGAGATTCTACAGACATTGGGTGTTGGAATGACAAGCTCTTGATTCTGCATGATTTAATGCTAGATTCATGAAAAGATTTAAATTTCTCTGCTTTTCAAAAGACTTGAGGCTGTCAAACATAGTCATGCTAAAACATAAGGAGCACGTGCCTCTTATTTCACTGTCAGTACTATGCACTCAATCATAATGGAATAATTACAATTTGATTTTAGTATCATATTTCTGGTGATGAAAGTTTGTGTCAAATAATATGTACATTCAACATGAAGTGGCTAAGGTATTTTTTAATTTAAAAAATCTATTCCTATGGATTCCATCAGAAAGACTGGGCAGTTTTACAGGCTTTAGCTCCCTTGTAGACTAATCCTCCCATGTGGAGTCTTACACTTAGTGGTTGTATATTGAGAGATATAAAATATTAAAAATAGCAGACAGGCTATACAGCACAAAGCCTTTTACAGCTCTATAGGAAGCAGCTCCATGTAAGCTGATAGCTGCAAGATGAAAAGATCTCTTGAGATTTAATGAAGAAAAGCAGTGAACAAGCCAGTCTGCATGAAAGAAGCAAGGCAGAGTAAAAAAAAAAAAAAATTGCATTGAACCCTAATACTGTCTCCCTTGCAGTGGTGTACTGTGATGATGTGAACTACAACAAGTGTATTGATGCTAAATGTGTGGTAAAATGCTACTTGTCTTCAGTGTAGCTTACTCGTCGCAACAGTTCAAGTAATTATGAATACTGTTTCTGTGCTGACTTTCACTTTTGTGTTATATAAGTCTGTTAATTTATTAATTTATGAGTATTTACGTATTTTTCACGTATATTATAGAGACTTCTAGTAAATACATTTGTCTACATTTTAATTATTCAGTAACATGATTTATTTTATACTCAAAAGTGATAGAGCCAGAACACTGGTTGAAAATCAGACCAATTCATGAGTGAGATGAGAAACTGTGTTTGTTTCACACAAGACAGTAAAAAGAATCTGCCACTTCAGTTTGTATTTCCAGCTCAGTGAAAAGTGAAGTTGCAGGATGTAAACTGGTGTTTTATAAACTCGCTCTTGTGAGAGCATCTTCATTCTGATGGGGCTTCTGATTCCTAGTATGTATGTGTAATGTGTAACTGATGCTTTAAACTTTTAGCTGATGTTAGGTTTCATAGAAGACATTGTGTTCTGGTGCTCTCTAGATTATTAGAAAGTTGAGCATTGCCTGAAGCTTAAGTACTTTGTGGTATGTTTCTCTTTAGGCTTTTCCTTTAAATCCATGGAGTTAACAGGTCACACAGCAACAGTTAGTGTTTCTGCAAGAGCAAGTTGTATGTTCTTCTTTTATTGTATGGAAGCACTGCATATAGACTGAACATAATACCATTTAAGGTTTTAACCTTTTCAGTTTAAATTACCATAAGAAAGTTTCCCTAAGGCATTTTAATAATGTCAACTTACATAGACCTTTTTGTCTTCTACTTCTGTAGGCATTAACATTTTGCCTTTAATCTGTGTGGCTCAGTCTTAAACCTTACAGGTTTTCCTATAAGCTGTTTAGCTAGATGTAGCTTCATGGCAACTCTCACTTGTTAATTATTTCCCTTCCCTCCAGTTTTCTACGCACGTTCATAGCTTCTGCAAGGGTTTAAGTTTTTTTTCTTTTCTTCCTTTTTAATGAAAAACTGAAAAGGATTTGGAGGATTGTGAAGTAGAAAGGACTTAGTGTGTCTGATATACTGGGGAAAGATAGGATTGAAATATCGCCTCCTGAAAGTGTTAGTGAAACAATGCATTGAAGAGGTTTCCATTTCTTCTGCTTGATGATGTGTACAGTATGCTAGGAATGGTGAGAAATCTTCCAGTAAATGCTGCTCCTAGAAGAATTACTGCTCAAAAAGAAACAATTTGGAAAAAGGCAAATATGATGACAAAACCCCACTTAATTATGTTGAGGTAAGGGTTGAGTCATAGTTGGGTATTTGAAGGTATTGCAGAAGAGGTGCTGCAAAGAATGAGTAGGTGCGTAGGTTCCTAGTGCACTTGATGACATCAAAATGTGATAGGATAGCATGAAAGAAGAACTGATAATGAGATCAAGAAGGGAAAGTAAATGGGGAAAGTTTTATAACTGATGAAGTGAAAGGGGCAAAACAATTGCAACCAAAGTCCTCTCTTATGTTGCACGTTTGCAGACACCGTCACACAAAGCAAGGACCAAGCAGTCTTTGTTGTTGATAGAAGATGATCAGACTTCTTGGCTCAGTTTTGAATGCTGTTAATTAAATTGGCAGGAGTGGGAGGAAGAATGAGAACAAAGGATCATACGTGAGTGGATTTACAGTTCATGGCCCATTAACAATGTCTTTTCCTTTTTCCTTTTTTTCATATTTGTTTTGTTTTGGTTTTTTGGGTTTTTTGTTTGTTTGGTTGGTTGGTTGGTTTTTTTGTAGTTTGTTGTTTGTTTGTGGTTTTTTTTCTTTTGTGGGTTTGTTTTGGTTTTTTTTTGGGGGGGGCGGGTTTGTTTTTTTTTTAATTTGTTGTGTACTTATGAGAGTTGGTAATACTTGTGCTTGTGCAAAGGAGAGAGAAGCATCTGGCTGCACAGATGCAAGCTTGGGTGCTAAAGATCTGTGATATCTTGTAGATATCACAATGAAAGAGATTAAGAGGAAGGGGGCATGGCAGCATCTTAAAGCAGTTAATTAATAAGTCTTGGTTTAACTACATTAGCTCTCCCACGGCAATGGTGAGCATGATACAATCACTGAGCTATCTGTCCTTTCTCTGCATGAAGCAGAGTTCAACAGGACATTGGAAAAAAGCCCTATAGGCAAAGTGTGGCTAATGCATGATAGGAAAAATTGTGTCATATATGATTTGAATTACCCTAAATTAGCAAAGAAGTATCATCTCTAACAGATGGAAACTTAAGTAGTCAATAAAGCAGTGAGTTTAAGTAGGAAGAATGTTACCAGCTCTTCTCTGGTATTCCCTCGCTGTTGCAGTGGTGTACATGATGATAGTGGTACAAGACACATTAGTTTTGATTAGTCTAGAAACACTTTGGTAAACTTTCTAAACTTTTTCTCACTCCATTGACAGTTGTATGCACCAGTTTGGTTCCAGTTGCTTCATTCTGTATTGAAGCGTTGCCACTTCCTTTGCTTCAGCCTCATTCACTTACTTTTTATTACAAAACGAAGAAAAAAACCCATTATTTTTTCCCCAAAAGGTCGTAGCAGGTACTGCACATTCACATTAAGTTTGATTTTTATGACTTCAGGTATATCTTTTCCTTGGTACCTCGTTCTGTTTTAAATTATGACAAAGTTGCCATCCGCAGTAAACATTTTATATGTAAATTGTTGGAGGGAGAGGAGGAAGCTTCTGTTACTTCTTCCATTGTAGTTATGTCTAAAAATAAATATAAATATAATATATCTTACTAAATATGAAGCTGTAGAATCAGTTCCAACACGAAAAGCATCACTGCTGTAAGATAATAGAATCAGGTTCATGTGGTGCTAGCCTAACAATGTTTTTTAAAGTAAATTACAGAGAAGATACAGAAAGGATCAACAGGAGATTTACAGTCAAATTAAGAGCAACTGTATCTTCTTGGAGCTGGGGGAGGAAAATAATCCACAAACCAGAAGGTAACTAATACAAACCAAGAGTGATGCATGAGGAACATATGCTGTGAATTCTTCTTTGGGGAGTTTGGGAGAATAATTTTGAATGGGTCACATGAAAGATGCTCCATCTGTTGCCTCTTCAGCTAAGATAGTGCAATGAAAGGTTAGGATAGTCCCTTTTACTTGAGAAAATAAGATTGAAAAAGGGACATGGCAATGAAAACATAGGAGGAAGGCTATCTTTCATCTAGTAATAGTTTTCAGTGAGTCTGATTTGATGCTTTCATCTCATGCATTTGATGTAAAGTGGACTTTCTTTGACACCCCCTAACTTGATTTTTTGTTTTTCTTAAAAAGAAGTTGAGTTGTGGAAACAATGAGTATTTCATTGATGCTTAATACAAAGAAAAGCAGTGATTTTTTTTTTTCCCCCCCTAACAAAAGAGAGCTTTTAAACTACACTTGGTGCCTGATAGATTCCAGGAGTTAATATAAATAACAGCAACTTAGAGACCAGCTTAAAAGAACTGGGGGTGGAGGAGGAGAGGAAATAAGGTTATTCACATAGGGTCATGGGACGGACAATTCGGAGGATAAGCGAGGTACTAATCAAATGCCTTAAGTATCTTTATACTAATGGAAAAAAGGTATGGGGTAAGCAAGCAGAACTGGAAATATTAGTACAGAGTCAAGATTGACTTCAGTGCTCTAAAAGATCTGTCAGGATAACTTGTAAAACTGGTATGTCTAGAAAAAACAAAAAAAAAAAAAAGTAGATTGGTTGGGAGTAGCTTTGTCTGCTTGTAGTTCTAGAATAAAGAAGTTAAAGCCATTGAAAAAATCTGTGAATAAAAGATATAGACCACACATGGGACCTATTTAAAGTCTTGTTGCTAAAAATATTACCTTTTATGGACTGTAAATAAGACTACCTACTGACTACCTTAATTAGACCATATGTGTATGTAAAAGTTTACCTGCTTTGACATAGTAGTTGTCAGTAACTAAGAGAGTAACTAAGACACCTTTAAACTGTCTTTCCTAAATACACGTGTTTTACTCTGCCAAACCAGCAAGATCAAGTAAGCTGAACTTCTTTAAAATATCAAATGGAATTATTCAAGGCATAGAATTTGAATGATAATGTCTATGTAGCTGAAAAATTGGAACAAAACAAACAGGAAATGAATATCAGCTGGGAAAGCATGATATAAGTGAGACTCTGTCAATGACCATATTTCCAATGTCAGAGGACAAAATAGCTAGTGAGAAGACATGAATTTGCTTCAATCAGATTGGAAAGAACCAGCTGAGAAAATCGAAGACAACTTTTGGGGACAGTGACTATGAAATGATTTTAAATACTTGATATTCGGAAGAGGAGGAGAAAGAAGGGCAAAATAAAAGAAGTGGATTTGGAGATACTGGTGACCTCAGATTATTTGTGGCTGAGATCTTATGAAGACAAGTATAATGAAATTAGCTGGAAAGAACACTGATGTCTCAAAGCAGTATATGAAATGTCCAATATAGTGAAACTGAGCTATTCATCATGCATGTATTAAGCACTAGGAGGAAGGCTGCAGAAAAAAATAGATCAACTACTGAATGTGAATGCGAAAGAGTGATATGTGAATAAGGGCAAACTGAAGGTTAAAGGTGCAGTGTTCATGCTTCTTGCAAGATGTGTTTTGTTTGGTAATAAATAATTTCATACATACATTAGCAGAAGGAAGACAATATCCACCAACTGTTGGTCTGCTGGTCGCTGGGGAGGAAAAACTCATAGCACTGGCAAAGCTAAAATGTGCAATGCTTGATTATTTGCCCTTTCTTAAAAATAGTCATTTTGCAGTCACCTAACATAATTAAAACTAGCAACGAAGATGCAGAATTACAGAAAACCATAGCCTAGACAAAAAAAACCCAAACAAGAAAAAAACCCAAAAAACAAAACAAAACCAACAGAAAAAAAAGCAACATAGAGTATATGAGATGTTTTCAAACTGTTCAGCCTATGAACTGTTACTGTCTTGAAAGAACAGGTTATCTTTGTCAGGATGGGTGAAAATTCAGACTTGAAAGAAAAAGAAGTATATTTAGTGTCTTGCTTTAAAAAAGGATGGAAGGGTGTGGGGAATTAGAAGTGTGTCAATTGAAATAAAATTGCGAGAACAAATAATTAGACAAACTATTTGCAAGCCGCTGGAAGGTAACAGAGTTGAAAAACAGCTAACATGGCGTGTCATGGCTTGGTTTTGACAAATCTATTCCAATTTGGTTTTGTAAGAGACAGAGTAATAGTAGATAGAGGATAATCATAAATGTGATTTTGACTCCAGAAAGGCTTTGATGCTAACATGAGACTCGTGTAGACAGACCATGTACAAGGTAAACTATATTTGGCTACGTGCAAATAGGGTTGAGCAACTGTACTTGGGGAGTAATTATCAGTAGTTCATTTTCAAACTGACACAGTACACTGGGTTTCTTAGAGGTATGTCTTGCCTCTGCTGCTTCTGAATGTGTTTTTTAGAGGTCTGGCTGACTTGAATGGAGGCAAATGGTTATAAATTTTGGATACTGCTGTCTTCCTTGTTATGACCCTTGTGTTATCCATGTGACACAAGAAGTTTAACTTGCTAGGAAACAGGTTAAGTAAGGTTAGGCACATGGGGGAAAGGGGAAGACTTCCCCAATTATGAGAGTATTGAAGCCCTGGAATACATTGCTTGGGCAGAGTGTTGATTAGTAGAAGTCTTTAGGAATGCCTGCACTAGTGTATGTCTGGGATGACAGATGTAGAACTGACTTGGCTGTAGGCAGGGAAGTGGACTAGATGACGTCTTCACTAAAAAACAGAACTAGGAAAGTGTGTGTAGAAAAAAATAGTATTTTACATTGCATGTTAAGGAAAATATTTGCATTGTTTCCTGTACTTCCTACTCTTTGCCTTACGTAGGGACCCAGATTTTTTAGTTTTGTTTTTGTTTCAGACTAAGTATTTAGAACACATTGTGTATGTTAGCACATATGGCAAATACATTCCATTTAAAAATACATAGCGAGAGTCAACCTGCTCATGGTAGCAGATGTGAATGGGTTTCAGATACAGTTGTCTGTCCTTTTAACAGCTGAGTTGTTTGCAAACTGTTCTAGTCAGTCCAACTACTACATCAAAATATTTGCTCTTAAGGTTTCTAGTAGACTAGTAGATCTGCTGACAGTTTTTATAGACAAAAATCACCTGTATATTTGTATGAGACAGCAAGAGGTCTCTAATCAATACACAGGCATCCAGCATGCTCTGTTTGCATGTGACTAATGGTGCTGGTTCTAGGATAGACTCTTCTTTTGTCTGGCCTAATGCCCTAGATCTTGCTTTTGTGCTGTCCTTGGGGGGCTGCAGGTCTACAGATCGAAGTCAGGTTGCTACAAGACATTGCAAAATCAGGTACTGTATTGCACAAGACTTGCCTGCTGTTTCTAATTCACTGCTGCTGAAAAGACCAGACCCTAGATTTACATCACTGTGCTGTACCTGGAGCTTTCCCAATAGGTGATTCTCAGGGTTTGGCATTGTTTTCTTTGTGGGTTTTTTTTTTTTCCTTCTCTCCTTTTTTTTTTTTCTTTTTTCCTCTTCCTTCATAAGGCTGAGTAGAACTGCTAGAGCCAGTTTGTCTTTCTGTCCAGCCTGTAAATGAATAATTTACTAGAAACAATAATCTATATTATACTACAGTCCATGAGTGTGTCTAATTCCAGTATTGCACTTTGTCAGAAAGTCATAATCAGTTGCAGTACACTTTATCATATTGACAAATCACAAAATGGATACTCAAGTAACCTGCCGTTGGTGCATACACAGGTGTGCCAACATCGAATTGGGTCACTTCACCTTCTTAGCCATATACTTTATCTTACAGTTTTTTAAGTGTAGAGCTGTTCTAGGCTTCCCAGCCCTTGTATTTCTCAAATATTTCACCGTTAGTTAAAGGTCCTGTGTATATGTTTTTCAGGATGTTACTACAAGTGATAAGAAGCAAAGGCCTGCATTATGCATGTATATAGCGCCAAGAACTGGGGTGATGATACCGAAAGCAGCTATTGGACTTGGCCATTAGAATTTCCCTTTTAATCATTAGCCAGAATGTATTAGAAGGCAGGTAAATAAACTGTTTACTGTCAGTCATCCATAAGACATAAAGGCCTTGTGACAGGACAAAGTAAAACTCAGTAATCCACAAACAGTATTGCAAGTAATTTGTAAAGATGCTCTGTTTTTTCTTTTGGTGTGAATACAGCTGTCAAGAGTCTTCTCAGAAGGAGGGTCATCACCTGAGGTTCATCACCTGAGCAGCAGGAATTGTGAAGATTTTTGCTAGGTCTGTGTGTGATTATTAGGCAAAAATCCCACAACTTCCTATGTTGCTGGCAAAAAATAATACAACATTATGTAAATATAGTTGGATTGTTTACAGTTTCACTGTGTACTTCATTTTCTGTATTTTCTGATACAACATAAATGGAAATGAGTGTCTTAAAAATCACATGGTAAACTTCTGAGAAATGTCATGTTATAAACTACCCATAAGAAGGAAGATGCTTGTTTGATTTTCTGAACATTGAGGTTAATGTTTGAAGAGTTGTCTATTTTGTTATACACTATTTATTTTTAGACTATACATGCACAGATATCCACCCAGTATATATAGGCATACTCCTCTGTTACTTTAATCTTGAATAATTTTTTTAGATCAAATATGTAAGTGGGAAGTTTCCTTAGAACCTCTACAAGGCATTCAAATCTCTTACAGAGGACAGCTGTGGTTTGCCTCTTTCATGTAAGGTGAATTTTTAATAAAGTTCTATTGCAAATTTTTGCCAATAAAATAATAAATTCAGGTAAAGTTCAGCATAACCTTGGTTGCTGATAGCAGCTGATCACCTCTATCACATTGTTAGTAATGGCTGAAGCTATTCATCCAAAGTATTGTGAATACATTTTTTCAGCATGTGTTTATAATCCTCAATAATTCAATTCTAAGGAACTACAATTCTTTCAGAGTTTGCAGCTACTTTCTGTTATTCGATGTGATTGCCTACTACTGTTTTTTGTGACTCAGAATAGGACATTAATATTAACTTAGTTGTGAATATTACGTATGAACTGTTTCACCAGCAATGAATATTGTTTTGCTTTTTGAAATGTAAATAGCCTTTAGGGAAGAAGATACTCTGTGGGGATCTTGTCAGGGAGGTGCTGGTGAACTCAAGCAGGAGAATGCCAAGTTCCTAAAAACTCCCCAAACCAGAGACAGACAGATGAGATGAGGTAGAGGGTAAGGACAACCTTACCTGTCATCAAAAACATCACTCAGAGCATTTAGCACCATTTTTAAAAATCAGTTTAGGATGTTTGCCTTTCTTTCCTGGTACTCATGTCCTGTGATGGTGGTTTTACCTTGCAGCGCTGCCAACGACATGCTGTTCTTTCCAAACTGACAACATGCAGCAGTGAAAAAATACAACCCAAACAGTGGATCCAGCCGCAATCAGAGTGGTAACATTGCACATGCTCCAGACAGGACAAGCACGCAACACAGTGCTGTTCTCTTGGTGGAAAAGAGAAACTTTACACCATTTTGGAGGTTCAGTGTGGGCTTGGTGAAAGCAGCTGTGAAGGTTGGAAGAGGACAGTAGGCTTCACTCCATAGCCCTGTTGAAAATGTTACTGGTTTGGTCTGTGGATGCAAAATCAGTTTCTCATTCCACCTTTGTGAGAGGGCAGGGGGTGTACCCACTTTCAGAATTAATCCTTAAGCTGGCTCTCTAGTTTACAGAGATTGTTTCCTCTGAAGAAAAGTGTTTGGAGGCATCTAATAGTTTAAAATTAGGAGGAAGAGTTAATCCCTCAATAATAAGGAAGCAGGGTGGGGAAAGGCTAATTTAATATACAGAGACTAGGACTATGACAAATAGCTGTTGAATTTGCTCAAGGAATCTGATGTAAATGCATTTGGAAAAAAGCAGGAGGAGAAAAACAAAGAAGGCTATGTGTGGGATAATTATATTCTCTGTGTTTTTTACAGTCTTGCTTTGAAAAGAACAGAGTTTGTAAATTCCCAGTGCAGGCCTCTGGGATGGTTCCAATTGGGATCAGCAGCTGTTAACTGAACACAAGACCTCAGCTATAAGCTATTGTCAAGAAGGTGACTCAAAAGGCAGTTTGAAGAATTGTCATACTGATGTAGAAAAAGAAACATAAGAATTGTAGTAGTAGTAGCTGTAGTAGTAAGTGCTACCTACTTTTTGTAGCAGTAGTTAAGCTGTAGCTGTAGTTAAGCACATTTCCAAATCAGTCATGCTATCTTGTTCTGTGTGTTTGTCAGCCATGAATGCTAGCAGCTGGACATGGAAAAAGGACCCCTTTTAGGGATAAGTTATGTTCATGCTGTAACATCTAACAATTTAAATGGGGATGTAACTGAATTTCCTGTACACCAGAGATAATCAAATATGGGGAACACATAAGAAACTATGATTTATAACTTCGTTTGCTCCTAGAACCACTCAGTTGTAATTTGTGGGGTGTGTGTGTTTGCCTTTTTTTTCCTTTTTTTTTTTTTTTTTTAGCAAGTATGTGCATTTCACTGTACTTTTCAGCCTTTGTGTATAACACCTCTGTCTTTCTACTTTGTCTTGGTAGTGTGTGGATATCTCAACTTTCTACTTTCTGTTTTGTCTTGGTATGTGTGTGGATATCTCAAGGATAATCATAAGCAGAACTTCAGCAAAGCCTGTATATATATTCCTTCCATATGTGGAAATTCATGTTTGCATGGGTTAAGTCAACTTAGTAGCAGTCCTGAAGAATTCTGTGGGATGGCTAATTGTTCTGAGAACTCCTTATTTGCTAGTGAGCATGTAAAACATCTTTGCTCTTCATAAATAAGTCATTACACTGCCATTAAGATGAATGCCATCACTTAAAATACTTAATTGTCCTGTTTTCTAGAGAGATTTTGTATTTTTACTGACTAATTAATTCTGCTGTTTTAAATCATGATTTCTATTTCAGAAATTTTCTATCATGATGACCACTTTTATGTCTGTATTGAGCAGAAAAGATACAAATCTGTTACCCTTTCAGGAGGTAAAGAAAATCAACTCTTAATCTTTTGAGAGGCACTCGGCAGATTAAGCAATCTGTTACAACAATCTGTACATGAATCACCATTTGCAGAAGTACTTCATGACATTGCTAATTCTGTATTATTTATGTAATTTTCCTATGCAAACAAGAAATTGTAGGGGAGTGTCATGTTATGGTGGTTAACATGACAAGACTTCTCACACGATAGCGCTGAACTTACTGTCTCTAGTCGTTTCACTGTTATGTTACTTGGTATCTACTCTAAACCCAAGAGATACAAAATGTCTAGGAAGATCAAACTTTTATCAAACATTTCTAAAGGCACTTTAAAAGAAAGCCTAATCAATGTCTTGATAATAATAGCAATATTGCTATAAACTGGGAGTACCACTGGGCTGTGTACAAGTCAGAAGGTAAAAATGGCACAGAAAAGGTGAATATGACATAATTGCTCACTATCCAGTATGGAAGCTGAAGGGTATCAAAGGAAACAAGGAGATGTTTGATTTTAAACTATGAAAAGGAAGAGTTTTTAAATGCGATGTGTAACTAAGCTGCAGAAGGCCTTGCCACGGAATGTTGTGGATGCAGAGACTTAAATCAGTTCATAGAAATTTGGACAAACCTGTGGAAGCATGCTCAGTTAAGGGATGTTAAATGCAAAGACCAAATTTCTGGTTCAGAAAGTCCCAGGAGCACTGTTTGCTGCAGTCCTGAGAGTTCTGGGAAAATGCAGTTTAGTGTGTGACCCAGTGCTCACATTTCACAGATGTGGCAGCTAGCTTTCTTGGTGTATTCCCAACAGGTAAACCAACACAAAAATGCTGTCAGATGCCTTTATGATAGGCATTCTGTAGTCATTCTCTTAGGGTCACACAGATTTTAAGTGAAATTTTAAGTTAAGCTACCATTACTCTTTCTTCATATCTCATAGTAACATTAATACTTGCAAAGTAATTTTGTATCAAGAACTATGTGAAAAGAAAATTGGTTTTGATAGAAGAAGAAATAGTGCAGGGAAAATGCCATGATATAAGTAGCTGAGGGGGCAAGGCACCATTCTGGTGAGGGAAGGGGTGGAAAATGTGGTCATTTCCAACTGCCTCCTTTCATTGTGGGACTGGCATCACTTGGGAAAGTAATTTTAACCTTATGGCTACTTTAATTTCCTGTTCTGTAAATTGGTAGCTGCTTAACTTCCTAGCTTAGTGAACAGTGATTTTAGTTGTACTTCAGGCATCTTCTGAAAGAGTAACTAGCTGTGGAAGTACCAAAAGGTTCTCAGTAGTCTTGTGCATCTGAAAAAAAAAAAAAGCGGGAGGGGGGGGACAGTGCTAGGGATTTAAAATCCATCTAATACTTTATACTTTCAGAACACAGGTCTTTTGTACTTCGGTTTATACCTTTGGGGAAATTTCTCTAAGTGTAATAGATTACCTATGCTAGATTCTACTGTGTTACTGTCAGACATGAAAGTTGCACCACTCTTGTTTCATTTTGATTTTTCTCAAGTCAGAAAACAAGAAAAAAAAACTTCTACTAACAGGGCTTATGAATCCTTTCTAAAATGAGTAGTGTTATTCCATTAACAGGCTAGACTTGTCTATTTTTCAGTTTGAATGCTTGGTATGTAATAATGTGTCGGCCAAAGTCTTCTGAAGATAAATTTGTTCAGTAAAACTTGAAAAAAATTATTATGGTCTTGAGTAAATGAAAAAAGTATTTCTGGTGTGCATGCCTTCTGGACACATGCAAATAATAAATCTTAAAAAAAGAGTAAACTGTTAGATACTTTTTTTTTTTCTCACCTCCTTTAATTTTCTGAATCATTTTACTATAATGTCAAAGTTTGCTTGTGAAATATATCCAAAGATAATTTAGACAGTGAAACTTATGGGTGTAAATCATTATGAAGTTTCCCAAATAACAGTATTGTAGCCTGGAAATACTGGATAGACACATGGCCATTGTGTAGTAGCTATATATATAGTTTTATATTTTTTAATATACTTTACTATATTTATAGTAGTTATATACATAAATGCAAAGTTAAATATATTTTTAAGGAGTATCGTTAAGGGTTGGCAACCATACATGCACATGTGAGATTTTTAGCTACATGATCAGATGTGTTTATGTCTGTATGTCTATGCATCCTGAGGATGCAGAGAATCCTTTTCTAGTAATAGGAACTTGGCACCTTCAATATAAATAAAACCTAATACATCAAAATAACTACTCAGTCTGCTACTAAATTAATCTGCATTTCATTTGCGAAGATATGGCAGTAATTCTGTTCTTTGTAAGACCGTTACTCATTCAGACTTCCACTCTGAACTTTGTGTCTTTTATTTCGACTTTTGTTTTACAACCAACTATTGTTTGCTATTAGTTTCTGATAAGCAGTATCAACAGTTTTGTCAGAGCCAGCAGTAATTAAGGTTCTTAAACTTTAAGCCAAGTGACTTCTTTCTTAGTGAAACATCACATTTGCAAGTCTTCTAATCAGCCTTGAACAACATCACATCATTTTAAAGTGTTGTTAGAAGTTCATTAAAAAGTAATATTGTCTAAGCAAGAATTGCATCACTGACTGTTCAAACTATTTCTCTTTCTGTTAGTTCAGTCCATCTCAGTATTTTCTGTGGTAACTATTTAAAAAGCTCCTTAGACTGTTTAAAAAGGTAACTTTGCATTTTAAGTTGATCATAGCTTCGACTTGAATGACTGTATGATAGTCAATGCGTTGTTAAATGTATTTAAAATACTGATTTTGATTCACATTCCTTGCAGGTGTATTCTGCTCCCTCTCTTGGGAATGAAGCCCCCTCAGCAAAGCCTCTTTCTGCTTGTGGATTCTGTCGATGAGGGCTGTAACGTTTCTGAGGGTGAACAGACTTCTACGAGTTTGTCTGGAACAATAGCGGAACTTTTAGCTGGTCACTTTGAGTTCTTCCCTCCCTGGCTGCTTCTCCTGTGTTCTGCCCGGAAGCAGAGTAAAGCTATTACAAAAATGTTTACAGGTGAGTACAGAGCATAAGAAGTGTTAGCTACCTGTAACTAAAACGTGGTATTCACAAGACCCATGATCATTGCTGAAAATACTGATGCATGCTTAGTTCTAAAAAATGTCAGTCATAACAATGACAATTCTAAAAAACACACATTCCAGTTCACTAAAGACTACAGAAAGCTTAAATCAGCCAAACACTTTTGAGGTAAGTTACGTCTTTGCAGTACTTCTGCAAGGAATATGCTGCTTCTGCTTTGACTTTTCCTTGTGCTTTGCTAGTTTTAAAAAGCTTTGAAATAATGTGGTGATGTGGAAGTATGTTGGCTGTGTACGCCCATTCCTTGCAACCTCAAAAGAATATTTTTTTTCATCTGCCATTAAAATCTCTCCCCTCATTTTCAGAAAGCAAGGAATAATCTTTGAAGGTGGAAGTTGAAAGCGGAACAATGTAGATGGGGATTCTTGGAGTATACTTTTGGCAAAGGTTACACAGTAAAAAGTTCTTTACAGCTTCATCCAGGCTTTACTGTGTCATGAGAACATTTCTTCACTATAATGACATTGTTATTGGAAGTTCTCTGAAATTTAATAAAGGGCAATATCTAGACTGGATTCCAGGCCTATATATAAAGCCTGTGTGTATTAAGACCACAATTAGGACAAAAATGTGATTATAGAGCATAGACCCATAGGCTTGCTCTTTTCCACAGTGGCAAAAGGTCAATGGGATAATTGCATTTTGGAATGAAGCACTGTATTAATCAGTGGCAGACATGAAGATTGGTATTTGGGAGCATGTGAGAACTAAAGGAAATGTTGGGGAAGCTTCACAGGCCTCCTTTGGATGTTCATGTGAGAATAGTTTTGTCAAAGCTTGGCTGATTAGATAAGTTGTCATTGCCAAAGTAACAGACAAAACTTTCTTCAGAGCAGTTCCATTTCCTTTCCATTGAATCATATAATGTTTTAGACTAGTCCTAGAAAATTGCTGTTGTCTTCTAAGTGTGTTTCCAGATGGAATTCCTGACAGGAAAAATCAGCCGAATTAATGGATATGCCTTTAAAATAAATGTAATTTGAATGAGTTAATTTCTCCTTTCCACAGAGGGTGACTTGATGAATAACATAAAGTTGATTTATGATAATAAAATCCCATCTTCACCGTGGAAAAGGTACAGCAGGAAAAGAATGAATCTCAAAGTAACTGGATAGAAATTAAGAAGAAATTTTAGGGTCTGTTTGGAGGAATTAGTTTTATCCGCTATGAAGGAAAATTGTGACATTACAGCCAATGTGACCATTGCCTGCTTAATACATTGTTGGATGATTTTCCTGTTTACAGCTGTATTCAAGTTTGTGAAAGGTATAGTGAGAATGTGAGGAGCGTGGCTGAAGCTTTTGTTAAATTCAGACACATTGCAAGTTTGTGTTGCAAAACTTGAGATAATGTTGATTTCTTTTCTAGTTCTAGCCTAACAAGGATAGACTGTCATTAGAGCTTGTACTGGGGAAAACTTTTCTTCTCCTTTATGGTATTTGAATGCTTACTTTTAGCTGAGCCAATTTATAAAGCTATTTAATTGGTGAGCACACAGAATTCAAGATCAACAATAAGTATTTTTTGCCCTCATGACTGAAGAAATAAGTGGTGTATAATAGAATGCTATTGTACTGAATTTCTAGTACTTCCAGTTTCACAGAAAATAAATGTTTGCAACCATAATGATAATATAATCACTGTAAATTTTCATTAAATTTGCTTCTTTGATTTGGAACAAAAAATCCCTCAGTTTCACTCTTACTTAGGAAGATTGGAATTCTTTCAGGATTATTTTAGGAAAATGTGTCCCATCTGTAGTTTTTTCTGCAAAAAAATTTGGAGTACAATATGAAATATCTGTTAACCAATATTAATTTGGTTACAGTCAGTTTTCACTTAAAATTTTCATGCAGTGAAAACTTCCTCCAGGTATCTGCTGAAATGAGAGCTAAACCTATTTGTCAGCAAGTCTTATCAATGACCAGGAGCAGGATTACTGCAGTGGCCTGGTCCTGACAATGTTTTTTGGGTGTCCAGTACAGACGAGCCTCTGCAGGCATCTCCCTAGCCAAAAATAGTGGTGACATGGAAAAGAGTACAGTCATTCTCATCCAGTGGCATCTTGCCACTGCTGGTGGTGAATTCATCATCTCTACTCCTCTAAGAATGAGAAAAGAAGGAGGAGTGTTTGTTCTGATCCTCTTTGCTCCTTCTCTTTTGTGGGCAACTTTCTTAAGTAAGTTAAATAGTTGTGCCTGCATGTCTGCATCTGCTGCAGATGTGTTCTGGGCCCTTCTGTGTTCCGAGATTCTGTAGTAGCACAATGTGCTACAGATTTTTGCCCTTACTCAGATTCTCAGCTTTCATTAATTAGAAATGAAATTAAAAAAAAAAAAAAAAAAAAGGTTTTGCCTTTTGTGGCTGCGGAGACAACCTCAAAAATATGAACCAAATGCAAAATGATTCTTGCATGAGCCTGCGGTCACCCTCCACAGTGAGAAGAAGCCAGCCAATTGAGTAAAAAAGGAGGGGAACAGATGCTGGTGTCCTCCTGCCTTCTCTTCATGTGTACTGTCACAAACTGCCATATCACGTCTCTTTGTTTTTCTTACTGACTTTTTCCCTAAATTTAACAATTCTCTGTCTTGTGCCCATAATTATCAAGATTAGCTGCCACATCATCCCTAAATCTTGAAAGCAAAGCAGTTGTTCTTACAAAACTAAATTCCCTTTTTAAAGATCCATCATATTGGTTAAAAACTTCAGGCATTTTAAAATCAGGCAATTTTATTTAGCTAAATCTGAGTGAAAAGCAGCTAATTTGTTTAATAGCATAAAGGTCGATAAAAGTTCATATGTACAAATGTGCTATTTATTGATTCAAAGAGGCTTTTTAGTTTTTAATAGGTGTTTACTTAATTTCTTCTTCTGCTACATAAATCAATTATCTGTGGCATCTGGCTCGATTATACCCCTCAATTACACACTGACATTCGTCATCCAAAGAATTCCTTCCAATGTGAGATGCGTGAGTGCACCGGTGTGGTACAATGCATGCCGATGTCACACCTCAGGGAGCCCTAGTTTTCATAAAATTAATGTTAGATAACAAAGATGCTGGAAACTACAATAGGAAGAATCAAAAGTGGACCTGAAAGGGTTCAGTTTAGCCTCAGAGGCAGCTTAAGCTTTGTTCACCCACTTACCCGTAAGCAAAAGTAGACAATCTGTCATTCATTTGTCACCTTCCTTTCATCTGGCATTCAGTTCCAGACAGCCAGATACTAAGGCTGATATTTAGCCAAACTTATTCTGGATTAGAAATCTTGGGACCATGTCTTTCTTATATTTCTACTATTTGCTGGTTCTGGTCTAAATACATGTGGAGTGTTGCTTTTGTTGCACCCTTTCCTAAAATTAAAACTGTGGAAACTTTAGAGAAATGGAGTAAAAGTCAGCTCAGCTTCCTGGAAAACTCAAACTGTTTGATATCTGAAGCTACCCAGCTAGTCATATTGCTGAAACCCCAAATCAAATCAGTGGCCTGGTTTGGAATTGAACATTAGCTGCCATTCCAGAAAATAGATGGCATAAGACCACTTGAGGAGAGACTGTTTCAGAAAAGAAAATCTAAGTTGTTGTCTGATTTTTGGAAGGTAGGAATTTAGTTGGGTGGTTTCATGTTACTTTAAAGTGTTTAATGGGAGTTGGATTTTCACTATAAAAGATCATTTTTATATATTTATGTGGTTTTAAAATTTACTTCTGTAGTATTAAAGCTTTGAAAAAGTGCATTTGTTGTTCTTGTTTGGTTTTTAGGAAAAAAAATAAATTATTTAGAAGGCTTGGGGAAGAAACTGTGAGCTTTTAATTACTGTTTCCTTTCTTCTCGTTACCACTTTTGGTCTTTTTCAAAGTGGTCTGATTGCCACTTTGAAAACATGATACTAGGGCATTTCATATTTCCTTATAAAAAGCTGTGTGTACATTTTGAACTTATTTGCTTTGTCATTCAAGAGGGAAGACTAAACCGTTTTGAATGGACTGTTACCTGCAAATCTAGTGAAATAAACTTCTGTGCAATGACACGGACCAGTGAGAGCAGCAGATTTCAGTGTCGGTGTCTCTTAGCATCTGGGGTATATGCAGTGAAATTTGTTGTGCATACTATAGTGCCAGTGCACTAAAAGCTAAGTGTTCTACTTGAATTTTCATGTGCATCTTACTCTGCTGGATACCTTACTCATTTTGAGCAGGTGTGCATAAATGGTTATAGAAATACCTTATTTAATATATGCTTAAAGTAGCAGTGTCAGCTATTAATGCCAAACCATTGCCGTGTTTTTAATAATTTCGATTATTTTAAAGCTAACAATGCAGTTAAATGAAATCTATTAAAATGCACTTAAAACTTTTGTAATTTAATTATGTAAATGTATTTAAAGATATGAAAGTAAAAGGATATTTTTAAGTGTTTTCTGGAACCTGCTAGGTAATAGCTTAATTTTATTATTAAATTTTGAAAAGGTTGACATACTGTAAAACTATTTATATAGCCAAGATACTACTTTTTCTTTTTTTTTTTTTTTTCCTTTGAATGACCCTGGATCTTGCCAAGAAATACATTTGGAACTAATTTGTTTAGAGAACTGCCAGGTATTTAATATATCAAGAAAATCCATATTGGAGCTCCCATTGGGTTGAAAGTGATGTGTTGTAAGAATTTTAACAATGAAAAAAAGCAAATGTTGAGGGACTTCAACTTCTGTCTCCTGCTCTGCTGAGCTTAAGTAGTTCATGGGAATGCATCTGAAACAAAATGAGCTTTCTCTTAATGTTTTGGTGCTTCTTGCTCATGAAAGTGACTTATTATATGTGGTAGGGTTGAAGAGCAAGTTTGCAGGATCTTTGTTTAAGAATGTAAAATGACCTCATTTGTTGAGGGGAAAAAAAACACAGCTTTGTTTTCCTCCTTCAAGCTAGCAATAAGAATTTGAGATTATTTTTTTAAATAATAGTTCTATCTATAAGGCCTTCTTTGAATTATTTGTTTATTGTATTATGGCACGGTGCAGTGGTTAAAATTACCTGTTTCTGTTGAAAAGTCTGTTTCAATGACAGTTTGTTAATCCCAGGCCCTTAAAGAGCAGATCATGCCTGGGATGTATGAAGTATAGTGTGCTGCTTGCTATACAGACTGGTCTTCAGATTCAGTATAGAGGATCTCATTAACAAGGAATGTTTGGAAATACTACAAAAGAAAAAAACCTGAGTTTTAGCTGCTGTGAAAATAGAGCCAGTCAAATTGTTTAAATTCTTGACTTCTGGAGTACTCACTGGCCTGAAGTCTTCTGAAATTTGTTTGGCTGAAGTGCTTAGACATTCAGTATATCTTAAGTAGAGAGTAGGGCGATATTGTTCACTTTTTGGGAAGCAAAATGAAAATTGGTATTCAAAGAACATACAATATAAGGAAGTCTTTTGCTTCTGAAGCACACATACTGGGACAAAGATGCTTGAACAGTTATCACCCTGCTAGCTTTCATGTGAAGGCTGAGTATCAAGGGACGTGAAGTGTAGTTGTCAGGCAACACTGAGCATTAGCTGAAAAATCTCAGGGTTGCTGTTGTGAGTCAATCAGAGGTTTTCTTGTGGGGAAATGAAATTTAATTCCTGTAAGAACAGAAAAAAAAACAAACCAGTAATTTTAAAATAAAAATAGCTCACATAAGCAGATATATACTGGAAGGAAGGATGTGGGCATGGGATTAATGGGAGAGATTGGGTATGTTGTGAGCAGAGTCACTTACAACTAACCACATTGAGGAGGAGTTTGCAGAGCGCATTGTCTATTCTCATTCAGCCAAGTGACAGGTACAGAGAGATTCAGAGAGCTGGAAGGTGGGTGAATGCAGTGGTTGCATTTGCTCTAAATTGAGCAAAAGAGTTGTTCCCTGCACACCAGACAACTGTGTGTTGTCTGTTTACAGGGGACACTTGTGTCTGTTTACAGTTCTGAGTATGTATTCAACTGTGAAGGCATGCACCAAGCAATGTCCTGGTTTTAATGCCTCTGTTTTAATTTCTGTATCTTCTGAAGGATCCTAACCTAGAAACATTCACTTGAAATGGAAGCTTGGGATCTGCAGGATCACAGGGCAGTGTCTCTTCTTATTCAGTAAAGTTTCTTATAATCAAGTACATAGTAAATTGATCAATTATGCCATTCTGCAGGTCAGGTTAGGATGTTACTTAAAGTTCATGGCCTTCTTATTCACAAATCTTAAAGAAAACAATCTTATCAGTGTAGTCTTAGCCTGAGAAGTGACTGTGCAAAAGTGATTTGATTTTGGGGAGAAGCATGATTTTTGTTTAGGTATTCTATTTTAGTTTAGGTATTCTATTGATTCACTCCTGTTAGATTTGTAGTGCTACCATAATTATTAAGGGGAGAATAAATATTTTAGTGACACTACCATAGTTTACCTCTCAATTCTAATCTGTTATGTTTGTACAATACTCCTGTAGACTAAACAATTAACAGAGTGAGCTTCATGTGACATTCAGAACCTCTGCTGAAGACACTTGGGAACAAAAAACACAGGTCTGTTACCAGGTGTAATTTTCAGTCAGAACAAGCTCACAAACTGAGCAGTTTGATCCACCGAATGTTTAAATACAATGAAAAATACAGATTTGAAAGTAATGTTCTTCTGAGTCTCACTTAAAATTATTTGTTCCATGGAAAAGGGGCCAAAATTGAATGTGTTGCTCTGTGGTTGCATTTTCTTGAGTATAGTTTGGAGGTTAGTAACTCCTTTTGTTTGAGAAGCAAAGTTCGGTGGTTTTATGACTAGCTGAGCTGACTGTAAGGAAATGTTTGCAATCTAGTGTGCTGGAGGAAGAGATTACAGCCTGTTCCTGGAGAAGTGAGGTACAGTTCTGCCCTAAAACACAGTAGTTTAAACTGCTGTGCCTGTGACCTCTGTGGTTTTCCCATAGCTTCCGGAAAACTAGTGTTCAAACAGTGCAATGTGTCATTAATCAAATAAGGTAGCTCTTCATCAAATGCTTAACTTGGCACAACCAAAGCATTCTTTTAAATGGCAGGAATAGCTGTGTAGACCATACAACTAAATCTCCATTCTACCTCATTCCCAAAAGCCTTAAGGCCGCTCAGGTTGGCCTAGGGACTTCTTTGGATGTGCTGCTAAGAATAGTGTTCTTCGCTTTGTGCAGGGAAGATATACATACACACAGGTAGGGAGGAGATGTACACAGTATGTATGTGTGAAATAATTTCCCCTTTTCCCGTGAAGAGTAAACAGGTTGGAAGAGCAATGAGATCACATGACTGTGAGAAAACCTGTTTCCTTATAAAGTGAGTCACTTACCAAAGAACGGGGGTGTTCATCTAAACCTCAGCCCTTATTACTTAAACTAGGTAATTTTCAGTGCATACTGAAAAACTACTTTTGAGGGTGTCTCTCTGTTATATTGTAAAAACTATCTTTTAAGAGAAATTAAGGTGATCAAGTTAAAGTGATCGATATACGTAGATCACTTTAACATACGCATATTTAGCATATTCACATTTAGCATATGCATCATGCATGTGCACCAGGTGTGAATAACTTCTTCTGTAATATATGAATAAAATAGTTGTCTAAATTTAAATAGCTGAAAATTAATTGGAATTCCATTGTTAACCACATTGGAGAAGGGATTATTCCTTTAATGATATACTACTACTTAATAAACTTACTTCAGTTGCAGTTCTGGTGGGTTTGCTTAGGTATTTAGTATTGTCCAAGGTAGGTGCAATGTGATTTTTAGTATTTTCTTCATTAGTAGCAGGTATTGCTTCTTATAGTAGATGATGATAAAAATGCATCTATTATCAAAGTTCTTTGGTATTCTTATTTACATTTAATATGTGTACACACAAAATATATTATTGTGGGTGTTCTCTACACAGAAAGGTCTGCCATTTATTTATTTAACATTGAGTTAAGGAAAACTAGATTAGAAATAATAATAATATATCTTTTCCTTTTTAATAGGTTTTCGAAAAATAAGTCTGGATGATCTCCGAAAGGCTTACATTGTGAAAGATGTGCAGCAATATATTCTGCATCGTTTAGATCAGGAGGAAGCACTGAGGCAACATCTTACGAAAGAAACTGCAGAAATGCTGAATCAGCTTCACATCAAAAGCAGCGGCTGCTTTTTGTATCTGGAACGTGTCCTAGATGGAGTTGTGGAGAATTTTATTATGTTACGAGAGATCCGTGATATTCCAGGGACGTTAAATGGCCTCTACCTTTGGCTCTGTCAGAGGCTTTTTGTGAGAAAACAATTTGCAAAGGTCCAGCCTATTCTTAACGTCATTCTTGCAGCCTGTAGACCATTAACCACAACAGAACTGTATCATGCAGTGTGGACCAAAAATATGATGCTGACGATGGAAGACTTTCAACGCAAATTGGATGTCCTGTCAAAAGTCCTTGTTGACGGACTTGGAAATACAAAAATCTTGTTTCATTACAGTTTTGCAGAATGGTTGCTCGATGTAAAGCACTGTACACAAAAATACTTGTGCAATGCAGCAGAGGGACACAGAATGCTGGCAATGAGTTACACTTGCCGAGCAAAGGATCTAACACCATTAGAAGCTCAAGAGTTTGCATTGCATTTAATTAATTCCAATTTACAGTTAGAGACTTCGGAGCTGGCGTTATGGATGATATGGAATGGCACACCTGTCAAAGACTCGCTGTCAACCCTAATTCCTAAAGAACAAGAAGTATTACAGCTGCTGGTAAAAGCTGGTGCTCACGTCAACAGTGAAGACGACCGCACATCTTGCATTGTTCGGCAGGCTCTGGAGAGAGAAGATTCCATTCGCACCTTGTTAGACAATGGAGCATCAGTAAACCAGTGTGATTCCAATGGGAGAACGCTCTTGGCCAACGCAGCGTACAGCGGCAATCTCGATGTCGTTAACTTACTGGTTTCACGGGGAGCAGATTTAGAGATAGAAGACACTCATGGGCAAACAGCACTTACCTTAGCTGCTCGACAGGGACATACCAAGGTTGTCAATTGCTTGATTGGTTGTGGGGCTAATGTTAATCACACTGATCACGATGGCTGGACGGCACTGCGATCTGCAGCGTGGGGTGGGCACACAGAGGTGGTCTCTGCGCTCCTTTATGCTGGAGTCAAAGTTGACTGTGCAGATGCTGATAGCCGAACAGCACTGCGAGCAGCAGCTTGGGGAGGACATGAAGATATTGTGCTGAATCTGCTTCAACATGGTGCTGAAGTTAATAAAGCTGATAATGAGGGCAGAACAGCTTTGATTGCAGCCGCGTACATGGGGCATAAAGAGATCGTGGAGCACCTGCTGGATCATGGTGCAGAGGTAAACCACGAGGATGTGGACGGAAGGACTGCGCTGTCTGTTGCTGCCCTTTGTGTACCAGCCAGTAAAGGGCATGCCTCAGTGGTTAGCCTTCTAATTGACCGCGGTGCTGAAGTTGATCATTGTGATAAAGATGGCATGACTCCACTGCTGGTAGCTGCTTATGAAGGACATGTAGATGTTGTCGATCTACTTCTAGAAGGAGGAGCTGATGTCGATCACACAGACAACAATGGTCGTACACCCCTTCTGGCAGCAGCCTCAATGGGCCACGCATCAGTTGTAAATACTCTCTTATTTTGGGGTGCAGCTGTTGATAGCATTGATAGTGAAGGGAGAACTGTTCTGAGCATAGCATCTGCACAAGGCAATGTTGAAGTAGTTCGGACTCTGCTGGACAGGGGACTAGATGAAAATCACAGAGATGATGCAGGCTGGACACCTTTGCATATGGCAGCTTTTGAAGGTCACAGGTTGATATGTGAAGCTCTTATAGAACAAGGTGCTAGGACAAATGAAATTGATAATGATGGACGCATACCTTTCATATTAGCTGCACAAGAAGGCCACTATGATTGTGTGCAGATATTACTGGAAAATAAATCCAATATTGATCAGAGAGGCTATGATGGGAGAAATGCTCTCCGGGTTGCTGCTTTAGAAGGTCACAGAGATATAGTTGAACTGCTGCTCAGCCATGGGGCAGATGTAAACTACAAAGATGCTGATGGCCGGCCAACACTTTATATCTTAGCATTAGAAAACCAGCTTACAATGGCTGAGTTTTTTTTAGAAAATGGTGCAAACGTAGAAGCAAGTGATGCTGAGGGAAGAACAGCACTCCATGTTTCCTGCTGGCAGGGCCATTTTGAGATGGTGCAGGTGCTGATAACATACCATGCAGATGTGAATGCTGCAGATAATGAGAAGAGATCAGCTTTGCAGTCTGCTGCATGGCAAGGTCATGTGAAGGTAGTGCAGCTTCTCATTGAGCATGGAGCTCTGGTTGACCATACATGTAATCAAGGTGCTACTGGACTCTGCATTGCAGCCCAAGAAGGGCACATTGATGTTGTACAAATATTACTGGAGCACGGTGCTGATCCAAATCATGCTGACCAATTTGGGCGCACTGCAATGCGTGTTGCAGCTAAAAATGGACACTCTCAGATCATTAAATTACTGGAAAAATATGGTGCATCTACTCTGAATGGTTGCACACCATCTCCAGTCCACACAATGGAGCAAAAACCCTTACAGTCCGTCTCTTCTAAAATGCAGTCCTTAACAATGAAGTCAAATAGTTCAGGGAGCACTGGTGGAGATATGCAGCCTAATATGCGTGGCTTATCTAATGGACCTGCTCATGCCTTCAGTTCTCCTTCAGAGTCACCTGATTCTACAGTTGACCGTCAGAAGTCATCTTTATCAAATAATTCCCTGAAAAGCTCCAAAAATTCTTCTCTCCGCACCACGTCATCAACTGCGACTGCTCAGACAGTGCCCATCGATAGTTTCCACAGCCTGTCGTTCACAGAGCAAATACAACAACATTCCCTGCCACGCAGCAGAAGTAGGCAGTCTATTGTTTCTCCTTCTTCCACAACTCATTCCCTAAGTCAAAATCATAACTCGCCAAGTAGTGAATTTGAATGGAGCCAAGTAAAACCTAGTTTGAAATCAACTAAAGCTAGCAAAGGGGGGAAAATGGACAACTCCAGTAAATCTGGGTCAGCTGGAAAGAAAATAAAACAAAGTAGTTCCTCCCAACCAAAAGTGTTAGAGTATGAAATGACTCAGTTTGATAAACGAGTACCTATTGCCAAATCTGGGACCAGTGTGCCGCTTAAATCAATGCCGACAGAGACACAGTGCAAAATTTTGGTCCCTCCAGGTCAGCAAGAAGTTGGTCGGTCTCAGCAGCAGTTCCTAATTCACCAACACAGTGGAGAGCAGAAGAAGAGAAATGGAATTATGACAAATCCAAATTACCATCTTCAGAGCAATCAGGTTTTTCTTGGTAGGGTTTCTGTCCCACGAACAGTGCAGGATAGAGGGCATCAGGAAGTTCTGGAAGGCTATCCTCCTGCAGAGACAGAACTCAGCCTTAAGCAAGCCTTAAAACTTCAGATTGAAGGTAGTGACCCAAGTTTCAACTACAAGAAGGAAACACCGTTATAAAAGGTAACCTATCCAAGTACAAACGAAGCAAATGCTTTCATTATGTGCAAATGTATTGCATCATGTGCATTTTACGTACGCTAAAATCATGTTTCATTGTCGCTTATATCATAATGGCTTTCTTAATGAAAACCATGAATTTTAAAATCTTAACCTGGCAAATATTCGTTTTGCTGTTGTTTAAAAGCATCAACCGTAGAGGAATTGGGTCACCATCATATTTTCTATTGCATTCTGATTGCTTTAATCATACCCCCCCATCACTGATGGGTGACTGAATAAACCAGCAAATTTCATGGAGCATTGATTTGGAATTTTCAAACATACTGACAGCTGGGAATTTTAATGCTTGCGATTTTCAGATACAGTAATTATTTCATTTACAAAAATGGATTTTCAGGAAGCTTCTGAAGATTCTTGTAAGTTACAGGCAACCACTTATGTGGATTTGGATTTTAAATGTGAAATCTCAGTAGTATAATTATCTACAAATTTAAAAAGTTAAAATACTAAGCTAAAGCTTTGGATTTATGTTTCTGTAACTGTGAGGGTAACCTTCCTATGAGAGAGATGGCATTTTTCAGAACAAGATTAGAATCTATGTTATGGTGCCAATTTTCTGACCGTTCTGTAGTTCTTAATCATTGGAGTTCATTTAGATTTCTTACATTGTCTCCCATACTGCATTTTCAGGGAATTTTGTTTAGCTTTTTCAGATATAAAGTGTCAGTGAGTCAGCTAAAATAGAACAATTTTCTTCGTCTTTGAGGTTTATCTTTTTGAGGGCATTGGGAATGTATTAATTAATATGTTTTCTATTTGAATTTCAAAGAAGCAGCATCTTTGAAATGCATGCGCATCTCTTATTGCTTATTTGCTTTTTTGTGACAACATACTTTTTTGTTTGTGTAAATGCTGCTTTTTTGACAGATCAGATTGCTGCTCCTTAGAGCAGGAATGTTCTTGCTAACTGACTCAGTTCTGCAGGTCAGCACGGACTGCAGGTTTCTAGGACAATTGCAGGTGGTGCAGAATCCACAGATGGGAGGCTTTCAGCTGTAAAAACACATAGTTTTTTTCCCAAAATGGCCTGGAAATGTTTTTCACTTTAATGGACTGCATCTCTCTAGATGTAGCTGAGATCTCTTGGGAACAGCAGAGTGTTAGAATATTGTGCAGGACTGTAAGATGTTTACTTGGTGTTGGCATTTTGGTTAAATTAAAATGTTTGAAACAATACAATGTTTTAAAAAAACTATATACTAGAACCTGTGCATTAGTAAAATAAATGCATGTATTGGGGAGTTGTCAGATGAGCTCTGGGGCAGGCAAAAATGAAGAGGCGGTAGAACAGGAGCAGCCACAGAAAGGAATAAACAGGTGAGAGAGCATGGGCCCTAAATCTTTTATAAAAGTCAAAAGGATTTCAGATTCCCACAGTTCTGTGTCATGTCTAAACAGGATTTAAATTTGTTTGTATTTTTTCCTGCCTCCATAAAACATATTAAAACACAATCAGGAATTTTATTTCCTAACTCTGATGTAGCTGTGCCTGATATTTATTGCTTGCTTTCATGTCACACTGTATTGTAAATAAATCATATGGTTCTGAGCTAGGATATATCGATTTTGACCTGACCTGTCATCAAAAGACTAGTTTTAATGAATTTGCCATCTTTGTTGATTTCAAAATATAAACAAAGCAGGGAAAAAAAAAATTTGAAGACTCCACATATAATTTTAAAACTCAAGTTGGGGTTTTGCCATGTCTAGAACAAATAGTGCTTTATTGAAAATTCAGTAGTACTGAATTTTGTCAAGTACTTGATTATGCAAGTGGCTAAGCATTTGAGGTGATGGATAACTAAATGGTTCGTTCTGCTTTTTCTCTAATGATTTTTCACTGCTTCATTTTAAACATGGAAGCTTAAAACAGTTTTATGTGGATTATGAATTGCTTGGTGCAGGCTATAATTTACCTCCTTTATTGCCAAGTCATGAACATGAAAACAGTAATTTCCCTGACCAGTGAATAAATTAGTCACCTGTGGAGAATCATATCGGAACTACTCCACTGGAGCACTGGAGGAATGGCTTTCCTTCCTTGGCTGCCACTTCTGAACTCAATTCGGGAAGCTCTCCTGCTGTGGGGACATTGTAGCTACTTTGGATGATAGAGAGAGCACAGGGAATCAATCATGGGATTTGAATTTAGGCAGGAAATACTTTTTGTTATTGTTGTGTTGTTGTGTGCTTTTAACTTCAATTAGAAATTATATAGCTGTCTTTTTGACAACACTGGTCATATTATGGAGTCTTTCAAACTTTAATATTTTTATTTTGTACTTTCAGGCCAATTTTCATGATGCTACGAACAGAAGTGCTTCTGCTCCGAATGATTTGTCAGCTGGCTGGGATGAAAGCATACAATGCTCGTTTAGTCCACCTAGAAATTCAAGAATGTGATTATACAGTACAGTTACCTTAATTACTGTAACGTGCCTACATTTTCAGGCTGCCTTCTCAGTATAACCCTCTGTGCTTCAAAAATTTATTTTGTGTACTTTGTATTTAATACACAGAATGAGCACTTTTTTTTTTTTTTTATTGCAGAAAGATATATGCTATATTTCTCTGACAACAGCTGAAAATGGTAAGAACAAGGAATTCTGATTTTCTATTCCAGAATGCTTGGTAGAGGTGCATGTGCCACAGTGAACTGTGTATGGAAAGGCAGTGCTATTTGTATTTATTTTCCTGTGGCTAAAGAAAATAAGCAAGCAGTTTGTCACTTTTGCATTGTTGTATGGTCAGTTCCCTGTGTTCTTCAAGAAGTTCTCTCCAGAAATACATCTCTTGTAACAGTATTTTATAAATACTGTACTTGTGTGTTCTGTCTGTGTAATCGCTGTTCAGTGGTAGGAGTCAGACTGCAACCATCTGCAGTATGTTCGGGATTTTTTAAGAGGCAAAATCCACTACCTGGTACTGCAGCTCCAAATCTGGATGGATGCGACCACTGAAAGCAATAGGCAAATTTGCTCTTGGACACTTGATCTTAAATAGCCTCTGTTATTGTTACAGTAGTGAGGTAACCGAATATGGGTATGTTTTAGGTGCTAAAGTAAAAGGTCTGATCCTGCTTTCATCTATATCTTTATACATTAGAAACAGCTCTTTCGTTTTTCCAAGGTGAAGGATTGTATTGAGAATGTCAGCAAATGAACCATGGAGAATATGCAGTGAAAGTACAGTGGAAGAGCCAAACGATTAGTAATAGTGTTGTCTGGGGAGTACAGAGTTTACTGAGTTAGCCCTGTCCTGATACAATAACTCTTTTAAAGCACAAACTTGTATGAATGTGGTTACTGCTTCAGATGGGTTAGGTAGAGCCAGTGTGAGTGTATCTGTACCTGGAGCATGGTTGATCAGCAGTCTGGATAGTCCATCTATGGATAATGGAAAGCTGGTTCCACACTCTTACAGCAGAATTTTGCTTGCATGAAAGAGAGCAAAATCAAGGCTATTGTTGTGAAAGTGAACAGTATGAATTTTTCCTTTGAATGTGCACATCTTACTTACACAGCTCTGTGAGTGGTAAAACGAAACAAGTGGGTTATTTTCTCCTACAAATGCAAGTTATATTCTACTATTCACCGTTACGCAGCCTTGCTCTTTAGAAAATAAGCCTATTTTTGTATGAGTATTTCTTCTAAAGGCTTGGGTTTCATCTTTTTCATACTCAAATTCTGATCATTCCAGAAATAAGATGATAAAAAACTGAGGTTATTTTTCATAGAGGATTAATTAGATGTATGGCTATCCTTACTTAAACTTCAATAAACGACCCCAGATGTGTATGTAGTGCATCTTCTGAAGCACTAAAGGGCTTCATGTCATGGTGTTCATGATTATCAATCATCGGAACATTTCTTTTTTTAATATCTTGCACCTCCATTCTTTTTTGCTTGCTCCTAAATGTAAAAAAAAAAAATAAAATCTTTTACAGTCAGGCATTCAGCCTCTAGTAAAATCAGATGTTAAAAGTTGACACACAGCAATATTGATTATTCTGAATGTTTCATGTGTTGAATTTCTTGTCCCCATGGGACAATTATAAAATAAACATAACAGGAGTCTGGCAGAATGGCCTTGAGAGGGTTGGTGGCTCAGTAGAGAGAAAGTATCGAACAGTTCTCAGCAAACTTGTTCTGAACCTCAAGTATAGTACATTTGCAATGCGGTGCACCACAACTTTTCTTAGTTTTAGATATGTGTTTCATTCTATAGGAGGAGATCCCTGAATGCCGGCATTTTTCTACTGACCTTTACTGTCATTGAGGTTATATTTATTTAATTTTATTGTTGTGTTATTAATTGCACCCTGTGGACAAAGGACATAAAGGTATGGCCAGTTTCACAAGGGTCTGCAACTTATAGATAGCCTGGTGGGTTTTGTGTGAATAATATTTACATTTGAAACACTTAATGGAGAAACCTAATATCCAAATCAGCAGAAATCAGACCTGTTGAAAATGTTTTCAGAATGACAATTCCTAGAGATTTTGAATATTGGAACAGACCGTGAATTGCTTTAAAATACCTAATTCTTCAGAAGGTCTGTGTAATTCCACATTGCTGTTGTGTGTGATTTTTTGATATCATTTGTGAGGGGGTTGCATACAAAGAAATTTGCTGTTCCCCCATTTGTTTGCTCTGTTCTGCTCTTTCACATTTGTACAGTCAAGGGGAGGTAAATGGAGTTGCATAGCCGTGACTCAGCATGGTTTCCTCTGGCAATGTCACAGTTCTCACAACCAAAAAAATCTGACTAAAATGTAAATCCTGATTCTCTTCATCCCATTTCACTGGCCCTTCCAAGGTCACCTCCACAAGACATCTGAAATTCTTGATGGGAGAAGTAGGGAAAAGGACTGGTTTGTGGATGACAATATCAATACAGTATGCGTATGGAAAAACTTCAGAAGAGAAATGCGTTGAGAGGTACAGAGGCACAATTGATGCATTTTTGTCTTCTCTGTGATCAGTGTTGAAAACATTACCATTTATTTAAAAATAAAAAGGTGTTTTCCCTCATCAGTTACTCTGCTATGCAAATGTCTGTTATGCTGAATATTCCCCATCTGAACTCCTCAGTTAACTTGGTTTGCAGATAGACTGTTTTTTCCTGGAGTGGATTGTAAATAGCCTTTAATGTACATTGAATGAATTTCACATTGTAAAATTTTTATTTTATTCCTTGTATTATATTAAGCAAAAATCCCTGTGTATATGAAAGTGCATAATAAATATATTTGCTTTTCAGCAGACATCTTAACTGTTTTAATTTTACTGCCTTCTTTCCTGGGACATCTCAGGAGAAGGTTATTAAACTTAAAGGTCTATTAGCATTTGTGTAGTACTTAATGAAACACAATGTATGTATCCAGTAGGCAGTCTAGGCTAGCAAACCTCAGACCCTGACATAATCCAGGGTGGACAGAGCTTGGAGCAACCTGGTCTACACCAGGAAGGTGCCCCTGCCCATGGCAGGGGTTGGAACTGAATGAGCTTTAAGATTCTTTCCAACCCAAACCATTCTGTGATTCTATGATTGTGTGACCCTGCTTATTACTCAACTGTTCTTTTTGATAGTAATCTGAGTCAATTCTGAACATTTGCAGGAGAAAATTTGTTTCATCTTCTTTTGATTAAAATGACCCTTTTATACTGTGTATACCAGGAGGGCAAATAAATTCAATATTTCAATTGCTGCTAAGTTCTTTACCTTTCAGATGGTATTTGTTAATGACCTCTTCAGTGTTTCTCCATAGTATTTCCAGTTTAAACAAAAGCTCACTTACTGATGGTAACTACTCATTTTCTTTGAACTTGCTATTAAAAAAAGGGGAGAGAAGCTTTCCAGTTGTTGCAATAATCCCATTTGCCTCTGTGATCTTGTCTCACTTGTGCTTTAGATGATACACTCATTGGCATTTCTCTGCAGAGTTGTTGCTTGTGAAGGAAGAGTTTAGTTGTCCCTTCTGCACATCATGGTTCAAGTTTACCTCCATATAGTCCAGGTCACGCTGCTTCCAGCAGTTGGTGCTCACTGATCAACTGATTTCTAGATTAGGAGAAAGACGAATTGTTTGTATCTTTTGGCTTGTTTTCTGTGTATTTCTGTGGTTTCTCACTATAATTATTGACCCTCTTGTTAAGTTCTTTATGTCTGAAATAACAAAGTATGAGATGCATTAGTTCAGTGGCTACTTTTCACTGAGGCAAAGAATCATTTTCACTGAATTAATCTTTGAGTAAGTTATATTACATTCCAGAGATACATTTTCTTCAGATAATCACTGTAATAATATTTAAATAAAATTATTCAGCACCTGGTTTTAATCTCTTATTCTATGGAATGTAAACAGTTATGTTGAATAGCACTTTAAATCTTCTGTGGGAACTTTTAGAACGCTTTGGCTTGTGTATTACATGTATTTTCCAATGTTGGCACAGTCAACTAAAACTTTTCAGTTGGAGGCCCTTTGAGAGACAGCAGTGAGAATTTGGCATTGATCTAAATCCTAATCATTTTATGCTACAAAGAGTCACAGAAAGAGGGTATGGGACTGAGAAATCTACTTGGCAAATCATTTTATTAAAGTCTCCAAATTTATATATAGGTAATATATAAACAAATTGACCTTTAGAATGAAAATCTAATTTGATGGTGTCCCAGGAAGACCTACTGTTTGCAATTCTGTTCTTGCAACTTTGTATCAGACCAGCCAAGTCACAGAACTACAATTATAGGTAGATTTTAAGCTAGAGAAGTAACTTGTAATGGACTTGTGGTGTCTGCAGGAATTTAGTTTGATTCCTGTAATGTTTCTGATGAACTCAGAACACAGTAAAGGATTTTGTGGTTTGGTTTGGGACCTTTTTTCATCTCTGTGCCTCATTAGTTCATCTTGGGCTCACCAGTCTGTTTGTAGTTGCTTTCTGGGGCATGCTCCAGTGTTTGCATAGGAGAGTGCCAGAACTACAGTAGCTTTCTGCCATTGCTCTTGTGTGTCCGTGAAAAACTGGAAGGATGATTCAGGGGACAGCCACGCCAGATAGAGCTAATCAGAAAAATAATTGCTGCCACTTCCAGTCTGGAAGGTTTGAAGCAGTCATCTCTGGTTTAACGTTTTCTTTCAGTTGAAGCACTAATTCTGGGTTTGTCTGAATCACTGTTTCCCTATCCAGTGCCTCCGGGTGTATCGCACGGATGTGCATTTCAAGTAAGAGTCAATCTTTGCTGAAGGACTTTATTCAGAACACAGTCTGCTGTTTCTGGGGGACAGAAATAAGTTCTTCGTGAGAAGCATTTTGAAGCAAATGGTTTTACAAAGAAGCATTTACAAAGACTGACATCTTTAACTTCCAAGTCTACAACCGTGTTTGGAGTTGTTCTTATTACGTTAGTCTGCTACAGAACTACTTCTGTTTTACTTGCTGTTGTTCTGTGTTAAATAGGCCAGGTTCCAGAAACCCTCATCCCAGTCTGATTCCTATTCTTAAATTTTATTATTATTTTGTTTTTTTAAATGATGATACTTTGCAGGGTTAAGATGAGAAGTCTGACTCGCATAATGTGGGCAAGCTGCTGCTTCGGTAACAGTGGTTTTCCAGCTGTGGTCTGCAAAACCCTCATGATTCATGAATGAATTTTAAGGGCTTCATGAAAAGTTAACCAAAAAAAAAAGGCAAAAAAAAAAAAAAAAGCAAACCCATTATCAGACAATTGGAATTCATAAGGGGGCCGTAGGCATTTGCAAATCAAAACCCTCAACTCTAGAGTTTCAGCTAAATAACTTATTGGGTTTAAGGCTAAAAGTTTTGGATTCACAAGTTGATTTGGGAGCAAATAAAAATGCAAAAAGTTGGAAAGCTGTCCCAGGCACCTCTTGCAGTTTTTCCAGTCAAAGCTGAGCAGTTGGAATGTGATTTAAGAATACGCTTGTAGTTCTAATGACGTTCATTACAGACCTAGGACAAATCATAAACACTTCTTGCTGGGGAACAGCACCTCTACATAGGCTGGTATATTTACTTTTTTTTTTTCCTGCATGCAAAGCTAGTATTCCTGAAAGAGAAGGAAGTACACTGAAAAGTGTGGTCAGATTAGCAGCCGAGGAGTGTAATGGAAAGGCCAAACCAGGGAAAGTTAAAGTGGGTATTCATAATATTTCATTTGACCGTGTCAAAGATTTTCCATTTTTTACTGCTGGGATGGTGATGATAATGTACATTGCCAGAGCTGTACTCAGAAAGGCAGTCCATTTTATTTGGAACTGCCAGAGAGGGCAGGAAGTTTTTAAAGAACCTTTTGCAAGATGTTTCATGCCTTTAATAGAGGAGCTTGCCAGCAAAGGAGCCTCCTGGTTCCTGATGACATTAGAGAGTTCTTGATGAAGCTGATACTCTGAAAATACCAAAACTCCAGAGAAGAGAGTTTGAGGGGGGTAAAACAGAATAAGCTGCTGTGGTTTCAGGTCAAGGTTTGGGTTTTTTCTCATTTAATTTATTTCATGTAACTTGTTTTCAGTCTGCATTTCCTAAAGGGAAATAGATTATTAAAAAACTAAAATCAGGTAAGTAATAGAATTCTCCTCATGATGAATTAAGGTGTGAGCACAGCTGTTGAGTACTTACTATGTCTTGGCAAACATTAAGCAACCTCATAGGGAGACTGTTTAAAATTCAAGGCTTTATTCATAGATGACAAGGTGGACTGGACCTTTATTTTGATCTATTCTGTCTTCTTCCCTTATAATGGATATTCAGTTTACCATTGTATTTTCCCCAAGTACAAAACAATCCAGTCTTATTCAGTAATATATCTGGACAAAATGCAATGCCAATAATAATAGTAATGTAATAATTATATTTCTTTTTTATATATCGCTCTTATAAAAGGTATTACTTTTTACCAATAAATAAATTTAAAAAACAAAAATCCTCTTTACAGAAAAGAGGAATATTTAGTTAAATAAATGTTTTGCCTGTAAGTCACTTAACAAGCCAAAAACAAAGGCAGGAAAAGCCCCTGGGTCTCTCCCAGCATTTGGCAATTCTCCCACCTTGAATAACCCGTTGTCTGGCATTAACTCATCCCCTGCTTTTTTTAGTTGCTCTTTCTGCACTTGCAGGAGAGCTCACTGGAGGCCATCCATGCAGCTGTGAGCGGCCAGCTCCAGCTCTATGGGCAGCCATTCAAGCTGGAGCTGGTGGAAACGAGTCTGCTCCACTCTGTAGGCCCTTCGGCTAGGATGTCTGTATGGGTGGGCAGAGGGCTACCTCCCTCCGCCCGGCGTCTGCTCAGCTGGCCAGGCACGTGGGAGAGCTGATCACACTCATTGCTACTGCAACCAGCTCTTTCAAAAGCTCCCCTTGAAATAAATAAATAAATAGATAAATAGGCTTATCAAGGAACCTGACTGACAGCTATGGAAAGACTCCAAAGTTTTTCCGACTTTGGGAGAAGCCATACTGAGCACACCTTCATGTTCTGGTGCCAGTTTTCTCTGAATGTAATACTCTGAATTGAATGGAAGATAGAGCAACTTTAATACTTCTGTCTCTGGTAGTATTTACCATCTTCCTTGTGCCTTGGTTAGCTGTCAGTTTTTTGACAATGGGGCTGTCTGTTTCTGAAGGCTGTCATCTGATGGTATGCATGGTGTTGAGAGACAAGATGTTTTTACAGGCACAGTGTTCAAAGCATAGAAATTTTTCAGAAGCTGGATATGATTGAGCTGTCTATATGCATCTTTCCAGTTACACTTCTCTAAAAGGCAGAAAAGCTCCACAACCATTGACATACAAGATTTGGTTGTGTGAGAGAAAACATTGGGGGGGGGGGGGGGCGGGAATGTTCATGTCATCTCGGAAGTCTTCAAAGTGCCAATTCATTAATTCATAGAATCATAGAGTCGCAGACTGGTTTTATTTGAAAGGGATCTTAAAGCTCAGCCAGTTCCAACCCCCTGCCACAGGCATGGACACCTTCCACTAGACCAGGTTACTCCAAGCCCTGTCCAACCTGGCCTTGAACACTGCCAGGGATGGGGCAGCCACAGCTTCTCTGTGTAACCTGTGCCAAGGCCTCACCATCCTCACAGTGAAGTTTTTTTCCTAATACCTAATTGCCACATTTAAACACTTTATTACTAGAACAAAGCTTGAAGTTATTGGTGGGTTCATAATTAAAAGCAAGGGTCCTCATTTGGCTGCAGGAGGTGTTCATGGCAAAGCAGGGAGGAGGCAGAAGTGCCCTCTGGCTATGTTGGAATGTTTGCCCTGGTAACACCATAGTTAATTGAGTCTGCTTGTCTTCTTTGGAGATTTCCCACAAGAGGGCTGGATGAAGTTGTTCTTGAAATGATTTTGTTAATTACTTTTTTAACATGTGACACTAATGAACAAAAGTATTCAGGGACATTCTTATTTGCATGGGGCAGAGACTCCCTCCTTGAGTAGTCGCACTGATTTCCGTAGCAGTACTTCAAGATTGCGGTTCCCTTTGCTTGAAAGAAAGGCAGCAGAATCTGCTCCTAAATTGATATTATGGTGCTTTTTGGCTCATGCTGCTGGCTTGTTCACATGAAGCCTGCTTTTTAAAAGGGTAGGTCTTTCCCCTTTGCCATGATGGGATGATGAATTTAAGAACAGCAATTTCAGGACACATCAGAAATTCATCCAGCCCCCAAGCAGTCATCAGCAATGACCCAATATCGAAGAGTATAAGAACTGGATAAATTTTTAATGATTTTTCCTCTGAATGCTCTCCAGCAGTTTGTGGTTCAAGGATTTCCAAACCTTGATGGTGTCTTTGTCTTTAATACTTTTTATGTTGATCAATATTAACTAAAGCAGCAAGGAACAAGTGGCTGAGATGGAAAAAGCACATTGTGATTTTTGAAAAAGCATTTAATAATTGTTCTTTTAGGGTAAGACCACTGAGCAATCAGCTACTGAACACGAATTTTAATCCCCATACCAGAGCTCTGTATGTCAAAAACTCATTTTATATGGAACAAATGTGGAGCGCTTAATATTAACATATACAGTGCAGAAAGTAAAGATATTACTTGAGAGAAAAGGACTTCTTCACATCTGCTAAAAACCTGTTTTGCAACAAGCAAGAAAAAACATTGCACTGCCCCTGATCCTTGTAGGGAGGCTAGTAGGTCTTTTTCCATACAGACAAGACAATCCCAAGACTTGAAAACATTATTTTTAACAGTTATTGTTTCCTTATTACCAGTTAACAACATGAATAAACTTGAATATTGATTCCCCATCTCTTCAACTATTAGTCAAAGCCGTCAGATGTCAGTAATGAGGAATGTGCATTCGGAAAACTGAGTGTTTTCAAAACTGAAAGTGTGCACAAAGGGGAACAAGGGTGCAAGGGAGTGTTACCATCACGTGTCTCAGGACCGCCATGCAGCACAACAGTGAAAAGGAAAATTAATCTTGCTGATTTACTCGCTTCTGCATTTCCTAAGCTCTCATCTTGCCAACCTGTATTCCCAGGATCAAGCTCTTACCCTGCTGGTTTTGTTTTGCTCTGTGACTTTCATAGATCACATGGACAATGACTAGAAGTAGCCAAGCTGCCAAGTAGCGTCAAGCTGGTTTAAACGTGATGTTCCCCACACTCCAGATCTACTCCTTTAGAAGGAAGTTGCCAAAATTTAGATAATACCATGGCCAAAGTATTCCATGGCTCCTGCATTCCCATTGCAGCAGGACCGCTAGGTTGTGGGCACCATTCCTTGCACAGCAAAACCACGATCTCAATTAAACCTGCTTTGTTCTTTACTTAGGCACCCTAATTAGGGGGTGAAGGCCTGCTGAGAGTGGCGTGGACAACAGAACAATGTGCTGCCTGTTGCCGCAGCAGCACATACCAACCTCAGGCAACATGCCTAGACAGGGAGGCAGCAGAAGTGATATAACAGTATGTGATTTTTGTTCCCAACAGATGAAGTTTTGAATGCTTCAAGGTACAAAAGGTTTTTAAGAATGAATGTGGAAGAGATAGGCTTTGTGTGGGTGTTTATTCCTGTCATGGATAGTCCAGGCGGGATTGCAGAGTACCTTGTGTGAACATCCCAATCCATGGTGGGCAGCAGCAGTGGCATCCCAGGCTGGCCAGAGTGAGAGCTGAGCTTTTAATTACAAATGAGAGGTGAGAGTGGGAATAAAGCCTTCAAAATGAAACACAAATAGCTCATTTTTAATATGGCAGAGAAATTGTTAACATTCAGAGAAAGGTGTCATACTGGAAAAAATGCCACCTGTATCAAAACAGCTGGTCTGAGGACACTGTGCATCTATCAGGGTAGAATTAAGGTAGGAACCAGGCCAGCACATTGTGACTGCTCCCTTAGGATGTGGACTTGAATCCGTGTGTCATTAGTTTGAAATTACATGAGGCTACTGAAGTGGGGTTCTTCTGTTTGAGGATGTTTGCCTAACTCTGTTGTGCAGTTAAGACCAGCAATAGCTTGTTGTGTGCAGCATGGCTGGGACTGCAGCCTGGTCACTGTGTCGAGTTCTGGCAGCTGCCGGAGGGCAGGAGCCTTCCAGGTAGGCAGCATGTCTGCAAGTACAGCCTGGACCGCCGCTGCGGGAAGGGTTGGCTTCCTGGGAATATGTTCTGTCGTTCAGGGCTGTTCTAAGAGCTTGAGCCTCTTTCTAAACATGAAATGCAGCCAGCTTATGACACACTTCGCTGCCTGTTAGTTAAGACTAATAAAAGTCCGTGACTCTGCAGGTACACTTTCTCAGACGTTAATACTGTGGGATGTGCGTGGGAATGCAGTCTGCGAACATCCACATACAGGTCAGCATGTTTATTAGCCCCAAGACAACACCAGCTTTTCCTGACCTGCACTGGCTCCTACAAGGTGGATTAATGGAGGCACCAAGTAGGCAGGAGGAGGCAGCTGAGGCCAAAAGTGCTCCTGAATTTACACAGCATCCTCAGCGTGAGGACCAAGTGAAGAGCCCCTCTGCCAGAGCCAAGAAGCTGTCAAAAGTGCTGTGGAGAAAGTAGGGAGGCAGCAGCATGAGGCCACAACCTGGCCAGGGGTAGAGAGCCCATGGGAGCTCAGGTGCTTCTCTATATGCCACTCCCTTGCATTCCCTCTCCTGAAATGGATAAACATCCTGTCTGCTGCTGGATGGAGTCACTGCCAGGCGATGCTCCCAAGCTGGCCTTCGAAGCAGCGGAGACCTGTTGGTGCAGCTCCTTGCCTGGGCCAACACGCCCGGTCATATCTGCGTCAGCTCCATGCCTGCCAGTCTGGTTTAAGTGACTGAGTCTAAGCAGTGAGACCTGACTGCATTGATTTCAGGGAGGTGGAGCAGCATGGGGTGCCCAGGGTGGTCCAATCACTGGCAAGCCCCTTCAGACACTGGTAGTCTGATGTAGGGTGAAGAACCATCTCATGTAGGCTTTGCACTGGGTCTCTTTGTCTGTTCCACCCATGTTTTTGTGGTTCACAAGTAAAATTAGTTTCTGGCAGGAGGTATGTGCCATGTTTAGCATGGTGCTCATTTCCACTTTCTTTTTGAGGTAGGTAGTTACCAGTTTCTTGACAGAACTTCCTATCGTAAGGTTGCTCAGGAGAAACCAGAACAACGTATCTGCTCATTTTACACACCGCTTGAATCCCCAGGTATCTGTTCAGACTAACTTTTACTAGAAGTGAGAATAACTCTAAAGCAATCCAAATGGAGCGTGATGGAATATTGCTTACCTAACTGTTAATACACCAACCAGTCGTCAGCTGTCAGGGGGCGAAGGATCTTTATAAACGTGGAACAGGCTGATTAAAAAGGAAAGCTGCTTCATACAGCAAGAATCTCCATATTGGTTTTAAAAAAAAAAACAACTAAAAGAAAAGGAAGAAAAGAAAAAAGAAAAGGAAGAAAAGGAAGAAAAAAGAGGAAAAAGAAAAAGCTCCTTCCCTCCCACCAGACTGCATGCATTTCAGAAAGAACAATTCAGTATCATTTGTAAAACCTCAGGTGTAACTCCTGAATGTTTTCCCTTGCTTTGTTTTTATTGCTACAATAGCAGATTATGAAACATTAGTGTAAAAAAACGCAAAACACGATTCTGGAAAGAAGAAAAAACAATAAACTCAAGCCCACATTTCACTGTGCTTCAGTATTCTGTTGTTCAGTGTGTAGGTGCAGAAACAATGACAATCATTTATCATTTATTGATGGAATTGGTTTATTACTAGGCATTAGTAAAAGAGTTCTGTAACTGAAATTCCACTGAAAAAACAGCATTTTCTTGCTGAGTTCAAAACCCATGAAAAAAATACTCAGGAAACATTCATGGTCACATTTTAGTCTGTGACAAATTACAATGGAATACTGTTTGGACAGTCCTTGGTATTAACCAGATGCAGTGGGATTCAGGCTTCTCCATTGTACAAGAAAATGACTCATATATTCCTCTTTCATCCTAAGGGACAGATGAAAAACTGATTGCAGGCTCTCTCATTGCTGTCCTTTCATGCTGTTTGGCCTATCCTGTACTCAAGCTGGGTTCGATGAGAAGAAACGATACATGTGCCTGAGAGATTAAGTATGTTCGGAGTGTAATTACTAGTTAGTCCCAGCTGCGGCACTGCACTAAACCTGCGGTGTATCCCAACCCCAAAGAGGGATTACAGAGGGAGCCCTGAGCCCTCGCTCCATCTTGTTCTTAGGCTGGTTTTGCTCTGCTAGCTTTGCAGGCTTTCTCAACCACACAGCATCAGAGCCTGTGCTGGCAAACTGCTGCTGCTTTGATCTTGATTCTGTTTCAAAGATAAATACACTCTCTTCTCATAGACCTTAAATCCAGTAGTAGATTGGCCCAATGAAATAATGTTTATATTACTGTATTTTGAGAACTATAAATGCTGATGAGACTTGGAGCCAAATATAACTGAAGTCAATACAGACCCAGAGAAATTGTTTTCAGACTCATGCCAACAAATTGTGATTAATTTCTTTGTTGTGGTGCAAGCTCATTTCTGAGCATGTTCCCCATTAGCTCTGTGTGCATCCAGTGCTGTCCCTGGCACGCTCTGCAGTACAAATCCATCCTCGCTTCTGCTCTGCTGACTGCAAAAGGCAGTACGAGCCTCACTGCAAAGCCCTGTGAAGCTTCCTTTGCTCTATCCTGATCTCCAAACTAGAAATTGCTTCTTTCTTAGCTGCTCTGAGGAGGCATTTGCGACTAGCAATGATGTCATTTCTCCTCCTGGTCTATTTAATAGTACTATGACTAGAAACAGACTACGTTTAGGTAACAGAGTGTTACCCTGACAATTAAGCAAATGCTTCTGGGTAAAACTGATTAGTTCCTCAAATATGATCTTGATACAAGTTCAGTCAGAATGTCTTGGAAAGCTGCATATCTCAGCGTAAATAAACTGAAGCACATGTACCTTCCGAGGATATATTAGTTCATATTTACTTGAGCATTTCCCATCTTTCTTGGTCAAACTGAGGGGAATAGACTCATGGCCATAAAAATGTCTAAACCTGGAACCTGGCATGTCCAACAGGCAGAGAGTATAATGGCTGATTCCTTGTCCAGTGACAAAGGTACATGGGGAGATCTCAGATTGCCAAGAAAACTCATCATTGTTATAATCCTCAAGTGTAAGCAGACTTTCTTTACACTACTGTACATCTAGACTAAGTTCATTGAAGTTAATTTTAGATTGATGCATGATTAGAATTAGCATTTATAATTGGGTGAGGAAAAGAAAAGCAATCTCTATTTCTAGGAAAATGTTACAGTGAACTCTTCTGACTTGATTTATGACAACGGAAAATAATGTCTTTGTTCCTCTAAAATAAATACAATTATCCATTCTTATAATCACAGGAGTCTATTTGGAACTAACTGCAGAAGGAGATCAAGTAATTGGTGTATGATCTCAGTACACATGACTCAAGAGTTACATTCTTTTGTCTTAAAGACTCCATCAACACCAGCTTCCAAACAGTTAATGTAACTGATAGAAGATCATACAAATCTGGAATCCAACGTAGCTTTAATCTGACTGCAAGTTATGTTGTACAGAGCTTCTTGTGCTGTTATCTACTGCACTAAGATCATTTTTCTCTCTCACTTAGAGCCACGACTCTGCCTTAAGTCATATCACCTTATGCTGTGATCATATTTCACAAGTTAAACAATCACACCAACTCTGTGTATGGATGGGAGTCCTCAAAATATGCATCTAGCACTGCAAAGGCATCCAAGTCTCAGATACATGGTTATGCTTCTCCCTGGGGGTCTCTCTAGATGGATGAGAAATCATTTTCTGCACACAGCACAGCTGCAATAAGAAGGGTGCAGGGAATGCTCCCTCTTTTTTCTGTCTTTTTAATCCCCTTTCACCTCTCTGGCTGGGACCCTCTTCCTCATAGGCAGGAACTATTGGCTGGAGTCTTTTCAGACTTATGGCCACAAATATAACAAAATAACCAGAAGAACAGGCTGAAAACAGAGAGATCAGAAGTGTAGTTGGCGCCTTCCAGCACTGCAACACCAAGGGAAGCAGCAGCTCTATGTTTTCTGTCTGGCAGGGCAGCTTGTCCTTCAGTGCTGCCTGTGCCCTGGGAATGAAAACCTGCCTGCAGTGCTCTGTAACCCCAGCTGCAGGTGGGGATTTGCCCTGCTGCCTTTCAGAAATGGTAAGGCATGCTTCTTCCTCCCTGCTGGTGTGCCTGGGTTGCTCACCACCAGCTTTGTGCAGAGAGACACACATTTCACCACCAGTACGAACCTGGCTGCTAATGACCTTGCTGTTCTTTGTTATGGTAATTTAATTAAGGACATAAATGTGTCCTTCTTTCCAGTGTATTTAGAGGTTCGCTGCATGCCTAAGACCTAGAGAAGATGATAGTTCACATCCTTCTGATTCCTTGTCTTATTAAAGAAAGGGTTACAACTAATTACACAGACTCCTGGGCAATTACTGGCTCCATTCAGAAAGTGGCAGGCACAATGAGTGCTAATGAGAATGATGCTGTTTTTTCTTCACCATAAAACTGGGCTTATTGCCTCCAGGTCTCAACTGCTTAAACTTCAGGATGTATTTTTATATCTTTCAGCTTGCTTTAGCATTGTCTTGCAGAGAGTGCTTGACAATAACCTTCAATTTGGGGAGAGACTGCTGCAGACTGTAATTAAGGCAGCCATTTAGGTTTAAAAAAAAAAAAGAAAGAAGCAGCAATCAACTAAGAGCAGTATCTTTTTAAAGAACAGGCCTCATCCTCCTTGCTGAGTTTTGAGGGGATAGTCTTAATTAGGACATCTCCCAGAGCTTTTTTCCTCAAGAAAATAACCTTCCTTTTAAATATATGCAAGGTATTCTACAGATCTGATTGAAGGTGGCTTCTGAACAAGTCTTTATGAATGTAACAAAAACAAAGTTGGGAAATGTTTTGATTATAGCTAGGCTCAAATTCCATTTTGAAGAGGAAAAGTCTTTTGATTATTTCTTACATAATTGCTTGTGATAATACAGACTCCTTTGTAATGTTTAGTTAGAAATAGTTTATATATAAATAGAGCCATTTAATGTAAAAGTAAACTGATCTTGTATTTTGAACAGTGAGATACTTCATGCCCCACCACAGGACCAAAAGTTTCTCATTTCAGTAGATAGCTGTTTAAAAAAACAATTTTAATGGTAATTGAAGGCCTAGTTAGTTACTCTGTAATACTTAACCGATATCTTTACCACTTCAAGAGTTGCTAAAAAAGAGAGGCGATATCTCTGACAATTTCAGCTAAAGGAACTCATAAAATATGAATTTAAATGGACTGTTAAAAAATAAAAAGGAAAGATTCCTTTATTGAAAAAAAAGTCTTTTAAAGATGAACTACATTAGAAAATAGTTTCAGCTTTAAAGAGGTTCTGAGAGTAGCAATAACTGCATCAATGGATTTCAACACAAACCACAGAGGAGGTCAGTATTGTGATTCTTTTACAGAGAAGAAAATCAAAGTGTGGAGGAGGGGGGTGAGATACCCAAGATTGCCCCAGTGACCATTGAGGAACCCAGGAGCAAACACCAGGCCTCCTACATCCTGATCCAGATTCCCTCCCCTTGCCTGTGCTGGGAAAGAGATATAAAGCCCAAAAATAGGAAAGCTGTGGGTCTGTTGCTGCCCTACAGCAATGGTACTACCAAAATCATCCTGTCCAGATGCTAAGGTAAGAACAAATGACCGTGTTCTCACCAAGTCAATATAAGGAAAATGATATTAGTGTGTTCTCCACCCATTTTACACCCATGGACTTGTTACATTAGTGAGGATGAATCAGTAGATTCTGAAACATAGCAAAAGATTTCATAGCACTCTAATAAAATGGGTTACATTTATTGCTGCTAGGAAGGTTTCTGGGTGTAGAACAAGGAAGTATGTGGATTTATGGTGTGGAACTTTCAGATGCATTTTATCTATGCTGTTCAACAACATTACAATCTCTATTTCTGCATACAGTAGTCCCTGAATGGGAAAATAGAAGAGCTAATACCACACGGTTTCTCCAAAAACACGTTTATCCTTGTAATGTAGATATGTGCTTGTGCAAAAACACATGCTTTTTTAAAAAAACCATTTTCACTTGTGGGGTTCTAAAATATGATCTACATTGTTATGAGTAACGGAAAAAAACATTCATAGACATGTTTCAAGAGGGATATCTGGTGTGCTAGGAAACAGGTTTAAAATCATCAAGTTTCAGCTATCTTCAGGATTATAGAAGATGAATATCTCTGAAGAGACTTCTGGTCAGTAGCTTAATGCTTACAGTGCTCTGTGTTAGGGATTATGAGGTCCCAGTTGTATTGCATTAAACTGCTTGTGACTTGGTTTAGCAGAGGAAAAAAGCTTTGACATTGTACCAGCTACTTTTGACACAGACATAATAGTTTGTGCCAGCCAGCAGAGAGCCATTGTGTAGGAAAAATAGTAAATGAGATGGTTTAGATGTGAAAGCAAAGTGTTGGAGAAAATTAGGCACAGCAATTATGATATATATATTTTAAATTAAATTTCAAAGATTTAAAAAGTAATTCAGAGAAAGGAGAACTCCCAAGGCTAGCAATTATTTTACATAACTTATAATATTTGTGAAGTGCTGCTACCCTTCATCAAGCCACTGCAAAAAAAAAGAAAAAAAATCTTTGAGCATAATGTGGGAAGATTTATAGCACTGGAAATGTTTGCAAGAATGACAATGTTGATACCCAAACTTCAATTTCAGCAGTGTTTACTATTCATTTAATTTTTTTGCTTTAATCTCTGCAAAAAAAATCAACTCAAAACCTCTGATTTTTGTTACTCCCCAAGCTAATTCTGGGTCCAAAAAAATCTGTGATGAATATGCCTGAAGGACCGTAGAAATTACTCTGGCATTTGCATTAGTGCAGGGTGTGCTTTACACTATCTATGCAGAAGTGCCACTGGTTTATCATCATGTGCCATCTTTTTCTATGCTTTCTTCTTAGTGCTTTATTTATATTTAATTTCTCCTTGGTATGTGTGGAGCACAACTCTTCAACAGCAATATTCAGGCAGGCTGTGAAAGAAAAATCCAAGGATATATTTCTACCAAGCAAAAGCTCTGAGAAGAAAGGGACAACATATAAAGTACCCCCACGGAAACAACTGCTCTAGAAGAGTCTGCTATTAAAAAATATATCATTATCTAATCACTCCCATCCTGGTATGAAGCATACAATTAGCTGCCATCTTCCCGTCTCTTAAAAAGGAACAAATGCTGCATGGATTCTATTAGAAAATTATTTAATAAAAATATTGCTGGAGTTCAGTGCAAGGAGGAACCTGAAGAAGTCAGATGTGCCTTTTCAGTATCGCAGCATCTAAAACAATCACATCAATTGTATTTTCTTGGTCTCTCAAAACAAAAACTCTAGCAATACGCGTAGGCAAAACATGAATCAGGAAAACTGTTGGGTAAATAAGGTGGAAGACAATGCCAATCAGAATACGTGTAAAATAACAAAGCTAGGAATGACTCTTGTTCACCTCTGAACTCAGGTTTTTCATTTACATAGCCAAGAAAAATTATCTGAGCAAGTTCCATGACTTCTCTAGCGGTAGTTGTTAGACAGTATCACTTATATCACCATGAACTGAATTAGAACAGCAGCACACTGAAAGGTGGGAAGGCTACAATAATTTTAAAAAGCTAATAGGATATTAGATATATAGTGATCTGTTAAATTTATATAATAAATCATTATATATCTCAGATATGTAGTAAGATAGACTCTGGCAAGTGTCAGTTTATAACTTAGCTGTGGTGAGCCTGAAATTAATGGAAAAACTATTAAGAATAGAATGTGAACTCTTCCAGAACATAATGCTACCATGTGCAGTAAAGTGTACTAAGCCTTTAGCTTCTGATCTCTTCCTTGGCCTCCTCATATCTGAGGTAAATCTTTTGCTAAGTGAATTAATGAAATTAAAATGGTCTGCAAGAGAGAACTGCAAGGGAAAATATTCTGTTAAGTAATTTCTTTGTATGTGATATATTAAAAGATGAAAAAAAGTAGAACAATTGTAATTCGGTACACTTTGTAAAACAGATGCAGCTGTAGTAAGCTTGTATTTGCATATGGAGGTACAACTATGCAGTTCACTTCCATAACTGAGCAATCCCAGCACTGGAGTTTTGTGCACAGCATATCATTATCCATAATCCAAAGTCAATGATGTAGCTGTAAGAGTATTCTTTCTGTAATCACAGTTACTTTTTCCAGCACATGAGCCCCAGATCTGGTTCCAGTTTTCCTGGCTGTGTGCATCAAGTATTATTCCTGACAAATATTGTGTCTCTAAATGGCTGACTTGGTTGGAATTGCCGTGTGCCAGCAAGACCCACGTGGTCTTTGACAGCAGTGCGTGACTGCAGGCTGGAATTCCTTAGCCAAGTGGAGTGCAAAACCTCTTTGGAAAATGCCAGTTTTATTTACACAAGCAGTACAAAAAGAGAGGGTTACATATAGATATGTACAGATATCTGTGGTTTCAGGTCTATGCAGCACACAGTTTACTGGGTTAGATCAGGGGACTTCTGTCTATACCATACCACACCAGTACCATGCAATCTGCTGTACTGTGGGTTTAAAACAGACTTTGTCCTGTTGTAATTTCTGATTTTTCTTTGCTACTACCCAGAATTTTTACTTGCTGTAGTGCACAGAGCATCTCAAGAAAGGTAGAGGAATATTAAGAAGAACACTATTTTATGGCAGCTGTAAAAATAGTTGATTCCACATACCTTTAGGCCTTGCAAAGCATTAGTAACTGGATCCTGGCTACAGTATGTAATTATATTGCTCGATGCATTGTTGGGCATTAGCAGGATTCCTTCCATCTGTCTAAAATTTCCCATCCAAGAATACTATCATATTTTATTACAGCCATTTAAAAATTCCTGGTTCTTTTCCAGGCTCACTCTGGGTGTGATAATACAGAATTTCACCCAGAATATTTCAAAGGAAACCTAAGCATTAATGAGGCAGACAAGGATAGTATTTTTCTTACCAGTGTCTCAAATTTATGCTTTTACTGGCGCAAAATAGTTTGGGGTTCATTAAATATGACCAATGTTTTTTATTACTCTTTTTATTTTCTCAGAATCAGTGCTCAAATACAAAAATGCTTTTCAGAGACCACGGGCTTCACAAAATAAAAAATGAATGAATCCATGTTGTCCTACATTGGTTATCTATTAAAGCAGCTCACTCTATAGGCAAGTAACTTAAAATCAGATCTGAAGAAGCGTCAGTTGTATCAAAGTATCAATTAGTTTAACAGAGGAAGGTAAAAGCCTGGTCCCAAATACCTCACCTTCCCTCTTCCTTTGTTCCTTTTGAAGCAGCTGCAAGCACAATGGGCACCTGAGTTACAAAGATCCAGCCTTTGCTCTCAGTGCTTGAGACATCAGGATGCTTCTCAGGGGAAATGCAGTATTTTGTGCCCAAATCCTGGCACCAGCAGGGATGTGAGGACTTAACAGAGAAATAATATTCCTCTAGGCTGTACTTACAATCCTTCCTATGTCCTCATATGCCATCGGTAGCTATGCATGCAAGCCTGTCCTCTCAAAGGACCACCAGCCATATGGAGGCAGAGCTGCCTGTGCAAATACGAATGACTGCTTGTAAGTCATTGTAAGTAACATTGCTTGTAAGGGCAATGACAAATTAGCCTGCACAGGAAACACTAGAAAGCAAATGTGTTTGGGATTCCTCATTGGGATCAGGTGGCCTTTGGAGCTGAAAGGCTCTAAGCTGCTCCCCCTTTAGCATTGCTTTCCCATGGAGATGGCACTAACTCCTCCTGTGAAGGTGGCTCCAAACCTTCCCTGCCTTCTGCCATCCTCAGGAAAGCATGGGAGCTCCTGAAAGAGGGATGCCAGGGAGGCACCAGGGCTGGCTGTGTGCCCTCAGGAGCTGACTACATCCGCTTCCCTCCCCAGTCTCCAAGGGAGAGCAGGAAAGCCCCAATTGCAGCCAGAGGGCTCAGCTGCCAGAAGTGTGCTTTGGTCAGAACTACAAATGCTTCCAAATGCTTTTGTAAAAAATTTAAAGGTGGGGGTTTATTTTGTCTTTTTTTTTTTTTTTTACTTTTTTTAATGTTGAGGTTTTTTTCAAAAATATAAATATTTCATCTTTAGTTATCCAATGTAAAAAAAGAAACTCCAAAGACTATTGGTGTCTTTCTTGCTCTGTAGGAGATATGACTCCTTAAAAAAAACCCACACAGACTCATTGTTTTTCTTCTTTATGAGAAACTCTTTTAAAACTTATTCTTGATATCCCATTACAAATTCATTTCAGGCTCAAATTCCTCTTTTCATGATACAACCCCATACTTTAAAAGTTATAGCTTAGTTGAGAGAAAGAAGTAAAATAAATTCACTGTGTATCTGGCCTACCTGAACAAAAAATGGCAAACACCCACAAATTTAAGGAGTAGGCACCAAATTTTCAATTACAGTAGGCTGATATAACCTCAAAAAAATTGCAAGACAGCATCTGCTTGTTGCCTGCAGTTTACATATAATGGGATGAAGATTTCATTAACATATTAAAGTGGCATCTTTGTGCCCCAGATCAGGAAATGCTGGAGCAAGAATTATCTGATGCTATCTTTATGAACAGATTAGTTGAGAGAATCTGGTTTTCAACTGGCAAAAGAGAATATTGTGTGTATATTTTGACTCAGGGAGATGGAGGTGCTAAATTTCCTGCCCACCAACATCTTATGGACACCCATCTTGAATGCAGAAATATCATCAGGCCACTCCATTGAAATCTGAGCAGGAATACCCTTTCCTGCCTATTGTTTCAGCTGTCTCCAGTGTTTTGCTTTGAATCCTTGTTTATAAATGACCCAAATTCTACAATTATCATTCATGCATTTTCTTTAGGAAGATTCTGTCAGATTTCAGGACAGAATATTTTAGGACAAAGAGCTTAAAATAGACACATATGATTTTGAGAAATAAAAGAAAAACACTACAGTCCATAAAGCCATCTGAATATAAAATGTTTTGTCTTTTGCCCACTCTAATTAGACAATCAAAAATAGAAATATTCAGCAGGGCATATCCAATTAAGTTTTCCATTCACCAAGCTTGAGGCTTTCTTACAGAGATTTGTATCATAATAATAAGGAGATAGAAAAAGAAAGCAGTCATTAGCAATGTTCAGGGAATTTGGTTTTCTTGATGTGAACCACTGGTGCAGTAGATCTAAGAGACAGCACTACTTAGTGGCTTTTTCTTAGACAGTTCTCCTTGTAGTGAAGAGTATAATGATGGTCCTCTTCTAGTGGCATCAAAGTATGTCGATGTTACTACTGAAATGGTTTTGCAGACAAGAAATCAGCATCCTCATGGTTGCTAAGCTGTGTATGATTATTGGGTTGGAAGGAACCACTTAACTTCAAGGGTTCCCGCAGAGAAAGGGTCTGGGGTCTTGGAACAGGTCTGAAGCCTTTCAGGATTTGGTGGCCTTACCAGCAGAGAAGACACAGGATGGCTTGGTTTACTGACAGCAGAGGGGTAAGATAACAGGTTATTCATGTCATCAAGTCTTGCTTTTCTCTTCCGAAGCTGGAATATTCTCAAGCTGTTCCTCCTGAGGTATCTCACATAGGACACCTGAGAAGCACATCTGAGGAGTGAGCATGTCTGGCAGCAGCTGTGGTTTTGCGGTTGCATAGACATGAGAGAGGAAGGGCTGACTAAATGCCCTCCAGAGGTCCCTTCCAGCCTTAATGATTCTATGGTATTTCAATAAGTCTTTGACTTGATGAAGGGCTGCTTGGAGATGGGGCTTCATACTCATTCTCTTGTTCCTGTAAGATCTCTTTGCCCAGTCTGTGTTGTGGGGTTCAGTCAGCACCACTTTAAGTGAGCAAGTGTCACTTTCTGAATAGTACCAGCCCATGCCAGAAAGCTGTCACTCACTAGAGAAATGACAGCTTACTGAGCAGTATAATTATATCATAACCTTTAAACAAAGAAAACAGCTGCAATCTGTGTGCAAGTGAATGAAATGCTGTAGCCTGTAAGAGAGGCTGAGAATTGTTTCCCAGTAAGTGTGAGGAAATTTTGGAAGACAACACGTTGCTGAGAGATTTATTGTTAGAGGAAAAAAAGAAATTCTGAGACCAGTATGCACACAGACAGGTAAAAACTTACCTGAAGTAATCTTTAAGACTAAACAATTTATCAGTGCTCATTTGCCAAAGGAAATTGGTGAATTGGTAAATTAGGGTAACTTGTCTCTACTAAAGTAGTTCACCAGTTAACAAAGAAGAATATATCATACTAAAAACTGGCTTGCATTTCAAACTGTGAATTAATAACAATTGAATGCATGCTGGCACATAATTTAGATTCCAGCCATGAAGACTCTGAATTGTAGCTGTAAACTACAATAATGTATTTCATAAATACAGCTATTGTTTTTTGCTGGCATCGAGTTGCATGTGGCAGTTATAGGAGAACTGTGCAACATTTAGAAATCTTAAAGGCCAGGGAACAGTCTGGAAATCTTCTTTGCATTACATGGGGGATTGAAAAGTTGCTCCAAATTGAACTAAAATGCACAGATCAAATTGCTAAAGTGGAAAGTGAACGTCAATGGTTTTGAAGTTTTCCCTCCTTTGAAATTCTTATGTGAGGGAATAATTTATCAAAACCAATTGTTCTTATGATTGAATATTTATATAAATATTAGGTTGTAGTTTTCCCCTCCGAAGAAACATTTGCAGGTGTCGGATATTTGGTGTCAAGTATGAATTGAAAAGGAATCAAAATGTATCACTGAATGGCTTAACCTAGGCAACTTCATTTCTTTCCTCCAGTGATATTATCATGTACCTCCTTACCAAATCATAGCTTTTAAAATTAAACAAATTTATGATTGGTGGGGTTTTTTGTCTTTTTTTGGAGGGAGGTGGTCTAGATCTGGAATCAGAAACAATGCTGCATTATAGCAGATTTCAGTCTAAACACCATAAACTCTCTTTTAAATGTAGGTTTTGTAGGTGCAATTTTCTGTTAAGGCTCATGCAATTTCATTTTAGGTATGAAGCAATGTGGAGACTTGAATAGATAAGTACTCTTGTTAGATTTCTTTGGCATATTTTTCTTAGATTTCAAATCACACAAAATAACAAAGGGGATTGAAATTCACCTTTTCATAGAAAGATTTTCTATGGATAAGTATTTGCATATTTATGTGAACCTAAAATGGGGTTTAGAAAAAAAATGGTTAGGTTTTACTCATGCATTTATTCTAAGGCTGATCAAGCAGCTTAGGAGTAAATCTGATGTGTTTCAGGGAAGAGAGGCTAGGAGAAACAGTAGTGCTGTTCCTTGAGTAAAGATTAAAACAAGATTAGCTGAGTAGGAGTTGTCCATCCTATTTGAAAAGTTTCTATTGATTTCTGAGAGAGCTCATGCTGACTTTTTCAAAGGAAAACAATACAGGTTACAGGAATAGTGACATGATGCCCATGAAAAGTATTAGGAGCTTGGTGACTCAAATAAAACACAGAAGTTTTGAGCAGTCACACTGTGAGCCCAGATTTGCACAGCATTTAGGTTGCTGAAGCCAGTTGTTTCACCTAGAAATGTTGACTGGTTCAACCTGCACAAAGAAAAGTGATTAAATTCACATGGTTTATAAGTCAGACTGCATGCTCAGAGATGCAATGTATCATGCAGCAGGAACATGTAGAGCTCCCAACTCCTGGACTAGTTAGGTTCCTATGTATGGCCTATGATGCGTAGGAAGTTAGGCAGCTGAGAAGTAAATTCAGAGAAGACTGTGCATTAAGTCAGGAGTCTCTAAAGCAGTAGCAGGAAAGGCCAAGAGGAAAGTTTTTTGCTTGCAGTCCATCTTTCAAAGAGAACTGGAAGCCTAATTCCAGGCTAGAGAGATGCATTTAAGCACAAAATGAAATTACAGCTGTGAACCCTTTCACCCTTTCCTGGAGTTTATCACTGCAGCTGAGATAGTCTTTCCTAACATCCAAATCAAAATACTAAGAGGGAGGTGTCCCCTCTTCAGCTCATGAGGGTCATGACAGATCCTGGATAGATTTCTCCTTGGTTATTGAACATAAGCTCATTTCCTAAGAAATACGATGCCCCATTCTTGTACTCCACTCTTAAAGCTATTCTTTATAAAAGGCACAAAAGAAAGAGATCAGTTGGTTTAGCTCTTTTTCTAGGATACCAGCTTGATGCCATGTCCTAGCCCTTGCTCTCACTGACTGCACAAAGCAGAGCAACTCTCCTTGTACGACCTGAGCACAAAACACCCAGTCAGTAACTAGCCTAAGGATTAGTGATACCTTGGGACTGATGGCGTTAACCGTGGCTTTTGCCTTGATGTTTGATTCTGGAGAGAGCCTCAGATATTCCAAATGGTTATAGATAAAAATTAATCCAGAACTTCACATTAACTAAGATTTCTTCAAGACAGAAATGTGAATAGCAGATCTTGCTGTGAGCTGTGCTCCCTACTTGTCCTTATGACACCTACTTGGCATCTTAAAATATCCTCCTAGATGGCATTTTAAAACAACCGAATATCTACCCAAGGCAAAGCCATTCATACCACAGTAGTTTCACTCACAATTATTTGTAACTGTAGGGGTCTTGCAGCTTCTTATTTGTTACATTTGTTAGACTTTCAAAATCCAATGTAAGTCCTGTTTCAGTGTTTTTCCTCTGCTTAATTATGACTTGCTTAAATTCTTTGAGATCAGGATAACTATGATAATGACAACGTTTTTCAATATATTTGAAGCACATAGATTTGCAGAGTTGGGTTTTCCTTCACCAAATGTTGAGTGTCACAGGTAGTCACATAATTTGGTGTCTGTGTGACTATAATCAATTGCAAAATGGGGATCTTTGTAAAAAACATCAAAAATTCAGGCTTTCCATTGGGATTTATGCTGCTCCTAAAAGAAATGAAAAGGCTTCGAAAGAATAGAGCTTTCCATTTTATTGGGTAGAGGAGGAGGAAAAGGGGAAGGAAGCCATTGTTTTGACATTTTCATTTTTGTTTGTGAAGACTCTAGTTCATATTTGTTAATAATTACTCTGAGCCCTGGTGACAAGCTCAGCAGATGTGAATATCTCATAAAACTCATTTTAATCCATACAAATGCCATAAATCAGAAGTTTTCACATTTTGTTTTGTGAAATTCTGGTGAGAATGCAGTTGTCAATCATTTAGTTATAGAAAATGAAGGATTTGTTACCAGAAAGGGGTGAATGGGTTGGAATTAATCCTATTGAATTACATGTGCGAATGCATTGACCACCTTGTGGTTCCCAGTGTCAGCTAATTAGATTGCAAGTGCCACAGTGCCTTTATTCAGAGCCATACCTGGTTTTCTGTATGCTCTTGTAGATGTTCAGAAGGGTTCTTTCTTGGTTTTAGACACTAATTGATAAGAATACAAAAGTAAAATAAACATAGCTTTGTGTACCTGTTTGGATATAGAACATGAGCAAATGTAGTCTCCTGTGATAATTTTGAAACTGTTCCTTAGCTTGCCAGTTTGATTCCCAGGAAAAATAAAAAATGTAGCTGAAAGCAAATTACTTATTTACACTTGAATACTCGAATGAATGACAAGCAATCTGGATATGTCCTTTAAGTAACTGCTGATTTGTTTCTCCCAGGTATAAACCAATATTTGTTGCATTCTTGTTTATTGGGGTTTCCAAATCATTGAGGAGTGAGAGTAAGGTACCCAACTATAAACTTCTTTGCCTATGAAAAGCCATACTTAATTTACTGATCTGCAAAATTGCCGTGTCCAGGGTAGGATTAATGGAGCCGTTGATCCACTGCTTGGGAACCCCTCAAGAACACTTTGGGAATGTTATACTGTTGTTTTAGTTAATAATAGGAGTATTAACTCACTCAATGGGAATATCAATTTCCAGATAATTTACAGGTGGAGCTTGTATCATAATTAATGTATTTATATGAAACATGAGAAACACTCAGGGAAGCCATCTGGAATTAACAATCAATACACTGTTGAGAATACAATTGCTTCAGTTCAAGTCTACGAAGTTCCAAGTATTTTGTAAGTGGTATTTCTGATGAGGCTGTCTCCTCCAGCAGTGTACTGTGATAGGGCTCCCTAGCTGCTACCTCTTATTAGCAGAGAGAAAGCTACTTCTGTGTGTGCTCTTCCCATTTGTCCTCCAGACCATAGAAACACACTACATCCACAAGAAAGGATTCATAAAGCCAAGCGCTTCAGCTCTTGAAATTGGGGGACTGAGTTTACTGGTGTTTATAGCTTAGCCTTGTTTACTAAACACATCATCGCACCAGTCTATAGCTTAAACACTGATTCTTCACGGTTCAGAAAGCACTCTTGGCTCTTCTGTGACATCTGGAAAAAGCCGGAGTGGCTGAAATATATGGAGTCAGGCTGCAAAACTGTGATGGATCAAACAATATCAATCTGACAGAGAGGAGGGAGAGAATGAAGGACACATAATAAATAATAGACATGGTGCCTGTATTGTAAAGCATGCTGGGAATTGGGTTATAAATGTAAATCCCTTTCTCCCTCCATATGAAACTGCAAAAGCAACCAGTAATTGGAATTACCTGATAAATGTTACTAAAGCAAAGAAATGTTATAGCTTTTAGTGCTAAAGTCTCCCAGAGCACATTCTCTATGGGTTTACTCAGCGCTAAACAGGTCAATAACCTTTAACTCAATCCACTGGGGAAATAGAAATGTCAGAACTATAAAGCAGCCTGTATCAATTTCAGTCCCTTCCAAATAACCAGTTTGACCTATGGATCTAAATACAGAAAATAAATAGGAGTCCTGAGCCACATAGATGCCAACCATCTCCCCACAGCTTACACTTAAACAAAATGACCATTCTGGTAAAGATCCCAGTTCAACAGCAATGAGTGACCATTTTTCATTGTTATTACTTTTTAAACATTGCAGGGCTGCTGTACTGTCCTCAGAGTCAGTGCCACATAAGTCATTTGGCTGACATTTTAATAAGCATCTGTTTTTTTCAGAGCAAGCCACAACAGACATCTCTGTTAGGGTTTCCTGGAGTTCTAATGTAATCTCCATGGATATTGCAGTCTGTTCCTGCAGAAACAAAACAAATATAAAACCAACCAGTCCCTCCAGAACTCGGAGTGAGATGGAAAGACCTTGAGAGCTTTCATCCCTCTCCATTCATGCTTCTCACTCGCAGCTCAGCTTTGATAAGAGTTCACAAGTGACTAGCATTTGCTTCCTCAGGTGGTGATGTCTTCCTGATGTAGAGCAAGGTTTCAGGGCAGGAAAACTGTGGGTGATCGGATCAGGCTGGAAGGGTGATGTTTTTCCTCATGACAAACAATTGCTGAATTTCCAACAGGCCAAGTGGCTGAAAGTGGGTCCTACAGGAAAAAGGCTTTGGTTTATTCTTTTTACATTATGATATAGATACGAACTTGTGTTTAGATTTGAAACTAGCATGATTCTCTCCCCCTAAAAATGCACATACTTTTAACAGTGTGAAATGGTGGGAGTAACGCTTTTCAAGGCAGTGCGAGAGAGAGAGACTGCTTTCTCATAAATTGCCAGCTTAAGTAAACAGTGAGTGTGCCAGACAACCAAACCTGTAAAAATAGTTTTGTTTCATTGCTTCTTAATCCGTACTCACCAGGAAATATTGAGAGAATACTGTAGTAAGAGCTATGTTATACTGTGGAAATATGCTGTTATGACTTAGAGTTCTTTTTGGAGAAACTGAATTTCTTTCTGAGGTCACAAGGTGAGAAACTTTAGAAACTGAGAAACTTTCTTATTTATCAAGGGATATGGGCTCACTTTTAATGTTTTCATCTGATAACAAGTATCATTAAATAACTGGGTTTGGAAACCTCAGCATAATTTTTTCTATTAAAGTGCAAAAATACATGCTGGAAAACCTAAGCAGACTATTTAATCACTAAGCATGTGCCCTGGAAAGACTGAATGTATGTCTTCTTTGCTCTTATCCAAAGTTATAGAGGGCAGGGGTAACAGCAACACAGTGTCTGGACTAAGCAATCTTGAAACATACCGCAGTCAAATAGTGTGCCTTGAAAACTGTAAATAACCCCCTACATGCATACACACAGCAGAAACTAAATGGGATTTATCGTATAAAAACTCTTAGTTTTATATTAACACTGACCAGTGTTAGTCACAGAAGGTCCCATAGTTGACAATTAATCAGATGACATATTGAACTCATTTTCTACGGCTTTATAGGATCTTAAAGGTGGTCTAAACTGTTGTGGTGGTTTGGTTTTTTTTTTGGAATGTTTTTTGGTTTGCATTTGGTTTTGGTTATTTGGGGTTTTTTATGTTAATGTTTAGGATATACCACTTGGCACCTGCCTCATCCAGCTGGGTATACCAAATGGATTGTCAGCTCTACAAGAGTTTCTTGGAGCTGTGCTGGATTATACAGGAGATTTAGTAAGGAATAGAAATGGACCAAATATCTTAAGGCAGCTGGAAGGTTACATACTTCAGGGAAGGACAGATACCTTCAAAAAATCAGAAGACAGAGCCCCAGATTACCCTGAGGGTAATTAAAAAATAATAGTGTCTAGGACTTCCAGGTAACTTTTTGGTAGTGGGTTGAAATGTCCCTGAGAATCAGGTCAGAGACTGTATCCACAATTTTTTCAGATGGAAAAGCTGGAATGGGGAAGGGTAGGTGATTTGTACCATCCGTGGGAGGCCTGTGCAGTCTTACACTGCAATTACAAATGCTGCACTTAACTTCTAGGGCAGCATTTTACCCAGGAGACAGGTAAGGGCAGCTCAGGGCCAGTAAAATGCAAACTGTACAAATGAATGACACCACTGTGCATAGAGGGAAATTAATGATGGTGTATTAATTGCTACTTTGGCAGAAGTTTAATCTTGAACTTTCCTCCAACTCCCACCACTGCTCTGAGCATGCTTTCTCTGCCTCATCACACCATGTCTATGCTGAATTCTTGAGCTCTGCTTTGTACAGTGCAGCAGTTGCTTTTAAGTCTCCTGTCCATCTCCTAGGAATGCCATCCCTCACCCTTATCTCCTCACATGACAAACTGTGAGGTTACTGTGAAAGCTGACATATTTTCAGTGCCCCTCAAGTTCTGTTTCCAGTTGGCAGCTTTCTGTGATAGCCAGCAAGATCTAACAAAAGGCCACATGACTGTAGTAATGTTGCTCCAACTAAAACCCTTCAGCCAGTCTGATGCTCAGAGTTCTGCCTCCCAAGGGCTCCCTCTCTCACTGGTTTCTCTTCCAGGGAGGGGAAATTAAAGGTCTGCCTGATTTTAGCTTGAGCCAGGCAGCCTAAAGCTTCTCCAATGCCTGCAATCCCACAGCAGGGTTTGCTTCTTAGAGAGGTGGTTGCACTCTGCATCAGGGTAGAAATAAACCAGATTATGCTTGTATTTGTTTTCTTGAAAGCGTTCTTGGCTCCAGAATTCTCCTGGGAAGGAAAAATGCTAAATATCAGGAAAATGTATGCAACTAATGATTTACAATGATTGCATGTTCAAACCAGTTATAAATCCAGCTTAAACAATAAAGCAAAGGGGAAAAAGAAGTATAGTACAGGCTTTCCCAAGAGCAAGGACTGATCCCAGGCTGTCTGGATGGCAGGTACACACCCTGGCTGGCTCTGACCATCTGGAGTAGGGTTAAGGACAGATCTGGTTTTAGCTCCTGCCTGGCATTTCTAGATCTCTCCATGTGGGAACTAAAACAACAACAGGGCAGGGGGGTGAAAGGGAAGCCACCAAAACAGTATTCCCAAACTCTCATCTCAGTCTGAATAGTGGTTCAGCTCCATCATGTCTGCTCTTTAGTAACGCCTACATCATTAGCTTATTTGGAAGAAAAATAACTGGCAGTAGTTATCACCATTCACCATTTGTTGAGCTATTACTATGTATTCAGCCAGGAAGCAGAAAAATACTGCATAACTGAAGCGTCCACGTGGCATGAAGGGAGAATAATTGGAGCAAACAGCTTGGGAACTGACTATGCACTGAAAAAATGTTTTCCTAGGCTATTCAGTAAGGGTTTAGGAATAACAAACAGATTTACTCTCATCTAAGCAGCCTGAAATTACTTCCTGGTGCAGAAATAGCATACACATTTCAGATGATTTATGTGTAATAAATTAACCAACATTTCTGCTTCTCTATATGTGAGGATTAGCAGATCCCTTGCAGATCCAGAGTAATACCAGGGAGTGATAATCAATGCACATAACCTACTTATATTGGAGTTATTATAACCAGGATGTGGTGTTTGAAGTTGATAGAAAGAAGTTTGGGAAGATACAGGTCTGGTGTATTTTATCAGTCTGGAGAAACCCATCTTTCTGCCATTCAACCATCTAAAAACGTTGCATTTTACTAATCTATCAAAATTAAAGTTGCTTTTTGCTTTTTGGAAGTACTCTTCTAGCTATGCATGCACTTTTTCAAGTGAAAAACAGAGCAGCACTGAACCAACAGGACCATTCACTTCCTAACTTCTCACTACAGTGATTCCACCCACATCTACTCAGGCCTGAATATCATCCTGGCTTCTCTGAAGAGCCTGAGCCTGTGGGAGGTTTTTAGATCAGGCTTCACATTTACCTGATTCCCAAGACAAAAAGCGTTTTTGACCTGTGCTCTCAAAGGTGTTAATGTGGTGTAATTCCAGCTGTCCTGAGACAGAGTTTAAAAAGGTGAAAAAAAAAAAAGATCTTTTCAGTGTCTCAATTCCTAATGGAACCGCAGTAAAGTACGGTTGTATTAAGATACGAACACCTCGCGGTGAATCTGCTCTGCCACTGAAAATTGAAACCAGCTGCAAGACCTTGTGAAAATTGCTGGTTAATTGAAAAATATTTGAATGCACTTTCTTTGCATTTTTTTAAATTACATTCTTGAAGAGATCATATTTACAACACTTGGTTATCCCCATTAATGTGTTTTAGTGCAGCATATCTTACCTACATACTTACAGATCAGTGATGAACTTAACATTTAGCAAAGAATCTGGCAAACTAACAACATTCCTGGAGTCAAATGACTTCTTTTCTTTTTTCTTTTTTTCAAAACTTCATAAGAAATAACTGCATTACCACCTATAGTCTTAATATAGTTGAAAAAGACTTCTGAGGATTCATAGCAGAAGTGAATTTGGACTGGTCTGCATCTGAGCTTTTAATTTTGCAGATTATTCTCTCAAGCAGAATTCAAAGTTTACATAATAATCTGGAAATTATCTAAACAATAGCAATCAAATGTGCTGTATTTGGAAGACTGGAAAAAACACACTTATGTGTCATTTTTATTAACAGCCCCCACTCCCCCTTTTTCGTCAAAAATAAATCTAAACATGGAGAATTATTTAACTTTTTTTTTTTTAATGTCACCGATAGAACTCTGTGTTTCTTAATCATTCCCCAGCATTAGCTATGTTACTTCTTTGACACTGGCAGGAAACATATTGTATTTGACATTTTCCCTTTGGAGCACATGGACTCTTGCAGGTTTCATTCTTTGCTGCATTTTTTGAGGTGTCCCTTCCATGAGAGGTAAAAATGCAGAACTAACCTTCTGAATGGGAAAACTGGGCTGACGAGTCTGACATTTGTGTGGTTTATATTACTTGTTAGTAAAAACAAGTAAGCAAACCCCAGCCACTTTAGACAGGGAGAGAGAATAACTTATGCATAGGTTTTAGGTCTTCCAGCATTTTTAATTGCCCAGGTTTGGCTCTTCGGTTCTTTTTTTGCTAGATTGAAAAGTCACATGTTAATGGTCTCTACTAAATACCACTATAAATCCTTCTAATAATTTTGCATTTGTTGTAGTGACATCAATTCTTTATGAACTGTTATTCCTTAGGAGAAATAATGAAACCTTTCATTATTCTTTTATATAAATTTCTTTATGATATCTGTCTCAGTGTATCACTGCAGAATCGTATGTGGAAGGACACTAAAACCAAACACAGGTTGTAAAGGGTTGATAGCCACGAGCATGGCTACAGACTCATGGCTGCTATGTTACACACATGCAGTCAAAACACATTAGCTGGCATATTAGAAGTAACGCTTTAATACTCATTCCTTACGTCTTGTTTGTAATGATCAGAAGGCTGCACTCCTGAAAGTAAGTGGATCCCTTGTTTTTGGAATAAGGAAGGTTGCCAAATGATTAATAAAGGAATTACTGTAATACCGCACCAATGTTAATTTCTTTCAGATGCTAAAAATCAACATGTGAAAGACAAACACCGCAAGTATACAACCTGTAGCTCAGAAAGCATATCCATAGCTATATAGCCTGCTAACCCATATGAAATTATACCAATAAATACTCTAACTTTGTGATGTTATCATATAGTTTAGGAACACAGAAATCACTCTAGTTTACCACAGGAACTGTCCAGTGTTTTCATATATAAAAGCCAAATTAGACACAGTGCCATTTAATACCTGGGGTCATTTAGGTATGGGAGATGTTTTCTCCTTTTTGAGAGCAGTGAAGTTCAAATGCCTTGTGTATTTATTTGTATATATACCATATTTATTAACACTCAGCTAGGTGTTCCTCTGAAAAATAAAACCTTTATGCAACAAAATTCATAACATGTAGGAGTAGAAAATGAAAGGGGTTTCCATGTTATAGAAAGTATGGCTTTTCTTAGATAGCCAGGCAAATAGGCTGATCTTATATAATAGTGGAAATTAGTTAAAGATGATAGCTGTGTAACAGTTTATCACTGTGAGATAAAATAGGCTCCTGTCCCCACCACCTATTGTGCTCTGACCGGGATCAGATGAATGAAATCAGATGAATGATCAATGAAAATGTGTTTATGAGAAGGAAATATTGTAGAGTTGCACAGTAAAATAGAAGTGGGGGAAACCAAATCTGTGATGGGCTGATGAGGAAGTCTGAGGGTGAATGAGGAGATTGGTGATGAGGTGGCAGGGCTCCAATGACACTGAGCAGGAATAACTCCTCTTCATCAGATGTCCCCAGCAGTCAATCCTTGTCTTGGGTGAAGGAGCCTGTCACTCCCACCTGCAGTGATGAGGTTGGGTTGTGAGGTCCCTGGGGATGTCCAGGGCCACTGTCACAGGTGTGGGTAGAGGGAACCACCCAGGTACTCCTGTTAAGTCTCTACATTAGGCACATGCTCACTGAGAAACTGTGAGTAACATACTTCTAATTCACAGCCATAGGAAGTGGCTGCCCCACAGCAGGGCTGCTTGGGAAAAAAACTCTGCCCCACACCTTCTGCCTGTTCATTTATATTTGCTCACTTGGCTGATAGCTGTGAGCCTCAAGTCCTGCTGCCCATCAGGACTTGAGTGTCCTAGTGCCATCTCCTACCCATGCAGATAGACCTGGCACCCGGCAGCTGGTGGTCTCAGATGGATCCACACCATCCAGCTGGGGTCAGAGAGTCTTTACAACCTTGTCCATTGATGAATGTGAGGAAAGGAGGGCCTGGACCATACCACTCCTGGGGATAACTGTGAATTCAAATTACAGTTGAATTGTGGTTTTAGTGTGTCAGTAACAGAACTGTATCACCATGGCAAATAATATTTTTCCAGATGCTTCACCTTAAATGGCTCACCACAACCAAGCTCAGAGCTTTTTGCAGCTGAGGAAATGCCACATAAAGCAGATGCCATGCAAAGCAGCTGCCTATGAAGAAGAAGCCTACAGGATCCATCCAGGTTCCCAATCTCTCAGGGAGGCAGTGCAAAGGCAGCTCCAGGACAGTTTCCACTAGGACACAGGGAAAGTGCTTCTCAGTCACCAGGACCAGTAGTTGTCCCTTGCGGGGACATTTGGCTGTGTGGCCTCCACTTTTTCTGGGAGGATGGTCATGGTTAGGACAGGTACCTTGGCAGGGTAGAGAGAAATATTAGCTTTACTGCTAATTTCCAAGCTTATTTCCTGTCTCTTCCCTGATTTCCCCAGTAAAATTGCCTTTTAATTGTACGGAAGACATGTGTTCTGTGCAGGGAAAGCTGCTCCACCTTGGAGAGGGGGTAATTAATTTTCTCAGATTCTGGGAGCTTGATTTGTTGTTTGTTCTGGCTTCAGAACGAACCTGACCCATCTGACACTTTGTGGAGCAGAAAAGATGATTTCTTCTGAAAACTGTTCTTATCATGAAACCCGCCTTGAATGTTGATCAAATTTATGTCAGGCAATTCTTTTAATGCATAAGTAAAACTGGAAATGTATCTAAACAGCACCATCATTTGGAGAAGCTGCCATGACCTCCTTTATACAGAAATATTTGTTCTGCTGGATGAGTATTTTGTGCTATTGCTCACCATGTCCCCCAGTTCTTGTGTAAATCTTGTATATAGAAGGATAATGTCTTTTCACTTTGCCAGAATATTATAACTACTCTCAGCAGCTTTAATTTCTGTGGTAACTTCTTCTTTCTTTTTTTGGACCCAAAGTGCTTCTAATTAGATTTAGATTAATTTAGATAGCATGAACACAGTGTAAAAATGTAAGACAGCTGCTCTGTCTCATATGATAAGCAAATTAAAAAGGTCATGTTTTCATTCATCATAGCCAAGGATCGGGTGGCAGGAATAGATTGCAAAGGTAAGACAGTGTCTTTTCTAGAAGATGTTGGCAAACTGTTTGAACATGAAAGGATGCCATTAAACTGCTGAACCTTAAGTGACAACATAGAGCTCCTTTGCACTGAAGAGTTGTCTTCTGGCTATGCTGATAATAGAAAATGTGCATGCCACTAAGAACTATTTGTTTCTGAGCCTTTCTTATGAGTATAGAGGTGGTAGCTGAGCATAGTGTATCTGAGGCAACTTCTTGATAGGTTCCCTCATGGAGAGTGGAGATTTTTTTGGGGAAAAGCCATGGAGAAAGCAGCAAGTTACATTTGATGTAATACCATATTTATGAAAGTTATGATGTTCATATGGGCCTAGGAAACAGATGTAGGTCCTCATCCACATTTTGGTTCACATGCAAACTTGGAGAATTTTCCATTTGGGGCCTTGACTTGACCCCATATGGATATCTGCCCCCCAGTGTCTTTCTTAGCCTGGATTCACTGTGTGAGCAGCCCACTTTTCCAGGTTACACTAATAGCTTCAATTTGGATGCTTACTAGTGTTTGTGTCTTCTTTCTGATTTTAAAAACACGACTGAAAATTTTTCCAGGTTCTGTTTTCACTGAGGAAATAGACTGCAAAAATGAAAAAACTTTGTTTTCATGGTTTTGAACAAGAATGTTGAAGACTCTGATGCTGCCTCTACCACTAAGGCTGGAGCGTAGCACTACCTTTCTTCGTATTGTTCCTGACAAAGAGGCTGTAGATCTCATTAACCTGGCTATGAGCTTTAGATTCTTAAAAAGCAGGTAAGACTGACTCCTTAGGTGCCAGGGAAAGCTATTGTGTAACTGAGTTTCACTTTGTTGGTGAATATCTGTGTAAGAAATCTGTGGCTATCATGGATGGGCGTGTGCTATCTTGCATTTCTTGCATGGCTTTAGGTATTTCTAGTCCCTATTTTGTGGCTTCTTTAAAGAAAAAAATGAAACAACCTTGCTACCTTCCTTGCCACACGTTATGAACAATAGCTGTGACTAATTTAAAAGGGTTTTGTTACTTACATGCTGACGAGAAGATACTATAATAAGAAAAAATAACTAAAAGAAATTAATTTTACATTTAATTCTGCACACAGTAAAGTCATAGCTCTTTCCTAGGAACTGAATTTTCTGGTGAAAACAACTCCCACAAAAGTTTGTATAAATGTCTTGTAATGTACTGCCCTTATTATTCTGTAGAACACTTCTAAAAATGTGGACACCAGCTATGACAGTTCAGCATCTTTTTCTGTATTATTTTAGTGTTTTCTTCTCTAGGATCTGGAAACAAATGGTGCAATCTCCTCACAGCACTGGCAGAAGCAAACTTTAGAGATGCACAAAAACTGTGCCTTCCTACTGTGGATGGTGTGGATGGTGTAGAAGGTGATAAGAAGCTTAGAGGAAAAAATAGCTTGGGGGAAAGGAGGATTAACCTTTCTTACTGAGAGTGGAACAGATACCAAGAAATTATGTTGTGCCTGAATTGCATACCTAGTTTGAATGCATAAGTCTGGGGGAGGATGTTCTGGTGGAGGGTGTGCTGGAAGGAGCTGAAGTGCTTGTATTTTGCACTCTGGCTCCGTTTGTGGAGGAGACTCAGTAGCTCTTTTGCTTAATGATGTCTTTTTCTTATTGGGAAGAGAAAAAAAAGTGCCTCCTCTTTGCACATCCATTTATGGCAGCTTTTCCTTCCTGATCCATCTGTCTTTGGGCTATTCCTCAGAACCAGCTCCCAGCAGAGAGGCTGGCCAGGGTGAACCCACCAGCAAACAGCACAGGCAAGCGTGGCTGATACCCAGCTGTTGATATTGGATAGGACAAAGAAACGCAATCCTCTTTTGTGTTGGATTTTGAGTCTGATCATTTTGGTGCTATTCCAGACTTAAACCCAAACATTTGAGTTTTCCGTGAAAGGGAGAAGCGGCTTTGGGGAAAGGGGATGTGCCAGCTGTCCCGGAGCTGTGGAGGAGGCTGCATGGTGGGCTCTCCTCAGCTGGCAAAGCTGTAACCACAGGACCATGAGGAGTGGGGTTGACTGTGAATTGGGTATTTGTTCACCTGCAGTCTTCCTCCAGGTGAGCTGGGTGGGAGCTGCAAGCCTGTGGCAGGTACCCCCACCTTGACAAAAGGGGGTTTGGACTAGATGACCTTTGAAGGTCCCTTCCAACCCAAACTATGATTCCGTGATTCTATGACAAGGACCTGGCCAAAGTCACCAAGATCTTCCTGCCACAGGCAGATCCCAGGTGCGCTCCTGCATGTGCAGCTCTTATCCCAGCCTGAGTATAAAAGGAGTCTGTGTGCAGCCATGTGCAGCCGGTCACACTCAGGGCTCAGTCTGCAGCGGGGATGCTGCCCTGGAGTCAGGATGTGTCAAAAGGAACTCCTCGGGATTCGGAGCCCTGCCTTTTTTAGGTGAGTGATGGCTTATTTTGGATCATTGGCTGTAACATTTGAGACTCAGCAGTGCAGAGATGAACCCATGTGCCATCCCGAAGCTGAAGCTGAGGTTGGTGAAGCTTTAGTTGAGTTTGAACGATAAATTTTGTTTAGCCTCAGTTTATTGATCCTGTGACCAAGCCAGAGCTTGATGTTTCATGGCTCTGAGAGCATTTCTGCTAGGCTCACTCTGATAGATGAGTTACCAAAGAAGGCAGCAGTTCTGAACTGACACCTGGACTCAGGATTGCAATGCAGAGAAGGGGATTTCAGGCACTTTAGCTGAAGGTCCCCAAACACCCCACCCAGAACACTGTGAGCAAATACCTGGTGGGGTAGAATCATAGAATCATAGAATGATTTGTATTCTATTATTTGGGTTGGAAGGGACCTTAAAGATCATTCAGTTCCAACCCCCTGCCATGAGCAGGGACACCTTCCACTAGACCAGGTTGCTCCAAGCCCTGTCCAACTTGGCCTTGAACACTGCCAGGGATGGGGCAGCCACAGCTTCTCTGGGCAACCTGTGCCAGCATCTCAGCCTCCTCACAGGGAAGAACTTCCTTCTTATATCTAATCTAAATCTACTTTCTTTCAGATTAAAGCCATTCCCCTTTGTCTTGTACCTACCTGCCCCTGTAAAACACCCTCCTCCAGATTTCTGGTAGGCCCCTTTAGGCACTGGAAGCTGCCCTAAGGTCTCCCCAGAGCCTTCTCTTCTCCAGGCTGAACAATCCCTGCTGTCTCAGCCTGCCTTCGCAGGAGAGGTGCTCCACCCCTCCAGTGGAAGCCTCCTGCCTGCAGCCACTTCCAGGGCACTGCAGCATTCCTCCACCTAGGCAGGAGACCAGGCTCTGTGCATGGGTGACTGGAAGACTGCAATCCCCTTCACACTTAGAAATCCTAGCCTGAACTCTGCCTCTCAAGAGAAACTGCCATACCTTTTGGATCTGTGTCCCAGCAGGATTTCCTCTTCCTCAGCAGAGAACTGAAGGATATAGCTAACAGGGAAATTAGGTGTTTAAACTTCACTGCTTTGCCTAGCGTAACAGTTGTACTGAGAGATGGGTTTTGGCGTTCAACCACAAACCTCACTATTGCAAACACATCTTGTCCTTGCTTCAGGGAAGGTCAGCATTCTCCCTTAACTTCTGCTCAGGACTTTATTATCCCATCCATGGCACAACTCCGGTTGCCCTACTAAATGTTTTAGAAAATATCACTTCAAATAAAATCTCCAAGGCTTAATTTAGACAAGAATATTTAAACTTTTCCATAGACATGAAGTCACCAGTTGGCACTAATCTGTGTTTGTAGAAATAAAATCTGATGGTTATTATTTGCTTTTCTGTTGGTTAAGCTCCTTTAACCCATGCTGCCTTCTACACCAGCCTCTGTTCAGTGGTAGCCTAAAAGCTGATGAACTTCTAGAGTTCTTGGTATTTTAGTGAGAGAACAATTTCCACAACTAAATAACTTTAAAATTATCCAACTCAAACCCAAACGAATCTTCTTGTGCTTGGTTTTCAAATTAATCATCTCTGGCTATGCCTAAATCCCTTTCCTGTGATATTCCCTTTTCTCAGCCCCTCAATTTAAGGAGAGCAATGGCTGGAATTTAAAGCAAATATTACAGAATAATTGTGGGAAACAAAGTTTGCGTTTGTAATAATTGCTTGTATCTAGAAAATAATCTTGAAGTGATATTTAATCAGTCAGCAAACAACACCTCGGGCCCCTCTGACCCCTCAGTACAAATTAAGTGTCCCTGCCCATGGGCAGGGGGGCTGGAACTAGATGATCTTAAGGTCCTTTCCAACCCTATTCTATGATTCTATCTATGATTCTATGATTCTATGACTTGAGCAGATGCAACAATCTGTTCACAAAGGAACTCCAGATCAATAGTTCAGTCTGCAAAATATTTGGAAGCTAATTATAAAAATTGGCAATCAGAATCTGTTGGTTCATGATACATAAACAGAAAAGATGGAGTGAAATTGAAATGTTCCAAAAGATGGCAATCTTGAAAAGTGACCCCCCCAAAAAAAAATATTGAATACAAAGAACCTGTCTTGAATGGGTGTCTTAAATTGCATATTATTTCTCAGGTTCAGGAACATCAAAATCAGTGTGCTTTTTTAAGCCATGTCCAAAGGAGAGTGAAAGGACTTCATTGTTAGTGTTTGTGGTGTAAATGTTTCTAAGCATTAAATGGCAGCCCATGTTGTTTATATTGGATTTTGATCCAAAGCAGCTCTTGAAGCTGTTTTGTCAGGTGTTAAACTGCATGTAAAGGCACCACATTACTGACTATTGCAATTGTAGCATGAATTGTGAGATTTTAAGAAGAGGACAATACACAATTATTGTAAAGGAGAGCTATAATGCATATGGTTCTTCTACAGTTACCAATAATCTGACAGGCAGAAAACTAAACTCTGATTATTTCTAATAATCAGTCTGGTCCTGGAGTATGGGTTTACCTTAAATTTATTTTCTGCCTTGTGAGTTGTTGAGGTGTGCAAGTATTTACAGTTGAATGGATCTGGGGTTCAGCACACAATGTGATCCAAGACCTAGTGAGACAGAGGAGAAGCATCATTTTTCTTTCATCTACCAGTAGGTTTTGGGGATGTAGATATTTTTAGATGTAAGGGAGCATAAGATTCTTGCACTATAAACTTGTTAGTTGCTAGAGGATTGTTTACCTTCAGATGTAAATCAGAAGGCATAAACAGACATTGGGACTGCAATTTCCAATCAATAGTTTTGGTACGAGACTGTGCACCCAGGATGGGTATTGCAAAGCAGAGGACAACTTTAGATCTATATTTATTTGCAGTCTGCAGCTGAATCGGTTAACAGCTGATGCATTTTGAGTGAGCAAAGGGTCCACCCTTCTCATACCTTTACTGAAATACAGAAGAAGTCATAGAAAATTCTGCTTTATATTTTAAAGAAACCATTCTGTAGCCTTCAGTTACTTTGTTCTAATTCAGTTTATATGCCTAGCCCTTAAAGGAAATCAAAGTGAAGCAAATGGGAATGTTTATATTTTTCTTCTGCAATTGATACATGGTATTTTTAGTTTTGTTGTCCTGGAAACCTAAGTCATGGCTTACATTTCAATATCATATAAGAGACTCTTTATGTGACTGCATTTGTACTAGCTCAAAGTGCATGGATATTTCAAAGTGGCAGCATCTGGCTGCAACCTCTGTAATCAGCTAGCAGTACATATCCCAAAGGAATGATGTCCAGAATGAAAATGTATTCTTTTAAATCATAATAATATTGCTGATCCTTCCACATGTTATTCTAATCTCTCGGGAAACAGTTAAATTTAGGCTAACATTCAACCTAGTCAGCAGAATTGGCCTTGCGCACCCTAGGCTTTGGTGACAGAATTTTGGATCTCTGTAAAATATATTCTTTTTAGCTCTGTTCTTTCCCTTTTCTGACACCAGGTATAGTGTAGGTTTGGACCGCACAAGCCTGCAGTAAAAAATCAGGAGCCAGCAAAGTTTATAAAAAGATGTTTCTGTTTTGGTGGATTTGTTTGTCTTTCTGTTTGCTCTTTAATCCTTGCTTAGTCTATTCAAAGAGCGTTTTGTAATCGTAAATGCTAAGATATTTCTTGTACCACAGCTGTGCAGCAAAAGAAGGTGAATTGACAAGCTTTTAGCTATGCATTAGCCAGGGAAAAGGAGTACCTAGGAAGTGTTTCATTCTCTCTCAGGATGGTTGGAGTGACATTAAGTGAGGAGGAATTGGGAAATGGTGGATAAAAAAAGGGGCTTCTTTTTGCTGTCTTCTTTTTGGACAACTTTATATTGCTCCTCAAAGCCATGAAGGTGGGCCACAGATGATTTAGGAAGTGAAATTCTTCCCTGTCTTTGTTTCTCCTTCCTTCATGATATCTTATGGAAAGGTTCTTATGAATTAAAGCCCTTTTTAATATTTCTGTGCTGCTTGTTGCTGAGCTTAGGCTACCAGTGAAGAATTCAGGGAATTCTTTTCACTGCTTGCTTTTGCTTGTAGTGTCTCCTCTATGGATTAAAGATCTGCTTTCCATAATTTATGTCCTTAAGGCATGTTAAAGCTTTATTCATCCTTCCAACAGACACAGCTATTCTTATTAACATGATTGGAGATTGTCCTTAACTAAGCTTGCTATATGTTTGAAGAGTCTTACAAGGTTTGTTGTGGTTCAGGAGAGCAGAAGAAGTCTTGAAAAAAACATCTCTTCTAGATCATGTCTATACCGTCCCTTGCAAAAGGGCTACTTTCATGTTCCTTGTGGTCTTGACTATCACTTTATTATCCAGGATAGTAAGCCCAGGTTCAGCACCACCACAGTCATGCTTTTAATTATTTAAACATCAAAAAATATTCTGAAAATGAGGAAACAGTTATACTATATGATGGACAATTTTGAGGACATCTAATATGGAAAGGTTAACTCTTTTTGGCCATATGTCTCTGTCTCTTCTATATGCAGGAACTGAACATGTAAAAATGAATAAATTGTAGTCTGAGCTATAAAATCATTACTGTGAGGGTGAAATTTGGCACCATTAGCTGGTGATCACTGAGACAACTAGCAATTAGTAGAGGCCTTAATCTGTGACTATCAGTCCACAGTTTGGTTTGACCACATGAAGTTACAGCAGCATCATAAGTTACTGCCACAAGTAAGACTGAAATTCATCATCCCCATCAACTCCTAATGAGGCAGTAGCAGGGCTGAAATTGAGATGACATATTTTTATTTGATCAGAGTATCTCCATAGTTCAGATTTGTCCCCCATCTGTGGGTGACTGGGAAAACATGCCTTCCTGCCCTAAGTGTTGTTGGTGCAAGAAGGAAGAAAAGGGTTATTTACCGAAATCTCATTGACTTGCAGCAGAAAGGCATCTAATTCCCTTCTCTCCCAGCCTTCATTCATAGAAAGGCTCACCAGTTGACCAGGGATTACAGAAAGCTGGGGTAGGTTCATGAATTTTCTTCTCAGAAGTGTCATTCATTCCTTTTGGTAACAGGCCGGTAACAGTGCTTCGTTTTCTTTTAAGCGCTATCTTCTCTTCCTTTAAATGTTTTGCTATGTGTATTTAAGGTATTTAAGATCAGCAGGTAAGTTTTGCTCTGTGCATTTAAGGTATTTAGGATCAGTAGATCATCTGGCTTTACTGCAAGTAGTAAGATTCTGTTTAAAATGTAAATACGGTTAAAAGGAACCTAGCAAAACTAAATAGCAGCAAGTTCGTTTTCCTTTTGCAAAACAGAAGAAATACCCTCTGCTGATATTTCCCACAATCTTTATAGGTCACTTAAAGAGTATACTAAAATATAATAGTATATATTGCATTTAATTTGTATGAAATTGTATTCATATGTACTTGAGTAATGAAATCACCAGCCACAGGCTTAGAATCGGCACACAGATACTGAACAGGCAAACTGATTTATTCCCCCACCCCACCCCATAAATACCTGTTTCTGCAATGTCCCTGCACTAAATGAAGTTATTGAGGGGATACAAAACCCCTGCTACATAACTCTGCAACTTGTAGTTTGGGTAGGTTTCTATCTCATGGGATTCAGCCTGCAGAATTACTCAGCACACTCAACCTATCCCATGTTATATTAAAAATATACTCTTATGAACTTAAAAGAGAAATATGCTGTAGTGTAAATCATCCCTGTTATCTAAATTATTTGCAATTGCTAGTCATTTATTTTTACTGTACTTTCATTTTCTTGTCTAATTTTATAGAAAGCCTTATAAAACCCACAGTGTTTTTAGCACAAATGTCTTGCCTAACTATTATGAAGAAGCTCTTACTCAAAAACACATTGTGAGGTGATTAGGGCAATAATTCTTCCTGACAGGTAAAGGGTTAAATTCATAGCAAGTCCCCAGCACTAAAAGGGCAGATGATTTATTTTTGTCTGTTGTGAACAAAGTAGTCTTGATATAGAGAATACCAGGAAGCTTTTTGGTTATCCGAAGCATCAGTCTGTTTGCCAGGACCTATACAGACTGCTCTAGTATGAAATTGCAATAGCTGAGCAGCTAGTTTAAAATCTCTGGAAGAAATATAACTGTTGGATTATCTCAGCAAGCAATTACTGAACAATAGAAATTTATAGGAGGAGGGATTGATTCTGCATTTCTCAGTGGTGTAAATCCAGCATGCGAGTACTTTTAGAAGAAATTACCACTAGAACCATTTATTCCTTGGTTCTACATATGTATGAAAACTAATTTCTTCTTGGAGCTATTCAGAGCGGAAGTGATTTTTGGTCAACGCATGAATTTCTTTTGAAATACTGATCAAAATATCACTGGGCTTTAAAAGATAAGTACCTGGTATGGGCTTCTCTGTTGGCGTCATACCAGGTGTGCTGCCCTGTATCCTAGGCTTCCACGGATAACAGTTTCAGACTACAGCCAGCAAGAAACGTCCTTGGAGCTGCCAGGTTTGTGTTTTCGGGGCAGCCCCACTGTATTCACAGTTATATGCTTTTGTAGTTGATGTTTTCTTAGAATTCTTCCTCTGCAACAAATTTCAGAGACTGCTGAAACTAGGGAGTGAAACTCCCAGATCTTCCTGGTCAAATGAAGATTCTGTATTTTGAGCAGACTCACTCCACTGTAGCTAGGTTTTATTTATCAATTATAAACCATGTGCTGCTGTTTACAGAGAACAAAAATGAGTAACCAGCTGGACATTCTGAGTATGTCACTTTATGCTGATACCTATCACCCGTGGGAGTGATAATGGTCCATTGCTGCCCTGCTTAATGAAAACTTGTGTAGGTGATGCTGCTTTGAGTCTGTTTGCAAACAAAGAAAGAGCCGGCAGCAGATATGCCTCGGAGGCAGACTATAGGCTGATTTCTGTGGTGTCATTATGCGTGTGTAGGCAGCTAAGATATTTGTGGTGAAATCATGGCCTCATTGAAGTGGGTGGCAGCTTTCCCACTGCTTTCAGTTCGGCCAAATACTAGCCTTTCTGTTGGTATTCACCCAGAACAGTTGACTTGAGTTCAATGGAGACTAAATGGCATAAAATTCATCACCATGCTGTGGCCCTAGAAAGCGAGCTCTGAAATCAGTTGATGTACATAGGGTTTGTATTTATTCTGCTGTCTCAAGTTTTGCAGCAATTTTCACTTGGATTTGTTTCAGCTCAGGTATGTGGAGATTATCTGTATGTTTTCTGTAGGCATTCACAATTGTCTTGCTAAATAGTTCCTCGAGTAATAAGTATAAATGATGAAATTCTGTTATCAGGCTGGATAAAGTCCAATAATATGGCAAAACACGTAGGCTAGCAGAGCAAGATGAGCTACAGATGGACTAAAACACATTTTAAAAGCCTCTCTCTTTTATGTGTGTTTCCCGTGGAATATGACTAATAGAAAGACGAAAGCCTAATTTTCGGTACTAAGCGGCAACGTCTGTGTATTATGTGAAGGCAGAAATCGACTTGTTTTTGTGTTGATCTGAGTGTATTGTGACTCCTCAGGGTTCAGTTCCAGGCAAGGAAACACTCTCATGAGAAGTCTATGAATTATTATTACTTTTAAACTGTGGGATATGAAAATCCTAGGTAATTCTGCGCAGGTTTTCCAGCAGGGTATAGCAAGGATAGCTGAATCTTTGTGGAGAGTGCATATAATGTCTGGAAAGAGGGCTATGTAATTATCGCCCTTAATACCACTCAGTAATGCTGTCCGTACCATGACATACCCATCTCAGATTGTAAGATATATAACTGTGCCTTATCATCAAAATCTATTTCAACTAGTATGGCTTAGATCATCCCGTTTTCTCATTTGTGTCTGGTATTTCCTGGTGTTTAAATCTCCAGACCACCTGGGGCTCTTAACCCCCTTTAATAAATAGGTCCATCACATTTTCCTCATGTTCAAAAATGTCACAGCTGCTTCCAATATGCTGTGCAGGGATCATAAAAATAAGTACAGTATAAAACATTATTATAGCCCTATTTCCAGTTCCTCCAGCATGGTGTATTTCAAGACATGAGCCATCCTGCACACTGTGTGTTGTGATTATTCCTCCCAGTCACTCTGTTTTAAAATATTCTGGCCAGAGGCTGGTACCTCAGGCCTTGGAGTAGCTGTTTAATAGCCTCAGACAAATCTGCATGTTTCAAAAAGGCAGGCGGTATCCTAGCCTCAGGGCTTTCCGTAGCATAAAGCAAGCTGCTGTTCCTTCTGCCTGCACTGGCATTGCCCACATTGGGCACACAGCAGTGGCTGTGTGTGGTTGGAGATACTGGGTCACCAGCCACTACTGAGCTTTCAGTATCCCTAGGCGCTGTCTCCTGTGGCTGATAGTTCCTTCAACTAATGGGTCTGGACAGAAAGGAGCCATGGCTTTCAAACAGTATTTCTTTGAAATACTGCCTGAACCCATGCTGCATGTGTGACCTGCGTTAACAGTGGAGCTGTCAAAAACTGATGCATGTTGTTTGGGTTTTCTGTTACTAATCCAGTAATTCTTCTCACATCAACGGAGGTGATATAAATGTCTCTGCAGAGCCCAGGGTTTTATTCAAACACATTGCAGGCTGTTTTCAGGAATTGACAGAATGTGGGTGATGTTGGCCCTGTTGAGTCTCAGCAGTAACACACTGATTCAGCAGGGATAGGGATTTTTGAACTGGACTGTATATTATTTACAAACTGCAAGCAGCTGAACACAAGAAGCAAACAATGTAGAGGCTCCTAAATTATATTTTAGCTCCATTATAAGCAGATCTGCAAATCATTATACGGAAAGAAATGGATCATGTACTGGATATAGTAAGTGCAATTCACATCCATAATCTGTTGTGTTATGTTTTGGATTTTTTGTTGAATTATTTTTAGATCACTTCGGGAGTGCCAATACAGACACTCAGATCAACATTATGTGCTAGTTAACAATGATCTTTTTTAGGCTATTGTATTGATAGCTTCTCCTCCTGGAAAGCAAGGTTGTGTATATGTATTAGGAAGGAGAACGTGCAACAAACAGCATTTTATTGGCTCCCAGTGTCTGATAACTTACATCTAAGGCTGTATATGGCATTGATATACTTTATCTGGTCCTTTTTCAGGAGCAGGATAACATTTTAGGCCCACTGCCTACCAACATGCTCCTTCGGTGCAAATGGCTGCAGTATTCCTGTTTCTCAAAAAACATCCTCCCCCCCAGTGCTCTGTAAGAGCAGGCATCATCCATCCCTCTTGCGGACCCTGCTTGCAAAGGGTCTGACACCCAGTGAAGTTATTACTCCTAAAAACTCCAAACTGGCAAACAGCAGCCCTGTACAGCAGAAATGAGAGCACTACCTAAAGGAAGCCTTGCTTTTTCCAGCTCTGTTCTCCCAGCCCAAGCTCCAGGAAAGGAGAAGAGCAGAGGACCTCAAAGGAATTTCCATTCTGACATGTGCCGTTGTCCAAGCAGTTCAAAGATTTGGAAGTTTCAGAGATGAAGCATGTGTTTCCAAAAAAGAGATGTATTCCTTCTCTCATTTTAAAAGCATGAACTACAAGCTTTTTATACTGCTACCCTACTTTATAATACTACCCTATTAATAACAGATTACCAACAGCCTTTTCTGCTGAGGTAAACTTTGAAGTACATAAGGCTGTAGATAATTCTTTCCACAAGTCATTTTTCTTGCTACATTTGCTGTTTTTCAGTACCACCAGTGACTAAATAAGCCTCAGAACTAAACTTCTCTCAAGCGGTCCCATTTTGAGCTTGGCGTACCCAGTCCGACAACACAGACACATTGCCATGGTAACATAGAGTGCTATCATAACGATAAGCTGTGACCTTGCAGGGGCATCACAAAGAGGAACAACTGAGAATTGGATACAAAAGGCCCTATTTTCACATAAATACAGCTTAATCACAAACAGCGTGGTAAACAAGAGCTGCAAATTATATCTCCTACAGGTTATTTTCTTTCGAGCTTTGTTTCTCCACATAGCAAACTGCTAAAATCTTTTAAAAAGCTGGAAATGTGTTCTTAATCCAGTCAATTTAGGCTTAAGTATTGCTGCAAAAACAGATTATAGCAAATGGATAACAAAATCATTCTCCCTTAGAAGTACTTCTGAAAATTTACCTAGAGAATGACACAGTTTTCAAATGAACTCTGTTGACTTTAACTATACCCTCATTATTATTTTAATGATTTAAAATTATTCACATGGCTAAAAGGCACTGATTACAGATCTAACCACCAATCAGGTGGTCCAACAATATCTCCAGTAAGAAAAAAATTAGTTCATTCAGCTAGAATAAAAGTTACAAGTTTGAATATCAAAATGATGACTGATAAATTGGCAAACAAGCAAGGTATTTGAAGAACTTTTAACAATCAGAGAGCCAGACAAAAGTCAGTAGAATTATTTTAGACATAGGGAGCATCCGTAATCCTGGTTTGGCCCAAGATTTTCACTAGTTTTTTAATAATAGATTTCCATGTTTTGTCTGAAACTTGACTGAAGGATGTAAATTAAATGTATATTCAGTAATGAAAGGTCATTTCTGTTCTGTCTTCTGCTTTAGTCCTGGATTCTAGACTTGTGTTAAGACTGTCCATAAATCCCACAGCAGATTAGATAACATTATCAAACATCCTAAACATTCCATGGTGTCTCAGAGCAAAAATGGTACAAAATTATTTCCAAAATTATCTCCATTTTCCAGAACATGTTTGCCCCATTCAGCATAAGGAGTGCAGCTCACGAGCTAATTGCAACGACCTAATGCATCCAGCAAATCTGGCTCCTTTCCATGTGCATGAATCATTCACAACCAGGCCTGGATCTCTGTGAATGTGTACAAGCACTTATTTTTAGCAAGCTCCTTGTCAAGAAAGTGTTGACTTCTCTGCTGGGTCCCTTGGGTTCTCCTGCCTTCAAGTACCACCGGTCACAATGTTGCTGTGGTGCCTTTCAAATTAGCAAGGGTAATATGATGAGGAGCCACTCATGGTCTTCAATGCCAAAAAATCCTAAACCAAATCACCTGTTAAATCTGAAAGAGACTTCTTGTTGTTAAGCCTGGGCAGCTCTGGATTGTCAGATCTCCCTCTCCATCACTAGGAACAAAATTTTCTCTCACTTCCAAAAATGGTAGTGAAGCCGGAAAAGAGGACTGTTTTGTTCTGATGGGATGATAAAAGTGAGAGATTTGATATGCTTGCACATCATGCTTCTATTCTTGAAATGACTGTTTTATGAACAACGGTGAGGAAATTAAACAGGATTTGAATTTGCCCTTCAGGTTATAAACAGCTATAGTATTTACAACGCACTTTTCACTTGACTCTATTGTAGCAGAAATGTTAACAGCAACTCAATTAAAGTTGCGTAAAGATTTCCATCAGCCCAGGCAAGACAGATTCATAAGTACGTGTGTATGTAATCTTTGACTTACATGAAAAATCAAATAGTTACTTGTTGTAATTATTTCCATATTCATTTTTAGATATATGAAATAGAAGCTCAAACTTTTCAGTGCAGGTCAAGCTTTTAGATCCAGTTTCCTACCCTTTTTTTCCCTTTTTGGCTGGGTTTTGGGTTTTGGTTTTTTTTGTGGTTTTTTTTTTTTTTTGAGATCAGAAAGCTCTGGTGTGAGGCTTAAGCTGCTATAAATGGATTTATAGATGGCTCAGCACAGATCACTGCCTCAGCAAGGAGCACTGGGAGAAGCTCACCAGCTCCAACCTCCTCATGCAAGAGTCTCTGATTGACAAACTGAATCTTAGAGTCTCTTTCTATGACTTGTCTTCTCTTTTCCATCTCTTGAGTGATGCCTAGACAATGCAATTAAAACATTAAGTGGCCTGAGGATGAACTGTCACACTGTTTAAACCTAGCATCATAACAGCAGAACCTGGGGAACTGCTTTGCCTGAAAGTTAATCTTGTTTTATAAGTAGAACTGCCTCATCAGCAGAGACGGAGACATGGACAGAAGAGATATCTATACTAATTCTCTCACATTTACAGGAGAGCCATTTCCAGCTCCCATGGTTGTTGGATAAACTGTGGGAATCTGGGTTGGGCAGCCCCTGAAATTATAGGCTAGCTTCATGAAAGCCTGAAGAACTTCAGCTTCACCCTCCTTCACCACTAAGAGCTTCACCCATACACCCTGAAGAAATCTCTCTCCCACTCCAGCTTGGGTCTCTCCCCTCTCACCTTATTGTTCCATTTTATTTGCTATCCAAATATCTAATATCTAACTTGGGAAACTACATAACTGAGGAGACAATCTAAGCTTTCTTCTGTTCTAGCACTGGGCGCATTTAAAATTAGAGTTGCTTAACTTTCTATGCCTCATTTAGCAGATGCAAAATTGGGCATAAATAGTTTTTCAGTCTTGTATTGAAGTACCTTTGCTCTTGCACTCTGCGTCCCTCCACAAGCAATACTGGAGGCTGTGCAAGAATTCTGCTGCGTGTAAATGGATGGTCATTTGCTTTCCATAATTGGCGTTATCGGAATCTCTAATAGGTCATGGCTTAAATCTTGAGGTATAAAACCTTAATTATCAAAAAATATTCTCAGAACTAAATAAAAGAATCTGGAAACTTTGGCACTGATATAAATATTCAAAATCATTCTGAAGATCACCAGATTTTTGGCAGCTGAAATGTCAATCAAGTCAAGTCCCTGGACTCATAACCATTCTTTTCATCTTGCAACCCTACACTTAAACTTTCTCTGAAGTGTCTGCCTTCTTGTAATATCCCCTTTGAAAATGTACTGAGCAGTCCTACACACACCATGCTAGGTAAGACCAATCTACTGATTCAATGTTAGAATGTCCTCTGCAATATTTTACCATCCATTAATTACAGAAATGCTGTGTGGCCCAAGGTATCTGAGTGAGACACTGGTCATGCATATATGTTTTTTTCTTCCAGTAGGTTACACTACTTTAGTATTTGCTCTTCCAGGAGCAGACACTTTCTATATTTAGTTAGCATTATGTGTTCGCAAAGCACAATATACAATCACTTCACCACTTCAAGTTTTGCTACCAGTTAACCTCACCTATGTGCAGCCTAAAAGTTCACTGTAAAATTCTTTTTTCAAAAACTTAAGTAACAAAGCAATTATGGATTGCAATTAATATGTCACTGAAATGTGTATTCTTGACAAAATCTGGTTAATCCAGGAGAGTTTATTAGGTGTGTTAGCCGTGGTCCCTCTTCTCGGAGTAGCAACATGGAAGGGGACTAGTACCCTTGAAACACTGATAGAAATTGTACATGGAGGAAATGCTGCATTTCCTTTGTTCTTTACATGTTCTATAAATATTTTATGTGTTTGTTAAAGCTGTGTTATTTCTGGAAGCCTGCCTACTCTCTTGTTTAATTTTTCCCAAATCATTCAGGGCTGTAGATGGTGGGGATAGCTTGGGATACACACAGATTTAACATTCCATATTTACGCTCTGTTAATAGGTACCACATGAAAATTACAAATGTAAGCGGATTGTGAGGAACAGAGGGAAATTTTTAGCATGTCTAAAAAAGGACTAGACTTAGACTTCTATTACTTATACTTGTGACTTTCTATCCTTCTCACAGAAAAAAGAATGAGGATGGTCATCAGGGCATCCTAAATTTAATCAGATATAGGAAAGTCCTGATGATAGTAATTTATCACAGCTAGTAATTTATCACAACATGGTTGTCCCCAGCTTCTCTTGATAATAGCTAGCTTCTTCGACCTGGGAGAAAGTATCACCTAATATAGCTCTAATATACTCATTTACCCCTGTAAGCAAATATAACCATTTTCTCATCACCATGCTCCTAACACACCCAAAAATGAACAATTGTGGTGTTCTGTTTATGGCAGTATGTGCATAAGGTGCCTAAATATCAGAGAGATAAATAAAACTTTGTGTTCGTAAAAATATTTAGATCATTGAGTGAAAATGTTGAACTGCTTTCAGAAATGACCCAGTGCTTATACCATCCATTTAGAAACACAGGTTGACCAATGAAATTTGAATCACAAGCATAAAATTGTTCAGGATGGGGTTTAGTGTGCTTATGCTGTATAAATCATTCTTTAAAGTGGAGTATAGTTCTTTAGGACCCAGGTTCCTTAAGTGCTTATGAAAATTTTACTCCTTATGTTTCTATTCTTCCTGCTCTTCCACTACTTGTTTGTTTAAATATACATATTGAGAGGTCAGTGAAAAATAAATCATGGATACCGGTTCTTTGATCTTTCAGATATAGTTATAATGCTGTTTTAAAAGGAGTCATCCCAGAAAAAGCACTCATTTTCTCGAACAGCTCCGCTTTACCTCAGGGTTCCATATCTTTGCCTGGAAATTCAGTAGTCATGCTTGTTCGGTAATGTCCATTGAGAGTCACTAGAAAAACACAGAAAACCTGGGCATAAATAGATTTTCCAATGTAACTGGAAAAAGAATGATTTCACCTTATGCTGCATAGAGGTGAAGTAGTTTAAATGTGTCCTGAAGCCTCAGAATCATACAGTTTCAGAATATGTTTTCCTTGATTATTGGCATCTTTAAGCTGAACTAATGATGTACACAATATTTCATAAAACATGATATGTGTAGGATGACATTTTCATGGCACTACACGTACTGAAAAACACCTTTCTGCATTAGGACCCCCACTACCAGCAATGAAATTCTTCACAGCATAAAACACTGAGCAGAAGGTACAGTGCTGCCAGAGTGTGGTTTCTTGTGTTTTGAACTCCTTCTACCAGGTAGTTAGGAAAGATCAGGTGTATATTGAGAAAACAAGAGGCTGGTTGGTGTAGTTAATCCCAACGCCCTTTTTTCCATTTCCAAGAAACAGAGCAGAAATCCCATGCACACCCCTGAAAATAAAAGTCCCTGAGAACTGAGACCAGAATCTTCTGATCTCCCCAGGAATTCAACAGTTTTATTTGTAGTGATGATATCTCTAAGAAAGTAAGACAGTGGCTGATTCACAAACCATAATGGGAGCTTCAAGAGTATTTGCTCAGTGATTGAAATCCTGAGATCACGACTACAAGACTTGGCAATTACTCAGTTACTTTTACTTCAGTTTTAAAACTCATCTGTGTTACTTCCTACGTGAAAAACAAAGACTATGCAGGTTACTTGTGCTGCATTAGCATTCTGCTGCTTGATGTTCCAGCTTCATACGAGGTCCCATGTATCAAGATGGAGACCCCAATGAAAAAATCAGTGTTCTTTGTTTTTCTAAGGCAATAAATAAATAACTTTCAAAAATAAACAGCTTTTCTTAAAAACTCATTGGCTTAGGGTTTTGGTTTCCACATCCAAATGCCTACCAAAATTTTAACTGACAGTAACTCCATAGAGAGCATCTTCACCCATAGGCCTAGTGATGGAAATTGAATTAAAAAAAAACCCTTTTGAAGCCATCAACAGCTCTGCCTCTTCAGCAATGCCACATGAAACTACTCAAAGTAGACACCTTTTAGAGTCAACAAAAGGTTCTGCTGCCAGCAAAGGTGGAGGAGATTCAAGCCATAAAAGAGGGAAAACAAATTGCCTTGCACTACAACTGATGGCTGGAGGGAAGGCCTGTTTGCCTTGTGTCCTGAGTAAATGAGACTGACCTTGAGGGTGTCAGTGCTACCAACACAGCTGTAACCTTCCTGATGAGTACTGCAGAATGTCCCACAAGAGGGTAGGCTCTTTAAACATAACACCCTGGGGAATTTCCTTCAGTAAAACTTTACCTGGATACAGTAGCTATTGCATTTTATGTAATTTCTATAGCGGGTCTTCATGGAGTGAGACTTCCCTATGTTTTAGCAGTTCTTCATTCATCTTATGTGTCTTGGTGTTAGGATACCATATGTATTTTTGTGTTGTTTTTTTTTTATTTATTTTATTTTGAAGGAATTGACTCAAGAACTCTTTTAACTTAATAGGTTTTTTTCCATTCACTTTTAGAAAGACTTTCCAACAAGTTCAAAACATTCTAGTTAATGCTAAGTGCATTCACTTTAAAAAAAAATGAAGTGATCTAAACATAAATATTTTTTTTAATGACTCACCTTGAAAGGCTGAAAAAATTACATCATTTCAGACTCTGACCACCTTTTTTAATTTCTACTGGACTTTCAGATTGACTTCAGAAATCTAAGATAATTTTCTTTTTCCTGCAATATTTTAGGCCTTCGTGATCATTTGTACCGGTGTTTGATCTGTAAAATCTTGATTTAGACTTCCTGGCAGATTTGTACTGAGCAGCATCTCTAATCCCTTTTAGGACATGTTTACATGTTTCATAGGCTGAAAGAAAGGGATTTTTTAACATAAGAAAAATTTTTAAAAGGGCTTTACCCAAAAGATTTTCTCCTAACCCAATCCTCTTTAAAACATGACACCCAACACCAAGTAGAAGCTAATTCCAATTTGTAACAAAACCAGGAAAAAGGGGGAGTGCCAATGGTTATGCATAAGTCTCCGTATGAGCCAGACAACTTAATAACACCACTTATTAGAGAAGCCTTAAAGGTAATCCCATTAAAGCTATTCAGCAGAACACTGATATTTTTCTGAAATCTGCTTGGAAGCAGACAGGATTACTCAAATGAAATGTGAGCAGCTTTCCAGTAAACTTCATCCCCCCACCTCTTACTCCTGAAGGCTGAAAACCTTGATGCTCTACCATTCTCTTACTTGATGGATGAGGTGAAATTACCACTCAGAAATAGGGAGGGATGGAGAGGTGGATGTGCACTCTTCTACAGCTCTTCTTGTCAAGGCATAAGGTGACACCTTGCTGACACTGCCACGTATTTCTTTCCTGGCCCTGTATACTGGTAGTGCAGGTAAACTGGTCACACTGTGTGCCAATTAATTTCTGGCAGATGGTTTGGGTTTTCAAGTGTATGGGTGCAGCAACAAATGTTAGGGAGACCACCACTTATTACCCAAATTTCCTTTCATGGACACTGTTCCCCTTATTTCCTTATGTTTAACTCTACCTGCCTTCCCATGCATGGAAATGCTACATCTCAAAAGTGTGAAGTATGTGATACACCAGTCGGGTTGTTAGTTGGTGGAGAGCCCTCGCTGCTGAGAACACACAGTGGTGGTTTGACAGAGAAACAGAGAAATTTGGAATGGCAGGAAACTGCAATCTTGTTTGAACCTGAGGAAGGGCAAATTTCTGTTTTAAAGCACCTTATCTAAACAGTACTTAAGGAAGGAAAACTTGTGAACTCTTGTTAAAAACTTATAGCTATAATTTAGAAACTCCTTTCATCTAGCATGATGGGGGATTTTGCCTTGAAGATACAAGGATGCAGTGTTCTCATTTGCATGTACTGTGTCGGTGAAATAGGGATACTTTCAGCAGTGCTGTTTTCAGTTCTTCTACACTTTTTAATGTCTCTATTTCTCTTAGATTTTCAAAACCCTTGAAAATCCATGCATAAATTTTCCTTGAAAGAGAGTAGGGTTTTTTCTTCTTTTTATGTGAGCAATGTCTACTTTATTTGGGCTTAGCAACAGAAGGAGATAACTGTACTCTCTATAAACATTCTGCAAGCAGTTTAATCCAAACCTACAAGGATATCTTGTTTCTCTAAAGGTGCCCGTAATTATATGGAAAAGCTCTGAAAAATGTTAGGTTTGGAAAAGGGAATATTATGGATCCAGAGGATTATTTTTCAGGTTGATGCCTGCTTTGGTTTGGGGTAGAGTACTGGTATGACATCTGGGGGCTAGTTTGTCCACCAGTGAGACCACCAGTTCAGTGACTCCTCCTAGACATCACCAAGCCATTTCTGCAAGGCTCTGGAAGGAGAGATTTTGCGTGGCATTTGGCTGGATGCTGGGACTTGTTTTTTCCAGAGTGTTGCTTTTGAAGCGGTGGCACTATTGCTGGTAGTAACAGCATATCCCCACAGGCAGTTGTTGGATAAAGTTACTTTAGCGTCTTAACTGCTATTTCCTAGGACAACTGTTTAACAAGTTGACCTCTGGGTAATAACTTCCTTCTTGTCAATGCATAACTAAAAGCAGCTCTCTGCTTAAAAGCAGAGATGCAGAATGATGGCTGGATGGCTTTTTCCCTTCATGGCCTAGCTGAAAATTGGCAAGGTACTGGGAAGACTGGAAAGTTTTGTTAAGCCTCCACAGAATGGATTCTCTGCTGGCTAAAATAGATACTGTTCATCTATGCCATATTGGAAATATTCCCATTTTGTTGGCATTAATATAAATCCTGCATTTCAGTACATTTTAAACCACTTCTCTTCCTCTCAGCCCAGGAGCTGTTGACATTTATTTGTATTTTTGACAACTTTTCCTTTACACTGAGCATTTCAGTTTCCCTCAATTCAGATGTCAGATTTCTTACAGCTGGAAGTAAAATGGTTCTATCTCTTTGTTTCCCAGTGTATTTCAAGTGGAACTGATTTTTGGTACTATAGATACTCTCCAGAGGTGTGATTGGCCCCAGCATTAACAGTCTTTCATATGCACTGCAGAATTAGGTCCTAGTTGATTATGCTGTCAAGATAGAGCAAAATAAGAAAATGTGTCTGGCTTCCAGAAGGCTAAAATACCTGAAAAGGACTATGAGTATGTAACATAACTTGAAGTCTTTATGTTTCCTTGCCAGGTGCATCAAGAGAAGAACACTGAAAGTGTCAGTGCCTCATTTTCCTGTTTTCTTTGCTTCTGAATCAGTGTGGGCAGAATCATGAAGGGACTAACAAAGTCAGCTGACAGCTCACCATTTGAAATACTTCCAGCAATAGCACACATATTAAAAAGAAGAGCCTTGGTCATCTTGCAGCCATGTATGAATAGAGGCCAAGCAAGCTGAACAGTCTCACTTGGGGGGAAGGAAGGGGAGGAGGTGCTGCAGAGTTGCACGTGCACTGGTAGGGGTTACAGAGGTTTCATCTCTTCACTGAGCCATGAGGGCAAGGCCGGATGAAGGTCACGAATACTGTCTGTTGTGAAAAGCTTAAACCCCTTTGCTGCTGCCCTTTTCTCTGTCCCATTCATAGAGCATAAAGAGTTATTTAAACTCTGGGTGCCAGCTACATAGTTTAACTTGACGGCCAGATGGTAGAGAACTTCCATAGGGCAGTAACGGATATAAGCTTCATCAGCTAAATTAAATATCACTTACAGAAGGGGGCAATGAGGTTGTCCTTCTTTTGTCATATCATTCCTATTTTCTAACCACCAAGCAGCTGGATGACCTGGAAGCAAATGCTCCTTGTCAAAGAAATTAATATCTAAATCATGGTTCTCCAAAGTGGAACAGGAATGTATGAGTGTTTCTGGGAAAGTTCATTTTGTATATTTGTCACACATGGTTCCTTTCATTAATATTACAGACTAATTGCTGCTTCGAGATGTTTTTCTTTACTCTCCTTCAGTCTATGCACATTTGATTAGAGGTGATTGAATAATTTATTGCTAATTGCTTATTGCAAAAGGTTTGCTTATTTTGTTCCATCCAGAATAATGTATTTTCAACTGATTATTCAAATTATTGTTCAAGTGACTCTCTGAATAGTTGCAAAATTCTTGTTCTAAAGCTTACCTGGAAACAGGTTTGTCACAAAAGAGGTAAAACCACTGAAGAGCATTTTGATATTCAAGACTGTAGGCTGGTTTGGAGCGGGTGAACAGGTCTCTTATTTTCTTCCACACCTTGACTGGCTCTTAACCAGTCTGTTATCGGTTTTCTAATGTAAACACACTTCTGGTTTACAACTTTGACTTTGTAAGTATTCTCCACAAGTCATTGAAAATGTGCTATTTCTATAAACATCCCTGCTACCAAATTCATTTGAAGTGATATTCACTGGTAAATAAATGTAGACAGTGCAAGAAGACATGAAAGAAAAATCCCTTGGGGAAGGAGTGGGGGTAACTCACAGAGATAACATATCCTTTGGAAGTTTTTATATAAATAGACCTACAGATTTCCACATATTTAGTCATTGGAGAAGATTAAAACGTTTGATGTGCAGTTACCATTTCACATGAAAGCAAAGGTAGTTTTTCAATTGCATTTGGTCCTTATAATTCAAGTGCTGACAATTGCTGGAAACCTAATTTAATGAATGTTTTATAAGATCTTGAAGAGCTCTGTGGAAATTCCCCCCTCCCTTCGTCTGGCTATGCATTCCCTCCTGCTGCGGTTTCATGTCTGTGGGCCCATTCCTAGCAAGCCCTTCACATGCCAGTGGCTCTCCTCTCCCCTGTTTGCTCTCTGGAGCTGCTCCCATCGGCACAGGCACTCAACATGCCTACAGCTGCTCTGCTCTTCTCAGCTCTGTCAGGGTATTTGTTTAATCAACACAATTACTTGTGGTTTGGTCAGCACAACGAGGTGAACACGCTGCCAGTCTCAGGTCTTGGCTTGTTTTCATCCTGTCCCTTGGGACATGCCCCTGGCATAACTTCAATATCAGAGACCTTCCAAATGTTTGCAAGGTCCCACCCAAAGGCCAGCCACAGGTCTAGGTCCCACACACACACCCCTGATCACTTTCCTGATAGATCCAGCTGCTTTTTGCCCTTATGGCTTCACTCTCTTCTGTTTCTGGGGCAGGCACTAGCCTTCCAGAGGGCAACTACGCTCTGAAGACTTCTCTGTAATGCCCTCATTTTTGTTGTCCTTAGCAGGGTTTGCTTTGTCCTCGAAAGGTGAACAATGGGGTCCCAGTGAACTGTCACCCATCAATATCCCTCTAACCTTCCTCTTGTCTCTCCTGTGCAGAGAAAACTTATGATATGGGGTTGGAAAGGCAGATGGTGGCAGATAATGAAAGGCACTGATCACTTTCCCTGCCGTTTCTCTACGAGCTTCCCTCAGGGAAATCCCTACTTACCCCTCTTCTTCCTTGTACTCCGAGGGACACAAAAAGCTGTGGTTGTAGGTGTAGCAAAAAGGGAGTAAATTGCCTTGTGAATTCCTGAAAACACTGCTATCCCATCAGAGTCAAGCAAGATGTTTATGTCCCTGAGTGAAGGAGGAATTCAGCTGTGTTCAGGAAGGATGCTGCATTCAAGGGGCTAGGTGGAAGCTCAAGAAAGAACTTATTTCTTAGGGGATTCTCTGCAACAGGAGTCTCTAAGAAGCTCTCTTCAATAAAGCACTGCTGTGCTGAAACCAGCCAAGTGCGTTAGGAAAAGCACAGGAAAGACAGGAAGCTGGCAAGAGGGTCAGGAGGAAGGGGAGGCTGATGGTTTCCTGGATGACCTTAGAACAATATGATTGCTTTTATTAATTTGAGCATTTGCCAAAGAAACAGTTGCAGCAGTCCACAAACACTGCATAGTATTGGAGACACGATGATTTAATAACTTTTCCTGCGGTAGCAGGCAGAATTTGTACCCACCTCCACCATGACACAAAATCTTCCCTCAAGTTTTTCCGTTTTACTGGGACAAGTATGAGTTAGAAAAAGTAGCAGGCCTCCAGCAGAATAATCATGTTATAACAGGTTTTTAGATGAGAAAGAGAAGGGATGCTTTGCCCACTTCCTCACACTGCAGTTATCCACTGTGCAGGACCAGAGTGGAGCACAAGGCAGCGGCACAGCATTGCCACCAAGCAGGGCTGGGGCAGGTGCTGGGCAGGTTCACTGGTGTAGAAGTGCTGTTGTTTTCCCCAGGGGCTGCAATGTGCTTTAGCTCTTTTCCTTGGCTTTTGAGAGGAAGGGCCTAAGGAGGAGATGGAGGCAGCTGCTCTTTGCTTATTACATTTTAGAGGAGGAACCTGTCGTCCCCATGGTTGTGTTTTGTTCGAATTGTGATTCTGGTTGTGCCTGCTCAGCACGCTTGCAGCCAGATATAATTTTGGTCTGACCTGGCCTGAAGCCACATGAATGCCATTAAAGATCTACTAAGCCTGAGACACGAACTGAGCCTAGCTGAAAGGCACAGTGCTGAGCTGATCCAGGTCAGATCTTGGCCAGGATAGCCCCTACCCTTATCTCTGACAGGGGCTGGGAACAGATGCTTCTATGCAAGTCATGCAAGGAATGGAGCATTGAGGGTGTGATCCTTCCCTGCTCTTGGCAAGCAGCCACAGAGGGCTTCCCTAAGCCACCCAGCATAGGAAGCACTCATATGCCTGTCTCCCAAGAGCCCAAAGTGGTCTCTCCCTCTTTCATTTAAATGAATGATGCTATAAATACACTTAATGTGTTTTGGGTTTTTTAATCTGGTGAGAAAAAAGTAGAAAGTCACCCTATGAATATTTCACAAAAACTCTCTGGCACAAATACATAAGTTAGAACCCAGATTTTTTTTCACATATTTGCACTTTAATGAGCACAAGTGTAAGATCCTGAGCGTAGATTGTATGTGGAGATTTCAGTAATTTGTTGGAGCAGTTTCAGTATTAATTTCCCAGTGAAAATGTGAAAATTCCAGATACAGAAGAAAGGTTTTTAAAGACAATCACTGCTTTCCATCATATTACAGTATTTCAGCATCTCTCTTATTTAGAGTGGCTTTTTATATATATATTTTTTTTTCCATTTTAATGCACTATCCCTGTTCTTAGGACTCTGGTTTCCTTCTTTTGTTCTCTTCCTCACTCCACCCCTACCTCCAAAAATAATGTGGCTCTGCTAACCGATGTGCTTCTGTTAAAGTGATATGAAATACAGAGAACAGATAACACAGAGTGCACTCTGTGATAGCTAATGGACATCTGGGGTGTGGTAGTGAGATTGTGTACAGTGTGTTTCTAAGTTTAGCTCAGTAGCTAAAGCAAGTGGCATCTCTTCACTGAACTTAGAATATGGACTCAAGCCTCAGAAAGTCATTCAGAATTTTCCAGCACTTATTTTATAAATACACTTTACTTTCCTGAAAGAAAAGCAAGTTCCCTGTGAACCATTATACTGTGAGCACCTCTCACAGTCCTCCCCATGTTCTGCAGGCTCCTTGGTTTGCTGAGGAGTGAACCGAGTAGTGAGGCTTTTCTCCCCATGCTTCAATTCCAGACATGCCAAGCTGCACTTCCAAAGGAATAAACATCAGTCAATTCTTAATGAGAACTGCAGGCACTCGGCAGTTCTGGCTGCTGGCTTGGTTTAAAGACTTAAATATAGTTCTAGTTTTTGCTTCTATATGTAAAGCTTTTGATTGCCACTGAGAAACAAAGAATGGATACAAAAACAAACAAGCAATCAAACAGCCCCAAAGCAAGCAGATTCCCTGGTCTGTTCACTTTGGCCAAAACAGATGTTTTATCCTGGTACTGAAAAGTTTTGGTCTTTCTAACATCAGCATTATGAAGCAGCCTGCTGACCCCCTTACTGGCAGGTAAGAGTTAGTGTTGTCTGGTTATCAGATTCACTTCTATCACCTCTCCCTAGTCATGAAGAGCAGCTGAAGGGACTTGGCCATGGCCCAGCCTGGCAGCAAGGCATCCAGGCACTCCTGGGTGTCCATCATGCATCACATCACTGCTCTGCTATGCAAGCAGGTGGAGAGGACAGGCTCCTCCTGACTTTCACCTGCAGTTAGTTACCCTGCCAACTTAATTTCTGTCCAGCCAGTCAAGACACTGCCTTTTCCACTGGCTGGTCTGTACCCTCTGTGAAAGTAGCAGATGATTGTTGGTGGAAATCTGATCTTTTTAATCTCCATGGTTATGTTTTGCCTAATGAAAACCAGCAGTAGAGTAGGACTGGGGATTATATTTTTTCCTGATAGGGGAATAATGACACCTGACAGAGTGTGTAATTTTGGAATGTTGTTTTCTAACAAATGTCTTTCTTAACATGTACCTTAAAACAAGAGGAGTAACTGAAAGTGGACTTGGTGGCAAACACAAAAATGGGGGGCAGAGAGGGAAGCTTAGGGGGGAACAGCCAGTTCCTGATGGCTTTTAATGGTCCATCCCTTCCCCATACCCTTGCACAATTTTGGCATTAGGGTGATTGGTGCTGTGGCCAGTGTGTGTATACAACCCTTGCCCAGGTGCTGGCCACAGAAACCAGGCAGCAGCTCAGCTCCCACTGCATCTATCCATCGGCCACTCACCTTTGGGAAACTGGCAGCTACTTCACATCCTGCAGACTTTCATCCCACTGTCAAGTTTGCTTTAAACTGGTCAATAGTGCATTATTGTGGAGGAAGTGATAAGCAGACAGACAGACAACATGGTTTCATATGCCTTTGTTTCCTTTGGAAACCAGGCTAAAAATAACACAATGATTAATAGAGCTTAACTGAGAAGCGTGTTACAGAAGAGAGCTGGTGGAGAGTGAAACAAATGTGTCCCATTGTTTTTTCTCATGTCTGAATACCGGCAACACTATCTCAGACTATTTCTAGTGATTTTCTCACTTGACACAGAGCATCCAGATGTATGTCCTTACTGTTCTCAGTGAAAATTAACATCCTGGTAATTTTAAACCCTAAAAACCACTGAGGAGTCCAGCAGGGCTCGGATGGTGTCCAAGAGCATCTTAATCCTTTTTTTTTCTCCTTGCAACTACTCCAAAGATAATAATGATGTGTTCTATTTAAATAAACAGAAGTACTGCTCTCAGTGCTCCTGACTACTATCAAAGCATTCATGTGAGTTCATGATCTCTGGGCTTCCTCGCTGGAGAGCTATTCAAGAGGTTTAACAGAAAGAGAAAAGCTAAAATACACAATATTGCAAAGAAAATTGGCAGCACAAATGAAAAAACAAACAAACAAACAAACAAAAAAAAAACCATGACATTTTTTTCCTTTTTTTCCTTCCATGGGCAGAGCTCAAGTAAGAATAATTTTTGCTTTGATAGTTTAGCTGAAAAATTTGGAAAGAAAGTGAATGTAGGTTGAAGCAAAATGCAAACAAAACTCTGCCTCAACCCTTCTGTCATTGCAAGTCAGGTAGAAATGTTTTGGCTTCCCTTCTGGGCCATTCAGCCCCCTTGTTTAGCTTTGACAGAAAACAAAGCATTACAATGTATTACAATGAGGCCCATTTAAGAGTAACCAAAACATCTTCCCAGACTTGAAACTGAAATCTGATGGCACAAAAGAGTTCTTAAAAGTGAGTATACCTTGAGTAGCTGAATGGGCTAACCTGAAAACTATTCATAGATTCAGTTTGATTTTTAATTGAGTAGATACATAGTAGCAGAAGTACCTGAGATATGACTAAAACTACCACAAAAGAGACTCGAGTAACTGCAAGTTTTGCCATAGATTTCTCTAGTGCAGTTTTCTCTTTCAGGCAGCTGGCACAGGACCTGTGGAGCTGTTAAGAGCTCAGCATCCCCAGAGTGCAGAAGGAGGGGACGATGCACTGCTGTGGCAGTGGGGTCAGCCCAAAGCATGAAGGCTCAGGCACATACGCATGTGGAAACTTCTTCTCAGTGAGGGTGACAGAACACTGGAACAGGCTGCCCAGGGAGGTTGTGGAGTCTCCTTCTCTGGAGACATTCAAAACCCGCCTGGACACATTCCTATGTAACCTTATCTAGGTGTTCCTGCTCTGGCAGGGGGATTGGACTAGATGATCTTTTGAGGTCCCTTCCAATCTCTAACGTACTGTGATACTGTGGTACACAGTCCATGCAGCAGCTGGGAACATGGAGATGGTTTTGAGCAGATCACTGCAGAACTCAGTGTCCCTGGCCAAATGTAAAACCTGCAGAAATTCCTCATACGTGTGTTTTCTGTATCAGTGAAAACATATTAATTCAACATTTGGAATTTTATGGATTGTAGTTACTGCTGCTCAGTTCTTCAAATGGGAGTAGATGGAAGCAAATACACCTCCAATGGAATCTATTCCTAATGGTGATTTGCACTTCCACGGATCCCATCCCATGAAAAAGATTTATGGATTCTGGAGAACTACACTCTACGGTCCTTCCCTGATCAAAACAAATTACATTTGACAAAAGGAGAATATAAGATCCTCTACATAAAACATTAGCAGAACAGGCTGGAATCGTTTGTTGGTGATACACTCAGAAAATACAACTTTGTTGAATGGGCTACAGTACAAACAGGAAACCTCCTGTCCCAGTAAGTTTTTCTCTGCCCCTTTGGCCGCCACCACTCAGCCTAAGTCCATCACCACCACTCCCCACAGTCTCAGGTACAAAAGGCAGTGATAAACTTCATATCATTCACTCTGTGCAGACGGTTATCGGTCAGGCTGTTGAAGGGCACAGTTTTGAAAGTTTGAAAGAGACTTGGCTGGGTGCTGTTACCTAAACCTATTTAGTTCCGAATGGGAAGTAGGTGCCTGACCTTTGTTTCCGAGAAAATTCTTGGTCATCGGCTCTTACTTGCGTCATCTATTTACATTTCCAGATGTAAAACTATCCATGTAAATTGTGATAATTGAGATAATAATTGAGTCTTTCGGGTATGTTGGTGTTTTGACAATACAGCCAGTAGATGACATTCCCTAGGCCAAGTAGAACATCCAAGAAATCCTGTTTTTGAGAAGCACATATAACATACTCATCATTGTCTGAGATATTTACCCCTCCACATAAGTGGTTAGCTGTCATGCATGCACAGTTTGAAAATACCCCCTCCCTGCCTCCTGACTCGGGTTCCTTTATGCAGCAAGAACTCCCTCTTTTCCCATGCATGCAGCTATTTCATATAGGAGCGTCTGTGTGTTCTGCCCAGCTGTATGTGTTTGAGTATGTTGCCAGACAGAGCCATTCCAATGAAATCATTGGACTGTTATTTGGAGGACTAAAATTTCACCCACTTCATAATTTACTTTACTCTCTCCAGAGCCAGTCCATCACTTACCCACTGGAATGCATTGCCAGCTGTCAGAGCACACTAATACCCATTGGCTAGCCAAACTTCAAAGTCTGGTAAGCTGTCCAAGTGGTGGTGGTGGTGGGGGGAAATTGGCTGAGTTCAGTGTTTCTTCACAACAGTTTACTTGCTTGCTAATCAGGCATACACAAATTCCTGTTCCCCATACATTGCAGCAGCCAAACAAGAGCAGAAAACCTGCCTGCTGTGCCCTCACCTCTTTCAGACAGCACTCATGGGTCTCTCACAGGACTGTGGGAATGGGAGCAACTTCAAGCTTTTGTGTCTCTGTGATGACGGGAGGAGGGGTTCTCTATCAAATATAGTGTCCTGTCTCATTTAGAGAGAAACTTAACCTGACACAGAGAGGAAGCAATCCCAGCAGTGGGCAAGTACAAATGGGAAAGACAAAGAAAGAAACTGTCTCAAAGTCAGCCAGAAGAGAGTTTTGGTGATTGGAATCTCAGTTTTCCAATCAGTTTAAGCTTTATTTGGCCCTTTGGCCTCTATGCCATTTTAGAGGTTTTGCTACCATCCTTGTTTTACAAAGTAAGGTTTCTTAACCTGTTCTGCTTGATAGCTTGCAGAGGTGGTTGTGATGGTGGTGGCACAAAGGGGTTTCTCTCTGTACATGGATTTTCCTTCCAGCATCCTGGGAACCTGGTTTATGAGCAACAGAAGGATTTGGAAGTCAATGTCATTAATATGTAGGCATGAGGAGTTTGTAACAAAGTTATTACCAAAGCTGAGAGGGACATGGAGGGTTTTGCTTGTAGCCCTTATGTCTGCAGGAAAGGTCGGGATCTGAAACCTTTGTGGATCACCCATCCCAGCACTTACACTAGGCCTGGTGAGAAGAAAGATAGGCAGGAGAGAAGAGGAAGAGTTTCTGGAGAAGTGGCTGTGTCCTCTCAGAAGCTGGAGGACATTCACACTGTGCCACCTATGCTGACACACTGTTTAAATCAAGTTGGGTGCTCATCCTTCAATCACCTTCTGCTCTGGATAAATTTGGTCAAAATCAGGCATTCCTGCTGTAACCCCAGAGCTTTGATCTTACCTCAACTGTATTTTCCTGAGGAGGCTGATAGAAAACTGTTGGCCTTCCTTTAGTGATTTTCAGAAGATTAATGGTAACTGGTCACCACCTCGTTTATTTGCAAGTGTAGCATAAAGGGAGCCTTGGTTTCATCAAAGGAATTGGCAACAAGTTATATGTTACACATAATCTCCACCAGCTGCAAATGCAGCTATCTGATATCTTATACTTCAGTTATGTGATGATATCTGTCTTCCTCCTTTACTGTTTTTTGTTAGAAATTAATATTTCTGAGTAACTTTCTAAAAAAATAAAAAAGAGAAAAATGAAACCACTTCCTCCCCCCCCCGCCATTTTCTGCTGTGTGCTCATTGCCCCTTTGACCATCACTTTCTAGTTCCTTTGTGCAGCCCTCCCACTCAGTCCCTTCTGCAGCTTGATGAAAGACTTATTTCCAGGCTGAAGCTTTCTAAATGCCATTCATTAGCAATAAAACATAAATCACAGAAGGGTTTGAGTTGGAAGGGACCTTGAAGATCATTCAGTTTAAGTCCCCTGCCATGGGCAGAAGCATCTTCCACTAGATCAGGTGGTAAATCTCTGAGCTTGTTTTGCTGATTTTCTGTAAAATAAAAAATACGCTGGAGTTTGGCTTGTCTGAGCCACCAAAGGGTGTTATCAAAATGTCAAAACATCACATCATGTGGCTGAATTTCTTGAAATTTTATTAATTTCCATATGTTTGCTTTGTTTTATGTATGTCATCAAAAGCTGTGTTTACATTTGTCTCTTTCAAGTTGTCCTTGGTGCTTTTATTTTGGGAAGGAAGGAGTGAAGCAAGAAAGCAAGGAAGGAAGGAAGGGAAGGAGGAAGCGGCATCCCTTCCTTTCAAACTAGAGACCACATTAGCTTGGGGGCAGCTGTGTTTCTGAAAGCCTGGTTTCATTTCTGCGAAGCAGAGCACCGAATGGATGAGCTAACACAGGCAGAGGCTCGTTCCAGTGATGGCTCTTTTAGGGGCTGTTTTGAAAAGTGGTGTCTATTTTTAATATCACTGCACACCTGTGCCCTTGAGGCTTATTTTCCACTTGCAGAAGGGAAGCAAAGAGCAGAGCAGTGGATACAGGTTCATCCTCAGGGGAGAGGGAATGCACATCAATGGGGCCAAGCAGCATGGGCTGAGCAAGCTGTGCAATTTTGTTTCCCTTCTAATTAACCTTGGTGAAAAATGTTGGTTTTGCTTATTTTGAAGATAATTAAATTCTTTCTTCACAGGCTGTGAATGTTTCTAGCCCATTTAAAAACACCTTAGTGCAATGTAGTTGTACCTTAGCCACTGAAGGATGCAGGACAGAAATGTTGCATGCAGTGCTTGGTCAAAGGCTCCAGAGCTGTTCCTGCCCATCATTGTCCTGATGTTAACAGGAGATAGGAGAAAGTGAAGGTTATAGGCACTGATGGATCATTTAATTTCCTCTTTCGTCCCTGTCCTATGCTTCAAACACTGGTAAATCCCCAGCACAGCAGAAAAACACCGGGAAGGAGGGTTCCTATATTCCCCAGGAATTTCAGATACAAAGCCAATAGCAAAGTTTTCTTGCATGGGTCCTACCAGCTGGTCCCTATTTAGATGTAACAGTCCTGCAAGAGACACATGTATATTAAGTCCACAAGGGAACAGTCTCTGATGGTGACTGCTGATACTCCCTGTGACTTCTTCACCTTCAGCATACCATGCTTGCATTTCAAAAGCCTGAACAGGGAACCCATATTCAACCAATTGTACCCACAAGCAGAGGCAGTACAGAGTTATGTCTAAGTTATGCCCCTCACCCCCCAAAAAATGTATCAAGAAAGAGAAAATATTCAGATCAGTTAGTTATTTAATTCTGTTCATTTAAACCACTTCTGCTAAAGATTTGTACTGCTCTGCTCCAAAATGTGCATGTTGGAATTGATCATTGTGCAAATGGACTGTGGATGAAGACAGACCAACTTTTTGTTTTGGCATAGAAAACTACTACATGTGCTATGGCAGTATGAATTTGCACTGTTGTGTTTCCTGAAATCTTGCATGCCCATTGAATTGCATACAAAATAGTATTTTTCGAATTATTTGACAAATGCAATGATTTATTTTTACCATGCTCCGGAAGCCATAATTACATTCTAGTTTTACAGAAGAATACGCTCTATATCCTTTTGACTCTCCCAAACATAACCTGTTCAGTATCAGGCTTTTAATTCTGCATTGGGAAATAGCCATTTGGCTGATACAGTCCTGAGAATGTCTGGATAACTGTCTGGATAATTTCAGCCTGAAATTGCTCTGAGGGCCATTTGCAGCCCAGTCAGAAAGATTTCAGTCTGCACCCAGACACTCTGGATCATAAGAACACAGTAAGAACAAATGGGCCCTGCTGTCTGACAGATCTATTAAGTCATGGGGCAGTGGTCATTTGGATGGTCTTTTAATGGAAACTGGAGAACTCCAGTGTGTCTACACTGTGTCTACACTGGAGCTATACAGTCACTGAGGGATTCAGCTGCCTTTTTCCTGCCTCCACCTTATCTGTCAGAAAGCAGCTTTGGGAGTTTATTAGTTAAGGACAAGCAGAGAGCTTTAATACAAAGTGTACCTGTCACTTCTGTCTTCCTCACACCTCCCAAAGGGCTTGCATACAATTTGAGTATTTGCCTTACGTAGGATACCTCTCGGAGGATGAATACCACAGGGATATTGGATGCTTTCTATGCTTTTCTCTGTATTTTTCTTTTAATCTTGGGATTAACCATTATGCACACATGGCATTTCAGATCTCATTGATTAGCAGCTGGCAAGCAATTAGCTACATGACAAGGAATAGCTAGTCAATCAGCACTACTAAAGGAAACGCACTGCATCTTGCAGCTCTAAAATGTCATTTCAGCTGTTGACATTTGCATTTCAGCTGTTAAAAACCATTCACAGGCACAGTCTTGGGAGGGCTTTTTTCTTCACTGCTGGGTTTGAGTGGGAGAATTTGCTACTCAGGTGCTCTCTCCATACAGCCATGGCCATTTAGGAAGTTTATCTGCAAAAGATGGAACAGGCATGGGATCTGGTTCTCCCTGCTCCACTTAGGAGCTTGAGTGCTTGTTACGCTTCTGGCTGAAGAAGGGCTGCTTTGCTTTTCCAAGGTTTCACACAGCCTCAGCACAGTCTTATAAGAACTCCTCAATCCCCTGTCTCTTCTTTCAGAAGAGGCAATGGCAATGATTAATCAAGTATATATGGTTATTATAATCAATTCCTAGTGTGTGTAGAGGTATTCCACTGACTTTCTTCCCTTTGATTCCTATTGATTGAAACTGGCATACAGTTTAGTTTAGACTGTAGTTTTCATTTATTCTTAGCTGGAAACAATTTGAAGGAAACAAAGAAGAAAGTGTGAGAAGCGTGTTAATTAATGAGACAATGGGAAGAGTGATACAATAGAGAAAAGGACCTGGAAGTAATCTTCCATATTTTACACACAATTAACGATTCCCCTGGGAATCAGTTAGGAGCCTGCAAATAACATGGTTTTAGTCATTTACATGTTTCCCGTATGGACTATTTACATAATTTGTCACTAGTTTTCCCTTCTCTCATAAAATATTTTGCAGTTGCTGGTGTATGTTGTGTCTGGTTGTAATTACTTGATTTCCATGTTGCATTAGGCAATGATGTGAATGTTTCCCTGGTCTTGCCTCACGTTGATGTGCAAGTTGTGAAGTGTTGGTATTTCAAACTGAATTCATAAATCTCTGTAGATTTTTCAAAGGCATCTCTTGGTCCAGAAATTAAAAAAAGGAGGATGTGCGAGTAATGGGCTAATCACGGAATGAAACTGTTTATAATTGTTAAAACCTTACCAGTGCCATGGTTTGCTTCTCTTATCTGAACAATGTGAAGTTCACTTCAGTGGCTTTTCTCAGAAAGAACATAAAACATACCTTTAAGGGAGAGAGAGAAGTTTGCTTTGAGATGATGAGATGGAACAAAAATATAGAGAATGTAACGCAAAAGAAATGTTCAAAAGCATGTTTTTTTAAAAAACCCAGTCTACTGGAAATTAATTTCAGCTCAGTGAAATTTATATATGTCCAAGAGAAAGAACAATAAAAGAGGATGAAAAATATGTCCCTGCACACATCCTTTTGCCTTCTAAAGGAGAGCAGAGAGTGAGGAGGAAGGAAACCTGAAGCGGAAACTTGACATTTTTTAATTTCCACACTGAAACAGCCTTTAAAGTTTGTTTGGTTTTTTTTTTTCTTTTTTAGTAATAATGACTATTATGTTTTATTTCACCTCAGAATACTCATTTGAATTAAAATCTTGATACAAAACTCTGTCATGGGATATATACAAGCATCTTTACTATTCTGCAGTGCAGACTTTTAATTTTTTTTTATGCATTGTGACCTTAAAATCTCAAAATTTGACACTGCTCAATATTGTGCTTCTGTTAAATTCCCTTCATTATACACAATAGTGGCAGCAAATGGAGTTCAGGCTCCTGCAGAGCCCTTCCTGTGTCACCAATGCTCTGACCAAGGGGAGTCCAGAAGACATTGGGGTAAACGTGCACTGTATTCTGTTTCATTATTTGGGTTCTTATATGTGAGCTAGTAATTAATGCCCCGCTCTCACAAAAATTTATATAAACCTTTAACTTTACCCTGTGAGTAATCCCATTACTACCACATCGCTCTGCTGCATGGAGGGAACTTTCCCAGAAATGCTGCAAGTGCAGTAATGGAAATGTTATTTCAAAGTTAATTATGCCAGCACTAAAAAGAAAAAAAAAGTGAAAGAGTATCAGAGAGAAATTCTTGCAGAACTTGAAGCGTTAGAGTGAAATTTCATTCCCACTGATTAGGAGGAAATGTCACAAATCATGCATTGCTTGAAGTGCTAAGGTTTTACACTTGACCTTTGTAGGCAGGTAGTCATTTGTGACCAGACAGCTCTGCTGTGCCCTTGTATTTGAGAACTACATCTCGAGCATGGATTGTTGCTTCAGAATGAACAATGCCTTATGCTGGTATATGCTCCACGGATACAACAGGGAAAAACATGGTTTAAAATCTTATATCTTTCTGGGGTTTTGTTATGGAAGATCAAAAACTTCTCTGGTGTCACATTCTGCCGTGGTTTTTACACTCTGTGTAATCTTATCAGCTTCAGCAGGACTGTCTGAGGTGTAGGTCATGACAGGGTGTTGGCTTTTTTTTCCCCTAGCCCCTGCTGGTTCAGAGAAAGCTCTCCCATCTAAAGGGAATATGTGGCCCCTCCAAATACAGAGCCATCTCTGGAGCCTGAATGCCTTCAGGATGGAAAGAAAAAAACTTAATTAAACGTCGTGTCTGTCATCTCAGGAAGGATGCTCTCTGTCTAGCATATAAGGCTCAATGTGAAGATGGAGGGAGAATTGAGCCTTTTTGTTGTCTGGCAACTAATATTTTACACATTTTATTGTCCTCTTCATAGTTGTCTAGATTTGGGGAAGTCTTCACTGTGCAAATATTGTAAATTCAGTATGAACTGGAAGATCATCCTCACAGGTGGAAAGAGAATATTTTCAGCATAGAGGGCTAGATATTACAGTTGTATTCAGTTGCTGGCAGGTTTGACTGAGGTTTGGCAAGCCACGTACTGAACCTTTACTTTTGATGTGGATGTTATACCACAATGGTGCTAACTTAGTCACATTCATTCACTCCCAGCATAGAGCAAAGAGAGTGCAGGCTTGATTTGTAGCATCTCCAAAGCCTTTTTGGCAGGCATAGGGTTCCTGGTCTCAGAATTGTCCCCAAAAGCTAACTTGCTGTTCAGATTCGGCATGCTGATGTGAATGTGGAGCATCTTCTGATTGGGTCAGAGGGTTACTTTCCATAGTAGTTGGGATACTGCATGAGAGGAAGTGTTTTGCAGAAGGGCAGTGTTGCAGTAGGTATCATCCTCTGCTGTGTGCCTTTTGGCAAATACAAAAGAAGTGAGAATGCTAGGCCACTCAAAAAGAAAAAAGAAAGCAGAACTGGTACAGGCCACTTCCCAGTCTTTTCTCCCTCCACTTCAGCAACATGTGCATCCAAAACACTAGGAAATGTCAAACTCTTCATATCAAATGAAAGCTAGAAATGTTATCACATCTATTCTGGATGAGGTTTAAGGAGAAAGTGAGGCAGGGAAAACAGGCGATGTATTAAGGAAGATGAGAACAGCCTTTGCACCTTCATTTTATTCTGTTTATTTTTATAGTCAATTACTAAAGAAATCCTGTCTCTGAAAATATAAAGGCATGATCTGGACCTCAATGAAAAGAAAGCAAGATCACTAACTTCATTTTGAAGCTGGACAGGAGGCATGTTCTGCTCTGGTTCCTTCAGCCCTGATCACTGCTGGGTTTGATGCTACTCCCTCAGTTTCTGGGCAACCTCAGTATCCTTCATCCAGAATCCATGACAAAAACAGATACTGAGATCAGGCAGTCTGCTGCCCTAACCACATCCTTGTGAATCTGGGCATTCATACCACCGTGTTAAAAACAGCAAGGGCATCCTGCTCTTTTCCCCTGCTATTGAATTTTTCCTGCTCAGTGGTAACAGACATTGAGGCAGATGATCTTTTTATAAGGTAATTTCTGTTCTGTGCCTCTTGCCAGCTACATTGAGTCCTTCCATGTTATTAAAATGCAATTGAACAAGAGCAAGTTGTTCGCAATTTGTCATCTTTTCATCCAAATGAGCAGTCCAGCCTTTCATATCCATTGCCATCTCTGTTCTGAGTAGCTGAGCTTTGCTGCACCATTCACTGTTCAGTGTATAACACAACCATATTTTTTCTTTCTTATCTTTCTCCTACCAATATCACTGACATTTTATTTTCCTTATGATGATGTTGTCAGAGAAAATACTATCCCTCCTTCTGCCCTTGCAACAATCCAGCCTTGCCCTTTCCTGAGCTTTTCTTCACCAGGATGGACTGGTAAACAAACTTCCTTTCTGGATTATTCAGTATTTCTTTGTCTCTGTACATCCTGAATTATCAAGAGCTGATTTATTACATATTTACTGTAATCTGTCTGGGAAGTTTCTTTTCAATTCACTCTATTCCCCTTCTTTACAGTAGACTTAATGTGACTCTACTGATTTGTCTGAATCCAAAGGTAGTTGCTTTCTGATGCTAATTCACAGCCTTGAATCAACTGTTGAGGATCATGGTGTGTCCTTTTTCACTGGACCATTTTACACTATATTTTGTCACGTTGAAAGACAGCAAGGCAGGTTTGAAATAATAAACACAGTTAGCAATGACACTACTTAACTGAAAAGTAAACAAGGAACTCATTGATTTTATAATAAATTTACCTTACTTATTTACCATAGAGGGGAAAATGCATATATTTTGTTGATTTTCATTGGTGAGGCTCGATGGGTGAATCAAGAATATAAAAACAAGTCAACTTTTAGTAACAAAAACAATGTTCTTTAGTCATTAGACCTGTACGTAGACCTGTACAAAAAAAGGTCACATGAAACTGAAGTATGCTCCTGTGTCATTAAAACAGGAGAAGCAATTTACAAAATTACATGTACTAGATATTTATACATGTGTGACTCGATCCATAATCTGCTGATATCCTTGCAAAGATTCCCATTGGTTCCAGCTGGATACCACCATGGCTTTACTTTTGTCAAGGCATTGAGAAATACACTTCTCTTGGGATAGAGTTAAGAAAGGACATCGCTACTTAATATTTTTTTCCTGTATTCTGCACTTTGTGCAAGTCTAGATCTCAAAGTAAATCAGTATTCACTGATTTGGGAGTTTTAAGATCAGGTATTTGTATATGTGAATCATGCAAATGCGCACAGCATCTGCCTTTGATTTCTTTAAGGAGACAAGCTCTGTGGAAACTATTTTATGAACTGAGTTACATAGTCATGCACTTGGCTTACTGGATTAGACTACATGGCTATTTCTCATTTCAGATCTGTACAATGGCTTGTTGAAAGAAGAAATGATATCACACTGTATCAATCAAAATCAAATGTCACTGAAAGTCACTCTGGGAAAACCATGGCTAGAAAGCAATGCCTGTAACCTGGGAAGGAGACCTAGAACTGTGAATGAACAGTCTTGTTTGTGTTTACAGTATAAGGATGTAATGAAGATTTTTATAAAGCTAGCAGTTGAAGACAATTGGGGAAGCAACAGACACAGAAGGAAAGGAATTCAAACAAATTGCTGCAGGCAAAGGGTTGGCCTCAGCTTGAGGGTTTATGTAATTGTTTCTTGCTAATGCCTGCAGTTTAGCAACTTGACTAACTCTGTGACATTTCAAATGTCCTCCTGAGAAATTCACTCGCATTGATTTTATGGATAGGGATATGAATGCAGCTGCAGGAAAATATACTACAAGGCTGGATCTTTAGACTTCTAAGCGAATTGATATTGAAAATGAACAAATTGAAAGGAGTGAGACAGTTTTCTGGCTTCTGGCAAGTTGATGTTTTTACTGTTTCAAGCAAAATGACAAGTCAGTCAAATACCAACAAAGAAATAGTAGAACTAACCAGAGAAAGTAAGGGTTCCTCTTAGGCAGATTAATCACTGACAAAAGCTAAGAGTAACTGCCTATTTACATTACTGATTTATCTGAGAGGTGAAGCCAAGGACATTTTACCCCCCAAGTCCCTGATCCTTACAAAAAAAAATAATTCTATAGCATTTAACTGCATACTCTGCAGCCTCACTGACTCCAGTTGGACAACCTGTAGAATATAAAACTGAGGACACACACAATTCTTTGGATCAGATTTAAATGTATTGCAATCTTGCTTCCAAATGGTCAGTAATGTCCCAGACAGCAAACATGCCTGTGCCCTCCTGTACAGGCCACATTTTTTCCATTCCATTTACATTATCACTTGCTAAATTTATCACAGTGCTTCCCTAACATTGCACAGATTTTCTGCCTGGGAATTTCAAATATAACAGAGCATATACTTTGACTGGCTGGTCACACTTTCGAAGAGAGCCTACCACCCTCTAGAGCCACAACTTGCCAGCAAGTGTCCTACAAGGCAGCCTTTGGGAAACATTCATCTGCAAAGTTGCAGGGTCTGTTTACTCCGCGACAACTGAATGAAGAGACTCACACAGATCCACGCTGTGTCCTTCCTGCTGTGCGCTTTGTCATGTAGTTCAGATGGTCGGCATCTCTTTTCACTTCCTGCATTTCAGCTGAGAATGAGGAAGGAAGGAGGATGCTTAACAGGGAAACAGCACTTTCAGGAGTAAGCGATACCCTTGTGAGTTGGTGTGACCCTTGAAAAATAGGGTAAAACTCTTACCTGCGTACAAAGCCAGCACTGCATGTATAGCAGATGCACCAGGACCAATTTATTGGAAAACATTAAATGACAGGAAGCCATTTGGGAGCATCCAGATATATGTAAGTGCAGCTTAGTTTAATCAACACTGTGTCTTTATGAAAGCATTTGACTTTTACATCTGTGTACAGAGGATCCTCAGAGTCAGATTCAGGTCAGATTTGAACCCCAGAGTGGAGAATAAGTGATTAATTCCTGATCTCAGACTGCCTACAGTCATTAGCCTGCTCCAGTCCTGGAACAGCAGGATGAACAACTGCAAAGATAGGAGCTACTTCTTTGCCTGTGCTTGGTACCCAAGACAATAGCTTGAAAGTATAAATTGCCTCAGTCCCATTGCCTTCTGGTAAGCCAGAACAGCCATCTGAGAGCTAGCCTAGGCATGTTTTTTCTATTATATTCTAGTCTAGTCTAGCCTACATTCTGGGTAGTCACCAGATATCATAAGTCTTTGTGTCAAGCATTCAGCAAAGATCTCTTCTGCAAATGGGCTTGTGAGAAATAAGTTTCTTACTTTCTAAATACATTTGAAACAGTCCCACCAGTGGTGCACTAACAAGCTGTGCAACATTTGCTTGCATGCTACTTTACTCTTTAAAAGGCAATCAGAATATATGACTGTTTACAAATATTTGGAGCTCAGTAAAGTTGTGCCTGCCACAAGATTAAAGGTAGCTTTATCTTCAGTGTAGATGCTAATGTACACACCTTGGGCCAACAGGGTTGAGAAACAAGAGCTGTTAATTAATATATTAAGTATACTTGAAGGACAGAAGTCAACATGCATTTTTCCCAAGGCCTTTACATATTTCCATTATTTAAAGAGCAAAAAGGAAACCAACACAGAGCTAGTCCATGATTTAATTAATTTTTGAACTGATTTAATTCATTTTCAAACTGAAGACAGTAGCTATATTGCTTTCTGTCTGATGTGTCATCCTTTTTTCATCCCCTCTGCCTGTCTTTACCCTAAAAAAAAAACAACCAAACAAAAACCCACACTTATCAAGACCACATATTTTCAACATAAATGTTGCCATAAACATGTCTCACAATACTCTAACAGCTAGTGCTAGCCTTTTTCTGTATAGCTGGGAAAAGGCAGAAGGCAATTAAATTTCTTTTTAAATGATGGGCAACTGAAGTTAGGATGTGAGAGAATGACAAGAAAGCTGTTGATAGCCAGGAGAATTTGATCTGTGAGAGGCTTCTTGCATGAAAAATAACAAGTACTTTAGTATCAGTCTTCAAAAGGAACATGACGTGAGGCAGCAAATTCCTGAGAGAGGGAATACCTGCAGGGTTTTCAGTAGACATAGGCTATACATCCCCTAATCTTCATCTATAGACTTAGAAGGACATATGTTATGTTCTTTTTGTGTACATGGAAAGCCTTAGTTTTATTTAAGACATGCTATTAAATACTATGCTATATTTATACTAAATAGTGCAATTTGAGCTAACTTCAGTTCAGCTCTGAACAAAAACCACTCTCACGAGTGACAGCAAATACCCGAAAAGCCTTTTCAGGGGGAAAGGATTAGGCCCTACTTTCACAATGCATACACTGGTTCAATGTGTCAGGCACCACACCACCATTTTGTTACCATAACCTTGCTTGCTACCTTTCTAATTCTAACTGAGAAAGCTAGGAAATTATTACTTTTTCCTTAGAAATGCAGGAGCATAAATCTGTAATCAGCTTGATGTCATATAAACTTGCTGGCCTTGTACTGGTGCTATGAGAAAACAAATGCTGGTAGCAACTTCCGTGGAACATGATGTCATGTTCAGCTCTCAAGTTTGGGTTGACAACTGGCAGCCCAGGGAGTCACACTTCACTTGGAGTTGGTAATATCTAAATGGTGATACAGGAGATGATTTCCCAGCTCATGAGACCTGGTGATATCTCCCACAACATCTCTATGCTGGGGCAAATCAGGGCATGCATTGCCTTCATGTAATATCCTGCTTTCTGTAAACTGGGAAATGCTAATAAGGATGCTGAAAACTAAGCTCTGGTGTATTCTGATCAAGAGCACACTTGCCATGCACTTCAGATGTGGCTTCAATGACTACACCAAAAAAAAAAAAGAAAGCATATGGACCCTGGGGAAACTGCCTTAAGCCGGTTGCAGTTATTCTTCTAATTTCACAATAGAGGCACAGCCTATCTGGCTCTCTGGTTTGCATCCAGCTTCCTTCTTTGTCATTAAGCATAAAGGCAAGCTCAGAATGACACAGGCAGCTGGAGATCAGATATGTGGTATTGTGAAAGCCTTGGTCATCAAACAGATTTGTGCATTAGCCAAAAGCGTGATGTGGAGGTAGGGGTGAAGTTATTCAAGCTGTTCTCAGCACCTCATGTACTGTCTGGGAAATGCCCCATCAGAAATTATTATTAATGTTGTGACAGTTAAACTGAGGGGAAAAGAAATGAAAAAGTGTGCTACGTGAAGTGCTTTTTATACTTTCCATGGCTGGTAAAGCTCTTCTAGGTGAAAGAAAGTTATCCTTATCTAATGCAAATAATGTATGACGCAGAGAATTCTAGGCAATTTGAATCCTTAACATTCTCTTTCAGAGAGGAGAATAAAAACCTGAAAGCAGTAAGTCTTCTCTACATGCGTCTTTACTATTTTATAATTAATGTTATTGTCACCTGCTCTAAGCTTTCTTTATGCTCTGTCATCTATACAGTGCCATTATCTCTTTCCAGTGCCAGTTACTATGCAATCTCTGGGCAGCGTAAGAAAAGAAAAGGCAAGAAAAATGGTGAATACATTAAAAGACAGTCTTACTCATTTAGTTCAACCTTGAACTATAATTGTTTGAAATGTTAGCAGCAGAAGTATATCCAGTCACTCACATATGCAAGACTTTACTTCAATATGTAGATCTATTGTTTTTTTCCCTGACAAATTTCATAGACACACACATTTAATCTCACAATACAAACCAATAGTTCAATTACCTCTGTGACTTTTGCAGAGGCTTCTTGTGTACTGAAGAGGAAGAATAAATAGCAAGTCAGCATGAACTACAGAGAGAGAGTTCCATCAAGGGTTTCTGGTGATGCTATAAAAAAAATGAATCTCAGGTCAACAAAAACCTGTGCCAGAATCACAGCTGTATGCTTCAAATAAAACCTTGCAAAAAATTAATGTGCAAATGTAAAATTAATAGTGTTCATTTTGAAAGTGATGCAAGGCAACACATCTTTAAACTGTGCCTGCCTGCTTCTCCATACTGTAGTCTTCAGGAGCCTTTTTGTCAGAGGCATGTGCCTTGATTTTCCTAATATGAAAGAAAGCTGCCTGAATGCTCTCTGATTTGGATATACACTTGTAAATGCTTTGACCAGTTTAAAATTCTGTTGGGTGGCTGGCCCTCTGATCCATACTCTCCAAATTATTTTAGGCCAGGCTGAATTCAGGACTATAATCATGGGGCAACAACTGTTCTTATGGTTGTAACACAAGCAGAAAATGGAGATTGCACATATCCATAGGATAATGTTTAGAAAATGTGTCCATTAAAACCCCATGGAGAGGTGACATTTTCAGATATTTACAGCTTTCTTTGGACACAGTCAAGCAAAGAGGTAGGAGACTGGACCAAGAGCGGAACGACAGCACTGAGAGAAGTGGCTGGGGATGTACCAAGGTTTCCACCAAGCTGCCGCACCCTGACCTTGCCTACACCTGCTGCCTCATCCACAAAAGACAACAAAGCTGAGCAGTGTCCCTGGGAAGTCACATTATGGTTCAGTTGATTGATTGCTTCTTTGACTGTGACTCATGAAACAGCCACGTGCAAAATGCTTGTTTGTCCTCAAGTCGCCTCCAAGCACTATTTCTCTTAAAAAATTAATTCAGTTCAAACTGATGAATGGGACCAGGTTGCTACCTCTACAAGAGAAAAATTAGTGGGGAAAGAAAGACTAACAATTTTCTGCTTTGAAGCCTACAAAACCTTTCGTCCTCTAGCCTGATGTATTGTAAGTGACATCCGTTCCTTACAGTAGCATCTGGAGATTGTAATTATTCACGTAATACAAGAGCTGGGGTAGTGTTTTTGTGATGCTTTGGGTTGAAGGATGCTTTGGAAGGCTAAACAGTGCTTACTAATAATAGGACATCTAAGATGCTATATGGATCTCTTTGTCCAAAAACCCCTTTTCTCTTCTGCCCTGAACCGACGGTAGGGCACTGAGAAGCCAGTGTTCTGTGTCATCCTTCCCTCTCCTCTCTGCAGCTCTGGCCCCTGCAAATCCTGCTATCCCACAGTTAATCAAGCTGCCCAATTTTTGTTGTCTCAGAGGGGCCTTTTCCTATTCACACTGGGAAGGGAAGCCTGCTTTGTCCTTCTTCTTGTTTCCAGTCTTTGCCCCAGGATCTGCAGAGGGGTCCAGGCAGCAGGGAGGAGGCGAGGAAGGAAAGTTGGGCTTCCAACGTGCAGAGGGAAAAGAAACAAGCTGGCTTTATGCCCTTTCAGGCAGAGAGACTTCTGAGAAAGAGAAAGAGGGTTTGTCAGCCCCCTGCCTGCACTGTAGGGGCAATAACAGCTCCTAGTTTTAATTTATTTACCCATTAATTACCTGTGGAGGCTTATGCAGAATGGCAGCTACAAAAGAGAAATTCTGAAGTCCACAGAGTTATTATCCCCTAAATCATCTTCCCTTGTCTGATGTTTACAAACAGTCCATGGTACCATTGACACAAGTATCACACTGACTTCACGGCTTTGCTGTGTGTGTGAAATGTGAAAAAGGGAAGGAATTTGAAAACCCCTGCTGTTACCTGAGTGCTTTCCATACTGAGCAGTTATTCACCACCTCCCCATTCGAAGAGTTTATCCTTTGTAGAACCTCAGTGGTGCCAGCTTGCCAGAATTAAATTATTTAAACCCAAGCTTGCTGGAGCCTCTGCAGTTTGCTCCTTTTGTCACATCCATGACTGCATAGCAGGTTGAAGTGTAGGAATAAATGGCAGTGACATGGACAGAATCAGAATAAGATTAATCCAGCTTTCAGTGAAGCAAGAAGCAGTGAGCTCCCAAGTTTTCTGCATTCTTAGCTGATACAGAAGTGAAGGACAGCTTTCCCTCAAACTAAACATCAGCAGCAATATGCATTTATTATGTCTGCTGTTGAGTCACAAATGTCTTTTGTATGGAAACAAGCAGGATGTGAGGATAGCTATTCAAGCACAGTTTTCCCCCCTGTGGAATAGCCATAGGGTGCCTGTACTATTCTGGGACAACAGTCACTCTCTGTCCTCAATTCTGCATGCTATGGCGAAAGCAGAGAAGGAGGTTAGTCTTTTGGAGAACAGAGGAGCTGGTCAGCACTGAAGTCAAGGACAGGCCTGTATTGCATCCAGGTTTCCTTATATAGTATCCTTGAGAATTTTGAAGAAGTCAGGGGTGCAACATAAAATGCTGGGAAAATTAATAAGCAATTTCTGTAATGGACAATTTTTACAATGCTGGAATTGCTACTGAGCAGGATATCAGTAAAATTAACTTCTCCCCTCAGCCCCTGCACTTGCCAAGTTCCCAGATATTTTACAAAGAAAACAAGAATCAGGGCACATGAGTGTTTTTCATCCAGATTTTGTCTAAGCTAAAGACAGTAAGCAAATCTTCAGGGAAAATTAGGAGAAAAGTAAAATTGGCTCACCCTTCCCACTTGCTGCTTTAATAGAAAGGTTTGCAAGGAAATGAAACTTCAGGAAACAACATTTAATCCCACAGCAAACAGTCACTCTGTTTTTTCCCGTGGAATTGGGTAAGCAGAACACAGCTTGGTCTTTAATAAATGAGAAAACAAACGCACGAAGTTGCACATGGTCAGAAGTGACAAGGGCAAGAGTAGAAGGATCCAGAAGAATAAATGAAACTGTGAAATTTAATAATAATAATATTCCCTAAAGATATTAAAAATTCTGTTCTGACTATTGCAGAGGTCCCTTGAATACACTGATCAAGAGCCTGAACTCCCTTCCATCAAAATTTTCACTGCTCCTACAGTTTCAACTTGCTCAGGATGAGGAAATCATCTTGAAATACAACTGGAAGGCATTTTAATAGCCATTCCCTCACATTTTCTTTCAAGAGTACAAATCTGTGTTTTGGAAGTTTAATTAAAGTTAACCACCTATGGAGAAATTATGGGCTTGCTTGCTTCAGCTCTCCCTAGGGGTATGTCCTTCCCAGCTGAATTAGGTTGCCACTGTGTTTCACTAATATGCATCTGATGCTTAATGAATTGGGGTGTTATTACCACTGGGTAGAGGTGGATTAAAATTGAGTCCAAAGCCTTTTCCTTCATTTCGTTAATTATACTCTGCATTCATTGCATGCAGATGAAATGATGAAAGGTTCCCTGTTGTGCAGGATTTGGACATTTCACACTTGGAACATAAATTGGACTGATTACCCTTACAGCATTATTGCCACACTTGTGAATTTGGGTGTAAGGAAGCAATAAGATGTGAACTGCCACATTCTCCATCTTTCAGCTCCTTGGAATGGGAGGGAGAACCCCTTGTTTATATGTCCTCCAATTTCCTATCTAGATCATTTTGGCATACAAGACCTAAACCCAAGACAGATTTCCTTCTCCTCTCCCGTAATGTATAAGCAGCCACTGTTCTGAAGCTTTGGAAACACTCAGAACATGTTTCTAAAAAGTAGCATCCCTTTCCATATTCCCATACTCCCTGGTTTCAAACAGAAGGCAAGGTACTGAAATGCTGTAAGTGCCTTATTTTTGCACAGTCTGCTGGGGAACTGAAGGCAGGAAATCTCTTGAAATAGATCATTTCTCATAGAAATTACAGTCTGTGACTTCCAGAGGTTACAGTTCATGGCTGATTTTCACCCTGGCAGAAAGTATTGAGTGCTTCGGATTTCTCACCTTTTAAGCTGACTGTTTTGGTCATAGTGTACAGAAAGCTTTTACTGGGGCAGGCTGCTCTGCGATAATGACAGTTTCAGCCCTTGGTTGCTGAATCAGTTATATTGCAAGTGCGTTGCTTCATATTTATATAGCACAGCAAAGTCCCTTCTCCATAACAACAGGACCTCAGGAAAATCCAGCACTGCACCAGAAGCCACATCAGAGCTTAACAGTTAGAACAGTTAGCTCTTCAGCCTGTATTTTTCCAACATTTTTCTGTGTCTATGTATGTACAAACAGGGTGAAGATTTACAATATATAGATGCACAGGGCGACTAAGATGATTAAGGGAGTGGAGCACCTCCCTTATGAGGAAAGGCTGAGGGAGCTGGGTCTCTATAGTTTGGAGAAGAGGAGACTGCGGGGAGACCTTATTAGTGTATATAAATATATAAAGGGGGAGTGTCATGAGGATGGAGCCAGGCTCTTCTCAGTGGCAAACAATGATAAGACAAGGGGTAATGGGTACAAACTGGAACACAAGAGGTTCCACTTAAACTTGAGAAGAAACTTCTTCTCAGTGAGGGTGACAGAACACTGGAACAGGCTGCCCAGGGGGGTTGTGGAGTCTCCTTCTCTGGAGACATTCAAAACCCGCCTGGACACATTCCTGTGTAACCTTATCTAGGTGTTCCTGCTCTGGCAGGGGGATTGGACTAGATGATCTTTTGAGGTCCCTTCCAATCTCTAACATACTGTGATACTGTGATACTGTGATACTTGCATCTTACAGGTAATACAGGCAAGCTGCTGAGGTACATTGGGTTCTGGCATTTCAAGAGAACAAATCAAAAAGAAATTTGTGGATGTCATAAAACATGAGTCTTTTGTGTGAAATATTTCTATTTTGGAGAAAGATGTCAGTATATTTAGAGTAAAAGTTATGTTCTCAAAAATCTCCTGCATATAGCAAATGGGAAACTCATGAGGAAAGTAAGTCTGGCATAAAACTGAACAAATTGGAGGCATCTCATGCATAAACTTGGAATCTGATTTTATTCGCCTCCTGTGGATGTGTGAAATACCAGTGTATATGTATACAGTTTGCTTAGTCAATGTCTTGTCTGGCTGATGGCTGCAGAAATGGCACATGAACAAGGCTATGTAAAATAGGGGACTAAATTTGTTCTTCAACTGTGCTCCAGGAAGTAGGATGATGTTGAAAGCAACATTTGCACTATGTGGCAGAGGTGGTATAAAAAAAATGACTGTTAACTTTACACACTGCGAAAACTAGGGATGTATTTAACAACTGCATTCCTGTTTTGTGATAATGTGACTATGGCTATGTTCTAGACAGAAATGAGCTATAATTCCAGAAATAGGAAATAAGAAACAGAAACAAGCCAAATTCCCTAGCCTCCTGGTATCTCATAACCATTACCAGTATTGCACAACACATTGATTTCAGGGTAATTGCTCCTGGAAAAAGAGGCAAAGCCACTTTTCCCCACAAAGGTCTTTAAACAGATCTGGGAGGAAGCTGGGGAAAGAAAACTTGATGGGATCCACATACTGTTAGCACAAGCCCATGCATGTTTCTATCACAACATGACTGGCCCTTAACAGCCACAGGCATTGACCAGACGGACTCATTTTGCTTTTGGGGTGAAGTGGTACCATCAATAGCGAGAAGACAGCCTGGCCATGGGAGTATGGAAGTTTTCTTGGAAACTCCTTTATCATCCACCGAGATGAAACTGTTCACAGTAACAGAGGCCCAAAACACAAGTACCTGATATTTTTCTTGATGAAACCACCCCCGGTTACCTTGCACACCACGGCTGCACAGCACTTATGGGTCAATGATAAGGTGAGTTCAAGGCAACTTCTTCCCATGAAAAAAACCTGTGTAAGTAACTATGAAAAGCAACTCTGAGATAGGGGTCCCTAAGCATGCAAGGTAGCAAGCTAGCAATATTCTGGTTTGAATCATGTAGGGGTTTATATCTTCTGTGGGACAGCTGCCAAAATGGACACACACACCCCACCCAGGCTGACATATTCCTTGGAAGAGTCTTGTACTTGATAAGCAGATGTCCTCTGATAAAAAGATGTTGAACTGCAAATGCCTTGTGCTGCCTCCAGAGGTGTCTCTCACTGTCAGCAGTGAGTGAGACCAGAGCTTGTGGGAATACTTGGCAGCATGTTCAAAAATAAATGCTAACATTAGTTACAAAGATTTGAGTTGCAGTATTAAACACAAAGTTTGACTGGAGTGCCTGAAGTTGGCGCCATGGACAAAAACCTTGGCATCTCCTGTTTATTTTCCCATTAAGAACAGTTTGTGGGCATTCTTGCTCTGTTGACGGTTGCGAATGTGTTGCTGCTTTGTAGAGAGAACACAGGCATACACACTGTTCATTAGAGAGGGGTGACATATAGTACACAGATGCTGTCCGTGACATTTCTTGACCATGGAAAGGTTCAGTGCTCCTGGAATGAGGCCCCGCATGCGTGATACCAAAGCTATCCCAGTGCTCGAATGAGGACTCCATACTTAAATGAATGTTTGCTAGTTCATTCACCCTTAATTAGTTTGTATCCAATAAAGCCATAATACACTGTAACTCATTGACCCAACATGAAAGGAAACAAATTGGTTAATTGAGAGAAAGCAATGCAAAGCCTGTTCTTGTCTGCAGGAGCTGGAGCTACTGCTCCCCTGAGCAGAATTGCACCCAGAAGGACTGCTGGGTTATCATCCAGCTAATCCCATACACCCTGTGGCCACAATGGCACCAAACAGCCTGTTGTGCCAGAATGCTTGAGCTTTGCGCCTCCTTCAGCATACTCCCTCTGCTCTCCCATACCCATCCCAGATGCACACCAATTTCCACAGCCTGCATCTGTGCAAGACCCTGGGCACAAGCAAAACATGTTTTTGTTCCCTCTCTAATACTCTTCCTCCCCCAAGACTCCCTTTACCGCTCATTCTTCATCCCCACTTCTGTCATTCCCAGGATTTGGGAAGTGAGAAAGAGGGCTGAGCATAGGGATTATTGCACAGCCTGCACGGGTCTGGACCAGCTGTCTTTTAATCTCCTGGCCTTGGAGGATTCATCCCGATATCCTGCTTACAACTGCTTAGCTGTCAGCTCGGCTTGGCTCTCACTGTGAATTTCAGTGGAGAAAGCTCTCTCCACAACTCACTTTTCCTAACAGCATGCAGAACCCTCGGCTCAGGAGGGTCTGGTGGGATTTCTTGTCTCCCTTGTTACTGACCCTGCAGACAGTCAACATAAAGCCTTTTCTCTGGTTTTAAAGGAAAAGCTCCTTTTCTAAATTGCCAAATATTTGAAAACATTTATATATATATATATTTTTATATATATATATATATATAAACCACACAACAAAAGCCAACAACCTAATAAAACAAAAAGCAAAAAATTCAATTAAAACCTTTAGTTGCATTAACCAGCTTTTGCAGTGGGAAAAGCATTGCTAGTTTTGTACTTCAGCTTAGAGATCTAAGAAGCTGAATACCTGTAGAACTCCAGCTAGCCTTTGAATTTAAAATGACTGAAATAGCAGCAACGACACCCAGCTGGAAATGCAGCTAACTCAGAAATAGCACCACCAAACTCTAGCCCAGTCTGCTCTCTAGCTCTTCTCCAGCAAAATGGAACTGAAACTATTGCTACAACAGAAGAGACCCATGATATTTCTCTTCAATTTTGCTGCTGGAAATATCAGTTACCTTTCAAATACCTGCAAGCACTCCTGAGAGTCCTTTGATGCTGAAATGCCCAGTGATTTTCCAAGCCAATCCAGCAAACCCTTGAAAATTTGAAGCTCATGAGTCTACTTAGGTTTTATTTGCATTTGTTCCCAACTCAAATCCTCTTCAACTTTTCATATGGAAGGATGTCACTTTGGCCTGTTAACATATTCAAATTAGGAACTACCTTGCTTTCATTTTGATTGATATCATATAAATTTCTTCATGTCAGGTAACGTAGAGAGTGAAAGACACATTTTTTCCCATAAGGAAGACAAGGCTTGAAGAGTCCTTCTTAGTATAATGTCTCTTCCCAAAATGGTACTAAATTGTTTAAATAGTGAATAAATTCTCTGCTGTAGAGGAAGAAAAAAAGACCTGGACTAGGTCAATTACTTGAAAGAAAAGTTGCATTATACTCTTCTGGAGCAAAAAAATATAATGATGGAGTGAAGGCTGGTTTGGGTAGTTTATTGCACAGATACCTGATTACTTGTTTTCCTTTCTTTTTTCTCTCCTTTCCTCTTACTGATGCCTGAGTACACAGACTTCTTTATCCACATGCTGTTGCCTCACTTGGAAAATGAGTCAGGTGGGCTTGTTTGTACATTGTTTGTACATTCTTACCAATATCTGACAGTGCACAGCATCACCCTTCATTAAAGTCCTAACTACTGAACGGCAGTGCATATGTTCAGAATTCTTAGCAATATCACAGAGGTGAATAAAAACCATCCAGTGGGGTGGTCTGTTGGCCTGAGAATATGCAGCACTTCCCCAGTCACTGGCATACACATACAAATTTAGAGCCTAGATGAAAACAAGTTTATGTGGCAGAATTCCACCTTCATGCATGCAAAGTACATTTTAACAGCCTTTGCGTCAGTTACCAGATATGCCTAGCAGCTGGATGCTGAGAGAGTGTGAAAAACTCAAACTCTACACAAAAGCCACAGGGGAGTACTCAATGAGTATTTTCTAAGTGAAGAGCACAAATAAAATTACAAGTAGAAACCACAGTTACTCTAACACAAATCCCTATTTCACCACCACACGAAGCCCCCATTAGCCATCCTCCACTTGCCTTTTCACAGAATCACAGAATATTAGGAATTGGAAGGGACCTCAAAAGATCATCTAGTCCAATCCCCCTGCCGGAGCAGGAACACGTAGATGAGGTTACACAGGAAGGCGTTTCTTTCACTCTGATTTTTAATAAGAATAAGGGATGAGATGCTTTACACTGATCCATCTCACTGTGATTGTGATATAGACTAAGTTTCAAAGGGACCTCATAAAAGTACATTATATGAAAATGTTCTACCCAATACAGTTTTGTTTGCTTTGTTTCTGTTCCTGTGGAAATAAACATCATGTAAAGATGATGTCTATCTATTTTTCATCTTGTTCCCAAACCCTTTTAGATTATACACCCATTGGAAAATATGGTCTAAAGCTGTCAGGGGTAGGGTTCCAAAGACTGATAACATTCTTATATGTTCTGTGAAAGTAAATGATAATGATAAAAAAAAAGAAATCTAATTTGGTGTAACTTCAGGTGTTAGACTAGATAGAGAATTCACAATCCCAGACTGCATTTTCTTAGGCCTCAAAGTTGCTCGACTGCAAACTCAAATCTGTAGGACAAGCACTCACGTTAATTCCCTTAAAGACACGGACAGGCAAATTCAGGAACAATGTACAACTGAAATACGCTACAGAAATCCTTCCTGAACGGTTGGTGGTGTGCTTATCAGACTGTTTGTTTCACATGGAAAAAATACATGCATGCATGATAGCAATAAAACCAGAAATTGTACTGCCATTCAATTCCTGATGGAGTGGTAGAATGAGTTAGTAAAAAGGCTGAAATTAATATCCATCTCCACTGTACACTTTCAGCCAAATTGTTCATGAAGGTGCTGGGACTGTCAGAGAACAGACTCCTGCAAGACAGCGTATTCATGAAAGCTGTAATCATGTAGGTGATACCTCATCATACATGATTATCTACTCTGAGTAGGCAATTGAATGAGGTCAGTGAAAAACAACTGAGCTGTCATCATTGGAAATAACTTTGGATCCAGCAATCATGTGTTGTTTGGTCTAAATTATATTGAATTAAATTATAACAGGTTTAGTATTTTAGACAGAAAAACTGAGAAAGCCAGGACATGGGTCAGTGAAAACACCTGGACAGGAAAAGTCAATTTAATTATATCAATAGTAGGAAAACTATCAGGACTATTTTGGGGGGAAACAGTGACTAACCAGCAGAATTTCAAGATAAATCACCTATAAAGAAAATAAAAAGCTATAAAATCCTGAAAAAATATAGATTCCAGAATACTGTGTTTAAAAGTATGGTGATATTTCTGTTATATTTAATTTCTGTTTATATTTAATATTGGGGTTTTATTTAATAAAATAATAACTAAAAAAACTTGTAACAGTAGTAAGAGTCAGCAATTACCCTGTAAGAGAACGGTTTGAGATTGGCTAGCTCAAACAGGTTTCAGAAACTCAGTGGTTTAAAGTGACCTACGCATCCTGTGTGTCTAGATGTATTGTCTTGCTGATGATTACATGCATCCAGGGTGACACTGACACAAGAAAAGGGTGAGAAGCAGTAACAGTGGGAACTGATTCCTCCAGACTAGGAATAAATCACCAGCTATCACTACTGAGCTGGTACCCTGAAGCAACCACGCACTGGAGCTGCAAGAGCAAAAGAAGCCAGCTCCATGGAAAACAGCCCTCGATTCATTTATTGCGAAGACTGTGCACTTTATTTCTCTGTCGACACTTTCTCCTCAGCAGTAGGGGAGCACAGGCACTGCTCCCAGCCTCACACCTCCAGATGAGCCCAGTTCCTCATTGGCCTACCCTACCGTGTCCCACATGGCATCAACTGGTACCAATGATGTGGTCATCAGGGAGTGGGGGCACAAGGAGCAGCAGAGGGGATATCTGGGGAATCAGGAAGTGGCTGAGGGTTAATTTGCAGGACTGAGGAGATGGATTGGCAGCTCCTGAAGAGAGAGGCAGCTCCTCAGTGGTTGTATGGAAGAGGGATACAGCACGTGAGAGTGGTTGTATGACCTCTTTTTTACTTCTCACATTCCTAAAAGATAAGTACTAGTAGCTGAGGGGCTCAGTACTGGTCTTTGTCAAGCTTGGTTAGGAAGGATATTTGAAGGTTGGTGAGAAGTGTAGCACAATACATAGGAAGGCTCGAGTGAAGTGAAAAAAAGCAGTAAACAGCAAAAAATGTAGTAGCAGTAAATTTTGGGGAAAAAAGTAACTTCAAGGTTGCAGTGAATGTGATTTAGTGTTCAGCTTTCCTCTGCCAGCTTGGATTTATATTCACTTGATGAAGATATTCCTTCTTCTGGAGTATTTGGTAAATGCTTATTTCCTTACAGTTTACTTTATCCAAGAAATGTAGTGGTTTGAAAAAGATTGAGATGAATTGAACCGTGTAAAATGACTTACGAGTGGTAACTGAAGCCTCCTTTAGAGCTGAAAATGATTTCTTAAAACAGGAAAGTTAAAAAAAAATCATGGAACCCCCCCACACACACACACAAAAACCCCACCAAAACACCCCACCACAAACAAAAAACCTTGATGCACTTCAAGATATTTCCAAGCTATTTGAAAATAGCTCAACACTTCTCTGTATAAATCTGATGGGGAAACTATGGAAGGATTGCTTGCTCTGTAGTTACTGCATGATTAAAGCTTTGGCTTTGTTTTACTTGAAGCCTACTTCCAGTTGCTCTTGGCATATATGTTTTAGTTCAAGTAGCATCCTAACTGATGTGCCTAGGCGGAATGAATTTGGTAAATAAGATGGATAGATTGAACTTGTAATTCCTGAACTGCAGTTATGGAAAGGAATTTTATCAGTCAGCTCTGAAGCATGACACTTGTAAAACTGTGTATACAAGGTTATCTGGTGGAAATGCTGACACCCCTATAAAGTGCATTGCTGTGATGGTGATGTGGAGGAGGGGTGACTGTTATTTACATGGGCTGTTATAGCCCAGGGCTCCCCATGAGCTTGGGTAGTGCTGCACCTAAACACTAATGAACTGTGGCTGCACTTGTTTGAGGAGAGCTGGAAGCCTAGGGCAGAGGAAGGAAATCCCTGCATGCCCAGATGGAAGGGCAGCTTCTAGGTGTTTGTCCTCAGACAATACTGTAAAGGCAGACAGCTACCCATACTATCTCAATAAGGGTTGAAGCCTTGAGAGGGAGGATAAAAAAACAAACTGTTTTTACAATGTCTCTTTCAATTTGCACGCTGCACAGGTGACATCTTGGCTTTAAAATATCACAGTAAATAGTACTGATCAGACTTACCTCCAAATCCAAGCAATCATGATGCAAGCTTCCTTACCGGATTACTCCAAGCTTTGTTTGTTCCTCTTCTGTCTCTCTGCACTATAGCTTTTCTGAGCAAGGTAAATGCTACACTCAGTGTTGTAGCGAATTCCACTTCAACTCTAATGTGTCGTACATCTATCTGGGTGTTAGGATTGACAAGTTTGTAGTAAGCTTATGCTTTTCCCTTTGGAAAGCTGCAATTGTTTCCTTGAGATGTAGTGCTGGGAGTAGGAAACCTGAACGTATGTGCTGGTACAGAGGTGATAGCAAAGCTGACTGATATCCTGGTTTATGTGGCAATGCATGTGCTTCTCAAAGGAAAACCACAGTGAAAGGCCTTGGTTCTGCGCTTAAGTACCTGGCAAGAAGGAGTAGAGGGAGACAGGGAGGTGCTGAAATTGCAGAATGTTTTTTACTGTCTGTATTTCATAAAAGTTCAAAGTTCTCTTGTATGAAGAGATTGCCATCTACCATTCATCTTAGTCTTGACAAAAGCATAGTGAGGCTCAGAAGATGCAAAACTGTTACATGACCTAAAATTTTTTAAAGTCCGATGGAGACATAGAGAATAGGGAGAGATTGATAGTAGTGATAAACTGATCAATGAGGATTCTTGTAACTGGAAGGGCTATATTTCAAAAGGACAAAGGGAAGGCACTATGCTATAATGTCCAATATACAGGTTTCAATTAGTCACTAAGACAAACAGCTTGGTAAGAATCATCATATGGAGACCTTCTGCCAAGACAGGTGGGAAGAAAATCTCGATAGTGAAGCAAACTTGGTTTTGCATGCTTCCCCATGAGGATCAAGAAACCTTGCCCCTCTGATTAGAGCCTTGTACAGCTATCCATACAGTCTACATAGCAGAAATGTGCTGACAGATGGATCAAGAGAAATGGAATATATTTAGATCACTGAATAAACTCATGGGCTAAGCACTGGGCTTGATCTGATGAATGCAAGATCAGCTTTTAATACAGATGAGAATACTGAGTATCCTATGATTACCACACTTTGACATTTCAGTGCACATATATCTGTACCCATCTGAAGTCTGAAATGGATAATGAAACTCACAGGGGGTTTTTGGGCCTTCTGTAAGGGATGTCCATGTTTTATTTTTCAGGGTATGGTTACAGTTTTGCTATAAAAAAAGGAAAAATATCAAGACATAAATGCCTTGATTCAGTTCAAAGCCATTCAGTTTCCTCCATTCTTCTTAAGTCTTCCTGGAACTAATGTTTCCTTCCCTCCAGCAGCAAAGCACTCCAAATATTCTGCTTTTAGTATGTTAATGGATAGAGTTTAAGTTGGAAATTGCTCCACTATCAATTATGTGAGTCGACCTGAGCAAAGGAGAAAAAGGAACTGAATGCCAAATAACTGCCTGACTAGGAAGGTAAAAAAGGGGGGGAATGGGTGGGTGCAGCCTTCAAAAGGCAGTGAGCATTTAGATAAAAGCACCAAAAGAGTTTTGTCTCTCTATTATTGAGTCAGCTTGTGCTTGGAGAACATCAAACTGTCCTGAAGACACCTGGGTGCAAACCTGCTTGGTGGGAGGAGGATACAAGGCCCAATTTCACGCAGCTGATGATCTGGTACCTGGTATGTGTGCTGGCTGCCCCTTCTTGTTTTCAAAGGGGTGGGATGAGGGTAGCTCCTGCTCTCATTAGCAGCCTTGATTAAATTAGAATTGGTGGGGTTTCTCCTCCTCTGTAGGAAAACCACCTGCTTCAGTAACTTATTTGTACTTTGTGAAGAGATGGCTTTGTTCTAAGACATTCCTGGGCACAGGGATTAGGATGACTGGTGCAGGTTGTCTTGACCTTGTGCAAAAAGCAGCATGCATTGGTGCCATACTTGAAATACACTGCATCCCTGCAGTGGCAGAGGTATAAGCTGATGTGTGACGTTAAGTTGCTATAGTATCTGAAAGCCACAGACCACTAATCAGGTGACAGTTTGTGCCTAGATACTGCTGTGATTGATGCTCTAATAAATACCTGAGAGGAAAGGGTAGGCAAGGGAAGGAGGGATGAACTGATGGAAATTACCTTATCCTGAGAGTTGCCAAATACCCATGCTGGTCATAAAAATTAAGGACACTAAAAAATTAATTTGTATTCAGCTAAGGATTCAGTACTGTAAAAAGAAGAACTAATGAAGTAGAAGCTCCCTGTTTCCCATCTTAACATCAGTATATTAAGCAGTTGATAAAATCCGATATAGGAGGAAAAATGCCATCCTCCGGTGTATGGAGTGCCTTCAGTATACAAAAGAGAGAGCCTGCCTAAGGCTTAAGGTGTCAATTGAGTCCAGAGTCCCAATCTAATTTCTCTCTGTAAACTTTTTATTGTCACTCTGGTAGTCATTTATCCTCTCTGTTTCTCTTTCTAAAATTAATTTACCCATTTCCAGAGGTACCGAGAGTAGAAATGTAGCTATTTGTGCTGGAACTGCACTGACCACTGTGAATCAATACTGAATTCAAGGTCTGTGTTAGCAGAAGACACTGAAGTTACTAAGATAGAAGGACACAACAGCATTAGTCTCTGTCATGATGGTCCTGCATTAGGCATTTGATGCTAATTGCCACCAGCTACTAGAAAGTAATGTCATTTTGTACAAGGAATAGAAGAACAGTGTTTCTGCAGACTTCCTCAATAATGGCGTGTCCTTGCTTTAAGGAAAGTGCCTGGGGCCCAGGGAATTTCAACAGTTTCTCCTTAAAAAAATGTAACTACTTGACTCCTCCTTTCTCTCTTAGCCTGGGAAGGGAAACTGCTGAAATAGGTTTGCAAGAAAATGGTGTGCTTTTGCTCAGCACACACAGTCTCAGGATGAGAATGGAGAATTTGGCTTGTCTGAACTATATAGAATGAAAAGGAATTGCTACAAGCATAATATCATGAATCCTCTGCTGCCAAATTCTAGAGAAATGAGTGACTGAGGCCAGGGTTGTCTTTGGAGAGACGTGGTCATGAATCCAGAGTGTTTATTCTCCACCTTGCCCTTTTCAGAGCACCTCTTCAACAGGGCAGGGAAGACTTTAATGAAAGGTTCTCCTGCAAAACTTTGTGTTTGATAGAAGGCAGGTGTCATTGATATGTCATGTTACAACAGCTTTGTATGTATCCAAAGGGAATACAGATACTGTTTATCAAAGAAAAAAGGTTCACTATTTTGGTATCCTTGCCAAAAATATGCAGTATTAGCGATGGCTTGCTTGCTGTCATAGAGCAGCTGGGAATATTGGGAAACCGAATCATCTGTTCCAGTCTTGGCTGCTTTGATGCATGTTATTACTAGACATGTGTGCTCAGAAGTGACGTGATTTGTTTCGGGTGTCATGTGGAAGAGGAATATGGAAGGGTTCATGTTTCTAAAACTTATTTTATCTATTATAATACAGAGTAATACATAATTCATAACACTCCACTGGGACCTGACTTTTAGCCACACGTGTATATCCTGACTGAGTTTTGAGTTACTGCATATTTCTGTGAAAGTTACTCATGTTCTGCATTTTGTGGAAGTGGCTTTCACCAAGCTTTGTGTTTATTTTCTGATGAATTCTACATTAATGAAGTGAACAAGTCGCTTTCTCTAGCATGTCCATGCTACAGGCTCAAGTATAAAAGAGATATTTTTCTCACATCCAGATTAGGTAAAATAGCCAAAAAGAAGGAATCTGGTGAGTGACCTATAGATTTTTAATTTTTTTGGTTTTTTTCTCCAGACAGATGTATCCTTTTTCTCTTCATGATCTAGTGAGACATCCTAGTTTTCATGTAGACTGTAGTCTAGATGTTTTTATCTGGTCTTGAAGAAATCTGCCTGAGTTTGTCAGCTGTCTGTCATGATTGCTTTCAGTTTTATCTCAGTCAGCTGTCTTGATATAGATATTGCTCAGATGCTGTCTCTGACTGCATCTTGGACTAATGCTTCTGCTCTTTCTGTGCTAATTAATTCCACATTCAGTGCCAAATTGTCCCAGTTTGGGTAAGTTATTTTCGTTGAAAACCTTCCCTAGTTTAACAGCATTTGTCCAAGTGCCTTCAGATAGTCTGTTTTTCAGGTGGTAATTATAGAAGTTGTGTCCAAATAGCTTGTAGCAATTTTTAAAATGGAATCTTTCTACCTCATCTTTGGCCAAGGTCAGGATTTCATGAGACTTGAGAGTCTTAGTAGACTGTCATTTAGATCCTACTGTAGATCACCTAGAATTTCCTAAGATGAAAGTGGTTGTATCCTAAAAGGTCTTTGATAGGAGCTGTGAGCACTGGATTATTGCTTAAGCGGATAGAGTGCTAATCCTACTATAAACAAGACAACAATCTGTGTATAATAATCTGCTATTAGATAGCATGATTAGTCATAAATACAGTTGATAGAGGGCAAGCAAAGCTTCTGTGATAGAAATGTATAGTCTCTAATACTACAAAGAGGAAAGACAGAGAGTCAGTTGAAAGGCAGCTTTGCAATAACTTGTGTTAGCAATTCTACTGCTGCTTTGCTTTGAGGACTGGGTGTAATGGCCTGTATTTTCCCTAGCACCTGTCTACTTGAGGAAAGCAGAGGATCCTTCAAAACTAGTCTGTCACCTGTGTTTCGTCTCTTAAGACAATGTTCTTGGGAAGGACTGCAGCTTTTTGCGCTCCATCTTGTCCATGTCAGATGGAAACCTCTACAGCGTGTTTTTTTCTGGGAGTATGTTTTCCTTCTTGCCATCACTGAGCACCCCCGAAAGGGACTGTGTCCTGTCCTGTGAAGGGTCTTAGGCAAACTTAGCATGGGGAGTTGGGTGCTGTTTATCCATCCTGTGCTGCTATGTACAGGCAGACAGGAGATCTGCAAAACTCTTTATAGCTTCTGGCCCAGGATGTCATGGTTTGAGCCCAGCCAGTAACTCAGAACCACGCAGCCACTTGCTCACTCCCCCTCTTTTTCCCCATCCCGCTCCCAGAGGGATGTGAAGGAGAATCGAAAGAATGTAACTCCCACAGGTTGAGATGAGAACAGTCCAGTAACTAAGGTATAACACAAACCCGCTATTGCTACCACCAATAATAATAATGATAAGGGAAATAACAAGTGAGAGAATATAAAACTGAAATGGAAAAAGCTAAAGAAAACAGTAAACACAAGCGATGTACAATATAATTGCTCACCACCTGCTGACTGACACCCAGCCCAACCTGAGCAGTAATCTGGGCCTTTCTGGGTAACTCCCCCCAGTTTCTATACTGGGCATGACGTGCTGTGGTATGGAATATCTCTTTGGCTAGTTTGGGTCAGGTGTCCTGTCTCTGCTTCCTCCCGGCTTCCTGTGTCCCTTCGCACTGGCGGGGCATGAGACTGAAAAAGTCCTTGATGGGGGTAAACATTACTTAGCAACAACTAAAAACATCTGTGTGTTATCAGCATTGTTCTCAGACTAAAGCCAAAACACAGCACTGCACCAGCTACTAAGAAGGAGAAAAAAAACCTGCTACAGCTGAACCCAGGACACAGGATATTTCGTGTGTTTTGTGTGTGTGTGTGTGTGTGTGTGTTCTTGGTTTGAAAAAGGTCATTTGTGGATAAATGGGCAGGTCATGCATAGCTGCTTGCAGAAGGCCACAGTTTTGCATACTGCACATGCATCAAAGCACGGAAAAGTGCTATAAAGAGCGCCAGGGATGTCAAAAGGCTCATGGAATAAATAGAATACCCAGGCTTGTCCCATGTAGTCTCCACTGTAGCAAGACATATTAAAGGGACCTACGCTGTGGATGCAGAGCAGATAGGATACCCACGCTGGGAATATCCTCAGGCTCGCATTAACACAGGTGCAGCCAAAGTAGTCTATTTTCAAGGATGAGATTCCTGGAAGCACAGGAGCACTCCTTATTGTGAAATATAAGATTTAGAATCCCAGTTCAACTGCATAAAATCCAAAGGAAGATAAATCCAAAAGGAAGGTGAAGTAACCAGATCTTAATTCTAAATTTAATTTTAGCTGAAGATCGGCTTGGTTCCTCACAGACTCGCCAGAAAAATTGCAGGGTTATTTTCTGTTTATCTCAAAAGCACCAGCCAAACCCAGATTGAACTTCTACTGCGAAGGAAAAACACTGCTGATCAAAGGCCAAATTTGAATAGGATTATTTTCTTCTTATGGTTGAGAAGTACTGACCATGTAGACTGTAGTTATGGGGGGCAGGGGGGAAGACAACATGGAGGTCATAATTTGCTCTTAAGAGAACTTGCATTGGATTGTAAAATTATCGTATGGGCTTCACTTTGCAAACCAAGAGAGTTTCAAACTTAGTACTGGGTAAAGAGCCTATATTGGGCAATGCTGTGCACCTCACAGCTCAGAGCATCCCTTATTCCTTCTTTCCTTGCATTTCTACTCCTTCCCTTTCTTTCCCGTGTGTACTAAATTTGGTGTGACATCTGTAATTATGTGTAGCTATGGTGAATGAACTGGTGTGATTCATACAGCACTTCTAATTTTTGATAGGCAATAGCCTTCTGTCCCTGAATGTCAACAACCATCAGTGGGATTTTTAGACCATAAACATGGAAATACATATGGAAATATCCATAGGTGGAATGTGCAGAAAACACGAAATAGTAAGATTTTTGCTGTGTTAGTCAGTGAAATAGCTTACATTTTTCTCAGTCTTGCAGCAGTCTGAGATTTTTCCATGCATATAATCCACTGTCAAGGCTATTGATCCAGTCAGCTTCATCAGATCACAAGTGCTGTAGAATAATTTAACATGTTATGAACTGCTGTAATTTTAAGTAACCTATTGCTTAATTCGTATCTGTTGGCCTCTAGGATAATGTCCGCTTTTAAAGGTTATGAGGAGTATTACTTCAGCTCTAAAAAGGTATTGCCTAACCCAATTTCATGACTAGGAACTAAAGCAATATATATGTGATTTTTCTTTTTGTCTGCTAATTATGTAACACCCTATTGCAATTATGTTGTATTTAAGATAGTACAGATCATGATTAATGAACTTGTTTGCTCCAACTTTAAGTTCCTTTAAAGCTAAAGCGCTTAAGTTGGCACTGCCACCTGTTTTAGAAACTGAAATGCAGCAGTAGCTAATACAGAGTAAGGAGGTCCTAAACAAAGATTAAATGCGTGTTTGTTCTTTCTCTTGTCTTGTAAATTGGATAAGCCTGGATCACTATATATGCTTGTGCAGATGGAGAGGAAACGAATGTGTTCTGTTGTTTTATGTGCCTGGTGCTGTTTTACAGCTCGGAAAAGATAGCTTAATTGAGACTGTCTGTGTGTGGCATTCCCCATGTTTAGTGTTCTGCCAGCTTGTGGGAAGGACCTGTGGTTTCTTGCCAGATCAAACATCACAGAAGAATATCAGCTTCCCCAAACACAAATTGTATCATGTTTTCTTGGCCTCCACCATTTGAAAAAAGTGTATGCTCCCAAGCATTTTGAATGTTGGCATCATGATTGCTCTGCTTACGAGGACTGGTTTTTATTAGGCCTAGCTGGTGAGTTGCATTTTCTGTAAGGAGCAAGACTGTAAAATCTCTGCCAACAAGTATTGTCAGTAACACCTGTAATCCACTGGCTGTAGGTGTGTTGTGTGTGTCACATTGTCATCACAAAATCACTCTCCCTGCAGGCTCTCTGTGGCCATCCACACCACCGTGGTGGGTTGGGCATTGAAGGAGATGAGCCATCCGTGTGATTTGTGGTGACAGCTGAGGTGTGGAAGACGTAACTGTCAGAAAAATCACAATAAATCTTGCAGCAGCAGCCAACAGCATCTTTAGTCTGCATGGGTACATCTGGTAGCATGCTTCTAGGAGGAAAATAATGCCTATCAAAATTAAACATGTTTTGGACACTATTTCATTGCAAGTAACTGCTTTCCAGTGGGAAGGAGGAATCGGTGTTCTCTGATGATGGTAGCAAAAATGCTAGCTGGCTGACTACAGTTTACAAGCCAACTTTTGCTACAGCAGCATTGTCTCTGATTAAGGCATTACACAGTCTGTGGAACTCACTGTGCTGTTCTGTTTCTGTCCCATCACCAGGGAGACCTGCTGGTAACCTGGTCTGTGGGACTCCTCATAAAACACTGCTCACTGAGGTGATTTCCATGCAGTACACTGTGTGTTGAGTCTTGCTCTTCAAGGTGCTTTTGACAGCTGTGAGCTCCAAATTTGAGTACATATGGCTGTGCACTTATACATGAGGTACACTTTAGACAGTGTTTTGGCTGATTTTGTATGTTTGTGTGGCTGGTAGGTCTGGTTTTGATTTGTTCACCTGCAGTGGATGTTTTGGTTCTAGATAAAGCTGCAGGAAACAGCCACTGAAGCCAATGGCCCATTCGCAGAGTATAAAACACCATTAGGTGGCACAATATGTTCCACACCAGATTTTTGTCTCTAGTATGTACATTGAGCATCCCTGTACTTCATTCATGAACTTATTGGGGTTGATATGCTTGAAACTTGGGAGTTTTGATATATGCCCAGACTGTGTTCCAGTGGTATTGGGCTGTATCCCTGACACATTGGCTGGTATTTTTCCCCCCTTTTTGAAGTCTATCTGCCCTGCAGCCTGGATATATCACCTGCTGAGAGTGGGTCTCAAAGGGCTTTTCCTGGAGTGAGTAAATACAGCCTTATTATTTTTGCACACTCTATGTCTCAAAACTTTCAAATTTGAATCTGCAATTTCTAACCCAGCTTGCTTTTATGCTTTTCTGTAGGTAGTTTTGCCAAAATACCAACAATGGCCATCACTGTTTGTTGGTTTGGCACAGCTGTGTTCACAGTGGTCTTCCCAAAACAACTGCAATATTTAGAAAAATGCACAAGAAACCTAACACTGTTTAATTGTTACATATTTTTGCACAAAGCATGACATGGAAAAGATTTTACTCTGTTTTTCAGTTTAGGAACTGTGGGAATTTCCAGTCTTAAGTGACAGTTTCTCTTATTACTGTGTAAAAAAAACCCTTTAATAAGTCAGTAGAAACAGTCAAAAATCCTATTTTAGTAATTTTAACAATAGCAAAATGATTTTTGTCAGACCTGCAGTTTCATAGAAACTACAAAGGATTCTTTCTAGTTACAAAACTGCTTGTTCATTCAAGTGGGAAGTGGCCTGATCTTGTTTAGCCAAACTGGACTTGGATCTGAAGGACAAAAAAGAACAGCTTGCACATAGTAGGGGTCCTCCCATCCGGCCAAAATATGTTTGCCCCCAATACTTCCTCTTCTTGACCCTATTGTTGTCCTCCTGGAAGCCCCAGGCCTCTCATCTGGGAATTGTTTGAATTGTATCCCCAGTCATTTCAGCACCATTGAAGCAAAGCACAGATTGATCTTTTCTGAGCTCTGTGGGCTTTCTCTTCCAAAGGGTTTGCAGAATGCCTTTTGAGCTGGAGCCTATAAGGATGCTGGAAAGGGACTCTTCATCAGGGACTATAGGAATAGGAGAAGGGGGAATGGGTTTCAACTTAAACAGGGGAAGCTCAGGTTAGATATAAGGAAGAAGTTCTTTACTGCAAGGGTGTGAGGCACTGGAACAGCGTGCTCAAAGAAGTGCTGAATGATCCATCCCTGACAGTGTTCAAGGCCAGGTTGGACAGAGCCTTGGGTGACATGGTCTAGTGTGCTCCCACCCATGGCAGAGGGATTGGAACTAAATAATCTTTAGGTCCTTTCCAACCCTAACCATTCTGTGATTTTAAGCAAGCCCTGCAATACAGCCATTTATGTGCATATTAAAGGCAGGAAGTATTAGATAGGTATTGAATTCTTGCTGTGACCACCAGCCTCTAGAAGGCTTTCAGTCTCCAGGAGGTGGTGTTTGTGAAGGTGAGCACCAGCTTTCTGCTGCTCTCACTGAGAAATAGGTAAGATCCTTTAGCAAGCAAGAGGTTAACTTCATGCTAAATTTATCTGCAATCAGTGCTAAGTCTTTACTTTTCAATATATTGCCATAATGTCCACCACAGACTAAGCTGTTCAGTGGCAATCTAGCAGTTGCCCCAGCTGTATTTCAATTGACTGTCCTCTTTATGCTGAGTGACGCTATGCTAGACTACTCGTGCCAAGTGAGATGCTGCACTATACTGGGACAGTTTCTCATCTTGAAGATCCTTTTCACTAAATACCATGTTTCCATTCTGCCCTTCAAGTAGTCATCTTGGTTTTGCCAGCCCCTTGAGTCTCCTGGCTACTGGTCCCAAGCTATGCTGGCTGGGCCTCCTCTCCTGTGCAAATAGCTATTAGTTTCCTAAGCATACCTCAGTCTGACTAATTAGGCCTGTTCCATAGATCGGAGGACTGCTAATTGATCATTTCTAATCTGTGTGTGCTGGGGGAGGGCTCAGAAATGGTATGACCTGTAACCAGAATTTCATCCTATGTTTGGGGTTTCTGCTCTAACCGCTGGAACAGAACGACAAGTTATTTAAAAGATAAATATTTTAAATGCACGGAAAGGTCAGTTGAAGGAATTTGACTGTACTGTAAGCTACCACTTCAGGGAATACAGAGAAAATGACCTCCTTTGCCATGGAGATTGCGATGAAATATTGCCAAGCCTTGAAATATTCAGATGACTGGTCAGCTGCCAAAAACTTGTTATTCATGAAATGCTTAGTGTATACAAGCTGTAGAGCTATTACAGATCTTAATGAACTACAATACAGACTTTTGCTCTACAAAAGACAGAGAAAGCAGCTTGTCCTACCAGTTCCTTTGTTTCAGTACAGTTCTACAAACATGGGACTAGAAAATCAAGGGCCTTCATTTGGTTTGAGTGACTGGCTGACTTGGGGCATTTGTGTACGCAGAAAGGGATTTGCTATGCAGGCAAGTTATCTGCCATGTAACTCATTAGATTACTTGACTAGATTTTGCCTGAGCTCCCCTGCCACTGGGGCCATCCTTATTTAAGGCTGTTCTTCAGCTGCTCAGTTTTGAATTTGTGATCATTACAGCCCCAGCTTCTGTCAATTCCCAATCCGGCTCTCCTGTCCTTGCACATCTCACAAACTGCAAAACACTTGATTACCTGGAGGAATATGCCCTGCTGCTCTGTCTCTCACTTCTGGTTTACTCAGCTAAGTAGCTTACTGCTTTACTGGTAATTGCAAGGCAGACACCACTAAAGCCACCTGCTTTCTGGAATCCAGGCTCTGCTTCATGTGTTACCTGCCATTCGCGTACTTGGTGATCACCAGAGCTGAAAGGCTGCTTTCACCATTGGTCTTCCATACACGTTGGATTTGTTTCTCTTGAAGCATTCACAATTCAACAGTGGGTTTTTTGGTATGAAATTGAGAACTGCAGATGACCCCCTAATCAGATGTTCAAACCATTCCAGTCTCACGGAGAAAAGTCCTTGTCTCACTTACTGCTGGTTTATGGTCACTAAGCTAGTTCTGAAAAGGGCAGAAAGCTGTCTGACATTTGCAGCAGGAGACTTGGTGACTTTTCTGAGTGGGAAATCAAATGGTAGCTTAAGGCTTCCAAGGGCAGAAGTAACCTCAGTAATCAAAACACATCCTCAGATGGGGCACTAATTTTTGGGGTTGATTCTTCGCCTCCTTGTTGGAGAAATAAGCCAGGACTCTTCCTCACCCCTCAGACACATCTGCACATCCACACATCCCACCATCGTTCCTAATTTCACATGAGCTCTGGGACGACTCGGGCTGGGCACGGAGATTTTCCGGGCTCCTGCTGCCCCCTAATGACAGCCTTGAGGCCAGGGCGAGCGCCGGTGAGCTTCGGCGGGCGGGAGATCCAGCTCCTTCCCTCCCTGACATGCACTGTCTTGCTTCTGCAAATCACTGCAATAGGGAAAAATGTGGGTATGCATGTAATACACGCACTTGATCTGTTTTTTTATGTATACATATATATGTCAGCATGAACTGGCAGTGTGTGTTCGCAACCCAGAAAGCCAGCTGTACCCTGAGCTGCATCAGAAGAAGTGTGATCAGGAGAGGGGATCTTTCCCCTCTACTCTGCTCTGGTGGAAACCCACCTGGAGTACTGCATCTAGATCTGGGGCCTCCAGCATAAGAAGGGTGTGGACCTGTTGTAGTGAGTCCAGGGGAGGCCACAAAGATGCTCTGAGAGCTGGGACACCTCTGCTATGGAGACAGGCTGAGAGAGCTGGGCTTGCTCAGCCTGGAGAAGAGAAGGCTTTGGGGAGACATCAGAGCAGCTTCCAGTCCCTAAAGGGAGTTTACAAGAAATCTAGAGAAGGACTTTTGACAAGGACATATGGTGACAGGACAGGGGGGAATGGATTTAAACTGACAGAGGGGAGATTGAGATTAGACATTAGGAAGAAATTCTTTACGGTGAGGGTGATGAGGCGCTGGCACAGGTTGCCCAGAGAAGCTGTGGCTGCCCCATTACTGGCCAGGTTGGATGGGGCTCTGAGCAACCTGGCCTAGTTGAAGGTGTCCCTGCCTGTGGCGGAACTACGTGATCTTTAAGGTCCCTTTCAGCCCAAACCATTCCATAATATATAATTATGCATAAATAATTAAATGTGTTTAACTTGTACATTATAAATGACCCAGCTCCTGTATGTAGCTGCAGATGTGCAGATGGTGGGTTCTGCCCCTCAGAAGGACACCGGGAGGAAAGGCTGTATGTCTTCATCCACAGGCTCAAAAGGGCTTTGTGCAAACTTTGGTATACCCACACAAAATGCAGCGTGGTAATATGGAATGTTGTCTCTGAAGCAGTGGAAGCTTTTGGAGACTGCAGTTTCTCTACAGGGCTTCCAGGTTAAGCTGTGAATTTGGGCATGAAACAGCCTGAGTAAATGTGGCTCTTCATCCTCCTAGTGATAGGAAATCATCCCCTTTGTTGCTTGCACAAAGAGTCTCTGTAGCTTCAAGAGAAACCAAATATTTTTGGGAGATGCATTCAGGGGTCAGGAAGAAAAGAAAGGAAGACGGGAGTGAAATAATCCCACTTCTGTAACTTTTCTTTTTTTCTTTGGCAGGTATAGTCAGTAAATAGCCCCTAGCAAATCTTTGAAATGCATCTTTTTTTATCTTAATTATTCTCTGTTCTAGAAATCCTCTGATTCTGAGGAAATGTTCATTTAAAGCTATGCTGCAAAGAGAAAGTTAGTTCAAAACCTTTTAATGTAACTCCAATTGGTGTGTGTGAAAACTGTGTAGCCATAAAAAGAGAAGTATGAAGTATGTGTGCAGCGTGGATGCTTTGGTCTGGTATTGTCCTGAGCCTGGTATAAGGTAGTGCTGAAGCCAAATCTTGCATCCAAGTGAAGCTGAGGGTTGAGAACTTCTGCCTGGCAGCCGGGCAGTGCTGCGAAGTCAGCTATGTTTAATTGCACGCTGTAGTTATCTGCAACCAGGACAACCATCCACAACATAATAAATGGTTCCATTTAGTGCTTTTGGAGCCTTTATGTTAAAGTCATATAGTAAGAGCTTTGATGAGGGGGAGAGAAGTCAGACCTCAAAAGCTGCAGAGAAAACAGCCACCTTCTGCTGTCAGGGAAAGCTGGTTAAAAGCTCATGTTTCTCATTTGAAGAGATTAGTTTGTTCTGACACACACACACAGGGCTCCTGAGGACTTCAGCTGGAGTTACCTGCACATAAGAGTGTGACTAATGTGGAGAAGGATTTAAATATTTAAGTCTCTTTAACATAATCTCCATTAATTTTTACGGATTAAGGAATTCTTGGTGTTAAGGCAGTTGCAGAGGCTTTTGAACTCCAGGTTTGCTAATTGGCAGATAGAAAATAAATCCTTTTGTATGTACAGATAACTGTGTACTGTTAGCAAATTGAAGAATTACAGTAAAAATTCTGCCCAAGGTATTATTTACTGGCCTCCCTTGATAAATGTGTCATAAGTATTGAAGAACTGGGGGGGGGGGGGGGGGGGGGGGGAGAATACTTGGAAATGGTTGACAAGCATTAAATGTACAAATTATCAACCCATCTAAGACAACAAGGTGGAAAAGGATGCTGTCCAGGGAGAACCTGCATTCTATCCTGGAAACAACATATCTTTAGAATAGCTGATCAAAAAGATGTGAAAAAAAGATATTTCATTGTGATGTTACCGTCTTACAGCAACAGAAGAAAAACCTGAAGAGCTGCAGGATGGCCTGATAAATGTCATCCTTTCAAGATTCACCTCATCTGGTAGGTGATGAGGGCAAAAGCTGGGATGAAGGCACTTCTTGTTGATGTTCACACAAAACTGCATATGAGTAAGAGTGTGAGGAGAGCAGCAGCTGTGTCTTGAGGGAAAACAGGAAACTGTGTACAATATGCTCCTAGTAGCATGGTCCTGCTGATTGAGGGTCCCTCTATTTGTTGTGCTGGTATTTTTCAGGTAGAGGAAATAAAAAATTTGGGCTTGCACAGCCCCACTGCAATCAGGGATATGACCAGTGTGGTACAGAGATTGTTATCAAAAGGTGCTGGATCACCTCGTTGTGCCCTGAGCCTCTTTGGTGCCTTCAAATACACAAATGTGCTCAAAGGGAAATGAGACGTTGCTCAGTAACATCTAGGGGGGACTGCAAGCTGCCAAAAAGTAACTCCATCCTGTGTTATTCAATTAAGCTCTTACATGGCAAATTTGGAAATACTGTCTGAATTTACTCTGCCTTATCTTCCCTGTGTAACTTGCTGTTGTTGCTGCCAACAGTGGCACAAAACATGCTGAACCAGCAGCTGGCAAGCTCTCAAATACATATGCTTTCATCTGTTTGAAAACAGTGACTTGGAATTAAGGCTTTCCAAGATCAGAAAGTTCCTCTTTCTGGGATTTGTTTAAGATAATACGTTTGTTGTAACTGCACATTCTTTGTGCTGCTTTGCCTCTCCAGTTAGATCCTTCTGGCCCTTGCCTCCTCTCTATGAAATCCGCTTCAGCAAACATCTTAGACATTTGTGTCCCACATTTTTAATGCATTCAGTTGGGATGAAATCCATTCCTGTCCAGAAACTCTGTGAGCTAACTGGTCTTAAAACTGTTCATAATAAGAAATCCAGCCATGCGGTGGCATGGAATAAACCCTTTCTTCTACATAAGACTGACCATACTGTTTGGCCTAGAGAAATGCCATATGGGTTCTTCTGTCTCTTTTAAGTAATGTATTTTAAATTATGATATTTTTGCCTGCCTATAAAGCTAGTGAAAACTGCTTTTCTTGGATGTCAAAAGCCAAAATCTCATTAATTTTGTGCAGTGGTTGTAAATAGGCATAAAAAAATATTCTTACTGCATTTCCTCTGGTACCTAGGGAACGTAAGGGGGCAGAAGGCTAGTCAGGTTCAGTACAACAGATGCAAACAAACTGGAGATGATCTGTCTGAAATTGTTCATGGTAAACTGGACATTTGTTTTGCAATTATATAGAGATTATTAACACCATGATGAATTTAATCTAGCTGCTTTTTCATCTCCTGTTCTGTAATGAAGAACCATGATTTCTGCTTTCTTTCAATTTTCTGGCATAGGCTGCTGCATGGGAATAAGCAAAATAACAACGTGGAGTGACTTAACCTAGTGAGAAATGGCACAATTTACTACCACAAATATCTATACGAAGGCTGCTTCCTCTGTCTACTCTCTGCACCTACATAGAAACCAACACTCTTTCCCAGGTCTTTTGATGATGGGTTTTCAACACTTAAGCAAGATGAGGAAAATAAATTTATAAGAGCATGGGATATCTTCAAAACAACACCTTTATTCACTTTAATGACAATCATTAGTTAAGCAGAATGCTTTCACAGGTATTTAACTTAGGTTGCAGGTGTTGCAGTTGCAGACACTATGCTGCTGGATTCACAATGATAGCAGCAGATGAACACAGTGTCAGGGTAATTAACACTTCTACCGGCAGGTGAATCAATTGTGCCATGTGCTGTTAGACACATGTGTGTGCATGTACATCAGTGTGTGCAGAGCAGACTTTCTTGTCACTTCAGCTGCAGCTGGGACCTCAGCAGCGCAGACACTGGGAGTGTCTGTAGGTCCATTTTTCTGCAGATATTTGAGCCCATCCAGACCATTCCTCCTGTATTTCTGGCTGATCTCAGAGTCTACTGAAAGGCTTTTTCTTTAACCTTCACAGCCCTAAGACCTCTAACAAATGACCTTTGGATGTAGCAGCTGGCAGACCATGAGGCTGTTGCCTCTGCATTGCTGGCTGCGGGATGCAAGGGTGGTAAGTCTACCCCCACACCTGCAAGGGATTTGCAGTAGATGTGCACAGCATTTCTGAATTTTGGGGATGGGAAAAGTTCTGCTTGAAGGTTCCACTTCCCTTTCCAAGTTTCAAGATTTTTTTTCTCCTTTTTTTTTTTTTTTGTTTGCTTTGGTTTGGTTTTGTTTCTATAAAATGTCTTTTCTCCACCCATTCTTAATTCATTAATTCTTAATTTCATTATTCAATAATTCAATTAATTCTTAATTTCATTTCAGAAATTCCTAAGTAGTCAATACCTGCCTACAAACGTTGACTACTATCAGGTCAAAACATGAAAAATCACAATAACCAGGCTTGTAGCTTTATCAATGCATTACAAAGGAGCTTTAATTTTGTCATAATATTCTTCAAACACCATTGTTTGAATGCTAAACCTAGAGTTCAACTTCATTAAGTCAGTCAAAAAGTGTTTAATAGGGTTAGCAGATTTTTTTCCACTGTCTTTAACTGGCTTTGGACTAGCCTCAGGGTGGACAAAGCTAATACTGCATCAATAGCTAACTGGTACAACTTCCTCCTAATGCAGTGCCCTTTCAGCATGTCTCACAGATGTTCATTCCAAAATATTTTAAGGCAAATATTTTTTATATACTTTTATCCCCAAAACGTGGAAAGTGAAAGACTATTCTTGCTTATCCAAGAAGCAACTGAGAACTTTCCCTAAACTGCTTTAAATAACATTGTAAATGTTATTGTCTTCAGGAAGACAATTTTTACACTGAAAACTGTGAATAACATGAATGGAATTTGGAGAAAAGCCATGGGAATTATCAGGAAGGCTGGAAATACCTATCAAGGCAGATTATTATGGTTTAGTTGAATGATAACTGAGGACAGACATGACTTACACAAACAGTGGAAGGAGATAAAGGCTAAGGAAGTGAGCTGCTTATCGTAGGAGGGCCAAGTCAAGGAAACAAGTCTTGAGTTATGATGGTTATTTTTCTGACACAAAGACTTGAAGATGAGGTGGAAGTATGGAAGCTGTACAACTCACAATTAAAGCACTCAATTTTACAAAAAATTGAGTACTTTAGGACTGCCACAGATGATGTAAAGCTAGATCATAACTATGCAAGATACTGTAGTATTTGTTGTTCTCCAGGACAAATGCATTGTACAGAAAAATCTTATTCAAAAGGTGGTGGCTTAATCTATGGAAATCTCTCATCCCTCCACATTAATACCTTGTGGATTTGTTACTTCCTTTAAGCTGTTCTCTGGACTCTACCATTGTCATGGGAAGAAAAACTGATAAGACTTTGATCTCATCAACAGCTTCACAATTAGTCACAACAGAGGGGCTAGAGTAAAAGCCGTAAGTATGCATGTGCCTAGGCTATGGAAATGTCGGGCTATCCTCAGAAGCACTGAGCAATCAGTTGATTCCACTGAAGGGGAAGGCGCAGTTCCATCATAAACAGGCTTTTTAAACTAAACACTTCCTCAGGCCTTTAAGTCTGAACACTGTTTTATACTTCTTAACCTATCCTAACATTTTGGGAGTGTTTACTGATCCACTGATTTTAGAAATGCTGTTTCCTCTGCAGTCTCCTATCCTGCTCATGAATAGTGTTGGAATTCTACCTGCAGTGAAAACTGGGATTTTTGTTGCTGAAATCAGTTCACTGGTGTAAGATCAATTAACAGAAGATTAAAATAAAGCAGAAAGGGCTGTTAAAAACCAGCAACCATATTCTTCTGACTTTTTCCTAAAACTCAGGCTCTCAAATCTTGGAATAAGAAATCAGTTCTTGATTTATGTATTTATACTAAGCCTAAACTTCCTGTTCAATTGTGTTGAACTGTTGTGAGATGCAAAAATCTTTCGGTAATTATAAGAAAAATTCTGCAATTCTGGGCTTTCTTAAAAGCTATTTTTCTTCAGATTAGAATTTTCTGCTTGACTTGAGGATCTGTAGTGAACAAGCTTTTTTTCCCACCACCACCTTCTTTAAAGCTTAAATTTCAGAAGTGCACTAAACCAACCAGTGCCCCCGTCTCAATTTTCTTGTTTTACTTTGAAAACTACTGCAAATCTTTTCGTGTACAGTTATGCATAAAATATAAGGGCACATTAATAATGCAAACTTGGAAACTTACCATATGTTGTAAAGAATAGGTATCGATTGAGGAAACAATGGTATTATTTTCTTTTCGTATTTCTTCCCCTTACAATTTCATCTACCATTCCCCATAAGGGACTCAAATACCAATTTTCATTCTCAGTATACTCACAGCAGCCAGCTTGAAGACTAATAAGCATAACATTAAGGCAATTTTTTTTAACAGTTCTTCAGAAATAAGTCAGTTTTTCAAACTGTGGTTGAAAATGCAGATGGGCATCTACATCTGATGCTTAACCAGGAAGGAATGCATACAGAATTAATGCTTTTCAGGTACAAGTTCAGTGAATTGTGACCCATAACAACATGTTGTTGGGTAGTTACATCATAGATTCATTACTTTCTCATAAGTGCTGTATTAATATAAAAGGATAAATATTCATTAATATAAAAGGATAAATATTCATGCTCACTGCTGGTCTGGGAACCTTAATCTGTTCCTGAATAGCCTGATAACAGGAGGCAACTGAAAGGAAACCACATGCTCCTCTTTTCTCATGGTTCTGTACACCATTTTGGAGGTGGGGGAGGTTCATGGTTTATGCTATATTTGGGAAATGAAGTCAACCAAGAATCTAAAATCAAACAGCTAAACATACATAGGAAACTTAAAATGCTGCTGTTTCCCTTGGTGGAACTCTTTCCATACCTCTATATCATTATTTTGCACAATTTGTGTATATCAAACCTAACTTTTAATTAAAACTTGCAACTTTCCAAATAAATGTAATTGTGAGATGCACAGCGTGTTTCCGATATTAGAAATCAATAGGAAAAGAAAAATCACAACTACAGTAATAGGGAAGGAGAAAACATGGGCATATTGATCTCTACAAACGTTTCTGTGTAGAGGTGAGATGTATTTTTTTCCCTTGAGGATTAAAATGAGATGCTCAAGAACAGAAGTAAAATGTGTATAAACCAAAACCTGCCCACATGAATGGATCCTGTATGAAGAAATTAAATTCTCAACGAGACTCAAGCATCTGTGCTTGTGTGGGTTTGTCACAGTGGGAAGCCTGGTAGCTGATGAAAATCCTTGAAGCTGTGCAAACATACAGGCAAAACTGAAAGCGTATATCCAGTACCTGAAATTCCCCGAGGTTTTTGAACAGATCCCAAAGGGAAGGAAAATGCATAAGTAACCGAACTAGATTCACCATGGGGAGTTTGCTGTTCATATTCCTCCTCTTTCTGGCCCTGGAGGAGGGCTGGGGAAAGGAAGGAATGGGAAGCAGTGGCTGATGCTGTAAATTAACAACTTAAAACAATGGCATGCAATTTCAAGGCCTGTGGGATGGGAACAATCAACCTGGGAGATCCTGGTTATCAATAGCTGTAAGGAGGTGAGAATTGAGGTATCCTTAGGGCAAGTGAAAGCTGAATGTATTTTTGTTGCTCTAGAAAGGTAATTTAGGCGTACTGATTATTATTCTTTTAAACACAACACTTTGATCCTTCTTTCTCCAGAATTATTATTGTTTAGGTGACAGTTGTAGGTTTGTTGTCCGTAAGTCTGTATACATACACAGATGTGTACATAGGCACACAAACACGGCTAATTAATCTACTTAAATAACTTATTTTGTGATCTATCTCTACAAATAATAACTTGGGTAGATATGTTTCTCTTCAGAAACCAGGTCTATCTGTCTTCTCTTCAGAGGTTTTTCTAATACCGACTTATTTTTCCCCAAGATTAAGGTCCTGTGGTCTCTATACCAAGAGGTCACTTCCTCTTTAACCTTCTCTTCCAAAAACCACTTCTGTTCCCAATGTGTGGGCATCATTGAAGCCAAATGTTTGTTACACCAATGCATTTAACTCTGAAAGGATTTGTAAACTTGCAGTATTTATACGAATCCTGCTTGCTTTGTTGCTGAAACACAGATTTGGAAGTCCATCATCTTAGAGATTCAGAGTTTTAACGGCATGACCAAGTAAATTGATTTTTGGCAGTGATAGTGTGATAGTTGTTTCTATAAAACCTCAGATGGAAGTTTAGTTACCTGTAAAATTGGAGTTGCCAAAGAGAAAACCATGCTGAAGCCATTTCCACATCTCTCCTTCCCATCCTCAACCCCCACACCCCACCTCCCCAAAGATGACTGGGACCTGCAGAGTGGCTTGAGCTGTTTAATTCACACACGGTTAAATGTTACAGCTTAGCCCAGTATAATAATACTTGGGGATGAAGATGAATTAGGGATACATGTCTGGTACTTCTGTTTACTGACTGTTCTTTCCAGGAGTTGCAACTCAACTGCAAAAGCTGTGCTTGTCTCTGAAACTCGGTAAACGAATCCTGTATCCCATGGAAATTAGTTAATGTAAACTCCTAAGATTAGAGTTCTTCGGCAGTTTCTAACCCTCTGGCCATCCACTAAATACATAAACAAAAGCTAAACCACAGCAGTTCTGGATGTTTGTGCTCAGCTGGGGGGTGGGCGTGGGGGGGAAGGATTTGGCATTTAAAATTAAATTAGAGGGAATTTTGCTTTTGGAAGTGGCAATTGAGTTTACTGTAACTGCTCATTTTCATTCAAACAGAACTCACTAGTGTTTGAACGTTTGCTTCAGCAAGCTGGAAATGCAGCAGCACTAGTTTCCATGCCATTTAGGTTGTGGTGCAGTATTCAGGCTGTGACTGGAGCGGCACAGAGCTGCTCCTGAAGCAGCTCTGAGCTTGCAACCTTGACACAGGTATATGAGCCAGGGCCACCACAACACCATCAGGCTGGAATTTGGGAATGGTCAGGTGTGTGTGTGCAAAGGTGGTATTTCAGTGCAATGAAAGGCTGTAGCCTGTGCTTTTCTGAGCTTTTTTTTGTCACTAACATGAGTCAGAATTTGGTCTTCTGTAGTTTGCTGTGGCAATTAGGCTTTGTGTTCCAGCTCTGTCAGCAGAATGCACTAAATCTAAACGTATGAACAAGTGACACTAAATTTCTACCTCTAGAGTGGTTTTGCTAGTTCTTGTCACTTTTTGCTAACACCTTTTCTGACACTCACTACTTTCACTTGGTTTTGTCTGTTCTTTTCTTCAAGTGGGAACTGCTTACTTTCCAGTGCAGCTCTCTTGACTCAACCTCAGCCTACGTCATGTCTTTGTCAAAACCGAAGCTGCCAAAAAGTAACCTGGGCCTCTGTTTTGGCTTGGAAATGAAGCAGGCAGATAATCTGCCAGGGCTTCTGAATTAGGGGCTGCTCCTAGCAAAAAGCAGCCCCTATGTAGAGCAGCGCAGACCACCTGCACTGGAGTGGCTGATATCTGCTTTGGCCCTGGCTCTTCTCTGCTGTGTTTTATAGGCTAAAATAACATTATTCAGTAGCCCAGACCCTGAGGAACAGATCTGTTGAGTGAGAGGATGCTGCTAAGGGCTTGGTGTCCACACTGTTGCCTTCCTGGGGTTTTATCAGGCTGATGCCCTGTGATTTTAAGGCCTGTTTGCAGCTGGTGTGATCCTGAAACCCAACTTTCATAGAAACATAGAATAATTAGGGTTGGAAAGGACCATCTAGTTCCAACCCCCCTGCCATGGGCAGGGACACTTCATACTAGATCATGTCACCCAAGGCTCTGTCAAACCCGGCCTTAAACACTGCCAGGGATGGAGCATTTACCACTTCTTTGGGCAACCCATTCCAGTGCCTCACACCCTCGCGGTAAAGAATTTCTTCCTTACATCTAACCTGGACTTCCCCTGTTTAAATTTTAACCCATCACCCCTTGTTCTGTCACTACTGTCCCTGATGAATAGTCCCTCACCAACATCCTTGTAGGCCCCCTTCAGATACTGGAAGGCTGCTATAAGGTCTCCACGCAGCCTTCTCTTCTCCATGCTGAGCAGCCCCAGCTTTCTCAGCCTGTCTTCATACGGGAGGTGCTCCAGCCCCTGATCATCCTCGTGGCCCTCCTCTGGACTTGTTCCAACAGCTCCATGTCCTTTTTATCATTTGATTTGTGAGATCAAATTGCAGGGATGAGAGCTCCCCTTTGCTTCCAATATCTGCTTCGCCTGTAGGTTACTTTTGCACTTGGGAAAAAGGATTGAGGTTCCCCATCCTTTTCTTCCTAAATCTTGCCTCCCTCTGACAATGGGCATTTAATGGGCTTAATCAAACCTGTCATTTAACTTTTTGCTTATTTTTTAAGATACCGCTTCTTCCTGAAAGGTAGTTAAGTAGGAAAACTTGTGTCTTCAGCAGTCTGGATATCTTTCCTACCCTGTGCTAATACCAATCAAGAAATGCAACTAAATGGTGAAAGCTGCAGAGCATCAATTTTTTTCTTATCACCATGTGTAGTCTTGGTCTATCATGTTATGTCTGCTAGCACTGGTTTTGACCTTAACAGAATGGGCTGTCTTGGGAACCTTCTCATTTTAGCCCTGAAGCTCTGGGGTTGTGAATGCAGAGACAGCTTTGAGCAAATGTCAGTGAACTGCCTCTGACAAACACGCTGCCTTTTGATGTGTTACTCAGTTATTAGAAGTTGTTTATCATGTTTAGCATCCTCAAAATAAATATGGGATGGTTGTTGAGTCTCTGGCTTAGCTTTCCCTTTCCCAGCTAATCAGGCTGTTGTCAGTTCTTACCCACTTTCTTACCTTTAGTAAGAAAGCTGAGAGTGGAAAGTTGGAGGAGATCAAAGCAAGAAGAACTGCGAAGGTGTTGGAGGAGGTGGGTTGCAGACATCACTGTGCAGGGGTGAAAGGAGGTGGGTTTGAGTGGCTGATATTAGGAGGGATGCCCTGGATGGGCGGGATGCTGGGGAGAAGATGACAACAAATAAGTCTGAAGAATTTGAGGGATTAAAATTCCAATTCACAGTCCAATGTATGTTTTTGTTCAGGGAGCTGGTGAATGAGGCATTCATTTGAAATGAATGCCCAGCCTGGAGTTTAAAGATTTAAGTGACATTTGAAAATCAGAAACACCTGAATCTCCCTTTCTGCTTATGTAAGCAGCTAGTTGCAATGTAGCTTTTAAAATCTGCTTTTTTGTGAACAAACAGCTAGACAAGTATGCTCCTCATTAATTTGCAGAAGCTCCTGTTTAATGGTGTCTGCACTGAAGTCAAAGGCAACTGCTTTACAATTAAATCCTTGAGAATCAAGGTTCAGATCAAAACCAATTTCTTTATAGCAATTATAAAGCAATTCCTTTAATACAGAGGGACTGCACTACTTATGGTGATTTGTAAATACAAATAACTTCTCCGATGCAAAATTGACATTTAGGACTCTTTCAGAAGAAAGAATAACCTTTCAGTTTAGATGTTTAGTGTCCCATGAAACAACCTTTTGGAAACATGGTAGAAGAAGATGAGTAAAATATTTTTTTTAGTGGGCAGTGACTAAAGGTTTGACTAGGGATGAAACAGTCAAAGTTACCTTTCAGGAACCTAACTACTGATACTTGACTTATTCACTTTTCTGTGTATCTGAAGCCAACTCTTCTTGGTGTTACTAAAGATGCTAAATTGCAAAATACGTGCACTAATGCTGTCTGGATTCAAAATACCCAGCTTTTTATTCTATAAAACAATGTATATTGTACTAGGAAACATTAAGTTCTAGCTAAGCATTAAACAACAAAAAGAACTGCTCATTTATAAAAAAAAAACAACTACCTGTTACTACGTATTAAAAAAGCTAAACCATCAAGGGGGGAAAGAAGAGATTAAAAACCAGGCGGAAGGCACTAATGTAAAGATCCTGAAACACTTCCTGGGCCTCCAAGTTTTCAAGCCAGCCATGGGGCAGAGCTCCCAGGAGCCTGCAGGGACAAAGCCAAGGCATGGATGCCATCTAGTGGGTTCTGCTCGCTGGGGACAGGGACAAGAGTCCCACATTTCGAGATGATGTATTGATTCTGAATGAGCTTATTTTCACTTCAACCCTCCCAGCTGTCATTTGACTTAAAGGCACCATGTTTCTGTGTACACACGGTATTAGTAAAACTACATCGCATCTTGGATCACTGTTGTAGGCTGCTAACTATATATAACCTAGTGGAGAAGGGAATGTTAAGTCATTATAAAGTCTGTTGTCTGGCAGGCATTTCACAGGAGTCAGTAAACCTTGCCATGTAAGGGAGAGTTCATTGTTCTCATTAAAAGAGACTGCAGGTTTCAGTTAAAGACGGCATTTATTGACCTGGGATACTTTTTCAACTCTGACATACCTCTAAAAAAAAACAACACCCAACAGTACATTCTTGAAAGCTTTTTCTAGAATTTAGTAGTATTTGGACTGGTTTATTCACCCTTCCCTTGGGAAGTCTCTCATAAGAAAAGGACAGTGCCTTTTGGTTGCACAAAGTATTCCAGAAGAACTGAGAAACTCACCTTTGGAGCTGTATGGAAATGTCGCAGGCTCCACTGCAGAGGGGGCGATCCTCAAAAGTACCTGTAGAAGACAGTAACTGAAGCACTGTGACTCATCTGAGTTATGTGTGTGCAGGCAAGAGGGAAAGGGGTAGAGAGGTTTTTCTCACCAGCAAAAGATAAAGAATAAGTGCAGGAGTTAAATTTCTCCCTCCCTGTACCTTAAGACAGCCCATGCTTAGTGGACCAAAAATCAACTCCTGACCTTTCTTTTGTGTGAGGAGTCAAGTGCAGTGAGTGAAGCTGCTGGTAATATTCCAAGGTACTGCTTTTATGTGTCCCTAGAAAGATCAGGATCCTACTTTCTAATCAAGGGGCTCTTAAGTCACTATTACTGCTTTCTTATAAGGAACTTGCATTAGTTGCTCAAGAAAGCACTGTTCCTTTCAGAAGTCATATCCTTCTTCCAAACCGCTTTGGGTCTGTGAACTTCTGGTCAGGCCAGGGGCAAAATACCAAATTTGGCTGTGACTGAATTGGTTTGGAAGCCAGCCTCTTACCCCAACTTTTGCATTACTTAAGGGAGAAGGTGGACAACCAAGAGGTTAATTCAAAGGGTATAAAAAAATGTCACCCTCTTTCCAGAAAACCTCTGCCACCCTCTGCTAAAGGATATCCCTGAAAGGATGATGTTGGCACTTCTAGATTGTTAGATTACAATCTGAAGAGATGGGGCCAAGAGGCACATGCATGTCAAAAAAACATCCTTGCTAATGATGTGCCCATCAGTCCCAACCTAAAGATAGGAGCCTGATACTCTCCTCCTAGGAGCAAGAAACAAAATAACAGAACGAAGCTGTCTGATTTACAAAGAGTGCTGGCATCGGCTAGTGTTTTGATCAGAAACATTATCTGAAGTGGTTTCTGGCTGAGCCATTGCAACTTCTGCAGTGTTTTGTGCAGGCCAGGACCATATGCAGAGCTTTGCAGCCTGTGGTCCCACTTGGCTGATGTGCTCCTGTCCTGGCTTCCAAGTATACAATAAAAATGTGTGAGCTGTAATCAGAAAACATTCGGTAACACCTTGGACTGCATTTGAACTTCCTGGTTTGTTAATCAAGTGCTAAGTAATTATGTCACTAAGCTGTGATGCCACTAGAGGGCACAGAAGGACTGTTTTGGATAATTTTGAGCTTTGCCATAACGAAGAAATGGTATGTCACTAAGGAGCCATAGAATCACGGAATGGTTTGCTTTAGAAGGAACCTTAGAACTCATCTGGTTTCAGCCCCCTGCCGTGGGCAGGGACACCTTCCACTAGATCCGGTTGCTCAAAGGCCTTAAGTTCCTTTGGCACAGCAATCATCTCAAAGCATAAATATTGTGCTTTTTCATATCAGGTATTAATAAAAAGCCATCAAAGCGAGTTTCACCAGCTGAAAATCCTAGGTCAAACAGGACATTCTGACAACTACTGAGCCTAGAAAATAGCCCTGCCCAAAGTATAAAGAGCAGAAGACAGCCTCCCAGGGTGAAGTATGGGACAAAGATGAGGGAGCAAAGTGTGGAGCCTGCATTTTCATAGATGACCTACATCACTACTTCATCACAACAGTGTGATCTTCCCCTCAGTTATCTGCAGCTTAGCTTTGGCATGCTCCTGTGTAGTTTACTCTTTACACTGCAATAAAATTCATCAGTGATGTCTGAGCCAAAGAACAAAAATGCTTTTATGGAGATGTATAGGCACACCGCTAGGATCGCTCTTTTTCCTGCAGCTAGACAAAAAAATTTCATCAAGTCCCTTGCACGGGAACGCTTGTTTTCCATACTTTTTTGGAAGTCTGTTTTTTTCAAACTGTTAATTGAAAATCACTAACCTCAAAAACTGAGTCGTGTGGGTGTTTGGTTTTACAATGGAAACATTTGCAGGGTCTGTGCTGAATTCAGACCAGGAACTTTGTGTTGGATGACAACAAACTTCAGCCAGCTCTGTCTAGTTCCCTAAGTTTGTAATCAAGTGATGGGCCATTCTAGGCATTGGGTTAGAGTTTCTTATGATGGACAAAGCATACAATCGTTTTTGTCATTTCCCTCTGCTCTTCAATTCCCTTGTTTCAGACTTGCCCATACCCAAATTTTAATGGTCTCTGAACTTACTTTCTTATGGCTTAAGATTTTGCTAAGTAGAGGTTATAGGTTCTAACTGCCAAATGTGCACAAGGTTGCTCATTTGCAATCATTTGTGCTGGTTCTCACACTCTGGCAAAACTTCTTGGCTGGTCTTGGTAATCAAATCCTTCCCTTGGTTTATGAGTGGGGGGAGAATAGAAGTTGTCCAAATTGACCCTTGTAAATATGACAAAGGAGCTTTCATAGATGTTTTAATGAAAGATTAGACTGAAACTAGCAACTTCTTTAATTTATGCTTTTTTTGGTCAAAAGTTTTTTGAGCAAAGTTGTGAAAGTTATAAACTTAGACATGAATGTCAGTCAGTCCCAATGGCTACCTATGGCCATCTTCAGAATATGTCAACATTTTATTTCATCTGGTTTTGAATGTATCATTATTCAACACATAGTCTTGCATAGTTAGTTTTTCTCCAAAGAGTTAGGATGCTTTTTTTTTTTTTAAATGCTGCCTTTTTTCTACATAAACATATATATTTAAGTAAGACTTTAATTGTCAGTCTGCATCTTCAAGGATTTTAGTGTTCTGTAAAGCGGATTCTGTAACATTGCACGAGTTACTGCAGTTAAAAAAAAAATGAGCTATCTTGTCTAAAGAGCTGAATACTATAAAATCAAGTGTAGTTATGTGTTCAAAACCAAACCGTGGCTGTAAAGCAGTGCCAAGTGGTTGACATCTGTTATGATAAAGGCAACTGCTATGATTAAGAAAGCTGCTTTTAGGAATAGAAATGTTTTGTGTGAAATAACTCTTAAAGATGCAGAGAAATGTAACCAGTTCTTGGAATGAGGGGGACATACTAGCTAATTCTTGGAAAGTCTATGTATATGTATTAAGTAAGAAAATATAAACTATGTACTGATAGTCTATTACTCGTGAGCACTTGCGGGGAGAAATCCTGGTGCAACCCCAGCACTGCAATAAAAGAATATTGGCTTAAAAGACTCAATGGCTGCAAAGTTTGATTGTTCTTTGCTTAAGATTTGCACCTCAGGTGGGACCCCCTCTGCTCAGCTGCAGGACCCATTGAGAACAGGACTCCCTTGGGTACCCCTAGGGATTTCTCCAGAAGGACTCCTCACTTCAACTGGATCGCTGCAGGAACAGACAAGGACCGTCTAAGAAAAAGGTATTCTTCTTGTTTGGTTTGGTTTGAGACAGGTCAATTGGCAGCTCTCCATAAGTTGCAAGGCAAAATCTTGTGCAGGACAGCGTACACCAGGCAGCTAGTACCTTAAGGGTATACTTGGTTGTGAACAAACTGGGCTTTGACGGTTGAAACCTTCGTTATACTTGCATATGTACAAACTGGGTTTTGGTGATTGGAATCTTTATGATTCATGTTAATGTGATTGTTTTTTGCATAGTTTTGGGGATAATAATTGTTCATATGATCATACATTTTTGTTGTTGTAAGACTTGGATATCCATCCTGGTTTGGTGTGGGTGATTGAGATGTACCATTGGTACAAAGCGACTGCTGAGTACCGATCCGCGGTTCTGCTATCCTATGAGGGAAATAGCTGGAGGCGGGCAAAGCAAAAGAAAAGTACATTAATTATTCTGAGGTTGGGGTTTGCTTGTTTCATCTTGGGAATGAATGAAATGAAGCCACTTTTCATTTTAAGTTGTCTCCTGTGTATCAAATTACAGCACAGACTTTCGTTGGAGGAGTAGACCTATATATCCCTGCCACAGATCAGGGGTGGGATCCAAATGATGATGGTGACTATCAGTGATTTGAAAGACACCAAGATTAGATTAAATCTGGGTTAGAAAGTGGAATTCTTAAAGCTGTTAACTGATCAGCATCGTATGCTGTAAAACAAGGGCAAACAAGACCCCCAGAGAATTCATGGCTAGATTAAATGGAGCAATGCATAAATATACCACCCTGACTCATTGTCCACTGTGGGACAGCAGCAGTTAGTCTCACTATTCCTAGGGCAATCTATGAAGGATATTTGGAAGAAGTTACAGAAACTTAAAGAGCCTGAAGTGTGAGATTTACAAAGTTGATTGAGGGAGCTTGGAGGGTATATAGAAACAGGGAAAATAGTGATAGATGGAAATTACGAAGAACAATAGCAACTTCTACAATTGCAGCTTTGACTCAGCAGGACCAGAGGGGCTTTAAGTCCCCGGGAAGTGGCACAGGAGGAATGCGGGGTCATGGACAAGGAGGAGTAGGATTTAGATCTGAACTGAAGGCTAACCAATGTGCTTATTGCAAAGAATTTGGACATTGGAAGGGAGAATGTCCACAGCAAAGATAAGGGTCCCAGAGATCAAATGTCCTAGCAAAACTTGACTGACGAGGACCTGGGGAGTCTATCCTAGTGGACCTGCTGGTTAAAGTGAAGCTAGGGAATAATGGTAAAGAAGTTGAATTCTTAGTAGACACAGGTGCCTCATACTCTGTTTTAAATCACGAACTAATACCTGTTGATACAAACTTTGTAACTGTTGTGGAAGCTGCTGGCCAACAAGGAAAGGTTCATTTCTTGAAACCAATCAAATTTCAACTAGGAAAACAAATGGGCTTTCATAATTTTTTGTATTTCCCTGGATCTCTCTCTTGGGTTCAGCAGCAGAAGTTGGTTTTCTCCTTCTTAGTAGCTGGTGCAGTGCTGCGTTTTTGACTTTCAGCCTGAGAACAATGCTGATAACACCGATGCTTTTAGTTGCTGCTCAGTAATGTTTACTCTGACCAAGGACTTTTTAAGTCTCATGCTCTGCCACGGAGGAGGGGAAGCCAGGAGGAAGCAGAGACAGGACACCTGACCAAAACTAGCCAAAGGGGTATTCCATACCTCAGCATGTCATAACCACTATATAAACTGGGGCCAGTTACCCATAAGGGCTAGATCACTGCTTGGGTTGGGCTGGGTATCAGTTGGGAGGTGGTATTGTATTCTCTTCCCTTGTTATTTCCCTTATCATTATTATTATTGGTGGTAGCAGTAGTGGTTTGTGCTATACCTTAGTTACTGGACTGCTCTTATCTCAACCCATGGTAGTTACATTCTTTTGATTCTTCTCCCCATCCCTCTGGGAGCAGTGGGAGGAAGAAGGTGTTGAGGGGGAGTGAGAGAGCAACTGGGTGGTTCTGAGTTACCAGCTGGGCTTAAATCATGACAATCTCCTAAATCTGTATTAGGGAGAGATTAATTAGAACAATTAGGAGCAGAAATATATTTCAGAAAAGGGGAAATTGAATTAAAAATAAAGGAGAGAGGGTTCATTGGAATTTCGAGCCTACCTATGATACAAACTGAGATTAAGAATAAAGTAACTCCTGAAATTGAGGAAATCTTCAATCAAGTTTATCCAGGAGTATGGGTATCAGGAATTCCTGGTAAAGCTAAAAATGTTGCTCCCACTAGGACTGAGTTAAAGGTAGGAGACAGTCCAGTTAGAATTAAACAATACCCTTTGAAATTAGAAGACAGAAGAGGAATGAAGGAAATAATGGATAACTTTTTGAAATTTGTATTGTTAATAGAATGTGAGTCTGAATACAATACTCCAATCCTGCTGGTGAAAAAGGTGGATGGTAAGAGTCACCGTCTAGTACAGGACTTGAGAGGCATCAACAGAATTGTAGAGGATGTACATCCAGTAGTAGCAAAATCCATGTACCTTGTTAACAAAACTAAGTAATAATCAACTATGGTTTACTGTTCTGGACTTAAAGGATACTTTTTTCTGTTTACCTCTGGCCAAAGAAAGCCAAAAGTTGTTTGCCTTTGAATGGGAGAATCCAGATGCAGGGAGAAAAACTCAGCTAGCCTGGCCAGTGTTACCTCAAGAATCTAAGCACAGTCCAACCCTTTTTTGAAATCAGTTAGCAAAAGAATGCAAGATTTGGGAATCACCACCAGGTAAAGGAACTTTGTTACAGTATATTGATGATTTGTTAATAGCTACTGAAATTGAGGAGGAACGTATGCAATAGACAATAAGCTTGTTAAATTTTCTGGCATTAAGTGGGTATTGAATCTCCAAACAGAAAGCTCAGCTGATACAGCGCCAAGTGACACACTTGGGATTTGAAATATCCAGAGGACAACGTGAATTTGGGACAGAAATTAAAAATGTCACCTGCCAAACACATGAACCTGCAACAGTAAAAGAACTCTGAACATTCCTTGGAATGACAGGTTGGTGCAGATATGGATGTATAATTATGGACTGTTGGTAGAACTGTTGCATGAGCTGTTGAAAAACAACTCCTTCCAACTAAACTGGACAGGGGAAGGTAGAAGAGCCTTTGTGCCATTGAAGAAAGAACTTACAAAGGCCCCTGCTCTGAGCCTCCCTGATGTTTCAAAACCATTTTGGTTATTTTTCACATGAAAGATAACGTATTGCCTTAGGTGTCCTTGCTCAGCAATTAGGACCCAATAAAAGAACTGTGGCTTACTTCTCCAAGCAATTGGATGAAGTAAGTGAAGGTTGGCCTGGATGCTTAAGAGCCATGGCAGCTGTTGTCCTAACACACAGGAGGCCTGTAAGTTTACTATGGGTCAGAAAATGACTGTATTAGTGTCTCTCACAGTTACAGCCATTTTGGAACAAAAGGGGAACCATTGGTTGTCACCTTCCCGATTTCTAAAATATCAAGCTACGTTGGTGAAGCAAGATGATGTGAACATTATAACCACTAATGTTGTGAACCCAGCCTCTTTTCTCAGTGGAAAAAACTTGAATTCCATGGTGTACAACTGCTTGGAGACCATGGAAGTTGTTTATTCTAGTAGACCAGACTCGAAAGAAGAGCCACTTGAGGATGCAAAGGATTCCTGGTTCACAGATGGAAGCAGCTTTGGAAAACAAGGAAACCATAAAGCAGGGTATGCCATTACCACCACTCACCGGGAAACTGAATCAAAACCCTTGCCTGCTGGGACGTCGGCAGAAAAGGCAGAAATAGTAGACTTGACTAGGGCATTAGAACTGCCAAAAGGAAAAAGAATTGACATTTGGACAGATTTTAAACATGCCTTTGGGGTAGTACACGTTCATGGTGCCCTCTGAAAAGAGAGAGAACTTTTAACTACACAAGGAAGAAATATTACAGTTGCTTGAAGCTGTGCAGTTGGCGGAGAAGTTAGCTGTCATGCACTGCAGAGGACACCAAAAGGGTAACACTGAACAGGAAAGTGGAAACAATTTGGCAGATACTGAGGGAAGGCAAGTGGCAGAGGAAATAGAAATTGAGATTGCAGCTTTGATACCAAATAGTAAACCTCAGACCCTAGATTTGAAACCAGAACATATCAAATATTCTAGGAATGATAATCACCTAGTTGAAGACCTTAAATATAAGAAACAGATGGATGGGCCTGCATACCTGATGGATATCTAGTAATACCTCCCAGCATATTATGGAAATTAGTCTTAGAAGAGCACAATAAAACCCGCTGGGGCACAGATGCTTTGTGTGAATACTTAAATAAGAAAACGGTGAGTCACAATTTGTATACCACTATTAAGCAAATTACTCAAAATTTTGTTTAAAGAACAATCCAATTGAAATTTGTTTAAAGAACAATCCAAATACTAGAACTAAGGTAACATTCCTGGACAACAATGGCAGATAGATTTCTTCAAAACTTCCAAGAAAATGGGAGTATCAGTACCTACTGGCATTAACAGATACTTTTTTGGGCTGGCCAGAAGCCTTTTCATGTAGAACTAACAAGGCAAGGTAAGTGACAAAAGCATTATTGAATGAAATAATACCACGATTTGGACTACCTGAGGTTATATCTTCAGATAGAGGCTCACATTTTTGTGTACAAATAGTACAACAAATTAGTAAAATCTTGGTCATTAATTGGGAATTACACACTCCATATCGACCTCAAGGAAGTGGACAAGTAGAGAAGATGAACCATTTAATAAAGTAACCAAAATTTGTCAGGAATCTAACCTATATTGGTATCAAGCCACTCCCTCTTGTCAAGAATTAGAGTCAAGCCAAGGTCTAAAGAAAATCTAAGTCCTTTTGAGATATTACATGGCAGGCCATATTTATATCAGTACAAAGGGGAAGGCTTAAATCAAATTGGCAAAAGCACCCTACAAGAATATGTAATAGCCTTAGGAAAACTGTTGAACAAACTCCACAAAATTGTGTTAAGTACTAGAAACAGGGTTTTGGACCAACCAATACATTCCTTTAAACCAGGAGACTGGGTATATGTTAGAACTTTTTCAGGACAACCAGTGGAAGAAAAGTGGAATGAACCTCATCAGGTACTTGTGACAACCTTTACTGCAATCAAGATTGCAGAACAATTGACTTGGATACACTATTCCTGAGTATAGAAAGCACCTGAAAGTCCATGGACAACAAAACCAGTGTGACCAACAAAGATAAAATTCTGCCGCTCATAACTTGAAAGAAATGCGTATGTAACATTGTTCCAAAATATTACTTGTACTTCATGCATTCCAAATTCTTGGATTTGTGCAGAGGCTTGGAAAAGAAATAGAATCAAGCATTAAATCAAAACAGGAAAATATTTTAGAAACTGTGCCTTTCAACATGGAGGGATGTTACATGGTTGCAAAAGGAAACTGCAAGTTTATAGAAAAGAGGGAAATCGGAACAAAAGTTTTAATATTTGTCCGCTGAAACTGCTAAATCATGGAAATGTCAAATTACTGTTTGCATATCTAATGTAGCTCAAGCAAGGCCCGCAAAAAGTACCCACAGGGCTAGAATACAATGTAACCATACTGCAAAATAGGACTGCAAGGCTCGCAAAATGTAACCATGTTGATAAATAGGATAGATGTAACCATATAGTAAAATAGACTCTCTGTAGGCATGAAACAACAGCAAGGAAGGTTGAAGCTACTACAGAGGGCTTATATAATCAGAAAGGAACAGATGTTTGCTTAAGCTAAAATGCAATTAAAGAGCAAGTGATGAAGAACGAAAGATCACCTGAGAAATTAAACAACCACGAGAGGGCCTGAAATTCCAGAAGTAGGGCAATAGGTTGGAAGCACAGACCATGAAATAAATGAACATCATGCCTGTATCAGCAGTTCCTGGGAGGGGCATAGTAAATAATTCTCATAAAAACCTAAGTATATGAATGAAGTAAGAAAACATAAACTAAGTACTGATAGGCTAGTACTGCAGAGCAGATACAAGAATAAAACCTGGTACAACACCAGCACTGCAATCAAAGATGATCTGTTTAGCAGTGTCATTGACTGCTAAGGGTGATTGATTCTTTGCTTCACTTAGCTTCTGAGATGGGACGAGGTCGGGACATCTCAGTGCTGCTGTGCAGGGGGGAGCAGCGCGCTCCCAGATCCATCTCCCCGCTCCAGACCAGCGCTAAAGGCCAAGTGGCCCACAGCACAGCCAGAATTCTGACACGCACACCCCCTGCAGCAAACCCAGCCCCGCAGAACCCCGCCGAGCACAGAGCACCGCAGAGCCCTGGTCCCACCAGGTACTGGGACAGCAAGGAAACAGTCATCCCACTGCTGTCCTTTCTCCTTTCTGCACTGTAGTGATTCCTTAGATGGACACCCAGAGGGAATGACTGGATATGGTCAATAGAACACAAGCTTGCTGAACAAGCTGCAACACTGTAAGGTCATGGTCAACAAACATTCAGGACAAAACTAAGATCCCATCAACCGCAACAGTAATGGGTGGCTTCTCCATTGCCTAGGCTGGACTCCAGCATCCCATTAAGCTTTCCTGCACAAAGTCCATTTAATCCAGGCTTGGGGAGCAAGTGCTCATTGATAGCTTTTCCAAATGTGATTAGATAAAGACTAGTGACTCCTGCAAGACATAAGCAGATTATTTTCATAGGACTACAAAAGCAACTTACCAATTCACTGATGAAGGAACTGCTTCATGTGACACCAGAGCAGAAGAAAATGCCAGCTCCAAGAACAATTTTCCTATCGTACCGGTCACCAAGGTACCCAAAGACGGGGGCAGCCAGCATGTTACACAGGGTGAAGACTGGAAATCCAAGAAGGATCAAAGACAACATCGGTCAAATTATTTTCCTCCTATGTACTCCTCATGCTTCAAACAAACTCAGGTTATTTTGGGGGCAGAGGTTAAAGGCTGAGTTTGTAGAACTAGTAGGTAGACCCATATTTAGAAAAAGAGGAACGTAGATTACTATATATATATATATATATATATATATATATAAAAATAAAACATGTGGGAATTGCTCAAGTTCTGTATTTCTTGAGAAATTGCTTCATCTTTAATGATTCACATAGTGTGGGATTCCTGAAGCACACAGCTCCAGTCTTCCCTGAACCAAAGACATTCAGGTTTGCATTAGAGTCAGCCTGCCCACCAGCGGAAGTGAGCAACACAGGTAGGACCTAGAAGAAATAAGTAAGTAGCCTGCGGTTTAGGAACAGGCCGCATAGATGCAAGGCAAAGCAAACTATCCAAACTGAAGAGATTTCATTACCTGTTTGCAGCAGACCTGTATCCCCATCACTGAGCTTGAAGTATTTCTGTATGTCTAACAGGATCCCTGCAACAAACACTCAATGACCCTGCTCATTCCTTGTTATTCCCTCATTTGCCAACTCAAAGATTTATTTCAAGAACAGCCCTTGCAAGAGCTGCTGCACACAGATGTAAACCATGACTCTACCACAAGTACAGATACACAGAGAATTAAAAATCCTTACCCCTAGTGATAAAAGTCACAATCTTCCACTCCAGAAGTCTTACAAGAGTCACTTGAGCCACCGTTTCAGTTACTGCTGTTCTGTTTCTTTTGCACCATGAGTACAGAAGCACAGAAACAACTTCCAGTTCAAAGCTTAATTGACACAAGTGGAACAAAGCGATCGGATGAGATACAGATAACCGGATTTACACAGGAACATTTAGTGGTGACAATGACAGAGAAACATCACTAAAAGCAATCATTTCTATTGGTGATAAAAGGCTGACAGAAATTCCATCTTGATTTCTAACCATTCCATAGCTGTGGAGAAAGGTTGCAAGAGTTGTCCAAAGCCAGAAGTCTCTCAGAAGAGAGTCACACAAGCAACAAACGGATGGAAGATCCATGGGTCTGGCACTCATGGTTGCATGAATGCTGTGAGACAAAACAGTCATTTTCATCTCTACATCATGCCAAGGCTGCAGATCTGCTGCCTCCCCTAGCTTCCATTTCTGCACTATAATCCTGGAAGGAAAACACCAGAAGAAACTGCTGTAAATAAGCATAGTTCTACTCTGATACTGAGCCATATAAATTAAAAAAGAAACTTTTTCTCATGCAGCTTCAGTTTTGCCAAAATAGTCAAATTCCAATATTTTTAAAAGGATGAAGCCACTCCTTAAGGAAACAAGTTGTATGTAAACTGTCTGCTTTGCTCCCTACAGCTGATCTGCACACAACAGAGCACAGGGGGATGTTAGCGGCAGGTCCTTGCTCTGCGGTGCTACAGTGTCTTTTACACTCAACTCCACAGACAAGCGGCTTGTTTTCTGCCTGAAGATGGATGCAAACTCTGTCAAAGCCTGGGAGCAAAACTGCCCGGAAACCACAAGCTCGGAACTGCCACCAGCTTCCTCTTTAACAAATACTCAAGCCTCTCCCTCACTTCCCTCTTCACTTACATTCAATAATGCGCTCATCCATATGGACAGCCAAGGCTTCGACACCATCCCCACCTCTGCTCTTGAGTGAGGTACCTGTCCCTGAAGGTACCTCACTCAAGAAACTGAGCTTATTAACGTAGGCACTTCACAAACCACCTTGAAAACTCTAAGCTCTTAGCTTGTACAGGAACTAAACAATAGATGACTCCTTGCACTTAATACCTCCCCCCAGCAAGCCTGTTCTTGCTTCAAGATAGTTTCAGCCTCTCCTGTTCCTTACCATTCACAAAGTCACTTGACAACAGAACTCCTGCACTGAAGTTTCTCACTAACACTCCTGTAGTCTCATTCAGCATGCACTCCTACTTGTTTCCTTCCCTCTTACGTGTGTGGTTAAAAAGTATTCAAACCAAAATAAGCTTCAACTCCTAAACCCACCAGCCTCTCAATGTAGAGAGATACTCAGTCTTCAGTTTCTGAATGGTCTTAGTAGGAAAAAAAAAGAGTGTACTGTCACTCCATATTAATTCCACATTTAACAATCCATCTTCTCCAAAGCTTTGAAACATTTATGATTTCCAGGCCACTCGGAAGTAAAATATAGCAAGCTCACAACAAGTGTTTCCTCTTAATTTACAAATCAGATCCCTGAAAGCATGGTACATGCTAAGGGGAGATGCTAAACCTGAGAATTGACACAGACCACAGTTTACAGAGAATCCCAGACTTGTTTGGGTTGGAAGGAACCTTAAAGCTCGTGCACTTTCAACCCCCTGCCATGGGCAGGGACACTTTCCACTAGACCAGGTTGCTCCAAGCCCCATCCATGGGAGGGAAAACTCAGGTCCCCCACCAGTTTACAAGGAGCAATGCCTTGCTCTTATGGCTAGGTTTAAAAAAAAAAAAAATAATAAAAAACCCCCAACAAACCTAAAAATCACATTTTGGATGAAGGATATTATTTATTAGAAAACAAGGTGTAAATTTAGTAGGTGACGCTTAAGGAAGTGGATCTTCATCCTCTTTACACTCTTCATTGCAGAAATCACACCACTGTCAGGTCATGAGGAAGTGAAGCTCCCTCTAAACAAACTTGCACAAAGACAACATAGCTCTTGCCCTTTTAACAGGGAGACTGGCATCACTATTCTGTCTAAGGGTGGTGAGGCACCCGAATGGGTTGCCCAAGGAAGTTGTGAATGCTCCATCCCTGGCGGTGTTCAAAGCCAGGTTGGACAAAGCCTTGGGTGACATGGTTTAGTGTGAGGGGACCCTGCCCATGGCAGGGGGGTCGGAACTAGATGATCTTAAGGTCCTCTCCAACCCTAACAATTCTGGGATTCTGTTCTTCACATAAAGGAATGCCATATCTAATCTAGTAGAGCCAAAGAAGGCCTGGTAAGTTGCAGTATACAGTAAGGGGAAGCGTCTTAGTCAAATCTCTGTAGAATCCAGACACAAAAAGAGACCAGTTGCTCTCGATGCTAAAGTATGTTTGGAAGAGACTAAGGTTTAAAAGCATGAATCGTAGGTATTTAAGAGATGTGATGCTTATAAGCATTCTACTAACCATTAGAAAGTAAACCATCACTTATTGGTCTTTCTAGGTTTGTAATTGCACATTTAATTCAAAGTATGACTGAAAGACTAATGCAGATAAGTGAGAAAGATCAAAGACAGAAAGCATAGCCTTAACTTTAGAAAACATCTGTGACTATGGCATAAGTAGAGCTGTTGAAAACTTACCTTTCTTTTTTGCTTAGAAGGAGAAAATGGGCTCTCACCTGGTACAAGGCACCAGTCCATGAAGTTGATCAAATTTGTGTAGCACAGCACAGCAGCTATCAGGTAATCTCTCTTTGCCGGACTCTTCCTTGACACAGACACGACTGGACCTTGTCTCCCATGTGCTGCAGCAGCTCCGTAACTCTGCTCCTCGCGAGGTGGCTGGGACTGCAAGCTTGTGCTTTCATGCGCCCTGGGGTTGTGCATATTTCCCCGCGCTCAAAGCTACCATAGATGAGGTATCTCCTTAGCTCGCCAAGCTATGAGTCAGTTTTGGTTTGGGGCTATGAGGAACTTCAATCACTACGCTCATTTCCGGCCGTGAAGCCCAAGCACTAAAAACTGAAAGGAAACGCTCCTTGCGGTCCCTGCTTTACAAGGACTTTACAGAGGCAAAAAGCTGCAGTCCTGTGTTTTTGCAAAAGTGCTGAAGTGCTATACCCTGAGGACAAGGAAAAGTAAAGGGAAACAGCAGCAAAATATTCCATTGTGCATCCAAGATCCCAAAGTGCACGACTTTGCACGGATCTCACAGGAATTGCATATGCCAAATTAGTAATAAACTTCACTAATGTCTCAGTCAGCTGTCAGAGCTAAAAACGGCCTTCCTAGAGAAGAGGCGTTTGCTAGACAAGGTACCCTGGACAGTCGTTTGCTTACACACACTACTTAAGCTACCTAGCCTTGTCCTTGTCACCCAACCAGTCACTTCTTCCTTTTACCACCACCTGCTTTGCACTGACCAGATCTACCCCAGAACAAAATCCTTTCCAGCAAGGTCCTGAGTTTTTAGGTCAAACCAGCAGTTTAAGCAGAAGACTTACACTCCAGACTATTTGCTCGTTTGGGTTTCTTTCAATGGAGGGAATACCAAACAAAAAAAAAACCTAACCAAAAAAACCAACCCAGAATGTTACAGGGAGAGATGGAAACAAAACCATCCTTCTTCCTCCCTGCTGGAACTGTGCACATTCTACAGCTCTGAATCGGGAAACAGGATTTTTTTCCCTTTCTTCCCAAACAGGGGCCTGAAAGGAGAAGAAAGGAGGATGCAGGAAGTCATTCTTGCTCTTTCAGGGTGTGTAGATACCTTTATTCCTTGTCTTTAGTCGGGCCACTCAGATTTGAACAAGTACTCTTACTTGATTCTTCCAGCATTAGGTTCCCTATTATATTCAGTATTTTTTTAGACACAGAACTGGTCCCAAGTCTTTTGAGCCATTGTGTGGATTGCAAACTTCAGAAGGTTATTTGGTTTCTTGCACCTTGTTTGGACGGTTTAAAGTGAAAATTAAGAGAAAACTAGTAGCTTAATGGGCAGCTAATAGCAATGAGCTCTGATTGCAGCGTCTGACTCATGCATGAAGACAAGAGCCTATGGTTGGAGTTTCTTTTAAGGAAGTGTGTTTCACACTTCAGACTACGCTGAAAACAACAATAGCACCTACTATTCTCGGCCATTTTGTCAAATGAACACTCAGCACTCTAGTATTTCACTCTACCTTCATTTCATGAACATTTAGTTGCTCCTGAACCAGCAGGCATGTTTAATTTCATCATGGGTAAGTCTATACAAATTTTATTTCCGGACAGGTCTTATTTTGAGCAACAGCTTACCCCTCAGCTTTCTAAGGGACGATTTAGAGACAGATGATGGGCATCTCTCCCCACTCCTGCTCATGGTAGCTCTACATGGAGAGATTCAGGCTGGCTGTGAGGAAAAACATCTTTACAAGGAGGCTGGCAAAATACTTGCACAGGCTGCCCAGACAGGTGATAGATGCACCATCCCTGCAGATATTTAAGGCCAGGCTGGATGTGGTTCTGTGCAACCTGATCTAGTTGAAGATGTCCCTGCTCATCGCAGGGGGTTGGACTAGATGAGTTTCGAAGGACTCTTCCAACCCAAACTATTCCATGGTAAGTCAGCTAGAGTCTGAACACATTTCAGAGGGCGTCAACTTACTATTAGGAAGCGATTTTTGCTCACTATTCAATATCATCACTACTGCCTTTTGCGCTGCTACAGACCACAGAAGCTATAATGGCACATTCTCTATGCATCCCACTGCTGTGTTAAACCAAGGAAGTCAAGAGGTGACTACACTCACAATAAAGAATGAGCACAACGTCGTAGGGATTGAAAACTTTACCTACACCCACAACGGTGGATAAATAAGTCTGAAAAGAATGTTTCAAATCACGTTGAAGAATTACAGGGAGGAGGCGCACGTGCGCGCTGCTTTCACTCCATTCCCAAGGCAAGAGCCGACGGGAACCGGCGGCTCCCGGTGCCGCGCCGCGCCGCGCCGCTGGGTGGCGCTCAAACACTGGCGGCCGGCACAGCCTCCGCGCGCGCGCGCGCGCACACACGCACCCCTCGGGCGCTCGGCCCCAGCAGCGCTCCGCCTCCCGCCTCAACCCGCCCGCCCACCGAAACGGAATGCCATGGGAAAGGAAACCCGACAGCAACAGGCGGCAGCGGAGCCTGAGCAGGGAGTGGGACATTCAAACTCAGAGGTGTCCGCTGCTTGCGCAGGGAGCTTCGTTAGCAACAGGAACTGAAACAGCCCAAGCTGTGCTATCGGTTTCCATGCCTGTTCTCCTCGGAAGCTAGGAGAGCTGGCCTCTCTGTCCTTCGGCAGGAATGTGTTCCGTAGATGATGCCCAGACAACATCTCAAACCTCGTGAGGAACGCCCCACACGGCAGCTCATCAGGATTTAACTCTCACTCTGGGCAGCTTAAGCATCTCTTGGTCTAAGCAATACTGAACTAAAAAGTAGGCACTTCTATCTAGTCATTTCATTGGGAAGCTCCTTCCACCCACTCTTTATACTACCTGTAATTTCTCCTGGTCTGAAGATAGCCTCAGAAGATCTTGCAAATGAAATTAAAAGGCGTATGAGCAAAATCTGGCCTTTTTTGCTGGCATTTGCACACTTGACACACTTTCAAGACAATAAAACAAGACAGAATCTCAGCCCGCTAATAAGAAAATGTTATTCTGATGACTTTTGCAGCCCTTTCTGCTTAAGACAAGTTCAGCATCAGTGAAAGAACTTGTCTGCCTTTGTCCCTTTGAGCCAGCAACCAGAAGTCTCTACTCCACACTTCAAAGTAGCTTTTCAGATGCCTTTCGTTAATAGTCAATACTTACTTTTAATCATGTTCCCTTGTTATGTACGACTGTGTCAAGATAAAAATATACAGAGCAGAAAGTAATGCTCGAATAATGTTACCCCCCTTACCAAGAGGAGCATTAATGTCAACTTAGCTGGTATATTTACTAGAAAGAAAAATGTTAGGAGAAATTATTATGTGTAAATCCCTAAGAAGCTCAGAACTTCTTTTCAAGGCCTAAAACAGTTGCAGGACTTTAAGAAGCTTCAAGAACTGCAGCCACCCAGGTTTCCAAACAGAACAAACCCCATCTTCTCTGCCTCACAATGAGGCTTATGTCAATAGCATGTTTTCCAAATCCATTCAGATGCTTCCTTAAGAAAGAATTACAAAGTACTGAATAAGGATGGTGTAAGTCAAAGTGATGAATCTGATCAAGGAAAGCTAAATAGAACTCAAGCCACCTGTGTTTTCACTGGCTCCATTCTGCCCCCAGCCCCCCCCCCCTTTTCTCCCTCTCCGAGTCCATCGTGTACTCCTAACAGAGACACAAACCAGTCACACAGAGCAAGACATTAAGATCAGAACAAGCCAGCACTGTAGCAGGATCCCAGCAAGAACTTACCCGACGCCACAGGTCACAAACACCCCTGCCCTTAGGCACGCACCTCTTCCCAGCCACAAGCAAGATCTGTAACCCCACCCTAAACGCCCTGGGGCAGGGCTGGGGCGAGCCAGCAGCTGGGAGAAAAGAGGCGGGATGAGGAACGGCTCCGCTTTCTTTTTGTGTGAGGTCTGTAGCACTCCTGGCTGCTCGGGACTGGCTCCACAGGGCTTGCGTTTACTGAGCCTGACTTCGGAGAAGAGGTTTCTGTTCATCTTGTTCCAGGAGTGCTTTCTTCCTGGAGCAAAGTGCCTGGACTACAACAGCGTGACTGCAGCCTACAAGGGGAGGAGAGGTCACAGCTGCTGCTTGTGCTCTTTGTCACACAGGAGGTGGGGTGATGGAGCGGTGCTGCTTTTGCTTTCACCCCAGGAAACTTTAAATAAACCGGCCCACAGCATGTAAAGTTCAGTTGTGCTGTGGCTCTAGCAGTCACGTTCTGCCCGTGCATCACTCCGGCCAGTGCGCTGCAAGCAGCTGCTGGGGGTTCTCCTTCATTGCCTGTGCAGGAATGACATCTGTGCTCTCAGGAATGCTTTCACCCCAGGCAGAGCATCCTGCTGCGCTGTCATCACTAACATCTTCCCTGTTGGTGCACTCCCCGACGTGGCTGGACGCAAGCAGATTGATGATGAGGGCAGAAGGGTTCCTGAGGAAAGCTTTTCCTTGGAACAGCTGCAGCCCCTCTCGTGTTTTGGGGAACACCAGCATAGGATGTACAGCTGGGAGGTTGGAAGATGCTGGTGTGTGAAAGCTGTGTGGAAGAGAAGGCAGTGGGACAGGTGGTCTCCAAAGCCTCAGAAACGCAGAGCCTCTTCCCTGCTAAACTTTGCAGCTTCTTGGGAAAGTTTGTCCTGCCAGGTCAGAAATGGTCCCTGTCCAGATGCCTAAACCCAGCGAGATGAGATCATGGAGAGAAGGCTGCTGCTGGAACTGACCTGCCATTGGTATTTTGGGAAGAGGAAACCGAGCCCAGGGCCAGGATGCTTTCTGATTTCTAAAAGCTCATTCCAAAAGGGAGGGTGCCCACCCAGTGCGGGCAGTGGCTCTGAAGGCAGCATCACGGCACTGGGGTGTGTGAGGCCTCAGCTCTAGGACACAGCTACCTCCACAGTAGCGCGTCCTGCCCCTGGCAAGCTCTCAGGGCACCAGGTGCCTGGGAATACTTTCAATTAGAACTTATATTCTGGCTGTAAGTTTGCTGAAGGGCTTTTCCCAGCAAAGCCGCGGCCCTGGAGGAAGAGATCCCTTGTCCTCCACACGCTGGTATTTCTCTGGTCCAAAGGAGGTTGTGTCAACTCCTTCACTTCCTGCACAGAGAATCTGCACTTCCCTGTTCCCGTGAATCCTCTTTGCTGTCTCTGGGCTGAGGAGTGAGTTCTTTGTTCTGTCAACCTGTGAATATGCAGCTGTGCCTAGGAGCATCCCACACGGCCTCAGTCCTGTTCGGCGCCAGGATTCCCGTACAGGGAGGAGCGATACCCTGAAGGGGTCCATACCTCTGCCTGTGGAGCCAGCGGGCTGCTGGAAGCTGCTCCTGTGGTTGCTGCTCCTTGACTGCACACTGGCTGGGGACTCCGCCTGATTTCGTTCTTTATTATTACTCTCATTTCTTTATTTATTTGCTTGGTTGGTGTCTGCCTTGGTCACAGTTTTCTTTGGCTGTTTCAATGGGCTGCTCCCGACTTGGAGCATTTAGAAAGCAGAGCTGGGATGGAGAGATGGCAGCTATTTCCATTTGAGACGATGTGTTCTCTGAGTTCAGGCACATCCCTTTCTAAGCCACGGAGAGCTTTGTACTACAGGGTTTCTGTTCTTTTCAGCGTTACTTTCTTTGCATGTTTCAGTGGGGTACTTGTTTTGAGAAGGACAGTTCCCTGCGGTACGTGAATGATGCCAGCAGAGCGTCCAGAGTGTTGGTGTTACGGTACGTTTTCATTTAATATCACATTGTATTATAATCATGTCTATTTTCACAAAGTACATTTTCCTTAAAAAAGCAAAAGATGCAGTGATGCTAATTCGGAGGGGTGGGGGGACGAGAAAGATGGGAAAATGATACCGGTCACTTGCACCTTGAAGGTGCTCCACAGCACTTCGCTTTCCTGTGCTGCTGGGGGGAGCTGCCTTCTCTGGGAGTCCCAGAAGCTGGCTCTCGTTTCCCCAGTGAGGCCAAAGCCCCTGTGAGTGTGCCCGTGCCAGGCGGAGGGGCCCCTGCTGCTATGGAGCCGTCCCCAGCACCTCTGGGCAGGTGGCAGCCTGCTGCAGGCAGCATCGGAGACCCGGAGGAGCCCGGCTGGGAAGGGAGAGGGGCTGCAGCCCCCTCAGGAGCAGCACGGGACTGTGCCAAACCCCAGCCACCCAGGATACCCCATCCCTGGCACTGTTCCCCGCCTCACCTTCAGCGTTCAGCAGCTTGCGGCCTCTGCGCATGCCTATCAGGAAGAGGCTATTGGCCCGGGTGGACTTCCCCAGCCCAGACTTATCTGGGGACCGAGGGAGCAGGGGAAACCAGGGGTGGCAGTGCCAGCCCGAGGTGGCATCACCCGACTTGGCAAAATGAGCCAATAGGTTGCAGAAGCCACAAACACGCACCTAATGATGGCGGGGATGGGAGAAGAAGGGGGACACAGCCATGACTGTGGGGACAGATCAGGTGCACCGTCAGGGGAAGGATCCCCTGAACTATTTCAGGTGACTGAAAGGAAAAGGTCATGCAAGGGCAGGAGCTCTGGCATGTGCAGCCTGCGGCTGCCCCATCCTGCCTGCGCCTTGCCCCCCCAGCTTCCCCACCTGCCCTCTCCCAGCCATGCAGAGGATGCCGCTGCCATCCCTGAGCTTGGGGAGCACCCTAGGTGTTTCCTTCAGCCCATCCACCTCTGCTCAAGAGCGTAAAGACCCCTCTGGTTGCCGTTGCCAAGGCACTTCTCTGTCCTTGACCTTCTGTAAACTGAGTGCTGCAGCACCATGGGGAGCATCTGCAGTCAGAGGGGACGCCTAGTGATGGGTCAAGCAAAGGGTGCTGGAAAGTGGCACCTGCGCCCTGGCCCAGGAATAAAACACAGGGAAGACAGATGTGAACATAGTCTGTTTATTTTAAGTGGGGGACATAAAAACAGGGGGTGGGGGATGTAGCAGGGGGGGTGGAAATTGTATATTGACAGTAAAAAAATACGCTAAAATGATAGTAAAATTATGGTAAAAATACTAGTTTACTAGTGTTAACAACAGAACAGCAGTATAACAACCAAAAGCTACAATAAACCAACAAAACAAGTACAGTATAAGAACAAAACAACAGCAGTATAACAAGAATATTACAACAGCCGTAGGCCAAACACAGAACAATAAAAATCTTCAATGAACATCATAGACGCCGACGTTTTGCCTCTGGTGGCCTAAAAGGCCACTTGGCATCTCTGCGGTCCTCCTCCTTCGGGAAGTGAAAAAACCAAAGAGAACAGGTTTAGTCCCACCCATGTGCATCGCAATTTAGAAGGAAGCAGGTGCTGTAACAGCTCAAATATCAAAACAAAGTGTGATTTCCTTAAAGAAGGTTTCAATATTTGTGGGGTTTTGGCTAATTTAGACTGCAGCCAGCACACACAATTACAGGGCTCAGGGAGTAAAAGACCCAGCAGCGAAGGCCTCCTGGGGGTGGTGAGGACCCCACGGGCAGGGGGGAGCAGCTCTCGGGTGACTCCTGGCTCCAGCAGCCTCTGCCGCGCTCCCACTGCACAGCACCAGGGGAGACAGCACCGCAGGTCCTGGGAGCTGGTAAGTCCCAAACAGGTGGGGGTGAGCCACAAATGAAAAGCAATGGGGATTTGGGGAGGGGGAGGACCCCAGTCTGCTCGGGACTCCCCCAGTGGCTCCAGAGCACCCCAACATGGGCAAGGGGATAAGAAGGGAGGGGAGAGACTGCCAGGGCTGGAGCAAAAGTTTACACCTTAGGAAATGTGGCAAAAGAAAGCCAGGACGGAAAGGCTGCACAGACGCACAGAGGTTCATCAGCCCCGGCTGGGGAGCTCTTCCAGTAGGAAGAGTTCCCCCTGTCCCACCCCAGGCGCTGCCACCCAGCACGGCTTCTTGCTGGCAGCAGAAATGGGGCCTGGCCCCATCACTCTGGTCCCGCCTCGGGGCTGCTCTGGACCGCAGCCCGCACAGGTGGGGGCCAGCAGCACTGGCCATTACTTATTGCAGAAATGATGGATCCGTGCCTTGTGCCGCTTGCAGGCTCTGTCCTTGGATCTTGCCCGGCTGGAAGAGGTGGACGAACCTGGAAGCACAACTGTTGCTCAGGTCTCTGCAGCCGCACTCTGAGCTGGCACCGGGGCTACCCCCATCCCTATCCCGGGGGGAATGGAAGGTTTTGCATCCCTGGAGCCCAGTAGCTACCACCCGAGCCGGCCCTTCCGCCATCCCCTAGCCCAAGGGGACACCACCACCCATCAGCTCCTCAAGCCTGAAGCACCAACTGCGTCCATACCAGAGGAAGCGGGGTCTCGTCCGAGGCCTGATGGGCGCTGGCCCCAGAAGGGCGCAGGAGTCCCTGGAAAGCAGCACACCACTGTGAGCCGGGGTCGGCAAAGGAGGAAGAGCCTGGCTTTTAGGGAGTTGGCAGCACCCGCAGGAGCCGATGCATCCAGCGCATCCAGAGCGGGCAAAGAGCAGCATTTCACATTGCCCTTCACCCCCCAGGGCTGGGGACTGGGGCAGCGAGTGACGGAGGCACCTTCCCTTCCTTTGCACGGCAAGGCTCTGCACAGCCCCAGCACCAGCCCCTCAGGGCTGCTGAGCCCAGGCAGCTCAGCCAGGTGCGGCAGGAAAGCTGCTGCCTAAATCAAGCCCTGCCCTTCACCCCCACAGAAGTCCTGTCCACCCCGACTCACCTGGCAAGACGGGCGCGCTCCTGCTGCTGGACTGGGTGGTGTCAGGAAAGCCGGTGGTGGTGGAAGCCGCTTGCCCAGAAACGACTGATGCTGTGGTCGTGGATGCTGCCTGTGTGTGGCTGGTGCCTGAGCAGCCCTGGGTGATGGCTGCTGGCAGGGAGCAAGAAATCAGGACCCGCAACTTGCCGCACGGGACTACCCCTTAGCAGAGCCTCCCAGCTTGAACAGCTCGCAGCTCCGGCCCTGGGCAACCTCGCCCATCAACCACCCTGGGGACTGCGGGACACGAGGACTCCGTCCCGAGTCTTCACAAGTCTCGAAGAGCATCAGACCCGAGGACCAGGCAGCACTGGCCCAGGAGCTTCCTCGGCCTGCGCTACACCCTGCCAGCCCAGGCCGTGGCTTTCTCCTCCTTGCCGTGCCCTTCGCATTCCCAGTCTGCCCTTACCAGCCTTAGGTCCCAAGAGCTGTCGGTAGCGCTGCCACGCTGCCTCCCTCTCCTCGCTTAGGGTCATCTCTGTGGTGGGGTACCCAGGAATAAGCTCAGGGAACTGCCAAGAGAGAGCAGTAGCTTAGTTCCTTCTCAGGGCAGCCAGCAGAGCCGCTCTGAAGGAGGTGTGCAAGCAGGCGCGTGCCAGAGCCGTGAAGCCGTGGTTCTGCCACAGCCACGGCGGAGCTCCGGTCCCCCTTCATTTTGGCACCGGCTTGGCGCTGAGGCCACGGCAGCTTTGCCCAGGCCAGTACCTGCTCCAGCAGCGGGCAGCAGTCACGCACAGCCACCACACGCTGGGGCAGGGGAGAGCATCAGTTCCCACTCGGCCAAGGATGAGGCCTCCTGCCCCAAGGCAGGCAGGTCAGCCTGCTCCCAGCCCTGCAGGGATTGCACTGAGCACATTCTATCCCCAGAGGAGGGCAAAAGAGGCTTGCGAGACAGCGACGTACCAGCACCAGTGGGTGGGTCTCGCCAGGCACCAGCAGGCAGATGCTCCTCCTGCGTGGCCTTCCTTTCCCCAGCGCAGGTGGTGGGCTCGGGGACTGCCGCCGCTTCTCCTCGGGCCTCTTGACAGCTACAGGAGGAGACAAGTCAGGAGCAGCTCCCAGCAGAGGTGTTTGGCCTGCACCAAGGGGGTTGTCCCTTCTCACTCCTCTCCGGATGCCCATCCTGGAGGGCAGAGCCAGGGACACGGCCTTCAGCCACAGACAAGGCTGCGATGCCCTGGGGCAGCAGCTGGCCACAAGAGATCCGTGGGGAAGCTCTCACAAGAGCCTGCTGGGGCTCCACGGGCCGGCGGCCCCTTCCCACCTCCACAGACGCTCCTTGCACGCTGCCCACCCGAACCACAAACCACACAAACTGCCACACGGGCCCACATCTCGCACTGTGCCACGGGACCCTCTCCGCGATGGGCACACGGGGTTTCCTCTCCCTTTCGGCTGAGGAAGTGTTGCCATGAGTTCCGCCTGGAATGTGAGCAGGCCCAAGCCAGGGGCCCATCCAAGCCCGGCACAGAGCTGGGCCCCACCTACACTCACCTTCCTCGGTCTGCACGGCCTTGTTGGCTCTTCCTGGAGCACGGTCTTCCGGTCGCAACAATTCCCATTCCCTGTGCAAGTGGGAGAGAGCCAGTTAGGGTCAGCCCCAGGCTGGGACAGGACATGCCAGTGCCACAGGGCAACGCCACCGCTGCAGCAGTCTGAGCCCTTCGAGCTCCAACCCGGCCTGCGGGCAGGGCAGGGATGGTGCAGGTCAGCGCTGCCGCCAGCGCCGCAGGGGCACAAGGCAGCAGGGATGCTGATGGACACAACAAGGGAGCTTCCCCACCACTGGGTGACCCAGCAGCCATGTCTCACGGGCCTGGAATGTCCCAGCTCCCGTGGAGAGCAGGCCTTGGGCACCGGCTCAGCTGGGAAAGCGACTGCTCTCTTCCTGGCCGGCACTGACAAGCAGGCACCGGCTGGATGAGCAGTACGTTACCTTCCTGTCCAAAGTGGCACCTCGCAGCAGGATCCTGGGCCAGACTGCGGGGACTCCCTCACGCACATCCTCTTCTATTGGCATGTGGAAAGAGACCAGGAGTAACTCATTTGGTTCAGGGGAGCACAGCCTCCCTTCCTCCTGCTCATCACAGAGTAAATCCCATCTCCCAGGTGCTGGCTACTGAGCCCACAGCCTCTCTTGCTTCAACACTGCTCAACTGACCTCTGCAACGTCTGTGGAGGGCAAAGTCTGAGCACCTCAACCTGAATCCGCTCTGGGAGCAAGCAGCCTCCAGGCTCTTTACTGGCCGAGGCAATGGGGAGGGAGGGAGGACGCTGCTGGCCCAGCCAGAGTAAACCCTTCCCTACTGACCCACCCGGGATAAAACCTTTCACTGCACAGCTGCAGAGCTCCACCAGCCACGACTACGTCCCACTCGCACATCTGCAAGCCCAGCCCAAGACGTGAGCAGTGTTTTACTACAGCTCAGCAGCTGCTGAGGAGACCTGTGTCAAAGTGGGAACACAGGGCTCCCACACGCGCTGCTGCCTCCAGCTGAAAAGGTGCCAGCACAGCAAAGAGATTTTCTCTCATCATCTGTCCCAGCGTACCGGTGGGGGAACGGTCTCAGGGCTCCGGTCCTGCGGCAGCGGGTCCTGCTGGCGCACGGACTGCGGCGGGGCTCTGCTGGCAGACAACAGTTGGAGCCGCTGTTAGTGGCAGGAAGATCCGATCCCATCCTCCCCCCAAGCTCACCCGAGTCAGCAGCGGCGGGACGGGTGCCCTCAGCATGGACGGCGCCTGCAGTCACGCCACTGTAGAGGTCGTTTTGCCGTACGGGTGACATAAGACAGGAGCGATGCGGGCTGGCAGGATCTCATCACACCCCAGGACCCCCTGTGCCCAACAGCCATCCCTGCAGCACCACGCAGGCCAGCACCAAGGGAAGTGATATGGGCCTGGCACCTCCATCACAGTGCAATCCACATCTGCACCCAACCGTGCCCTCTGACGCCTGCATCCCTGACAGCCTATGTCCCTGTGCCAGCTGTCTCCGTATCCCACCCAACCTTGCCCTCTGCCACCCTCATCCCTGACAACCTGCTTCTCCCTGCCACCTGTGCCTGTATTCCACCCGTGTCCCTCTGCCACCCTCATCCCTGACAACCTGTGTCCCTGTGCCACCCATGTCCCTGAGAAGGAGTGTCCTACTGCCACCCGTGTTCTTATCCCACCTGTTTACCAGGGCCACCCGTGTCCTTATCCCACCCACATCCTACTCCCGCGCTCACCCGAGGCAGTTGCCGCGGGTCGGGGTGCTCAGACCTCGGCCGATCACAGTGGCCGGTCCGCCGTTACTGGCCCTTTTCCTCGTCAGGCGCCAAGCAACCTGGTCCCGAGTGGCTGGGAAGCGGGCGATCAGCCTGCGCCTGGGCCTGTACGAGGGCAGCCGCAGTCGGGGAGGGCGCTGGGGGAGCAGGAATCGCGCTGGAGAGCGCCGGGCCGGAGGGCGCCTGGCGGGCGGGCGGGACCGCAGCGCACAGCAGGCACCCCCCGCACTCAGCGCCGCTGCCAGCAGCAATCCCTGCAGCAGGCAGGCGACCGCCACCGACAGCGCCACTGCCAGCGCCGACGGCCAGCAACAAGGGCAGCGCCACGGGCCCGGCAGCGCCATCGCTCTCGATCGCTCTGCAGCAACGGCCACCGGCCCGGAGCGCGCTGCGGGAGCCGCGCGGCGTTACCTCGGCAGCCGCCGCCTTCTAGAGCTCGCGGCCCTGCTCCACCGGCCCCGCCGTTCCACCCGCCTCCTACTGACAGCCCTGTGCCCCCCGCGCCCCTGACAGCCAGCGTCCCTGTGCCACCCCTGTCCTTATCCCACCCTCGCCTCTGTGCCTGCAGCTTCCAGAGCCCTGCTGTGTCCTGCCAGGCAGGCGCCATGGCAGGGACGATGCCACGGACCACACAGAACACGGTTCCCCTGAGCATCTCCCATGCCATGGCCCTGCTGCGGGGACCCTGCAGCCCAGCTGAGCAGGCCAGGGCTGTCTGCACGGCATCACCTCGCCAGAGAGGGAGAGGGCTGGTGGGGCAGCCAAAGCCACCCTCAAAGTGCAACTGCTCAAAGCAGAGGCAAAGTGGAGGAAAACTAGTGAAATAAGAAGAAGAAACAGTAATAATAATAATAACTGTTGTTCAACCACGCAGCTGTGTTTGAACAAGGGAAGCAAGTACCCACAAGCAGAGGGTGCTGGAAAGCTGCACCCTGTGGCCTGGCCCAGGAATCAAACACAGGGAAGACAGATGTGAACACAGGCTGGTTATTTTAGGTGGAGGACATAAAAACAGGGGATGGGGGTGAGGTGGAGGAGAGTGGGAATTGCATATTGACAGCAAAAGAGTAGTAAAATGATAGTAAAATTAGGGTCAAAACACTGGTTTACTATTGTTATAACAACAAAACAACAGCGTAACAACAAAAATACTACAATAAAACAACAGAGTAACAACATAAATACTACAATAAAACAACGAAACAACTACCGTATAAGAAAATAACAACTACAGGATAACAAGAATATTAGAACTAGTGCAGAAGAAACACAGAAAAATCAAAATCTTCAACAAATATCATAGCTGCTGATGTTTTGCCGTTGGTGGTGCAAAAGGCCACTTGGCCTCAGCATCCCGGCAAGCAAGGTAGTACAACATTCACACCCAACTGCCTTCACGAGAAGCGTTCACAGTCACATCCTACCTTCTGTCTTTAAACAAACTGGGATTCAGCCCTGTGCAGTGTTCCCAAGGGTGTTTCCACAGCTGTGTGCACCTCACCTCTTAGATGAATTGCATGTCTCCTGGAGGCACGGTGACACAGTGCCCTGGACAAGCTGAGCCCTGTAAAGAAACAGCGGTACACACATTCCCACAGCTCCAGTAACAAAGGCCATGGCAGTCAGATCCAGTGAGGACCAGACAAAACTCCAGCTGAGAGGCAAAGAAGGAAATGAGAGATACTAGAAATAGCAGGGTGTGACGAATAGGGCAGCCTACCTCATTTAGACTTCTTATAATCAAAATGCACTCCCTTGAAGATATGAACTTTAATGAGGCTTTATCTATGAACAGGGAAATCCTAATTAGTGTGAAGACTACGACCCACTGATTTCATGTTAAATCCCAGTCCTGTTACCTGCAGATTTCATTGCCAGCTTTTGCTAAAACAATTGCTGTGAAATTTTGGATAGGAGAACTACGACAGCTGAGAGTGGGCAAGAATGTAGCAAATTAGTAGCTAAATGGAAGCGTTCTGTGGGCAAGTCTAAATGCCCCAAGATGGTTTTGCTTGTGTAACCGATACAAATGAGAGTAACATGTGGGTTTTCCGAACTGTTCAGATGCAGCAGCTGAAGCACTCCTTAACTCTGCCCGAGTCTAAAACCCGAGTCTCAGTCTGCACAGCAAGTTAGCAGACAAAAGCTCTCCTTTTTCAAAACTGTCCAAATCTTGCCTCTTTCCTGCCCTGCTCTAGGAGAGAATTAACTTTTTACTGGCCTCTTTCTGCTTAGTAGTTTAGCAGAAAATCCCCTTTGAGGTCAATATGGAAGTTTGAAATCTTAAAACTAAGGTGCTGCAAATCACCAGGTGACCATCAAACTGGTGGATTCAGTAAGATATGAACCTAATTCTTCATCTTCTAGAGATAAAGGGCTCTTGGACTTGATTTGAAGTGGAACCATCTGGGCTTCGGCAGTATGTCCTTATGCTGTGGAAATCCTTTGCTAAAGAAAAACTGAAATCTGTTTCTACTGCATTGCTGGAGGTTATAAGGAACATCTTTGCAGCAGAGCAACTTTGACAGTAGTCTAGTTGTTGAACTGTCAGAAATGTTCATTTATGATTCAGGAAACTTCATTTTTTACTCACTTCAGCCTTTACTGCCTCCAAATTGTGATCCAACTACATCACTGGTGGACTTGCTGTTCCGGCTGCAAGCAGGATGCAAATCTGATTGTCAATTAGAATCCCCTACAAGAAGAACACTCCGCAGACAGCCACGCTCCCAGGAAAGCAAGTGTTTAAACCAGAAGCGTTTGAAGGGGAGCCCGGGGAGCAGCCTGCGGGCAGCGGCAGTGCAGAGCCGGGTCTGGCGCAGCTGCACAGCGGCACCTGCTGTTCCCAAACCAGATCCCGCTCTCCCTCCCCGGCCCTGGCAAGGACTTTTCCAGGCTGCAGGATGACGCGAGAGGGAAATCTGCTGCAATCCGTATTTGACTTTGTCCCACAGGGCAGCTGATGTTGACCTTTGATCTTTGTATGGTTAAAAGGAAGAGGCCATCTGCCAGCCACAGGTTAGCTGCTCAAAACACACACGCAACTACTTTATAAACCAGGTTGGAGTCCTACAGGCCCTGAGCTTCTTCATCAGAGGCACAGCAGGCTCACAAACACTATAGAAAGACTGCCTCAACCATGCTGATCCAACCTTCCTCAGGCACTAAGAATGGCAGAGAGAGTCACACTGTGAACTGTGCTCTTTTCCCAATCTAGTTTACCCTAACGTGTTAAAGCAAGAGGGAAAGGCAAACTTAGTAGAAAATAAAGCTGGATTGCAACAGGAGCACACTCCCATCCTAACTCTGCCTCCTTCCCCCTCAAAAGAGGAGAATAACAGACACAAAGAAGTTTTTGATCTCCTGTGTAGCATTCCTGTAAAAGTGTTTATGGTGTTTCAAGCAACTTGTACACAACATGCGACACAAAGGAGCTGAGTGGGATGTGATGACCATATTCCCCAAAAGGGAATGGTCATTCTTCAGGGGAGGGGACCCTGGCTGCTAAAATCACTTACTTCTTGGCAAGTGAGATGACATCGTGACACCAAGTAGTCCTGGCAGTTCTGTGTACTCCTGGCTTCTCAGCTGCTGCTTGTATTTTGCCAGAGATGCTCAGTGCTCTGTGTGCTGCTGTCCTTCCCTGGGTCCTGTGAGGGACCAGCAGAAGCAGAAGAACCAGAGCTAGACCTCCCAGGCAAGGAGTTATCTGTAGACACAAGCAAGGCTGGTTACAGAAAGGGTACCCGTGGAGTGAAAAGCCTACAGAACTTCAAATTCAGCATTAGAATTACGGACTGGAGAATGGCAGCTATGCTCAGAAATGAATGTAACTTGCGGTTTGTAGGTCATTTTTGTAAAGAAGAGCGGCTTTGGTGATGTATGGTGACTTCAAAGGAAAAAAGACCTATTAGATCCTCCCTCTGCATCATAAAGATACATGACCGCTCCCTCTGATTCTGGAGTAAAACATGTGAAGAAAGAAAAGTGAACAGTAATATTCCAGCTACAAATGCAAGAATCAATCATGCAGCCATCAGTGTTACCTGCGTAACTTCAGACTGTTATTCCAGCAAACATTCTTCCCCCCTCATCGTGTACATGCTAGTTAATTTTATAGAGAACTTGGGAGGATCTGACAGAGTACTTCCAAAGCACTTGGTGTTCTCTGCGGAGAAACATCACGATGACGTGACAAGAACAGAAGATACCTTCACATTCCTCTATTTCAGGAGGTCTTGATGCATCCAAGTGCCTCCTCAGGTAAGAAGCACATCAGCGCCTGCCCTGGCTGCTGTACAGTTTAACCTGTGCCTCTTCCATTCTGCAAGAACTAGGCTAAAATCTTTCCTTTGTCCTGCAGGAACAAGGGAAAACACCAAACTCGTGACCAAGTCCTCTAAAACACCAAGTTCATGACCAGTCAGGCAGTAGAAGGTCTTTCCACTGTTCACCTTTGACATGACGAGCATAAGTAATCCCAACCCCAGGGATGGTTCTGATTTTACAATGAATGGCTCAGCCGCCCGAGTGACAGTGAGGAACTCACCCTGAAGGCCCACTGCCAGTCACGACAGACCTGCCATGCCAGCTGCCAGGACATAGCCAAGACCACTGTAAGCAACAAAAAGGAGTAATCAGTAGGCACCAAGGAATTCTTGCTGCCCAAAATGACATCTTGCCAGCTAAGGAGAGCACAGAGAACCCAGATCAGACAACCCATAAAGCAGTTTATTATTGGCTCTTTTCTGTCCTAGCCACATGAATAAAACCCTACAGGAATTCCTTTAGCTTTAATCTGCTTTCTGGGCTCAGACTTGGCTGCCTGCTCTAATAAAGAGTATGTGTCCAAGGCACAGAAAAACCCTTCTCCTCTTCATCAGACACTGTCAATTCAACTGAAAGAGGAGAGGGAAGGGCCAGTTCTTCCTTGGGACGATTTAATGGGGGGGGTTCTTGACAAATTTGTCAAGTAAGCAAATATCCAAAAGCTTTTGCCTTCCAAAAGCCAGAAATAAATTACCTACTCCCAGGCACATATTTCTTTCAGAGTTGATTCAATCGTTTATTCCAAGCCCACACGTTTTTGGAGTTCAGATTCTCTCTAAAAAATGCTGAGGGGAAAAAAAAGCTCATTTTTCTTCAAGGTAACTACAGAAATAAGCCTAACCAGCTCTATTTCAACATGCTAAGCAAGGGACAAATCCTTTTGCAAGAGCCAATCCAGACATACATCAAAATAGATCTGATCAAGGCTCAGGGCATATTGAATGCCTGGTGTGGTCAGACGGAATTTCAAAAGGCAGGTCAGTTACTAGCAAGAAAACCAACCTTCGCACTGGAAGGAAGAGGTAGAAGACAGACAGCATCGTGGTCCTTTTTCATTCGCAGGAGCCGATGCATCCAGTGCATCCAGAGGGGCCAACGAACGGCATTTCAGATTCCCCTCCACCCCCCCCCAGGGCTGGGGACTGGGGCAGCGAGTGACGGAGGCACCTTTCCCTTGGTGATGACCAGGGTTGGTTTTCTTTTAGTGTCCTGAAAGTGCAGAGAAATTCAATTCAGAAAATCTTTAGAACTGTGCATATTTAGGCATAAATTGTGCAAATAGCCAAACTATCCTGTATTAAACCCGTCTCTCCTAACAGGTCAATCTCCCCAAAACACAGAGAAAGAGATAGTCATTACTTTGCTTGCAAAACTGACTAGTGAAGGCTAACAATCTGATATGGATGTAATGCTGAAGAGATAAACAATAAAGCAGTGAAAAGCACACAAGCGAAACAGCCTACAAGGCAAGACAAAACTGGATGCTGAGAAGACAGACACTGAGTAAAGTGCTCCCCATTGAGAGAAACTGGCCCTCCCCATCACTTTGAGGTGGGTTTCTCAGCTTATATCTGTGCTGCATATAGACAGGCTCTCAGGTGGTGAGATTTTCATGACAAGGGTAAAGTGACTACTTATAAAAGGACAAGTAAAACTTTCTTCTAAAATATAAACGAGATGAAATTAGGTCTTGTAGAAAGATGTTAGCAAAGAGTTGAACAACCTCCAAAGCAGTTCAGCTCTGCAATAGCTTTACAGACCTCAGAATTAAATCTCTATGAATTCTGATACCCAAATTTCTGTGACTGAGTTTTTAACAGAACACAGGTTACCTTTGGATAATTTATTAAAGGAAACAGACATTGAAATGTATGTGAAATATCTAAAAGTTAGACAACCAACCTACAGCTAGTGTCACTGTGATGGATGGGGTAGGTATCCATGGGAACATTCTCCATTGAAACGGCTGTCAACAAGAGAGACTTCCTGTGCTTTAGGCTGCAGCGACTTCCAACTTCCTCAGACACTGGCAGCAAAGCTAAAAAGCCAAAGAGAGTCAACGTAAGTTTTGCAGAGAGGCAACGCTGAAGGTAAGCAACATTCCACCCACTACCAACTCCTCCTGTGTGCATTGCAGTGCGGAGTGGTTATGTCCCAGTGGTCGTCTTTGTTCTGATTCAAAGCAGGCCATTTAAAAAGAATGCTAATCCCCATCCAGTCACAATTACCTGACTTAAATACCTGCCCTCACAGGGTCACAGTTTCTGTTTGTAGATCACTAGGAACTGGCACACTGTAAGGCACACACTGCAAGGCTTAAATCAAGAAACCTTCAGCCTCCCTGAAGCGTTTCCATTGCTGCACAGCCACTGCCCTGTGGGCAAAGCCTTCAGCCCCCCAAACGCTGTCTCTGATGCACCCCAGCCTGGCCCAGCCCCTCGTTCACCCCCAGTTACAAGTGTCCTTCACGCTGGTACAATTTTATCAACCTAAACCCGTAAGAATTCCCACAAGAATCCATTCATTTTCAGTCAGCACAAACTGAGAACAACGCTGGTTTGTCTGCTTTTACCTGCCAGGTAAGCCACGCTCTGGGTGTTCACCTCAAACTTGTCACAGTTCCTGTGCTTGTTAACCAGAGCTAGTAGTGTGTGTAAAACCCTCACAGTTCTTGCTACAGTGGTAGCAGAAGGGTGCCTGTACCCTAAGAAATGGGGTTAAAAACCGAATACTGTATTTAATGTTCAATGCATATTTACGAAGCATTACTGTGTTCATCAGCATGTTCTCAGGACACTTCACACGAAGGGTAAGGAAGCACAACTCTAACAGGAGATGCAAGATGTGTTCTTACCCTTCAGGAGGCGTCCCACTACTGCAAAGTTGAAGTTGGAGTTGAAATTCAACCCAACAAAATGGTCCATCTGCTTGCAGTGCCACTCGAGGGGCCTCCTGATCTCCACGAACACCTCTTCCGGGCTCTGACCAGGAAAAAGAAGACCCAAGAGCTGCTCATGATAGCTCAAGGTGTTCTTTTGACAAGTGACAGAGTAATTTTAAGAGCTTACACTGAAATACCAAACACACCTTTGAACACAACACACCTGTACATTTCTGTGCCGGTTCAGAACGCAGTTACGTACATCGCAGTTTTACTCTTGGTAGTACCCAAGTGGAACAATTCCTAATGCAAATTGCAATTTCAGTTGCTTACCCAGTGTCCAGGAGGACAAGAGTTGTGTTTTTTTCCGTTATCAACAGATGTAAGTGCTCACACAAACCCAGTGTCAGTCAGAGCTGGTCGCTAACAGCTCACCTTGCCGTTGAATATTCGAAGGCTGTCCAGGGTGTGCAGATTCTGCTCAAGCAGGTCTGTACCTGCTGAGTACAGGTTTACTTCATCCAGCTGCAGCACTGCCATGGCTACCCAGAAGAGGGCCTTGTGCATCGGCGAGTCCTGAAGGGAAAGAGAGAAAGCCACGATTTTCAAGTCAAGAAATCCATCACTGAACATTAAATTCCTTAATCACATTCATTAATTTCATAGGCAGAGCCTGTTAAAAAAGGACAACCAATGTAACGCTTGTGAGGTGGGCTGATGCCAACCTGATGAAGTTTAACCATGCCAAGCGCAAGGGGTCCTACACCTGGGTCGGAGCAATCCCAGGCACAGCTACAGGTTGGGCAGAGAAGAGATTCAGAGCAGCCCTGCGCAGAAGGACTTGGGGGTGTTGGTCGATGAGAAAATGAACATGAGCCAGCTTCAGTGTGCGCTCGCAGCCCAGAAAGCCAACCGCATCCCGAGCTGCATCAAAAGTTGCGTGACCAGCAGGTCGAAGGAAGTGATCCTGCCCCTCTACTCCGCTCTCCTGAGACCTCACTTGGAGTATTGTGTGCAGTTCTGGTGTCCTCAACATAAAAAGGACATGGAACTGTTGGAACAAGTCCAGAGGAGGGCCACGAGGATGATCAGGGGAGTGGAGCACCTCTCGTATGAAGACAGGCTGAGAAAGTTGGGGCTGTTCAGCCTGGAGAAGAGAAGGGTGCGTGGAGACCTCATAGCAGCCTTTCGGTATCTGAAGGGGGCCTACAGGGATGCTGGGGATGGACTATGCATCAGGGACTGTAGCGACAGGACAAGGGGGAACGGGTTCAAACTTAAACAGGGGAAGTTTAGACTGGATATAAGGAAGAAGTTCTTTACTGTTAGGGTGGTGAGGCACTGGAATGGGTTGCCCAGGGAGGTTGTGAATGGTCCATCCTTGGCGGAGTTCAAGGCCAGGCTGGATGAGGCCTTGGGCGGCATGCTTTAGTGGGAAGTGTTCCTGCCCATGGCAGGGGGGTTGGAACTAGATGATCTTAAGGTCCTTTCCAACCCTAACTATTCTATGATTCTATAATTCTAACTTTGAAGGGAAAGCAGACACTAAGTTCACGGCTATTATACATGTGGAACAATCACAGCTTAAGGAGCATCTGCTACCTTCGAACGAGCCCTAAGGTTTTAAGGTTTTTCCCATTCAGCTTTTGAATAGAGGCCAGAGACGACTTTTTGCTTTAAAGCTACAGTATTTGTCATTATGGCTTTTAATAACCCTGCCTTTCACCGAGATGAGGTATGTGTTTCTAGGGAAATGGTAGGACATTGCTAGTAGTCAATCCACCCAGCAAGGCCTCTTTCCACCAGAGTTCTGTTTACGGACACCACCTAAAGGGAGGTGAAAAGAAAGAAAACAAAAAGTAGAAAGGTGAACAAACCACTAGAGAAAAAACGATCAGCAAGTTCCTAATCAACAACAGGAAGCCTGCATCGGCATCAATTCCAACAAAAGAGGTACGTCAACGCACGCACCTCATTGCCCGTCAGGTTCCACAGCTGTATCAGTGGCAGTCCTGTTGCACTGTCATAATTTGTGACCTGGAAACACAGAAAAACCAGAGTGGGCAGCAGTTCTGCTGTGAGCCGTGAAGGATGCAATGCCAGCATCATTCGCTCCCTATCAGACACCCCTTCCTATGTGTAGGCTGGAGGAAATGCAGCTCCTGCCACCAGGCAGCAGCTGGAACACCCTGTGGGCAAGTTCACTTTCATCACTCAAATCCATACCCTGGCTTTCTGCCCACATCACTCACAAGAGGGAATACTCATCCCTCCCCAGCCACACAGCCCTGAGCGGGAACTGATGCTACACCAGGAAGTTCTCATCAAGACCCTGCTCAGCAGCCAGACTTCCAGGCTCTGGCTTTGTTGTCTGTCTTCACACTCACAGGAGGGGGGGTGCACAGAGTCACAGCAGTAGTACCATCAGCAACAAGACTTTTCCCAACAGCTCCACGTACCTGCGCCTCAAGGACTGCGCCTCTGGTCATCTCGCCAACAGCTGCGTCAGCTTCAGGGGAGAAGCGATCCTCATCTTGGGGAAGAGCAGGAGAAAACAAATGACAGTCACAGGCTTCAAAGGCCAGAAGGGACTATTAAGCTCAACTTGCCTGACCTCCTACATCCATTAGGCCAGCAAATCCTCACCCACTGTTGCTGAAACCAGTCTATTAAGCTGGAGATCACACAAGCATTATGCCTGCTGGGTTGCTGAAAGGAAGAATGAAGTGCTTTCTAAAGCCACTAGCTAAGTTAATAGGAATTTAAGTGGCTGATGAATTAGGAGGCTTTAACAATAGAAAAGTGCGTATCTGCAGTGCCTTTCAGCGGTCATTAGTATTTTGATCCTTAATAAACTAAGCTCAAGGGCCTCAGGGCTTCACTGACCCTGAAGACACTACTGACCCACCTGATCCCCAGCTCCCACAGAAACCCCTTCCGTACAAGGCAGCTTCTTAGGCCCCCAGACATCAGGCATCTCTACCACCATGACACTTTGCCAGGGCTTGAACGGTAGCATTTTGAACACAGAACTATACACGTCAGTCACCTTAGTAGGAAAGTATCAGATATTGGTTTAACACATTAAAACTAAGTTCGCATTTACAGCTACTTTATGACAGAAGGTATCACAGGATCACAGTATGTTAGAGATTGGAAGGGACCTCAAAAGATCATCTAGTCCAATCCCCCTGCCAGAGCAGGAACACCTAGATAAGGTTACATAGGAATGTGTCCAGGCGGGTTTTGAATGTCTCCAGAGAAGGAGACTCCACAACCTCCCTGGGCAGCCTGTTCCAGTGTTCTGTCACCCTCACTGAGAAGAAGTTTCTTCTCAAGTTTAAGTGGAACCTCTTGTGTTCCAGTTTATACCCATTACCCCTTGTCCTATCATTGTTTGCCACTGAGAAGAGCCTGGCTCCATCCTCATGACACTCCCCCTTTATATATTTATATACACTAATAAGGTCCCCCCGCAGTCTCCTCTTCTCCAAACTATAGAGACCCAGCTCCCTCAGCCTTTCCTCATAAGAGAGGTGCTCCACTCCCTTAATCATCTTAGTTGCCCTGCGCTGGACTCTCTCCAGCAGGTCCCTGTCTTTCTTGAACTGAGGGGCCCAGAACTGGACACAATATTCCAGATGCGGTCTCACCAGGGCAGAGTAGAGGGGCAGGAGGACCTCTCTCGACCTACTGACCACCCCCCTTCTAATACACCCCAGGATGCCATTGGCCTTCTTGGCCACAAAGGCACAGTGTTGGCTCATGGTCATCCTGCCATCCACTAGGACCCCCAGGTCCCTCTCCCCTACACTACTCTCTAACAGGTCGTTCCCCAACCTATACTGGAACCTGGGGTTGTTCCTGCCCAGATGCAGGACTCTACACTTTCCCTTGTTATATTTCATCAAGTTTCTCCCTGCCCAACTCTCCAGTCTGTCCAGGTCCCGCTGGATGGCAGCACAGCCTTCTGGCGTGTCAGCCACTCCTCCCAGCTTAGTGTCATCAGCAAACTTGCTGACAGTACACTCAATTCCCTCATCTAAATCATTGATGAATATATTAAATAATACTGGTCCCAGTACTGACCCTTGAGGCACTCCACTAGATACAGGCCTCCAACTAGACTCCGCCCCATAGACTACAACTCTCTGGCTTCTGTCCTTCAGCCAGTTTGCAGTCCACCTCACTACCTGATCATCCAGGCCACACTTCCTCAATTTAGCTATGAGGATGCTGTGGGGGACTGTGTCAAATGCTTTGCTGAAGTCAAGGTAGACCACGTCCACCGCTCTGCCATCATCCATCCACAATGTTATTTCCTCATAAAAGGCTAGGAGGTTGGTCAAGCATGACTTCCCCTTGGTAAAGCCATGTTGACTGCCCCTCATAACCCTCTTATCCTTGACATGCCTTAAGATGGCATCAAGGATAAGGTGTTCCATCACTTTCCCAGGGATGGAGATGAGGCTGACCGGTCTATAGTTACCCGGGTCCTCCTTCTTGCCCTTTTTGAAGACTGGAGTGACATTTGCTTTCCTCCAGTCCTCAGGCACCTCTCCAGTTTCCCAAGACCTGGCAAAGATGATGGAGAGTGGTCTAGCAATGACTTCCTCCAGTTCCCTCAGCACCCGTGGGTGCATCCCATCTGGACCCATGGATTTATGGATGTCCGGATTGCTCAACTGGTCCCTAACCCATTCCTCGTCGACTAAGGCCAACTGCTCCAGTGACCTGACTTCATCTGAGGTCTCAGGAGTACAGGGCTCTTCAGGACTGCCTCCGGCAGAGTAGACTGAGACAAAGAAGGCATTCAATAACTCTGCCATCTCTGTATCTTCTGTCACCAGGGCACCCATCCCGTTCACCAGTGGGCCAACCTTGCCTCTGGTGTTAGTTTTATCAGCCATGTATTTGAAAAAGCTCTTTCTGCTGTCCTTCACCCCTCTTGCCAGATTTAATTCTAAGGAGGCCTTAGCCATCCTAGCTGCCTTCCTACATCCTCTAGCAGCAGCGTTATATTCCTCCTGAGTGGCCAGCCCCTCCTTCCATGACCTATAAACTCTCCTCTTCCACTTGAGCATACCCAGCAGTTCCTTATTTAGCCACGCAGGTCTCCTGGCCCTCTTCCTTGACTTCCTACGTGTCGGGATGCTCTGCTCTTGAGCTTGGAATAAGCAATTCTTGAATGTCAACCAACTATCTTGGGCCCCTTTACCTTCAAGCAGCCTTGCCCATGGGATTTCCCCTAGCAATTGCTTGAAAAGGCCAAAGTTTGCCCTGCTAAAGTCCAGGGTTGCAATTCTACTTGCTATTGTACTGGTCCTACCACACAAGATCCTGAATTCCACCATCTCGTGGTCGCTGCAACCAAGGCAGCCCTCAACCTTTACTGCTTCGACCAGACCCTCCTTGTTAGTGAGGATGAGATCCAGCAGCGCTCCTCTCCTGGTTGGCTCATCCACCATTTGCATGAGGAAGTTATCATCCATACACTGGAGGAACCTCCTGGACTGTGGCTGGGTTGCTGTGTAGTCCTTCCAGCAAACATCAGGGAAATTAAAATCCCCCACGACGACCACGGCCTGTGACTGTGAGGCCGCTCTCAGCTGCCTGTAGAAGGCCTCGTCAACTTCCTCACCCTGATCTGGTGGCCTGTAACAGACACCCACAACAGTATTGCCCCTGCCAGCCTGCCCCTTAATTCTCACCCACAGACTCTCAACTCGCTCGTCCCCTGTCCCTGGACAGAACTCAGTACATTGCAGCTGCTCTCACACATAAAGAGCAATCCCACCACCCCGCCTGGCTGGCCTGTCTTTCCTGAAAAGGACATAGCCCTCCATGAGTATATTCCAGTCATGTGAGCTGTCCCACCACGTCTCTGTAATTGCCACCAGATCATAATCTCCTGACTTAACACAGGTCTCCAACTCCTCCTGCTTATTTCCCATGCTGCACGCATTGGTGTATAGGCATTTCAAGGAGGGAGCTGAGCTCACCAATTTCACCCTAGGATTATAGGAGGCCTCCCAGTCTTCATCAATTCTAGAGTGCTGCCCCACTGGGGTGGCAGAGTGGTTACAGCTACTTCACTTAATACACTGCCAGCCCTGCCAACTTGCTCTTTAGGAGAGTAATTCACCCTCTCCTCCAAGCCGGAAAAAGCCTGGACATTTATCATCTTTCCCCTGGAGTCTGACAGGTTCTGCCATGCTAGCACATTTAGAAGAATAAAATTCATTTTTTCCAGTCCTTGCTCTAGTCACACCAGAGCTGTGCTTGCAATAAGAGAGGGAAGGTTCAGGCACGATCATTGCTTGCCCACCGCTGGCACCCACTGACACTGCAGTGGGACCGCCAATAGTACTTGTCAGGAGCTCCATTACCTGCAAGAGGCACCACATTGTCCAGGAAAACTTCTGCTCCTTGGAAAGGCAACAATAAAAAGTCAGACCTTAAAGAAAAGAGAATCCATCAGAATAAGAACAGGGCTTTAAGTCACTCCTGTATTCTCTAAGGTGACATTGATTAATCAATTGCTGTAAGAGGGATTTAGTGTAACATTGATGACAGTCAAAAACAACCTCCCAGCAATCTAAGCAGCAGCAGCAACCCATTGTCTGATGAGCACGCCACGTTGGACTGGGCTCCAAGCAAAAGCCACCTCCACCATGGAGGCTTGACTGCTTTCCTCCCACCTCTGGGCACAAGCAAGTATTTAATGGGCTTGTGTAAGAAAACCCTCATCCAATACAGCTCTCCCAGACAGTGGGGCTGGAGCACAGAGAATCCCAATCTTATTCCTAGCTCAGCAACTAACTACACCTTGGGGCCTCCCAAAGGCATCCTTTTGCTCAGCTGCCATGCTGAAGTGACAGAAGTCACAATTTCCTCTTCCTTCCCCTTCAATAAAGCCTTGTGAGAGCTTGCTCTGCTGCCAGGGAACCCACCCCTGCTGCTGAGGCAAACCTTTCTACCAATTCCCACTTCAGCTGTGGAAAAACCCGGAAGGAATTCAAACAATACAGATGCCTCTGAAGAAGATTCGAGCCAGATTTGGCCTCAGGCCATGGAAGAGGAGCTAGAGACCTGATTGGTCTGACTGTGTCAGCCTTCACTTTGGCATATCCTCCATAGTCCACATATCTGAGTTCCACTTCACTGGTCTCTTCAAAGTAGCTGATAACTTGAGCCCGTAGCCATGCCCCATCCAGGCCTGGAGCTGCGCAGATAATACCGACTGCGGAACATAAGGGTACAGAGAAGAAAGCTCAGCGGATTTCCAGAAATCAGCACTTCAGGCATTAGTTATGACGAATAACTCCTTTCCATGTGATGCACCCTCCACTTTAGACCATGTACAGGCAGTGACACTAGGAAGATGCGGGAGTAGCTCCACACTTTGTCAGCAAAAATATACCAGGTGCCAGGTAGATAAGAAATAACCCAAGACTGACTTACCTCCTTCCAAATTTCAATGTGCAACTATGTGGCTGGAGAAGTATTCAGGGATGAATGGGGTGAGGAAGAACAGAGCTTAAAAAAAAGCCCAAATCAATGGAATAACCAACGAACTATCACACCTCATGCACTGGGAAACCTCCCAAGCCTAACTCAGGGCAGCAGGATTTCACATGACCCTCGAAGTTTCTTAAGTGAACAGTCAAGTTACTTGCCTTCTACTGGAGCTGGCAGGGTTGGAATTTCAGGTTGAGAGTAGCAGACGCACATCTGCTGCTCAAGGCTCCTCAGCACGTAGAAAGTGGGGTGAGTGTGCTGCTGCAGGAACATGTGCCCTGCATCAACTTGGTGCGCCACGACCACCGGCACAGTGACTCCATCCGGGAGGAAGAGCTGTCACGTGGAGGAAAGAAGCTCTCATTAGTGTTCACTGCAACTCGAAGCTTCATTCACAGCAACTCCCTGTTCCACCAGCACCTCCTGAGGCTTACAGCCACGGCACTGTAGTATTTCACTTCTAAAGACTGCTTTGGAGCAGGAGCAGAAGACTACCCATTGTTAACTGCATGCTGTTCTCAAGGAAATCAGACTTGGGCTGGGGCCCATCTTGTTCCCAAAAAGACTATCAGCACAGAGCAGCTGCAAGACTTATTTACCCAAGAGATCAGTGAGCAGAGTCAGGAATGATGGGTCAAGCCATGCTGCACTATCAACGCTGTGCAACTTGCCAGGACTCCCTGCCCATGGAGGTTTTAAACATCAAGGTAATCTTCACAGGGATTGTCCAAGATTTGTCACAGAGGCCTCATTTTCAAAGTCCTTTGCCCCGACTGCTAGAGAGCCACTGTGCCGGGCAGCTTCCGAGCATTACCGTGCTTGGAATACATCCAAAATGCCTTTCATTTCCCAGCATAAATTCACTTCTCCAGAATAAAGCCTATCTTCACATCCAAGGAAACAGTTACGTGCACCGTTACTACAGGCACAATGGGAACAGTAGTGGAAGAACAGGTAGATAACCCTGATCTATTAACAGCTAAATCAGCTGGATAACAACCAGCCACACAAAATCACACTGGGTTTGAGGGCGCCTGTGAGCCAGCCACATGGATACAGCATCCTACAATGGCAGTGACCAGCAACAGCCTTCCGCCCCGACATCAGCATAGTCAGCAAGCTGGGACTCACCCAGGCAGTCATAAGGAGGGAATGAAGTGTCAGTGGTGCTGCTGGAAGTAGACCGTGGACGTTGGCATCAAGCTCAAGGAGCTGTGTCTCGCCAGTCAGGCTCAGTACTTTTTCTACTTGATGCGGGAAACCTGGAAGACAAAGTCCCACAGAAGGTCTGTAGCACAGATTTGGTGAGGACAACCCCAGCCTTGCCACATGAACCAATATAGCTACCAGAAGCCTTCTGCACTACAGCAACAACTTCAGTTTTAGCAGATTGGCCATGTAACCTGGTAGGAGACCAACATGAGCTGATACACACCCCATAGCTCCTCCTGTAGGCCAGCTAACACTGGATCCTACAGAGAGATGAATTCAGAGAGCAAATGCAGACCCACCAGCACTTGAGGGCTAAATAGTCATTTCCTGGGGAAATTAAACATGAAGATTTATCTGCACATGTCCTGAAGCAGGAAGGTTACAGCACATAAAATGCTTGTTCACCGTGCGTGTGTAAGAGCATTTTCAAATCGCTTACCTTGTGGGCAGTCTCCATCTATTCCTGGTGCCTTGCTACACTCATTACATGGGTCTGGACCATCCTCTCGCAGTACTCCATTGCTGTATGGTACTTCATTGTCTTCAGGCAGCTTCAGAGTAGGCTGAGTCTCACTTGGGCTGGAGCTCTGCCCAGCACTTGTGTCTCGGGTTGCAGATAAACTACGTAACTCTGAATGCTGGCCCGATGCAACAGCCAGCACTGTGCTCTGCAGCGGGCGCTTCACACATGCCCCACCTTCACATGTGGATGTGCTGCACACAGAGCCCTCCCTAACCAAAGGCGCCTTTTCTGGAGAACCTTTGTGGTTTTCCACAGGAGTCCGACCACCTCCTTGGGACTCACTGCACACAGGGGTCTTCATCTGACAGTCTGTTGTGGCTCCCTCAATGGGGCTTTGTGTTAAACAGCTTGAACGTGTAACATCCTGATCCTGTCCCTCTGTCTGCGGGGATGTCAGGACCGCAGCATCATTCTTTCCAGCAGTGTTCGTATCAGCTACTGGAGCTTCCTCTGCAAGCGTCTGATCACTGGAAACAGCACTTGCCATCTCCAGAGGTGTCTCAGCTTGGCTAGCAGCAGCCTGGCAGAGCTGAGTGGACCCATCACCTGCAGGAGCGGGCAGCACTCCCTCACTGCGGACAGGCTTCTTCTGCCAACAGTCTTCTGTGTCTCCCTCTTCAGGGCTGGATGAACAGCCACGTGTTAAACAGCTTGAACGTCTCACATTCTGACCCTGTTCCTCTGCCTGCAGGGATGTTGGTACCACACCATCACTCCTAACATTCTCACTGCCTACTGGAGCTTCCTCTGCAAGCATCTGATCAGAGGAAACAACGCTTGCCATCTCCAGAGGTGTCTCAACTTGACTGGCAGCAGCCTGGCAGATCTCAGTGGACCCATCACTTGCAGCACCCCACAGCACTTCCTCAGTTGCTGCCAAAATGACCTCGGAAACAATCTGTATTGTCACTTGCTCAATTTTCTCAATGTCTTCCTTGCACAAACCCACTCCTCTAATCTTCTCTCTTCTCAATTCATCCCCTTTTGGCTGTGTGTCCTCCTCCTCCTGACACACAGGGACAGTACTGGCAATTGACCTGGACACGTCTTCTTCCCCTGCCTGCTCCGAACAGGCAGACTCCCAGGGCAGAGAAACACAAGCAGGGACACTCTTTTCGTCTTGAGATCCCGTTTCTTCTAGTTTTTCACTGTCGTTCTCAAGGGTGCTGGGCTGATTCGTTGTTACTGGCCAGTCTGGTGAGAGATCCAGCCTCTCATCAGGGTGACACATAACAGAGGGCATCGTCAACCCTGCTGTCAGCAGGGAGGTCGAGGTTTTGTTCTCTGTGTGTTCCCCTTCCAGCAAGGAGAGCTGTCTTTGAGGAACACATGGTTCTGTTCCTGGTGCGGAATCCTGCTCTGTCACTTCTTCCTGCTGCTCTTCAGCAGCTACTGCTTCTTCATCTGGATAGGTTCCATGCTTTTTTCTATGGGAATAAATCCACCAGCACCCGAGAAGTGCCAGCACTCCAGGTACGGCATACGCGACGTAATTCCGGAAGCATAAAGGCATTTTAGAAAGTCTCAGCAGTTATACCTAGAAGGAGAACCAGAAAACATGTTACAATAGCCACAGGGAAGGGAACAGGAAGACTAAAGCTTCATAAATGCCTTGAGGTATCTCTAGTAGTATGAGCAGGCTTGTTTTCCATTTGCTTTTTAAATTCACATCTCTGCTCTACAAGAGACCGCAGAACGAGATCCTTACCTAAGACCAGGGATCTCTGGGCATTTCTCACCATTACAGTCATCAGTTTCACCTTAACCCCCCTTTCTACGCAAAGCCGTTTCGCCTTCTTTCCCCTGCCTCCCCTTTGCTACACACAGGGACAGTATCCAGCGCTGCAGTCTCTCCAGCAGCAGGCTGGGTTCAGAACACTGCTGGACCACCAGTTTATTCCACATTAGATTTCCTACATGGACAGCTGCTACTCTGACTTTTCAGCTGAAAGCTTTCTCTTTTACTCCGGAAAGCGTGTGAACCCTTCGCTGCCTGGACGCCACTGGGACTCATGTCCCAGCCATGCTCCTCCATCTACAAGCCTCATCTAGGTTATATAAGGCAGGGCTGAGAGGCCTTCCCGTTCCCTTCAGGCAAGCCTGCGGCTGGCACACAGAGCTGAAGTTCCCTGCATCCCCAGAACAAAGAGGGCAAAGGACACTCAGTTTACATTTTCACTGGCCAGGAATGAAAGCGGAACCCATGGGTCTGACAATGCTTACACACAAGAGGCTTTTCTCCAAAGGGGCACCAAGACTTTCACCAGTAAGCAACAAAGATAAAGATTGTTTTCAGGAGATAAAATCCTAGGCACGGGAACCACCCACTGGAAAACAGTATTATCTAGTTCCTCTTCAGAAGTAGAAAGGAGTATAAAAAGACGAGACAATCAAGTCAGTCTCTCCACTCTGCTTAGTCTGTCTCAACCAGAAAACACCTTTCGTTATCAGAGCAAGCCTCCTTCCAGATACCTCCTTCAGGGCCTTGATTTTCCCAGCAGTCGGTTACACTCTAGCTAAGGACAAAACCATGCCTCCCTCAGACCCAAACCGAGCATCTGAGACCTGGAGCATATAACATACATTCCAGATGTCTCACCTCCTCCAGCCACAATCTCCTATCCCACAGGAACAAACACACAATTTCATCCAAGCTATCTCAGACACCAGCCTGGCTTCTGTACTGCTTGCTGCAGAGTCATACAGTCATAAAGTCACAGAATGGTTTGGGTTGGAAGCTGCCTTAAAGCTCATCCAGTTCCAAATCCCTGCCACGGGCAGGGACACTTTCCACTAGAGAAGGTTTCTCCAAGTCCAACCTGGCCGAGGCAAGTAAATAAACGAACAGCAGAAACAGGCACTAGAAAATGTCTTGCTCAATCCCAAATCAAAGCTCAGCTGCAGACATGATTTAAGAAGTCCAGCAACATCTCCAGCACATCACCAATGTTGATCTACACAGGAAACTTGAGTCTTGTTCACTCTGTGACATTCATGTCTGATGTCTCTTAAATCCAAGTTCCTTCCAGTCAGACAGCAGGGCTTATTGCTGAGGACGAACTTTCAGTTAACAGCAACATCTGAGACTTGGAATTCAAAACAGAACAACACAATAAATCTAGGCAGTAATTTCGATGTTTGGGTTTTGGAACTTGGTAAGTGGAAAGCATGAAGCCTGTACATACATTCCTGAAACAAAAGGTACCCATTTCTGCTCTCCAGCACAACGGCACATTGTGAGTGACTGCGAGGGCTCACCTGCTGCCCGCTGAAGTTGTTGCAATTCGTGCAGAACCACTCCACAAGCTGTCTCACAGAGCACCACAAACTCAAAGTAGCTCACAAGTCCATTCCCAGCAAGCTTCCCTGGTTAAGCAGACAGCCCTATTATTACGTCATTCCCTATTATGCTGCACCAACTGCACAAACAAGGGTCCCCCACAATTCTGCAGCACAGGGAGGCAGCAGGATGCTCCACAGAGGGCCAGATCCATCCCAAAGCCTGGCAGACAAAGCAATTCCAAGAGTCCCTTTAAACATTGATACCATTTAAGATCTCCACTCTCTGATGTTTAGATCAGTGGGGATGGTGGGTTAGCTGACTGCTCCTTGCACAGCTCATTTCATTTCATGCTTTTAATCTGACTAGTTTCAGCAAGAGCTGCATTATACAGCCAGGGATGTGTTAAATGGGAACTCCGCATCCTTCCATCAGCTAGAAAGGGACAAAAGGCACTGGCTCTGCACAAGACACAAGCAGACATCCAAAAGCACTGGGCTGGCCAGGGGACAGCTAGCACTAACAAGCATCTCCTTGCATAAACACGACAGGAAGACTTTGGTGGCCTGATTTTAATATGCTGGTCACAACACCACTTTCATGGGATGCCTTGAAGACAGCCGATTTTCAACCTGCTCAACACAACCATTGGAAGATGCAGCACATACTTCTCTCTCATTTCTGCCACAGGGGAGCTCCTACTGCCCACATCCAAGTTTCCAACAGGTTTAAAAGTGACAAAACCCTCTCTCCATTGCCAACTCGACAGCCAGTTCAGGACCGTAGGAGCAAAGGGATCATTTAAATACATGGAGGGGGGGAAGCAAGCCTGGGATTCTCCTGCCAGCAGCAGAACACAACATGGCAACTTGTCAAATCCCACGGCCTTAAGCAGTGCCAAATTGGAGGAGCCTGGCCCAGCAGCCCCTGCGCTCTCCAGGCAGGAGGAGCCAGCTGGGGAAGCACAGCAGCTCCGGAGGCTTTGCGCCACAGACAAGCAACCTGGGGAAGCCAGAACCAGTGTGAACACTGGATGCACCAGTGCCATTCCCCAACACGCAGGGCTCCGTGCCGTCCTGCACCAGAAATAGTGCAGAGCTCGCACGCTGTACATGCTTGCCCCACACCATGAGCCACTTCCACTTCTTCCTCCTGCCATGTCAGGAATCCGCTCTAAATGTCACACCTTGTATCAAGGCACAGGGAGCTGCAGACAGGGCATGAGGCTTTTCCAACTTGCTAAATAATCCCTACAGTAGGTCAGGATAGGATTAAGACACCAAGCGGAGAATAGGGGTCAATCGGCTCTCCAAATCTGTATCCTGCCTTGATTTATGGAAAACTCCTGGTAAAGATCAGGGGGATGAGGACAAAAATGAACCCCCACACTCGCCTACCTTACAAAACAAAGGCAAGGACAGTCAACTCATTCTACTTGCTCACATTAGGATCCCAGAGCAGTTTTAAGCCACCTCGTTTCTCTCGCCAGCACAAACAACCCTTCAGAAGACACATCTGTACTGAAGCACGAAATCAGACTCTACAACTCAAAGAGAGTTCTAAAGCAGGTATGTTTATTACGGCGCCGGGTGCAAGGGGGATCGCTTCTCCTAACTTGCACCTCGAGAGGTTAAGCAAGCAGGTATTTATTACACACCAACATGCATATTCATTAGGTTCGAGAGTTCGGTGGGGAAATTACAGTTACTTTAGGTACTCATTATCATAAGTCTTCTCCCTTTTGGTGCTTGTGCACTGCCCTCCAATGGCCGATGGTCGTGGGCAGGGGTCTTCAAGATGAAGTAAGCAGTCTTCTTCAGGGTGCACTTTTCACCTTTGGCACAGTTGGATGCCCCAGTAATCACAAAGGAGCTGAAACCAGCCATATCTGCAAGCTTCCGATAGCAGACAAACATTTAGAACAGTGGGACCTTCATCCACAAAAATTTATTGCCTCCCAAGCTAGCAGATGTTCGGGAGTCACTGTCTCCAGCCTAACTGATAATTAGAAGGATGGTCACTCATTAGAAGGATGGAAAGAAATAACTCACTCTTGTTAGCAAGACTACTAAATTCTGTTATCACACCACAAACTTACAACACAAATGTTGTTCTCTAGCTTAGACCTAAGTTAAAAGTGTCTTAACCCTAGGTTTTCCAGGCACTTGCTTTCCTTATATCAAGCCCCCCCTTTTCTTTTACCTTTGCAAATCCTTTTGCTAGGTAACTCCACTTTACTCAGGAGTTCTGGCAAAGTATTTACCACTTCCAACTTGTTGCCTAACCTTATGTCTTTTCCAATCTTCATAAACAGTTACAGACCTTTTACAATACCAAAAAGAACACTATCATGTTACAAGTAATCAGCGTTAAAACAATTATTAGTACGATTCCTGCAACCAGCTGCCTCAACTAGGAGAGATTAGGTAACCATGAAGTTAACTTTCTCCATGTTTCTTCAAAAACCCAAGAGGTATGTATCATCCTTGGTCATCGCGTGAAATATTTCAGTTTATTTCCAAATTTCCTCCAGATCTGTTTCAATTCTGCCACTTTGATCTATATAGGAACCATTGATTATGGAACAAACCCCTCCTTGTGAAGCCAAAACCTGGGTACCACAGCACCTAAGGTGCACGCGCCTTCCAGTTGAGGTAGAGTCTTAGGAGCATTTTCTCCACATAACCAATACCATCCTTTCCCTTCAGGCACGGGCCACCACTGAACTATGATACCATCTCTATTAATAGTGTGATTGCAGTTTGAACAGTGACCTACACCTGTGGCATTTCTTTGTACACAGGTCTAATATTCTTAAACCCAGTCTCCAGATCTCAAAGGGTGAATCGGATAATCTAAACCTGTTGCTCTTGTCCCTAATAGTCTTTTAACACCAACAAATATCAATAACCTTCTTTTCTCAGGAATTCAAAAAAATCTATTTGCCACTCTTGTCCTGGATAACTTCCTCTCCCAATTGTCCCAATTTGATTCCTATTGTCAGTTTTAGGATTATTCTTAAGACAGAGCTGACATTGTTCTGTCACTAACTGAACTATGGTGTATAGATTCCTTCCTATAATCTGTAGATAAAGAGTTGCTACCCAATGAGTTTCATTATGTTCCTCCTGAACTAACTTTCAGAGGTGATTAGAGGGAATTACAATTCGCCCATCAGGTATCTGAACCCAACCCTCTTGGTTTTCCTGTCTCTTCAGACCTTCAATCAACTTTTTATCCTCTCTTGAATATCTAGGTTCAGACTTCTCAGTTGTTAGTTTGCCATCAGGGATTAAGGACATGATTTCAGATTGTTCAGCTTCTTGTTTGGCTTCAGAATTGGCCAAATCATTTCCAGTTTCCTGATTAGGGTCACCTTGTTGATGCCCTCTACAATACATAACAGCTACTTCCTCAGGTAGCTGAGCAGCAGTTTCTGTAGCATGTTGAATCCGTTTCCCTTGTACGTTCAAAAGTCCTCATTCTTTCCAGATGTGGCACCATGTGCATGGACCACACCAAATGCATATTTAGAATCAGTCCAAATATTTATCCTTTTGTCTTTGGCCAATACCAGGGCTCTCATTCTGCCTTTTGGGTGGAGGTGTTTGCGGGTAAAGGTTCAGCTTCTATTATCTGTGAAGTGGTGGTAACGGCATATCCTGCCTTTCGTTCACCATTTTTCACGGAGCTACTACCATCAGTAAACCAAGAATCAAATCCGGTTGGCTCGAATATACAGTCTCTACAGTGGCCAAGCAGTCACGTGTTAGTGGTTCTGTCGGTTGCTCCTGCAAAAAGGATGCTGGATTCACAGTGAATGTGTGACCACAATTTCTGTATCATCGTGTTCCACAAGGGTGGCCTGGTATTTTACAAACCATGAAGGAGACAACCAGTGGGCTCCTTTCTGCTCCAGGACTGCTGATACAACTTGGGACACTAGCACAGGGATCTTTTGTCCCAAGGTGAATTTGCAAGCCTCTTCAGTATTCATGACAACCGCTGCCACAGCCCTTAGGCATCCGGGCCATCCTTTGCTCGCTTCATCCAGCTGTTTCAAAAAGTATGCCACTGGCCTTTTATAGGGTCCTAGTTTCCGAGCAAGGACCCCCCCCAAGGCTATTCCTTGGTTTTCATAAGAATATAGCCAAAAGGGTTTGCTTACATTGGGAAGCCCCAGAGCTGGAGCTCTCATTAGCTCTGTTTCTGAATTTCTAAAAGCCCTCTCTGCTGAATCAGTCCATTCCAAAGAGGGAGGATTTCCTTTTAACAGTTCATATAGCGGTCTTACCAGAACACCATAGTCACGGATCTGAAGTCTGCGGCATATGGTCATTCCCAGGAACATCTGGAGCTCCTTGATGGTCAACGGTCGTGGAGATTGACAAATGGCTTCTTTTCTAACAATTCCAAGTTCTCTCTGTCCTCCTGTTACTTCATAGCCTAAGTAGGAAACTCAGGTTGGAATTAGTTGGGCCTTTTGTTTGGATACCCGATAGCCATTCAGTCCCAGGAAATTCAATAATCCCACCATCCACTGGACACGTTCTTCCTTTGTTTCTGTGGCAATTAATAGGTCATCCACATACTGTAACAGAGTCCCCGTCTGAGTGGGTGGCTTCCGTGATTCTAGTTCTCGTGCTAACTGACTTCCGAAACTCATCGGACTGTTTTGAAACCCTTGAGGTAATACCGACCAAGTTAATTGGGTTTTCCTTCCCGGGTCAGGATTTTCCATTCAAAAGCAAATAAATTTTGGGCTTCTTTGGCCAATGGTAAGGATTAAGGATTTCTTCTATTTCAGGGAGGTCCTCCTGTTCGCTTTTCTGTTGAATTAAAGATAAACTCAAAACTGGAATTAATTGATCGGTTTTAACTCTTCATTCCATTTTGCCTTCCTTAAATGTTGCTTCTTGCCCTAATAAAGATTTTAGAGAATTCGGCACGCATAAAAATTTGTGCGTTCCCATTTGGTTTCCCAATTTGTACTCTAAAGGTTTCAGAAAGAATGCCCTTTTTTTTTTTGTTTCCTTTTCCTTGGCAGCCAGTAGCTCCTACAACTGTAACAAATTCTTTTCCCTCCGATTTAACGCTGAATAAGTTGCTCCTGTACCCACTAAAAATTCCACTGGATTTCCTCTAGTCCCTAGCTTTAACGTAACCAGTGGATCTGCTAGGGTAGATTCCCCAGGTCCCCATCAGTCTAGTTCCAATTCAGTCACCAGAGCCACCCCATGGCACTACCCCCCAAGGGCAGCCTCCACTTCCAACATCCAGCACGCACACCCATCCGGTAAGAGCCCTCTCCCCCACCTCCACCTTTGCCTGACATCCCTCCGCCACCAGTTTCAAAGCAACCACCGCAGCCGTGGCTATAGCACGACTGAGCATTTTCTTTTCTACCTGTTCCCGATTCCTATACGCTCTCCATGCTTCCTCCTTCACTCCCGTCCGCATTTATCCAACAAGCCCTCAGTCCGTCTGTTCCCACTTGTCCGCCTGCCCCAGCACTCATCCCATGCTCAAACACAGGCGCTGCGCGAGCTCCCCTCCTTTCCCCCTTGGTTTTCCCCTTTTTCCTTTCCTCACAGCTACTCACCCTGCTCTGCAGCACTTCTGGTTTAACCCTGTCTTGACTCTGAATGGGAATCTGCTGCTGGTTGCCAGTGACAGTCATCTCTTCCTCCTTATCAATATCAGATAAGACAGATGCACAGGGTGCTCCCCGTGGAGGTACCTCTGATACATAATTTTCCAACCTATCTTCCTGATTACCCTGGTTTTTTCTTAACTTTAAACATTATTCCCCCGATATCACAGGCTGAACAACATCTCTCCAGCTTAGCTGTCTGGTTTTCCCTGTCCGAAAAGGAAAGCGCAGCCAAAATTAAGGGCTCTGGCAAAGCTATATTCATTTTGCATTCCGTCCGTCAAGCCGGGTGGTTTCTTAAAGTGAAAAACATATCTGCATACATTACTTCATGCCATTTTCCTTGCCCCCTCAAAACAGCATTACTTTTTGTGAAAATGTATTATAGTTCAGAGTTCCATTTTTAGGCCATTTTTCCTGATCTTCCAAAGTATACAAAGGCCACCATTGGTTACAATATTTTACCAACATTTTCTCATTTACCGAGCCCCCGAGAAACCCTCCCAGTTCTTTCCCATGCATCAAAATGCACCCAAAAGGACTCTTTCTCAAGATCTCTCCACTCTGCTGATTTCCCATTATCAATCTCACATTCACACACACACGGGGTCCCACAGACACACTCCACACAGTTACAACACTTGAGACAGAGACTAAAATTCAATCAAACAAACAACAATTAATAACACAGTTATAACATCCTGTCACCAAGACCAAAATCACAAGACCAAAATCATTACTGTAACAAGCCACAAAATAAGTCAAATACCAATACGACCCAAAACCATTTCCACAAGACACCCCTTGTGCCTTGTAGGACCCAAACCACAAGATGCCCCCTGCTTCTTGTGGGTGTCTACCAGCAGCCAGGTATACGCCTTTACCTACCACCCGCGCCCTTTACCTCGCATAGGACGCCTCCTTACGACTGATAGGTATCCCCTTTACCTGGTTCAAACATACCTGATGATTCACTAGGGATGGTCCTTGTCTGCCCCTGCGGTGATCTGAGTCAGTGGGGGAGTCCTCCCAAGAAACCTCAGGGGCTCCCAGAGGAGTCTCCAAGCTAACTGATAATTAGAAGGATGGCCACTCGTTAGAAGGATGGAAAGAAATAATTCACTCTTGTTAGTAGTAAGACTACTAAATTCTGTTATCACGCCACAGACTTACAACACAAACATTGTTCTCTATCTTAGACCTAGAGTTAAAAGTATCTTAACCCTATGTTTTCCAGGCACTTGCTTTCCTTAGATCAGTATCAGGTTAGAAATGTTTGCAGCACAACGTTCACAGAGAAGCCAGATAATTCATCCTCAAGGTCCGAGAGCAGAGTTCAGCAGGCACTTGCTCCAGATTTCCAGGCTTTCCACACACAGGCAGGCCTGCTCTGGGGGCAAGCTGCTTCCAGTCTCTAGAAGAAGGGAGACAAGAACAGTTCCCAAAGGATGGAGCCCACATTCCCTGCAGGGACGTTCCCCACAGCATTGCTGGTCCCTGCCTCTTCTGCTTCCCTCCTGCTCCAGCACTCAAGAGGTTACGCTTCCAAACCCCAAAAGCAGTGGAAACCGAGGCTGGAATTAAAGACCGCCCACAAGCAAACAAGCAGGCAGCCAAATTGGAAATGCAGCTTCAACAGCTCTCTCTTTGGTGGGGCAAGCAACCATCACCCAGAGGTGGGGGCCACCAAACATGACTCAGTAGCTGCAAGCACACAAAGACGGGAGCCAGGCGAGCAAGGTCTCATCTGGATGGCACTTTTGAGAAGAACTGAACAGGTAAGTGTCTCTATACTTCAATAATTAAAGGTAAGGGTTGTGCATCAATTGCTGCTGCTTCAAACACCAGTACTGCGAGACAAGAACAGCAGGAGACTCCCCTTAAGCAATACCACCTTTTCACAGCCCAGTTAACACAGGCTCCTCTGTGAATGAAAGCTACCAGTGAAGCCACTCCACAACCTTAAACTATTTAAGAACTAAGTCCTACGTGCAGAGGGGTAAATTATGACATACCTAAAAGGCTGAAAAAGCTGGTTGTTGTCGAGCTAAAAAGTAGGGCTGTGGAACAGCAAGTGCTACCACCCCCAGGCTCTCTTATCTCCGAGATAAAAACCTGCTCTTGATGTTCCTACAAGAGCTCACTCCCCACCTTTGCAGCTGAGGCTGCTCTGCTGATGGCCCAGGCTTTATTAGTATTTCATCTTATAGTCACTTCTTCTGTGTCCTTCTCACACCCCAAGCACCAAACACTGTCCCAGCACAGCTCCACACTCCAGCAGCACCACTTCTGGGCCAAAGCAGAACCCCAAAGAGTTTCTATGTTATACTCAGTTTACAATGCAAGTATCAGCCTAGTTAAACTGCAGCAGGCTTTTTCCTGATGTTTCGGAAATCACCAAGGAGCACCTGTATACACCAACACCGACCACCAGCAACCCTCCCAACAGGCACTGATCACCCCTGAGCTCATCACTCCTGCTACACAACTCATCACAGGTTACCCTCAGTAGTTAACATTAACACTGACTATCAAGCTCCTTAATGCATGTTCTACCCTATTACCTTCCTACTCCAGTCATTTCATCATTTATGGTTTCCTCCCTGTGAATCCTCTATTACAGACACCACTTTGCCAGAAAGGTGTCTCAGGTGCAGAAGCAGACTTCAGAAACTGCTTTTGCACCACTTCACCAATAGCACCTTTATCTTTCTTGGCTGTTCCTCAGAATTTGGTGGAAGCTTGTTCCTGGCTTTTCCTATTTTGCCAGCTTTGGTGTCCTCTCCAGAAACAGTCAGCTCAAATGTTCTGCCTCAAACCATCCAAAAGGGTTCAGCCCACAAGCCAGAGGCCACACGGCCTTTCTGTTCTCACCCAGCTTTGAACTGCAGTGAAAGTCCTCTGACTGAGACTAAGGCACTCTGTGCACAGGTACCCCTGACTGGGGAATCAACACCACTTCTAGAGCCAAGGGCGGCTGGAACTGGGGATCTTTCAGGTCACAAACAACCCACTTAATATCACTTGTTGGGGCTCTTTCCAAACAGCTACCTCCTCAGCACACCTTCCAGTCCAGACTCAACTCTTTTAAAAGCATTTAGTCTTCTCATTACTTCTAAAAGCATCCTCTACGATACAGGCAAAGCAGAATTGCACAGAAACTACATCCAATGCTTAGCATTTTCCATTTGCTTCTCCACAGTGAAGCTCATGCAGCCCTTGCTATGGGCAGTAGTGGAGTGTCCACTACAGGGCAGCTTATAAATTGAAATTTCAAAGCAACCAGCTAAGCCAAGTGCCCAATATCCAGATCAATTCCCACAAAACAGGCATGTACAACACTCCGGAGCAGAGACTAAAGAAAGCTAAGGCTTCCAACATTCTCTGCGTGCAAGACAAGAACCAGACTTGCATTTTCAAGGAGACAGATTGGCAAGGTTTAAATCACAACACGCTGATACCACTGGAAGAACAGCGAGAAAAGAGGCAGCACCGACATCAAGCAGGTATCTGGAGAACAGCATCAAGACCTACTCACTAGATTTACTGTGCGCAGTGAGTACCGCGGCGGGGCGCTGCCAGGCCCCGCAGGCAGCGGCGGGAAGCGGGCCGCGGGCTGCCACCGGCAGCGCTCGGTGTGGGGCTGAGGGGATCGGAGTGCTGCTGCCGCGTTGTCAGTCCCGTGGGCAGCCGCTCCTCAGGCCCTCGCACGGCTCCGCCACGTCCAAGGTCAGCGCCGCCGCGGTCCAGCCCGCAGGTCACCCGTGGCGGGGGTGGGGCTCTTGGTTACCGGGGTCCTAGGACTGAGGGGCGGGCTGCGGCGGGAAGCGGGCCTCAGAATCCCGGCAGCTGAGGAGTGCTGTGCGCCGGGCCGTGTAGCAGCAGAGGGGTGCCAAGGCCTCCTCAGTGACCTGTGGTAGTTGTGGGGTCTTACGTGTGGTAGGTTTGGTTTTAGGTGGTTTTTATTGCTCGTTTCCCACTTGCCATTAGCAAAGTCTGGGCATTGCTGAGGGAAGCGGCTGTGCAGGCCGGAGGAGTGTGTGAATTGGTGTTAAATGTGATTCACTCTCGCTGTGAACTCTCCTGTAGCTACTTAGAAAGGAAAGCGGGAGATGACGTAAGAGCGGCAGACGATCAACAGCAATACAATTTAATTCCTTTGCTCTCGAATGTGTTCCATGCTGGCTTACAAACAAGCGGAAGTTACTGCACTATACGAAAAGCTTGCTAATAACAGTTTTTATCAATCGTTACCATAACATAAGCAAGCCTTGCCCTACCAGACACACAAGAGACAACACAAGGTGCCCTTAATCTTTACTACCTCGTCTGCCGCTCTTACGTCATCTCCCGCTTTCCTTTCTAAGTAGCTACAGGAGAGTTCACAGCGAGAGTGAATCACATTTAACACCAATTCACACACTCCTCCGGCCTGCACAGCCGCTTCCCTCAGCAATGCCCAGACTTTGCTAATGGCAAGTGGGAAACGAGCAATAAAAACCACCTAAAACCAAACCTACCACACGTAAGACCCCACAACTACCACAGGTCACTGAGGAGGCCTTGGCACCCCTCTGCTGCTACACGGCCCGGCGCACAGCACTCCTCAGCTGCCGGGATTCTGAGGCCCGCTTCCCGCCGCAGCCCGCCCCTCAGCCCTAGGGCCCCGGTAACGAAAAGCCCCAACCCCGCCACGGGTGACCTGCGGGCTGGACCGCGGCGGCGCTGACCTTGGGCGTGGCGGAGCCGTGCGAGGGCCTGAGGAGCGGCTGCCCACGGGACTGACAACGCGGCAGCAGCACTCCGATCCCCTCAGCCCCACACCGAGCGCTGCCGGTGGCAGCCCGCGGCCCGCTTCCCGCCGCTGCCTGCGGGGCCTGGCAGCGCCCCGCCGCGGTACTCACTGCGCACAGTAAATCTAGTGAGTAGGTCTTGATGCTGTTCTCCAGATGCCTGCTTGATGTCGGTGCTGCCTCTTTTCTCGCTGTTCTTCCAGTGGTATCAGCGTGTTGTGATTTAAACCTTGCCAATCTGTCTCCTTGAAAATGCAAGTCTGGTTCTTGTCTTGCACGCAGAGAATGTTGGAAGCCTTAGCTTTCTTTAGTCTCTGCTCCGGAGTGTTGTACATGCCTGTTTTGTGGGAATTGATCTGGATATTGGGCACTTGGCTTAGCTGGTTGCTTTGAAATTTCAATTTATAAGCTGCCCTGTAGTGGACACTCCACTACTGCCCATAGCAAGGGCTGCATGAGCTTCACTGTGGAGAAGCAAATGGAAAATGCTAAGCATTGGATGTAGTTTCTGTGCAATTCTGCTTTGCCTGTATCGTAGAGGATGCTTTTAGAAGTAATGAGAAGACTAAATGCTTTTAAAAGAGTTGAGTCTGGACTGGAAGGTGTGCTGAGGAGGTAGCTGTTTGGAAAGAGCCCCAACAAGTGATATTAAGTGGGTTGTTTGTGACCTGAAAGATCCCCAGTTCCAGCCGCCCTTGGCTCTAGAAGTGGTGTTGATTCCCCAGTCAGGGGTACCTGTGCACAGAGTGCCTTAGTCTCAGTCAGAGGACTTTCACTGCAGTTCAAAGCTGGGTGAGAACAGAAAGGCCGTGTGGCCTCTGGCTTGTGGGCTGAACCCTTTTGGATGGTTTGAGGCAGAACATTTGAGCTGACTGTTTCTGGAGAGGACACCAAAGCTGGCAAAATAGGAAAAGCCAGGAACAAGCTTCCACCAAATTCTGAGGAACAGCCAAGAAAGATAAAGGTGCTATTGGTGAAGTGGTGCAAAAGCAGTTTCTGAAGTCTGCTTCTGCACCTGAGACACCTTTCTGGCAAAGTGGTGTCTGTAATAGAGGATTCACAGGGAGGAAACCATAAATGATGAAATGACTGGAGTAGGAAGGTAATAGGGTAGAACATGCATTAAGGAGCTTGATAGTCAGGGTTAATGTTAACTACTGAGGGTAACCTGTGATGAGTTGTGTAGCAGGAGTGATGAGCTCAGGGGTGATCAGTGCCTGTTGGGAGGGTTGCTGGTGGTCGGTGTTGGTGTATACAGGTGCTCCTTGGTGATTTCCGAAACATCAGGAAAAAGCCTGCTGCAGTTTAACTAGGCTGATACTTGCATTGTAAACTGAGTATAACATAGAAACTCTTTGGGGTTCTGCTTTGGCCCAGAAGTGGTGCTGCTGGAGTGTGGAGCTGTGCTGGGACAGTGTTTGGTGCTTGGGGTGTGAGAAGGACACAGAAGAAGTGACTATAAGATGAAATACTAATAAAGCCTGGGCCATCAGCAGAGCAGCCTCAGCTGCAAAGGTGGGGAGTGAGCTCTTGTAGGAACATCAAGAGCAGGTTTTTGTCTCGGAGATAAGAGAGCCTGGGGGTGGTAGCACTTGCTGTTCCACAGCCCTACTTTTTAGCTCGACAACAACCAGCTTTTTCAGCCTTTTAGGTATGTCATAATTTACCCCTCTGCACGTAGGACTTAGTTCTTAAATAGTTTAAGGTTGTGGAGTGGCTTCACTGGTAGCTTTCATTCACAGAGGAGCCTGTGTTAACTGGGCTGTGAAAAGGTGGTATTGCTTAAGGGGAGTCTCCTGCTGTTCTTGTCTCGCAGTACTGGTGTTTGAAGCAGCAGCAATTGATGCACAACCCTTACCTTTAATTATTGAAGTATAGAGACACTTACCTGTTCAGTTCTTCTCAAAAGTGCCATCCAGATGAGACCTTGCTCGCCTGGCTCCCGTCTTTGTGTGCTTGCAGCTACTGAGTCATGTTTGGTGGCCCCCACCTCTGGGTGATGGTTGCTTGCCCCACCAAAGAGAGAGGTATATAGGAAGGCTATACAGCCTGGTTGGTGCTCAAAGTGTGCCGTGCCGGGGCCTGCAGCCTGGGGACACGGGCACCGATTCAGCTTTTGGGGAAAACACACCTGATGGCAAGGGTAGGTCGAAAAAGTGTTTCTGTGCAATAACTGATTTTTAAAGGCGTGGCCTCCAGTTCTTTAGGGTTTTGTCAACTCCCGTTCCTATGCCTCCTATAAGGCAGAGCATGTGCTACTGGTTATTTTTAGCATGGAAAATTTTAAGAGCCCACGTGGTCCCATTTAGTTTGAACTCTGCCAGCCATGTCCAGTTCTCTTTCACCCAGGTAGGATTTATTTCCTGAGTGCTCTATCAGTAACTATAGGATCTGCACAGAGTCATCCTGTCTCTGCTGTTGAAGCTGCATTTCCAATTTGGCTGCCTGCTTGTTTGCTTGTGGACGGTCTTTAATTCCAGCCTCGGTTTCCACTGCTTTTGGGGTTTGGAAGCGTAACCTCTTGAGTGCTGGAGCAGGAGGGAAGCAGAAGAGGCAGGGACCAGCAATGCTATGGGGAACGTCCCTGCAGGGAATGTGGGCTCCATCCTTTGGGAACTGTTCTTGTCTCCCTTCTTCTAGAGACTGGAAGCAGCTTGCCCCCAGAGCAGGCCTGCCTGTGTGTGGAAAGCCTGGAAATCTGGAGCAAGTGCCTGCTGAACTCTGCTCTCGGACCTTGAGGATGAATTATCTGGCTTCTCTGTGAACGTTGTGCTGCAAACATTTCTAACCTGATACTGATCTAAGGAAAGCAAGTGCCTGGAAAACATAGGGTTAAGATACTTTTAACTCTAGGTCTAAGATAGAGAACAATGTTTGTGTTGTAAGTCTGTGGCGTGATAACAGAATTTAGTAGTCTTACTACTAACAAGAGTGAATTATTTCTTTCCATCCTTCTAACGAGTGACCATCCTTCTAATTATCAGTTAGCTTGGAGACTCCTCTGGGAGCCCCTGAGGTTTCTTGGGAGGACTCCCCCACTGACTCAGATCACCGCAGGGGCAGACAAGGACCATCCCTAGTGAATCATCAGGTATGTTTGAACCAGGTAAAGGGGATACCTATCAGTCGTAAGGAGGCGTCCTATGCGAGGTAAAGGGCGCGGGTGGTAGGTAAAGGCGTATACCTGGCTGCTGGTAGACACCCACAAGAAGCAGGGGGCATCTTGTGGTTTGGGTCCTACAAGGCACAAGGGGTGTCTTGTGGAAATGGTTTTGGGTCGTATTGGTATTTGACTTATTTTGTGGCTTGTTACAGTAATGATTTTGGTCTTGTGATTTTGGTCTTGGTGACAGGATGTTATAACTGTGTTATTAATTGTTGTTTGTTTGATTGAATTTTAGTCTCTGTCTCAAGTGTTGTAACTGTGTGGAGTGTGTCTGTGGGACCCCGTGTGTGTGTGAATGTGAGATTGATAATGGGAAATCAGCAGAGTGGAGAGATCTTGAGAAAGAGTCCTTTTGGGTGCATTTTGATGCATGGGAAAGAACTGGGAGGGTTTCTCGGGGGCTCGGTAAATGAGAAAATGTTGGTAAAATATTGTAACCAATGGTGGCCTTTGTATACTTTGGAAGATCAGGAAAAATGGCCTAAAAATGGAACTCTGAACTATAATACATTTTCACAAAAAGTAATGCTGTTTTGAGGGGGCAAGGAAAATGGCATGAAGTAATGTATGCAGATATGTTTTTCACTTTAAGAAACCACCCGGCTTGACGGACGGAATGCAAAATGAATATAGCTTTGCCAGAGCCCTTAATTTTGGCTGCGCTTTCCTTTTCGGACAGGGAAAACCAGACAGCTAAGCTGGAGAGATGTTGTTCAGCCTGTGATATCGGGGGAATAATGTTTAAAGTTAAGAAAAAACCAGGGTAATCAGGAAGATAGGTTGGAAAATTATGTATCAGAGGTACCTCCACGGGGAGCACCCTGTGCATCTGTCTTATCTGATATTGATAAGGAGGAAGAGATGACTGTCACTGGCAACCAGCAGCAGATTCCCATTCAGAGTCAAGACAGGGTTAAACCAGAAGTGCTGCAGAGCAGGGTGAGTAGCTGTGAGGAAAGGAAAAAGGGGAAAACCAAGGGGGAAAGGAGGGGAGCTCGCGCAGCGCCTGTGTTTGAGCATGGGATGAGTGCTGGGGCAGGCGGACAAGTGGGAACAGACGGACTGAGGGCTTGTTGGATAAATGCGGACGGGAGTGAAGGAGGAAGCATGGAGAGCGTATAGGAATCGGGAACAGGTAGAAAAGAAAATGCTCAGTCGTGCTATAGCCACGGCTGCGGTGGTTGCTTTGAAACTGGTGGCGGAGGGATGTCAGGCAAAGGTGGAGGTGGGGGAGAGGGCTCTTACCGGATGGGTGTGCGTGCTGGATGTTGGAAGTGGAGGCTGCCCTTGGGGGGTAGTGCCATGGGGTGGCTCTGGTGACTGAATTGGAACTAGACTGATGGGGACCTGGGGAATCTACCCTAGCAGATCCACTGGTTACGTTAAAGCTAGGGACTAGAGGAAATCCAGTGGAATTTTTAGTGGGTACAGGAGCAACTTATTCAGCGTTAAATCGGAGGGAAAAGAATTTGTTACAGTTGTAGGAGCTACTGGCTGCCAAGGAAAAGGAAACAAAAAAAAAAAGGGCATTCTTTCTGAAACCTTTAGAGTACAAATTGGGAAACCAAATGGGAACGCACAAATTTTTATGCGTGCCGAATTCTCTAAAATCTTTATTAGGGCAAGAAGCAACATTTAAGGAAGGCAAAATGGAATGAAGAGTTAAAACCGATCAATTAATTCCAGTTTTGAGTTTATCTTTAATTCAACAGAAAAGCGAACAGGAGGACCTCCCTGAAATAGAAGAAATCCTTAATCCTTACCATTGGCCAAAGAAGCCCAAAATTTATTTGCTTTTGAATGGAAAATCCTGACCCGGGAAGGAAAACCCAATTAACTTGGTCGGTATTACCTCAAGGGTTTCAAAACAGTCCGATGAGTTTCGGAAGTCAGTTAGCACGAGAACTAGAATCACGGAAGCCACCCACTCAGACGGGGACTCTGTTACAGTATGTGGATGACCTATTAATTGCCACAGAAACAAAGGAAGAACGTGTCCAGTGGATGGTGGGATTATTGAATTTCCTGGGACTGAATGGCTATCGGGTATCCAAACAAAAGGCCCAACTAATTCCAACCTGAGTTTCCTACTTAGGCTATGAAGTAACAGGAGGACAGAGAGAACTTGGAATTGTTAGAAAAGAAGCCATTTGTCAATCTCCACGACCGTTGACCATCAAGGAGCTCCAGATGTTCCTGGGAATGACCATATGCCGCAGACTTCAGATCCGTGACTATGGTGTTCTGGTAAGACCGCTATATGAACTGTTAAAAGGAAATCCTCCCTCTTTGGAATGGACTGATTCAGCAGAGAGGGCTTTTAGAAATTCAGAAACAGAGCTAATGAGAGCTCCAGCTCTGGGGCTTCCCAATGTAAGCAAACCCTTTTGGCTATATTCTTATGAAAACCAAGGAATAGCCTTGGGGGGGGTCCTTGCTCGGAAACTAGGACCCTATAAAAGGCCAGTGGCATACTTTTTGAAACAGCTGGATGAAGCGAGCAAAGGATGGCCCGGATGCCTAAGGGCTGTGGCAGCGGTTGTCATGAATACTGAAGAGGCTTGCAAATTCACCTTGGGACAAAAGATCCCTGTGCTAGTGTCCCAAGTTGTATCAGCAGTCCTGGAACAGAAAGGAGCCCACTGGTTGTCTCCTTCATGGTTTGTAAAATACCAGGCCACCCTTGTGGAACACGATGATACAGAAATTGTGGTCACACATTCACTGTGAATCCAGCATCCTTTTTGCAGGAGCAACCGACAGAACCACTAACACGTGACTGCTTGGCCACTGTAGAGACTGTATATTCGAGCCAACCGGATTTGATTCTTGGTTTACTGATGGTAGTAGCTCCGTGAAAAATGGTGAACGAAAGGCAGGATATGCCGTTACCACCACTTCACAGATAATAGAAGCTGAACCTTTACCCGCAAACACCTCCACCCAAAAGGCAGAATGAGAGCCCTGGTATTGGCCAAAGACAAAAGGATAAATATTTGGACTGATTCTAAATATGCATTTGGTGTGGTCCATGCACATGGTGCCACATCTGGAAAGAATGAGGACTTTTGAACGTACAAGGGAAACAGATTCAACATGCTACAGAAACTGCTGCTCAGCTACCTGAGGAAGTAGCTGTTATGTATTGTAGAGGGCATCAACAAGGTGACCCTAATCAGGAAACTGGAAATGATTTGGCCGATTCTGAAGCCAAACAAGAAGCTGAACAATCTGAAATCATGTCCTTAATCCCTGATGGCAAACTAACAACTGAGAAGTCTGAACCTAGATATTCAAGAGAGGATAAAAAGTTGATTGAAGGTCTGAAGAGACAGGAAAACCAAGAGGGTTGGGTTCAGATACCTGATGGGCGAATTGTAATTCCCTCTAATCACCTCTGAAAGTTAGTTCAGGAGGAACATAATGAAACTCATTGGGTAGCAACTCTTTATCTACAGATTATAGGAAGGAATCTATACACCATAGTTCAGTTAGTGACAGAACAATGTCAGCTCTGTCTTAAGAATAATCCTAAAACTGACAATAGGAATCAAATTGGGACAATTGGGAGAGGAAGTTATCCAGGACAAGAGTGGCAAATAGATTTTTTTGAATTCCTGAGAAAAGAAGGTTATTGATATTTGTTGGTGTTAAAAGACTATTAGGGACAAGAGCAACAGGTTTAGATTATCCGATTCACCCTTTGAGATCTGGAGACTGGGTTTAAGAATATTAGACCTGTGTACAAAGAAATGCCACAGGTGTAGGTCACTGTTCAAACTGCAATCACACTATTAATAGAGATGGTATCATAGTTCAGTGGTGGCCCGTGCCTGAAGGGAAAGGATGGTATTGGTTATGTGGAGAAAATGCTCCTAAGACTCTACCTCAACTGGAAGGCGCGTGCACCTTAGGTGCTGTGGTACCCAGGTTTTGGCTTCACAAGGAGGGGTTTGTTCCATAATCAATGGTTCCTATATAGATCAAAGTGGCAGAATTGAAACAGATCTGGAGGAAATTTGGAAATAAACTGAAATATTTCACGCGATGACCAAGGATGATACATACCTCTTGGGTTTTTGAAGAAACATGGAGAAAGTTAACTTCATGGTTACCTAATCTCTCCTAGTTGAGGCAGCTGGTTGCAGGAATCGTACTAATAATTGTTTTAACGCTGATTACTTGTAACATGATAGTGTTCTTTTTGGTATTGTAAAAGGTCTGTAACTGTTTATGAAGATTGGAAAAGACATAAGGTTAGGCAACAAGTTGGAAGTGGTAAATACTTTGCCAGAACTCCTGAGTAAAGTGGAGTTACCTAGCAAAAGGATTTGCAAAGGTAAAAGAAAAGGGGGGGCTTGATATAAGGAAAGCAAGTGCCTGGAAAACCTAGGGTTAAGACACTTTTAACTTAGGTCTAAGCTAGAGAACAACATTTGTGTTGTAAGTTTGTGGTGTGATAACAGAATTTAGTAGTCTTGCTAACAAGAGTGAGTTATTTCTTTCCATCCTTCTAATGAGTGACCATCCTTCTAATTATCAGTTAGGCTGGAGACAGTGACTCCCGAACATCTGCTAGCTTGGGAGGCAATAAATTTTTGTGGATGAAGGTCCCACTGTTCTAAATGTTTGTCTGCTATCGGAAGCTTGCAGATATGGCTGGTTTCAGCTCCTTTGTGATTACTGGGGCATCCAACTGTGCCAAAGGTGAAAAGTGCACCCTGAAGAAGACTGCTTACTTCATCTTGAAGACCCCTGCCCACGACCATCGGCCATTGGAGGGCAGTGCACAAGCACCAAAAGGGAGAAGACTTATGATAATGAGTACCTAAAGTAATTGTAATTTCCCCACCGAACTCTCGAACCTAATGAATATGCATGTTGGTGTGTAATAAATACCTGCTTGCTTAACCTCTCGAGGTGCAAGTTAGGAGAAGCGATCCCCCTTGCACCCGGCGCCGTAATAAACATACCTGCTTTAGAACTCTCTTTGAGTTGTAGAGTCTGATTTCGTGCTTCAGTACAGATGTGTCTTCTGAAGGGTTGTTTGTGCTGGCGAGAGAAACGAGGTGGCTTAAAACTGCTCTGGGATCCTAATGCGAGCAAGTAGAATGAGTTGACTGTCCTTGCCTTTGTTTTGTAAGGTAGGCGAGTGTGGGGGTTCATTTTTGTCCTCATCCCCCTGATCTTTACCAGGAGTTTTCCATAAATCAAGGCAGGATACAGATTTGGAGAGCCGATTGACCCCTATTCTCCGCTTGGTGTCTTAATCCTATCCTGACCTACTGTAGGGATTATTTAGCAAGTTGGAAAAGCCTCATGCCCTGTCTGCAGCTCCCTGTGCCTTGATACAAGGTGTGACATTTAGAGCGGATTCCTGACATGGCAGGAGGAAGAAGTGGAAGTGGCTCATGGTGTGGGGCAAGCATGTACAGCGTGCGAGCTCTGCACTATTTCTGGTGCAGGACGGCACGGAGCCCTGCGTGTTGGGGAATGGCACTGGTGCATCCAGTGTTCACACTGGTTCTGGCTTCCCCAGGTTGCTTGTCTGTGGCGCAAAGCCTCCGGAGCTGCTGTGCTTCCCCAGCTGGCTCCTCCTGCCTGGAGAGCGCAGGGGCTGCTGGGCCAGGCTCCTCCAATTTGGCACTGCTTAAGGCCGTGGGATTTGACAAGTTGCCATGTTGTGTTCTGCTGCTGGCAGGAGAATCCCAGGCTTGCTTCCCCCCCTCCATGTATTTAAATGATCCCTTTGCTCCTACGGTCCTGAACTGGCTGTCGAGTTGGCAATGGAGAGAGGGTTTTGTCACTTTTAAACCTGTTGGAAACTTGGATGTGGGCAGTAGGAGCTCCCCTGTGGCAGAAATGAGAGAGAAGTATGTGCTGCATCTTCCAATGGTTGTGTTGAGCAGGTTGAAAATCGGCTGTCTTCAAGGCATCCCATGAAAGTGGTGTTGTGACCAGCATATTAAAATCAGGCCACCAAAGTCTTCCTGTCGTGTTTATGCAAGGAGATGCTTGTTAGTGCTAGCTGTCCCCTGGCCAGCCCAGTGCTTTTGGATGTCTGCTTGTGTCTTGTGCAGAGCCAGTGCCTTTTGTCCCTTTCTAGCTGATGGAAGGATGCGGAGTTCCCATTTAACACATCCCTGGCTGTATAATGCAGCTCTTGCTGAAACTAGTCAGATTAAAAGCATGAAATGAAATGAGCTGTGCAAGGAGCAGTCAGCTAACCCACCATCCCCACTGATCTAAACATCAGAGAGTGGAGATCTTAAATGGTATCAATGTTTAAAGGGACTCTTGGAATTGCTTTGTCTGCCAGGCTTTGGGATGGATCTGGCCCTCTGTGGAGCATCCTGCTGCCTCCCTGTGCTGCAGAATTGTGGGGGACCCTTGTTTGTGCAGTTGGTGCAGCATAATAGGGAATGACGTAATAATAGGGCTGTCTGCTTAACCAGGGAAGCTTGCTGGGAATGGACTTGTGAGCTACTTTGAGTTTGTGGTGCTCTGTGAGACAGCTTGTGGAGCGGTTCTGCGCGAATTGCAACAACTTCAGCGGGCAGCAGGTGAGCCCTCGCAGTCACTCACAATGTGCCGTTGTGCTGGAGAGCAGAAATGGGTACCTTTTGTTTCAGGAATGTATGTACAGGCTTCATGCTTTCCACTTACCAAGTTCCAAAACCCAAACATCGAAATTACTGCCTAGATTTATTGTGTTGTTCTGTTTTGAATTCCAAGTCTCAGATGTTGCTGTTAACTGAAAGTTCGTCCTCAGCAATAAGCCCTGCTGTCTGACTGGAAGGAACTTGGATTTAAGAGACATCAGACATGAATGTCACAGAGTGAACAAGACTCAAGTTTCCTGTGTAGATCAACATTGGTGATGTGCTGGAGATGTTGCTGGACTTCTTAAATCATGTCTGCAGCTGAGCTTTGATTTGGGATTGAGCAAGACATTTTCTAGTGCCTGTTTCTGCTGTTCGTTTATTTACTTGCCTCGGCCAGGTTGGACTTGGAGAAACCTTCTCTAGTGGAAAGTGTCCCTGCCCGTGGCAGGGGTTTGGAACTGGATGAGCTTTAAGGCAGCTTCCAACCCAAACCATTCTGTGACTTTATGACTGTATGACTCTGCAGCAAGCAGTACAGAAGCCAGGCTGGTGTCTGAGATAGCTTGGATGAAATTGTGTGTTTGTTCCTGTGGGATAGGAGATTGTGGCTGGAGGAGGTGAGACATCTGGAATGTATGTTATATGCTCCAGGTCTCAGATGCTCGGTTTGGGTCTGAGGGAGGCATGGTTTTGTCCTTAGCTAGAGTGTAACCGACTGCTGGGAAAATCAAGGCCCTGAAGGAGGTATCTGGAAGGAGGCTTGCTCTGATAACGAAAGGTGTTTTCTGGTTGAGACAGACTAAGCAGAGTGGAGAGACTGACTTGATTGTCTCGTCTTTTTATACTCCTTTCTACTTCTGAAGAGGAACTAGATAATACTGTTTTCCAGTGGGTGGTTCCCGTGCCTAGGATTTTATCTCCTGAAAACAATCTTTATCTTTGTTGCTTACTGGTGAAAGTCTTGGGGCCCCTTTGGAGAAAAGCCTCTTGTGTGTAAGCATTGTCAGACCCATGGGTTCCGCTTTCATTCCTGGCCAGTGAAAATGTAAACTGAGTGTCCTTTGCCCTCTTTGTTCTGGGGATGCAGGGAACTTCAGCTCTGTGTGCCAGCCGCAGGCTTGCCTGAAGGGAACGGGAAGGCCTCTCAGCCCTGCCTTATATAACCTAGATGAGGCTTGTAGATGGAGGAGCATGGCTGGGACATGAGTCCCAGTGGCGTCCAGGCAGCGAAGGGTTCACACGCTTTCCGGAGTAAAAGAGAAAGCTTTCAGCTGAAAAGTCAGAGTAGCAGCTGTCCATGTAGGAAATCTAATGTGGAATAAACTGGTGGTCCAGCAGTGTTCTGAACCCAGCCTGCTGCTGGAGAGACTGCAGCGCTGGATACTGTCCCTGTGTGTAGCAAAGGGGAGGCAGGGGAAAGAAGGCGAAACGGCTTTGCGTAGAAAGGGGGGTTAAGGTGAAACTGATGACTGTAATGGTGAGAAATGCCCAGAGATCCCTGGTCTTAGGTAAGGATCTCGTTCTGCGGTCTCTTGTAGAGCAGAGATGTGAATTTAAAAAGCAAATGGAAAACAAGCCTGCTCATACTACTAGAGATACCTCAAGGCATTTATGAAGCTTTAGTCTTCCTGTTCCCTTCCCTGTGGCTATTGTAACATGTTTTCTGGTTCTCCTTCTAGGTATAACTGCTGAGACTTTCTAAAATGCCTTTATGCTTCCGGAATTACGTCGCGTATGCCGTACCTGGAGTGCTGGCACTTCTCGGGTGCTGGTGGATTTATTCCCATAGAAAAAAGCATGGAACCTATCCAGATGAAGAAGCAGTAGCTGCTGAAGAGCAGCAGGAAGAAGTGACAGAGCAGGATTCCACACCAGGAACAGAACCATGTGTTCCTCAAAGACAGCTCTCCTTGCTGGAAGGGGAACACACAGAGAACAAAACCTCGACCTCCCTGCTGACAGCAGGGTTGACGATGCCCTCTGTTATGTGTCACCCTGATGAGAGGCTGGATCTCTCACCAGACAGGCCAGTAACAACGAATCAGCCCAGCACCCTTGAGAACAACAGTGAAAAACTAGAAGAAATGGGATCTCAAGACGAAAAGAGTGTCCCTGCTTGTGTTTCTCTGCCCTGGGAGTCTGCCTGTTCGGAGCAGGCAGGGGAAGAAGACGTGTCCAGGTCAATTGCCAGTACTGTCCCTGTGTGTCAGGAGGAGGAGGACACACAGCCAAAAGGGGATGAATTGAGAAGAGAGAAGATTAGAGGAGTGGGTTTGTGCAAGGAAGACATTGAGAAAATTGAGCAAGTGACAATACAGATTGTTTCCGAGGTCATTTTGGCAGCAACTGAGGAAGTGCTGTGGGGTGCTGCAAGTGATGGGTCCACTGAGATCTGCCAGGCTGCTGCCAGTCGAGTTGAGACACCTCTGGAGATGGCAAGCGTTGTTTCCTCTGATCAGATGCTTGCAGAGGAAGCTCCAGTAGGCAGTGAGAATGTTAGGAGTGATGGTGTGGTACCAACATCCCTGCAGGCAGAGGAACAGGGTCAGAATGTGAGACGTTCAAGCTGTTTAACACGTGGCTGTTCATCCAGCCCTGAAGAGGGAGACACAGAAGACTGTTGGCAGAGGAAGCCTGTCCACAGTGAGGGAGTGCTGCCCGCTCCTGCAGGTGATGGGTCCACTCAGCTCTGCCAGGCTGCTGCTAGCCAAGCTGAGACACCTCTGGAGATGGCAAGTGCTGTTTCCAGTGATCAGACGCTTGCAGAGGAAGCTCCAGTAGCTGATACGAACACTGCTGGAAAGAATGATGCTGCGGTCCTGACATCCCCGCAGACAGAGGGACAGGATCAGGATGTTACACGTTCAAGCTGTTTAACACAAAGCCCCATTGAGGGAGCCACAACAGACTGTCAGATGAAGACCCCTGTGTGCAGTGAGTCCCAAGGAGGTGGTCGGACTCCTGTGGAAAACCACAAAGGTTCTCCAGAAAAGGCGCCTTTGGTTAGGGAGGGCTCTGTGTGCAGCACATCCACATGTGAAGGTGGGGCATGTGTGAAGCGCCCGCTGCAGAGCACAGTGCTGGCTGTTGCATCGGGCCAGCATTCAGAGTTACGTAGTTTATCTGCAACCCGAGACACAAGTGCTGGGCAGAGCTCCAGCCCAAGTGAGACTCAGCCTACTCTGAAGCTGCCTGAAGACAATGAAGTACCATACAGCAATGGAGTACTGCGAGAGGATGGTCCAGACCCATGTAATGAGTGTAGCAAGGCACCAGGAATAGATGGAGACTGCCCACAAGGTAAGCGATTTGAAAATGCTCTTACACACGCACGGTGAACAAGCATTTTATGTGCTGTAACCTTCCTGCTTCAGGACATGTGCAGATAAATCTTCATGTTTAATTTCCCCAGGAAATGACTATTTAGCCCTCAAGTGCTGGTGGGTCTGCATTTGCTCTCTGAATTCATCTCTCTGTAGGATCCAGTGTTAGCTGGCCTACAGGAGGAGCTATGGGGTGTGTATCAGCTCATGTTGGTCTCCTACCAGGTTACATGGCCAATCTGCTAAAACTGAAGTTGTTGCTGTAGTGCAGAAGGCTTCTGGTAGCTATATTGGTTCATGTGGCAAGGCTGGGGTTGTCCTCACCAAATCTGTGCTACAGACCTTCTGTGGGACTTTGTCTTCCAGGTTTCCCGCATCAAGTAGAAAAAGTACTGAGCCTGACTGGCGAGACACAGCTCCTTGAGCTTGATGCCAACGTCCACGGTCTACTTCCAGCAGCACCACTGACACTTCATTCCCTCCTTATGACTGCCTGGGTGAGTCCCAGCTTGCTGGCTATGCTGATGTCGGGGCGGAAGGCTGTTGCTGGTCACTGCCATTGTAGGATGCTGTATCCATGTGGCTGGCTCACAGGCGCCCTCAAACCCAGTGTGATTTTGTGTGGCTGGTTGTTATCCAGCTGATTTAGCTGTTAATAGATCAGGGTTATCTACCTGTTCTTCCACTACTGTTCCCATTGTGCCTGTAGTAACGGTGCACGTAACTGTTTCCTTGGATGTGAAGATAGGCTTTATTCTGGAGAAGTGAATTTATGCTGGGAAATGAAAGGCATTTTGGATGTATTCCAAGCACGGTAATGCTCGGAAGCTGCCCGGCACAGTGGCTCTCTAGCAGTCGGGGCAAAGGACTTTGAAAATGAGGCCTCTGTGACAAATCTTGGACAATCCCTGTGAAGATTACCTTGATGTTTAAAACCTCCATGGGCAGGGAGTCCTGGCAAGTTGCACAGCGTTGATAGTGCAGCATGGCTTGACCCATCATTCCTGACTCTGCTCACTGATCTCTTGGGTAAATAAGTCTTGCAGCTGCTCTGTGCTGATAGTCTTTTTGGGAACAAGATGGGCCCCAGCCCAAGTCTGATTTCCTTGAGAACAGCATGCAGTTAACAATGGGTAGTCTTCTGCTCCTGCTCCAAAGCAGTCTTTAGAAGTGAAATACTACAGTGCCGTGGCTGTAAGCCTCAGGAGGTGCTGGTGGAACAGGGAGTTGCTGTGAATGAAGCTTCGAGTTGCAGTGAACACTAATGAGAGCTTCTTTCCTCCACGTGACAGCTCTTCCTCCCGGATGGAGTCACTGTGCCGGTGGTCGTGGCGCACCAAGTTGATGCAGGGCACATGTTCCTGCAGCAGCACACTCACCCCACTTTCTACGTGCTGAGGAGCCTTGAGCAGCAGATGTGCGTCTGCTACTCTCAACCTGAAATTCCAACCCTGCCAGCTCCAGTAGAAGGCAAGTAACTTGACTGTTCACTTAAGAAACTTCGAGGGTCATGTGAAATCCTGCTGCCCTGAGTTAGGCTTGGGAGGTTTCCCAGTGCATGAGGTGTGATAGTTCGTTGGTTATTCCATTGATTTGGGCTTTTTTTTAAGCTCTGTTCTTCCTCACCCCATTCATCCCTGAATACTTCTCCAGCCACATAGTTGCACATTGAAATTTGGAAGGAGGTAAGTCAGTCTTGGGTTATTTCTTATCTACCTGGCACCTGGTATATTTTTGCTGACAAAGTGTGGAGCTACTCCCGCATCTTCCTAGTGTCACTGCCTGTACATGGTCTAAAGTGGAGGGTGCATCACATGGAAAGGAGTTATTCGTCATAACTAATGCCTGAAGTGCTGATTTCTGGAAATCCGCTGAGCTTTCTTCTCTGTACCCTTATGTTCCGCAGTCGGTATTATCTGCGCAGCTCCAGGCCTGGATGGGGCATGGCTACGGGCTCAAGTTATCAGCTACTTTGAAGAGACCAGTGAAGTGGAACTCAGATATGTGGACTATGGAGGATATGCCAAAGTGAAGGCTGACACAGTCAGACCAATCAGGTCTCTAGCTCCTCTTCCATGGCCTGAGGCCAAATCTGGCTCGAATCTTCTTCAGAGGCATCTGTATTGTTTGAATTCCTTCCGGGTTTTTCCACAGCTGAAGTGGGAATTGGTAGAAAGGTTTGCCTCAGCAGCAGGGGTGGGTTCCCTGGCAGCAGAGCAAGCTCTCACAAGGCTTTATTGAAGGGGAAGGAAGAGGAAATTGTGACTTCTGTCACTTCAGCATGGCAGCTGAGCAAAAGGATGCCTTTGGGAGGCCCCAAGGTGTAGTTAGTTGCTGAGCTAGGAATAAGATTGGGATTCTCTGTGCTCCAGCCCCACTGTCTGGGAGAGCTGTATTGGATGAGGGTTTTCTTACACAAGCTCATTAAATACTTGCTTGTGCCCAGAGGTGGGAGGAAAGCAGTCAAGCCTCCATGGTGGAGGTGGCTTTTGCTTGGAGCCCAGTCCAACGTGGCGTGCTCATCAGACAATGGGTTGCTGCTGCTGCTTAGATTGCTGGGAGGTTGTTTTTGACTGTCATCAATGTTACACTAAATCCCTCTTACAGCAATTGATTAATCAATGTCACCTTAGAGAATACAGGAGTGACTTAAAGCCCTGTTCTTATTCTGATGGATTCTCTTTTCTTTAAGGTCTGACTTTTTATTGTTGCCTTTCCAAGGAGCAGAAGTTTTCCTGGACAATGTGGTGCCTCTTGCAGGTAATGGAGCTCCTGACAAGTACTATTGGCGGTCCCACTGCAGTGTCAGTGGGTGCCAGCGGTGGGCAAGCAATGATCGTGCCTGAACCTTCCCTCTCTTATTGCAAGCACAGCTCTGGTGTGACTAGAGCAAGGACTGGAAAAAATGAATTTTATTCTTCTAAATGTGCTAGCATGGCAGAACCTGTCAGACTCCAGGGGAAAGATGATAAATGTCCAGGCTTTTTCCGGCTTGGAGGAGAGGGTGAATTACTCTTCTAAAGAGCAAGTTGGCAGGGCTGGCAGTGTATTAAGTGAAGTAGCTGTAACCACTCTGCCACCTTCTGTCATAAAGTAGCTGTAAATGCAAACTTAGTTTTAATGTGTTAAACCAATATCTGATACTTTCCTACTAAGGTGACTGACGTGTATAGTTCTGTGTTCAAAATGCTACCGTTCAAGCCCTGGCAGAGTGTCATGGTGGTAGAGATGCCTGATGCCTGGGGGCCTAAGAAGCTGCCTTGTACGGAAGGGGTTTCTGTGGGAGCTGGGGGTCAGGCGGGTCAGTAGTGTCTTCAGGGTCAGTGAAGCCCTGAGGCCCTTGAGCTTAGTTTATTAAGGATCAAAATACTAATGACCGCTGAAAGGTACTGCAGATACGCACTTTTCTATTGTTAAAGCCTCCTAATTCATCAGCCACTTAAATTCCTATTAACTTAGCTAGTGGCTTTAGAAAGCACTTCATTCTTCCTTTCAGCAACCCAGCAGGCATAATGCTTGTGTGATCTCCAGCTTAATAGACTGGTTTCAGCAACAGTGGGTGAGGATTTGCTGGCCTAATGGATGTAGGAGGTCAGGCAAGGTGAGCTTAATAGTCCCTTCTGGCCTTTGAAGCCTGTGACTGTCATTTGTTTTCTCCTGCTCTTCCCCAAGATGAGGATCGCTTCTCCCCTGAAGCTGACGCAGCTGTTGGCGAGATGACCAGAGGCGCAGTCCTTGAGGCGCAGGTACGTGGAGCTGTTGGGAAAAGTCTTGTTGCTGATGGTACTACTGCTGTGACTCTGTGCACCCCCCATCCTGTGTGTGTGAAGACAGACAACAAAGCCAGAGCCTGGAAGTCTGGCTGCTGAGCAGGGTCTTGATGAGAACTTCCTGGTGTAGCATCAGTTCCCGCTCAGGGCTGTGTGGCTGGGGAGGGATGAGTATTCCCTCTTGTGAGTGATGTGGGCAGAAAGCCAGGGTATGGATTTGAGTGATGAAAGTGAACTTGCCCACAGGGTGTTCCAGCTGCTGCCTGGTGGCAGGAGCTGCATTTCCTCCAGCCTACACATAGGAAGGGGTGTCTGATAGGGAGCGAATGATGCTGGCATTGCATCCTTCACGGCTCACAGCAGAACTGCTGCCCACTCTGGTTTTTCTGTGTTTCCAGGTCACAAATTATGACAGTGCAACAGGACTGCCACTGATACAGCTGTGGAACCTGACGGGCAATGAGGTGCGTGCGTTGACGTACCTCTTTTGTTGGAATTGATGCCGATGCAGGCTTCCTGTTGTTGATTAGGAACTTGCTGATCGTTTTTTCTCTAGTGGTTTGTTCACCTTTCTACTTTTTGTTTTCTTTCTTTTCACCTCCCTTTAGGTGGTGTCCGTAAACAGAACTCTGGTGGAAAGAGGCCTTGCTGGGTGGATTGACTACTAGCAATGTCCTACCATTTCCCTAGAAACACATACCTCATCTCGGTGAAAGGCAGGGTTATTAAAAGCCATAATGACAAATACTGTAGCTTTAAAGCAAAAAGTCGTCTCTGGCCTCTATTCAAAAGCTGAATGGGAAAAACCTTAAAACCTTAGGGCTCGTTCGAAGGTAGCAGATGCTCCTTAAGCTGTGATTGTTCCACATGTATAATAGCCGTGAACTTAGTGTCTGCTTTCCCTTCAAAGTTAGAATTATAGAATCATAGAATAGTTAGGGTTGGAAAGGACCTTAAGATCATCTAGTTCCAACCCCCCTGCCATGGGCAGGAACACTTCCCACTAAAGCATGCCGCCCAAGGCCTCATCCAGCCTGGCCTTGAACTCCGCCAAGGATGGACCATTCACAACCTCCCTGGGCAACCCATTCCAGTGCCTCACCACCCTAACAGTAAAGAACTTCTTCCTTATATCCAGTCTAAACTTCCCCTGTTTAAGTTTGAACCCGTTCCCCCTTGTCCTGTCGCTACAGTCCCTGACGCATAGTCCATCCCCAGCATCCTTGTAGGCCCCCTTCAGATACCGAAAGGCTGCTATGAGGTCTCCACGCACCCTTCTCTTCTCCAGGCTGAACAGCCCCAACTTTCTCAGCCTGTCTTCATACGAGAGGTGCTCCACTCCCCTGATCATCCTCGTGGCCCTCCTCTGGACTTGTTCCAACAGTTCCATGTCCTTTTTATGTTGAGGACACCAGAACTGCACACAATACTCCAAGTGAGGTCTCAGGAGAGCGGAGTAGAGGGGCAGGATCACTTCCTTCGACCTGCTGGTCACGCAACTTTTGTTGCAGCTCGGGATGCGGTTGGCTTTCTGGGCTGCGAGCGCACACTGAAGCTGGCTCATGTTCATTTTCTCATCGACCAACACCCCCAAGTCCTTCTGCGCAGGGCTGCTCTGAATCTCTTCTCTGCCCAACCTGTAGCTGTGCCTGGGATTGCTCCGACCCAGGTGTAGGACCCCTTGCGCTTGGCATGGTTAAACTTCATCAGGTTGGCATCAGCCCACCTCACAAGCGTTACATTGGTTGTCCTTTTTTAACAGGCTCTGCCTATGAAATTAATGAATGTGATTAAGGAATTTAATGTTCAGTGATGGATTTCTTGACTTGAAAATCGTGGCTTTCTCTCTTTCCCTTCAGGACTCGCCGATGCACAAGGCCCTCTTCTGGGTAGCCATGGCAGTGCTGCAGCTGGATGAAGTAAACCTGTACTCAGCAGGTACAGACCTGCTTGAGCAGAATCTGCACACCCTGGACAGCCTTCGAATATTCAACGGCAAGGTGAGCTGTTAGCGACCAGCTCTGACTGACACTGGGTTTGTGTGAGCAGTTACATCTGTTGATAACGGAAAAAAACACAACTCTTGTCCTCCTGGACACTGGGTAAGCAACTGAAATTGCAATTTGCATTAGGAATTGTTCCACTTGGGTACTACCAAGAGTAAAACTGCGATGTACGTAACTGCGTTCTGAACCGGCACAGAAATGTACAGGTGTGTTGTGTTCAAAGGTGTGTTTGGTATTTCAGTGTAAGCTCTTAAAATTACTCTGTCACTTGTCAAAAGAACACCTTGAGCTATCATGAGCAGCTCTTGGGTCTTCTTTTTCCTGGTCAGAGCCCGGAAGAGGTGTTCATGGAGATCAGGAGGCCCCTCGAGTGGCACTGCAAGCAGATGGACCATTTTGTTGGGTTGAATTTCAACTCCAACTTCAACTTTGCAGTAGTGGGACGCCTCCTGAAGGGTAAGAACACATCTTGCATCTCCTGTTAGAGTTGTGCTTCCTTACCCTTCGTGTGAAGTGTCCTGAGAACATGCTGATGAACACAGTAATGCTTCGTAAATATGCATTGAACATTAAATACAGTATTCGGTTTTTAACCCCATTTCTTAGGGTACAGGCACCCTTCTGCTACCACTGTAGCAAGAACTGTGAGGGTTTTACACACACTACTAGCTCTGGTTAACAAGCACAGGAACTGTGACAAGTTTGAGGTGAACACCCAGAGCGTGGCTTACCTGGCAGGTAAAAGCAGACAAACCAGCGTTGTTCTCAGTTTGTGCTGACTGAAAATGAATGGATTCTTGTGGGAATTCTTACGGGTTTAGGTTGATAAAATTGTACCAGCGTGAAGGACACTTGTAACTGGGGGTGGACGAGGGGCTGGGCCAGGCTGGGGTGCATCAGAGACAGCGTTTGGGGGGCTGAAGGCTTTGCCCACAGGGCAGTGGCTGTGCAGCAATGGAAACGCTTCAGGGAGGCTGTAGGTTTCTTGATTTAAGCCTTGCAGTGTGTGCCTTACAGTGTGCCAGTTCCTAGTGATCTACAAACAGAAACTGTGACCCTGTGAGGGCAGGTATTTAAGTCAGGTAATTGTGACTGGATGGGGATTAGCATTCTTTTTAAATGGCCTGCTTTGAATCAAAACAAAGACGACCACTGGGACATAACCACTCCGCACTGCAATGCACACAGGAGGAGTTGGTAGTGGGTGGAATGTTGCTTACCTTCAGCGTTGCCTCTCTGCAAAACTTACGTTGACTCTCTTTGGCTTTTTAGCTTTGCTGCCAGTGTCTGAGGAAGTTGGAAGTCGCTGCAGCCTAAAGCACAGGAAGTCTCTCTTGTTGACAGCCGTTTCAATGGAGAATGTTCCCATGGATACCTACCCCATCCATCACAGTGACACTAGCTGTAGGTTGGTTGTCTAACTTTTAGATATTTCACATACATTTCAATGTCTGTTTCCTTTAATAAATTATCCAAAGGTAACCTGTGTTCTGTTAAAAACTCAGTCACAGAAATTTGGGTATCAAAATTCATAGAGATTTAATTCTGAGGTCTGTAAAGCTATTGCAGAGCTGAACTGCTTTGGAGGTTGTTCAACTCTTTGCTAACATCTTTCTACAAGACCTAATTTCATCTCGTTTATATTTTAGAAGAAAGTTTTACTTGTCCTTTTATAAGTAGTCACTTTACCCTTGTCATGAAAATCTCACCACCTGAGAGCCTGTCTATATGCAGCACAGATATAAGCTGAGAAACCCACCTCAAAGTGATGGGGAGGGCCAGTTTCTCTCAATGGGGAGCACTTTACTCAGTGTCTGTCTTCTCAGCATCCAGTTTTGTCTTGCCTTGTAGGCTGTTTCGCTTGTGTGCTTTTCACTGCTTTATTGTTTATCTCTTCAGCATTACATCCATATCAGATTGTTAGCCTTCACTAGTCAGTTTTGCAAGCAAAGTAATGACTATCTCTTTCTCTGTGTTTTGGGGAGATTGACCTGTTAGGAGAGATGGGTTTAATACAGGATAGTTTGGCTATTTGCACAATTTATGCCTAAATATGCACAGTTCTAAAGATTTTCTGAATTGAATTTCTCTGCACTTTCAGGACACTAAAAGAAAACCAACCCTGGTCATCACCAAGGGAAAGGTGCCTCCGTCACTCGCTGCCCCAGTCCCCAGCCCTGGGGGGGGGTGGAGGGGAATCTGAAATGCCGTTCGTTGGCCCCTCTGGATGCACTGGATGCATCGGCTCCTGCGAATGAAAAAGGACCACGATGCTGTCTGTCTTCTACCTCTTCCTTCCAGTGCGAAGGTTGGTTTTCTTGCTAGTAACTGACCTGCCTTTTGAAATTCCGTCTCACCACACCAGGCATTCAATATGCCCTGAGCCTTGATCAGATCTATTTTGATGTACGTCTGGATTGGCTCTTGCAAAAGGGTTTGTCCCTTGCTTAGCATGTTGAAATAGAGCTGGTTAGGCTTATTTCTGTAGTTACCTTGAAGAAAAATGAGCTTTTTTTTCCCCTCAGCATTTTTTAGAGAGAATCTGAACTCCGAAAACGTGTGGGCTTGGAATAAACGATTGAATCAACTCTGAAAGAAATATGTGCCTGGGGGTAGGTAATTTATTTCTGGCTTTTGGAAGGCAAAAGCTTTTGGATATTTGCTTACTTGACAAATTTGTCAAGAACCCCCCCCATTAAATCGTCCCAAGGAAGAACTGGCCCTTCCCTCTCCTCTTTCAGTTGAATTGACAGTGTCTGATGAAGAGGAGAAGGGTTTTTCTGTGCCTTGGACACATACTCTTTATTAGAGCAGGCAGCCAAGTCTGAGCCCAGAAAGCAGATTAAAGCTAAAGGAATTCCTGCAGGGTTTTATTCATGTGGCTAGGACAGAAAAGAGCCAATAAGAAACTGCTTTATGGGTTGTCTGATCTGGGTTCTCTGTGCTCTCCTTAGCTGGCAAGATGTCATTTTGGGCAGCAAGAATTCCTTGGTGCCTACTGATTACTCCTTTTTGTTGCTTACAGTGGTCTTGGCTATGTCCTGGCAGCTGGCATGGCAGGTCTGTCGTGACTGGCAGTGGGCCTTCAGGGTGAGTTCCTCACTGTCACTCGGGCGGCTGAGCCATTCATTGTAAAATCAGAACCATCCCTGGGGTTGGGATTACTTATGCTCGTCATGTCAAAGGTGAACAGTGGAAAGACCTTCTACTGCCTGACTGGTCATGAACTTGGTGTTTTAGAGGACTTGGTCATGAGTTTGGTGTTTTCCCTTGTTCCTGCAGGACGAAGGAAAGATTTTAGCCTAGTTCTTGCAGAATGGAAGAGGCACAGGTTAAACTGTACAGCAGCCAGGGCAGGCGCTGATGTGCTTCTTACCTGAGGAGGCACTTGGATGCATCAAGACCTCCTGAAATAGAGGAATGTGAAGGTATCTTCTGTTCTTGTCACGTCATTGTGATGTTTCTCCACAGAGAACACCAAGTGCTTTGGAAGTACTCTGTCAGATCCTCCCAAGTTCTCTATAAAATTAACTAGCATGTACACGATGAGGGGGGAAGAATGTTTGCTGGAATAACAGTCTGAAGTTACGCAGGTAACGCTGATGGCTGCATGATTGATTCTTGCATTTGTAGCTGGAATATTACTGTTCACTTTTCTTTCTTCACATGTTTTACTCCAGAATCAGAGGGAGCGGTCGTGTATCTTTATGATGCAGAGGGAGGTCTTTTTTCCTCTGAAGTCACCATACATCACCAAAGCCGCTCTTCTTTACAAAAATGACCTACAAACCGCAAGTTACATTCATTTCTGAGCATAGCTGCCATTCTCCAGTCCGTAATTCTAATGCTGAATTTGAAGTTCTGTAGGCTTTTCACTCCACGGGTACCCTTTCTGTAACCAGCCTTGCTTGTGTCTACAGATAACTCCTTGCCTGGGAGGTCTAGCACCAGTTCTTCTGCTTCTGCTGGTCCCTCACAGGACCCAGGGAAGGACAGCAGCACACAGAGCACTGAGCATCTCTGGCACAATACAAGCAGCAGCTGAGAAGCCAGGAGTACACAGAACTGCCAGGACTACTTGGTGTCACGATGTCATCTCACTTGCCAAGAAGTAAGTGATTTTAGCAGCCAGGGTCCCCTCCCCTGAAGAATGACCATTCCCTTTTGGGGAATATGGTCATCACATCCCACTCAGCTCCTTTGTGTCGCATGTTGTGTACAAGTTGCTTGAAACACCATAAACACTTTTACAGGAATGCTACACAGGAGATCAAAAACTTCTTTGTGTCTGTTATTCTCCTCTTTTGAGGGGGAAGGAGGCAGAGTTAGGATGGGAGTGTGCTCCTGTTGCAATCCAGCTTTATTTTCTACTAAGTTTGCCTTTCCCTCTTGCTTTAACACGTTAGGGTAAACTAGATTGGGAAAAGAGCACAGTTCACAGTGTGACTCTCTCTGCCATTCTTAGTGCCTGAGGAAGGTTGGATCAGCATGGTTGAGGCAGTCTTTCTATGGTGTTTGTGAGCCTGCTGTGCCTCTGATGAATAAGCTCAGGGCCTGTAGGACTCGAACCTGGTTTATAAAGTAGTTGCGTGTGTGTTCTGAGCAGCTAACCTGTGGCTGGCAGATGGCCTCTTCTTTTTAAACAGAACACTTCCATTTAGCTACTAATTTGCTACATTCTTGCCCACTCTCAGCTGTCCTAGTTCTCCTATCCAAAATTTCACAGCAATTGTTTTAGCAAAAGCTGGCAATGAAATCTGCAGGTAACAGGACTGGGATTTAACATGAAATCAGTGGGTCGTAGTCTTCACACTAATTAGGATTTCCCTGTTCATAGATAAAGCCTCATCAAAGTTCATATCTTCAAAGGGAGTGCATTTTGATTATAAGAAGTCTAAATGAGGTAGGCTGCCCTATTCGTCACACCCTGCTATTTCTAGTATCTCTCATTTCCTTCTTTGCCTCTCAGCTGGAGTTTTGTCTGGTCCTCACTGGATCTGACTGCCATGGCCTTTGTTACTGGAGCTGTGGGAATGTGTGTACCGCTGTTTCTTTACAGGGCTCAGCTTGTCCAGGGCACTGTGTCACCGTGCCTCCAGGAGACATGCAATTCATCTAACAGGTGAGGTGCACACAGCTGTGGAAACACCCTTGGGAACACTGCACAGGGCTGAATCCCAGTTTGTTTAAAGACAGAAGGTAGGATGTGACTGTGAACGCTTCTCGTGAAGGCAGTTGGGTGTGAATGTTGTACTACCTTGCTTGCCGGGATGCTGAGGCCAAGTGGCCTTTTGCACCACCAACAGCAAAACATCAGCAGCTATGATATTTGTTGAATATTTTGATTGTTCTGTGTTTCTTCTGCACTAGTTCTAATATTCTTGTTATCCTGTAGTTGTTATTTTCTTACACGGTAGTTGTTTCGTTGTTTTACTGTAGTATTTATGTTGTTACTCTGTTGTTTTATTGTAGTATTTTTGTTGTTACGCTGTTGTTTTGTTGTTATAACAATAGCAAACCAGTGTTTTGACCCTAATTTTACTATCATTTTAGTATTTTTTTACTATCAATATGCAATTCCCACTCTCCTCCACCTCACCCCCATCCCCTGTTTTTATGTCCTCCACCTAAAATAACCAGCCTGTGTTCACATCTGTCTTCCCTGTGTTTGATTCCTGGGCCAGGCCACAGGGTGCAGCTTTCCAGCACCCTCTGCTTGTGGGTACTTGCTTCCCTTGTTCAAACACAGCTGCGTGGTTGAACAACAGTTATTATTATTATTACTGTTTCTTCTTCTTATTTCACTAGTTTTCCTACACTTTGCCTCTGCTTTGAGCAGTTGCACTTTGAGGGTGGCTTTGGCTGCCCCACCAGCCCTCTCCCTCTCTGGCGAGGTGATGCCGTGCAGACAGCCTGCTCAGCTGGGCTGCAGGGTCCCCGCAGCAGGGCCATGGCATGGGAGATGCTCAGGGGAACCGTGTTCTGTGTGGTCCGTGGCATCGTCCCTGCCATGGCGCCTGCCTGGCAGGACACAGCAGGGCTCTGGGAGCTGCAGGCACAGAGGCGAGGGTGGGATAAGGACAGGGGTGGCACAGGGACGCTGGCTGTCAGGGGCGCGGGGGGCACAGGGCTGTCAGTAGGAGGCGGGTGGAACGGCGGGGCCGGTGGAGCAGGGCCGCGAGCTCTAGAAGGCGGCGGCTGCCGAGGTAACGCCGCGCGGCTCCCGCAGCGCGCTCCGGGCCGGTGGCCGTTGCTGCAGAGCGATGGAGAGCGATGGCGCTGCCGGGCCCGTGGCGCTGCCCTTGTTGCTGGCCGTCGGCGCTGGCAGTGGCGCTGTCGATGGCGGTCGCCTGCCTGCTGCAGGGATTGCTGCTGGCAGCGGCGCTGAGTGCGGGGGGTGCCTGCTGTGCGCTGCGGTCCCGCCCGCCCGCCAGGCGCCCTCCGGCCCGGCGCTCTCCAGCGCGATTCCTGCTCCCCCAGCGCCCTCCCCGACTGCAGCTGCCCTCGTACAGGCCCAGGCGCAGGCTGATCGCCCGCTTCCCAGCCACTCGGGACCAGGTTGCTTGGCGCCTGACGAGGAAAAGGGCCAGTAACGGCGGACCGGCCACTGTGATCGGCCGAGGTCTGAGCACCCCGACCCGCGGCAACTGCCTCGGGTGAGCGCGGGAGTAGGATGTGGGTGGGATAAGGACACGGGTGGCCCTGGTAAACAGGTGGGATAAGAACACGGGTGGCAGTAGGACACTCCTTCTCAGGGACATGGGTGGCACAGGGACACAGGTTGTCAGGGATGAGGGTGGCAGAGGGACACGGGTGGAATACAGGCACAGGTGGCAGGGAGAAGCAGGTTGTCAGGGATGAGGGTGGCAGAGGGCAAGGTTGGGTGGGATACGGAGACAGCTGGCACAGGGACATAGGCTGTCAGGGATGCAGGCGTCAGAGGGCACGGTTGGGTGCAGATGTGGATTGCACTGTGATGGAGGTGCCAGGCCCATATCACTTCCCTTGGTGCTGGCCTGCGTGGTGCTGCAGGGATGGCTGTTGGGCACAGGGGGTCCTGGGGTGTGATGAGATCCTGCCAGCCCGCATCCCTCCTGTCTTATGTCACCCGTACGGCAAAACGACCTCTACAGTGGCGTGACTGCAGGCGCCGTCCATGCTGAGGGCACCCGTCCCGCCGCTGCTGACTCGGGTGAGCTTGGGGGGAGGATGGGATCGGATCTTCCTGCCACTAACAGCGGCTCCAACTGTTGTCTGCCAGCAGAGCCCCGCCGCAGTCCGTGCGCCAGCAGGACCCGCTGCCGCAGGACCGGAGCCCTGAGACCGTTCCCCCACCGGTACGCTGGGACAGATGATGAGAGAAAATCTCTTTGCTGTGCTGGCACCTTTTCAGCTGGAGGCAGCAGCGCGTGTGGGAGCCCTGTGTTCCCACTTTGACACAGGTCTCCTCAGCAGCTGCTGAGCTGTAGTAAAACACTGCTCACGTCTTGGGCTGGGCTTGCAGATGTGCGAGTGGGACGTAGTCGTGGCTGATGGAGCTCTGCAGCTGTGCAGTGAAAGGTTTTATCCCGGGTGGGTCAGTAGGGAAGGGTTTACTCTGGCTGGGCCAGCAGCGTCCTCCCTCCCTCCCCATTGCCTCGGCCAGTAAAGAGCCTGGAGGCTGCTTGCTCCCAGAGCGGATTCAGGTTGAGGTGCTCAGACTTTGCCCTCCACAGACGTTGCAGAGGTCAGTTGAGCAGTGTTGAAGCAAGAGAGGCTGTGGGCTCAGTAGCCAGCACCTGGGAGATGGGATTTACTCTGTGATGAGCAGGAGGAAGGGAGGCTGTGCTCCCCTGAACCAAATGAGTTACTCCTGGTCTCTTTCCACATGCCAATAGAAGAGGATGTGCGTGAGGGAGTCCCCGCAGTCTGGCCCAGGATCCTGCTGCGAGGTGCCACTTTGGACAGGAAGGTAACGTACTGCTCATCCAGCCGGTGCCTGCTTGTCAGTGCCGGCCAGGAAGAGAGCAGTCGCTTTCCCAGCTGAGCCGGTGCCCAAGGCCTGCTCTCCACGGGAGCTGGGACATTCCAGGCCCGTGAGACATGGCTGCTGGGTCACCCAGTGGTGGGGAAGCTCCCTTGTTGTGTCCATCAGCATCCCTGCTGCCTTGTGCCCCTGCGGCGCTGGCGGCAGCGCTGACCTGCACCATCCCTGCCCTGCCCGCAGGCCGGGTTGGAGCTCGAAGGGCTCAGACTGCTGCAGCGGTGGCGTTGCCCTGTGGCACTGGCATGTCCTGTCCCAGCCTGGGGCTGACCCTAACTGGCTCTCTCCCACTTGCACAGGGAATGGGAATTGTTGCGACCGGAAGACCGTGCTCCAGGAAGAGCCAACAAGGCCGTGCAGACCGAGGAAGGTGAGTGTAGGTGGGGCCCAGCTCTGTGCCGGGCTTGGATGGGCCCCTGGCTTGGGCCTGCTCACATTCCAGGCGGAACTCATGGCAACACTTCCTCAGCCGAAAGGGAGAGGAAACCCCGTGTGCTCATCGCGGAGAGGGTCCCGTGGCACAGTGCGAGATGTGGGCCCGTGTGGCAGTTTGTGTGGTTTGTGGTTCGGGTGGGCAGCGTGCAAGGAGCGTCTGTGGAGGTGGGAAGGGGCCGCCGGCCCGTGGAGCCCCAGCAGGCTCTTGTGAGAGCTTCCCCACGGATCTCTTGTGGCCAGCTGCTGCCCCAGGGCATCGCAGCCTTGTCTGTGGCTGAAGGCCGTGTCCCTGGCTCTGCCCTCCAGGATGGGCATCCGGAGAGGAGTGAGAAGGGACAACCCCCTTGGTGCAGGCCAAACACCTCTGCTGGGAGCTGCTCCTGACTTGTCTCCTCCTGTAGCTGTCAAGAGGCCCGAGGAGAAGCGGCGGCAGTCCCCGAGCCCACCACCTGCGCTGGGGAAAGGAAGGCCACGCAGGAGGAGCATCTGCCTGCTGGTGCCTGGCGAGACCCACCCACTGGTGCTGGTACGTCGCTGTCTCGCAAGCCTCTTTTGCCCTCCTCTGGGGATAGAATGGGCTCAGTGCAATCCCTGCAGGGCTGGGAGCAGGCTGACCTGCCTGCCTTGGGGCAGGAGGCCTCATCCTTGGCCGAGTGGGAACTGATGCTCTCCCCTGCCCCAGCGTGTGGTGGCTGTGCGTGACTGCTGCCCGCTGCTGGAGCAGGTACTGGCCTGGGCAAGGCTGCCGTGGCCTCAGCGCCAAGCCGGTGCCAAAATGAAGGGGGACCGGAGCTCCGCCGTGGCTGTGGCAGAACCACGGCTTCACGGCTCTGGCACGCGCCTGCTTGCACACCTCCTTCAGAGCGGCTCTGCTGGCTGCCCTGAGAAGGAACTAAGCTACTGCTCTCTCTTGGCAGTTCCCTGAGCTTATTCCTGGGTACCCCACCACAGAGATGACCCTAAGCGAGGAGAGGGAGGCAGCGTGGCAGCGCTACCGACAGCTCTTGGGACCTAAGGCTGGTAAGAGCAGACTGGGAATGCGAAGGGCACGGCAAGGAGGAGAAAGCCACGGCCTGGGCTGGCAGGGTGTAGCGCAGGCCGAGGAAGCTCCTGGGCCAGTGCTGCCTGGTCCTCGGGTCTGATGCTCTTCGAGACTTGTGAAGACTCGGGACGGAGTCCTCGTGTCCCGCAGTCCCCAGGGTGGTTGATGGGCGAGGTTGCCCAGGGCCGGAGCTGCGAGCTGTTCAAGCTGGGAGGCTCTGCTAAGGGGTAGTCCCGTGCGGCAAGTTGCGGGTCCTGATTTCTTGCTCCCTGCCAGCAGCCATCACCCAGGGCTGCTCAGGCACCAGCCACACACAGGCAGCATCCACGACCACAGCATCAGTCGTTTCTGGGCAAGCGGCTTCCACCACCACCGGCTTTCCTGACACCACCCAGTCCAGCAGCAGGAGCGCGCCCGTCTTGCCAGGTGAGTCGGGGTGGACAGGGCTTCTGTGGGGGTGAAGGGCAGGGCTTGATTTAGGCAGCAGCTTTCCTGCCGCACCTGGCTGAGCTGCCTGGGCTCAGCAGCCCTGAGGGGCTGGTGCTGGGGCTGTGCAGAGCCTTGCCGTGCAAAGGAAGGGAAGGTGCCTCCGTCACTCGCTGCCCCAGTCCCCAGCCCTGGGGGGTGGAGGGCAATCTGAAATGCTGCTCCTTGCCCGCTCTGGATGCACTGGATGCATCGGCTCCTGCGGGTGCTGCCAACTCCCTAAAAGCCAGGCTCTTCCTCCTTTGCCGACCCCGGCTCACAGTGGTGTGCTGCTTTCCAGGGACTCCTGCACCCTTCTGGGGCCAGCGCCCATCAGGCCTCGGACGAGACCCCGCTTCCTCTGGTATGGACGCAGTTGGTGCTTCAGGCTTGAGGAGCTGATGGGTGGTGGTGTCCCCTTGGGCTAGGGGATGGCGGAAGGGCCGGCTCGGGTGGTAGCTACTGGGCTCCAGGGATGCAAAACCTTCCATTCCCCCCGGGATAGGGATGGGGGTAGCCCCGGTGCCAGCTCAGAGTGCGGCTGCAGAGACCTGAGCAACAGTTGTGCTTCTAGGTTCGTCCACCTCTTCCAGCCGGGCAAGATCCAAGGACAGAGCCTGCAAGCGGCACAAGGCACGGATCCATCATTTCTGCAATAAGTAATGGCCAGTGCTGCTGGCCCCCACCTGTGCGGGCTGCGGTCCAGAGCAGCCCCGAGGCGGGACCAGAGTGATGGGGCCAGGCCCCATTTCTGCTGCCAGCAAGAAGCCGTGCTGGGTGGCAGCGCCTGGGGTGGGACAGGGGGAACTCTTCCTACTGGAAGAGCTCCCCAGCCGGGGCTGATGAACCTCTGTGCGTCTGTGCAGCCTTTCCGTCCTGGCTTTCTTTTGCCACGTTTCCTAAGGTGTAAACTTTTGCTCCAGCCCTGGCAGTCTCTCCCCTCCCTTCTTATCCCCTTGCCCATGTTGGGGTGCTCTGAAGCCACTGGGGGAGTCCCGAGCAGACTGGGGTCCTCCCCCTCCCCAAATCCCCATTGCTTTTCATTTGTGGCTCACCCCCACCTGTTTGGGACTTACCAGCTCCCAGGACCTGCGGTGCTGTCTCCCCTGGTGCTGTGCAGTGGGAGCGCGGCAGAGGCTGCTGGAGCCAGGAGTCACCCGAGAGCTGCTCCCCCCTGCCCGTGGGGTCCTCACCACCCCCAGGAGGCCTTCGCTGCTGGGTCTTTTACTCCCTGAGCCCTGTAATTGTGTGTGCTGGCTGCAGTCTAAATTAGCCAAAACCCCACAAATATTGAAACCTTCTTTAAGGAAATCACGCTTTGTTTTGATATTTGAGCTGTTACAGCACCTGCTTCCTTCTAAATTGCGATGCACATGGGTGGGACTAAACCTGTTCTCTTTGGTTTTTTTACTTCCCGAAGGAGGAGGACCGCAGAGATGCCAAGTGGCCTTTTAGGCCACCAGAGGCAAAACGTCGGCGTCTATGATGTTCATTGAAGATTTTTATTGTTCTGTGTTTGGCCTATGGCTGTTGTAATATTCTTGTTATACTGCTGTTGTTTTGTTCTTATACTGTACTTGTTTTGTTGGTTTATGGTAGCTTTTGGTTGTTATACTGCTGTTCTGTTGTTAACACTAGTAAACTAGTATTTTTACCATAATTTTACTATCATTTTAGCGTATTTTTTTACTGTCAATATACAATTTCCACCCCCCCTACTACATCCCCCACCCCCTGTTTTTATGTCCCCCACTTAAAATAAACAGACTATGTTCACATCTGTCTTCCCTGTGTTTCATTCCTGGGCCAGGGCGCAGGTGCCACTTTCCAGCACCCTTTGCTTGACCCATCACTAGGCGTCCCCTCTGACTGCAGATGCTCCCCATGGTGCTGCAGCACTCAGTTTACAGAAGGTCAAGGACAGAGAAGTGCCTTGGCAACGGCAACCAGAGGGGTCTTTACGCTCTTGAGCAGAGGTGGATGGGCTGAAGGAAACACCTAGGGTGCTCCCCAAGCTCAGGGATGGCAGCGGCATCCTCCGCATGGCTGGGAGAGGGCAGGTGGGGAAGCTGGGGGGGCAAGGCGCAGGCAGGATGGGGCAGCCGCAGCCTGCACATGCCAGAGCTCCTGCCCTTGCATGACCTTTTCCTTTCAGTCACCTGAAATAGTTCAGGGGATCCTTCTCCTGACGGTGCACCTGAACTGTCCCCACAGTCATGGCTGTGTCCCCCTTCTTCTCCCATCCCTGCCATCATTAGGTGCGTGTTTGTGGCTTCTGCAACCTATTGGCTCATTTGGCCAAGTCGGGTGATGCCACCTCGGGCTGGCACTGCCACCCCTGGTTTCCCCTGCTCCCTCGGTCCCCAGATAAGTCTGGGCTGGGGAAGTCCACCCGGGCCAATAGCCTCTTCCTGATAGGCATGCGCAGAGGCCGCAAGCTGCTGAACGCTGAAGGTGAGGCGGGGAACAGTGCCAGGGATGGGGTATCCTGGGTGTCTGGGGTTTGGCACAGTCCCGTGCTGCTCCTGAGGGGGCTGCAGCCCCTCTCCCTTCCCAGCCGGGCTCCTCCGGGTCCCCGATGCTGCCTGCAGCAGGCTGCCACCTGCCCAGAGGTGCTGGGGACGGCTCCACAGCAGCAGGGGCCTCTCCGCCTGGCACGGGCACACTCACAGGGGCTTTGGCCTCACTGGGGAAACGAGAGCCAGCTTCTGGGACTCCCAGAGAAGGCAGCTCCCCCCAGCAGCACAGGAAAGCGAAGTGCTGTGGAGCACCTTCAAGGTGCAAGTGACCGGTATCATTTTCCCATCTTTCTCGTCCCCCCACCCCTCCGAATTAGCATCACTGCATCTTTTGCTTTTTTAAGGAAAATGTACTTTGTGAAAATAGACATGATTATAATACAATGTGATATTAAATGAAAACGTACCGTATCACCAACACTCTGGACGCTCTGCTGGCATCATTCACGTACCGCAGGGAACTGTCCTTCTCAAAACAAGTACCCCACTGAAACATGCAAAGAAAGTAACGCTGAAAAGAACAGAAACCCTGTAGTACAAAGCTCTCCGTGGCTTAGAAAGGGATGTGCCTGAACTCAGAGAACACATCGTCTCAAATGAAAATAGCTGCCATCTCTCCATCCCAGCTCTGCTTTCTAAATGCTCCAAGTCGGGAGCAGCCCATTGAAACAGCCAAAGAAAACTGTGACCAAGGCAGACACCAACCAAGCAAATAAATAAAGAAATGAGAGTAATAATAAAGAACGAAATCAGGCGGAGTCCCCAGCCAGTGTGCAGTCAAGGAGCAGCAACCACAGGAGCAGCTTCCAGCAGCCCGCTGGCTCCACAGGCAGAGGTATGGACCCCTTCAGGGTATCGCTCCTCCCTGTACGGGAATCCTGGCGCCGAACAGGACTGAGGCCGTGTGGGATGCTCCTAGGCACAGCTGCATATTCACAGGTTGACAGAACAAAGAACTCACTCCTCAGCCCAGAGACAGCAAAGAGGATTCACAGGAACAGGGAAGTGCAGATTCTCTGTGCAGGAAGTGAAGGAGTTGACACAACCTCCTTTGGACCAGAGAAATACCAGCGTGTGGAGGACAAGGGATCTCTTCCTCCAGGGCCGCGGCTTTGCTGGGAAAAGCCCTTCAGCAAACTTACAGCCAGAATATAAGTTCTAATTGAAAGTATTCCCAGGCACCTGGTGCCCTGAGAGCTTGCCAGGGGCAGGACGCGCTACTGTGGAGGTAGCTGTGTCCTAGAGCTGAGGCCTCACACACCCCAGTGCCGTGATGCTGCCTTCAGAGCCACTGCCCGCACTGGGTGGGCACCCTCCCTTTTGGAATGAGCTTTTAGAAATCAGGAAGCATCCTGGCCCTGGGCTCGGTTTCCTCTTCCCAAAATACCAATGGCAGGTCAGTTCCAGCAGCAGCCTTCTCTCCATGATCTCATCTCGCTGGGTTTAGGCATCTGGACAGGGACCATTTCTGACCTGGCAGGACAAACTTTCCCAAGAAGCTGCAAAGTTTAGCAGGGAAGAGGCTCTGCGTTTCTGAGGCTTTGGAGACCACCTGTCCCACTGCCTTCTCTTCCACACAGCTTTCACACACCAGCATCTTCCAACCTCCCAGCTGTACATCCTATGCTGGTGTTCCCCAAAACACGAGAGGGGCTGCAGCTGTTCCAAGGAAAAGCTTTCCTCAGGAACCCTTCTGCCCTCATCATCAATCTGCTTGCGTCCAGCCACGTCGGGGAGTGCACCAACAGGGAAGATGTTAGTGATGACAGCGCAGCAGGATGCTCTGCCTGGGGTGAAAGCATTCCTGAGAGCACAGATGTCATTCCTGCACAGGCAATGAAGGAGAACCCCCAGCAGCTGCTTGCAGCGCACTGGCCGGAGTGATGCACGGGCAGAACGTGACTGCTAGAGCCACAGCACAACTGAACTTTACATGCTGTGGGCCGGTTTATTTAAAGTTTCCTGGGGTGAAAGCAAAAGCAGCACCGCTCCATCACCCCACCTCCTGTGTGACAAAGAGCACAAGCAGCAGCTGTGACCTCTCCTCCCCTTGTAGGCTGCAGTCACGCTGTTGTAGTCCAGGCACTTTGCTCCAGGAAGAAAGCACTCCTGGAACAAGATGAACAGAAACCTCTTCTCCGAAGTCAGGCTCAGTAAACGCAAGCCCTGCGGAGCCAGTCCCGAGCAGCCAGGAGTGCTACAGACCTCACACAAAAAGAAAGCGGAGCCGTTCCTCATCCCGCCTCTTTTCTCCCAGCTGCTGGCTCGCCCCAGCCCTGCCCCAGGGCGTTTAGGGTGGGGTTACAGATCTTGCTTGTGGCTGGGAAGAGGTGCGTGCCTAAGGGCAGGGGTGTTTGTGACCTGTGGCGTCGGGTAAGTTCTTGCTGGGATCCTGCTACAGTGCTGGCTTGTTCTGATCTTAATGTCTTGCTCTGTGTGACTGGTTTGTGTCTCTGTTAGGAGTACACGATGGACTCGGAGAGGGAGAAAAGGGGGGGGGGGGCTGGGGGCAGAATGGAGCCAGTGAAAACACAGGTGGCTTGAGTTCTATTTAGCTTTCCTTGATCAGATTCATCACTTTGACTTACACCATCCTTATTCAGTACTTTGTAATTCTTTCTTAAGGAAGCATCTGAATGGATTTGGAAAACATGCTATTGACATAAGCCTCATTGTGAGGCAGAGAAGATGGGGTTTGTTCTGTTTGGAAACCTGGGTGGCTGCAGTTCTTGAAGCTTCTTAAAGTCCTGCAACTGTTTTAGGCCTTGAAAAGAAGTTCTGAGCTTCTTAGGGATTTACACATAATAATTTCTCCTAACATTTTTCTTTCTAGTAAATATACCAGCTAAGTTGACATTAATGCTCCTCTTGGTAAGGGGGGTAACATTATTCGAGCATTACTTTCTGCTCTGTATATTTTTATCTTGACACAGTCGTACATAACAAGGGAACATGATTAAAAGTAAGTATTGACTATTAACGAAAGGCATCTGAAAAGCTACTTTGAAGTGTGGAGTAGAGACTTCTGGTTGCTGGCTCAAAGGGACAAAGGCAGACAAGTTCTTTCACTGATGCTGAACTTGTCTTAAGCAGAAAGGGCTGCAAAAGTCATCAGAATAACATTTTCTTATTAGCGGGCTGAGATTCTGTCTTGTTTTATTGTCTTGAAAGTGTGTCAAGTGTGCAAATGCCAGCAAAAAAGGCCAGATTTTGCTCATACGCCTTTTAATTTCATTTGGAAGATCTTCTGAGGCTATCTTCAGACCAGGAGAAATTACAGGTAGTATAAAGAGTGGGTGGAAGGAGCTTCCCAATGAAATGACTAGATAGAAGTGCCTACTTTTTAGTTCAGTATTGCTTAGACCAAGAGATGCTTAAGCTGCCCAGAGTGAGAGTTAAATCCTGATGAGCTGCCGTGTGGGGCGTTCCTCACGAGGTTTGAGATGTTGTCTGGGCATCATCTACGGAACACATTCCTGCCGAAGGACAGAGAGGCCAGCTCTCCTAGCTTCCGAGGAGAACAGGCATGGAAACCGATAGCACAGCTTGGGCTGTTTCAGTTCCTGTTGCTAACGAAGCTCCCTGCGCAAGCAGCGGACACCTCTGAGTTTGAATCTCCCACTCCCTGCTCAGGCTCCGCTGCCGCCTGTTCCTGTCGGGTTTCCTTTCCCATGGCATTCCGTTTCGGTGGGCGGGCGGGTTGAGGCGGGAGGCGGAGCGCTGCTGGGGCCGAGCGCCCGAGGGGTGCGTGTGTGCGCGCGCGCGCGCGCGGAGGCTGTGCCGGCCGCCAGTGTTTGAGCGCCACCCAGCGGCGAGGCGCGGCGCGGCACCGGGAGCCGCCGGTTCCCGTCGGCTCTTGCCTTGGGAATGGAGTGAAAGCAGCGCGCACGTGCGCCTCCTCCCTGTAATTCTTCAACGTGATTTGAAACATTCTTTTCAGACTTATTTATCCACCGTTGTGGGTGTAGGTAAAGTTTTCAATCCCTACGACGTTGTGCTCATTCTTTATTGTGAGTGTAGTCACCTCTTGACTTCCTTGGTTTAACACAGCAGTGGGATGCATAGAGAATGTGCCATTGACTGGGTGAAGCTTCTGTGGTCTGTAGCAGCGCAAAAGGCAGTAGTGATGATATTGAATAGTGAGCAAAAATCGCTTCCTAATAGTAAGTTGACGCCCTCTGAAATGTGTTCAGACTCTAGCTGACTTACCATGGAATAGTTTGGGTTGGAAGAGTCCTTCGAAACTCATCTAGTCCAACCCCCTGCGATGAGCAGGGACATCTTCAACTAGATCAGGTTGCACAGAACCACATCCAGCCTGGCCTTAAATATCTGCAGGGATGGTGCATCTATCACCTCTCTGGGCAGCCTGTGCAAGTATTTTGCCAGCCTCCTTGTAAAGATGTTTTTCCTCACAGCCAGCCTGAATCTCTCCATGTAGAGCTACCATGAGCAGGAGTGGGGAGAGATGCCCATCATCTGTCTCTAAATCGTCCCTTAGAAAGCTGAGGGGTAAGCTGTTGCTCAAAATAAGACCTGTCCGGAAATAAAATTTGTATAGACTTACCCGTGATGAAATTAAACATGCCTGCTGGTTCAGGAGCAACTAAATGTTCATGAAATGAAGGTAGAGTGAAATACTAGAGTGCTGAGTGTTCATTTGACAAAATGGCCTAGAATAGTAGGTGCTATTGTTGTTTTCAGCGTAGTCTGAAGTGTGAAACACACTTCCTTAAAAGAAACTCCAACCATAGGCTCTTGTCTTCATGCATGAGTCAGACGCTGCAATCAGAGCTCATTGCTATTAGCTGCCCATTAAGCTACTAGTTTTCTCTTAATTTTCACTTTAAACCGTCCAAACAAGGTGCAAGAAACCAAATAACCTTCTGAAGTTTGCAATCCACACAATGGCTCAAAAGACGTGGGACCAGTTCTGTGTCTAAAAAAATACTGAATATAATAGGGAACCTAATGCTGGAAGAATCAAGTAAGAGTACTTGTTCAAATCTGAGTGGCCCGACTAAAGACAAGGAATAAAGGTATCTACACACCCTGAAAGAGCAAGAATGACTTCCTGCATCCTCCTTTCTTCTCCTTTCAGGCCCCTGTTTGGGAAGAAAGGGAAAAAAATCCTGTTTCCCGATTCAGAGCTGTAGAATGTGCACAGTTCCAGCAGGGAGGAAGAAGGATGGTTTTGTTTCCATCTCTCCCTGTAACATTCTGGGTTGGTTTTTTGGTTAGGTTTTTTTTTTGTTTGGTATTCCCTCCATTGAAAGAAACCCAAACGAGCAAATAGTCTGGAGTGTAAGTCTTCTGCTTAAACTGCTGGTTTGACCTAAAAACTCAGGACCTTGCTGGAAAGGATTTTGTTCTGGGGTAGATCTGGTCAGTGCAAAGCAGGTGGTGGTAAAAGGAAGAAGTGACTGGTTGGGTGACAAGGACAAGGCTAGGTAGCTTAAGTAGTGTGTGTAAGCAAACGACTGTCCAGGGTACCTTGTCTAGCAAACGCCTCTTCTCTAGGAAGGCCGTTTTTAGCTCTGACAGCTGACTGAGACATTAGTGAAGTTTATTACTAATTTGGCATATGCAATTCCTGTGAGATCCGTGCAAAGTCGTGCACTTTGGGATCTTGGATGCACAATGGAATATTTTGCTGCTGTTTCCATTTACTTTTCCTTGTCCTCAGGGTATAGCACTTCAGCACTTTTGCAAAAACACAGGACTGCAGCTTTTTGCCTCTGTAAAGTCCTTGTAAAGCAGGGACCGCAAGGAGCGTTTCCTTTCAGTTTTTAGTGGTTGGGCTTCACGGCCGGAAATGAGCGTAGTGATTGAAGTTCCTCATAGCCCCAAACCAAAACTGACTCATAGCTTGGCGAGCTAAGGAGATACCTCATCTATGGTAGCTTTGAGCGCGGGGAAATATGCACAACCCCAGGGCGCATGAAAGCACAAGCTTGCAGTCCCAGCCACCTCGCGAGGAGCAGAGTTACGGAGCTGCTGCAGCACATGGGAGACAAGGTCCAGTCGTGTCTGTGTCAAGGAAGAGTCCGGCAAAGAGAGATTACCTGATAGCTGCTGTGCTGTGCTACACAAATTTGATCAACTTCATGGTCTGGTGCCTTGTACCAGGTGAGAGCCCATTTTCTCCTTCTAAGCAAAAAAGAAAGGTAAGTTTTCAACAGCTCTACTTATGCCATAGTCACAGATGTTTTCTAAAGTTAAGGCTATGCTTTCTGTCTTTGATCTTTCTCACTTATCTGCATTAGTCTTTCAGTCATACTTTGAATTAAATGTGCAATTACAAACCTAGAAAGACCAATAAGTGATGGTTTACTTTCTAATGGTTAGTAGAATGCTTATAAGCATCACATCTCTTAAATACCTACGATTCATGCTTTTAAACCTTAGTCTCTTCCAAACATACTTTAGCATCGAGAGCAACTGGTCTCTTTTTGTGTCTGGATTCTACAGAGATTTGACTAAGACGCTTCCCCTTACTGTATACTGCAACTTACCAGGCCTTCTTTGGCTCTACTAGATTAGATATGGCATTCCTTTATGTGAAGAACAGAATCCCAGAATTGTTAGGGTTGGAGAGGACCTTAAGATCATCTAATTCCAACCCCCCTGCCATGGGCAGGGTCCCCTCACACTAAACCATGTCACCCAAGGCTTTGTCCAACCTGGCTTTGAACACCGCCAGGGATGGAGCATTCACAACTTCCTTGGGCAACCCATTCGGGTGCCTCACCACCCTTAGACAGAATAGTGATGCCAGTCTCCCTGTTAAAAGGGCAAGAGCTATGTTGTCTTTGTGCAAGTTTGTTTAGAGGGAGCTTCACTTCCTCATGACCTGACAGTGGTGTGATTTCTGCAATGAAGAGTGTAAAGAGGATGAAGATCCACTTCCTTAAGCGTCACCTACTAAATTTACACCTTGTTTTCTAATAAATAATATCCTTCATCCAAAATGTGATTTTTAGGTTTGTTGGGGGTTTTTTATTATTTTTTTTTTTTTTAAACCTAGCCATAAGAGCAAGGCATTGCTCCTTGTAAACTGGTGGGGGACCTGAGTTTTCCCTCCCATGGATGGGGCTTGGAGCAACCTGGTCTAGTGGAAAGTGTCCCTGCCCATGGCAGGGGGTTGAAAGTGCACGAGCTTTAAGGTTCCTTCCAACCCAAACAAGTCTGGGATTCTCTGTAAACTGTGGTCTGTGTCAATTCTCAGGTTTAGCATCTCCCCTTAGCATGTACCATGCTTTCAGGGATCTGATTTGTAAATTAAGAGGAAACACTTGTTGTGAGCTTGCTATATTTTACTTCCGAGTGGCCTGGAAATCATAAATGTTTCAAAGCTTTGGAGAAAACCCAATGGATGGATTGTTAAATGTGGAATTAATATGGAGTGACAGTACACTCACTCTTTTTTTTCCTACTAAGACCATTCAGAAACTGAAGACTGAGTATCTCTCTACATTGAGAGGCTGGTGGGTTTAGGAGTTGAAGCTTATTTTGGTTTGAATACTTTTTAACCACACACGTAAGAGGGAAGGAAACAAGTAGGAGTGCATGCTGAATGAGACTACAGGCCTGTTAGTGAGAAACTTCAGTGCAGGAGTTCTGTTGTCAAGTGACTTTGTGAATGGTAAGGGACAGGAGAGGCTGAAACTATCTTGAAGCAAGAACAGGCTTGCTGGGGGGAGGTATTAAGTGCAAGGAGTCATCTATTGTTTAGTTCCTGTACAAGCTAAGAGCTTAGAGTTTTCAAGGTGGTTTGTGAAGTGCCTACGTTAATAAGCTCAGTTTCTTGAGTGAGGTACCTTCAGGGACAGGTACCTCACTCAAGAGCAGAGGTGGGGATGGTGTCGAAGCCTTGGCTGTCCATATGGATGAGCGCATTATTGAATGTAAGTGAAGAGGGAAGTGAGGGAGAGGCTTGAGTATTTGTTAAAGAGTAAGCTGGTGGCAGTTCCGAGCTTGTGGTTTCCGGGCAGTTTTGCTCCCAGGCTTTGACAGAGTTTGCATCCATCTTCAGGCAGAAAACAAGCCGCTTGTCTGTGGAGTTGAGTGTAAAAGACACTGTAGCACCGCAGAGCAAGGACCTGCCGCTAACATCCCCCTGTGCTCTGTTGTGTGCAGATCAGCTGTAGGGAGCAAAGCAGACAGTTTACATACAACTTGTTTCCTTAAGGAGTGGCTTCATCCTTTTAAAAATATTGGAATTTGACTATTCTGGCAAAACTGAAGCTGCATGAGAAAAAGTTTCTTTTTTAATTTATAAGGCTCAGTATCAGAGTAGAACTATGCTTATTTACAGCAGTTTCTTCTGGTGTTTTCCTTCCAGGATTATAGTGCAGAAATGGAAGCTAGGGGAGGCAGCAGATCTGCAGCCTTGGCATGATGTAGAGATGAAAATGACTGTTTTGTCTCACAGCATTCATGCAACCATGAGTGCCAGACCCATGGATCTTCCGTCCGTTTGTTGCTTGTGTGACTCTCTTCTGAGAGACTTCTGGCTTTGGACAACTCTTGCAACCTTTCTCCACAGCTATGGAATGGTTAGAAATCAAGATGGAATTTCTGTCAGCCTTTTATCACCAATAGAAATGATTGCTTTTAGTGATGTTTCTCTGTCATTGTCACCACTAAATGTTCCTGTGTAAATCCGGTTATCTGTATCTCATCCGATCGTTTTGTTCCACTTGTGTCAATTAAGCTTTGAACTGGAAGTTGTTTCTGTGCTTCTGTACTCATGGTGCAAAAGAAACAGAACAGCTGTAACTGAAACGGTGGCTCAAGTGACTCTTGTAAGACTTCTGGAGTGGAAGATTGTGACTTTTATCACTAGGGGTAAGGATTTTTAATTCTCTGTGTATCTGTACTTGTGGTAGAGTCATGGTTTACATCTGTGTGCAGCAGCTCTTGCAAGGGCTGTTCTTGAAATAAATCTTTGAGTTGGCAAATGAGGGAATAACAAGGAATGAGCAGGGTCATTGAGTGTTTGTTGCAGGGATCCTGTTAGACATACAGAAATACTTCAAGCTCAGTGATGGGGATACAGGTCTGCTGCAAACAGGTAATGAAATCTCTTCAGTTTGGATAGTTTGCTTTGCCTTGCATCTATGCGGCCTGTTCCTAAACCGCAGGCTACTTACTTATTTCTTCTAGGTCCTACCTGTGTTGCTCACTTCCGCTGGTGGGCAGGCTGACTCTAATGCAAACCTGAATGTCTTTGGTTCAGGGAAGACTGGAGCTGTGTGCTTCAGGAATCCCACACTATGTGAATCATTAAAGATGAAGCAATTTCTCAAGAAATACAGAACTTGAGCAATTCCCACATGTTTTATTTTTATATATATATATATATATATAGTAATCTACGTTCCTCTTTTTCTAAATATGGATCTACCTACTAGTTCTACAAACTCAGCCTTTAACCTCTGCCCCCAAAATAACCTGAGTTTGTTTGAAGCATGAGGAGTACATAGGAGGAAAATAATTTGACCCATGTTGTCTTTGATCCTTCTTGGATTTCCAGTCTTCACCCTGTGTAACATGCTGGCTGCCCCCGTCTTTGGGTACCTTGGTGACCGGTACGATAGGAAAATTGTTCTTGGAGCTGGCATTTTCTTCTGCTCTGGTGTCACATGAAGCAGTTCCTTCATCAGTGAATTGGTAAGTTGCTTTTGTAGTCCTATGAAAATAATCTGCTTATGTCTTGCAGGAGTCACTAGTCTTTATCTAATCACATTTGGAAAAGCTATCAATGAGCACTTGCTCCCCAAGCCTGGATTAAACGGACTTTGTGCAGGAAAGCTTAATGGGATGCTGGAGTCCAGCCTAGGCAATGGAGAAGCCACCCATTACTGTTGCGGTTGATGGGATCTTAGTTTTGTCCTGAATGTTGGTTGACCATGACCTTACAGTGTTGCAGCTTGTTCAGCAAGCTTGTGTTCTATTGACCATATCCGGTCATTCGCTCTGGGTGTTCGTCTAAGGAATCACTACAGTGCAGAAAGGAGAAAGGACAGCAGTGGGAAGCTGTCCCAGTGCTCTGGGAAGCAGGTGCGAGTGGAGGGAATGCAGATATGCAAAAGGCAGTTAATTCTTGTTTCCTCTGGTACATTTCATTCACTAAATTGCATCCCTCTAACAGCAAACTTTCTTTCTCGCACGGGCGATCTTGGACTGTGATGTGTCTTTTCCCTGCAGCATTACTGGATATTCTTTCTTTCACGAGGACTAGTTGGCATTGGCATGGCCAGTTATTCCCCAATAGCACCTACCATCATTACAGACCTATTTGAGGAACCAAAAGGACCACGATGCTATCTGTCTTCTACCTCTTCCTTCCAGTGCGAAGGTTGGTTTTCTTGCTAGTAACTGACCTGCCTTTTGAAATTCCATCTGACCACACCAGGCATTCAATATGCCCTGAGCCTTGATCAGATCTATTTTGATGTATGTCTGGATTGGCTCTTGCAAAAGGGTTTGTCCCTTGCTTAGCATGTTGAAATAGAGCTGGTTAGGCTTATTTCTGTAGTTACCTTGAAGAAAAATGAGCTTTTTTTCCCCTCAGCATTTTTTAGAGAGAATCTGAACTCCGAAAACCTGTGGGATTGGGATAAACGATTGAATCAACTCTGAAAGAAATATGTGCCTGGGGGTAGGTAATTTATTTCTGGCTTTTGGAAGGCAAAAGCTTTTGGATATTTGCTTACTTGACAAATTTGTCAAGAACCCCCCCCATTAAATCGTCCCAAGGAAGAACTGGCCCCTCCCTCTCCTCTTTCAGTTGAATTGACAGTGTCTGATGAAGAGGAGAAGGGTTTTTCTGTGCCTTGGACACATACTCTTTATTAGAGCAGGCAGCCAAGTCTGAGCCCAGAAAGCAGATTAAAGCTAAAGGAATTCCTGCAGGGTTTTATTCATGTGGCTAGGACAGAAAAGAGCCAATAATAAACTGCTTTATGGGTTGTCTGATCTGGGTTCTCTGTGCTCTCCTTAGCTGGCAAGATGTCATTTTGGGCAGCAAGAATTCCTTGGTGCCTACTGATTACTCCTTTTTGTTGCTTACAGTGGTCTTGGCTATGTCCTGGCAGCTGGCATGGCAGGTCTGTCGTGACTGGCAGTGGGCCTTCAGGGTGAGTTCCTCACTGTCACTCGGGCGGCTGAGCCATTCATTGTAAAATCAGGACCATCCCTGGGGTTGGGATTACTTATGCTCGTCATGTCAAAGGTGAACAGTGGAAAGACCTTCTACTGCCTGACTGGTCATGAACTTGGTGTTTTAGAGGACTTGGTCATGAGTTTGGTGTTTTCCCTTGTTCCTGCAGGACGAAGGAAAGATTTTAGCCTAGTTCTTGCAGAATGGAAGAGGCACAGGTTAAACTGTACAGCAGCCAGGGCAGGCGCTGATGTGCTTCTTACCTGAGGAGGCACTTGGATGCATCAAGACCTCCTGAAATAGAGGAATGTGAAGGTATCTTCTGTTCTTGTCACGTCATTGTGATGTTTCTCCACAGAGAACACCAAGTGCTTTGGAAGTACTCTGTCAGATCCTCCCAAGTTCTCTATAAAATTAACTAGCATGTACACGATGAGGGGGGAAGAATGTTTGCTGGAATAACAGTCTGAAGTTACGCAGGTAACACTGATGGCTGCATGATTGATTCTTGCATTTGTAGCTGGAATATTACTGTTCACTTTTCTTTCTTCACATGTTTTACTCCAGAATCAGAGGGAGCGATCGTGTATCTTTGTGATGCAGAGGGAGGTCTTTTTTCCTCTGAAGTCACCATACATCACCAAAGCCGCTCTTCTTTACAAAAATGACCTACAAACCGCAAGTTACATTCATTTCTGAGCATAGCTGCCATTCTCCAGTCCGTAATTCTAATGCTGAATTTGAAGTTCTGTAGGCTTTTCACTCCACGGGTACCCTTTCTGTAACCAGCCTTGCTTGTGTCTACAGATAACTCCTTGCCTGGGAGGTCTAGCACCGGTTCTTCTGCTTCTGCTGGTCCCTCACAGGACCCAGGGAAGGACAGCAGCACACAGAGCACTGAGCATCTCTGGCACAATACAAGCAGCAGCTGAGAAGCCAGGAGTACACAGAACTGCCAGGACTACTTAGTGTCACGATGTCATCTCACTTGCCAAGATTTTAGCAACCACGGTCCCCTCTGTCACGGAATGGACTCAGTTGGAGATCAATGTGATCAGACAAAAGCCATTTACTATAGAAAACTAACTCTTTATATACTATTGCTTAAAGTAGCTTACAATAACTTGGCACATTGTGATTGGATACATATCTTTAAGGCCCTTAACAACTAATGTATAATTGGTTAAGCACAGGTGTGAGAACCTGACCTTCAAAGCTTGCCCACAGTCCACAATTCAGCAACTCAGTAAATTCCAGCTCCTTCTTATCTTGCTTTCTCGCTCCCTTATTTGTGTCCTCCTTTGCTCTTGGATGACCCTGAATCCATGTCGAGCTCCACGTAGGCACTTGCTGATCTGGGTACGTGGCTGTTCTTTGCCAGAAAATCATCCACATCTCCCCCTTTTTCTTTTTGTACAAGCCAAACGCGCTTTGTAGCACTTATAATCGTTTGTTGGATACATTGAAAAATACACGGCAACAAACTCAAAATCGTTAAAATGACAATAAACACCATTAGTCCACCTTTTACTAGAGCAACCAGCCAACCTGTCAGTCCCCATTCACCTAATAAATTGTCCAGCCAATAGACTTGCCCATCCTCATACACCATGTGTAAGATCTGAGCATGTTTCCGTATTTCTTCAACAGATGCCAATCACAGGCTGCTGGGTCTGCCCTTTTTCTCCTGCATGGCTCTCTGATAAGAGGGGAGGCCATCCCTCACATCAAGGTCTGGCATGGCATGTGTCCCCATCGCTCCACGCCTGCTGGGTTGCAGCCAACCGCGGAGCTAAAGGTTCTTCTTGGTGGCAAACACAGAGGCCAACCCAGTCTTGCCCTTGACTGTGGCAGCAGGCATTTGGTCAACCACAGTTCTTGTACTTCGTTGTCAACGCAGAGTTTCACCTGCTTCATCCAGTAACAAGTTGCTACTGTGGCAAAGCACACACAGATTTACATTACCAGAGTAACTATTACAGGTTACAGCAGCATGTTGAAGATGCTGATGGCAGCGAGAAACCAGCCAAAGAATTTTCTGACCAGTGGAGTTCTCCCACCCTCTTAATTTGCTCCATTACCTGCTTTATAACACTACCATCGTATTAGAATCTTTCTAGCTTTTGCCTTAGCATTTTCTAGCAGCTGCTGCAAATTTGCATGCTCTGACATCTCTTTTACAAGTAATGAATCCACACAATACAAGGTATAGTTTCTCATTAGCAACTGGCTAGTAAATACAGGTGGTTTTGTACACAAAATCACAGCCTCTAATAACAGCTACGTTACAAGCACACATATTCGAGTTGTTACTTTTCAGCTGCCCTCAAGTGATGTCCTGCAATCATTCATTTTTCTCTTCCTCTATCTCATCCTGCTCGGGGTATTCACTGTCAGCTCCTATAGCTGAGGCATCGGGTTCCTCCACTTGTCTGTCCAGCTCATGGCAAGGCTTTGCAAACTTTGCAGGCAGCCACCATGGACCTGTAGGTAGGAGGACACAAACATGCCCCCTCTCCCAGGTCATCAGCTCTTGAGAAGGAGGCGGGTTAAAGTGATTCAAAGGCATTCTGATGGAAAAGGAATGAGGAGCAGCAGAGAATGTGAAGCTACAGCTGCCTGCCTGCTTAGCAGCAGCCATAAATACCTGCCGGCAACCACACTTTTGCATTAACCCTTTCTTGCCCGAAATGTTAATCTGCTACCCATTAAAAACTTTTACATGAACCCAACAAGAAAAAATACACAGAACACCGTCTGCCCTCAACACACACATACACACACAGGGGATCCCACAAGCAAGCTCCATACAATTACAATATTTGAAACACAAAATCCAGACAATCATTACTCCCACTACACTGTCCCATGTACAGAACCTGGCACAAGGACCCCGTGAAGACAATCAGAAACCAGCTCCAAGAAGCATCATCGCAGTGCGAGGTGGCAGGCTCACCTTTAGCGGGCGTCCCCGCAGAGGCTCTGCCTCCCCCCCATCGCATGAGCCTTGGGCTTCTGTACTGACCAAAACGCACACTCATTCCGACGCAGGTGGCCAGCCTACATCGGAAGAAGTGGTCAGCAATATCTATTAAGGTCTCCAAGGGTTGAGAGAAACATGGACATACTTATATTTGCCAACTTCTAGTACATGAGCATCACAGAGAGACTGTCAAATGAGTTGTATATAGGGTCCCAAGTCCACAGTCTGCCATGGTCCACCTGATATGTTGATATTTTCCCAGGGAATTAACAACTTCCCAGCTGACCAATTTCCTAATGACATAAAGGTTGCTGCTTCCATGGGTACGCTGGCTTGTCTGCACTGATATGACGTGTTCAAAAGGCTGTAAGAGTTAAGACTTAAAGGGACTCCTAATAATGGTGCATTAAATTGCTCTACATTTCCACACACCCAACAGTTTTTCACGTGCGTATAATTAACTACCTTTGCTAACAGATCTACATAAGCATTAGCCTTAAAAGCAGTATTACCTCTCTGAAACATAAGCATGAATATTGAAAGAAAGAATAGTCTATTTACACTCATGACTACATCTGGTTTTGTGCTTCCAAGCAAATCGCTTAGCACACCTTTGCTTAGTCCCCTCCCAGTGCTCAGGAGGAATCTGCCATATGTATGGCACCAGTAAGGGCTTTGAACATTCAAATTGAATAACGCGTATCTGCTGCTTCTGCTCCAATACCCGTCTCTGCAGCTCAAACTCTCCTTCAGAAATTCTAGGCGTGAAACCTGGCTCGTGCCTCGTCGTCATCCAGCCGATTCATTCGCCGGCAATGAGGGTGTTCCGGCTTCTTTTGGCAACGCTGGCTCCTTCCAAGGTTTCACTCACCGAGCTGGTACCCGCCGCGGGCCAGAGTCTGTGATTACACACATATATCCTCGACCGGTTAGTTTTACTTCCACAGGACCCTTCCAGGTACCCGTTTCCAGATCCTTATACTGGACCAGTATACCCTGAGTCTTATTCACATAACCTGACCCTAACGCTTGACCATGTATTACAGCAGGAGGGTCACTAGTCTCCTACCAATTGCAAAAAGTTCATAACATACACAGCTTTCTGTATTCTTGCTGCTGGGGTAAGCCCTTCTTCCCTCGTTTATTGTTTTTCTAACAATTGTTTCAAGGTCTGATGCGTACATCCAATAATAGCCTGACCTGTAGGAGAATGAGGAATACCAGTGATATGAGCAATGCCCCAATTATTTAAATTTTCAGACAGTGTTAAAGAAGCATAGCTAGGTGCGTTACCTGTTTGAAGCTGTAAAGGTACTCCCATAACTGCAAAACAGCCCTCCCTGGCCGCGCAAATGCATGATTACGTGGCGTGCGGTCTCACCAGCCAGAGGGGTAGCCCAAAGAAAGCGAGAAAAGGTGTCGATAATAACATGGACATACCTCAGTTTTCCAAAAGATGATACATGGGTTACATCCGTCTGTCAAAGTTGGAGAGGTTGGAGACCTTGAGGATTGACTCCAAGGCCTATACCTATTGTCTGGCCCTGACAATCAGGACAAGACTGTACAGTGCCTCGGGCATCTGTCAGGGACAAGCCAAACTGGCGAACTAACATCTTTGCCGATTGGTGAAAGAAGGCATGAGATGCTCGGGCTTGTTGAAAAGTATCTACCGGTGGTCTCGCCCATGCTGGAGCGACTAATATATCTGCTTTGTCATTACCATCACTGAGGCTCCCTGGGAGGCCCGAGTGACTGCGAATATGCGTAATAAAATATTTACAGTTACGATTATTTACAAGATGTAACAGAGTTTTCAACAAGGTCCATAACCTGCGATTAATAACTTCCTGTAAAATTGCCCTCTCTAGACGCTGAACAATTCCTACGACGTACAAAGAATCACAGACAATGTTAAGCGGAGTATCAGGCCATTGTTGAAATACCGCAACAACAGCACTTGGTTCTAATGTTTGTAAGGAATGTGTAGAGCGACCAGGTATTTTCTGTTTCTTCCAACCATCTTCTGTTTTCCAAACGTATCCGGCTATGTGATTATTTCTGCTAGCATCTGTAAAAACAGCTATACCTGAAACAGGTCTGTCGGAGTAAAAGGTAACATCTTCATATTGGTTCATATTGTCTCAGAGCCACTGTCTCTGGCCCATGTTCAGTCATGCCCGTTTATAGACAATTGGGTGGGTCCCTCTCACGCTACACAGAGCGTTTTGCATGCGCTGCCACTGAAAGCCTGCTCTCTTGCCTGATGCTGCCCTAAATGCGCTCCAGGCCACTGGGAAATGAGAAGGGCTGTATCACAGTGAGCTCCACTTAGTAAGAGGAAAGAGAATCACTAAGGAAGGGGAAAAAACCTTGGCTGATAGTGCAAGGAGCTGGGGAGCACAGTGGAGGAGCTTCATAGATATTAAATTGGTGCGAAGGGAATGTGTCTCTCCGCACACTGACGGGGGGAGAAGCAGCAGAACAGACATTTCTAGCTCTTCCAAAGGACAGGATGCTATGAGAAAAAAATTAAACTACAATGTAATAGTTCAGTGGGGTTTTCTGGAACATGCAGTTAGTTACTCACAGCTATTTATAGCACTATCATTTCAATATCCCTGAAGATGCATCGTCGGACTCTTTTCATTGCTGCTCTGATGAACAAACCCGTACTTGTTGTAACAAGTCACGCCACGGGAGATGCTCTTCTGCGCTCCCCACCCACACAACCCTGGGATTTGTTTTCATTTGAGAGCTTGTTAAACACAGCAGCCATCAAGTGAAGAAACCCATGTTCCAAGACACAAAGGAGTCACACCTATAAATCGTGAACTTTAGCAGTGGGAAAAGGCCATCCTCGCTTTGAGTTGGAACAGCCAGTAGCACAGTTTGTGGCTGCAAGGGGTTGGCTTTAAATCTGTGACACCCAGGGACTTACCTTGTTGTATCTATTTAGGCTGGGTGTTCAGTCTCCATCGTTCCTATACAGATGGGCCTAAGGGGAGGGTAGGAAAATAAAATGCAGTAGACAGTGGCTGAAGTAGATACTCAAATAGCAGTTAATCCTGTGGTAGGGTGCAAGGGCCCGCATCTCATCCCATAGAATCAGAGACTCAACTAGACTGGAAAAGACCTTTAAGATCATCAAGTCCAGCCTATGGCTGTTTGTGTGGCTGTAGCAGCAGTTAACCCACAGCAGTGTGTGTCACCTTGACAGGTAGCCCCAAGGTAGCTGCAGCAGGAACAGGAGACTCCTCTCTGCCCACCCTCACAGCAGCTCACTGTGACAGACGGGACCACTGCTCCCCTGAGCACCTGATGCATTCCCTGAGGCCGGTGTCTCGCAGTTGTGGGGCAGCCCAAGGTGAGGCTCACCTCATCCCTGACAGGATCAGGACTGTTGGCCTTCAGAGGCATCACATTCATGACAAGATTGGCACCCCCATTCCCTGTAGTGGCAGCATCTCACTGGCCTTGGGAAAGGGCTCTTACTGTTTGTGCATGTTTGCACTTTTTCAGCCTGCTTGAGAAAGTCTTCTGTTAAGGGAATAAAAAGCTTAGCATGAAACTTCTGGGTTATAGAGCCATGTATTTTTAAATTGTAATATATTAGAAAACACATGTGTATTTTCATGTGTTAACAGGAATGTTGTGGAGACTTGTTATTCCAAGTCAGAGGTTTTTGGAAATACTTATGCCAGACAGAGACAGCTGAATACTTCGTAATTAGCCACTCACATTGTGGGTCAGTCTTATTGCCCCTGAATAACAACTTCCTTTCTCTTCCTCCTTGTAGTTTTGCCTGAATTAACTCAAAACCAGAATTTATGCCCCCACATCAAGAAAGTTCTGAATTTCTACTTTATCTTGTTGCTTTGTAAAGTATTTTAGCAGCACTGGCAGTAGCTGGGCAGGGATTTGGAAGCCGTTTCCTAAGACAGAGCTGCTTGCTCCAAGGGTGCAAGTTTTTCCCTAAATAGACTTTCTAACCTTTTAAAGACATAATTAAAATAAAGCTCTTCCTCCTTTCATTCCCTCACCATGCCTGGAGTGCATTTTGTGATCTCGAGGAGCAAGGAAGCTCAACTGTCCAAAGAGAGGTACTTAAGAAGTGTCTTTAGCAGCAGTGTTGTTGAGGAAACATCTCCCGTGTGGCTCCCCACTCCTTGCAGTCCTGCTGCTTCTGCTTTAGGGTTGATGAACATTTCCTCTAAAGGAAAGAAAATGTGCTCCTGCCATTGAACCGTGCAGAAGCTCCTCCATTTGTGCACTCCCTACAGCACAGGAGCACTGCAGTGAGTTACCAGGCTTGTGCACGATGTCTGTCTGTCTGTAGCTCAGTGGGCCTAGGGGCCTGTTCAGTGTACAGGAACAAGAAGATGTCTCAGAAGGAGTCAATGCAGTCATGCTTTAATGTGTTTTTACATCCTTTTACGATTCACAAGGCCAGAATATAAGTACTTATACATTTTTAATAGGAAAGTAATATATTCCCCCAAAAGAAAAATAGATTTAATTATTTGTCATAAAAGTTGCCTGACAGTTGAAACTTCAAGCTTCTAAGCTAGAAAAGCTCAAATAGACAAATTATACTGAAATGTTCTTTAAAGACCAAGTGGCTGCTTTATTAAAATATTAAATTTACAATTTAAAAAGAAATATCCTGATTTATTATTCAATTATGATAATCTTATTGAAGTGACATGAAATTCATGACAGTGGGCTTTATTCTGTCCAAACCCTGTCCTCGGTTATCCTCAGAGGCAATCAGTTTTGCCATTACCTTTTTTGCCAAAACTTTTCCTTGTACCTAAAAACAATTTATCAGGCAATTAAAAACATTAAACCTAGATCCATATTCTACCTTTTCCTGATTTTCTGGCCACGCTACTCTCCTATCTACAACACATTGGCAGGCATCTGGGGACATTTTCACCATATTCAGGGATGGTAAAGAAGATACGATCACACCATGCCGCTCTGCATCACAGGTTCCAAAATGCTTCACAGTATGTACGAGGGAAGCATGCAGTTTACTTAAGAGATGTATGCTGGGGCATGCTACGGTTTCCTGGTCACCACATCACATCCAATAAACATGCCAAAATGTGACTACTGAAACGGGAGCAGTAACAGGATCATAATGAAATAACTCTCCTCTTCTTCCACGTACACCACGGAATGTAAAGGGTACCCACAAGTTACACCAAGCAACTCGTCTTGTTTCTCTGACACTGAGACTTTGCTTGTACACAGGAGGAACTGAGAAGCCAGGAATGAAAATCACATTGCTTACAAAACATCTAAAATGTGTTTTGGGACCCTCTCTTCTAGCATGAGACAGAGAACTCAACACAGCAGCTAAGCTAAGGTATTCGGCTCCTTGGTTTTGGTGAAAGAGGGCTGGTGGCAGAGCACTGGCACTGTGAATCTTTAGTGTCTGGAGTATCTTTTTTTCTTCCTTTCTTCCTCCACATATTTTGATTCTCACTTTTGCTTCCCCCCTTTGTGATCAAAAGAACTGAGTTAGTCCACTTCAACCAAACAGTGTTCTGTAATCATACTTTGTAGGAACTGCACACATTCCTCTGCATAGGGAATAAGCATTTGAAGTCAGAACAAATACAAGTATAATGCCTGGCCAGTAACACTCCCTGGGGTACTCTGCAGACAAAGGAGTGAATTAGTTATGTGAATAACCTAGAAGCTTTTTAGTGTTCGCTTCTGACGGCTGCCCCATATCCAAACTCATGGATTTTCGTGTTCAAGGGCTTATCTGTCCCACTGTCGGGTAACTGGCAGCCAGGTCTCTGTCTGACCCCTTTGGTGATGACCAGGGTTGGTTTTCTTTTAGTGTCCTGAAAGTGCAGAGAAATTCAATTCAGAAAATCTTTAGAACTGTGCATATTTAGGCATAAATTGTGCAAATAGCCAAACTATCCTGTATTAAACCCATCTCTCCTAACAGGTCAATCTCCCCAAAACACAGAGAAAGAGATAGTCATTACTTTGCTTGCAAAACTGACTAGTGAAGGCTAACAATCTGATATGGATGTAATGCTGAAGAGATAAACAATAAAGCAGTGAAAAGCACACAAGCGAAACAGCCTACAAGGCAAGACAAAACTGGATGCTGAGAAGACAGACACTGAGTAAAGTGCTCCCCATTGAGAGAAACTGGCTCTCCCCATCACTTTGAGGTGGGTTTCTCAGCTTATATCTGTGCTGCATATAGACAGGCTCTCAGGTGGTGAGATTTTCATGACAAGGGTAAAGTGACTACTTATAAAAGGACAAGTAAAACTTTCTTCTAAAATATAAACGAGATGAAATTAGGTCTTGTAGAAAGATGTTAGCAAAGAGTTGAACAACCTCCAAAGCAGTTCAGCTCTGCAATAGCTTTACAGACCTCAGAATTAAATCTCTATGAATTTTGATACCCAAATTTCTGTGACTGAGTTTTTAACAGAACACAGGTTACCTTTGGATAATTTATTAAAGGAAACAGACATTGAAATGTATGTGAAATATCTAAAAGTTAGACAACCAACCTACAGCTAGTGTCACTGTGATGGATGGGGTAGGTATCCATGGGAACATTCTCCATTGAAACGGCTGTCAACAAGAGAGACTTCCTGTGCTTTAGGCTGCAGCGACTTCCAACTTCCTCAGACACTGTCAGCAAAGCTAAAAAGCCAAAGAGAGTCAACGTAAGTTTTGCAGAGAGGCAACGCTGAAGGTAAGCAACATTCCACCCACTACCAACTCCTCCTGTGTGCATTGCAGTGCGGAGTGGTTGTGTCCCAGTGGTCGTCTTTGTTCTGATTCAAAGCAGGCCATTTAAAAAGAATGCTAATCCCCATCCAGTCACAATTACCTGACTTAAATACCTGCCCTCACAGGGTCACAGTTTCTGTTTGTAGATCACTAGGAACTGGCACACTGTAAGGCACACACTGCAAGGCTTAAATCAAGAAACCTTCAGCCTCCCTGAAGCGTTTCCATTGCTGCACAGCCGCTGCCCTGTGGGCAAAGCCTTCAGCCCCCCAAACGCTGTCTCTGATGCACCCCAGCCTGGCCCAGCCCCTCGTCCACCCCCAGTTACAAGTGTCCTTCACGCTGGTACAATTTTATCAACCTAAACCCGTAAGAATTCCCACAAGAATCCATTCATTTTCAGTCAGCACAAACTGAGAACAACGCTGGTTTGTCCGCTTTTACCTGCCAGGTAAGCCACGCTCTGGGTGTTCACCTCAAACCTGTCACAGTTCCTGTGCTTGTTAACCAGAGCTATGTGAGAAACTATGGACTAGGATATTGTTTATTAAGACTTATACTAAACCCAATGTAAAGGTCGGATAACAACGGATGTGAAATCTCTTAAGCAAGCACAACCGACGCCGCTTATCTCTTAAGCAAGCACAACCGACAGACGCCGCTTATCTCTTAAGCAAGCACAACAGACGCGGCTTACCTCTCAAGCAAGCACAACTGACGCCGCTTATCTCTTAAGCAAGTATAACCGACGGGGTCAACCATAGGACAAAGGAGGAAGACTTCTGAACCCCTAGCAACAGCTGGAACATGCGCAGAGTATCTCCACCACTCTATGAACACGGAAGTCAGGATGTATAAAAAGGGACAGTCTGATTTACTTGGTGCGGTAGTTGGCGGAGCGCAGACTCCCCTGCCATCCAGCGCTGTCTTTGCTCATATTCTACTTGCTACAATTAATAAAATTGTAATTGGAATTACGATCCATTGTGGTCTCAATTTATAACAATTTCTGGTGCCGTGACTCGGATAAGGAACGGTGGGCTTCTGTCCTCCGGGGAGGCGCCCCGCGGCAATCCGCGGCCCCGCGACCGACAGCCTACCTCGCCCTTACCGACGAACCTAAATTCTAGAATAATGAGCAAAGGAGAAACCGGTAAAAATCCCATGAAAATTCTGTGCACGGGAGTCCGGACGAAGACGCAGGACACGTAAGTATATTGCGAATTTTTTCGCGGGTTTACCGTTCGGGCGGGATTGGGTTTCCTGGATTATAATGAATGAGAGGTTCGACATACTGAACCAAGCGAGTGCGGACCCTTAAGTACTGCGTTTCCCATCTCCCGCGAGGGACTGGGCCAGGAACAAGGGGAGCGAGTGAGTGTGTGTTTGTGGATAATTCAGAAGATGGGGGCGAAGGGCAGCACGCCTTCGACTCCCATGAGAAGGGTACCCACTGTACCTAAGAATACCCCTCTGGCATATATCTTAGACAATTGGAGATATTTTCCTGGAACCCTAGGGAAAGATAAGCAGAAAATGATAGAATATTGTACTAAGATATGGGGAGGGAAGAAGATTTCTAAAAAATGTCTTTTGGCCGGTCTATGGGTCAGAAGAGGATTGGGTAAGGCAACAATTAAACCTCTGGGTTAATAATAAAAAAACCCCTTAACCCGGAAGAAAGTCAGTATGCAGAAGTGTGGCTAAAAAGACCGGGAGCTAGACTTTATCCACTGAATGAAGTAAAAACTAAACAAAAGAAAAAGAAGGAAGAGTTAGATGTAACCCTTCTAACCCCCCCTCCTTATATTCCTCCTCCTGCTCCCGCAGCCCCTCCAGAGGTCCCCAGAGCGCCCACTCCCCCACCAGAATCAGAACAAGGGTCTCCCCCTCCCCCTAGACACGTGACTAGAAGTCAAAAAGGGGCAGCTCAGATGTATCCTTTAAGGGAAATGCCCATGGGGGGGACCTCAACCTGTGATTGGATATATTTCTGTACCCCTAAGCTCGGCAGACCTACGAGATTTTAAAAGAACCGAGATGGGAAACCTAATTGAGGACCCACTCGGAGTGGCAGAAAGATTAGATCAATTTTTAGGACCAAACCTTTATACTTGGGATGAAATGCAATCTATCCTTGGTCAATTATTTACTACCGAGGAAAGAGGCATGATTAGACGAGCAGGAATGAGATTGTGGGATGTTCAATATGCTCAGGGACCTCAAGCAGATATTAAATGGCCACTCCAAAGACCTAATTGGGATAATCAGGATCCGGTGCATAGAACTCATATGCAGGACCTAAGAACTATAGTAATTCAGGGGATTAGAGAAGCAGTACCCCGTGGCCAGAATATCAATAAAGCATTTAATGAAATGCAGAAGAAAGATGAAAGCCCTACTGAGTGGCTGGAACGACTGAGGAAAGCCCTTCAGCTGTACTCCGGGGTAAATCCAGACGACCCTTTAGGGCAAGCGCTCCTCAAAACTCAGTTTGTGGCAAAATCGTGGGAGGATATCAGAAAGAAGATTGAAAAGTTAGAAGACTGGCAGAATAGAGGGTTAGATGAATTATTGAGGGAAGCTCAGAAAGTATATGTAAGGAGAGAGGAAGAGAGCAGCAAGCGACAAATAAAAATGATGGTAGCAGCGGTCAGAGAGGATCGTAAAGGACGGACAAATGAACACAGATCTGCTGAAACAAAACAGGGGAACGTAGTAGTAAAGAAGGAACAGAGATTTTGTTTTTATTGTGGAAAGAAGGGACATATAAAGAAGAATTGCAGAGAAAGGATCAGGGATGAGGAAATATTGAGAACGGAATAGGAGAGTCAGGGGCTCTATATCTTAGGGGACCGGAGTCATCATGAGCCCTTGATAAAATTAAAAATAGGTCCCCATAAACAAGAGTTCACCTTTTTAGTAGACACTGGGGCTGAAAAATCGACTATTAGACAAATACCCGAGGGATGCAAAATTTCCCCTGAAAAAGTACAAGTAATTGGGGCAAAAGGAGAACCCTTTAAAGTAAGTAAAACAAAAATGTAATATTCGAAACTGAAAATAAATTTGGAATGGGTGAACTCTTGCTCGTCCCTGAAGCAGAATTTAATCTGCTAGGGCGAGACTTAATTGTTGAATTACAATTAGAAATTAAAGTGAAAAATCAAGAACTAACAGTGTTTGCTTATAATGATAGAGACTTTATTCGACCCCTTTGTTGCGTTGCCTTTTGGTATAAAGTGTGTATTGTTGTTCTTACTTGCAATAATAATTTCTTTGTTCTTTTATTATATATGGAAATGTACAAAGTGGGGTAAAGAAAATTGCTAGACATATGCAATCACACAATATTGAATATAGAAAATATACTGATATAAGTAATATATGCACCTCAGATATACGAGTTAGGTGCAATGATTTAAATTGTAACTGTAATCCATTTGTTTGTTTTAGGTGTAAGGTATGCCAGGATAAATGGTGGACACACTGTGAATATGGATATCCTCCAATAGGAATTTGCACACAGTGTTGGAAAATCCAAAGAACTCTCACTGAGTGGAAATTAAAACAATTAGAGTCTAGACAAGAAATTATTCGGGAATCCTATGAGTGGTGGGAAATTTTTGCTAATATTATTGTTACCACCCCAACGAACCAGTCCCCTTTATAGCTGAAATTTTGGCTATAAAGTGCAGAAGGGAAGTACTAACTGTGTCTTGCTTTGCCCCATTAGTTAAAGCGGCAAAGTGGGAAGCCTATGTAAACAGGCAGAAAGCCCGAAGCAGCTGTTCTCCTGAAGAATTCCCTTGCTGCCGAGAAGATGGTACACCCCGTGGCTCAAAGCAACCGAGTCGACGGGCGAGGCAGAGGAGGAATAAATTGTGGAGAAAAGAACCAGAACAATGGGATGCAAAAGCAGCAATGGCCGAACTTCCCCGGGACTGGTAAAAACATACTTAAATTGGCAAAATTGACAAACACCCTTTTTCTTGGTATACCGTTAGTTTTACTATTGATAATAACCCAGGCAAAAGGGGGAAACCCGTATGAACCTTTTAAATGGACCCTTTATCGTTGGGAAGATCAAAAAGAAGTAAGAACTATGATTGTAATTGTGAGGTATTACCCTGTGAATGTTATGATAAATGTTGGGATTGTGGAAGAAGGTTTGCTTACAGTGCCAAGAATGAAAGTAGCTTCTAATAAACAATAATAGAATAAAAAGAAAAAGGGGGGATTGTGAGAAACTATGGACTAGGATATTGTTTATTAAGACTTATACTAAACCCAATGTAAAGGTCGGATAACAACGGATGTGAAATCTCTTAAGCAAGCACAACCGACGCCGCTTATCTCTTAAGCAAGCACAACCGACAGACGCCGCTTATCTCTTAAGCAAGCACAACAGACGCGGCTTATCTCTTAAGCAAGTATAACTGACGGGGTCAACCATAGGACAAAGGAGGAAGACTTCTGAACCCCTAGCAACAGCTGGAACATGCGCAGAGTATCTCCACCACTCTATGAACACGGAAGTCAGGATGTATAAAAAGGGACAGTCTGATTTACTTGGTGCGGTAGTTGGCGGAGCGCAGACTCCCCTGCCATCCAGCGCTGTCTTTGCTCATATTCTACTTGCTACAATTAATAAAATTGTAATTGGAATTACGATCCATTGTGGTCTCAATTTATAACAATTTCTGGTGCCGTGACTCGGATAAGGAACGGTGGGCTTCTGTCCTCCGGGGAGGCGCCCCGCGGCAATCCGCGGCCCCGCGACCGACAGCCTACCTCGCCCTTACCGACGAACCTAAATTCTAGAATAATGAGCAAAGGAGAAACCGGTAAAAATCCCATGAAAATTCTGTGCACGGGAGTCCGGACGAAGACGCAGGACACGTAAGTATATTGCGAATTTTTTCGCGGGTTTACCGTTCGGGCGGGATTGGGTTTCCTGGATTATAATGAATGAGAGGTTCGACATACTGAACCAAGCGAGTGCGGACCCTTAAGTACTGCGTTTCCCATCTCCCGCGAGGGACTGGGCCAGGAACAAGGGGAGCGAGTGAGTGTGTGTTTGTGGATAATTCAGAAGATGGGGGCGAAGGGCAGCACGCCTTCGACTCCCATGAGAAGGGTACCCACTGTACCTAAGAATACCCCTCTGGCATATATCTTAGACAATTGGAGATATTTTCCTGGAACCCTAGGGAAAGATAAGCAGAAAATGATAGAATATTGTACTAAGATATGGGGAGGGAAGAAGATTTCTAAAAAATGTCTTTTGGCCGGTCTATGGGTCAGAAGAGGATTGGGTAAGGCAACAATTAAACCTCTGGGTTAATAATAAAAAAACCCCTTAACCCGGAAGAAAGTCAGTATGCAGAAGTGTGGCTAAAAAGACCGGGAGCTAGACTTTATCCACTGAATGAAGTAAAAACTAAACAAAAGAAAAAGAAGGAAGAGTTAGATGTAACCCTTCTAACCCCCCCTCCTTATATTCCTCCTCCTGCTCCCGCAGCCCCTCCAGAGGTCCCCAGAGCGCCCACTCCCCCACCAGAATCAGAACAAGGGTCTCCCCCTCCCCCTAGACACGTGACTAGAAGTCAAAAAGGGGCAGCTCAGATGTATCCTTTAAGGGAAATGCCCATGGGGGGGACCTCAACCTGTGATTGGATATATTTCTGTACCCCTAAGCTCGGCAGACCTACGAGATTTTAAAAGAACCGAGATGGGAAACCTAATTGAGGACCCACTCGGAGTGGCAGAAAGATTAGATCAATTTTTAGGACCAAACCTTTATACTTGGGATGAAATGCAATCTATCCTTGGTCAATTATTTACTACCGAGGAAAGAGGCATGATTAGACGAGCAGGAATGAGATTGTGGGATGCTCAATATGCTCAGGGACCTCAAGCAGATATTAAATGGCCACTCCAAAGACCTAATTGGGATAATCAGGATCCGGTGCATAGAACTCATATGCAGGACCTAAGAACTATAGTAATTCAGGGGATTAGAGAAGCAGTACCCCGTGGCCAGAATATCAATAAAGCATTTAATGAAATGCAGAAGAAAGATGAAAGCCCTACTGAGTGGCTGGAACGACTGAGGAAAGCCCTTCAGCTGTACTCCGGGGTAAATCCAGACGACCCTTTAGGGCAAGCGCTCCTCAAAACTCAGTTTGTGGCAAAATCGTGGGAGGATATCAGAAAGAAGATTGAAAAGTTAGAAGACTGGCAGAATAGAGGGTTAGATGAATTATTGAGGGAAGCTCAGAAAGTATATGTAAGGAGAGAGGAAGAGAGCAGCAAGCGACAAATAAAAATGATGGTAGCAGCGGTCAGAGAGGATCGTAAAGGACGGACAAATGAACACAGATCTGCTGAAACAAAACAGGGGAACGTAGTAGTAAAGAAGGAACAGAGATTTTGTTTTTATTGTGGAAAGAAGGGACATATAAAGAAGAATTGCAGAGAAAGGATCAGGGATGAGGAAATATTGAGAACGGAATAGGAGAGTCAGGGGCTCTATATCTTAGGGGACCGGAGTCATCATGAGCCCTTGATAAAATTAAAAATAGGTCCCCATAAACAAGAGTTCACCTTTTTAGTAGACACTGGGGCTGAAAAATCGACTATTAGACAAATACCCGAGGGATGCAAAATTTCCCCTGAAAAAGTACAAGTAATTGGGGCAAAAGGAGAACCCTTTAAAGTAAGTAAAACAAAAATGTAATATTCGAAACTGAAAATAAATTTGGAATGGGTGAACTCTTGCTCGTCCCTGAAGCAGAATTTAATCTGCTAGGGCGAGACTTAATTGTTGAATTACAATTAGAAATTAAAGTGAAAAATCAAGAACTAACAGTGTTTGCTTATAATGATAGAGACTTTATTCGACCCCTTTGTTGCGTTGCCTTTTGGTATAAAGTGTGTATTGTTGTTCTTACTTGCAATAATAATTTCTTTGTTCTTTTATTATATATGGAAATGTACAAAGTGGGGTAAAGAAAATTGCTAGACATATGCAATCACACAATATTGAATATAGAAAATATACTGATATAAGTAATATATGCACCTCAGATATACGAGTTAGGTGCAATGATTTAAATTGTAACTGTAATCCATTTGTTTGTTTTAGGTGTAAGGTATGCCAGGATAAATGGTGGACACACTGTGAATATGGATATCCTCCAATAGGAATTTGCACACAGTGTTGGAAAATCCAAAGAACTCTCACTGAGTGGAAATTAAAACAATTAGAGTCTAGACAAGAAATTATTCGGGAATCCTATGAGTGGTGGGAAATTTTTGCTAATATTATTGTTACCACCCCAACGAACCAGTCCCCTTTATAGCTGAAATTTTGGCTATAAAGTGCAGAAGGGAAGTACTAACTGTGTCTTGCTTTGCCCCATTAGTTAAAGCGGCAAAGTGGGAAGCCTATGTAAACAGGCAGAAAGCCCGAAGCAGCTGTTCTCCTGAAGAATTCCCTTGCTGCCGAGAAGATGGTACACCCCGTGGCTCAAAGCAACCGAGTCGACGGGCGAGGCAGAGGAGGAATAAATTGTGGAGAAAAGAACCAGAACAATGGGATGCAAAAGCAGCAATGGCCGAACTTCCCCGGGACTGGTAAAAACATACTTAAATTGGCAAAATTGACAAACACCCTTTTTCTTGGTATACCGTTAGTTTTACTATTGATAATAACCCAGGCAAAAGGGGGAAACCCGTATGAACCTTTTAAATGGACCCTTTATCGTTGGGAAGATCAAAAAGAAGTAAGAACTATGATTGTAATTGTGAGGTATTACCCTGTGAATGTTATGATAAATGTTGGGATTGTGGAAGAAGGTTTGCTTACAGTGCCAAGAATGAAAGTAGCTTCTAATAAACAATAATAGAATAAAAAGAAAAAGGGGGGATTGTGAGAAACTATGGACTAGGATATTGTTTATTAAGACTTATACTAAACCCAATGTAAAGGTCGGATAACAACGGATGTGAAATCTCTTAAGCAAGCACAACCGACGCCGCTTATCTCTTAAGCAAGCACAACCGACAGACGCCGCTTATCTCTTAAGCAAGCACAACAGACGCGGCTTATCTCTTAAGCAAGTATAACTGACGGGGTCAACCATAGGACAAAGGAGGAAGACTTCTGAACCCCTAGCAACAGCTGGAACATGCGCAGAGTATCTCCACCACTCTATGAACACGGAAGTCAGGATGTATAAAAAGGGACAGTCTGATTTACTTGGTGCGGTAGTTGGCGGAGCGCAGACTCCCCTGCCATCCAGCGCTGTCTTTGCTCATATTCTACTTGCTACAATTAATAAAATTGTAATTGGAATTACGATCCATTGTGGTCTCAATTTATAACAGCTAGTAGTGTGTGTAAAACCCTCACAGTTCTTGCTACAGTGGTAGCAGAAGGGTGCCTGTACCCTAAGAAATGGGGTTAAAAACCGAATACTGTATTTAATGTTCAATGCATATTTACGAAGCATTACTGTGTTCATTAGCATGTTCTCAGGACACTTCACACGAAGGGTAAGGAAGCACAACTCTAACAGGAGATGCAAGATGTGTTCTTACCCTTCAGGAGGCGTCCCACTACTGCAAAGTTGAAGTTGGAGTTGAAATTCAACCCAACAAAATGGTCCATCTGCTTGCAGTGCCACTCGAGGGGCCTCCTGATCTCCACGAACACCTCTTCCGGGCTCTGACCAGGAAAAAGAAGACCCAAGAGCTGCTCATGATAGCTCAAGGTGTTCTTTTGACAAGTGACAGAGTAATTTTAAGAGCTTACACTGAAATACCAAACACACCTTTGAACACAACACACCTGTACATTTCTGTGCCGGTTCAGAACGCAGTTACGTACATCGCAGTTTTACTCTTGGTAGTACCCAAGTGGAACAATTCCTAATGCAAATTGCAGTTTCAGTTGCTTACCCAGTGTCCAGGAGGACAAGAGTTGTGTTTTTTTCCGTTATCAACAGATGTAAGTGCTCACACAAACCCAGTGTCAGTCAGAGCTGGTCGCTAACAGCTCACCTTGCCGTTGAATATTCGAAGGCTGTCCAGGGTGTGCAGATTCTGCTCAAGCAGGTCTGTACCTGCTGAGTACAGGTTTACTTCATCCAGCTGCAGCACTGCCATGGCTACCCAGAAGAGGGCCTTGTGCATCGGCGAGTCCTGAAGGGAAAGAGAGAAAGCCACGATTTTCAAGTCAAGAAATCCATCACTGAACATTAAATTCCTTAATCACATTCATTAATTTCATAGGCAGAGCCTGTTAAAAAAGGACAACCAATGTAACGCTTGTGAGGTGGGCTGATGCCAACCTGATGAAGTTTAACCATGCCAAGCGCAAGGGGTCCTACACCTGGGTCGGAGCAATCCCAGGCACAGCTACAGGTTGGGCAGAGAAGAGATTCAGAGCAGCCCTGCGCAGAAGGACTTGGGGGTGTTGGTCGATGAGAAAATGAACATGAGCCAGCTTCAGTGTGCGCTCGCAGCCCAGAAAGCCAACCGCATCCCGAGCTGCATCAAAAGTTGCGTGACCAGCAGGTCGAAGGAAGTGATCCTGCCCCTCTACTCCGCTCTCCTGAGACCTCACTTGGAGTATTGTGTGCAGTTCTGGTGTCCTCAACATAAAAAGGACATGGAACTGTTGGAACAAGTCCAGAGGAGGGCCACGAGGATGATCAGGGGAGTGGAGCACCTCTCGTATGAAGACAGGCTGAGAAAGTTGGGGCTGTTCAGCCTGGAGAAGAGAAGGGTGTGTGGAGACCTCATAGCAGCCTTTCGGTATCTGAAGGGGGCCTACAAGGATGCTGGGGATGGACTATGCGTCAGGGACTGTAGCGACAGGACAAGGGGGAACGGGTTCAAACTTAAACAGGGGAAGTTTAGACTGGATATAAGGAAGAAGTTCTTTACTGTTAGGGTGGTGAGGCACTGGAATGGGTTGCCCAGGGAGGCTGTGAATGCTCCATCCTTGGCGGTGTTCAAGGCCAGGTTGGATGAGGCCTTGGGCGGCATGCTTTAGTGGGAAGTGTTCCTGCCCATGGCAGGGGGGTTGGAACTAGATGATCTTAAGGTCCTTTCCAACCCTAACTATTCTATGATTCTATAAATCTAACTTTGAAGGGAAAGCAGACACTAAGTTCACGGCTATTATACATGTGGAACAATCACAGCTTAAGGAGCATCTGCTACCTTCGAACGAGCCCTAAGGTTTTAAGGTTTTTCCCATTCAGCTTTTGAATAGAGGCCAGAGACGACTTTTTGCTTTAAAGCTACAGTATTTGTCATTATGGCTTTTAATAACCCTGCCTTTCACCGAGATGAGGTATGTGTTTCTAGGGAAATGGTAGGACATTGCTAGTAGTCAATCCACCCAGCAAGGCCTCTTTCCACCAGAGTTCTGTTTACGGACACCACCTAAAGGGAGGTGAAAAGAAAGAAAACAAAAAGTAGAAAGGTGAACAAACCACTAGAGAAAAAACGATCAGCAAGTTCCTAATCAACAACAGGAAGCCTGCATCGGCATCAATTCCAACAAAAGAGGTACGTCAACGCACGCATCTCATTGCCCGTCAGGTTCCACAGCTGTATCAGTGGCAGTCCTGTTGCACTGTCATAATTTGTGACCTGGAAACACAGAAAAACCAGAGTGGGCAGCAGTTCTGCTGTGAGCCGTGAAGGATGCAATGCCAGCATCATTCGCTCCCTATCAGACACCCCTTCCTATGTGTAGGCTGGAGGAAATGCAGCTCCTGCCACCAGGCAGCAGCTGGAACACCCTGTGGGCAAGTTCACTTTCATCACTCAAATCCATACCCTGGCTTTCTGCCCACATCACTCACAAGAGGGAATACTCATCCCTCCCCAGCCACACAGCCCTGAGCGGGAACTGATGCTACACCAGGAAGTTCTCATCAAGACCCTGCTCAGCAGCCAGACTTCCAGGCTCTGGCTTTGTTGTCTGTCTTCACACACACAGGATGGGGGGTGCACAGAGTCACAGCAGTAGTACCATCAGCAACAAGACTTTTCCCAACAGCTCCACGTACCTGCGCCTCAAGGACTGCGCCTCTGGTCATCTCGCCAACAGCTGCGTCAGCTTCAGGGGAGAAGCGATCCTCATCTTGGGGAAGAGCAGGAGAAAACAAATGACAGTCACAGGCTTCAAAGGCCAGAAGGGACTATTAAGCTCACCTTGCCTGACCTCCTACATCCATTAGGCCAGCAAATCCTCACCCACTGTTGCTGAAACCAGTCTATTAAGCTGGAGATCACACAAGCATTATGCCTGCTGGGTTGCTGAAAGGAAGAATGAAGTGCTTTCTAAAGCCACTAGCTAAGTTAATAGGAATTTAAGTGGCTGATGAATTAGGAGGCTTTAACAATAGAAAAGTGCGTATCTGCAGTACCTTTCAGCGATCATTAGTATTTTGATCCTTAATAAACTAAGCTCAAGGGCCTCAGGGCTTCACTGACCCTGAAGACACTACTGACCCGCCTGACCCCCAGCTCCCACAGAAACCCCTTCCGTACAAGGCAGCTTCTTAGGCCCCCAGGCATCAGGCATCTCTACCACCATGACACTCTGCCAGGGCTTGAACGGTAGCATTTTGAACACAGAACTATACACGTCAGTCACCTTAGTAGGAAAGTATCAGATATTGGTTTAACACATTAAAACTAAGTTCGCATTTACAGCTACTTTATGACAGAAGGTATCACAGGATCACAGTATGTTAGAGATTGGAAGGGACCTCAAAAGATCATCTAGTCCAATCCCCCTGCCAGAGCAGGAACACCTAGATAAGGTTACATAGGAATGTGTCCAGGCGGGTTTTGAATGTCTCCAGAGAAGGAGACTCCACAACCTCCCTGGGCAGCCTGTTCCAGTGTTCTGTCACCCTCACTGAGAAGAAGTTTCTTCTCAAGTTTAAGTGGAACCTCTTGTGTTCCAGTTTATACCCATTACCCCTTGTCCTATCATTGTTTGCCACTGAGAAGAGCCTGGCTCCATCCTCATGACACTCCCCCTTTATATATTTATATACACTAATAAGGTCCCCCCGCAGTCTCCTCTTCTCCAAACTATAGAGACACAGCTCCCTCAGCCTTTCCTCATAAGGGAGGTGCTCCACTCCCTTAATCATCTTAGTTGCCCTGTGCTGGACTCTCTCCAGCAGGTCCCTGTCCTTCTTGAACTGAGGGGCCCAGAACTGGACACAATATTCCAGATGCGGTCTCACCAGGGCAGAGTAGAGGGGCAGGAGGACCTCTCTCGACCTACTGACCACCCCCCTTCTAATACACCCCAGGATGCCATTGGCCTTCTTGGCCACAAAGGCACAGTGTTGGCTCATGGTCATCCTGCCATCCACTAGGACCCCCAGGTCCCTCTCCCCTACACTACTCTCTAACAGGTCGTTCCCCAACCTATACTGGAACCTGGGGTTGTTCCTGCCCAGATGCAGGACTCTACACTTTCCCTTGTTATATTTCATCAAGTTTCTCCCTGCCCAACTCTCCAGTCTGTCCAGGTCCCGCTGGATGGCAGCACAGCCTTCTGGCGTGTCAGCCACTCCTCCCAGCTTAGTGTCATCAGCAAACTTGCTGACAGTACACTCAATTCCCTCATCTAAATCATTGATGAATATATTAAATAATACTGGTCCCAGTACTGACCCTTGAGGCACTCCACTAGATACAGGCCTCCAACTAGACTCCGCCCCATAGACTACAACTCTCTGGCTTCTGTCCTTCAGCCAGTTTGCAGTCCACCTCACTACCTGATCATCCAGGCCACACTTCCTCAATTTAGCTATGAGGATGCTGTGGGGGACTGTGTCAAATGCTTTGCTGAAGTCAAGGTAGACCACGTCCACCGCTCTGCCATCATCCATCCACAATGTTATTTCCTCATAAAAGGCTAGGAGGTTGGTCAAGCATGACTTCCCCTTGGTAAAGCCATGTTGACTGCCCCTCATAACCCTCTTATCCTTGACATGCCTTAAGATGGCATCAAGGATAAGGTGTTCCATCACTTTCCCAGGGATGGAGATGAGGCTGACCGGTCTATAGTTACCCGGGTCCTCCTTCTTGCCCTTTTTGAAGACTGGAGTGACATTTGCTTTCCTCCAGTCCTCAGGCACCTCTCCAGTTTCCCAAGACCTGGCAAAGATGATGGAGAGTGGTCTAGCAATGACTTCCGCCAGTTCCCTCAGCACCCGTGGGTGCATCCCATCTGGACCCATGGATTTATGGATGTCCGGATTGCTCAACTGGTCCCTAACCCATTCCTCGTCGACTAAGGCCAACTGCTCCAGTGACCTGACTTCATCTGAGGTCTCAGGAGTACAGGGCTCTTCAGGACTGCCTCCGGCAGAGTAGACTGAGACAAAGAAGGCATTCAATAACTCTGCCATCTCTGTATCTTCTGTCACCAGGGCACCCATCCCGTTCACCAGTGGGCCAACCTTGCCTCTGGTGTTAGTTTTATCAGCCATGTATTTGAAAAAGCTCTTTCTGCTGTCCTTCACCCCTCTTGCCAGATTTAATTCTAAGGAGGCCTTAGCCATCCTAGCTGCCTTCCTACATCCTCTAGCAGCAGCGTTATATTCCTCCTGAGTGGCCAGCCCCTCCTTCCATGACCTATAAACTCTCCTCTTCCACTTGAGCATACCCAGCAGTTCCTTATTTAGCCACGCAGGTCTCCTGGCCCTCTTCCTTGACTTCCTACGTGTCGGGATGCTCTGCTCTTGAGCTTGGAATAAGCAATTCTTGAATGTCAACCAACTATCTTGGGCCCCTTTACCTTCAAGCAGCCTTGCCCATGGGATTTCCCCTAGCAATTGCTTGAAAAGGCCAAAGTTTGCCCTGCTAAAGTCCAGGGTTGCAATTCTACTTGCTATTGTACTGGTCCTACCACACAAGATCCTGAATTCCACCATCTCGTGGTCGCTGCAACCAAGGCAGCCCTCAACCTTTACTGCTTCGACCAGACCCTCCTTGTTAGTGAGGATGAGATCCAGCAGCGCTCCTCTCCTGGTTGGCTCATCCACCATTTGCATGAGGAAGTTATCATCCATGCACTGGAGGAACCTCCTGGACTGTGGCTGGGTTGCTGTGTAGTCCTTCCAGCAAACATCAGGGAAATTAAAATCCCCCACGACGACCACGGCCTGTGACTGTGAGGCCGCTCTCAGCTGCCTGTAGAAGGCCTCGTCAACTTCCTCACCCTGATCTGGTGGCCTGTAACAGACACCCACAACAGTATCGCCCCTGCCAGCCTGCCCCTTAATTCTCACCCACAGACTCTCAACTCGCTCGTCCCCTGTCCCTGGACAGAACTCAGTACATTGCAGCTGCTCTCACACATAAAGAGCAATCCCACCACCCCGCCTGGCTGGCCTGTCTTTCCTGAAAAGGACATAGCCCTCCATGAGTATATTCCAGTCATGTGAGCTGTCCCACCACGTCTCTGTAATTGCCACCAGATCATAATCTCCTGACTTAACACAGGTCTCCAACTCCTCCTGCTTATTTCCCATGCTGCACGCATTGGTGTATAGGCATTTCAAGGAGGGAGCTGAGCTCACCAATTTCACCCTAGGATTACAGGAGGCCTCCCAGTCTTCATCAATTCTAGAGTGCTGCCCCACTGGGGTGGCAGAGTGGTTACAGCTACTTCACTTAATACACTGCCAGCCCTGCCAACTTGCTCTTTAGGAGAGTAATTCACCCTCTCCTCCAAGCCGGAAAAAGCCTGGACATTTATCATCTTTCCCCTGGAGTCTGACAGGTTCTGCCATGCTAGCACATTTAGAAGAATAAAATTCATTTTTTCCAGTCCTTGCTCTAGTCACACCAGAGCTGTGCTTGCAATAAGAGAGGGAAGGTTCAGGCACGATCGTTGCTTGCCCACCGCTGGCACCCACTGACACTGCAGTGGGACCACCAATAGTACTTGTCAGGAGCTCCATTACCTGCAAGAGGCACCACATTGTCCAGGAAAACTTCTGCTCCTTGGAAAGGCAACAATAAAAAGTCAGACCTTAAAGAAAAGAGAATCCATCAGAATAAGAACAGGGCTTTAAGTCACTCCTGTATTCTCTAAGGTGACATTGATTAATCAATTGCTGTAAGAGGGATTTAGTGTAACATTGATGACAGTCAAAAACAACCTCCCAGCAATCTAAGCAGCAGCAGCAACCCATTGTCTGATGAGCACGCCACGTTGGACTGGGCTCCAAGCAAAAGCCACCTCCACCATGGAGGCTTGACTGCTTTCCTCCCACCTCTGGGCACAAGCAAGTATTTAATGAGCTTGTGTAAGAACACCCTCATCCAATACAGCTCTCCCAGACAGTGGGGCTGGAGCACAGAGAATCCCAATCTTATTCCTAGCTCAGCAACTAACTACACCTTGGGGCCTCCCAAAGGCATCCTTTTGCTCAGCTGCCATGCTGAAGTGACAGAAGTCACAATTTCCTCTTCCTTCCCCTTCAATAAAGCCTTGTGAGAGCTTGCTCTGCTGCCAGGGAACCCACCCCTGCTGCTGAGGCAAACCTTTCTACCAATTCCCACTTCAGCTGTGGAAAAACCCGGAAGGAATTCAAACAATACAGATGCCTCTGAAGAAGATTCGAGCCAGATATGGCCTCAGGCCATGGAAGAGGAGCTAGAGACCTGATTGGTCTGACTGTGTCAGCCTTCACTTTGGCATATCCTCCATAGTCCACATATCTGAGTTCCACTTCACTGGTCTCTTCAAAGTAGCTGATAACTTGAGCCCGTAGCCATGCCCCATCCAGGCCTGGAGCTGCGCAGATAATACCGACTGCGGAACATAAGGGTACAGAGAAGAAAGCTCAGCGGATTTCCAGAAATCAGCACTTCAGGCATTAGTTATGACGAATAACTCCTTTCCATGTGATGCACCCTCCACTTTAGACCATGTACAGGCAGTGACACTAGGAAGATGCGGGAGTAGCTCCACACTTTGTCAGCAAAAATATACCAGGTGCCAGGTAGATAAGAAATAACCCAAGACTGACTTACCTCCTTCCAAATTTCAATGTGCAACTATGTGGCTGGAGAAGTATTCAGGGATGAATGGGGTGAGGAAGAACAGAGCTTAAAAAAAAGCCCAAATCAATGGAATAACCAACGAACTATCACACCTCATGCACTGGGAAACCTCCCAAGCCTAACTCAGGGCAGCAGGATTTCACATGACCCTCGAAGTTTCTTAAGTGAACAGTCAAGTTACTTGCCTTCTACTGGAGCTGGCAGGGTTGGAATTTCAGGTTGAGAGTAGCAGACGCACATCTGCTGCTCAAGGCTCCTCAGCACGTAGAAAGTGGGGTGAGTGTGCTGCTGCAGGAACATGTGCCCTGCATCAACTTGGTGCGCCACGACCACCGGCACAGTGACTCCATCCGGGAGGAAGAGCTGTCACGTGGAGGAAAGAAGCTCTCATTAGTGTTCACTGCAACTCGAAGCTTCATTCACAGCAACTCCCTGTTCCACCAGCACCTCCTGAGGCTTACAGCCACGGCACTGTAGTATTTCACTTCTAAAGACTGCTTTGGAGCAGGAGCAGAAGACTACCCATTGTTAACTGCATGCTGTTCTCAAGGAAATCAGACTTGGGCTGGGGCCCATCTTGTTCCCAAAAAGACTATCAGCACAGAGCAGCTGCAAGACTTATTTACCCAAGAGATCAGTGAGCAGAGTCAGGAATGATGGGTCAAGCCATGCTGCACTATCAACGCTGTGCAACTTGCCAGGACTCCCTGCCCATGGAGGTTTTAAACATCAAGGTAATCTTCACAGGGATTGTCCAAGATTTGTCACAGAGGCCTCATTTTCAAAGTCCTTTGCCCCGGCTGCTAGAGAGCCACTGTGCCGGGCAGCTTCCGAGCATTACCGTGCTTGGAATACATCCAAAATGCCTTTCATTTCCCAGCATAAATTCACTTCTCCAGAATAAAGCCTATCTTCACATCCAAGGAAACAGTTACGTGCACCGTTACTACAGGCACAATGGGAACAGTAGTGGAAGAACAGGTAGATAACCCTGATCTATTAACAGCTAAATCAGCTGGATAACAACCAGCCACACAAAATCACACTGGGTTTGAGGGCGCCTGTGAGCCAGCCACATGGATACAGCATCCTACAATGGCAGTGACCAGCAACAGCCTTCCGCCCCGACATCAGCATAGCCAGCAAGCTGGGACTCACCCAGGCAGTCATAAGGAGGGAATGAAGTGTCAGTGGTGCTGCTGGAAGTAGACCGTGGACGTTGGCATCAAGCTCAAGGAGCTGTGTCTCGCCAGTCAGGCTCAGTACTTTTTCTACTTGATGCGGGAAACCTGGAAGACAAAGTCCCACAGAAGGTCTGTAGCACAGATTTGGTGAGGACAACCCCAGCCTTGCCACATGAACCAATATAGCTACCAGAAGCCTTCTGCACTACAGCAACAACTTCAGTTTTAGCAGATTGGCCATGTAACCTGGTAGGAGACCAACATGAGCTGATACACACCCCATAGCTCCTCCTGTAGGCCAGCTAACACTGGATCCTACAGAGAGATGAATTCAGACCTGTCCCTGAAGGTACCTCACTCAAGAAACTGAGCTTATTAACGCAGGCACTTCACAAACCACCTTGAAAACTCTAAGCTCTTAGCTTGTACAGGAACTAAACAATAGTTCAAAGCTTGGAATGAGCCAACTTAATACTTCCTCCCAGCAAGCCTGTTCTTGCTTCAAGATAGTTTCAGCCTCTCCTGTCCCTTACCATTCACAAAGTCATTTGACAACAGAACTCCTGCACTGAAGTTTCTCACTAACACTCCTGTAGTCTCATTCAGCATGCACTCCTACTTGTTTCCTTCCCTCTTACGTGTGTGGTTAAAAAGTATTCAAACCAAAATAAGCTTCAACTCCTAAACCCACCAGCCTCTCAATGTAGAGAGATACTCAGTCTTCAGTTTCTGAATGGTCTTAGTAGGAAAAAAAAGAGTGAGTGTACTGTCACTCCATATTAATTCCACATTTAACAATCCATCCATTGGGTTTTCTCCAAAGCTTTGAAACATTTATGATTTCCAGGCCACTCGGAAGTAAAATATAGCAAGCTCACAACAAGTGTTCCCTCTTAATTTACAAATCAGATCCCTGAAAGCATGGTACATGCTAAGGGGAGATGCTAAACCTAAGAATTGACACAGACCACAGTTTACAGAGAATCCCAGACTTGTTTGGGTTGGAAGGAACCTTAAAGCTTGTGCACTTTCAACCCCCTGCCATGGGTAGGGACACTTTCCACTAGACCAGGTTGCTCCAAGCCCCATCCATGGGAGGGAAAACTCAGGTCCCCCACCAGTTTACAAGGAGCAATGCCTTGCTCTTATGGCTAGGTTTAAAAAAAAAAAAAAAAATAATAAAAAACCCCCAACAAACCTAAAAATCACATTTTGGATGAAGGATATTATTTATTAGAAAACAAGGTGTAAATTTAGTAGGTGACGCTTAAGGAAGTGGATCTTCATCCTCTTTACACTCTTCATTGCAGAAATCACACCACTGTCAGGTCATGAGGAAGTGAAGCTCCCTCTAAACAAACTTGCACAAAGACAACATAGCTCTTGCCCTTTTAACAGGGAGACTGGCATCACTATTCTGTCTAAGGGTGGTGAGGCACCCGAATGGGTTGCCCAAGGAAGTTGTGAATGCTCCATCCCTGGCGGTGTTCAAAGCCAGGTTGGACAAAGCCTTGGGTGACATGGTTTAGTGTGAGGGGTCCCTGCCCATGGCAGGGGGGTTGGAATTAGATGATCCTAAGGTCCTTTCCAACCCTAACAATTCTGGGATTCTGTTCTTCACATAAAGGAATGCCATATCTAATCTAGTAGAGCCAAAGCAGGCCTGGTAAGTTGCAGTATACAGTAAGGGGAAGCGTCTTAGTCAAATCTCTGTAGAATCCAGACACAAAAAGAGACCAGTTGCTCTCGATGCTAAAGTATGTTTGGAAGAGACTAAGGTTTAAAAGCATGAATCGTAGGTATTTAAGAGATGTGATGCTTATAAGCATTCTACTAACCATTAGAAAGTAAACCATCACTTATTGGTCTTTCTAGGTTTGTAATTGCACATTTAATTCAAAGTATGACTGAAAGACTAATGCAGATAAGTGAGAAAGATCAAAGACAGAAAGCATAGCCTTAACTTTAGAAAACATCTGTGACTATGGCATAAGTAGAGCTGTTGAAAACTTACCTTTCTTTTTTGCTTAGAAGGAGAAAATGGGCTCTCACCTGGTACAAGGCACCAGTCCATGAAGTTGATCAAATTTGTGTAGCACAGCACAGCAGCTATCAGGTAATCTCTCTTTGCCGGACTCTTCCTTGACACAGACACGACTGGACCTTGTCTCCCATGTGCTGCAGCAGCTCCGTAACTCTGCTCCTCGCGAGGTGGCTGGGACTGCAAGCTTGTGCTTTCATGCGCCCTGGGGTTGTGCATATTTCCCCGCACACAAAGCTACCATAGATGAGGTATCTCCTTAGCTCGCCAAGCTATGAGTCAGTTTTGGTTTGGGGCTATGAGGAACTTCAATCACTACGCTCATTTCCGGCCGTGAAGCCCAAGCACTAAAAACTGAAAGGAAACGCTCCTTGCGGTCCCTGCTTTACAAGGACTTTACAGAGGCAAAAAGCTGCAGTCCTGTGTTTTTGCAAAAGTGCTGAAGTGCTATACCCTGAGGACAAGGAAAAGTAAATGGAAACAGCAGCAAAATATTCCATTGTGCATCCAAGATCCCAAAGTGCACGACTTTGCACGGATCTCACAGGAATTGCATATGCCAAATTAGTAAAAAACTTCACTAATGTCTCAGTCAGCTGTCAGAGCTAAAAACGGCCTTCCTAGAGAAGAGGCGTTTGCTAGACAAGGTACCCTGGACAGTCGTTTGCTTACACACACTACTTAAGCTACCTAGCCTTGTCCTTGTCACCCAACCAGTCACTTCTTCCTTTTACCACCACCTGCTTTGCACTGACCAGATCTACCCCAGAACAAAATCCTTTCCAGCAAGGTCCTGAGTTTTTAGGTCAAACCAGCAGTTTAAGCAGAAGACTTACACTCCAGACTATTTGCTCGTTTGGGTTTCTTTCAATGGAGGGAATACCAAACAAAAAAAAAACCTAACCAAAAAACCAACCCAGAATGTTACAGGGAGAGATGGAAACAAAACCATCCTTCTTCCTCCCTGCTGGAACTGTGCACATTCTACAGCTCTGAATCGGGAAACAGGATTTTTTTCCCTTTCTTCCCAAACAGGGGCCTGAAAGGAGAAGAAAGGAGGATGCAGGAAGTCATTCTTGCTCTTTCAGGGTGTGTAGATACCTTTATTCCTTGTCTTTAGTCGGGCCACTCAGATTTGAACAAGTACTCTTACTTGATTCTTCCAGCATTAGGTTCCCTATTATATTCAGTATTTTTTTAGACAGAGAACTGGTCCCACGTCTTTTGAGCCATTGTGTGGATTGCAAACTTCAGAAGGTTATTTGGTTTCTTGCACCTTGTTTGGACGGTTTAAAGTGAAAATTAAGAGAAAACTAGTAGCTTAATGGGCAGCTAATAGCAATGAGCTCTGATTGCAGCGTCTGACTCATGCATGAAGACAAGAGCCTATGGTTGGAGTTTCTTTTAAGGAAGTGTGTTTCACACTTCAGACTACGCTGAAAACAACAATAGCACCTACTATTCTAGGCCATTTTGTCAAATGAACACTCAGCACTCTAGTATTTCACTCTACCTTCATTTCATGAACATTTAGTTGCTCCTGAACCAGCAGGCATGTTTAATTTCATCACGGGTAAGTCTATACAAATTTTATTTCCGGACAGGTCTTATTTTGAGCAACAGCTTACCCCTCAGCTTTCTAAGGGACGATTTAGAGACAGATGATGGGCATCTCTCCCCACTCCTGCTCATGGTAGCTCTACATGGAGAGATTCAGGCTGGCTGTGAGGAAAAACATCTTTACAAGGAGGCTGGCAAAATACTTGCACAGGCTGCCCAGAGAGGTGATAGATGCACCATCCCTGCAGATATTTAAGGCCAGGCTGGATGTGGTTCTGTGCAACCTGATCTAGTTGAAGATGTCCCTGCTCATCGCAGGGGGTTGGACTAGATGAGTTTCGAAGGACTCTTCCAACCCAAACTATTCCATGGTAAGTCAGCTAGAGTCTGAACACATTTCAGAGGGCGTCAACTTACTATTAGGAAGCGATTTTTGCTCACTAAATATCATCACTACTGCCTTTTGCGCTGCTACAGACCACAGAAGCTTCACCCAGTCAATGGCACATTCTCTATGCATCCCACTGCTGTGTTAAACCAAGGAAGTCAAGAGGTGACTACACTCACAATAAAGAATGAGCACAACGTCGTAGGGATTGAAAACTTTACCTACACCCACAACGGTGGATAAATAAGTCTGAAAAGAATGTTTCAAATCACGTTGAAGAATTACAGGGAGGAGGCGCACGTGCGCGCTGCTTTCACTCCATTCCCAAGGCAAGAGCCGACGGGAACCGGCGGCTCCCGGTGCCGCGCCGCGCCTCGCCGCTGGGTGGCGCTCAAACACTGGCGGCCGGCACAGCCTCCGCGCGCGCGCGCGCGCACACACGCACCCCTCGGGCGCTCGGCCCCAGCAGCGCTCCGCCTCCCGCCTCAACCCGCCCGCCCACCGAAACGGAATGCCATGGGAAAGGAAACCCGACAGGAACAGGCGGCAGCGGAGCCTGAGCAGGGAGTGGGAGATTCAAACTCAGAGGTGTCCGCTGCTTGCGCAGGGAGCTTCGTTAGCAACAGGAACTGAAACAGCCCAAGCTGTGCTATCGGTTTCCATGCCTGTTCTCCTCGGAAGCTAGGAGAGCTGGCCTCTCTGTCCTTCGGCAGGAATGTGTTCCGTAGATGATGCCCAGGCAACATCTCAAACCTCGTGAGGAACGCCCCACACGGCAGCTCATCAGGATTTAACTCTCACTCTGGGCAGCTTAAGCATCTCTTGATCTAAATGTTCGCTGAGTTCCCGGGGCACAGCTTACGGTCTTCTGAACTCCTGACACCTACTGCTCGGCTTGATGTCGACAGCCAAAAGCAGATTTCTAACTATAGCTAGTTCCTGTACACCTAAGGTGCTATTTTGCTGACCCCTTGAACTGCTTCTGCCTGTAACATCTTTTTGGTTCTTTTAGCTCAAGCTTACTTTTGTTGGGGCGTCTGATAACTACAGGTCTTGCATTTTAGGATCGCGGATGCTCCTGCCACAATTATAGAAGAAAAGGGCTGTGAAAACCTGCCTGGCTTCAGCAAGAAAACTGTGGAATTAAATGGCTGTTTAACCTACGTTTTGACCTTTCTATCACAGTGAAACATGCATCCCCAGAAGAACCCTTAGTTGACCACTGCAGACTTCACTTTTACACACCAGAGCCCTCTTCATTAAGAAGACAGCATAAGAAATAAGGAATCATTTGTTATGAGTAATGCCAAGCAGACAGGTACTGGCAGAACAAAAACGGAGGCCTTTTCCTTCCCAGCTTCGCTAGCTCCAGACTGACAGAAGATGCAAATGAACACAGTATTTTAATCACAACCAAGAATGCTAAGGTTAGGGTTAACTGAAACCTTGAGTCAATAGAGATTTAAATTAAGAAGAGTCTAGTTGAGTATTGAGAATGTCTTTACTTCCCAATCTGGCTGTCCTGCACAGGAAAAGAAAAGGTCAGACATTTCAAAGCTCTTACTTACCCTATCCCCAGGATGCTGATGTTTATGACGGTTTACGACCAAAACCTGTAAAGTGTGGGAATGACAGCCTCAGTAACGTTGATAATCTGGGAGAGAAGAGTTGGGGAAAATTCCTTGCTCCGCTATGACTTTCCTTTCCTAAAACAAAGGGACTTCAGGTCCCCAGCTCTAAAGCAAATGAATGGCACCATCAAATGCTTAAAAGAGAGAAAGAAAACAACAAACATTAAAACTCTGAGGCAGTGCTTCTGTAACTACTGTGTAATTCTGTCATTACACAGTGTTTCTGTAATACTTAACATCTGATTTTTGTTAAGGTACAAGATGTTTTTGGGCTTCAGCCCTTGGTTCTTCAGGCTGTGTTTTGCACACAATATTCTCCACAAAATCTGCAACCACAGTAATAAAGCCAGGATATGAATCACTGACATTTATTAATTACTTAGCAATACTGAACTAAAAAGTAGGCACTTCTATCTAGTCATTTCATTGGGAAGCTCCTTCCACCCACTCTTTATACTACCTGTAATTTCTCCTGGTCTGAAGATAGCCTCAGAAGATCTTCCAAATGAAATTAAAAGGCGTATGAGCAAAATCTGGCCTTTTTTGCTGGCATTTGCACACTTGACACACTTTCAAGACAATAAAACAAGACAGAATCTCAGCCCGCTAATAAGAAAATGTTATTCTGATGACTTTTGCAGCCCTTTCTGCTTAAGACAAGTTCAGCATCAGTGAAAGAACTTGTCTGCCTTTGTCCCTTTGAGCCAGCAACCAGAAGTCTCTACTCCACACTTCAAAGTAGCTTTTCAGATGCCTTTCGTTAATAGTCAATACTTACTTTTAATCATGTTCCCTTGTTATGTACGACTGTGTCAAGATAAAAATATAGAGAGCAGAAAGTAATGCTCGAATAATGTTACCCCCCTTACCAAGAGGAGCATTAATGTCAACTTAGCTGGTATCACACAGTATCACAGTATGTTAGAGATTGGAAGGGACCTCAAAAGATCATCTAATCCAATCCCCCTGCCAGAGCAGGAACACCTAGATAAGGTTACACAGGAATGTGTCCAGGCGGGTTTTGAATGTCTCCAGAGAAGGAGACTCCACAACCTCCCTGGGCAGCCTGTTCCAGTGTTCTGTCACCCTCACTGAGAAGAAGTTTCTTCTCAAGTTTAAGTGGAACCTCTTGTGTTCCAGTTTATACCCATTACCCCTTGTCCTATCATTGTTTGCCATTGAGAAGAGCCTGGCTCCATCCTCATGACACTCCCCCTTTATATATTTATATACACTAATAAGGTCCCCCCGCAGTCTCCTCTTCTCCAAACTATAGAGACCCAGCTCCCTCAGCCTTTCCTCATAAGAGAGGTGCTCCACTCCCTTAATCATCTTAGTTGCCCTGTGCTGGACTCTCTCCAGCAGGTCCCTGTCCTTCTTGAACTGAGGGGCCCAGAACTGGACACAATATTCCAGATGCGGTCTCACCAGGGCTAGAGTAGAGGGGAAGGAGGACCTCTCTCGACCTACTGACCACCCCCCTTCTAATACACCCCAGGATGCCATTGGCCTTCTTGGCCACAAGGGCACAGTGTTGGCTCATGGTCATCCTGCCATCCACTAGGACCCCCAGGTCCCTCTCCCCTACACTACTCTCTAACAGGTCGTTCCCCAACCTATACTGGAACCTGGGGTTGTTCCTGCCCAGATGCAGGACTCTACACTTTCCCTTGTTATATTTCATCAAGTTTCTCCCTGCCCAACTCTCCAGCCTGTCCAGGTCCCGCTGGATGGCAGCACAGCCTTCTGGCGTGTCAGCCACTCCTCCCAGCTTAGTGTCATCAGCAAACTTGCTGACAGTACACTCAATTCCCTCATCTAAATCATTGATGAATATATTAAATAATACTGGTCCCAGTACTGACCCTTGAGGCACTCCACTAGATACAGGCCTCCAACTAGACTCTGCCCCATAGACTACAACTCTCTGGCTTCTGTCCTTCAGCCAGTTCGCAGTCCACCTCACTACCTGATCATCCAGGCCACACTTCCTCAATTTAGCTATGAGGATGCTGTGGGGGACTGTGTCAAATGCTTTGCTGAAGTCAAGGTAGACCACGTCCACCGCTCTCCCATCATCCATCCACAATGTTATTTCCTCATAAAAGGCTATGAGGTTGGTCAAGCATGACTTCCCCTTGGTAAAGCCATGTTGACTGCCCCTCATAACCCTCTTATCCTTGACATGCCTTAAGATGGCATCAAGGATAAGGTGTTCCATCACTTTCCCAGGGATGGAGGTGAGGCTGACCGGTCTATAGTTACCCGGGTCCTCCTTCTTGCCCTTTTTGAAGACTGGAGTGACATTTGCTTTCCTCCAGTCCTCAGGCACCTCTCCCGTTTCCCAAGACTTGGTAAAGATGATGGAGAGTGGTCTAGCAATGACTTCCGCCAGTTCCCTCAGCACCCGCGGTATATTTACTAGAAAGAAAAATGTTAGGAGAAATTATTATGTGTAAATCCCTAAGAAGCTCAGAACTTCTTTTCAAGGCCTAAAACAGTTGCAGGACTTTAAGAAGCTTCAAGAACTGCAGCCACCCAGGTTTCCAAACAGAACAAACCCCATCTTCTCTGCCTCACAATGAGGCTTATGTCAATAGCATGTTTTCCAAATCCATTCAGATGCTTCCTTAAGAAAGAATTACAAAGTACTGAATAAGGATGGTGTAAGTCAAAGTGATGAATCTGATCAAGGAAAGCTAAATAGAACTCAAGCCACCTGTGTTTTCACTGGTTCCATTCTGCCCCCCCCCCCCCCCCCCCCACCTTTTCTCCTTCTCCGAGTCCATCGTGTACTCCTAACAGAGACACAAACCAGTCACACAGAGCAAGACATTAAGATCAGAACAAGCCAGCACTGTAGCAGGATCCCAGCAAGAACTTACCCGACGCCACAGGTCACAAACACCCCTGCCCTTAGGCACGCACCTCTTCCCAGCCACAAGCAAGATCTGTAACCCCACCCTAAACGCCCTGGGGCAGGGCTGGGGCGAGCCAGCAGCTGGGAGAAAAGAGGCGGGATGAGGAACGGCTCCGCTTTCTTTTTGTGTGAGGTCTGTAGCACTCCTGGCTGCTCGGGACTGGCTCCACAGGGCTTGCGTTTACTGAGCCTGACTTCGGAGAAGAGGTTTCTGTTCATCTTGTTCCAGGAGTGCTTTCTTCCTGGAGCAAAGTGCCTGGACTACAACAGCGTGACTGCAGCCTACAAGGGGAGGAGAGGTCACAGCTGCTGCTTGTGCTCTTTGTCACACAGGAGGTGGGGTGATGGAGCGGTGCTGCTTTTGCTTTCACCCCAGGAAACTTTAAATAAACCGGCCCACAGCATGTAAAGTTCAGTTGTGCTGTGGCTCTAGCAGTCACGTTCTGCCCGTGCATCACTCCGGCCAGTGCGCTGCAAGCAGCTGCTGGGGGTTCTCCTTCATTGCCTGTGCAGGAATGACATCTGTGCTCTCAGGAATGCTTTCACCCCAGGCAGAGCATCCTGCTGCGCTGTCATCACTAACATCTTCCCTGTTGGTGCACTCCCCGACGTGGCTGGACGCAAGCAGATTGATGATGAGGGCAGAAGGGTTCCTGAGGAAAGCTTTTCCTTGGAACAGCTGCAGCCCCTCTCGTGTTTTGGGGAACACCAGCATAGGATGTACAGCTGGGAGGTTGGAAGATGCTGGTGTGTGAAAGCTGTGTGGAAGAGAAGGCAGTGGGACAGGTGGTCTCCAAAGCCTCAGAAACGCAGAGCCTCTTCCCTGCTAAACTTTGCAGCTTCTTGGGAAAGTTTGTCCTGCCAGGTCAGAAATGGTCCCTGTCCAGATGCCTAAACCCAGCGAGATGAGATCATGGAGAGAAGGCTGCTGCTGGAACTGACCTGCCATTGGTATTTTGGGAAGAGGAAACCGAGCCCAGGGCCAGGATGCTTCCTGATTTCTAAAAGCTCATTCCAAAAGGGAGGGTGCCCACCCAGTGCGGGCAGTGGCTCTGAAGGCAGCGTCACGGCACTGGGGTGTGTGAGGCCTCAGCTCTAGGACACAGCTACCTCCACAGTAGCGCGTCCTGCCCCTGGCAAGCTCTCAGGGCACCAGGTGCCTGGGAATACTTTCAATTAGAACTTATATTCTGGCTGTAAGTTTGCTGAAGGGCTTTTCCCAGCAAAGCCGCGGCCCTGGAGGAAGAGATCCCTTGTCCTCCACACGCTGGTATTTCTCTGGTCCAAAGGAGGTTGTGTCAACTCCTTCACTTCCTGCACAGAGAATCTGCACTTCCCTGTTCCCGTGAATCCTCTTTGCTGTCTCTGGGCTGAGGAGTGAGTTCTTTGTTCTGTCAACCTGTGAATATGCAGCTGTGCCTAGGAGCATCCCACACGGCCTCAGTCCTGTTCGGCGCCAGGATTCCCGTACAGGGAGGAGCGATACCCTGAAGGGGTCCATACCTCTGCCTGTGGAGCCAGCGGGCTGCTGGAAGCTGCTCCTGTGGTTGCTGCTCCTTGACTGCACACTGGCTGGGGACTCCGCCTGATTTCGTTCTTTATTATTACTCTCATTTCTTTATTTATTTGCTTGGTTGGTGTCTGCCTTGGTCACAGTTTTCTTTGGCTGTTTCAGTGGGCTGCTCCCGACTTGGAGCATTTAGAAAGCAGAGCTGGGATGGAGAGATGGCAGCTATTTTCATTTGAGACGATGTGTTCTCTGAGTTCAGGCACATCCCTTTCTAAGCCACGGAGAGCTTTGTACTACAGGGTTTCTGTTCTTTTCAGCGTTACTTTCTTTGCATGTTTCAGTGGGGTACTTGTTTTGAGAAGGACAGTTCCCTGCGGTACGTGAATGATGCCAGCAGAGCGTCCAGAGTGTTGGTGATACGGTACGTTTTCATTTAATATCACATTGTATTATAATCATGTCTATTTTCACAAAGTACATTTTCCTTAAAAAAGCAAAAGATGCAGTGATGCTAATTCGGAGGGGTGGGGGGACGAGAAAGATGGGAAAATGATACCGGTCACTTGCACCTTGAAGGTGCTCCACAGCACTTCGCTTTCCTGTGCTGCTGGGGGGAGCTGCCTTCTCTGGGAGTCCCAGAAGCTGGCTCTCATTTCCCCAGTGAGGCCAAAGCCCCTGTGAGTGTGCCCGTGCCAGGCGGAGGGGCTCCTGCTGCTGTGGAGCCGTCCCCAGCACCTCTGGGCAGGTGGCAGCCTGCTGCAGGCAGCATCGGAGACCCGGAGGAGCCCGGCTGGGAAGGGAGAGGGGCTGCAGCCCCCTCAGGAGCAGCACGGGACTGTGCCAAACCCCAGCCACCCAGGATACCCCATCCCTGGCACTGTTCCCCTCCTCACCTTCAGCGTTCAGCAGCTTGCGGCCTCTGCGCATGCCTATCAGGAAGAGGCTATTGGCCCGGGTGGACTTCCCCAGCCCAGACTTATCTGGGGACCGAGGGAGCAGGGGAAACCAGGGGTGGCAGTGCCAGCCCGAGGTGGCATCACCCGACTTGGCCAAATGAGCCAATAGGTTGCAGAAGCCACAAACACGCACCTAATGATGGCAGGGATGGGAGAAGAAGGGGGACACAGCCATGACTGTGGGGACAGATCAGGTGCACCGTCAGGGGAAGGATCCCCTGAACTATTTCAGGTGACTGAAAGGAAAAGGTCATGCAAGGGCAGGAGCTCTGGCATGTGCAGCCTGCGGCTGCCCCATCCTGCCTGCGCCTTGCCCGCCCAGCTTCCCCACCTGCCCTCTCCCAGCCATGCGGAGGATGCCGCTGCCATCCCTGAGCTTGGGGAGCACCCTAGGTGTTTCCTTCAGCCCATCCACCTCTGCTCAAGAGCGTAAAGACCCCTCTGGTTGCCGTTGCCAAGGCACTTCTCTGTCCTTGACCTTCTGTAAACTGAGTGCTGCAGCACCATGGGGAGCATCTGCAGTCAGAGGGGACGCCTAGTGATGGGTCAAGCAAAGGGTGCTGGAAAGTGGCACCTGCGCCCTGGCCCAGGAATCAAACACAGGAAGACAGATGTGAACATAGTCTGTTTATTTTAAGTGGGGGACATAAAAACAGGGGGTGGGGGATGTAGCAGGGGGGGTGGAAATTGTATATTGACAGTAAAAAAATACGCTAAAATGATAGTAAAATTATGGTAAAAATACTAGTTTACTAGTGTTAACAACAGAACAGCAGTATAACAACCAAAAGCTACAATAAACCAACAAAACAAGTACAGTATAAGAACAAAACAACAGCAGTATAACAAGAATATTACAACAGCCGTAGGCCAAACACAGAACAATAAAAATCTTCAATGAACATCATAGACGCCGACGTTTTGCCTCTGGTGGCCTAAAAGGCCACTTGGCATCTCTGCGGTCCTCCTCCTTCGGGAAGTAAAAAAACCAAAGAGAACAGGTTTAGTCCCACCCATGTGCATCGCAATTTAGAAGGAAGCAGGTGCTGTAACAGCTCAAATATCAAAACAAAGTGTGATTTCCTTAAAGCAGGTTTCAATATTTGTGGGGTTTTGGCTAATTTAGACTGCAGCCAGCACACACAATTACAGGGCTCAGGGAGTAAAAGACCCAGCAGCGAAGGCCTCCTGGGGGTGGTGAGGACCCCACGGGCAGGGGGGAGCAGCTCTCGGGTGACTCCTGGCTCCAGCAGCCTCTGCCGCGCTCCCACTGCACAGCACCAGGGGAGACAGCACCGCAGGTCCTGGGAGCTGGTAAGTCCCAAACAGGTGGGGATGAGCCACAAATGAAAAGCAATGGGGATTTGGGGAGGGGGAGGACCCCAGTCTGCTCGGGACTCCCCCAGTGGCTCCAGAGCACCCCAACATGGGCAAGGGGATAAGAAGGGAGGGGAGAGACTGCCAGGGCTGGAGCAAAAGTTTACACCTTAGGAAACGTGGCAAAAGAAAGCCAGGACGGAAAGGCTGCACAGACGCACAGAGGTTCATCAGCCCCGGCTGGGGAGCTCTTCCAGTAGGAAGAGTTCCCCCTGTCCCACCCCAGGCGCTGCCACCCAGCACGGCTTCTTGCTGGCAGCAGAAACGGGGCCTGGCCCCATCACTCTGGTCCCGCCTCGGGGCTGCTCTGGACTGCAGCCCGCACAGGTGGGGGCCAGCAGCACTGGCCATTACTTATTGCAGAAATGATGGATCCGTGCCTTGTGCCGCTTGCAGGCTCTGTCCTTGGATCTTGCCCGGCTGGAAGAGGTGGACGAACCTGGAAGCACAACTGTTGCTCAGGTCTCTGCAGCCGCACTCTGAGCTGGCACCGGGGCTACCCCCATCCCTATCCCGGGGGGAATGGAAGGTTTTGCATCCCTGGAGCCCAGTAGCTACCACCCAAGCCGGCCCTTCCGCCATCCCCTAGCCCAAGGGGACACCACCACCCATCAGCTCCTCAAGCCTGAAGCACCAACTGCGTCCATACCAGAGGAAGCGGGGTCTCGTCCGAGGCCTGATGGGCGCTGGCCCCAGAAGGGCGCAGGAGTCCCTGGAAAGCAGCACACCACTGTGAGCCGGGGTCGGCAAAGGAGGAAGAGCCTGGCTTTTAGGGAGTTGGCAGCACCCGCAGGAGCCGATGCATCCAGTGCATCCAGAGCGGGCAAGGAGCAGCATTTCAGATTGCCCTCCACCCCCCAGGGCTGGGGACTGGGGCAGCGAGTGACGGAGGCACCTTCCCTTCCTTCGCAGGGCAAGGCTCTGCACAGCCCCAGCACCAGCCCCTCAGGGCTGCTGAGCCCAGGCAGCTCAGCCAGGTGCGGCAGGAAAGCTGCTGCCTAAATCAAGCCCTGCCCTTCACCCCCACAGAAGCCCTGTCCACCCCGACTCACCTGGCAAGACGGGCGCGCTCCTGCTGCTGGACTGGGTGGTGTCAGGAAAGCCGGTGGTGGTGGAAGCCGCTTGCCCAGAAACGACTGATGCTGTGGTCGTGGATGCTGCCTGTGTGTGGCTGGTGCCTGAGCAGCCCTGGGTGATGGCTGCTGGCAGGGAGCAAGAAATCAGGACCCGCAACTTGCCGCACGGGACTACCCCTTAGCAGAGCCTCCCAGCTTGAACAGCTCGCAGCTCCGGCCCTGGGCAACCTCGCCCATCAACCACCCTGGGGACTGCGGGACACGAGGACTCCGTCCCGAGTCTTCACAAGTCTCGAAGAGCATCAGACCCGAGGACCAGGCAGCACTGGCCCAGGAGCTTCCTCGGCCTGCGCTACACCCTGCCAGCCCAGGCCGTGGCTTTCTCCTCCTTGCCGTGCCCTTCGCATTCCCAGTCTGCCCTTACCAGCCTTAGGTCCCAAGAGCTGTCGGTAGCGCTGCCACGCTGCCTCCCTCTCCTCGCTTAGGGTCATCTCTGTGGTGGGGTACCCAGGAATAAGCTCAGGGAACTGCCAAGAGAGAGCAGTAGCTTAGTTCCTTCTCAGGGCAGCCAGCAGAGCCGCTCTGAAGGAGGTGTGCAAGCAGGCGCGTGCCAGAGCCGTGAAGCCGTGGTTCTGCCACAGCCACGGCGGAGCTCCGGTCCCCCTTCATTTTGGCACCGGCTTGGCGCTGAGGCCACGGCAGCCTTGCCCAGGCCAGTACCTGCTCCAGCAGCGGGCAGCAGTCACGCACAGCCACCACACGCTGGGGCAGGGGAGAGCATCAGTTCCCACTCAGCCAAGGATGAGGCCTCCTGCCCCAAGGCAGGCAGGTCAGCCTGCTCCCAGCCCTGCAGGGATTGCACTGAGCACATTCTATCCCCAGAGGAGGGCAAAAGAGGCTTGCGAGACAGCGACGTACCAGCACCAGTGGGTGGGTCTCGCCAGGCACCAGCAGGCAGATGCTCCTCCTGTGTGGCCTTCCTTTCCCCAGCGCAGGTGGTGGGCTCGGGGACTGCCGCCGCTTCTCCTCGGGCCTCTTGACAGCTACAGGAGGAGACAAGTCAGGAGCAGCTCCCAGCAGAGGTGTTTGGCCTGCACCAAGGGGGTTGTCCCTTCTCACTCCTCTCCAGATGCCCATCCTGGAGGGCAGAGCCAGGGACACGGCCTTCAGCCACAGACAAGGCTGCGATGCCCTGGGGCAGCAGCTGGCCACAAGAGATCCGTGGGGAAGCTCTCACAAGAGCCTGCTGGGGCTCCACGGGCCGGCGGCCCCTTCCCACCTCCACAGACGCTCCTTGCACGCTGCCCACCCGAACCACAAACCACACAAACTGCCACACGGGCCCACATCTCGCACTGTGCCACGGGACCCTCTCCGCGATGGGCACACGGGGTTTCCTCTCCCTTTCGGCTGAGGAAGTGTTGCCATGAGTTCCGCCTGGAATGTGAGCAGGCCCAAGCCAGGGGCCCATCCAAGCCCGGCACAGAGCTGGGCCCCACCTACACTCACCTTCCTCGGTCTGCACGGCCTTGTTGGCTCTTCCTGGAGCACGGTCTTCCGGTCGCAACAATTCCCATTCCCTGTGCAAGTGGGAGAGAGCCAGTTAGGGTCAGCCCCAGGCTGGGACAGGACATGCCAGTGCCACAGGGCAACGCCACCGCTGCAGCAGTCTGAGCCCTTCGAGCTCCAACCCGGCCTGCGGGCAGGGCAGGGATGGTGCAGGTCAGCGCTGCCGCCAGCGCCGCAGGGGCACAAGGCAGCAGGGATGCTGATGGACACAACAAGGGAGCTTCCCCACCACTGGGTGACCCAGCAGCCATGTCTCACGGGCCTGGAATGTCCCAGCTCCCGTGGAGAGCAGGCCTTGGGCACCGGCTCAGCTGGGAAAGCGACTGCTCTCTTCCTGGCCGGCACTGACAAGCAGGCACCGGCTGGATGAGCAGTACGTTACCTTCCTGTCCAAAGTGGCACCTCGCAGCAGGATCCTGGGCCAGACTGCGGGGACTCCCTCACGCACATCCTCTTCTATTGGCATGTGGAAAGAGACCAGGAGTAACTCATTTGGTTCAGGGGAGCACAGCCTCCCTTTCTCCTGCTCATCACAGAGTAAATCCCATCTCCCAGGTGCTGGCTACTGAGCCCACAGCCTCTCTTGCTTCAACACTGCTCAACTGACCTCTGCAACGTCTGTGGAGGGCAAAGTCTGAGCACCTCAACCTGAATCCGCTCTGGGAGCAAGCAGCCTCCAGGCTCTTTACTGGCCGAGGCAATGGGGAGGGAGGGAGGACGCTGCTGGCCCAGCCAGAGTAAACCCTTCCCTACTGACCCACCCGGGATAAAACCTTTCACTGCACAGCTGCAGAGCTCCATCAGCCACGACTACGTCCCACTCGCACATCTGCAAGCCCAGCCCAAGACGTGAGCAGTGTTTTACTACAGCTCAGCAGCTGCTGAGGAGACCTGTGTCAAAGTGGGAACACAGGGCTCCCACACGCGCTGCTGCCTCCAGCTGAAAAGGTGCCAGCACAGCAAAGAGATTTTCTCTCATCATCTGTCCCAGCGTACCGGTGGGGGAACGGTCTCAGGGCTCCGGTCCTGCGGCAGCGGGTCCTGCTGGCGCACGGACTGCGGCGGGGCTCTGCTGGCAGACAACAGTTGGAGCCGCTGTTAGTGGCAGGAAGATCCGATCCCATCCTCCCCCCAAGCTCACCCGAGTCAGCAGCGGCGGGACGGGTGCCCTCAGCATGGACGGCGCCTGCAGTCACGCCACTGTAGAGGTCGTTTTGCCGTACGGGCGACATAAGACAGGAGCGATGCGGGCTGGCAGGATCTCATCACACCCCAGGACCCCCTGTGCCCAACAGCCATCCCTGCAGCACCACGCAGGCCAGCACCAAGGGAAGTGATATGGGCCTGGCACCGCCATCACAGTGCCATCCACGTCTGCACCCAACCGTGCCCTCTGACGCCCCCATCCCTGACAACTTATGTCCCTGTGCCAGCTGTCTCCGTATCCCACCTACGTCCCTCTGCCACCCTCATCCCTGACAACCTGTGTCCCTGTGCCACCCATGTCCCTGAGAAGGAGTGTCCTACTGCCACCCGTGTCCTTACCCCACCTGTTTACCAGGGCCACCCGTGTCCTTATCCCACCCACATCCTACTCCCGCGCTCACCCGAGGCAGTTGCCGCGGGTCGGGGTGCTCAGACCTCGGCCGATCACAGTGGCCGGTCCGCCGTTACTGGCCCTTTTCCTCGTCAGGCGCCAAGCAACCTGGTCCCGAGTGGCTGGGAAGCGGGCGATCAGCCTGCGCCTGGGCCTGTACGAGGGCAGCCGCAGTCGGGGAGGGCGCTGGGGGAGCAGGAATCGCGCTGGAGAGCGCCGGGCCGGAGGGCGCCTGGCGGGCGGGCGGGACCGCAGCGCACAGCAGGCACCCCCCGCACTCAGCGCCGCTGCCAGCAGCAATCCCTGCAGCAGGCAGGCGACCGCCACCGACAGCGCCACTGCCAGCGCCGACGGCCAGCAACAAGGGCAGCGCCACGGGCCCGGCAGCGCCATCGCTCTCGATCGCTCTGCAGCAACGGCCACCGGCCCGGAGCGCGCTGCGGGAGCCGCGCGGCGTTACCTCGGCAGCCGCCGCCTTCTAGAGCTCGCGGCCCTGCTCCACCGGCCCCGCCGTTCCACCCGCCTCCTACTGACAGCCCTGTGCCCCCCGCGCCCCTGACAGCCAGCGTCCCTGTGCCACCCCTGTCCTTATCCCACCCTCGCCTCTGTGCCTGCAGCTCCCAGAGCCCTGCTGTGTCCTGCCAGGCAGGCGCCAAGGCAGGGACGATGCCACGGACCACACAGAACACGGTTCCCCTGAGCATCTCCCATGCCATGGCCCTGCTGAGGGGACCCTGCAGCCCAGCTGAGCAGGCCAGGGCTGTCTGCACGGCATCACCTCGCCAGAGAGGGAGAGGGCTGGTGGGGCAGCCAAAGCCACCCTCAAAGTGCAACTGCTCAAAGGAGAGGCAAAGTGGAGGAAAACTAGTGAAATAAGAAGAAGAAACAGTAATAATAATAATAACTGTTGTTCAACCACGCAGCTGTGTTTGAACAAGGGAAGCAAGTACCCACAAGCAGAGGGTGCTGGAAAGCTGCACCCTGTGGCCTGGCCCAGGAATCAAACACAGGGAAGACAGATGTGAACACAGGCTGGTTATTTTAGGTGGAGGACATAAAAACAGGGGATGGGGGTGAGGTGGAGGAGAGTGGGAATTGCATATTGACAGTAAAAGAGTAGTAAAATGATAGTAAAATTAGGGTCAAAACACTGGTTTACTATTGTTATAACAACAAAACAACAGCGTAACAACAAAAATACTACAATAAAACAACAGAGTAACAACATAAATACTACAATAAAACAACGAAACAACTACCGTGTAAGAAAATAACAACTACGGGATAACAAGAATATTAGAACTAGTGCAGAAGAAACACAGAACAATCAAAATCTTCAACAAATATCATAGCTGCTGATGTTTTGCTGTTGGTGGTGCAAAAGGCCACTTGGCCTCAGCATCCCGGCAAGCAAGGTAGTACAACATTCACACCCAACTGCCTTCACGAGAAGCATTCACAGTCACATCCTACCTTCTGTCTTTAAACAAACTGGGATTCAGCCCTGTGCAGTGTTCCCAAGGGTGTTTCCACAGCTGTGTGCACCTCACCTGTTAGATGAATTGCATGTCTCCTGGAGGCACGGTGACACAGTGCCCTGGACAAGCTGAGCCCTGTAAAGAAGCAGCGGTACACACATTCCCACAGCTCCAGTAACAAAGGCCATGGCAGTCAGATCCAGTGAGGACCAGACAAAACTCCAGCTGAGAGGCAAAGAAGGAAATGAGAGATACTAGAAATAGCAGGGTGTGACGAATAGGGCAGCCTACCTCATTTAGACTTCTTATAATCAAAATGCACTCCCTTTGAAGATATGAACTTTGATGAGGCTTTATCTATGAACAGGGAAATCCTAATTAGTGTGAAGACTACGACCCACTGATTTCATGTTAAATCCCAGTCCTGTTACCTGCAGATTTCATTGCCAGCTTTTGCTAAAACAATTGCTGTGAAATTTTGGATAGGAGAACTACGACAGCTGAGAGTGGGCAAGAATGTAGCAAATTAGTAGCTAAATGGAAGTGTTCTGTTTAAAAAGAAGAGGCCATCTGCCAGCCACAGGTTAGCTGCTCAGAACACACACGCAACTACTTTATAAACCAGGTTCGAGTCCTACAGGCCCTGAGCTTATTCATCAGAGGCACAGCAGGCTCACAAACACTATAGAAAGACTGCCTCAACCATGCTGATCCAACCTTCCTCAGGCACTAAGAATGGCAGAGAGAGTCACACTGCGAATGGTGCTCTTTTCCCAATCTAGTTTACCCTAACGTGTTAAAGCAAGAGGGAAAGGCAAACTTAGTAGAAAATAAAGCTGGATTGCAACAGGAGCACACTCCCATCCTAACTCTGCCTCCTTCCCCCTCAAAAGAGGAGAATAACAGACACAAAGAAGTTTTTGATCTCCTGTGTAGCATTCCTGTAAAAGTGTTTTTGGTGTTTCAAGCAACTTGTACACAACATGCGACACAAAGGAGCTGAGTGGGATGTGATGACCATATTCCCCAAAAGGGAATGGTCATTCTTCAGGGGAGGGGACCCTGGCTGCTAAAATCACTTACTTCTTGGCAAGTGAGATGACATCGTGACACCAAGTAGTCCTGGCAGTTCTGTGTACTCCTGGCTTCTCAGCTGCTGCTTGTATTGTGCCAGAGATGCTCAGTGCTCTGTGTGCTGCTGTCCTTCCCTGGGTCCTGTGAGGGACCAGCAGAAGCAGAAGAACCAGAGCTAGACCTCCCAGGCAAGGAGTTATCTGTAGACACAAGCAAGGCTGGTTACAGAAAGGGTACCCGTGGAGTGAAAAGCCTACAGAACTTCAAATTCAGCATTAGAATTACGGACTGGAGAATGGCAGCTATGCTCAGAAATGAATGTAACTTGCGGTTTGTAGGTCATTTTTGTAAAGAAGAGTGGCTTTGGTGATGTATGGTGACTTCAGAGGAAAAAAGACCTCCCTCTGCATCATAAAGATACACGACCGCTCCCTCTGATTCTGGAGTAAAACATGTGAAGAAAGAAAAGTGAACAGTAATATTCCAGCTACAAATGCAAGAATCAATCATGCAGCCATCAGCGTTACCTGCGTAACTTCAGACTGTTATTCCAGCAAACATTCTTCCCCCCTCATCGTGTACATGCTAGTTAATTTTATAGAGAACTTGGGAGGATCTGACAGAGTACTTCCAAAGCACTTGGTGTTCTCTGCGGAGAAACATCACAATGACGTGACAAGAACAGAAGATACCTTCACATTCCTCTATTTCAGGAGGTCTTGATGCATCCAAGTGCCTCCTCAGGTAAGAAGCACATCAGCGCCTGCCCTGGCTGCTGTACAGTTTAACCTGTGCCTCTTCCATTCTGCAAGAACTAGGCTAAAATCTTTCCTTTGTCCTGCAGGAACAAGGGAAAACACCAAACTCGTGACCAAGTCCTCTAAAACACCAAGTTCATGACCAGTCAGGCAGTAGAAGGTCTTTCCACTGTTCACCTTTGACATGACGAGCATAAGTAATCCCAACCCCAGGGATGGTTCTGATTTTACAATGAATGGCTCAGCCGCCCGAGTGACAGTGAGGAACTCACCCTGAAGGCCCACTGCCAGTCACGACAGACCTGCCATGCCAGCTGCCAGGACATAGCCAAGACCACTGTAAGCAACAAAAAGGAGTAATCAGTAGGCACCAAGGAATTCTTGCTGCCCAAAATGACATCTTGCCAGCTAAGGAGAGCACAGAGAACCCAGATCAGACAACCCATAAAGCAGTTTATTATTGGCTCTTTTCTGTCCTAGCCACATGAATAAAACCCTGCAGGAATTCCTTTAGCTTTAATCTGCTTTCTGGGCTCAGACTTGGCTGCCTGCTCTAATAAAGAGTATGTGTCCAAGGCACAGAAAAACCCTTCTCCTCTTCATCAGACACTGTCAATTCAACTGAAAGAGGAGAGGGAAGGGCCAGTTCTTCCTTGGGACGATTTAATGGGGGGGGTTCTTGACAAATTTGTCAAGTAAGCAAATATCCAAAAGCTTTTGCCTTCCAAAAGCCAGAAATAAATTACCTACCCCCAGGCACATATTTCTTTCAGAGTTGATTCAATCGTTTATTCCAAGCCCACACGTTTTCGGAGTTCAGATTCTCTCTAAAAAATGCTGAGGGGAAAAAAAAGCTCATTTTTCTTCAAGGTAACTACAGAAATAAGCCTAACCAGCTCTATTTCAACATGCTAAGCAAGGGACAAATCCTTTTGCAAGAGCCAATCCAGACATACATCAAAATAGATCTGATCAAGGCTCAGGGCATATTGAATGCCTGGTGTGGTCAGACAGAATTTCAAAAGGCAGGTCAGTTACTAGCAAGAAAACCAACCTTCGCACTGGAAGGAAGAGGTAGAAGACAGACAGCATCGTGGTCCTTTTTCATTCGCAGGAGCCGATGCATCCAGTGCATCCAGAGGGGCCAACGAACGGCATTTCAGATTCCCCTCCACCCCCCCCCAGGGCTGGGGACTGGGGCAGCGAGTGACGGAGGCACCTTTCCCTTGGTGATGATCAGGGTTGGTTTTCTTTTAGTGTCCTGAAAGTGCAGAGAAATTCAATTCAGAAAATCTTTAGAACTGTGCATATTTAGGCATAAATTGTGCAAATAGCCAAACTATCCTGTATTAAACCCATCTCTCCTAACAGGTCAATCTCCCCAAAACACAGAGAAAGAGATAGTCATTACTTTGCTTGCAAAACTGACTAGTGAAGGCTAACAATCTGATATGGATGTAATGCTGAAGAGATAAACAATAAAGCAGTGAAAAGCACACAAGCGAAACAGCCTACAAGGCAAGACAAAACTGGATGCTGAGAAGACAGACACTGAGTAAAGTGCTCCCCATTGAGAGAAACTGGCTCTCCCCATCACTTTGAGGTGGGTTTCTCAGCTTATATCTGTGCTGCATACAGACAGGCTCTCAGGTGGTGAGATTTTCATGACAAGGGTAAAGTGACTACTTATAAAAGGACAAGTAAAACTTTCTTCTAAAATATAAACGAGATGAAATTAGGTCTTGTAGAAAGATGTTAGCAAAGAGTTGAACAACCTCCAAAGCAGTTCAGCTCTGCAATAGCTTTACAGACCTCAGAATTAAATCTCTATGAATTTTGATACCCAAATTTCTGTGACTGAGTTTTTAATAGAACACAGGTTACCTTTGGATAATTTATTAAAGGAAACAGACATTGAAATGTATGTGAAATATCTAAAAGTTAGACAACCAACCTACAGCTAGTGTCACTGTGATGGATGGGGTAGGTATCCATGGGAACATTCTCCATTGAAACGGCTGTCAACAAGAGAGACTTCCTGTGCTTTAGGCTGCAGCGACTTCCAACTTCCTCAGACACTGGCAGCAAAGCTAAAAAGCCAAAGAGAGTCAACGTAAGTTTTGCAGAGAGGCAACGCTGAAGGTAAGCAACATTCCACCCACTACCAACTCCTCCTGTGTGCATTGCAGTGCGGAGTGGTTATGTCCCAGTGGTCGTCTTTGTTCTGATTCAAAGCAGGCCATTTAAAAAGAATGCTAATCCCCATCCAGTCACAATTACCTGACTTAAATACCTGCCCTCACAGGGTCACAGTTTCTGTTTGTAGATCACTAGGAACTGGCACACTGTAAGGCACACACTGCAAGGCTTAAATCAAGAAACCTTCAGCCTCCCTGAAGCGTTTCCATTGCTGCACAGCCGCTGCCCTGTGGGCAAAGCCTTCAGCCCCCCAAACGCTGTCTCTGATGCACCCCAGCCTGGCCCAGCCCCTCGTCCACCCCCAGTTACAAGTGTCCTTCACGCTGGTACAATTTTATCAACCTAAACCCGTAAGAATTCCCACAAGAATCCATTCATTTTCAGTCAGCACAAACTGAGAACAACGCTGGTTTGTCTGCTTTTACCTGCCAGGTAAGCCACGCTCTGGGTGTTCACCTCAAACTTGTCACAGTTCCTGTGCTTGTTAACCAGAGCTAGTAGTGTGTGTAAAACCCTCACAGTTCTTGCTACAGTGGTAGCAGAAGGGTGCCTGTACCCTAAGAAATGGGGTTAAAAACCGAATACTGTATTTAATGTTCAATGCATATTTACGAAGCATTACTGTGTTCATCAGCATGTTCTCAGGACACTTCACACGAAGGGTAAGGAAGCACAACTCTAACAGGAGATGCAAGATGTGTTCTTACCCTTCAGGAGGTGTCCCACTACTGCAAAGTTGAAGTTGGAGTTGAAATTCAACCCAACAAAATGGTCCATCTGCTTGCAGTGCCACTCGAGGGGCCTCCTGATCTCCATGAACACCTCTTCCGGGCTCTGACCAGGAAAAAGAAGACCCAAGAGCTGCTCATGATAGCTCAAGGTGTTCTTTTGACAAGTGACAGAGTAATTTTAAGAGCTTACACTGAAATACCAAACACACCTTTGAACACAACACACCTGTACATTTCTGTGCCGGTTCAGAACGCAGTTACGTACATCGCAGTTTTACTCTTGGTAGTACCCAAGTGGAACAATTCCTAATGCAAATTGCAATTTCAGTTGCTTACCCAGTGTCCAGGAGGACAAGAGTTGTGTTTTTTTCCGTTATCAACAGATGTAACTGCTCACACAAACCCAGTGTCAGTCAGAGCTGGTCGCTAACAGCTCACCTTGCCGTTGAATATTCGAAGGCTGTCCAGGGTGTGCAGATTCTGCTCAAGCAGGTCTGTACCTGCTGAGTACAGGTTTACTTCATCCAGCTGCAGCACTGCCATGGCTACCCAGAAGAGGGCCTTGTGCATCGGCGAGTCCTGAAGGGAAAGAGAGAAAGCCACGATTTTCAAGTCAAGAAATCCATCACTGAACATTAAATTCCTTAATCACATTCATTAATTTCATAGGCAGAGCCTGTTAAAAAAGGACAACCAATGTAACGCTTGTGAGGTGGGCTGATGCCAACCTGATGAAGTTTAACCATGCCAAGCGCAAGGGGTCCTACACCTGGGTCGGAGCAATCCCAGGCACAGCTACAGGTTGGGCAGAGAAGAGATTCAGAGCAGCCCTGCGCAGAAGGACTTGGGGGTGTTGGTCGATGAGAAAATGAACATGAGCCAGCTTCAGTGTGCGCTCGCAGCCCAGAAAGCCAACCGCATCCCGAGCTGCATCAAAAGTTGCGTGACCAGCAGGTCGAAGGAAGTGATCCTGCCCCTCTACTCCGCTCTCCTGAGACCTCACTTGGAGTATTGTGTGCAGTTCTGGTGTCCTCAACATAAAAAGGACATGGAACTGTTGGAACAAGTCCAGAGGAGGGCCACGAGGATGATCAGGGGAGTGGAGCACCTCTCGTATGAAGACAGGCTGAGAAAGTTGGGGCTGTTCAGCCTGGAGAAGAGAAGGCTGCGTGGAGACCTCATAGCAGCCTTTCGGTATCTGAAGGGGGCCTACAAGGATGCTGGGGATGGACTATGCGTCAGGGACTGTAGCGACAGGACAAGGGGGAATGGGTTCAAACTTAAACAGGGGAAGTTTAGACTGGATATAAGGAAGAAGTTCTTTACTGTTAGGGTGGTGAGGCACTGGAATGGGTTGCCCAGGGAGGCTGTGAATGGTCCATCCTTGGCGGAGTTCAAGGCCAGGCTGGATGAGGCCTTGGGCGGCATGCTTTAGTGGGAAGTGTTCCTGCCCATGGCAGGGGGGTTGGAACTAGATGATCTTAAGGTCCTTTCCAACCCTAACTATTCTATGATTCTATAATTCTAACTTTGAAGGGAAAGCAGACACTAAGTTCACGGCTATTATACATGTGGAACAATCACAGCTTAAGGAGCATCTGCTACCTTCGAACGAGCCCTAAGGTTTTCAGGTTTTTCCCATTCAGCTTTTGAATAGAGGCCAGAGACGACTTTTTGCTTTAAAGCTACAGTATTTGTCATTATGGCTTTTAATAACCCTGCCTTTCACCGAGATGAGGTATCTGTTTCTAGGGAAATGGTAGGACATTGCTAGTAGTCAATCCACCGAGCAAGGCCTCTTTCCACCAGAGTTCTGTTTACGGACACCACCTAAAGGGAGGTGAAAAGAAAGAAAACAAAAAGTAGAAAGGTGAACAAACCACTAGAGAAAAAACGATCAGCAAGTTCCTAATCAACAACAGGAAGCCTGCATCGGCATCAATTCCAACAAAAGAGGTACGTCAACGCACGCACCTCATTGCCCGTCAGGTTCCACAGCTGTATCAGTGGCAGTCCTGTTGCACTGTCATAATTTGTGACCTGGAAACACAGAAAAACCAGAGTGGGCAGCAGTTCTGCTGTGAGCCGTGAAGGATGCAATGCCAGCATCATTCGCTCCCTATCAGACACCCCTTCCTATGTGTAGGCTGGAGGAAATGCAGCTCCTGCCACCAGGCAGCAGCTGGAACACCCTGTGGGCAAGTTCACTTTCATCACTCAAATCCATACCCTGGCTTTCTGCCCACATCACTCACAAGAGGGAATACTCATCCCTCCCCAGCCACACAGCCCTGAGCGGGAACTGATGCTACACCAGGAAGTTCTCATCAAGACCCTGCTCAGCAGCCAGACTTCCAGGCTCTGGCTTTGTTGTCTGTCTTCACACACACAGGATGGGGGGTGCACAGAGTCACAGCAGTAGTACCATCAGCAACAAGACTTTTCCCAACAGCTCCACGTACCTGCGCCTCAAGGACTGCGCCTCTGGTCATCTCGCCAACAGCTGCGTCAGCTTCAGGGGAGAAGCGATCCTCATCTTGGGGAAGAGCAGGAGAAAACAAATGACAGTCACAGGCTTCAAAGGCCAGAAGGGACTATTAAGCTCACCTTGCCTGACCTCCTACATCCATTAGGCCAGCAAATCCTCACCCACTGTTGCTGAAACCAGTCTATTAAGCTGGAGATCACACAAGCATTATGCCTGCTGGGTTGCTGAAAGGAAGAATGAAGTGCTTTCTAAAGCCACTAGCTAAGTTAATAGGAATTTAAGTGGCTGATGAATTAGGAGGCTTTAAAGATAGAAAAGTGCGTATCTGCAGTACCTTTCAGCGGTCATTAGTATTTTGATCCTTAATAAACTAAGCTCAAGGGCCTCAGGGCTTCACTGACCCTGAAGACACTACTGACCCGCCTGATCCCCAGCTCCCACAGAAACCCCTTCCGTACAAGGCAGCTTCTTAGGCCCCCAGGCATCAGGCATATCTACCACCATGACACTCTGCCAGGGCTTGAACGGTAGCATTTTGAACACAGAACTATACACGTCAGTCACCTTAGTAGGAAAGTATCAGATATTGGTTTAACACATTAAAACTAAGTTCGCATTTACAGCTACTTTATGACAGAAGGTATCACAGGATCACAGTATGTTAGAGATTGGAAGGGACCTCAAAAGATCATCTAGTCCAATCCCCCTGCCAGAGCAGGAACACCTAGATAAGGTTACATAGGAATGTGTCCAGGCGGGTTTTGAATGTCTCCAGAGAAGGAGACTCCACAACCTCCCTGGGCAGCCTGTTCCAGTGTTCTGTCACCCTCACTGAGAAGAAGTTTCTTCTCAAGTTTAAGTGGAACCTCTTGTGTTCCAGTTTATACCCATTACCCCTTGTCCTATCATTGTTTGCCACTGAGAAGAGCCTGGCTCCATCCTCATGACACTCCCCCTTTATATATTTATATACACTAATAAGGTCCCCCCGCAGTCTCCTCTTCTCCAAACTATAGAGACCCAGCTCCCTCAGCCTTTCCTCATAAGGGAGGTGCTCCACTCCCTTAATCATCTTAGTTGCCCTGTGCTGGACTCTCTCCAGCAGGTCCCTGTCCTTCTTGAACTGAGGGGCCCAGAACTGGACACAATATTCCAGATGCGGTCTCAACAGGGCAGAGTAGAGGGGAAGGAGGACCTCTCTCGACCTACTGACCACCCCCCTTCTAATACACCCCAGGATGCCATTGGCCTTCTTGGCCACAAAGGCACAGTGTTGGCTCATGGTCATCCTGCCATCCACTAGGACCCCCAGGTCCCTCTCCCCTACACTACTCTCTAACAGGTCGTTCCCCAACCTATACTGGAACCTGGGGTTGTTCCTGCCCAGATGCAGGACTCTACACTTTCCCTTGTTATATTTCATCAAGTTTCTCCCTGCCCAACTCTCCAGCCTGTCCAGGTCCCGCTGGATGGCAGCACAGCCTTCTGGCGTGTCAGCCACTCCTCCCAGCTTAGTGTCATCAGCAAACTTGCTGACAGTACACTCAATTCCCTCATCTAAATCATTGATGAATATATTAAATAATACTGGTCCCAGTACTGACCCTTGAGGCACTCCACTAGATACAGGCCTCCAACTAGACTCCGCCCCATAGACTACAACTCTCTGGCTTCTGTCCTTCAGCCAGTTTGCAGTCCACCTCACTACCTGATCATCCAGGCCACACTTCCTCAATTTAGCTATGAGGATGCTGTGGGGGACTGTGTCAAATGCTTTGCTGAAGTCAAGGTAGACCACGTCCACCGCTCTCCCATCATCCATCCACAATGTTATTTCCTCATAAAAGGCTATGAGGTTGGTCAAGCATGACTTCCCCTTGGTAAAGCCATGTTGACTGCCCCTCATAGCCCTCTTATCCTTGACATGCCTTAAGATGGCATCAAGGATAAGGTGTTCCATCACTTTCCCAGGGATGGAGGTGAGGCTGACCGGTCTATAGTTACCCGGGTCCTCCTTCTTGCCCTTTTTGAAGACTGGAGTGACATTTGCTTTCCTCCAGTCCTCAGGCACCTCTCCCGTTTCCCAAGACCTGGTAAAGATGATGGAGAGTGGTCTAGCAATGACTTCCTCCAGTTCCCTCAGCACCCGTGGGTGCATCCCATCTGGACCCATGGATTTATGGATGTCCGGATTGCTCAACTGGTCCCTAACCCATTCCTCGTCGACTAAGGCCAACTGCTCCAGTGACCTGACTTCATCTGAGGTCTCAGGAGTACAGGGCTCTTCAGGACTGCCTCCGGCAGAGTAGACTGAGACAAAGAAGGCATTCAATAACTCTGCCATCTCTGTATCTTCTGTCACCAGGGCACCCATCCCGTTCACCAGTGGGCCAACCTTGCCTCTGGTGTTAGTTTTATCAGCCATGTATTTGAAAAAGCTCTTTCTGCTGTCCTTGACCCCTCTTGCCAGATTTAATTCTAAGGAGGCCTTAGCCATCCTAGCTGCCTTCCTACATCCTCTAGCAGCAGCGTTATATTCCTCCTGAGTGGCCAGCCCCTCCTTCCATGACCTATAAACTCTCCTCTTCCACTTGAGCATACCCAGCAGTTCCTTATTTAGCCACGCAGGTCTCCTGGCCCTCTTCCTTGACTTCCTACGTGTCGGGATGCTCTGCTCTTGAGCTTGGAATAAGCAATTCTTGAATGTCAACCAACTATCTTGGGCCCCTTTACCTTCAAGCAGCCTTGCCCATGGGATTTCCCCTAGCAATTGCTTGAAAAGGCCAAAGTTTGCCCTGCTAAAGTCCAGGGTTGCAATTCTACTTGCTATTGTACTGGTCCTACCACACAAGATCCTGAATTCCACCATCTCGTGGTCGCTGCAACCAAGGCAGCCCTCAACCTTTACTGCTTCGACCAGACCCTCCTTGTTAGTGAGGATGAGATCCAGCAGCGCTCCTCTCCTGGTTGGCTCATCCACCATTTGCATGAGGAAGTTATCATCCATACACTGGAGGAACCTCCTGGACTGTGGCTGGGTTGCTGTGTAGTCCTTCCAGCAAACATCAGGGAAATTAAAATCCCCCACGACGACCACGGCCTGTGACTGTGAGGCCGCTCTCAGCTGCCTGTAGAAGGCCTCGTCAACTTCCTCACCCTGATCTGGTGGCCTGTAACAGACACCCACAACAGTATCGCCCCTGCCAGCCTGCCCCTTAATTCTCACCCACAGACTCTCAACTCGCTCGTCCCCTGTCCCTGGACAGAACTCAGTACATTGCAGCTGCTCTCACACATAAAGAGCAATCCCACCACCCCGCCTGGCTGGCCTGTCTTTCCTGAAAAGGACATAGCCCTCCATGAGTATATTCCAGTCATGTGAGCTGTCCCACCACGTCTCTGTAATTGCCACCAGATCATAATCTCCTGACTTAACACAGGTCTCCAACTCCTCCTGCTTATTTCCCATGCTGCACGCATTGGTGTATAGGCATTTCAAGGAGGGAGCTGAGCTCACCAATTTCACCCTAGGATTATAGGAGGCCTCCCAGTCTTCATCAATTCTAGAGTGCTGCCCCACTGGGGTGGCAGAGTGGTTACAGCTACTTCACTTAATACACTGCCAGCCCTGCCAACTTGCTCTTTAGGAGAGTAATTCACTCTCTCCTCCAAGCCGGAAAAAGCCTGGACATTTATCATCTTTCCCCTGGAGTCTGACAGGTTCTGCCATGCTAGCACATTTAGAAGAATAAAATTCATTTTTTCCAGTCCTTGCTCTAGTCACACCAGAGCTGTGCTTGCAATAAGAGAGGGAAGGTTCAGGCACGATCGTTGCTTGCCCACCGCTGGCACCCACTGACACTGCAGTGGGACCACCAATAGTACTTGTCAGGAGCTCCATTACCTGCAAGAGGCACCACATTGTCCAGGAAAACTTCTGCTCCTTGGAAAGGCAACAATAAAAAGTCAGACCTTAAAGAAAAGAGAATCCATCAGAATAAGAACAGGGCTTTAAGTCACTCCTGTATTCTTTAAGGTGACATTGATTAATCAATTGCTGTAAGAGGGATTTAGTGTAACATTGATGACAGTCAAAAACAACCTCCCAGCAATCTAAGCAGCAGCAGCAACCCATTGTCTGATGAGCACGCCACGTTGGACTGGGCTCCAAGCAAAAGCCACCTCCACCATGGAGGCTTGACTGCTTTCCTCCCACCTCTGGGCACAAGCAAGTATTTAATGGGCTTGTGTAAGAAAACCCTCATCCAATACAGCTCTCCCAGACAGTGGGGCTGGAGCATAGAGAATCCCAATCTTATTCCTAGCTCAGCAACTAACTACACCTTGGGGCCTCCCAAAGGCATCCTTTTGCTCAGCTGCCATGCTGAAGTGACAGAAGTCACAATTTCCTCTTCCTTCCCCTTCAATAAAGCCTTGTGAGAGCTTGCTCTGCTGCCAGGGAACCCACCCCTGCTGCTGAGGCAAACCTTTCTACCAATTCCCACTTCAGCTGTGGAAAAACCCGGAAGGAATTCAAACAATACAGATGCCTCTGAAGAAGATTCGAGCCAGATATGGCCTCAGGCCATGGAAGAGGAGCTAGAGACCTGATTGGTCTGACTGTGTCAGCCTTCACTTTGGCATATCCTCCATAGTCCACATATCTGAGTTCCACTTCACTGGTCTCTTCAAAGTAGCTGATAACTTGAGCCCGTAGCCATGCCCCATCCAGGCCTGGAGCTGCGCAGATAATACCGACTGCGGAACATAAGGGTACAGAGAAGAAAGCTCAGCGGATTTCCAGAAATCAGCACTTCAGGCATTAGTTATGACGAATAACTCCTTTCCATGTGATGCACCCTCCACTTTAGACCATGTACAGGCAGTGACACTAGGAAGATGCGGGAGTAGCTCCACACTTTGTCAGCAAAAATATACCAGGTGCCAGGTAGATAAGAAATAACCCAAGACTGACTTACCTCCTTCCAAATTTCAATGTGCAACTATGTGGCTGGAGAAGTATTCAGGGATGAATGGGGTGAGGAAGAACAGAGCTTAAAAAAAAGCCCAAATCAATGGAATAACCAACGAACTATCACACCTCATGCACTGGGAAACCTCCCAAGCCTAACTCAGGGCAGCAGGATTTCACATGACCCTCGAAGTTTCTTAAGTGAACAGTCAAGTTACTTGCCTTCTACTGGAGCTGGCAGGGTTGGAATTTCAGGTTGAGAGTAGCAGACGCACATCTGCTGCTCAAGGCTCCTCAGCACGTAGAAAGTGGGGTGAGTGTGCTGCTGCAGGAACATGTGCCCTGCATCAACTTGGTGCGCCACGACCACCGGCACAGTGACTCCATCCGGGAGGAAGAGCTGTCACGTGGAGGAAAGAAGCTCTCATTAGTGTTCACTGCAACTCGAAGCTTCATTCACAGCAACTCCCTGTTCCACCAGCACCTCCTGAGGCTTACAGCCACGGCACTGTAGTATTTCACTTCTAAAGACTGCTTTGGAGCAGGAGCAGAAGACTACCCATTGTTAACTGCATGCTGTTCTCAAGGAAATCAGACTTGGGCTGGGGCCCATCTTGTTCCCAAAAAGACTATCAGCACAGAGCAGCTGCAAGACTTATTTACCCAAGAGATCAGTGAGCAGAGTCAGGAATGATGGGTCAAGCCATGCTGCACTATCAACGCTGTGCAACTTGCCAGGACTCCCTGCCCATGGAGGTTTTAAACATCAAGGTAATCTTCACAGGGATTGTCCAAGATTTGTCACAGAGGCCTCACTTTCAAAGTCCTTTGCCCCGGCTGCTAGAGAGCCACTGTGCCGGGCAGCTTCCGAGCATTACCGTGCTTGGAATACATCCAAAATGCCTTTCATTTCCCAGCATAAATTCACTTCTCCAGAATAAAGCCTATCTTCACATCCAAGGAAACAGTTACGTGCACCGTTACTACAGGCACAATGGGAACAGTAGTGGAAGAACAGGTAGATAACCCTGATCTATTAACAGCTAAATCAGCTGGATAACAACCAGCCACACAAAATCACACTGGGTTTGAGGGCGCCTGTGAGCCAGCCACATGGATACAGCATCCTACAATGGCAGTGACCAGCAACAGCCTTCCGCCCCGACATCAGCATAGCCAGCAAGCTGGGACTCACCCAGGCAGTCATAAGGAGGGAATGAAGTGTCAGTGGTGCTGCTGGAAGTAGACCGTGGACGTTGGCATCAAGCTCAAGGAGCTGTGTCTCGCCAGTCAGGCTCAGTACTTTTTCTACTTGATGCGGGAAACCTGGAAGACAAAGTCCCACAGAAGGTCTGTAGCACAGATTTGGTGAGGACAACCCCAGCCTTGCCACATGAACCAATATAGCTACCAGAAGCCTTCTGCACTACAGCAACAACTTCAGTTTTAGCAGATTGGCCATGTAACCTGGTAGGAGACCAACATGAGCTGATACACACCCCATAGCTCCTCCTGTAGGCCAGCTAACACTGGATCCTACAGAGAGATGAATTCAGAGAGCAAATGCAGACCCACCAGCACTTGAGGGCTAAATAGTCATTTCCTGGGGAAATTAAACATGAAGATTTATCTGCACATGTCCTGAAGCAGGAAGGTTACAGCACATAAAATGCTTGTTCACCGTGCGTGTGTAAGAGCATTTTCAAATCGCTTACCTTGTGGGCAGTCTCCATCTATTCCTGGTGCCTTGCTACACTCATTACATGGGTCTGGACCATCCTCTCGCAGTACTCCATTGCTGTATGGTACTTCATTGTCTTCAGGCAGCTTCAGAGTAGGCTGAGTCTCACTTGGGCCGGAGCTCTGCCCAGCACTTGTGTCTCGGGTTGCAGATAAACTACGTAACTCTGAATGCTGGCCCGATGCAACAGCCAGCACTGTGCTCTGCAGCGGGCCCTTCACACATGCCCCACCTTCACATGTGGATGTGCTGCACACAGAGCCCTCCCTAACCAAAGGCGCCTTTTCTGGAGAACCTTTGTGGTTTTCCACAGGAGTCCGACCACCTCCTTGGGACTCACTGCACACAGGGGTCTTCATCTGACAGTCTGTTGTGGCTCCCTCAATGGGGCTTTGTGTTAAACAGCTTGAACGTGTAACATCCTGATCCTGTTCCTCTGTCTGCGGGGATGTCAGGACCGCAGCATCATTCTTTCCAGCAGTGTTCGTATCAGCTACTGGAGCTTCCTCTGCAAGCGTCTGATCACTGGAAACAGCACTTGCCATCTCCAGAGGTGTCTCAGCTTGGCTAGCAGCAGCCTGGCAGAGCTGAGTGGACCCATCACCTGCAGGAGCGGGCAGCACTCCCTCACTGCGGACAGGCTTCTTCTGCCAACAGTCTTCTGTGTCTCCCTCTTCAGGGCTGGATGAACAGCCACGTGTTAAACAGCTTGAACGTCTCACATTCTGACCCTGTTCCTCTGCCTGCAGGGATGTTGGTACCACACCATCACTCCTAACATTCTCACTGCCTACTGGAGCTTCCTCTGCAAGCATCTGATCAGAGGAAACAATGCTTGCCATCTCCAGAGGTGTCTCAACTCGACTGGCAGCAGCCTGCCAGATCTCAGTGGACCCATCACTTGCAGCACCCCACAGCACTTCCTCAGTTGCTGCCAAAATGACCTCGGAAACAATCTGTATTGTCACTTGCTCAATTTTCTCAATGTCTTCCTTGCACAAACCCACTCCTCTAATCTTCTCTCTTCTCAATTCATCCCCTTTTGGCTGTGTGTCCTCCTCCTCCTGACACACAGGGACAGTACTGGCAATTGACCTGGACACGTCTTCTTCCCCTGCCTGCTCCGAACAGGCAGACTCCCAGGGTAGAGAAACACAAGCAGGGACACTCTTTTCGTCTTGAGATCCCGTTTCTTCTAGTTTTTCACTGTCGTTCTCAAGGGTGCTGGGCTGATTCGTTGTTACTGGCCAGTCTGGTGAGAGATCCAGCCTCTCATCAGGGTGACACATGACAGAGGGCATCGTCAACCCTGCTGTCAGCAGGGAGGTCGAGGTTTTGTTCTCTGTGTGTTCCCCTTCCAGCAAGGAGAGCTGTCTTTGAGGAACACATGGTTCTGTTCCTGGTGTGGAATCCTGCTCTGTCACTTCTTCCTGCTGCTCTTCAGCAGCTACTGCTTCTTCATCTGGATAGGTTCCATGCTTTTTTCTATGGGAATAAATCCACCAGCACCCGAGAAGTGCCAGCACTCCAGGTACGGCATACGCGACGTAATTCCGGAAGCATAAAGGCATTTTAGAAAGTCTCAGCAGTTATACCTAGAAGGAGAACCAGAAAACATGTTACAATAGTCACAGGGAAGGGAACAGGAAGACTAAAGCTTCATAAATGCCTTGAGGTATCTCTAGTAGTATGAGCAGGCTTGTTTTCCATTTGCTTTTTAAATTCACATCTCTGCTCTACAAGAGACCGCAGAACGAGATCCTTACCTAAGACCAGGGATCTCTGGGCATTTCTCACCATTACAGTCATCAGTTTCACCTTAACCCCCCTTTCTACGCAAAGCCGTTTCGCCTTCTTTCCCCTGCCTCCCCTTTGCTACACACAGGGACAGTATCCAGCGCTGCAGTCTCTCCAGCAGCAGGCTGGGTTCAGAACATCGCTGGACCACCAGTTTATTCCACATTAGATTTCCTACATGGACAGCTGCTACTCTGACTTTTCAGCTGAAAGCTTTCTCTTTTACTCCGGAAAGCGTGTGAACCCTTCGCTGCCTGGACGCCACTGGGACTCATGTCCCAGCCATGCTCCTCCATCTACAAGCCTCATCTAGGTTATATAAGGCAGGGCTGAGAGGCCTTCCCGTTCCCTTCAGGCAAGCCTGCGGCTGGCACACAGAGCTGAAGTTCCCTGCATCCCCAGAACAAAGAGGGCAAAGGACACTCAGTTTATATTTTCACTGGCCAGGAATGAAAGCGGAACCCACGGGTCTGACAATGCTTACACACAAGAGGCTTTTCTCCAAAGGGGCCCCAAGACTTTCACCAGTAAGCAACAAAGATAAAGATTGTTTTCAGGAGATAAAATCCTAGGCACGGGAACCACCCACTGGAAAACAGTATTATCTAGTTCCTCTTCAGAAGTAGAAAGGAGTATAAAAAGACGAGACAATCAAGTCAGTCTCTCCACTCTGCTTAGTCTGTCTCAACCAGAAAACACCTTTCGTTATCAGAGCAAGCCTCCTTCCAGATACCTCCTTCAGGGCCTTGATTTTCCCAGCAGCCGGTTACACTCTAGCTAAGGACAAAACCATGCCTCCCTCAGACCCAAACCGAGCATCTGAGACCTGGAGCATATAACATACATTCCAGATGTCTCACCTCCTCCAGCCACAATCTCCTATCCCACAGGAACAAACACACAATTTCATCCAAGCTATCTCAGACACCAGCCTGGCTTCTGTACTGCTTGCTGCAGAGTCATACAGTCATAAAGTCACAGAATGGTTTGGGTTGGAAGCTGCCTTAAAGCTCATCCAGTTCCAAACCCCTGCCACGGGCAGGGACACTTTCCACTAGAGAAGGTTTCTCCAAGTCCAACCTGGCCGAGGCAAGTAAATAAACGAACAGCAGAAACAGGCACTAGAAAATGTCTTGCTCAATCCCAAATCAAAGCTCAGCTGCAGACATGATTTAAGAAGTCCAGCAACATCTCCAGCATATCACCAATGTTGACCCACACAGGAAACTTGAGTCTTGTTCACTCTGTGACATTCATGTCTGATGTCTCTTAAATCCAAGTTCCTTCCAGTCAGACAGCAGGGCTTATTGCTGAGGACGAACTTTCAGTTAACAGCAACATCTGAGACTTGGAATTCAAAACAGAACAACACAATAAATCTAGGCAGTAATTTCGATGTTTGGGTTTTGGAACTTGGTAAGTGGAAAGCATGAAGCCTGTACATACATTCCTGAAACAAAAGGTACCCATTTCTGCTCTCCAGCACAACGGCACATTGTGAGTGACTGCGAGGGCTCACCTGCTGCCCGCTGAAGTTGTTGCAATTCGTGCAGAACCGCTCCACAAGCTGTCTCACAGAGCACCACAAACTCAAAGTAGCTCACAAGTCCATTCCCAGCAAGCTTCCCTGGTTAAGCAGACAGCCCTATTATTACGTCATTCCCTATTATGCTGCACCAACTGCACAAACAAGGGTCCCCCACAATTCTGCAGCACAGGGAGGCAGCAGGATGCTCCACAGAGGGCCAGATCCATCCCAAAGCCTGGCAGACAAAGCAATTCCAAGAGTCCCTTTAAACATTGATACCATTTAAGATCTCCACTCTCTGATGTTTAGATCAGTGGGGATGGTGGGTTAGCTGACTGCTCCTTGCACAGCTCATTTCATTTCATGCTTTTAATCTGACTAGTTTCAGCAAGAGCTGCATTATACAGCCAGGGATGTGTTAAATGGGAACTCCGCATCCTTCCATCAGCTAGAAAGGGACAAAAGGCACTGGCTCTGCACAAGACACAAGCAGACATCCAAAAGCACTGGGCTGGCCAGGGGACAGCTAGCACTAACAAGCATCTCCTTGCATAAACACGACAGGAAGACTTTGGTGGCCTGATTTTAATATGCTGGTCACAACAATCAACAATTTCACACAACAATCAACATTCATGGGATGCCTTGAAGATAGCCGATTTTCAACCTGCTCAACACAACCATTGGAAGATGCAGCACATACTTCTCTCTCATTTCTGCCACAGGGGAGCTCCTACTGCCCACATCCAAGTTTCCAACAGGTTTAAAAGTGACAAAACCCTCTCTCCATTGCCAACTCGACAGCCAGTTCAGGACCGCAGGAGCAAAGGGATCATTTAAACACATGGAGGGGGGGAAGCAAGCCTGGGATTCTCCTGCCAGCAGCAGAACACAACATGGCAACTTGTCAAATCCCACGGCCTTAAGCAGTGCCAAATTGGAGGAGCCTGGCCCAGCAGCCCCTGCGCTCTCCAGGCAGGAGGAGCCAGCTGGGGAAGCACAGCAGCTCCGGAGGCTTTGCGCCACAGACAAGCAACCTGGGGAAGCCAGAACCAGTGTGAACACTGGATGCACCAGTGCCATTCCCCAACACGCAGGGCTCCGTGCCGTCCTGCACCAGAAATAGTGCAGAGCTCGCACGCTGTACATGCTTGCCCCACACCATGAGCCACTTCCACTTCTTCCTCCTGCCATGTCAGGAATCCGCTCTAAATGTCACACCTTGTATCAAGGCACAGGGAGCTGCAGACAGGGCATGAGGCTTTTCCAACTTGCTAAATAATCCCTACAGTAGGTCAGGATAGGATTAAGACACCAAGCGGAGAATAGGGGTCAATCGGCTCTCCAAATCGGTATCCTGCCTTGATTTATGGAAAACTCCTGGTAAAGATCAGGGGGATGAGGACAAAAATGAACCCCCACACTCGCCTACCTTACAAAACAAAGGCAAGGACAGTCAACTCATTCTACTTGCTCGCATTAGGATCCCAGAGCAGTTTTAAGCCACCTCGTTTCTCTCGCCAGCACAAACAACCCTTCAGAAGACACATCTGTACTGAAGCACGAAATCAGACTCTACAACTCAAAGAGAGTTCTAAAGCAGGTATGTTTATTACGGCGCCGGGTGCAAGGGGGATCGCTTCTCCTAACTTGCACCTCGAGAGGTTAAGCAAGCAGGTATTTATTACACACCAACATGCATATTCATTAGGTTCGAGAGTTCGGTGGGGAAATTACAATTACTTTAGGTACTCATTATCATAAGTCTTCTCCCTTTTGGTGCTTGTGCACTGCCCTCCAATGGCCGATGGTCGTGGGCAGGGGTCTTCAAGATGAAGTAAGCAGTCTTCTTCAGGGTGCACTTTTCACCTTTGGCACAGTTGGATGCCCCAGTAATCACAAAGGAGCTGAAACCAGCCATATCTGCAAGCTTCCGATAGCAGACAAACATTTAGAACAGTGGGACCTTCATCCACAAAAATTTATTGCCTCCCAAGCTAGCAGATGTTCGGGAGTCACTGTCTCCAGTCTAACTGATAATTAGAAGGATGGTCACTCATTAGAAGGATGGAAAGAAATAACTCACTCTTGTTAGCAAGACTACTAAATTCTGTTATCACACCACAAACTTACAACACAAATGTTGTTCTCTAGCTTAGACCTAAGTTAAAAGTGTCTTAACCCTAGGTTTTCCAGGCACTTGCTTTCCTTATATCAAGCCCCCCCTTTTCTTTTACCTTTGCAAATCCTTTTGCTAGGTAACTCCACTTTACTCAGGAGTTCTGGCAAAGTATTTACCACTTCCAACTTGTTGCCTAACCTTATGTCTTTTCCAATCTTCATAAACAGTTACAGACCTTTTACAATACCAAAAAGAACACTATCATGTTACAAGTAATCAGCGTTAAAACAATTATTAGTACGATTCCTGCAACCAGCTGCCTCAACTAGGAGAGATTAGGTAACCATGAAGTTAACTTTCTCCATGTTTCTTCAAAAACCCAAGAGGTATGTATCATCCTTGGTCATCGCGTGAAATATTTCAGTTTATTTCCAAATTTCCTCCAGATCTGTTTCAATTCTGCCACTTTGATCTATATAGGAACCATTGATTATGGAACAAACCCCTCCTTGTGAAGCCAAAACCTGGGTACCACAGCACCTAAGGTGCACGCGCCTTCCAGTTGAGGTAGAGTCTTAGGAGCATTTTCTCCACATAACCAATACCATCCTTTCCCTTCAGGCACGGGCCACCACTGAACTATGATACCATCTCTATTAATAGTGTGATTGCAGTTTGAACAGTGACCTACACCTGTGGCATTTCTCTGTACACAGGTCTAATATTCTTAAACCCAGTCTCCAGATCTCAAAGGGTGAATCGGATAATCTAAACCTGTTGCTCTTGTCCCTAATAGTCTTTTAACACCAACAAATATCAATAACCTTCTTTTCTCAGGAATTCAAAAAAATCTATTTGCCACTCTTGTCCTGGATAACTTCCTCTCCCAATTGTCCCAATTTGATTCCTATTGTCAGTTTTAGGATTATTCTTCAGACAGAGCTGACATTGTTCTGTCACTAACTGAACTATGGTGTATAGATTCCTTCCTATAATCTGTAGATAAAGAGTTGCTACCCAATGAGTTTCATTATGTTCCTCCTGAACTAACTTTCAGAGGTGATTAGAGGGAATTACAATTCGCCCATCAGGTATCTGAACCCAACCCTCTTGGTTTTCCTGTCTCTTCAGACCTTCAATCAACTTTTTATCCTCTCTTGAATATCTAGGTTCAGACTTCTCAGTTGTTAGTTTGCCATCAGGGATTAAGGACATGATTTCAGATTGTTCAGCTTCTTGTTTGGCTTCAGAATCGGCCAAATCATTTCCAGTTTCCTGATTAGGGTCACCTTGTTGATGCCCTCTACAATACATAACAGCTACTTCCTCAGGTAGCTGAGCAGCAGTTTCTGTAGCATGTTGAATCTGTTTCCCTTGTACGTTCAAAAGTCCTCATTCTTTCCAGATGTGGCACCATGTGCATGGACCACACCAAATGCATATTTAGAATCAGTCCAAATATTTATCCTTTTGTCTTTGGCCAATACCAGGGCTCTCATTCTGCCTTTTGGGTGGAGGTGTTTGCGGGTAAAGGTTCAGCTTCTATTATCTGTGAAGTGGTGGTAACGGCATATCCTGCCTTTCGTTCACCATTTTTCACGGAGCTACTACCATCAGTAAACCAAGAATCAAATCCGGTTGGCTCGAATATACAGTCTCTACAGTGGCCAAGCAGTCACGTGTTAGTGGTTCTGTCGGTTGCTCCTGCAAAAAGGATGCTGGATTCACAGTGAATGTGTGACCACAATTTCTGTATCATCGTGTTCCACAAGGGTGGCCTGGTATTTTACAAACCATGAAGGAGACAACCAGTGGGCTCCTTTCTGTTCCAGGACTGCTGATACAACTTGGGACACTAGCACAGGGATCTTTTGTCCCAAGGTGAATTTGCAAGCCTCTTCAGTATTCATGACAACCGCTGCCACAGCCCTTAGGCATCCAGGCCATCCTTTGCTCGCTTCATCCAGCTGTTTCAAAAAGTATGCCACTGGCCTTTTATAGGGTCCTAGTTTCCGAGCAAGGACCCCCCCCAAGGCTATTCCTTGGTTTTCATAAGAATATAGCCAAAAGGGTTTGCTTACATTGGGAAGCCCCAGAGCTGGAGCTCTCATTAGCTCTGTTTCTGAATTTCTAAAAGCCCTCTCTGCTGAATCAGTCCATTCCAAAGAGGGAGGATTTCCTTTTAACAGTTCATATAGCGGTCTTACCAGAACACCATAGTCACGGATCTGAAGTCTGCGGCATATGGTCATTCCCAGGAACATCTGGAGCTCCTTGATGGTCAACGGTCGTGGAGATTGACAAATGGCTTCTTTTCTAACAATTCCAAGTTCTCTCTGTCCTCCTGTTACTTCATAGCCTAAGTAGGAAACTCAGGTTGGAATTAGTTGGGCCTTTTGTTTGGATACCCGATAGCCATTCAGTCCCAGGAAATTCAATAATCCCACCATCCACTGGACACGTTCTTCCTTTGTTTCTGTGGCAATTAATAGGTCATCCACATACTGTAACAGAGTCCCCGTCTGAGTGGGTGGCTTCCGTGATTCTAGTTCTCGTGCTAACTGACTTCCGAAACTCATCGGACTGTTTTGAAACCCTTGAGGTAATACCGACCAAGTTAATTGGGTTTTCCTTCCCGGGTCAGGATTTTCCATTCAAAAGCAAATAAATTTTGGGCTTCTTTGGCCAATGGTAAGGATTAAGGATTTCTTCTATTTCAGGGAGGTCCTCCTGTTCGCTTTTCTGTTGAATTAAAGATAAACTCAAAACTGGAATTAATTGATCGGTTTTAACTCTTCATTCCATTTTGCCTTCCTTAAATGTTGCTTCTTGCCCTAATAAAGATTTTACAGAATTCGGCACGCATAAAAATTTGTGCGTTCCCATTTGGTTTCCCAATTTGTACTCTAAAGGTTTCAGAAAGAATGCCCTTTTTTTTTTGTTTCCTTTTCCTTGGCAGCCAGTAGCTCCTACAACTGTAACAAATTCTTTTCCCTCCGATTTAACGCTGAATAAGTTGCTCCTGTACCCACTAAAAATTCCACTGGATTTCCTCTAGTCCCTAGCTTTAACGTAACCAGTGGATCTGCTAGGGTAGATTCCCCAGGTCCCCATCAGTCTAGTTCCAATTCAGTCACCAGAGCCACCCCATGGCACTACCCCCCAAGGGCAGCCTCCACTTCCAACATCCAGCACGCACACCCATCCGGTAAGAGCCCTCTCCCCCACCTCCACCTTTGCCTGACATCCCTCCGCCACCAGTTTCAAAGCAACCACCGCAGCCGTGGCTATAGCACGACTGAGCATTTTCTTTTCTACCTGTTCCCGATTCCTATACGCTCTCCATGCTTCCTCCTTCACTCCCGTCCGCATTTATCCAACAAGCCCTCAGTCCGTCTGTTCCCACTTGTCCGCCTGCCCCAGCACTCATCCCATGCTCAAACACAGGCGCTGCGCGAGCTCCCCTCCTTTCCCCCTTGGTTTTCCCCTTTTTCCTTTCCTCACAGCTGCTCACCCTGCTCTGCAGCACTTCTGGTTTAACCCTGTCTTGACTCTGAATGGGAATCTGCTGCTGGTTGCCAGTGACAGTCATCTCTTCCTCCTTATCAATATCAGATAAGACAGATGCACAGGGTGCTCCCCGTGGAGGTACCTCTGATACATAATTTTCCAACCTATCTTCCTGATTACCCTGGTTTTTTCTTAACTTTAAACATTATTCCCCCGATATCACAGGCTGAACAACATCTCTCCAGCTTAGCTGTCTGGTTTTCCCTGTCCGAAAAGGAAAGCGCAGCCAAAATTAAGGGCTCTGGCAAAGCTATATTCATTTTGCATTCCGTCCGTCAAGCCGGGTGGTTTCTTAAAGTGAAAAACATATCTGCATACATTACTTCATGCCATTTTCCTTGCCCCCTCAAAACAGCATTACTTTTTGTGAAAATGTATTATAGTTCAGAGTTCCATTTTTAGGCCATTTTTCCTGATCTTCCAAAGTATACAAAGGCCACCATTGGTTACAATATTTTACCAACATTTTCTCATTTACCGAGCCCCCGAGAAACCCTCCCAGTTCTTTCCCATGCATCAAAATGCACCCAAAAGGACTCTTTCTCAAGATCTCTCCACTCTGCTGATTTCCCATTATCAATCTCACATTCACACACACACGGGGTCCCACAGACACACTCCACACAGTTACAACACTTGAGACAGAGACTAAAATTCAATCAAACAAACAACAATTAATAACACAGTTATAACATCCTGTCACCAAGACCAAAATCACAAGACCAAAATCATTACTGTAACAAGCCACAAAATAAGTCAAATACCAATACGACCCAAAACCATTTCCACAAGACACCCCTTGTGCCTTGTAGGACCCAAACCACAAGATGCCCCCTGCTTCTTGTGGGTGTCTACCAGCAGCCAGGTATACGCCTTTACCTACCACCCGCGCCCTTTACCTCGCATAGGACGCCTCCTTACGACTGATAGGTATCCCCTTTACCTGGTTCAAACATACCTGATGATTCACTAGGGATGGTCCTTGTCTGCCCCTGCGGTGATCTGAGTCAGTGGGGGAGTCCTCCCAAGAAACCTCAGGGGCTCCCAGAGGAGTCTCCAAGCTAACTGATAATTAGAAGGATGGCCACTCGTTAGAAGGATGGAAAGAAATAATTCACTCTTGTTAGTAGTAAGACTACTAAATTCTGTTATCACGCCACAGACTTACAACACAAACATTGTTCTCTATCTTAGACCTAGAGTTAAAAGTATCTTAACCCTATGTTTTCCAGGCACTTGCTTTCCTTAGATCAGGATCAGGTTAGAAATGTTTGCAGCACAACGTTCACAGAGAAGCCAGATAATTCATCCTCAAGGTCCGAGAGCAGAGTTCAGCAGGCACTTGCTCCAGATTTCCAGGCTTTCCACACACAGGCAGGCCTGCTCTGGGGGCAAGCTGCTTCCAGTCTCTAGAAGAAGGGAGACAAGAACAGTTCCCAAAGGATGGAGCCCACATTCCCTGCAGGGACGTTCCCCACAGCATTGCTGGTCCCTGCCTCTTCTGCTTCCCTCCTGCTCCAGCACTCAAGAGGTTACGCTTCCAAACCCCAAAAGCAGTGGAAACCGAGGCTGGAATTAAAGACCGCCCACAAGCAAACAAGCAGGCAGCCAAATTGGAAATGCAGCTTCAACAGCTCTCTCTTTGGTGGGGCAAGCAACCATCACCCAGAGGTGGGGGCCACCAAACATGACTCAGTAGCTGCAAGCACACAAAGACGGGAGCCAGGCGAGCAAGGTCTCATCTGGATGGCACTTTTGAGAAGAACTGAACAGGTAAGTGTCTCTATACTTCAATAATTAAAGGTAAGGGTTGTGCATCAATTGCTGCTGCTTCAAACACCAGTACTGCGAGACAAGAACAGCAGGAGACTCCCCTTAAGCAATACCACCTTTTCACAGCCCAGTTAACACAGGCTCCTCTGTGAATGAAAGCTACCAGTGAAGCCACTCCACAACCTTAAACTATTTAAGAACTAAGTCCTACGTGCAGAGGGGTAAATTATGACATACCTAAAAGGCTGAAAAAGCTGGTTGTTGTCGAGCTAAAAAGTAGGGCTGTGGAACAGCAAGTGCTACCACCCCCAGGCTCTCTTATCTCCAAGATAAAAACCTGCTCTTGATGTTCCTACAAGAGCTCACTCCCCACCTTTGCAGCTGAGGCTGCTCTGCTGATGGCCCAGGCTTTATTAGTATTTCATCTTATAGTCACTTCTTCTGTGTCCTTCTCACACCCCAAGCACCAAACACTGTCCCAGCACAGCTCCACACTCCAGCAGCACCACTTCTGGGCCAAAGCAGAACCCCAAAGAGTTTCTATGTTATACTCAGTTTACAATGCAAGTATCAGCCTAGTTAAACTGCAGCAGGCTTTTTCCTGATGTTTCGGAAATCACCAAGGAGCACCTGTATACACCAACACCGACCACCAGCAACCCTCCCAACAGGCACTGATCATCCCTGAGCTCATCACTCCTGCTACACAACTCATCACAGGTTACCCTCAGTAGTTAACATTAACCCTGACTATCAAGCTCCTTAATGCATGTTCTACCCTATTACCTTCCTACTCCAGTCATTTCATCATTTATGGTTTCCTCCCTGTGAATCCTCTATTACAGACACCACTTTGCCAGAAAGGTGTCTCAGGTGCAGAAGCAGACTTCAGAAACTGCTTTTGCACCACTTCACCAATAGCACCTTTATCTTTCTTGGCTGTTCCTCAGAATTTGGTGGAAGCTTGTTCCTGGCTTTTCCTATTTTGCCAGCTTTGGTGTCCTCTCCAGAAACAGTCAGCTCAAATGTTCTGCCTCAAACCATCCAAAAGGGTTCAGCCCACAAGCCAGAGGCCACACGGCCTTTCTGTTCTCACCCAGCTTTGAACTGCAGTGAAAGTCCTCTGACTGAGACTAAGGCACTCTGTGCACAGGTACCCCTGACTGGGGAATCAACACCACTTCTAGAGCCAAGGGCGGCTGGAACTGGGGATCTTTCAGGTCACAAACAACCCACTTAATATCACTTGTTGGGGCTCTTTCCAAACAGCTACCTCCTCAGCACACCTTCCAGTCCAGACTCAACTCTTTTAAAAGCATTTAGTCTTCCCATTACTTCTAAAAGCATCCTCTACGATACAGGCAAAGCAGAATTGCACAGAAACTACATCCAATGCTTAGCATTTTCCATTTGCTTCTCCACAGTGAAGCTCATGCAGCCCTTGCTATGGGCAGTAATGGAGTGTCCACTACAGGGCAGCTTATAAATTGAAATTTCAAAGCAACCAGCTAAGCCAAGTGCCCAATATCCAGATCAATTCCCACAAAACAGGCATGTACAACACTCCGGAGCAGAGACTAAAGAAAGCTAAGGCTTCCAACATTCTCTGCGTGCAAGACAAGAACCAGACTTGCATTTTCAAGGAGACAGGTTGGCAAGGTTTAAATCACAACACGCTGATACCACTGGAAGAACAGCGAGAAAAGAGGCAGCACCGACACCAAGCAGGTATCTGGAGAACAGCATCAAGACCTACTCACTAGATTTACTGTGCACAGCAATGAGAGCCTGATAAGCAGCTCCTCAAAACAAAAGCTGCACTAGACATAAACAGAAAGCAAGGAGTAGTGGTTTTCAGTTGGAAGCTTTGTGCCTGAGGCTTGGCTTGCTGAGAGCAAGTAGCAGAAGCACCCACAGAAGAAGAAGAGCAAATATTAGTGGAAGAGGCACTTTATATTCCTCTGTACTAGGAAGGAACTGCAGAGGCTCCAGAGAGTCATCTGGACTGAATGAGCAGGGAGATAACTGGTATGCACTGAACCAGCTTGCTAAGAGAAGTTACACAACATACTTGAGACTGATGAGAGGCCTGTTTCACTTTGATCTGTATTACAGTAGCACCGACGAGCCCTTGCCCAAATTACACCAGGGGCTGTTCTCAGAGACAGAAAGGCTTCCCCTCAAGACTGCAGGCTGCCTCCCTGCCTCGGCTTTGGCAGCCCTTCCTTTAAAAACCAAAGCCAAGACAGATTAAGTCACCTTCCTATGGTCACATCAAGATGAAGGAAAGACATGAATGGCAAAGAGGTCCTCCAACTCGAGAGACAGGAACCCATTCTCTCACCAGGCAAACAGAACACTATACTCCAACTTGGAATACTTTAGGGAAGTGATGTGCAGATTTCTTTCCTGCACCCCTGAACACCAAAATATTTTCCTTAACCCTGCATTTCAACAAGAAACGGAATACAAGTCCGAGCTAATAACAAACAAGGCCCTAAGGTTTATGGAGACGCACACTCCCATCCTCATTCCATATTCCCAATTCCCAGATTCATCCCTGTGCAAAGCTAATGTCCCCAGCACAAGAGGCACAAGCAGATCATAAGCTTTTGCCAAGAACTGATGCTATTTATACACAGGAGTCAAAAATCAGCCACAGCACATGCTAAAAGTTTCTCATCCTCATTGCCAGGTGGCAGCAGAGGTCAAAGGCAACCGGCAGCTCTTCAGGTCTACCAGCAGTGATTTGTCTGCTGAGGGAACGATTTTTAATGATCTTCCATGAAATACTCAGCTCTGCCTGCAGTAAGGTACAGCACCCATAAATTCAGGGCCAGCTTCCAGCTAGGAGCAGCAAAGTCAAACAGAATCCATGTAGCGGACAATAAAACCCCACAGTAACACAGCTTAAGACAATCATCTCCAGAAGCAGCCAGTGACACTCAAACTTGTCATCACCTTCAGCAAGCCCTACGAGAAGCAAACTCAACAGCCTTCATTTCCAGGAAGTATTAAGCACCTGCTGAATAAAACAGCTTCTTCCAAGTATCTGAAAGAAGCTGCCTGAAGTTAATCATCACTTCATGAAGTTTAACCAGCCATCTGCATTCAGAGCACTGTAGTTAGAAATCAGGATTTAAAAAAGCCTGTCATTAGAACTGAAACATTACACAATCAAAAGTAATTAATTGTTTTAACTTTTGCTATTGCTTCTAAATGTTGCTACGGACACCTCATCATATTACAGTCTCCCTGGACACTAGAAATATGTTAAATAACTGACATCAGGGAAGCACACATGAAAGATGAGAGCCACAGATAAGTGCAGTTTGTTGCTTTGAAAGCATTATGCTCTTCAGCTAAACCAGCACACTCCACTGCTGCACAAGTATGCATGGACATACGCATGGACTGAGAGTCAGGCTTCTTTGGCCTGCAGAAGGCTCCTGGGACACGTTACTGCAGCCTTTAAGTACCTTGCCGACAAGGAATCTGGAGAGGGGTTAGAACTGGATGCGCTTTAAGGTCCCTGCCAACCCAAACCAGGCTGGAATTCTATGATTTAGTGCACTAGCAGCACATGCAAGCAAACCAATTAATCAAGAACTAAACTGTGCCATCAAGATACATGCAGCAAAGCTGTACTATCCTGTATCAGGAGCACAGGTACACGACATTAACAGATGACAGGTACCATACAGTGCACAGTATCTCCACCCTTTGCTCAGTTAGCTCTTTAAAGAATGAAGAGTTGAAGTGACTTGAACCAGGTCACACAGCAAGCCCTGGCAGAAGAGCAAACTCAGCTACATTGCTCCGACAGCTCCGCTCCATGTGCTTCCAAGAGAAAGCCATCCCTCCCTCACGAGTTGTACCACGCTCCCGCACGCCACATGCTCCTCCTTGGCTACACCGCACACACACGCTGGGCTGCAGCTCAGTAGATCATATACAGGACAGGAGAAAAGGAAAGTTACCATCTACCACTACTGCCTTCCCCAGCAATAAGCCATTTCCTTTCACCTGAGACAAAGTCCACAGAGGCTCTGATAACACTCAGCAGGCACAACCACCAACCCCACAGAGGCAGCACAAGACCTTGTGAACATGCAAAGCCAGAATTACTTCCATTCTGCAGCCCCTTCCTTTCCTGTGGCAGACTGGCTGTGGTCAACCACAGCTTTTGCTGCTAATCCTTACTACTGCAGATAACTCTCAGTAAAGGGTGCCCCGTTCTGGAACATGAGTAACTCGGATCTCACTCGCTTCAAGAAGGGGGAAGAAGAATGAAAAACAAAAGATAAAAGTCAAACAACAAGGCCTCTTTCAGGGAGCAAGGCTACTGAAACATTCCTTCCTCAACAGCAATACAATTTAATTCCTTTGCTCTCGAATGTGTTCCATGCTGGCTTACAAACAAGCGGAAGTTACTGCACTATACGAAAAGCTTGCTAATAACAGTTTTTATCAATCGTTACCATAACATAAGCAAGCCTTGCCCTACCAGACACACAAGAGACAACACAAGGTGCCCTTAATCTTTACTACCTCGTCTGCCGCTCTTACGTCATCTCCCGCTTTCCTTTCTAAGTAGCTACAGGAGAGTTCACAGCGAGAGTGAATCACATTTAACACCAATTCACACACTCCTCCGGCCTGCACAGCCGCTTCCCTCAGCAATGCCCAGACTTTGCTAATGGCAAGTGGGAAACGAGCAATAAAAACCACCTAAAACCAAACCTACCACACCTAAGACCCCACAACTACCACAGGTCACTGAGGAGGCCTTGGCACCCCTCTGCTGCTACACGGCCCGGCGCACAGCACTCCTCAGCTGCCGGGATTCTGAGGCCCGCTTCCCGCCGCAGCCCGCCCCTCAGCCCTAGGGCCCCGGTAACGAAAAGCCCCACCCCCGCCACGGGTGACCTGCGGGCTGGACCGCGGCGGCGCTGACCTTGGACGTGGCGGAGCCGTGCGAGGGCCTGAGGAGCGGCTGCCCACGGGACTGACAACGCGGCAGCAGCACTCCGATCCCCTCAGCCCCACACCGAGCGCTGCCGGTGGCAGCCCGCGGCCCGCTTCCCGCCGCTGCCTGCGGGGCCTGGCAGCGCCCCGCCGCGGTACTCACTGCGCACAGTAAATCTAGTGAGTAGGTCTTGATGCTGTTCTCCAGATACCTGCTTGGTGTCGGTGCTGCCTCTTTTCTCGCTGTTCTTCCAGTGGTATCAGCGTGTTGTGATTTAAACCTTGCCAATCTGTCTCCTTGAAAATGCAAGTCTGGTTCTTGTCTTGCACGCAGAGAATGTTGGAAGCCTTAGCTTTCTTTAGTCTCTGCTCCGGAGTGTTGTACATGCCTGTTTTGTGGGAATTGATCTGGATATTGGGCACTTGGCTTAGCTGGTTGCTTTGAAATTTCAATTTATAAGCTGCCCTGTAGTGGACACTCCACTACTGCCCATAGCAAGGGCTGCATGAGCTTCACTGTGGAGAAGCAAATGGAAAATGCTAAGCATTGGATGTAGTTTCTGTGCAATTCTGCTTTGCCTGTATCGTAGAGGATGCTTTTAGAAGTAATGAGAAGACTAAATGCTTTTAAAAGAGTTGAGTCTGGACTGGAAGGTGTGCTGAGGAGGTAGCTGTTTGGAAAGAGCCCCAACAAGTGATATTAAGTGGGTTGTTTGTGACCTGAAAGATCCCCAGTTCCAGCCGCCCTTGGCTCTAGAAGTGGTGTTGATTCCCCAGTCAGGGGTACCTGTGCACAGAGTGCCTTAGTCTCAGTCAGAGGACTTTCACTGCAGTTCAAAGCTGGGTGAGAACAGAAAGGCCGTGTGGCCTCTGGCTTGTGGGCTGAACCCTTTTGGATGGTTTGAGGCAGAACATTTGAGCTGACTGTTTCTGGAGAGGACACCAAAGCTGGCAAAATAGGAAAAGCCAGGAACAAGCTTCCACCAAATTCTGAGGAACAGCCAAGAAAGATAAAGGTGCTATTGGTGAAGTGGTGCAAAAGCAGTTTCTGAAGTCTGCTTCTGCACCTGAGACACCTTTCTGGCAAAGTGGTGTCTGTAATAGAGGATTCACAGGGAGGAAACCATAAATGATGAAATGACTGGAGTAGGAAGGTAATAGGGTAGAACATGCATTAAGGAGCTTGATAGTCAGGGTTAATGTTAACTACTGAGGGTAACCTGTGATGAGTTGTGTAGCAGGAGTGATGAGCTCAGGGATGATCAGTGCCTGTTGGGAGGGTTGCTGGTGGTCAGTGTTGGTGTATACAGGTGCTCCTTGGTGATTTCCGAAACATCAGGAAAAAGCCTGCTGCAGTTTAACTAGGCTGATACTTGCATTGTAAACTGAGTATAACATAGAAACTCTTTGGGGTTCTGCTTTGGCCCAGAAGTGGTGCTGCTGGAGTGTGGAGCTGTGCTGGGACAGTGTTTGGTGCTTGGGGTGTGAGAAGGACACAGAAGAAGTGACTATAAGATGAAATACTAATAAAGCCTGGGCCATCAGCAGAGCAGCCTCAGCTGCAAAGGTGGGGAGTGAGCTCTTGTAGGAACATCAAGAACAGGTTTTTGTCTCGGAGATAAGAGAGCCTGGGGGTGGTAGCACTTGCTGTTCCACAGCCCTACTTTTTAGCTCGACAACAACCAGCTTTTTCAGCCTTTTAGGTATGTCATAATTTACCCCTCTGCACGTAGGACTTAGTTCTTAAATAGTTTAAGGTTGTGGAGTGGCTTCACTGGTAGCTTTCATTCACAGAGGAGCCTGTGTTAACTGGGCTGTGAAAAGGTGGTATTGCTTAAGGGGAGTCTCCTGCTGTTCTTGTCTCGCAGTACTGGTGTTTGAAGCAGCAGCAATTGATGCACAACCCTTACCTTTAATTATTGAAGTATAGAGACACTTACCTGTTCAGTTCTTCTCAAAAGTGCCATCCAGATGAGACCTTGCTCGCCTGGCTCCCGTCTTTGTGTGCTTGCAGCTACTGAGTCATGTTTGGTGGCCCCCACCTCTGGGTGATGGTTGCTTGCCCCACCAAAGAGAGAGGTATATAGGAAGGCTATACAGCCTGGTTGGTGCTCAAAGTGTGCCGTGCCGGGGCCTGCAGCCTGGGGACACGGGCACCGATTCAGCTTTTGGGGAAAACACACCTGATGGCAAGGGTAGGTCGAAAAAGTGTTTCTGTGCAATAACTGATTTTTAAAGGCGTGGCCTCCAGTTCTTTAGGGTTTTGTCAACTCCCGTTCCTATGCCTCCTATAAGGCAGAGCATGTGCTACTGGTTATTTTTAGCATGGAAAATTTTAAGAGCCCACGTGGTCCCATTTAGTTTGAACTCTGCCAGCCATGTCCAGTTCTCTTTCACCCAGGTAGGATTTATTTCCTGAGTGCTCTATCAGTAACTATAGGATCTGCACAGAGTCATCCTGTCTCTGCTGTTGAAGCTGCATTTCCAATTTGGCTGCCTGCTTGTTTGCTTGTGGGCGGTCTTTAATTCCAGCCTCGGTTTCCACTGCTTTTGGGGTTTGGAAGCGTAACCTCTTGAGTGCTGGAGCAGGAGGGAAGCAGAAGAGGCAGGGACCAGCAATGCTGTGGGGAACGTCCCTGCAGGGAATGTGGGCTCCATCCTTTGGGAACTGTTCTTGTCTCCCTTCTTCTAGAGACTGGAAGCAGCTTGCCCCCAGAGCAGGCCTGCCTGTGTGTGGAAAGCCTGGAAATCTGGAGCAAGTGCCTGCTGAACTCTGCTCTCGGACCTTGAGGATGAATTATCTGGCTTCTCTGTGAACGTTGTGCTGCAAACATTTCTAACCTGATCCTGATCTAAGGAAAGCAAGTGCCTGGAAAACATAGGGTTAAGATACTTTTAACTCTAGGTCTAAGATAGAGAACAATGTTTGTGTTGTAAGTCTGTGGCGTGATAACAGAATTTAGTAGTCTTACTACTAACAAGAGTGAATTATTTCTTTCCATCCTTCTAACGAGTGGCCATCCTTCTAATTATCAGTTAGCTTGGAGACTCCTCTGGGAGCCCCTGAGGTTTCTTGGGAGGACTCCCCCACTGACTCAGATCACCGCAGGGGCAGACAAGGACCATCCCTAGTGAATCATCAGGTATGTTTGAACCAGGTAAAGGGGATACCTATCAGTCGTAAGGAGGCGTCCTATGCGAGGTAAAGGGCGCGGGTGGTAGGTAAAGGCGTATACCTGGCTGCTGGTAGACACCCACAAGAAGCAGGGGGCATCTTGTGGTTTGGGTCCTACAAGGCACAAGGGGTGTCTTGTGGAAATGGTTTTGGGTCGTATTGGTATTTGACTTATTTTGTGGCTTGTTACAGTAATGATTTTGGTCTTGTGATTTTGGTCTTGGTGACAGGATGTTATAACTGTGTTATTAATTGTTGTTTGTTTGATTGAATTTTAGTCTCTGTCTCAAGTGTTGTAACTGTGTGGAGTGTGTCTGTGGGACCCCGTGTGTGTGTGAATGTGAGATTGATAATGGGAAATCAGCAGAGTGGAGAGATCTTGAGAAAGAGTCCTTTTGGGTGCATTTTGATGCATGGGAAAGAACTGGGAGGGTTTCTCGGGGGCTCGGTAAATGAGAAAATGTTGGTAAAATATTGTAACCAATGGTGGCCTTTGTATACTTTGGAAGATCAGGAAAAATGGCCTAAAAATGGAACTCTGAACTATAATACATTTTCACAAAAAGTAATGCTGTTTTGAGGGGGCAAGGAAAATGGCATGAAGTAATGTATGCAGATATGTTTTTCACTTTAAGAAACCACCCGGCTTGACGGACGGAATGCAAAATGAATATAGCTTTGCCAGAGCCCTTAATTTTGGCTGCGCTTTCCTTTTCGGACAGGGAAAACCAGACAGCTAAGCTGGAGAGATGTTGTTCAGCCTGTGATATCGGGGGAATAATGTTTAAAGTTAAGAAAAAACCAGGGTAATCAGGAAGATAGGTTGGAAAATTATGTATCAGAGGTACCTCCACGGGGAGCACCCTGTGCATCTGTCTTATCTGATATTGATAAGGAGGAAGAGATGACTGTCACTGGCAACCAGCAGCAGATTCCCATTCAGAGTCAAGACAGGGTTAAACCAGAAGTGCTGCAGAGCAGGGTGAGCAGCTGTGAGGAAAGGAAAAAGGGGAAAACCAAGGGGGAAAGGAGGGGAGCTCGCGCAGCGCCTGTGTTTGAGCATGGGATGAGTGCTGGGGCAGGCGGACAAGTGGGAACAGACGGACTGAGGGCTTGTTGGATAAATGCGGACGGGAGTGAAGGAGGAAGCATGGAGAGCGTATAGGAATCGGGAACAGGTAGAAAAGAAAATGCTCAGTCGTGCTATAGCCACGGCTGCGGTGGTTGCTTTGAAACTGGTGGCGGAGGGATGTCAGGCAAAGGTGGAGGTGGGGGAGAGGGCTCTTACCGGATGGGTGTGCGTGCTGGATGTTGGAAGTGGAGGCTGCCCTTGGGGGGTAGTGCCATGGGGTGGCTCTGGTGACTGAATTGGAACTAGACTGATGGGGACCTGGGGAATCTACCCTAGCAGATCCACTGGTTACGTTAAAGCTAGGGACTAGAGGAAATCCAGTGGAATTTTTAGTGGGTACAGGAGCAACTTATTCAGCGTTAAATCGGAGGGAAAAGAATTTGTTACAGTTGTAGGAGCTACTGGCTGCCAAGGAAAAGGAAACAAAAAAAAAAGGGCATTCTTTCTGAAACCTTTAGAGTACAAATTGGGAAACCAAATGGGAACGCACAAATTTTTATGCGTGCCGAATTCTGTAAAATCTTTATTAGGGCAAGAAGCAACATTTAAGGAAGGCAAAATGGAATGAAGAGTTAAAACCGATCAATTAATTCCAGTTTTGAGTTTATCTTTAATTCAACAGAAAAGCGAACAGGAGGACCTCCCTGAAATAGAAGAAATCCTTAATCCTTACCATTGGCCAAAGAAGCCCAAAATTTATTTGCTTTTGAATGGAAAATCCTGACCCGGGAAGGAAAACCCAATTAACTTGGTCGGTATTACCTCAAGGGTTTCAAAACAGTCCGATGAGTTTCGGAAGTCAGTTAGCACGAGAACTAGAATCACGGAAGCCACCCACTCAGACGGGGACTCTGTTACAGTATGTGGATGACCTATTAATTGCCACAGAAACAAAGGAAGAACGTGTCCAGTGGATGGTGGGATTATTGAATTTCCTGGGACTGAATGGCTATCGGGTATCCAAACAAAAGGCCCAACTAATTCCAACCTGAGTTTCCTAGTTAGGCTATGAAGTAACAGGAGGACAGAGAGAACTTGGAATTGTTAGAAAAGAAGCCATTTGTCAATCTCCACGACCGTTGACCATCAAGGAGCTCCAGATGTTCCTGGGAATGACCATATGCCGCAGACTTCAGATCCGTGACTATGGTGTTCTGGTAAGACCGCTATATGAACTGTTAAAAGGAAATCCTCCCTCTTTGGAATGGACTGATTCAGCAGAGAGGGCTTTTAGAAATTCAGAAACAGAGCTAATGAGAGCTCCAGCTCTGGGGCTTCCCAATGTAAGCAAACCCTTTTGGCTATATTCTTATGAAAACCAAGGAATAGCCTTGGGGGGGGTCCTTGCTCGGAAACTAGGACCCTATAAAAGGCCAGTGGCATACTTTTTGAAACAGCTGGATGAAGCGAGCAAAGGATGGCCCGGATGCCTAAGGGCTGTGGCAGCGGTTGTCATGAATACTGAAGAGGCTTGCAAATTCACCTTGGGACAAAAGATCCCTGTGCTAGTGTCCCAAGTTGTATCAGCAGTCCTGGAGCAGAAAGGAGTCCACTGGTTGTCTCCTTCATGGTTTGTAAAATACCAGGCCACCCTTGTGGAACACGATGATACAGAAATTGTGGTCACACATTCACTGTGAATCCAGCATCCTTTTTGCAGGAGCAACCGACAGAACCACTAACACGTGACTGCTTGGCCACTGTAGAGACTGTATATTCGAGCCAACCGGATTTGATTCTTGGTTTACTGATGGTAGTAGCTCCGTGAAAAATGGTGAACGAAAGGCAGGATATGCCGTTACCACCACTTCACAGATAATAGAAGCTGAACCTTTACCCGCAAACACCTCCACCCAAAAGGCAGAATGAGAGCCCTGGTATTGGCCAAAGACAAAAGGATAAATATTTGGACTGATTCTAAATATGCATTTGGTGTGGTCCATGCACATGGTGCCACATCTGGAAAGAATGAGGACTTTTGAACGTACAAGGGAAACAGATTCAACATGCTACAGAAACTGCTGCTCAGCTACCTGAGGAAGTAGCTGTTATGTATTGTAGAGGGCATCAACAAGGTGACCCTAATCAGGAAACTGGAAATGATTTGGCCGATTCTGAAGCCAAACAAGAAGCTGAACAATCTGAAATCATGTCCTTAATCCCTGATGGCAAACTAACAACTGAGAAGTCTGAACCTAGATATTCAAGAGAGGATAAAAAGTTGATTGAAGGTCTGAAGAGACAGGAAAACCAAGAGGGTTGGGTTCAGATACCTGATGGGCGAATTGTAATTCCCTCTAATCACCTCTGAAAGTTAGTTCAGGAGGAACATAATGAAACTCATTGGGTAGCAACTCTTTATCTACAGATTATAGGAAGGAATCTATACACCATAGTTCAGTTAGTGACAGAACAATGTCAGCTCTGTCTTAAGAATAATCCTAAAACTGACAATAGGAATCAAATTGGGACAATTGGGAGAGGAAGTTATCCAGGACAAGAGTGGCAAATAGATTTTTTTGAATTCCTGAGAAAAGAAGGTTATTGATATTTGTTGGTGTTAAAAGACTATTAGGGACAAGAGCAACAGGTTTAGATTATCCGATTCACCCTTTGAGATCTGGAGACTGGGTTTAAGAATATTAGACCTGTGTACAAAGAAATGCCACAGGTGTAGGTCACTGTTCAAACTGCAATCACACTATTAATAGAGATGGTATCATAGTTCAGTGGTGGCCCGTGCCTGAAGGGAAAGGATGGTATTGGTTATGTGGAGAAAATGCTCCTAAGACTCTACCTCAACTGGAAGGCGCGTGCACCTTAGGTGCTGTGGTACCCAGGTTTTGGCTTCACAAGGAGGGGTTTGTTCCATAATCAATGGTTCCTATATAGATCAAAGTGGCAGAATTGAAACAGATCTGGAGGAAATTTGGAAATAAACTGAAATATTTCACGCGATGACCAAGGATGATACATACCTCTTGGGTTTTTGAAGAAACATGGAGAAAGTTAACTTCATGGTTACCTAATCTCTCCTAGTTGAGGCAGCTGGTTGCAGGAATCGTACTAATAATTGTTTTAACGCTGATTACTTGTAACATGATAGTGTTCTTTTTGGTATTGTAAAAGGTCTGTAACTGTTTATGAAGATTGGAAAAGACATAAGGTTAGGCAACAAGTTGGAAGTGGTAAATACTTTGCCAGAACTCCTGAGTAAAGTGGAGTTACCTAGCAAAAGGATTTGCAAAGGTAAAAGAAAAGGGGGGGCTTGATATAAGGAAAGCAAGTGCCTGGAAAACCTAGGGTTAAGACACTTTTAACTTAGGTCTAAGCTAGAGAACAACATTTGTGTTGTAAGTTTGTGGTGTGATAACAGAATTTAGTAGTCTTGCTAACAAGAGTGAGTTATTTCTTTCCATCCTTCTAATGAGTGACCATCCTTCTAATTATCAGTTAGGCTGGAGACAGTGACTCCCGAACATCTGCTAGCTTGGGAGGCAATAAATTTTTGTGGATGAAGGTCCCACTGTTCTAAATGTTTGTCTGCTATCGGAAGCTTGCAGATATGGCTGGTTTCAGCTCCTTTGTGATTACTGGGGCATCCAACTGTGCCAAAGGTGAAAAGTGCACCCTGAAGAAGACTGCTTACTTCATCTTGAAGACCCCTGCCCACGACCATCGGCCATTGGAGGGCAGTGCACAAGCACCAAAAGGGAGAAGACTTATGATAATGAGTACCTAAAGTAATTGTAATTTCCCCACCGAACTCTCGAACCTAATGAATATGCATGTTGGTGTGTAATAAATACCTGCTTGCTTAACCTCTCGAGGTGCAAGTTAGGAGAAGCGATCCCCCTTGCACCCGGCGCCGTAATAAACATACCTGCTTTAGAACTCTCTTTGAGTTGTAGAGTCTGATTTCGTGCTTCAGTACAGATGTGTCTTCTGAAGGGTTGTTTGTGCTGGCGAGAGAAACGAGGTGGCTTAAAACTGCTCTGGGATCCTAATGCGAGCAAGTAGAATGAGTTGACTGTCCTTGCCTTTGTTTTGTAAGGTAGGCGAGTGTGGGGGTTCATTTTTGTCCTCATCCCCCTGATCTTTACCAGGAGTTTTCCATAAATCAAGGCAGGATACCGATTTGGAGAGCCGATTGACCCCTATTCTCCGCTTGGTGTCTTAATCCTATCCTGACCTACTGTAGGGATTATTTAGCAAGTTGGAAAAGCCTCATGCCCTGTCTGCAGCTCCCTGTGCCTTGATACAAGGTGTGACATTTAGAGCGGATTCCTGACATGGCAGGAGGAAGAAGTGGAAGTGGCTCATGGTGTGGGGCAAGCATGTACAGCGTGCGAGCTCTGCACTATTTCTGGTGCAGGACGGCACGGAGCCCTGCGTGTTGGGGAATGGCACTGGTGCATCCAGTGTTCACACTGGTTCTGGCTTCCCCAGGTTGCTTGTCTGTGGCGCAAAGCCTCCGGAGCTGCTGTGCTTCCCCAGCTGGCTCCTCCTGCCTGGAGAGCGCAGGGGCTGCTGGGCCAGGCTCCTCCAATTTGGCACTGCTTAAGGCCGTGGGATTTGACAAGTTGCCATGTTGTGTTCTGCTGCTGGCAGGAGAATCCCAGGCTTGCTTCCCCCCCTCCATGTGTTTAAATGATCCCTTTGCTCCTGCGGTCCTGAACTGGCTGTCGAGTTGGCAATGGAGAGAGGGTTTTGTCACTTTTAAACCTGTTGGAAACTTGGATGTGGGCAGTAGGAGCTCCCCTGTGGCAGAAATGAGAGAGAAGTATGTGCTGCATCTTCCAATGGTTGTGTTGAGCAGGTTGAAAATCGGCTATCTTCAAGGCATCCCATGAATGTTGATTGTTGTGTGAAATTGTTGATTGTTGTGACCAGCATATTAAAATCAGGCCACCAAAGTCTTCCTGTCGTGTTTATGCAAGGAGATGCTTGTTAGTGCTAGCTGTCCCCTGGCCAGCCCAGTGCTTTTGGATGTCTGCTTGTGTCTTGTGCAGAGCCAGTGCCTTTTGTCCCTTTCTAGCTGATGGAAGGATGCGGAGTTCCCATTTAACACATCCCTGGCTGTATAATGCAGCTCTTGCTGAAACTAGTCAGATTAAAAGCATGAAATGAAATGAGCTGTGCAAGGAGCAGTCAGCTAACCCACCATCCCCACTGATCTAAACATCAGAGAGTGGAGATCTTAAATGGTATCAATGTTTAAAGGGACTCTTGGAATTGCTTTGTCTGCCAGGCTTTGGGATGGATCTGGCCCTCTGTGGAGCATCCTGCTGCCTCCCTGTGCTGCAGAATTGTGGGGGACCCTTGTTTGTGCAGTTGGTGCAGCATAATAGGGAATGACGTAATAATAGGGCTGTCTGCTTAACCAGGGAAGCTTGCTGGGAATGGACTTGTGAGCTACTTTGAGTTTGTGGTGCTCTGTGAGACAGCTTGTGGAGCGGTTCTGCACGAATTGCAACAACTTCAGCGGGCAGCAGGTGAGCCCTCGCAGTCACTCACAATGTGCCGTTGTGCTGGAGAGCAGAAATGGGTACCTTTTGTTTCAGGAATGTATGTACAGGCTTCATGCTTTCCACTTACCAAGTTCCAAAACCCAAACATCGAAATTACTGCCTAGATTTATTGTGTTGTTCTGTTTTGAATTCCAAGTCTCAGATGTTGCTGTTAACTGAAAGTTCGTCCTCAGCAATAAGCCCTGCTGTCTGACTGGAAGGAACTTGGATTTAAGAGACATCAGACATGAATGTCACAGAGTGAACAAGACTCAAGTTTCCTGTGTGGGTCAACATTGGTGATATGCTGGAGATGTTGCTGGACTTCTTAAATCATGTCTGCAGCTGAGCTTTGATTTGGGATTGAGCAAGACATTTTCTAGTGCCTGTTTCTGCTGTTCGTTTATTTACTTGCCTCGGCCAGGTTGGACTTGGAGAAACCTTCTCTAGTGGAAAGTGTCCCTGCCCGTGGCAGGGGTTTGGAACTGGATGAGCTTTAAGGCAGCTTCCAACCCAAACCATTCTGTGACTTTATGACTGTATGACTCTGCAGCAAGCAGTACAGAAGCCAGGCTGGTGTCTGAGATAGCTTGGATGAAATTGTGTGTTTGTTCCTGTGGGATAGGAGATTGTGGCTGGAGGAGGTGAGACATCTGGAATGTATGTTATATGCTCCAGGTCTCAGATGCTCGGTTTGGGTCTGAGGGAGGCATGGTTTTGTCCTTAGCTAGAGTGTAACCGGCTGCTGGGAAAATCAAGGCCCTGAAGGAGGTATCTGGAAGGAGGCTTGCTCTGATAACGAAAGGTGTTTTCTGGTTGAGACAGACTAAGCAGAGTGGAGAGACTGACTTGATTGTCTCGTCTTTTTATACTCCTTTCTACTTCTGAAGAGGAACTAGATAATACTGTTTTCCAGTGGGTGGTTCCCGTGCCTAGGATTTTATCTCCTGAAAACAATCTTTATCTTTGTTGCTTACTGGTGAAAGTCTTGGGGCCCCTTTGGAGAAAAGCCTCTTGTGTGTAAGCATTGTCAGACCCGTGGGTTCCGCTTTCATTCCTGGCCAGTGAAAATATAAACTGAGTGTCCTTTGCCCTCTTTGTTCTGGGGATGCAGGGAACTTCAGCTCTGTGTGCCAGCCGCAGGCTTGCCTGAAGGGAACGGGAAGGCCTCTCAGCCCTGCCTTATATAACCTAGATGAGGCTTGTAGATGGAGGAGCATGGCTGGGACATGAGTCCCAGTGGCGTCCAGGCAGCGAAGGGTTCACACGCTTTCCGGAGTGAAAGAGAAAGCTTTCAGCTGAAAAGTCAGAGTAGCAGCTGTCCATGTAGGAAATCTAATGTGGAATAAACTGGTGGTCCAGCAGTGTTCTGAACCCAGCCTGCTGCTGGAGAGACTGCAGCGCTGGATACTGTCCCTGTGTGTAGCAAAGGGGAGGCAGGGGAAAGAAGGCGAAACGGCTTTGCGTAGAAAGGGGGGTTAAGGTGAAACTGATGACTGTAATGGTGAGAAATGCCCAGAGATCCCTGGTCTTAGGTAAGGATCTCGTTCTGCGGTCTCTTGTAGAGCAGAGATGTGAATTTAAAAAGCAAATGGAAAACAAGCCTGCTCATACTACTAGAGATACCTCAAGGCATTTATGAAGCTTTAGTCTTCCTGTTCCCTTCCCTGTGGCTATTGTAACATGTTTTCTGGTTCTCCTTCTAGGTATAACTGCTGAGACTTTCTAAAATGCCTTTATGCTTCCGGAATTACGTCGCGTATGCCGTACCTGGAGTGCTGGCACTTCTCGGGTGCTGGTGGATTTATTCCCATAGAAAAAAGCATGGAACCTATCCAGATGAAGAAGCAGTAGGTGCTGCAGAGCAGCAGGAAGAAGTGACAGAGCAGGATTCCACACCAGGAACAGAACCATGTGTTCCTCAAAGACAGCTCTCCTTGCTGGAAGGGGAACACACAGAGAACAAAACCTCGACCTCCCTGCTGACAGCAGGGTTGACGATGCCCTCTGTTATGTGTCACCCTGATGAGAGGCTGGATCTCTCACCAGACTGGCCAGTAACAACGAATCAGCCCAGCACCCTTGAGAACGACAGTGAAAAACTAGAAGAAACGGGATCTCAAGACGAAAAGAGTGTCCCTGCTTGTGTTTCTCTGCCCTGGGAGTCTGCCTGTTCAGAGCAGGCAGGGGAAGAAGACGTGTCCAGGTCAATTGCCAGTACTGTCCCTGTGTGTCAGGAGGAGGAGGACACACAGCCAAAAGGGGATGAATTGAGAAGAGAGAAGATTAGAGGAGTGGGTTTGTGCAAGGAAGACATTGAGAAAATTGAGCAAGTGACAATACAGATTGTTTCCGAGGTCATTTTGGCAGCAACTGAGGAAGTGCTGTGGGGTGCTGCAAGTGATGGGTCCACTGAGATCTGCCAGGCTGCTGCCAGTCAAGTTGAGACACCTCTGGAGATGGCAAGCGTTGTTTCCTCTGATCAGATGCTTGCAGAGGAAGCTCCAGTAGGCAGTGAGAATGTTAGGAGTGATGGTGTGGTACCAACATCCCTGCAGGCAGAGGAACAGGGTCAGAATGTGAGACGTTCAAGCTGTTTAACACGTGGCTGTTCATCCAGCCCTGAAGAGGGAGACACAGAAGACTGTTGGCAGAAGAAGCCTGTCCGCAGTGGGGGAGTGCTGCCCGCTCCTGCAGGTGATGGGTCCACTCAGCTCTGCCAGGCTGCTGCTAGCCAAGCTGAGACACCTCTGGAGATGGCAAGTGCTGTTTCCAGTGATCAGACGCTTGCAGAGGAAGCTCCAGTAGCTGATACGAACACTGCTGGAAAGAATGATGCTGCGGTCCTGACATCCCCGCAGACAGAGGGACAGGATCAGGATGTTACACGTTCAAGCTGTTTAACACAAAGCCCCATTGAGGGAGCCACAACAGACTGTCAGATGAAGACCCCTGTGTGCAGTGAGTCCCAAGGAGGTGGTCGGACTCCTGTGGAAAACCACAAAGGTTCTCCAGAAAAGGCGCCTTTGGTTAGGGAGGGCTCTGTGTGCAGCACATCCACATGTGAAGGTGGGGCATGTGTGAAGCGCCCGCTGCAGAGCACAGTGCTGGCTGTTGCATCGGGCCAGCATTCAGAGTTACGTAGTTTATCTGCAACCCGAGACACAAGTGCTGGGCAGAGCTCCAGCCCAAGTGAGACTCAGCCTACTCTGAAGCTGCCTGAAGACAATGAAGTACCATACAGCAATGGAGTACTGCGAGAGGATGGTCCAGACCCATGTAATGAGTGTAGCAAGGCACCAGGAATAGATGGAGACTGCCCACAAGGTAAGCGATTTGAAAATGCTCTTACACACGCACGGTGAACAAGCATTTTATGTGCTGTAACCTTCCTGCTTCAGGACATGTGCAGATAAATCTTCATGTTTAATTTCCCCAGGAAATGACTATTTAGCCCTCAAGTGCTGGTGGGTCTGCATTTGCTCTCTGAATTCATCTCTCTGTAGGATCCAGTGTTAGCTGGCCTACAGGAGGAGCTATGGGGTGTGTATCAGCTCATGTTGGTCTCCTACCAGGTTACATGGCCAATCTGCTAAAACTGAAGTTGTTGCTGTAGTGCAGAAGGCTTCTGGTAGCTATATTGGTTCATGTGGCAAGGCTGGGGTTGTCCTCACCAAATCTGTGCTACAGACCTTCTGTGGGACTTTGTCTTCCAGGTTTCCCGCATCAAGTAGAAAAAGTACTGAGCCTGACTGGCGAGACACAGCTCCTTGAGCTTGATGCCAACGTCCACGGTCTACTTCCAGCAGCACCACTGACACTTCATTCCCTCCTTATGACTGCCTGGGTGAGTCCCAGCTTGCTGGCTATGCTGATGTCGGGGCGGAAGGCTGTTGCTGGTCACTGCCATTGTAGGATGCTGTATCCATGTGGCTGGCTCACAGGCGCCCTCAAACCCAGTGTGATTTTGTGTGGCTGGTTGTTATCCAGCTGATTTAGCTGTTAATAGATCAGGGTTATCTACCTGTTCTTCCACTACTGTTCCCATTGTGCCTGTAGTAACGGTGCACGTAACTGTTTCCTTGGATGTGAAGATAGGCTTTATTCTGGAGAAGTGAATTTATGCTGGGAAATGAAAGGCATTTTGGATGTATTCCAAGCACGGTAATGCTCGGAAGCTGCCCGGCACAGTGGCTCTCTAGCAGCCGGGGCAAAGGACTTTGAAAATGAGGCCTCTGTGACAAATCTTGGACAATCCCTGTGAAGATTACCTTGATGTTTAAAACCTCCATGGGCAGGGAGTCCTGGCAAGTTGCACAGCGTTGATAGTGCAGCATGGCTTGACCCATCATTCCTGACTCTGCTCACTGATCTCTTGGGTAAATAAGTCTTGCAGCTGCTCTGTGCTGATAGTCTTTTTGGGAACAAGATGGGCCCCAGCCCAAGTCTGATTTCCTTGAGAACAGCATGCAGTTAACAATGGGTAGTCTTCTGCTCCTGCTCCAAAGCAGTCTTTAGAAGTGAAATACTACAGTGCCGTGGCTGTAAGCCTCAGGAGGTGCTGGTGGAACAGGGAGTTGCTGTGAATGAAGCTTCGAGTTGCAGTGAACACTAATGAGAGCTTCTTTCCTCCACGTGACAGCTCTTCCTCCCGGATGGAGTCACTGTGCCGGTGGTCGTGGCGCACCAAGTTGATGCAGGGCACATGTTCCTGCAGCAGCACACTCACCCCACTTTCTACGTGCTGAGGAGCCTTGAGCAGCAGATGTGCGTCTGCTACTCTCAACCTGAAATTCCAACCCTGCCAGCTCCAGTAGAAGGCAAGTAACTTGACTGTTCACTTAAGAAACTTCGAGGGTCATGTGAAATCCTGCTGCCCTGAGTTAGGCTTGGGAGGTTTCCCAGTGCATGAGGTGTGATAGTTCGTTGGTTATTCCATTGATTTGGGCTTTTTTTTAAGCTCTGTTCTTCCTCACCCCATTCATCCCTGAATACTTCTCCAGCCACATAGTTGCACATTGAAATTTGGAAGGAGGTAAGTCAGTCTTGGGTTATTTCTTATCTACCTGGCACCTGGTATATTTTTGCTGACAAAGTGTGGAGCTACTCCCGCATCTTCCTAGTGTCACTGCCTGTACATGGTCTAAAGTGGAGGGTGCATCACATGGAAAGGAGTTATTCGTCATAACTAATGCCTGAAGTGCTGATTTCTGGAAATCCGCTGAGCTTTCTTCTCTGTACCCTTATGTTCCGCAGTCGGTATTATCTGCGCAGCTCCAGGCCTGGATGGGGCATGGCTACGGGCTCAAGTTATCAGCTACTTTGAAGAGACCAGTGAAGTGGAACTCAGATATGTGGACTATGGAGGATATGCCAAAGTGAAGGCTGACACAGTCAGACCAATCAGGTCTCTAGCTCCTCTTCCATGGCCTGAGGCCATATCTGGCTCGAATCTTCTTCAGAGGCATCTGTATTGTTTGAATTCCTTCCGGGTTTTTCCACAGCTGAAGTGGGAATTGGTAGAAAGGTTTGCCTCAGCAGCAGGGGTGGGTTCCCTGGCAGCAGAGCAAGCTCTCACAAGGCTTTATTGAAGGGGAAGGAAGAGGAAATTGTGACTTCTGTCACTTCAGCATGGCAGCTGAGCAAAAGGATGCCTTTGGGAGGCCCCAAGGTGTAGTTAGTTGCTGAGCTAGGAATAAGATTGGGATTCTCTGTGCTCCAGCCCCACTGTCTGGGAGAGCTGTATTGGATGAGGGTTTTCTTACACAAGCTCATTAAATACTTGCTTGTGCCCAGAGGTGGGAGGAAAGCAGTCAAGCCTCCATGGTGGAGGTGGCTTTTGCTTGGAGCCCAGTCCAACGTGGCGTGCTCATCAGACAATGGGTTGCTGCTGCTGCTTAGATTGCTGGGAGGTTGTTTTTGACTGTCATCAATGTTACACTAAATCCCTCTTACAGCAATTGATTAATCAATGTCACCTTAGAGAATACAGGAGTGACTTAAAGCCCTGTTCTTATTCTGATAGATTCTCTTTTCTTTAAGGTCTGACTTTTTATTGTTGCCTTTCCAAGGAGCAGAAGTTTTCCTGGACAATGTGGTGCCTCTTGCAGGTAATGGAGCTCCTGACAAGTACTATTGGTGGTCCCACTGCAGTGTCAGTGGGTGCCAGCGGTGGGCAAGCAACGATCGTGCCTGAACCTTCCCTCTCTTATTGCAAGCACAGCTCTGGTGTGACTAGAGCAAGGACTGGAAAAAATGAATTTTATTCTTCTAAATGTGCTAGCATGGCAGAACCTGTCAGACTCCAGGGGAAAGATGATAAATGTCCAGGCTTTTTCCGGCTTGGAGGAGAGGGTGAATTACTCTCCTAAAGAGCAAGTTGGCAGGGCTGGCAGTGTATTAAGTGAAGTAGCTGTAACCACTCTGCCACCCCAGTGGGGCAGCACTCTAGAATTGATGAAGACTGGGAGGCCTCCTGTAATCCTAGGGTGAAATTGGTGAGCTCAGCTCCCTCCTTGAAATGCCTATACACCAATGCGTGCAGCATGGGAAATAAGCAGGAGGAGTTGGAGACCTGTGTTAAGTCAGGAGATTATGATCTGGTGGCAATTACAGAGACGTGGTGGGACAGCTCACATGACTGGAATATACTCATGGAGGGCTATGTCCTTTTCAGGAAAGACAGGCCAGCCAGGCGGGGTGGTGGGATTGCTCTTTATGTGTGAGAGCAGCTGCAATGTACTGAGTTCTGTCCAGGGACAGGGGACGAGCGAGTTGAGAGTCTGTGGGTGAGAATTAAGGGGCAGGCTGGCAGGGGCGATACTGTTGTGGGTGTCTGTTACAGGCCACCAGATCAGGGTGAGGAAGTTGACGAGGCCTTCTACAGGCAGCTGAGAGCGGCCTCACAGTCACAGGCCGTGGTCGTCGTGGGGGATTTTAATTTCCCTGATGTTTGCTGGAAGGACTACACAGCAACCCAGCCACAGTCCAGGAGGTTCCTCCAGTGCATGGATGATAACTTCCTCATGCAAATGGTGGATGAGCCAACCAGGAGAGGAGCGCTGCTGGATCTCATCCTCACTAACAAGGAGGGTCTGGTCGAAGCAGTAAAGGTTGAGGGCTGCCTTGGTTGCAGCGACCACGAGATGGTGGAATTCAGGATCTTGTGTGGTAGGACCAGTACAATAGCAAGTAGAATTGCAACCCTGGACTTTAGCAGGGCAAACTTTGGCCTTTTCAAGCAATTGCTAGGGGAAATCCCATGGGCAAGGCTGCTTGAAGGTAAAGGGGCCCAAGATAGTTGGTTGACATTCAAGAATTGCTTATTCCAAGCTCAAGAGCAGAGCATCCCGACACGTAGGAAGTCAAGGAAGAGGGCCAGGAGACCTGCGTGGCTAAATAAGGAACTGCTGGGTATGCTCAAGTGGAAGAGGAGAGTTTATAGGTCATGGAAGGAGGGGCTGGCCACTCAGGAGGAATATAACGCTGCTGCTAGAGGATGTAGGAAGGCAGCTAGGATGGCTAAGGCCTCCTTAGAATTAAATCTGGCAAGAGGGGTGAAGGACAGCAGAAAGAGCTTTTTCAAATACATGGCTGATAAAACTAACACCAGAGGCAAGGTTGGCCCACTGGTGAACGGGATGGGTGCCCTGGTGACAGAAGATACAGAGATGGCAGAGTTATTGAATGCCTTCTTTGTCTCAGTCTACTCTGCCGGAGGCAGTCCTGAAGAGCCCTGTACTCCTGAGACCTCAGATGAAGTCAGGTCACTGGAGCAGTTGGCCTTAGTCGACGAGGAATGGGTTAGGGACCAGTTGAGCAATCTGGACATCCATAAATCCATGGGTCCAGATGAGATGCACCCACGGGTGCTGAGGGAACTGGCGGAAGTCATTGCTAGACCACTCTCCATCATCTTTACCAGGTCTTGGGAAACGGGAGAGGTGCCTGAGGACTGGAGGAAAGCAAATGTCACTCCAGTCTTCAAAAAGGGCAAGAAGGAGGACCCGGGTAACTATAGACCGGTCAGCCTCATCTCCATCCCTGGGAAAGTGATGGAACACCTTATCCTTGATGCCATCTTAAGGCATGTCAAGGATAAGAGGGCTATGAGGGGCAGTCAGCATGGCTTTACCAAGGGGAAGTCATGCTTGACCAACCTCCTAGCCTTTTATGAGGAAATAACATTGTGGATGGATGATGGCAGAGCGGTGGACGTGGTCTACCTTGACTTCAGCAAAGCATTTGACACAGTCCCCCACAGCATCCTCATAGCTAAATTGAGGAAGTGTGGCCTGGATGATCAGGTAGTGAGGTGGACTGCGAACTGGCTGAAGGACAGAAGCCAGAGAGTTGTAGTCTATGGGGCAGAGTCTAGTTGGAGGCCTGTATCTAGTGGAGTGCCTCAAGGGTCAGTACTGGGACCAGTATTATTTAATATATTCATCAATGATTTAGATGAGGGAATTGAGTGTACTGTCAGCAAGTTTGCTGATGACACTAAGCTGGGAGGAGTGGCTGACACGCCAGAAGGCTGTGCTGCCATCCAGCGGGACCTGGACAGGCTGGAGAGTTGGGCAGGGAGAAACTTGATGAAATATAACAAGGGAAAGTGTAGAGTCCTGCATCTGGGCAGGAACAACCCCAGGTTCCAGTATAGGTTGGGGAACGACCTGTTAGAGAGTAGTGTAGGGGAGAGGGACCTGGGGGTCCTAGTGGATGGCAGGATGACCATGAGCCAACACTGTGCCTTTGTGGCCAAGAAGGCCAATGGCATCCTGGGGTGTATTAGAAGGGGGGTGGTCAGTAGGTCGAGAGAGGTCCTCCTTCCCCTCTACTCTAGCCCTGGTGAGACCGCATCTGGAATATTGTGTCCAGTTCTGGGCCCCTCAGTTCAAGAAGGACAGGGACCTGCTGGAGAGAGTCCAGCACAGGGCAACTAAGATGATTAAGGGAGTGGAGCACCTCCCTTATGAGGAAAGGCTGAGGGAGCTGGGTCTGTATAGTTTGGAGAAGAGGAGACTGCGGGGGGACCTTATTAGTGTATATAAATATATAAAGGGGGAGTGTCATGAGGATGGAGCCAGGCTCTTCTCAGTGGCAAACAATGATAGGACAAGGGGTAATGGGTATAAACTGGAACACAAGAGGTTCCACTTAAACTTGAGAAGAAACTTCTTCTCAGTGAGGGTGACAGAACACTGGAACAGGCTGCCCAGGGAGGTTGTGGAGTCTCCTTCTCTGGAGACATTCAAAACCCGCCTGGACACATTCCTATGTAACCTTATCTAGGTGTTCCTGCTCTGGCAGGGGGATTGGACTAGATGATCTTTTGAGGTCCCTTCCAATCTCTAACATACTGTGATCCTGTGATACCTTCTGTCATGAAGTAGCTGTAAATGCGAACTTAGTTTTAATGTGTTAAACCAATATCTGATACTTTCCTACTAAGGTGACTGACGTGTATAGTTCTGTGTTCAAAATGCTACCGTTCAAGCCCTGGCAGAGTGTCATGGTGGTAGAGATGCCTGATGCCTGGGGGCCTAAGAAGCTGCCTTGTACGGAAGGGGTTTCTGTGGGAGCTGGGGATCAGGCGGGTCAGTAGTGTCTTCAGGGTCAGTGAAGCCCTGAGGCCCTTGAGCTTAGTTTATTAAGGATCAAAATACTAATGACTGCTGAAAGGTACTGCAGATACGCACTTTTCTATTGTTAAAGCCTCCTAATTCATCAGCCACTTAAATTCCTATTAACTTAGCTAGTGGCTTTAGAAAGCACTTCATTCTTCCTTTCAGCAACCCAGCAGGCATAATGCTTGTGTGATCTCCAGCTTAATAGACTGGTTTCAGCAACAGTGGGTGAGGATTTGCTGGCCTAATGGATGTAGGAGGTCAGGCAAGGTGAGCTTAATAGTCCCTTCTGGCCTTTGAAGCCTGTGACTCTCATTTGTTTTCTCCTGCTCTTCCCCAAGATGAGGATCGCTTCTCCCCTGAAGCTGACGCAGCTGTTGGCGAGATGACCAGAGGCGCAGTCCTTGAGGCGCAGGTACGTGGAGCTGTTGGGAAAAGTCTTGTTGCTGATGGTACTACTGCTGTGACTCTGTGCACCCCCCATCCTGTGAGTGTGAAGACAGACAACAAAGCCAGAGCCTGGAAGTCTGGCTGCTGAGCAGGGTCTTGATGAGAACTTCCTGGTGTAGCATCAGTTCCCGCTCAGGGCTGTGTGGCTGGGGAGGGATGAGTATTCCCTCTTGTGAGTGATGTGGGCAGAAAGCCAGGGTATGGATTTGAGTGATGAAAGTGAACTTGCCCACAGGGTGTTCCAGCTGCTGCCTGGTGGCAGGAGCTGCATTTCCTCCAGCCTACACATAGGAAGGGGTGTCTGATAGGGAGCGAATGATGCTGGCATTGCATCCTTCACGGCTCACAGCAGAACTGCTGCCCACTCTGGTTTTTCTGTGTTTCCAGGTCACAAATTATGACAGTGCAACAGGACTGCCACTGATACAGCTGTGGAACCTGACGGGCAATGAGGTGCGTGCGTTGACGTACCTCTTTTGTTGGAATTGATGCCGATGCAGGCTTCCTGTTGTTGATTAGGAACTTGCTGATCGTTTTTTCTCTAGTGGTTTGTTCACCTTTCTACTTTTTGTTTTCTTTCTTTTCACCTCCCTTTAGGTGGTGTCCGTAAACAGAACTCTGGTGGAAAGAGGCCTTGCTGGGTGGATTGACTACTAGCAATGTCCTACCATTTCCCTAGAAACACATACCTCATCTCAGTGAAAGGCAGGGTTATTAAAAGCCATAATGACAAATACTGTAGCTTTAAAGCAAAAAGTCGTCTCTGGCCTCTATTCAAAAGCTGAATGGGAAAAACCTTAAAACCTTAGGGCTCGTTCGAAGGTAGCAGATGCTCCTTAAGCTGTGATTGTTCCACATGTATAATACCCGTGAACTTAGTGTCTGCTTTCCCTTCAAAGTTAGAATTATAGAATCATAGAATAGTTAGGGTTGGAAAGGACCTTAAGATCATCTAGTTCCAACCCCCCTGCCATGGGCAGGAACACTTCCCACTAAAGCATGCCGCCCAAGGCCTCATCCAACCTGGCCTTGAACTCCGCCAAGGATGGACCATTCACAACCTCCCTGGGCAACCCATTCCAGTGCCTCACCACCCTAACAGTAAAGAACTTCTTCCTTATATCCAGTCTAAACTTCCCCTGTTTAAGTTTGAACCCGTTCCCCCTTGTCCTGTCGCTACAGTCCCTGACGCATAGTCCATCCCCAGCATCCTTGTAGGCCCCCTTCAGATACCGAAAGGCTGCTATGAGGTCTCCACGCAGCCTTCTCTTCTCCAGGCTGAACAGCCCCAACTTTCTCAGCCTGTCTTCATACGAGAGGTGCTCCACTCCCCTGATCATCCTCGTGGCCCTCCTCTGGACTTGTTCCAACAGTTCCATGTCCTTTTTATGTTGAGGACACCAGAACTGCACACAATACTCCAAGTGAGGTCTCAGGAGAGCGGAGTAGAGGGGCAGGATCACTTCCTTCGACCTGCTGGTCACGCAACTTTTGATGCAGCTCGGGATGCGGTTGGCTTTCTGGGCTGCGAGCGCACACTGAAGCTGGCTCATGTTCATTTTCTCATCGACCAACACCCCCAAGTCCTTCTGCGCAGGGCTGCTCTGAATCTCTTCTCTGCCCAACCTGTAGCTGTGCCTGGGATTGCTCCGACCCAGGTGTAGGACCCCTTGCGCTTGGCATGGTTAAACTTCATCAGGTTGGCATCAGCCCACCTCACAAGCGTTACATTGGTTGTCCTTTTTTAACAGGCTCTGCCTATGAAATTAATGAATGTGATTAAGGAATTTAATGTTCAGTGATGGATTTCTTGACTTGAAAATCGTGGCTTTCTCTCTTTCCCTTCAGGACTCGCCGATGCACAAGGCCCTCTTCTGGGTAGCCATGGCAGTGCTGCAGCTGGATGAAGTAAACCTGTACTCAGCAGGTACAGACCTGCTTGAGCAGAATCTGCACACCCTGGACAGCCTTCGAATATTCAACGGCAAGGTGAGCTGTTAGCGACCAGCTCTGACTGACACTGGGTTTGTGTGAGCACTTACATCTGTTGATAACGGAAAAAAACACAACTCTTGTCCTCCTGGACACTGGGTAAGCAACTGAAACTGCAATTTGCATTAGGAATTGTTCCACTTGGGTACTACCAAGAGTAAAACTGCGATGTACGTAACTGCGTTCTGAACCGGAACAGAAATGTACAGGTGTGTTGTGTTCAAAGGTGTGTTTGGTATTTCAGTGTAAGCTCTTAAAATTACTCTGTCACTTGTCAAAAGAACACCTTGAGCTATCATGAGCAGCTCTTGGGTCTTCTTTTTCCTGGTCAGAGCCCGGAAGAGGTGTTCGTGGAGATCAGGAGGCCCCTCGAGTGGCACTGCAAGCAGATGGACCATTTTGTTGGGTTGAATTTCAACTCCAACTTCAACTTTGCAGTAGTGGGACACCTCCTGAAGGGTAAGAACACATCTTGCATCTCCTGTTAGAGTTGTGCTTCCTTACCCTTCGTGTGAAGTGTCCTGAGAACATGCTGATGAACACAGTAATGCTTCGTAAACATGCATTGAACATTAAATACAGTATTCGGTTTTTAACCCCATTTCTTAGGGTACAGGCACCCTTCTGCTACCACTGTAGCAAGAACTGTGAGGGTTTTACACACACTACTAGCTCTGGTTAACAAGCACAGGAACCTGTGACAGGTTTGAGGTGAACACCCAGAGCGTGGCTTACCTGGCAGGTAAAAGCAGACAAACCAGCGTTGTTCTCAGTTTGTGCTGACTGAAAATGAATGGATTCTTGTGGGAATTCTTACGGGTTTAGGTTGATAAAATTGTACCAGCGTGAAGGACACTTGTAACTGGGGGTGGACGAGGGGCTGGGCCAGGCTGGGGTGCATCAGAGACAGCGTTTGGGGGGCTGAAGGCTTTGCCTACAGGGCAGCGGCTGTGCAGCAATGGAAACGCTTCAGGAAGGCTGAAGGTTTCTTGATTTAAGCCTTGCAGTGTGTGCCTTACAGTGTGCCAGTTCCTAGTGATCTACAAACAGAAACTGTGACCCTGTGAGGGCAGGTATTTAAGTCAGGTAATTGTGACTGGATGGGGATTAGCATTCTTTTTAAATGGCCTGCTTTGAATCAGAACAAAGACGACCACTGGGACATAACCACTCCGCACTGCAATGCACACAGGAGGAGTTGGTAGTGGGTGGAATGTTGCTTACCTTCAGCGTTGCCTCTCTGCAAAACTTACGTTGACTCTCTTTGGCTTTTTAGCTTTGCTGCCAGTGTCTGAGGAAGTTGGAAGTCGCTGCAGCCTAAAGCACAGGAAGTCTCTCTTGTTGACAGCCGTTTCAATGGAGAATGTTCCCATGGATACCTACCCCATCCATCACAGTGACACTAGCTGTAGGTTGGTTGTCTAACTTTTAGATATTTCACATACATTTCAATGTCTGTTTCCTTTAATAAATTATCCAAAGGTACCTGTGTTCTGTTAAAAACTCAGTCACAGAAATTTGGGTATCAAAATTCATAGAGATTTAATTCTGAGGTCTGTAAAGCTATTGCAGAGCTGAACTGCTTTGGAGGTTGTTCAACTCTTTGCTAACATCTTTCTACAAGACCTAATTTCATCTCGTTTATATTTTAGAAGAAAGTTTTACTTGTCCTTTTATAAGTAGTCACTTTACCCTTGTCATGAAAATCTCACCACCTGAGAGCCTGTCTATATGCAGCACAGATATAAGCTGAGAAATCCACCTCAAAGTGATGGGGAGAGCCAGTTTCTCTCAATGGGGAGCCCTTTACTCAGTGTCTGTCTTCTCAGCATCCAGTTTTGTCTTGCCTTGTAGGCTGTTTCGCTTGTGTGCTTTTCACTGCTTTATTGTTTATCTCTTCAGCATTACATCCATATCAGATTGTTAGCCTTCACTAGTCAGTTTTGCAAGCAAAGTAATGACTATCTCTTTCTCTGTGTTTTGGGGAGATTGACCTGTTAGGAGAGACGGGTTTAATACAGGATAGTTTGGCTATTTGCACAATTTATGCCTAAATATGCACAGTTCTAAAGATTTTCTGAATTGAATTTCTCTGCACTTTCAGGACACTAAAAGAAAACCAACCCTGGTCATCACCAAGGGAAAGGTGCCTCCGTCACTCGCTGCCCCAGTCCCCAGCCCTGGGGGGGGGTGGAGGGGAATCTGAAATGCCGTTCGTTGGCCCCTCTGGATGCACTGGATGCATCGGCTCCTGCGAATGAAAAAGGACCACGATGCTGTCTGTCTTCTACCTCTTCCTTCCAGTGCGAAGGTTGGTTTTCTTGCTAGTAACTGACCTGCCTTTTGAAATTCCGTCTGACCACACCAGGCATTCAATATGCCCTGAGCCTTGATCAGATCTATTTTGATGTATGTCTGGATTGGCTCTTGCAAAAGGATTTGTCCCTTGCTTAGCATGTTGAAATAGAGCTGGTTAGGCTTATTTCTGTAGTTACCTTGAAGAAAAATGAGCTTTTTTTTCCCCTCAGCATTTTTTAGAGAGAATCTGAACTCCGAAGTGTGGGCTTGGAATAAACGATTGAATCAACTCTGAAAGAAATATGTGCCTGGGGGTAGGTAATTTATTTCTGGCTTTTGGAAGGCAAAAGCTTTTGGATATTTGCTTACTTGACAAATTTGTCAAGAACCCCCCCCATTAAATCGTCCCAAGGAAGAACTGGCCCTTCCCTCTCCTCTTTCAGTTGAATTGACAGTGTCTGATGAAGAGGAGACGGGTTTTTCTGTGCCTTGGACACATACTCTTTATTAGAGCAGGCAGCCAAGTCTGAGCCCAGAAAGCAGATTAAAGCTAAAGGAATTCCTGCAGGGTTTTATTCATGTGGCTAGGACAGAAAAGAGCCAATAATAAACTGCTTTATGGGTTGTCTGATCTGGGTTCTCTGTGCTCTCCTTAGCTGGCAAGATGTCATTTCGGGCAACAAGAATTCCTTGGTGCCTACTGATTAGTCCTTTTTGTTGCTTACAGTGGTCTTGGCTATGTCCTGGCAGCTGGCATGGCAGGTCTGTCGTGACTGGCAGTGGGCCTTCAGGGTGAGTTCCTCACTGTCACTCGGGCGACTGAGCCATTCATTGTAAAATCAGAACCATCCCTGGGGTTGGGATTACTTATGCTCGTCATGTCAAAGGTGAACAGTGGAAAGACCTTCTACTGCCTGACTGGTCATGAACTTGGTGTTTTAGAGGACTTGGTCACGAGTTTGGTGTTTTCCCTTGTTCCTGCAGGACGAAGGAAAGATTTTAGCCTAGTTCTTGCAGAATGGAAGAGGCACAGGTTAAACTGTACAGCAGCCAGGGCAGGCGCTGATGTGCTTCTTACCTGAGGAGGCACTTGGATGCATCAAGACCTCCTGAAATAGAGGAATGTGAAGGTATCTTCTGTTCTTGTCACGTCATTGTGATGTTTCTCCGCAGAGAACACCAAGTGCTTTGGAAGTACTTTGTCAGATCCTCCCAAGTTCTCTATAAAATTAACTAGCATGTACACGATGAGGGGGGAAGAATGTTTGCTGGAATAACAGTCTGAAGTTACGCAGGTAACACTGATGGCTGCATGATTGATTCTTGCATTTGTAGCTGGAATATTACTGTTCACTTTTCTTTCTTCACATATTTTACTCCAGAATCAGAGGGAGCGGTCGTGTATCTTTATGATGCAGAGGGAGGATCTAATAGGTCTTTTTTCCTTTGAAGTCACCATACATCACCAAAGCCGCTCTTCTTTACAAAAATGACCTACAAACCGCAAGTTACATTCATTTCTGAGCATAGCTGCCGTTCTCCAGTCCGTAATTCTAATGCTGAATTTGAAGTTCTGTAGGCTTTTCACTCCACGGGTACCCTTTCTGTAACCAGCCTTGCTTGTGTCTACAGATAACTCCTTGCCTGGGAGGTCTAGCACCGGTTCTTCTGCTTCTGCTGGTCCCTCACAGGACCCAGGGAAGGACAGCAGCACACAGAGCACTGAGCATCTCTGGCACAATACAAGCAGCAGCTGAGAAGCCAGGAGTACACAGAACTGCCAGGACTACTTGGTGTCACGATGTCATCTCACTTGCCAAGAAGTAAGTGATTTTAGCAGCCAGGGTCCCCTCCCCTGAAGAATGACCATTCCCTTTTGGGGAATATGGTCATCACATCCCACTCAGCTCCTTTGTGTCGCATGTTGTGTACAAGTTGCTTGAAACACCATAAACACTTTTACAGGAATGCTACACAGGAGATCAAAAACTTCTTTGTGTCTGTTATTCTCCTCTTTTGAGGGGGAAGGAGGCAGAGTTAGGATGGGAGTGTGCTCCTGTTGCAATCCAGCTTTATTTTCTACTAAGTTTGCCTTTCCCTCTTGCTTTAACACGTTAGGGTAAACTAGATTGGGAAAAGAGCACCGTTCGCAGTGTGACTCTCTCTGCCATTCTTAGTGCCTGAGGAAGGTTGGATCAGCATGGTTGAGGCAGTCTTTCTATGGTGTTTGTGAGCCTGCTGTGCCTCTGATGAAGAAGCTCAGGGCCTGTAGGACTCCAACCTGGTTTATAAAGTAGTTGCGTGTGTGTTCTGAGCAGCTAACCTGTGGCTGGCAGATGGCCTCTTCTTTTTAAACAGAACACTTCCATTTAGCTACTAATTTGCTACAGTCTTGCCCACTCTCAGCTGTCGTAGTTCTCCTATCCAAAATTTCACAGCAATAGTTTTAGCAAAAGCTGGCAATGAAATCTGCAGGTAACAGGACTGGGATTTAACATGAAATCAGTGGGTCGTAGTCTTCACACTAATTAGGATTTCCCTGTTCATAGATAAAGCCTCATCAAAGTTCATATCTTCAAAGGGAGTGCATTTTGATTATAAGAAGTCTAAATGAGGTAGGCTGCCCTATTCGTCACACCCTGCTATTTCTAGTATCTCTCATTTTCTTCTTTGCCTCTCAGCTGGAGTTTTGTCTGGTCCTCACTGGATCTGACTGCCATGGCCTTTGTTACTGGAGCTGTGGGAATGTGTGTACCGCTGTTTCTTTACAGGGCTCAGCTTGTCCAGGGCACTGTGTCACCGTGCCTCCAGGAGACCTGCAATTCATCTAACAGGTGAGGTGCACACAGCTGTGGAAACACCCTTGGGAACACTGCACAGGGCTGAATCCCAGTTTGTTTAAAGACAGAAGGTAGGATGTGACTGTGAACGCTTCTCGTGAAGGCAGTTGGGTGTGAATGTTGTACTACCTTGCTTGCCGGGATGCTGAGGCCAAGTGGCCTTTTGCATCACCAACAGCAAAACATCAGCAGCTATGATATTTGTTGAATATTTTGATTGTTCTGTGTTTGTTCTAATATTCTTGTTATCCTGTAGTTGTTTTGCTCTTACACAGTAGCAGTTTGGTTGTTTTATTGTAGTATTTTTGTTGTTACGCTGTTGTTTTGTTGTTATAACAATAGCAAACCAGTGTTTTGACCCTAATTTTACTATCATTTTAGTATTTTTTTACTGTCAATATGCAATTCCCACCCTCCTCCACCTCACCCCCATCCCCTGTTTCTATGTCCCCCACTTAAAATAACCAGCCTGTGTTCACATCTGTCTTCCCTGTGTTTGATTCCTGGGCCAGGCCACAGGGTGCAGCTTTCCAGCGCCCTCTGCTTGTGGGTACTTGCTTCCCTTGTTCAAACACAGCTGCGTGGTTGAACAATAGTTATTATTATTACTGTTTCTTCTTCTTATTTCACTAGTTTTCCTCCACTTTGCCTCTCCTTTGAGCAGTTGCACTTTGAGGGCAAGACTGCACAAACGTGCTGCTGAAGACAGTGGAGAGACAGAAACTCTGCTCTGGATCACCCCAACAGCAATACTAAAAGCATGGTACCTCCCGGGCTGTTTGGATTCTGCTCTGTCTATGGCCAAATAGCTGCTTCTTACACAGAACCACCAAACACTTGGGTCACGCAGGCGAATTTCATGAGCACAATTGTACTATATTAAAACTGCTTTACAGAGAGTGCCTTGCTGGAAACCACTTAATTCACATGTTTCTTCCTGCTTCCCTGTTCCTCGTCTTGTGATGTGAGAAGAAAAATGGTGCAGGAGCAATGACCCATCTGATAACCAAGCTGAGTTGATGGAGTTTGAGAGCCGATTCATCTTTTGGCTTCTGAGTGCAGGACCTGAGTTTTGCGAGCTGGAAACCTTCCGGTGGCTGTCAGATAGACACGCTGCAGTTTGTATTGAGTTGGTGTTTCCCGTGGGGAGTGTCCAGCCCAGCCCAGCGCGGGGGCAGGCAGCAGGGAGCCCTTGGGGATGCTCTGGAGGCACCTCTGAGGTGAGAGGACAGTGAACAGGCAGGATGTGGCAGTTGCACGTGCCAGAGCTCCTGCCCTTGCATGACCCTTTCCTTTCAGTCACCTGCAGCTCCCCCAGCATCTGCCCCCAAAAGGCTGCCTTGAGCAGCCCCCTCGAGGACCTGAGCCAGCCCCAGTGCTACAGCTGTGCCCACTGCATGGCAGCACTGGGCATGGGGAATGGGGAATCCACTGGGCTGGAGATGGAGCTCTGCCTCCCACCGGGAGAGCGTGAGGGACCCTTGCAAAGCCCCTCTGAAATGGCAGCACACCAGCAGCATCCTCCTCTGCCCCCAGCTCTCAGCAGAAAGACCTGAAGGGACGTGGGGTCTGCACGTTTCAATACAACGCATTTGTCTCCAGCAAGGGCAGCCTAGGTTAGAACGAGCGCCAGTGCTGGGCTGTCCCCTGAGAGCTCAGGAGGAGCCTGCGATGCCCTTATTAGCTGTAAAGACCAAAGCTCGCTCTGCCTGCATTGAAACCCAGTCCAGTTCTGAGCACAGATTTCCCCTTAATCTCAGGTGCGGCGCTTGGCAGCTGCTGGGATCAGAAACCTGGGCATTTGCATTCGGTTTGTTATTTTCCATGGGCATTCCCTGTGTGCCCCTGCTCCCTCCTGGGGAGTTTGTGTGTCACGACAGCTCCCGGGCTCCACCGGTTCAGCCCTGGGCGGCAGCAGCACCTGTTCCTCCTGGGCAGCAGCACTTATCCACAGCAGCACCACAGCTGGTGCGCTGTGAACGGAAGTGTGTCTGAAAGAACTCTCCAAGACTCGGTGTGGAGGTTTAGCAAACGGGCATTCTTTAGTGCAGCGCTGGGTACCTCTGCTGAGTGTTGTGGGGGTGACCACGACGTGGCCCCTGCTCGGTCCTGAGGAGCAGGGGTGGCTTTGGCTGCCCCACCAGCCCTCTCCCTCTCTGGCGAGGTGATGCCGTGCAGACAGCCCTGGCCTGCTCAGCTGGGCTGCAGGGTCCCCGCAGCAGGGCCATGGCATGGGAGATGCTCAGGGGAACCGTGTTCTGTGTGGTCCGTGGCATCGTCCCTGCCGTGGCGCCTGCCTGGCAGGACACAGCAGGGCTCTGGGAGCTGCAGGCACAGAGGCGAGGGTGGGATAAGGACAGGGGTGGCACAGGGACGCTGGCTGTCAGGGGCGCGGGGGGCACAGGGCTGTCAGTAGGAGGCGGGTGGAACGGCGGGGCCGGTGGAGCAGGGCCGCGAGCTCTAGAAGGCGGCGGCTGCCGAGGTAACGCCGCGCGGCTCCCGCAGCGCGCTCCGGGCCGGTGGCCGTTGCTGCAGAGCGATCGAGAGCGATGGCGCTGCCGGGCCCGTGGCGCTGCCCTTGTTGCTGGCCGTCGGCGCTGGCAGTGGCGCTGTCGGTGGCGGTCGCCTGCCTGCTGCAGGGATTGCTGCTGGCAGCGGCGCTGAGTGCGGGGGGTGCCTGCTGTGCGCTGCGGTCCCGCCCGCCCGCCAGGCGCCCTCCGGCCCGGCGCTCTCCAGCGCGATTCCTGCTCCCCCAGCGCCCTCCCCGACTGCGGCTGCCCTCGTACAGGCCCAGGCGCAGGCTGATCGCCCGCTTCCCAGCCACTCGGGACCAGGTTGCTTGGCGCCTGACGAGGAAAAGGGCCAGTAACGGCGGACCGGCCACTGTGATCGGCCGAGGTCTGAGCACCCCGACCCGCGGCAACTGCCTCGGGTGAGCGCGGGAGTAGGATGTGGGTGGGATAAGGACACGGGTGGCCCTGGTAAACAGGTGGGGTAAGGACACGGGTGGCAGTAGGACACTCCTTCTCAGGGACATGGGTGGCACAGGGACACAGGTTGTCAGGGATGAGGGTGGCAGAGGGACGTCGGTGGGATACGGAGACAGCTGGCACAGGGACATAAGTTGTCAGGGATGGGGGCGTCAGAGGGCACGGTTGGGTGCAGACGTGGATGGCACTGTGATGGCGGTGCCAGGCCCATATCACTTCCCTTGGTGCTGGCCTGCGTGGTGCTGCAGGGATGGCTGTTGGGCACAGGGGGTCCTGGGGTGTGATGAGATCCTGCCAGCCCGCATCGCTCCTGTCTTATGTCACCCGTACGGCAAAACGACCTCTACAGTGGCGTGACTGCAGGCGCCGTCCATGCTGAGGGCACCCGTCCCGCCGCTGCTGACTCGGGTGAGCTTGGGGGGAGGATGGGATCGGATCTTCCTGCCACTAACAGCGGCTCCAACTGTTGTCTGCCAGCAGAGCCCCGCCGCAGTCCGTGCGCCAGCAGGACCCGCTGCCGCAGGACCGGAGCCCTGAGACCGTTCCCCCACCGGTACGCTGGGACAGATGATGAGAGAAAATCTCTTTGCTGTGCTGGCACCTTTTCAGCTGGAGGCAGCAGCGCGTGTGGGAGCCCTGTGTTCCCACTTTGACACAGGTCTCCTCAGCAGCTGCTGAGCTGTAGTAAAACACTGCTCACGTCTTGGGCTGGGCTTGCAGATGTGTGAGTGGGACGTAGTCGTGGCTGGTGGAGCTCTGCAGCTGTGCAGTGAAAGGTTTTATCCCGGGTGGGTCAGTAGGGAAGGGTTTACTCTGGCTGGGCCAGCAGCGTCCTCCCTCCCTCCCCATTGCCTCGGCCAGTAAAGAGCCTGGAGGCTGCTTGCTCCCAGAGCGGATTCAGGTTGAGGTGCTCAGACTTTGCCCTCCACAGACGTTGCAGAGGTCAGTTGAGCAGTGTTGAAGCAAGAGAGGCTGTGGGCTCAGTAGCCAGCACCTGGGAGATGGGATTTACTCTGTGATGAGCAGGAGAAAGGGAGGCTGTGCTCCCCTGAACCAAATGAGTTACTCCTGGTCTCTTTCCACATGCCAATAGAAGAGGATGTGCGTGAGGGAGTCCCCGCAGTCTGGCCCAGGATCCTGCTGCGAGGTGCCACTTTGGACAGGAAGGTAACGTACTGCTCATCCAGCCGGTGCCTGCTTGTCAGTGCCGGCCAGGAAGAGAGCAGTCGCTTTCCCAGCTGAGCCGGTGCCCAAGGCCTGCTCTCCACGGGAGCTGGGACATTCCAGGCCCGTGAGACATGGCTGCTGGGTCACCCAGTGGTGGGGAAGCTCCCTTGTTGTGTCCATCAGCATCCCTGCTGCCTTGTGCCCCTGCGGCGCTGGCGGCAGCGCTGACCTGCACCATCCCTGCCCTGCCCGCAGGCCGGGTTGGAGCTCGAAGGGCTCAGACTGCTGCAGCGGTGGCGTTGCCCTGTGGCACTGGCATGTCCTGTCCCAGCCTGGGGCTGACCCTAACTGGCTCTCTCCCACTTGCACAGGGAATGGGAATTGTTGCGACCGGAAGACCGTGCTCCAGGAAGAGCCAACAAGGCCGTGCAGACCGAGGAAGGTGAGTGTAGGTGGGGCCCAGCTCTGTGCCGGGCTTGGATGGGCCCCTGGCTTGGGCCTGCTCACATTCCAGGCGGAACTCATGGCAACACTTCCTCAGCCGAAAGGGAGAGGAAACCCCGTGTGCCCATCGCGGAGAGGGTCCCGTGGCACAGTGCGAGATGTGGGCCCGTGTGGCAGTTTGTGTGGTTTGTGGTTCGGGTGGGCAGCGTGCAAGGAGCGTCTGTGGAGGTGGGAAGGGGCCGCCGGCCCGTGGAGCCCCAGCAGGCTCTTGTGAGAGCTTCCCACGGATCTCTTGTGGCCAGCTGCTGCCCCAGGGCATCGCAGCCTTGTCTGTGGCTGAAGGCCGTGTCCCTGGCTCTGCCCTCCAGGACGGGCATCCGGAGAGGAGTGAGAAGGGACAACCCCCTTGGTGCAGGCCAAACACCTCTGCTGGGAGCTGCTCCTGACTTGTCTCCTCCTGTAGCTGTCAAGAGGCCCGAGGAGAAGCGGCGGCAGTCCCCGAGCCCACCACCTGCGCTGGGGAAAGGAAGGCCACGCAGGAGGAGCATCTGCCTGCTGGTGCCTGGCGAGACCCACCCACTGGTGCTGGTACGTCGCTGTCTCGCAAGCCTCTTTTGCCCTCCTCTGGGGATAGAATGTGCTCAGTGCAATCCCTGCAGGGCTGGGAGCAGGCTGACCTGCCTGCCTTGGGGCAGGAGGCCTCATCCTTGGCCGAGTGGGAACTGATGCTCTCCCCTGCCCCAGCGTGTGGTGGCTGTGCGTGACTGCTGCCCGCTGCTGGAGCAGGTACTGGCCTGGGCAAGGCTGCCGTGGCCTCAGCGCCAAGCCGGTGCCAAAATGAAGGGGGACCGGAGCTCCGCCGTGGCTGTGGCAGAACCACGGCTTCACGGCTCTGGCACGCGCCTGCTTGCACACCTCCTTCAGAGCGGCTCTGCTGGCTGCCCTGAGAAGGAACTAAGCTACTGCTCTCTCTTGGCAGTTCCCTGAGCTTATTCCTGGGTACCCCACCACAGAGATGACCCTAAGCGAGGAGAGGGAGGCAGCGTGGCAGCGCTACCGACAGCTCTTGGGACCTAAGGCTGGTAAGGGCAGACTGGGAATGCGAAGGGCACGGCAAGGAGGAGAAAGCCACGGCCTGGGCTGGCAGGGTGTAGCGCAGGCCGAGGAAGCTCCTGGGCCAGTGCTGCCTGGTCCTCGGGTCTGATGCTCTTCGAGACTTGTGAAGACTCGGGACGGAGTCCTCGTGTCCCGCAGTCCCCAGGGTGGTTGATGGGCGAGGTTGCCCAGGGCCGGAGCTGCGAGCTGTTCAAGCTGGGAGGCTCTGCTAAGGGGTAGTCCCGTGCGGCAAGTTGCGGGTCCTGATTTCTTGCTCCCTGCCAGCAGCCATCACCCAGGGCTGCTCAGGCACCAGCCACACACAGGCAGCATCCACGACCACAGCATCAGTCGTTTCTGGGCAAGCGGCTTCCACCACCACCGGCTTTCCTGACACCACCCAGTCCAGCAGCAGGAGCGCGCCCGTCTTGCCAGGTGAGTCGGGGTGGACAGGGCTTCTGTGGGGGTGAAGGGCAGGGCTTGATTTAGGCAGCAGCTTTCCTGCCGCACCTGGCTGAGCTGCCTGGGCTCAGCAGCCCTGAGGGGCTGGTGCTGGGGCTGTGCAGAGCCTTGCCCTGCGAAGGAAGGGAAGGTGCCTCCGTCACTCGCTGCCCCAGTCCCCAGCCCTGGGGGGTGGAGGGCAATCTGAAATGCTGCTCTTTGCCCGCTCTGGATGCACTGGATGCATCGGTTCCTGTGGGTGCTGCCAACTCCCTAAAAGCCAGGCTCTTCCTCCTTGGCCGACCCCGGCTCACAGTGGTGTGCTGCTTTCCAGGGACTCCTGCGCCCTTCTGGGGCCAGCGCCCATCAGGCCTCGGACGAGACCCCGCTTCCTCTGGTATGGACGCAGTTGGTGCTTCAGGCTTGAGGAGCTGATGGGTGGTGGTGTCCCCTTGGGCTAGGGGATGGCGGAAGGGCCGGCTCGGGTGGTAGCTACTGGGCTCCAGGGATGCAAAACCTTCCATTCCCCCCGGGATAGGGATGGGGGTAGCCCCGGTGCCAGCTCAGAGTGAGGCTGCAGAGACCTGAGCAACAGTTGTGCTTCCAGGTTCGTCCACCTCTTCCAGCCGGGCAAGATCCAAGGACAGAGCCTGCAAGCGGCACAAGGCACGGATCCATCATTTCTGCAATAAGTAATGGCCAGTGCTGCTGGCCCCCACCTGTGCGGGCTGCGGTCCAGAGCAGCCCCGAGGCGGGACCAGAGTGATGGGGCCAGGCCCCGTTTCTGCTGCCAGCAAGAAGCCGTGCTGGGTGGCAGCGCCTGGGGTGGGACAGGGGGAACTCTTCCTACTGGAAGAGCTCCCCAGCCGGGGCTGATGAACCTCTGTGCGTCTGTGCAGCCTTTCCGTCCTGGCTTTCTTTTGCCACGTTTCCTAAGGTGTAAACTTTTGCTCCAGCCCTGGCAGTCTCTCCCCTCCCTTCTTATCCCCTTGCCCATGTTGGGGTGCTCTGGAGCCACTGGGGGAGTCCCGAGCAGACTGGGGTCCTCCCCCTCCCCAAATCCCCATTGCTTTTCATTTGTGGCTCACCCCCACCTGTTTGGGACTTACCAGCTCCCAGGACCTGCGGTGCTGTCTCCCCTGGTGCTGTGCAGTGGGAGCGCGGCAGAGGCTGCTGGAGCCAGGAGTCACCCGAGAGCTGCTCCCCCCTGCCCGTGGGGTCCTCACCACCCCCAGGAGGCCTTCGCTGCTGGGTCTTTTACTCCCTGAGCCCTGTAATTGTGTGTGCTGGCTGCAGTCTAAATTAGCCAAAACCCCACAAATATTGAAACCTGCTTTAAGGAAATCACACTTTGTTTTGATATTTGAGCTGTTACAGCACCTGCTTCCTTCTAAATTGCGATGCACATGGGTGGGACTAAACCTGTTCTCTTTGGTTTTTTTACTTCCCGAAGGAGGAGGACCGCAGAGATGCCAAGTGGCCTTTTAGGCCACCAGAGGCAAAACGTCGGCGTCTATGATGTTCATTGAAGATTTTTATTGTTCTGTGTTTGGCCTACGGCTGTTGTAATATTCTTGTTATACTGCTGTTGTTTTGTTCTTATACTGTACTTGTTTTGTTGGTTTATTGTAGCTTTTGGTTGTTATACTGCTGTTCTGTTGTTAACACTAGTAAACTAGTATTTTTACCATAATTTTACTATCATTTTAGCGTATTTTTTTACTGTCAATATACAATTTCCACCCCCCCTGCTACATCCCCCACCCCCTGTTTTTATGTCCCCCACTTAAAATAAACAGACTATGTTCACATCTGTCTTCCCTGTGTTTGATTCCTGGGCCAGGGCGCAGGTGCCACTTTCCAGCACCCTTTGCTTGACCCATCACTAGGCGTCCCCTCTGACTGCAGATGCTCCCCATGGTGCTGCAGCACTCAGTTTACAGAAGGTCAAGGACAGAGAAGTGCCTTGGCAACGGCAACCAGAGGGGTCTTTACGCTCTTGAGCAGAGGTGGATGGGCTGAAGGAAACACCTAGGGTGCTCCCCAAGCTCAGGGATGGCAGCGGCATCCTCTGCATGGCTGGGAGAGGGCAGGTGGGGAAGCTGGGCGGGCAAGGCGCAGGCAGGATGGGGCAGCCGCAGGCTGCACATGCCAGAGCTCCTGCCCTTGCATGACCTTTTCCTTTCAGTCACCTGAAATAGTTCAGGGGATCCTTCCCCTGACGGTGCACCTGATCTGTCCCCACAGTCATGGCTGTGTCCCCCTTCTTCTCCCATCCCTGCCATCATTAGGTGCGTGTTTGTGGCTTCTGCAACCTATTGGCTCATTTGGCCAAGTCGGGTGATGCCACCTCGGGCTGGCACTGCCACCCCTGGTTTCCCCTGCTCCCTCGGTCCCCAGATAAGTCTGGGCTGGGGAAGTCCACCCGGGCCAATAGCCTCTTCCTGATAGGCATGCGCAGAGGCCGCAAGCTGCTGAACGCTGAAGGTGAGGAGGGGAACAGTGCCAGGGATGGGGTATCCTGGGTGTCTGGGGTTTGGCACAGTCCCGTGCTGCTCCTGAGGGGGCTGCAGCCCCTCTCCCTTCCCAGCCGGGCTCCTCCGGGTCCCCGATGCTGCCTGCAGCAGGCTGCCACCTGCCCAGAGGTGCTGGGGACGGCTCCACAGCAGCAGGGGCCCCTCCGCCTGGCACGGGCACACTCACAGGGGCTTTGGCCTCACTGGGGAAACGAGAGCCAGCTTCTGGGACTCCCAGAGAAGGCAGCTCCCCCCAGCAGCACAGGAAAGCGAAGTGCTGTGGAGCACCTTCAAGGTGCAAGTGACCGGTATCATTTTCCCATCTTTCTCGTCCCCCCACCCCTCCGAATTAGCATCACTGCATCTTTTGCTTTTTTAAGGAAAATGTACTTTGTGAAAATAGACATGATTATAATACAATGTGATATTAAATGAAAACGTACCGTATCACCAACACTCTGGACGCTCTGCTGGCATCATTCACGTACCGCAGGGAACTGTCCTTCTCAAAACAAGTACCCCACTGAAACATGCAAAGAAAGTAACGCTGAAAAGAACAGAAACCCTGTAGTACAAAGCTCTCCGTGGCTTAGAAAGGGATGTGCCTGAACTCAGAGAACACATCGTCTCAAATGGAAATAGCTGCCATCTCTCCATCCCAGCTCTGCTTTCTAAATGCTCCAAGTCGGGAGCAGCCCACTGAAACAGCCAAAGAAAACTGTGACCAAGGCAGACACCAACCAAGCAAATAAATAAAGAAATGAGAGTAATAATAAAGAACGAAATCAGGCGGAGTCCCCAGCCAGTGTGCAGTCAAGGAGCAGCAACCACAGGAGCAGCTTCCAGCAGCCCGCTGGCTCCACAGGCAGAGGTATGGACCCCTTCAGGGTATCGCTCCTCCCTGTACGGGAATCCTGGCGCCGAACAGGACTGAGGCCGTGTGGGATGCTCCTAGGCACAGCTGCATATTCACAGGTTGACAGAACAAAGAACTCACTCCTCAGCCCAGAGACAGCAAAGAGGATTCACGGGAACAGGGAAGTGCAGATTCTCTGTGCAGGAAGTGAAGGAGTTGACACAACCTCCTTTGGACCAGAGAAATACCAGCGTGTGGAGGACAAGGGATCTCTTCCTCCAGGGCCGCGGCTTTGCTGGGAAAAGCCCTTCAGCAAACTTACAGCCAGAATATAAGTTCTAATTGAAAGTATTCCCAGGCACCTGGTGCCCTGAGAGCTTGCCAGGGGCAGGACGCGCTACTGTGGAGGTAGCTGTGTCCTAGAGCTGAGGCCTCACACACCCCAGTGCTGTGACGCTGCCTTCAGAGCCACTGCCCGCACTGGGTGGGCACCCTCCCTTTTGGAATGAGCTTTTAGAAATCAGGAAGCATCCTGGCCCTGGGCTCGGTTTCCTCTTCCCAAAATACCAATGGCAGGTCAGTTCCAGCAGCAGCCTTCTCTCCATGATCTCATCTCGCTGGGTTTAGGCATCTGGACAGGGACCATTTCTGACCTGGCAGGACAAACTTTCCCAAGAAGCTGCAAAGTTTAGCAGGGAAGAGGCTCTGCGTTTCTGAGGCTTTGGAGACCACCTGTCCCACTGCCTTCTCTTCCACACAGCTTTCACACACCAGCATCTTCCAAGCTCCCAGCTGTACATCCTATGCTGGTGTTCCCCAAAACACGAGAGGGGCTGCAGCTGTTCCAAGGAAAAGCTTTCCTCAGGAACCCTTCTGCCCTCATCATCAATCTGCTTGCGTCCAGCCACGTCGGGGAGTGCACCAACAGGGAAGATGTTAGTGGTGACAGCGCAGCAGGATGCTCTGCCTGGGGTGAAAGCATTCCTGAGAGCACAGATGTCATTCCTGCACAGGCAATGAAGGAGAACCCCCAGCAGCTGCTTGCAGCGCACTGGCCGGAGTGATGCACGGGCAGAACGTGACTGCTAGAGCCACAGCACAACTGAACTTTACATGCTGTGGGCCGGTTTATTTAAAGTTTCCTGGGGTGAAAGCAAAAGCAGCACCGCTCCATCACCCCACCTCCTGTGTGACAAAGAGCACAAGCAGCAGCTGTGACCTCTCCTCCCCTTGTGGGCTGCAGTCACGCTGTTGTAGTCCAGGCACTTTGCTCCAGGAAGAAAGCACTCCTGGAACAAGATGAACAGAAACCTCTTCTCCGAAGCCAGGCTCAGTAAACGCAAGCCCTGTGGAGCCAGTCCCGAGCAGCCAGGAGTGCTACAGACCTCACACAAAAAGAAAGCGGAGCCGTTCCTCATCCCGCCTCTTTTCTCCCAGCTGCTGGCTCGCCCCAGCCCTGCCCCAGGGCGTTTAGGGTGGGGTTACAGATCTTGCTTGTGGCTGGGAAGAGGTGCGTGCCTAAGGGCAGGGGTGTTTGTGACCTGTGGCGTCGGGTAAGTTCTTGCTGGGATCCTGCTACAGTGCTGGCTTGTTCTGATCTTAATGTCTTGCTCTGTGTGACTGGTTTGTGTCTCTGTTAGGAGTACACGATGGACTCGGAGAAGGAGAAAAGTGGGGGGGGCTGGGGGCAGAATGGAGCCAGTGAAAACACAGGTGGCTTGAGTTCTATTTAGCTTTCCTTGATCAGATTCATCACTTTGACTTACACCATCCTTATTCAGTACTTTGTAATTCTTTCTTAAGGAAGCATCTGAATGGATTTGGAAAACATGCTATTGACATAAGCCTCATTGTGAGGCAGAGAAGATGGGGTTTGTTCTGTTTGGAAACCTGGGTGGCTGCAGTTCTTGAAGCTTCTTAAAGTCCTGCAACTGTTTTAGGCCTTGAAAAGAAGTTCTGAGCTTCTTAGGGATTTACACATAATAATTTCTCCTAACATTTTTCTTTCTAGTAAATATACCAGCTAAGTTGACATTAATGCTCCTCTTGGTAAGGGGGGTAACATTATTCGAGCATTACTTTCTGCTCTGTATATTTTTATCTTGACACAGTCGTACATAACAAGGGAACATGATTAAAAGTAAGTATTGACTATTAACGAAAGGCATCTGAAAAGCTACTTTGAAGTGTGGAGTAGAGACTTCTGGTTGCTGGCTCAAAGGGACAAAGGCAGACAAGTTCTTTCACTGATGCTGAACTTGTCTTAAGCAGAAAGGGCTGCAAAAGTCATCAGAATAACATTTTCTTATTAGCGGGCTGAGATTCTGTCTTGTTTTATTGTCTTGAAAGTGTGTCAAGTGTGCAAATGCCAGCAAAAAAGGCCAGATTTTGCTCATACGCCTTTTAATTTCATTTGCAAGATCTTCTGAGGCTATCTTCAGACCAGGAGAAATTACAGGTAGTATAAAGAGTGGGTGGAAGGAGCTTCCCAATGAAATGACTAGATAGAAGTGCCTACTTTTTAGTTCAGTATTGCTTAGACCAAGAGATGCTTAAGCTGCCCAGAGTGAGAGTTAAATCCTGATGAGCTGCCGTGTGGGGCGTTCCTCACGAGGTTTGAGATGTTGTCTGGGCATCATCTACGGAACACATTCCTGCCGAAGGACAGAGAGGCCAGCTCTCCTAGCTTCCGAGGAGAACAGGCATGGAAACCGATAGCACAGCTTGGGCTGTTTCAGTTCCTGTTGCTAACGAAGCTCCCTGCGCAAGCAGCGGACACCTCTGAGTTTGAATCTCCCACTCCCTGCTCAGGCTCCGCTGCCGCCTGTTCCTGTCGGGTTTCCTTTCCCATGGCATTCCGTTTCGGTGGGCGGGCGGGTTGAGGCGGGAGGCGGAGCGCTGCTGGGGCCGAGCGCCCGAGGGGTGCGTGTGTGCGCGCGCGCGCGCGCGGAGGCTGTGCCGGCCGCCAGTGTTTGAGCGCCACCCAGCGGCGCGGCGCGGCGCGGCACCGGGAGCCGCCGGTTCCCGTCGGCTCTTGCTTTGGGAATGGAGTGAAAGCAGCGCGCACGTGCGCCTCCTCCCTGTAATTCTTCAACGTGATTTGAAACATTCTTTTCAGACTTATTTATCCACCGTTGTGGGTGTAGGTAAAGTTTTCAATCCCTACGACGTTGTGCTCATTCTTTATTGTGAGTGTAGTCACCTCTTGACTTCCTTGGTTTAACACAGCAGTGGGATGCATAGAGAATGTGCCATTGACTGGGTGAAGCTTCTGTGGTCTGTAGCAGCGCAAAAGGCAGTAGTGATGATATTGAATAGTGAGCAAAAATCGCTTCCTAATAGTAAGTTGACGCCCTCTGAAATGTGTTCAGACTCTAGCTGACTTACCATGGAATAGTTTGGGTTGGAAGAGTCCTTCGAAACTCATCTAGTCCAACCCCCTGCGATGAGCAGGGACATCTTCAACTAGATCAGGTTGCACAGAACCACATCCAGCCTGGCCTTAAATATCTGCAGGGATGGTGCATCTATCACCTGTCTGGGCAGCCTGTGCAAGTATTTTGCCAGCCTCCTTGTAAAGATGTTTTTCCTCACAGCCAGCCTGAATCTCTCCATGTAGAGCTACCATGAGCAGGAGTGGGGAGAGATGCCCATCATCTGTCTCTAAATCGTCCCTTAGAAAGCTGAGGGGTAAGCTGTTGCTCAAAATAAGACCTGTCCGGAAATAAAATTTGTATAGACTTACCCATGATGAAATTAAACATGCCTGCTGGTTCAGGAGCAACTAAATGTTCATGAAATGAAGGTAGAGTGAAATACTAGAGTGCTGAGTGTTCATTTGACAAAATGGCCGAGAATAGTAGGTGCTATTGTTGTTTTCAGCGTAGTCTGAAGTGTGAAACACACTTCCTTAAAAGAAACTCCAACCATAGGCTCTTGTCTTCATGCATGAGTCAGACGCTGCAATCAGAGCTCATTGCTATTAGCTGCCCATTAAGCTACTAGTTTTCTCTTAATTTTCACTTTAAACCGTCCAAACAAGGTGCAAGAAACCAAATAACCTTCTGAAGTTTGCAATCCACACAATGGCTCAAAAGACTTGGGACCAGTTCTGTGTCTAAAAAAATACTGAATATAATAGGGAACCTAATGCTGGAAGAATCAAGTAAGAGTACTTGTTCAAATCTGAGTGGCCCGACTAAAGACAAGGAATAAAGGTATCTACACACCCTGAAAGAGCAAGAATGACTTCCTGCATCCTCCTTTCTTCTCCTTTCAGGCCCCTGTTTGGGAAGAAAGGGAAAAAAATCCTGTTTCCCGATTCAGAGCTGTAGAATGTGCACAGTTCCAGCAGGGAGGAAGAAGGATGGTTTTGTTTCCATCTCTCCCTGTAACATTCTGGGTTGGTTTTTTGGTTAGGTTTTTTTTTTGTTTGGTATTCCCTCCATTGAAAGAAACCCAAACGAGCAAATAGTCTGGAGTGTAAGTCTTCTGCTTAAACTGCTGGTTTGACCTAAAAACTCAGGACCTTGCTGGAAAGGATTTTGTTCTGGGGTAGATCTGGTCAGTGCAAAGCAGGTGGTGGTAAAAGGAAGAAGTGACTGGTTGGGTGACAAGGACAAGGCTAGGTAGCTTAAGTAGTGTGTGTAAGCAAACGACTGTCCAGGGTACCTTGTCTAGCAAACGCCTCTTCTCTAGGAAGGCCGTTTTTAGCTCTGACAGCTGACTGAGACATTAGTGAAGTTTATTACTAATTTGGCATATGCAATTCCTGTGAGATCCGTGCAAAGTCGTGCACTTTGGGATCTTGGATGCACAATGGAATATTTTGCTGCTGTTTCCATTTACTTTTCCTTGTCCTCAGGGTATAGCACTTCAGCACTTTTGCAAAAACACAGGACTGCAGCTTTTTGCCTCTGTAAAGTCCTTGTAAAGCAGGGACCGCAAGGAGCGTTTCCTTTCAGTTTTTAGTGGTTGGGCTTCACGGCCGGAAATGAGCGTAGTGATTGAAGTTCCTCATAGCCCCAAACCAAAACTGACTCATAGCTTGGCGAGCTAAGGAGATACCTCATCTATGGTAGCTTTGTGTGCGGGGAAATATGCACAACCCCAGGGCGCATGAAAGCACAAGCTTGCAGTCCCAGGCACCTCGCGAGGAGCAGAGTTACGGAGCTGCTGCAGCACATGGGAGACAAGGTCCAGTCGTGTCTGTGTCAAGGAAGAGTCCGGCAAAGAGAGATTACCTGATAGCTGCTGTGCTGTGCTACACAAATTTGATCAACTTCATGGTCTGGTGCCTTGTACCAGGTGAGAGCCCATTTTCTCCTTCTAAGCAAAAAAGAAAGGTAAGTTTTCAACAGCTCTACTTATGCCATAGTCACAGATGTTTTCTAAAGTTAAGGCTATGCTTTCTGTCTTTGATCTTTCTCACTTATCTGCATTAGTCTTTCAGTCATACTTTGAATTAAATGTGCAATTACAAACCTAGAAAGACCAATAAGTGATGGTTTACTTTCTAATGGTTAGTAGAATGCTTATAAGCATCACATCTCTTAAATACCTACGATTCATGCTTTTAAACCTTAGTCTCTTCCAAACATACTTTAGCATCGAGAGCAACTGGTCTCTTTTTGTGTCTGGATTCTACAGAGATTTGACTAAGACGCTTCCCCTTACTGTATACTGCAACTTACCAGGCCTGCTTTGGCTCTACTAGATTAGATATGGCATTCCTTTATGTGAAGAACAGAATCCCAGAATTGTTAGGGTTGGAGAGGACCTTAAGATCATCTAGTTCCGACCCCCCTGCCATGGGCAGGGTCCCCTCACACTAAACCATGTCACCCAAGGCTTTGTCCAACCTGGCTTTGAACACCGCCAGGGATGGAGCATTCACAACTTCCTTGGGCAACCCATTCGGGTGCCTCACCACCCTTAGACAGAATAGTGATGCCAGTCTCCCTGTTAAAAGGGCAAGAGCTATGTTGTCTTTGTGCAAGTTTGTTTAGAGGGAGCTTCACTTCCTCATGACCTGACAGTGGTGTGATTTCTGCAATGAAGAGTGTAAAGAGGATGAAGATCCACTTCCTTAAGCGTCACCTACTAAATTTACACCTTGTTTTCTAATAAATAATATCCTTCATCCAAAATGTGATTTTTAGGTTTGTTGGGGGTTTTTTATTATTTTTTTTTTTTTTTTTAAACCTAGCCATAAGAGCAAGGCATTGCTCCTTGTAAACTGGTGGGGGACCTGAGTTTTCCCTCCCATGGATGGGGCTTGGAGCAACCTGGTCTAGTGGAAAGTGTCCCTACCCATGGCAGGGGGTTGAAAGTGCACGAGCTTTAAGGTTCCTTCCAACCCAAACAAGTCTGGGATTCTCTGTAAACTGTGGTCTGTGTCAATTCTCAGGTTTAGCATCTCCCCTTAGCATGTACCATGCTTTCAGGGATCTGATTTGTAAATTAAGAGGAAACACTTGTTGTGAGCTTGCTATATTTTACTTCCGAGTGGCCTGGAAATCATAAATGTTTCAAAGCTTTGGAGAAAACCCAATGGCTGGATTGTTAAATGTGGAATTAATATGGAGTGACAGTACACTCTTTTTTTTTCCTACTAAGACCATTCAGAAACTGAAGACTGAGTATCTCTCTACATTGAGAGGCTGGTGGGTTTAGGAGTTGAAGCTTATTTTGGTTTGAATACTTTTTAACCACACACGTAAGAGGGAAGGAAACAAGTAGGAGTGCATGCTGAATGAGACTACAGGAGTGTTAGTGAGAAACTTCAGTGCAGGAGTTCTGTTGTCAAGTGACTTTGTGAATGGTAAGGGACAGGAGAGGCTGAAACTATCTTGAAGCAAGAACAGGCTTGCTGGGGGGAGGTATTAAGTGCAAGGAGTCATCTATTGTTTAGTTCCTGTACAAGCTAAGAGCTTAGAGTTTTCAAGGTGGTTTGTGAAGTGCCTGCATTAATAAGCTCAGTTTCTTGAGTGAGGTACCTTCAGGGACAGGTACCTCACTCAAGAGCAGAGGTGGGGATGGTGTCGAAGCCTTGGCTGTCCATATGGATGAGCGCATTATTGAATGTAAGTGAAGAGGGAAGTGAGGGAGAGGCTTGAGTATTTGTTAAAGAGGAAGCTGGTGGCAGTTCCGAGCTTGTGGTTTCCGGGCAGTTTTGCTCCCAGGCTTTGACAGAGTTTGCATCCATCTTCAGGCAGAAAACAAGCCGCTTGTCTGTGGAGTTGAGTGTAAAAGACACTGTAGCACCGCAGAGCAAGGACCTGCCGCTAACATCCCCCTGTGCTCTGTTGTGTGCAGATCAGCTGTAGGGAGCAAAGCAGACAGTTTACATACAACTTGTTTCCTTAAGGAGTGGCTTCATCCTTTTAAAAATATTGGAATTTGACTATTTTGGCAAAACTGAAGCTGCATGAGAAAAAGTTTCTTTTTTAATTTATATGGCTCAGTATCAGAGTAGAACTATGCTTATTTACAGCAGTTTCTTCTGGTGTTTTCCTTCCAGGATTATAGTGCAGAAATGGAAGCTAGGGGAGGCAGCAGATCTGCAGCCTTGGCATGATGTAGAGATGAAAATGACTGTTTTGTCTCACAGCATTCATGCAACCATGAGTGCCAGACCCATGGATCTTCCATCCGTTTGTTGCTTGTGTGACTCTCTTCTGAGAGACTTCTGGCTTTGGACAACTCTTGCAACCTTTCTCCACAGCTATGGAATGGTTAGAAATCAAGATGGAATTTCTGTCAGCCTTTTATCACCAATAGAAATGATTGCTTTTAGTGATGTTTCTCTGTCATTGTCACCACTAAATGTTCCTGTGTAAATCCGGTTATCTGTATCTCATCCGATCGTTTTGTTCCACTTGTGTCAATTAAGCTTTGAACTGGAAGTTGTTTCTGTGCTTCTGTACTCATGGTGCAAAAGAAACAGAACAGCTGTAACTGAAACGGTGGCTCAAGTGACTCTTGTAAGACTTCTGGAGTGGAAGATTGTGACTTTTATCACTAGGGGTAAGGATTTTTAATTCTCTGTGTATCTGTACTTGTGGTAGAGTCATGGTTTACATCTGTGTGCAGCAGCTCTTGCAAGGGCTGTTCTTGAAATAAATCTTTGAGTTGGCAAATGAGGGAATAACAAGGAATGAGCAGGGTCATTGAGTGTTTGTTGCAGGGATCCTGTTAGACATACAGAAATACTTCAAGCTCAGTGATGGGGATACAGGTCTGCTGCAAACAGGTAATGAAATCTCTTCAGTTTGGATAGTTTGCTTTGCCTTGCATCTATGCGGCCTGTTCCTAAACCGCAGGCTACTTACTTATTTCTTCTAGGTCCTACCTGTGTTGCTCACTTCCGCTGGTGGGCAGGCTGACTCTAATGCAAACCTGAATGTCTTTGGTTCAGGGAAGACTGGAGCTGTGTGCTTCAGGAATCCCACACTATGTGAATCATTAAAGATGAAGCAATTTCTCAAGAAATACAGAACTTGAGCAATTCCCACGTTTTATTTTTATATATATATATATATATATAGTAATCTACGTTCCTCTTTTTCTAAATATGGATCTACCTACTAGTTCTACAAACTCAGCCTTTAACCTCTGCCCCCAAAATAACCTGAGTTTGTTTGAAGCATGAGGAGTACATAGGAGGAAAATAATTTGACCCATGTTGTCTTTGATCCTTCTTGGATTTCCAGTCTTCACCCTGTGTAACATGCTGGCTGCCCCCGTCTTTGGGTACCTTGGTGACCGGTACGATAGGAAAATTGTTCTTGGAGCTGGCATTTTCTTCTGCTCTGGTGTCACATGAAGCAGTTCCTTCATCAGTGAATTGGTAAGTTGCTTTTGTAGTCCTATGAAAATAATCTGCTTATGTCTTGCAGGAGTCACTAGTCTTTATCTAATCACATTTGGAAAAGCTATCAATGAGCACTTGCTCCCCAAGCCTGGATTAAACGGACTTTGTGCAGGAAAGCTTAATGGGATGCTGGAGTCCAGCCTAGGCAATGGAGAAGCCACCCATTACTGTTGCGGTTGATGGGATCTTAGTTTTGTCCTGAATGTTGGTTGACCATGACCTTACAGTGTTGCAGCTTGTTCAGCAAGCTTGTGTTCTATTGACCATATCCGGTCATTCGCTCTGGGTGTTCGTCTAAGGAATCACTACAGTGCAGAAAGGAGAAAGGACAGCAGTGGGAAGCTGTCCCAGTGCTCTGGGAAGCAGGTGCGAGTGGCGGGAATGCAGATATGCAAAAGGCAGTTAATTCTTGTTTCCTCTGGTACATTTCATTCACTAAATTGCATCCCTCTAACAGCAAACTTTCTTTCTCGCACGGGCGATCTTGGACTGTGATGTGTCTTTTCCCTGCAGCATTACTGGATATTCTTTCTTTCACGAGGACTAGTTGGCATTGGCATGGCCAGTTATTCCCCAATAGCACCTACCATCATTGCAGACCTATTTGAGGAACCAAAAGGACCACGATGCTATCTGTCTTCTACCTCTTCCTTCCAGTGCGAAGGTTGGTTTTCTTGCTAGTAACTGACCTGCCTTTTGAAATTCCATCTGACCACACCAGGCATTCAATATGCCCTGAGCCTTGATCAGATCTATTTTGATGTATGTCTGGATTGGCTCTTGCAAAAGGGTTTGTCCCTTGCTTAGCATGTTGAAATAGAGCTGGTTAGGCTTATTTCTGTAGTTACCTTGAAGAAAAATGAGCTTTTTTTCCCCTCAGCATTTTTTAGAGAGAATCTGAACTCCGAAAACCTGTGGGATTGGGATAAACGATTGAATCAACTCTGAAAGAAATATGTGCCTGGGGGTAGGTAATTTATTTCTGGCTTTTGGAAGGCAAAAGCTTTTGGATATTTGCTTACTTGACAAATTTGTCAAGAACCCCCCCCATTAAATCGTCCCAAGGAAGAACTGGCCCTTCCCTCTCCTCTTTCAGTTGAATTGACAGTGTCTGATGAAGAGGAGAAGGGTTTTTCTGTGCCTTGGACACATACTCTTTATTAGAGCAGGCAGCCAAGTCTGAGCCCAGAAAGCAGATTAAAGCTAAAGGAATTCCTGCAGGGTTTTATTCATGTGGCTAGGACAGAAAAGAGCCAATAATAAACTGCTTTATGGGTTGTCTGATCTGGGTTCTCTGTGCTCTCCTTAGCTGGCAAGATGTCATTTTGGGCAGCAAGAATTCCTTGGTGCCTACTGATTACTCCTTTTTGTTGCTTACAGTGGTCTTGGCTATGTCCTGGCAGCTGGCATGGCAGGTCTGTCGTGACTGGCAGTGGGCCTTCAGGGTGAGTTCCTCACCGTCACTCGGGCGGCTGAGCCATTCATTGTAAAATCAGGACCATCCCTGGGGTTGGGATTACTTATGCTCGTCATGTCAAAGGTGAACAGTGGAAAGACCTTCTACTGCCTGACTGGTCATGAACTTGGTGTTTTAGAGGACTTGGTCATGAGTTTGGTGTTTTCCCTTGTTCCTGCAGGACGAAGGAAAGATTTTAGCCTAGTTCTTGCAGAATGGAAGAGGCACAGGTTAAACTGTACAGCAGCCAGGGCAGGCGCTGATGTGCTTCTTACCTGAGGAGGCACTTGGATGCATCAAGACCTCCTGAAATAGAGGAATGTGAAGGTATCTTCTGTTCTTGTCACGTCATTGTGATGTTTCTCCACAGAGAACACCAAGTGCTTTGGAAGTACTCTGTCAGATCCTCCCAAGTTCTCTATAAAATTAACTAGCATGTACACGATGAGGGGGGAAGAATGTTTGCTGGAATAACAGTCTGAAGTTACGCAGGTAACGCTGATGGCTGCATGATTGATTCTTGCATTTGTAGCTGGAATATTACTGTTCACTTTTCTTTCTTCACATGTTTTACTCCAGAATCAGAGGGAGCGGTCGTGTATCTTTATGATGCAGAGGGAGGATCTAATAGGTCTTTTTTCCTCTGAAGTCACCATACATCACCAAAGCCACTCTTCTTTACAAAAATGACCTACAAACCGCAAGTTACATTCATTTCTGAGCATAGCTGCCATTCTCCAGTCCGTAATTCTAATGCTGAATTTGAAGTTCTGTAGGCTTTTCACTCCACAGGTACCCTTTCTGTAACCAGCCTTGCTTGTGTCTACAGATAACTCCTTGCCTGGGAGGTCTAGCACCGGTTCTTCTGCTTCTGCTGGTCCTTCACAGGACCCAGGGAAGGACAGCAGCACACAGAGCACTGAGCATCTCTGGCACAATACAAGCAGCAGCTGAGAAGCCAGGAGTACACAGAACTGCCAGGACTACTTGGTGTCACGATGTCATCTCACTTGCCAAGATTTTAGCAACCACGGTCCCCTCTGTCACGGAATGGACTCAGTTGGAGATCAATGTGATCAGACAAAAGCCATTTACTATAGAAAACTAACTCTTTATATACTATTGCTTAAAGTAGCTTACAATAACTTGGCACATTGTGATTGGATACATATCTTTAAGGCCCTTAACAACTAATGTATAATTGGTTAAGCACAGGTGTGAGAGCCTGACCTTCAAAGCTTGCCCACAGTCCACAATTCAGCAACTCAGTAAATTCCAGCTCCTTCTTATCTTGCTTTCTCGCTCCCTTATTTGTGTCCTCCTTTGCTCTTGGATGACCCTGAATCCATGTCGAGCTCCACGTAGGCACTTGCTGATCTGGGTACGTGGCTGTTCTTTGCCAGAAAATCATCCACATCTCCCCCTTTTTCTTTTTGTACAAGCCAAACGCGCTTTGTAGCACTTATAATCGTTTGTTGGATACATTGAAAAATACACGGCAACAAACTCAAAATCGTTAAAATGACAATAAACACCAGTAGTCCACCTTTTACTAGAGCAACCAGCCAACCTGTCAGTCCCCATTCACCTAATAAATTGTCCAGCCAATAGACTTGCCCATCCTCATACACCATGTGTAAGATCTGAGCATGTTTCCGTATTTCTTCAACAGATGCCAATCACAGGCTGCTGGGTCTGCCCTTTTTCTCCTGGATGGCTCTCTGATAAGAGGGGAGGCCATCCCTCACATCAAGGTCTGGCATGGCATGTGTCCCCACCGCTCCACGCCTGCTGGGTTGCAGCCAACCGCGGAGCTAAAGGTTCTTCTTGGTGGCAAACACAGAGGCCAACCCAGTCTTGCCCTTGACTGTGGCAGCAGGCATTTGGTCAACCACAGTTCTTGTACTTCGTTGTCAACGCAGAGTTTCACCTGCTTCATCCAGTAACAAGTTGCTACTGTGGCAAAGCACACACAGATTTACATTACCAGAGTAACTATTACAGGTTACAGCAGCATGTTGAAGATGCTGATGGCAGCGAGAAACCAGCCAAAGAATTTTCTGACCAGTGGAGTTCTCCCACCCTCTTAATTTGCTCCATTACCTGCTTTATAACACTACCATCGTATTAGAATCTTTCTAGCTTTTGCCTTAGCATTTTCTAGCAGCTGCTGCAAATTTGCATGCTCTGACATCTCTTTTACAAGTAATGAATCCACACAATACAAGGTATAGTTTCTCATTAGCAACTGGCTAGTAAATACAGGTGGTTTTGTACACAAAATCACAGCCTCTAATAACAGCTACGTTACAAGCACACATATTCGAGTTGTTACTTTTCAGCTGCCCTCAAGTGATGTCCTGCAATCATTCATTTTTCTCTTCCTCTATCTCATCCTGCTCGGGGTATTCACTGTCAGCTCCTATAGCTGAGGCATCGGGTTCCTCCACTTGTCTGTCCAGCTCATGGCAAGGCTTTGCAAACTTTGCAGGCAGCCACCATGGACCTGTAGGTAGGAGGACACAAACATGCCCCCTCTCCCAGGTCATCAGCTCTTGAGAAGGAGGCGGGTTAAAGTGATTCAAAGGCATTCTGATGGAAAAGGAATGAGGAGCAGCAGAGAATGTGAAGCTACAGCTGCCTGCCTGCTTAGCAGCAGCCATAAATACCTGCCGGCAACCACACTTTTGCATTAACCCTTTCTTGCCCGAAATGTTAATCTGCTACCCATTAAAAACTTTTACATGAACCCAACAAGAAAAAATACACAGAACACCGTCTGCCCTCAACACACACATACACACACAGGGGATCCCACAAGCAAGCTCCATACAATTACAATATTTGAAACACAAAATCCAGACAATCATTACTCCCACTACACTGTCCCATGTACAGAACCTGGCACAAGGACCCCGTGAAGACAATCAGAAACCAGCTCCAAGAAGCATCATCGCAGTGCGAGGTGGCAGGCTCACCTTTAGCGGGCGTCCCCGCAGAGGCTCTGCCTCCCCCCCATCGCATGAGCCTTGGGCTTCTGTACTGACCAAAACGCACACTCATTCCGACGCAGGTGGCCAGCCTAGATCGGAAGAAGTGGTCAGCAATATCTATTAAGGTCTCCAAGGGTTGAGAGAAACATGGACATACTTATATTTGCCAACTTCTAGTACATGAGCATCACAGAGAGACTGTCAAATGAGTTGTATATAGGGTCCCAAGTCCACAGTCTGCCATGGTCCACCTGATATGTTGATATTTTCCCAGGGAATTAACAACTTCCCAGCTGACCAATTTCCTAATGACATAAAGGTTGCTGCTTCCATGGGTACGCTGGCTTGTCTGCACTGATATGACGTGTTCAAAAGGCTGTAAGAGTTAAGACTTAAAGGGACTCCTAATAATGGTGCATTAAATTGCTCTACATTTCCACACACCCAACAGTTTTTCACGTGCGTATAATTAACTACCTTTGCTAACAGATCTACATAAGCATTAGCCTTAAAAGCAGTATTACCTCTCTGAAACATAAGCATGAATATTGAAAGAAAGAATAGTCTATTTACACTCATGACTACATCTGGTTTTGTGCTTCCAAGCAAATCGCTTAGCACACCTTTGCTTAGTCCCCTCCCAGTGCTCAGGAGGAATCTGCCATATGTATGGCACCAGTAAGGGCTTTGAACATTCAAATTGAATAACGCGTATCTGCTGCTTCTGCTCCAATACCCGTCTCTGCAGCTCAAACTCTCCTTCAGAAATTCTAGGCGTGAAACCTGGCTCGTGCCTCGTCGTCATCCAGCCGATTCATTCGCCGGCAATGAGGGTGTTCCGGCTTCTTTTGGCAACGCTGGCTCCTTCCAAGGTTTCACTCACCGAGCTGGTACCCGCCGCGGGCCAGAGTCTGTGATTACACACATATATCCTCGACCGGTTAGTTTTACTTCCACAGGACCCTTCCAGGTACCCGTTTCCAGATCCTTATACTGGACCAGTATACCCTGAGTCTTATTCACATAACCTGACCCTAACGCTTGACCATGTATTACAGCAGGAGGGTCACTAGTCTCCTACCAATTGCAAAAAGTTCATAACATACACAGCTTTCTGTATTCTTGCTGCTGGGGTAAGCCCTTCTTCCCTCGTTTATTGTTTTTCTAACAATTGTTTCAAGGTCTGATGCGTACATCCAATAATAGCCTGACCTGTAGGAGAATGAGGAATACCAGTGATATGAGCAATGCCCCAATTATTTAAATTTTCAGACAGTGTTAAAGAAGCATAGCTAGGTGCGTTACCTGTTTGAAGCTGTAAAGGTACTCCCATAACTGCAAAACAGCCCTCCCTGGCCGCGCAAATGCATGATTACGTGGCGTGCGGTCTCACCAGCCAGAGGGGTAGCCCAAAGAAAGCGAGAAAAGGTGTCGATAATAACATGGACATACCTCAGTTTTCCAAAAGATGATACATGGGTTACATCCGTCTGTCAAAGTTGGAGAGGTTGGAGACCTTGAGGATTGACTCCAAGGCCTATACCTATTGTCTGGCCCTGACAATCAGGACAAGACTGTACAGTGCCTCGGGCATCTGTCAGGGACAAGCCAAACTGGCGAACTAACATCTTTGCCGATTGGTGAAAGAAGGCATGAGATGCTCGGGCTTGTTGAAAAGTATCTACCGGTGGTCTCGCCCATGCTGGAGCGACTAATATATCTGCTTTGTCATTACCATCACTGAGGCTCCCTGGGAGGCCCGAGTGACTGCGAATATGCGTAATAAAATATTTACAGTTACGATTATTTACAAGATGTAACAGAGTTTTCAACAAGGTCCATAACCTGCGATTAATAACTTCCTGTAAAATTGCCCTCTCTAGACGCTGAACAATTCCTACGACGTACAAAGAATCACAGACAATGTTAAGCGGAGTATCAGGCCATTGTTGAAATACCGCAACAACAGCACTTGGTTCTAATGTTTGTAAGGAATGTGTAGAGCGACCAGGTATTTTCTGTTTCTTCCAACCATCTTCTGTTTTCCAAACGTATCCGGCTATGTGATTATTTCTGCTAGCATCTGTAAAAACAGTTATACCTGAAACAGGTCTGTCGGAGTAAAAGGTAACATCTTCATATTGGTTCATATTGTCTCAGAGCCACTGTCTCTGGCCCATGTTCAGTCATGCCCGTTTATAGACAATTGGGTGGGTCCCTCTCACGCTACACAGAGCGTTTTGCATGCGCTGCCACTGAAAGCCTGCTCTCTTGCCTGATGCTGCCCTAAATGCGCTCCAGGCCACTGGGAAATGAGAAGGGCTGTATCACAGTGAGCTCCACTTAGTAAGAGGAAAGAGAATCACTAAGGAAGGGGAAAAAACCTTGGCTGATAGTGCAAGGAGCTGGGGAGCACAGTGGAGGAGCTTCATAGATATTAAATTGGTGCGAAGGGAATGTGTCTCTCTGCACACTGACGGGGGGAGAAGCAGCAGAACAGACATTTCTAGCTCTTCCAAAGGACAGGATGCTATGAGAAAAAAATTAAACTACAATGTAATAGTTCAGTGGGGTTTTCTGGAACATGCAGTTAGTTACTCACAGCTATTTATAGCACTATCATTTCAATATCCCTGAAGATGCATCGTCGGACTCTTTTCATTGCTGCTCTGATGAACAAACCCGTACTTGTTGTAACAAGTCACGCCACGGGAGATGCTCTTCTGCGCTCCCCACCCACACAACCCTGGGATTTGTTTTCATTTGAGAGCTTGTTAAACACAGCAGCCATCAAGTGAAGAAACCCATGTTCCAAGACACAAAGGAGTCACACCTATAAATCGTGAACTTTAGCAGTGGGAAAAGGCCATCCTCGCTTTGAGTTGGAACAGCCAGTAGCACAGTTTGTGGCTGCAAGGGGTTGGCTTTAAATCTGTGACACCCAGGGACTTACCTTGTTGTATCTATTTAGGCTGGGTGTTCAGTCTCCATCGTTCCTATACAGATGGGCCTAAGGGGAGGGTAGGAAAATAAAATGCAGTAGACAGTGGCTGAAGTAGATACTCAAATAGCAGTTAATCCTGTGGTAGGGTGCAAGGGCCCGCATCTCATCCCATAGAATCAGAGACTCAACTAGACTGGAAAAGACCTTTAAGATCATCAAGTCCAGCCTATGGCTGTTTGTGTGGCTGTAGCAGCAGTTAACCCACAGCAGTGTGTGTCACCTTGACAGGTAGCCCCAAGGTAGCTGCAGCAGGAACAGGAGACTCCTCTCTGCCCACCCTCACAGCAGCTCACTGTGACAGACGGGACCACTGCTCCCCTGAGCACCTGATGCATTCCCTGAGGCCGGTGTCTCGCAGTTGTGGGGCAGCCCAAGGTGAGGCTCACCTCATCCCTGACAGGATCAGGACTGTTGGCCTTCAGAGGCATCACATTCATGACAAGATTGGCACCCCCATTCCCTGTAGTGGCAGCATCTCACTGGCCTTGGGAAAGGGCTCTTACTGTTTGTGCATGTTTGCACTTTTTCAGCCTGCTTGAGAAAGTCTTCTGTTAAGGGAATAAAAAGCTTAGCATGAAACTTCTGGGTTATAGAGCCATGTATTTTTAAATATATTAGAAAACACATGTGTATTTTCATGTGTTAACAGGAATGTTGTGGAGACTTGTTATTCCAAGTCAGAGGTTTTTGGAAATACTTATGCCAGACAGAGACAGCTGAATACTTCGTAATTAGCCACTCACATTGTGGGTCAGTCTTATTGCCCCTGAATAACAACTTCCTTTCTCTTCCTCCTTGTAGTTTTGCCTGAATTAACTCAAAACCAGAATTTATGCCCCCACATCAAGAAAGTTCTGAATTTCTACTTTATCTTGTTGCTTTGTAAAGTATTTTAGCAGCACTGGCAGTAGCTGGGCAGGGATTTGGAAGCCGTTTCCTAAGACAGAGCTGCTTGCTCCAAGGGTGCAAGTTTTTCCCTAAATAGACTTTCTAACCTTTTAAAGACATAATTAAAATAAAGCTCTTCCTCCTTTCATTCCCTCACCATGCCTGGAGTGCATTTTGTGATCTCGAGGAGCAAGGAAGCTCAACTGTCCAAAGAGAGGTACTTAAGAAGTGTCTTTAGCAGCAGTGTTGTTGAGGAAACATCTCCCGTGTGGCTCCCCACTCCTTGCAGTCCTGCTGCTTCTGCTTTAGGGTTGATGAACATTTCCTCTAAAGGAAAGAAAATGTGCTCCTGCCATTGAACCGTGCAGAAGCTCCTCCATTTGTGCACTCCCTACAGCACAGGAGCACTGCAGTGAGTTACCAGGCTTGTGCACGATGTCTGTCTGTCTGTAGCTCAGTGGGCCTAGGGGCCTGTTCAGTGTACAGGAACAAGAAGATGTCTCAGGAGTCAATGCAGTCATGCTTTAATGTGTTTTTACATCCTTTTACGATTCACAAGGCCAGAATATAAGTACTTATACATTTTTAATAGGAAAGTAATATATTCCCCCAAAAGAAAAATAGATTTAATTATTTGTCATAAAAGTTGCCTGACAGTTGAAACTTCAAGCTTCTAAGCTAGAAAAGCTCAAATAGACAAATTATACTGAAATGTTCTTTAAAGACCAAGTGGCTGCTTTATTAAAATATTAAATTTACAATTTAAAAAGAAATATCCTGATTTATTATTCAATTATGATAATCTTATTGAAGTGACATGAAATTCATGACAGTGGGCTTTATTCTGTCCAAACCCTGTCCTCGGTTATCCTCAGAGGCAATCAGTTTTGCCATTACCTTTTTTGCCAAAACTTTTCCTTGTACCTAAAAACAATTTATCAGGCAATTAAAAACATTAAACCTAGATCCATATTCTACCTTTTCCTGATTTTCTGGCCACGCTACTCTCCTATCTACAACACATTGGCAGGCATCTGGGGACATTTTCACCATATTCAGGGATGGTAAAGAAGATACGATCACACCATGCCGCTCTGCATCACAGGTTCCAAAATGCTTCACAGTATGTACGAGGGAAGCATGCAGTTTACTTAAGAGATGTATGCTGGGGCATGCTACGGTTTCCTGGTCACCACATCACATCCAATAAACATGCCAAAATGTGACTACTGAAACGGGAGCAGTAACAGGATCATAATGAAATAACTCTCCTCTTCTTCCACGTACACCACGGAATGTAAAGGGTACCCACAAGTTACACCAAGCAACTCGTCTTGTTTCTCTGACACTGAGACTTTGCTTGTACACAGGAGGAACTGAGAAGCCAGGAATGAAAATCACATTGCTTACAAAACATCTAAAATGTGTTTTGGGACCCTCTCTTCTAGCATGAGACAGAGAACTCAACACAGCAGCTAAGCTAAGGTATTCGGCTCCTTGGTTTTGGTGAAAGAGGGCTGGTGGCAGAGCACTGGCACTGTGAATCTTTAGTGTCTGGAGTATCTTTTTTTCTTCCTTTCTTCCTCCACATATTTTGATTCTCACTTTTGCTTCCCCCCTTTGTGATCAAAAGAACTGAGTTAGTCCACTTCAACCAAACAGTGTTCTGTAATCATACTTTGTAGGAACTGCACACATTCCTCTGCATAGGGAATAAGCATTTGAAGTCAGAACAAATACAAGTATAATGCCTGGCCAGTAACACTCCCTGGGGTACTCTGCAGACAAAGGAGTGAATTAGTTATGTGAATAACCTAGAAGCTTTTTAGTGTTCGCTTCTGACGGCTGCCCCATATCCAAACTCATGGATTTTCGTGTTCAAGGGCTTATCTGTCCCACTGTCGGGTAACTGGCAGCCAGGTCTCTGTCTGACCCCTTTGGTGATGACCAGGGTTGGTTTTCTTTTAGTGTCCTGAAAGTGCAGAGAAATTCAATTCAGAAAATCTTTAGAACTGTGCATATTTAGGCATAAATTGTGCAAATAGCCAAACTATCCTGTATTAAACCCGTCTCTCCTAACAGGTCAATCTCCCCAAAACACAGAGAAAGAGATAGTCATTACTTTGCTTGCAAAACTGACTAGTGAAGGCTAACAATCTGATATGGATGTAATGCTGAAGAGATAAACAATAAAGCAGTGAAAAGCACACAAGCGAAACAGCCTACAAGGCAAGACAAAACTGGATGCTGAGAAGACAGACACTGAGTAAAGTGCTCCCCATTGAGAGAAACTGGCTCTCCCCATCAATTTGAGGTGGGTTTCTCAGCTTATATCTGTGCTGCATACAGACAGGCTCTCTTCAGCCCATCCACCTCTGCTCAAGAGCGTAAAGACCCCTCTGGTTGCCGTTGCCAAGGCACTTCTCTGTCCTTGACCTTCTGTAAACTGAGTGCTGCAGCACCATGGGGAGCATCTGCAGTCAGAGGGGACGCCTAGTGATGGGTCAAGCAAAGGGTGCTGGAAAGTGGCACCTGCGCCCTGGCCCAGGAATAAAACACAGGAAGACAGATGTGAACATAGTCTGTTTATTTTAAGTGGGGGACATAAAAACAGGGGGTGGGGGATGTAGCAGGGGGGGTGGAAATTGTATATTGACAGTAAAAAAATACGCTAAAATGATAGTAAAATTATGGTAAAAATACTAGTTTACTAGTGTTAACAACAGAACAGCAGTATAACAACCAAAAGCTACAATAAACCAACAAAACAAGTACAGTATAAGAACAAAACAACAGCAGTATAACAAGAATATTACAACAGCCGTAGGCCAAACACAGAACAATAAAAATCTTCAATGAACATCATAGACGCCGACGTTTTGCCTCTGGTGGCCTAAAAGGCCACTTGGCATCTCTGCGGTCCTCCTCCTTCGGGAAGTAAAAAAACCAAAGAGAACAGGTTTAGTCCCACCCATGTGCATCGCAATTTAGAAGGAAGCAGGTGCTGTAACAGCTCAAATATCAAAACAAAGTGTGATTTCCTTAAAGAAGGTTTCAATATTTGTGGGGTTTTGGCTAATTTAGACTGCAGCCAGCACACACAATTACAGGGCTCAGGGAGTAAAAGACCCAGCAGCGAAGGCCTCCTGGGGGTGGTGAGGACCCCACGGGCAGGGGGGAGCAGCTCTCGGGTGACTCCTGGCTCCAGCAGCCTCTGCCGCGCTCCCACTGCACAGCACCAGGGGAGACAGCACCGCAGGTCCTGGGAGCTGGTAAGTCCCAAACAGGTGGGGGTGAGCCACAAATGAAAAGCAATGGGGATTTGGGGAGGGGGAGGACCCCAGTCCGCTCGGGACTCCCCCAGTGGCTCCAGAGCACCCCAACATGGGCAAGGGGATAAGAAGGGAGGGGAGAGACTGCCAGGGCTGGAGCAAAAGTTTACACCTTAGGAAACGTGGCAAAAGAAAGCCAGGACGGAAAGGCTGCACAGACGCACAGAGGTTCATCAGCCCCGGCTGGGGAGCTCTTCCAGTAGGAAGAGTTCCCCCTGTCCCACCCCAGGCGCTGCCACCCAGCACGGCTTCTTGCTGGCAGCAGAAACGGGGCCTGGCCCCATCACTCTGGTCCCGCCTCGGGGCTGCTCTGGACCGCAGCCCGCACAGGTGGGGGCCAGCAGCACTGGCCATTACTTATTGCAGAAATGATGGATCCGTGCCTTGTGCCGCTTGCAGGCTCTGTCCTTGGATCTTGCCCGGCTGGAAGAGGTGGACGAACCTGGAAGCACAACTGTTGCTCAGGTCTCTGCAGCCGCACTCTGAGCTGGCACCGGGGCTACCCCCATCCCTATCCCGGGGGGAATGGAAGGTTTTGCATCCCTGGAGCCCAGTAGCTACCACCCGAGCCGGCCCTTCCGCCATCCCCTAGCCCAAGGGGACACCACCACCCATCAGCTCCTCAAGCCTGAAGCACCAACTGCGTCCATACCAGAGGAAGCGGGGTCTCGCCCGAGGCCTGATGGGCGCTGGCCCCAGAAGGGCGCAGGAGTCCCTGGAAAGCAGCACACCACTGTGAGCCGGGGTCGGCAAAGGAGGAAGAGCCTGGCTTTTAGGGAGTTGGCAGCACCCGCAGGAGCCGATGCATCCAGTGCATCCAGAGCGGGCAAGGAGCAGCATTTCAGATTGCCCTCCACCCCCCAGGGCTGGGGACTGGGGCAGCGAGTGACGGAGGCACCTTCCCTTCCTTCGCAGGGCAAGGCTCTGCACAGCCCCAGCACCAGCCCCTCAGGGCTGCTGAGCCCAGGCAGCTCAGCCAGGTGCGGCAGGAAAGCTGCTGCCTAAATCAAGCCCTGCCCTTCACCCCCACAGAAGCCCTGTCCACCCCGACTCACCTGGCAAGACGGGCGCGCTCCTGCTTCTGGACTGGGTGGTGTCAGGAAAGCCGGTGGTGGTGGAAGCCGCTTGCCCAGAAACGACTGATGCTGTGGTCGTGGATGCTGCCTGTGTGTGGCTGGTGCCTGAGCAGCCCTGGGTGATGGCTGCTGGCAGGGAGCAAGAAATCAGGACCCGCAACTTGCCGCACGGGACTACCCCTTAGCAGAGCCTCCCAGCTTGAACAGCTCGCAGCTCCGGCCCTGGGCAACCTCGCCCATCAACCACCTTGGGGACTGCGGGACACGAGGACTCCGTCCCGAGTCTTCACAAGTCTCGAAGAGCATCAGACCCGAGGACCAGGCAGCACTGGCCCAGGAGCTTCCTCGGCCTGCGCTACACCCTGCCAGCCCAGGCCGTGGCTTTCTCCTCCTTGCCGTGCCCTTCGCATTCCCAGTCTGCCCTTACCAGCCTTAGGTCCCAAGAGCTGTCGGTAGCGCTGCCACGCTGCCTCCCTCTCCTCGCTTAGGGTCATCTCTGTGGTGGGGTACCCAGGAATAAGCTCAGGGAACTGCCAAGAGAGAGCAGTAGCTTAGTTCCTTCTCAGGGCAGCCAGCAGAGCCGCTCTGAAGGAGGTGTGCAAGCAGGCGCGTGCCAGAGCCGTGAAGCCGTGGTTCTGCCACAGCCACGGCGGAGCTCCGGTCCCCCTTCATTTTGGCACCGGCTTGGCGCTGAGGCCACGGCAGCCTTGCCCAGGCCAGTACCTGCTCCAGCAGCGGGCAGCAGTCACGCACAGCCACCACACGCTGGGGCAGGGGAGAGCATCAGTTCCCACTCGGCCAAGGATGAGGCCTCCTGCCTCAAGGCAGGCAGGTCAGCCTGCTCCCAGCCCTGCAGGGATTGCACTGAGCACATTCTATCCCCAGAGGAGGGCAAAAGAGGCTTGCGAGACAGCGACGTACCAGCACCAGTGGGTGGGTCTCGCCAGGCACCAGCAGGCAGATGCTCCTCCTGCGTGGCCTTCCTTTCCCCAGCGCAGGTGGTGGGCTCGGGGACTGCCGCCGCTTCTCCTCGGGCCTCTTGACAGCTACAGGAGGAGACAAGTCAGGAGCAGCTCCCAGCAGAGGTGTTTGGCCTGCACCAAGGGGGTTGTCCCTTCTCACTCCTCTCCGGATGCCCATCCTGGAGGGCAGAGCCAGGGACACGGCCTTCAGCCACAGACAAGGCTGCGATGCCCTGGGGCAGCAGCTGGCCACAAGAGATCCGTGGGGAAGCTCTCACAAGAGCCTGCTGGGGCTCCACGGGCCGGCGGCCCCTTCCCACCTCCACAGACGCTCCTTGCACGCTGCCCACCCGAACCACAAACCACACAAACTGCCACACGGGCCCACATCTCGCACTGTGCCACGGGACCCTCTCCGCGATGGGCACACGGGGTTTCCTCTCCCTTTCGGCTGAGGAAGTGTTGCCATGAGTTCCGCCTGGAATGTGAGCAGGCCCAAGCCAGGGGCCCATCCAAGCCCGGCACAGAGCTGGGCCCCACCTACACTCACCTTCCTCGGTCTGCACGGCCTTGTTGGCTCTTCCTGGAGCACGGTCTTCCGGTCGCAACAATTCCCATTCCCTGTGCAAGTGGGAGAGAGCCAGTTAGGGTCAGCCCCAGGCTGGGACAGGACATGCCAGTGCCACAGGGCAACGCCACCGCTGCAGCAGTCTGAGCCCTTCGAGCTCCAACCCGGCCTGCGGGCAGGGCAGGGATGGTGCAGGTCAGCGCTGCCGCCAGCGCCGCAGGGGCACAAGGCAGCAGGGATGCTGATGGACACAACAAGGGAGCTTCCCCACCACTGGGTGACCCAGCAGCCATGTCTCACGGGCCTGGAATGTCCCAGCTCCGGTGGAGAGCAGGCCTTGGGCACCGGCTCAGCTGGGAAAGCGACTGCTCTCTTCCTGGCCGGCACTGACAAGCAGGCACCGGCTGGATGAGCAGTACGTTACCTTCCTGTCCAAAGTGGCACCTCGCAGCAGGATCCTGGGCCAGACTGCGGGGACTCCCTCACGCACATCCTCTTCTATTGGCATGTGGAAAGAGACCAGGAGTAACTCATTTGGTTCAGGGGAGCACAGCCTCCCTTTCTCCTGCTCATCACAGAGTAAATCCCATCTCCCAGGTGCTGGCTACTGAGCCCACAGCCTCTCTTGCTTCAACACTGCTCAACTGACCTCTGCAACGTCTGTGGAGGGCAAAGTCTGAGCACCTCAACCTGAATCCGCTCTGGGAGCAAGCAGCCTCCAGGCTCTTTACTGGCCGAGGCAATGGGGAGGGAGGGAGGACGCTGCTGGCCCAGCCAGAGTAAACCCTTCCCTACTGACCCACCCGGGATAAAACCTTTCACTGCACAGCTGCAGAGCTCCACCTGCCACGACTACGTCCCACTCGCACATCTGCAAGCCCAGCCCAAGACGTGAGCAGTGTTTTACTACAGCTCAGCAGCTGCTGAGGAGACCTGTGTCAAAGTGGGAACACAGGGCTCCCACACGCGCTGCTGCCTCCAGCTGAAAAGGTGCCAGCACAGCAAAGAGATTTTCTCTCATCATCTGTCCCAGCGTACCGGTGGGGGAACGGTCTCAGGGCTCCGGTCCTGCGGCAGCGGGTCCTGCTGGCGCACGGACTGCGGCGGGGCTCTGCTGGCAGACAACAGTTGGAGCCGCTGTTAGTGGCAGGAAGATCCGATCCCATCCTCCCCCCAAGCTCACCCGAGTCAGCAGCGGCGGGACGGGTGCCCTCAGCATGGACGGCGCCTGCAGTCACGCCACTGTAGAGGTCGTTTTGCCGTACGGGCGACATAAGACAGGAGCGATGCGGGCTGGCAGGATCTCATCACACCCCAGGACCCCCTGTGCCCAACAGCCATCCCTGCAGCACCACGCAGGCCAGCACCAAGGGAAGTGATATGGGCCTGGCACCGCCATCACAGTGCCATCCACGTCTGCACCCAACCGTGCCCTCTGACGCCCCCATCCCTGACAACTTATGTCCCTGTGCCAGCTGTCTCCGTATCCCACCTACGTCCCTCTGCCACCCTCATCCCTGACAACCTGTGTCCCTGTGCCACCCATGTCCCTGAGAAGGAGTGTCCTACTGCCACCCGTGTTCTTATCCCACCTGTTTACCAGGGCCACCCGTGTCCTTATCCCACCCACATCCTACTCCCGCGCTCACCCGAGGCAGTTGCCGCGGGTCGGGGTGCTCAGACCTCGGCCGATCACAGTGGCCGGTCCGCCGTTACTGGCCCTTTTCCTCGTCAGGCGCCAAGCAACCTGGTCCCGAGTGGCTGGGAAGCGGGCGATCAGCCTGCGCCTGGGCCTGTACGAGGGCAGCCGCAGTCGGGGAGGGCGCTGGGGGAGCAGGAATCGCGCTGGAGAGCGCCGGGCCGGAGGGCGCCTGGCGGGCGGGCGGGACCGCAGCGCACAGCAGGCACCCCCCGCACTCAGCGCCGCTGCCAGCAGCAATCCCTGCAGCAGGCAGGCGACCGCCACCGACAGCGCCACTGCCAGCGCCGACGGCCAGCAACAAGGGCAGCGCCACGGGCCCGGCAGCGCCATCGCTCTCGATCGCTCTGCAGCAACGGCCACCGGCCCGGAGCGCGCTGCGGGAGCCGCGCGGCGTTACCTCGGCAGCCGCCGCCTTCTAGAGCTCGCGGCCCTGCTCCACCGGCCCCGCCGTTCCACCCGCCTCCTACTGACAGCCCTGTGCCCCCCGCGCCCCTGACAGCCAGCGTCCCTGTGCCACCCCTGTCCTTATCCCACCCTCGCCTCTGTGCCTGCAGCTCCCAGAGCCCTGCTGTGTCCTGCCAGGCAGGCGCCATGGCAGGGACGATGCCACGGACCACACAGAACACGGTTCCCCTGAGCATCTCCCATGCCATGGCCCTGCTGCGGGGACCCTGCAGCCCAGCTGAGCAGGCCAGGGCTGTCTGCACGGCATCACCTCGCCAGAGAGGGAGAGGGCTGGTGGGGCAGCCAAAGCCACCCTCAAAGTGCAACTGCTCAAAGCAGAGGCAAAGTGGAGGAAAACTAGTGAAATAAGAAGAAGAAACAGTAATAATAATAATAACTGTTGTTCAACCACGCAGCTGTGTTTGAACAAGGGAAGCAAGTACCCACAAGCAGAGGGTGCTGGAAAGCTGCACCCTGTGGCCTGGCCCAGGAATCAAACACAGGGAAGACAGATGTGAACACAGGCTGGTTATTTTAGGTGGAGGACATAAAAACAGGGGATGGGGGTGAGGTGGAGGAGAGTGGGAATTGCATATTGACAGCAAAAGAGTAGTAAAATGATAGTAAAATTAGGGTCAAAACACTGGTTTACTATTGTTATAACAACAAAACAACAGCGTAACAACAAAAATACTACAATAAAACAACAGAGTAACAACATAAATACTACAGTAAAACAACGAAACAACTACCGTGTAAGAAAATAACAACTACGGGATAACAAGAATATTAGAACTAGTGCAGAAGAAACACAGAACAATCAAAATATTCAACAAATATCATAGCTGCTGATGTTTTGCCGTTGGTGGTGCAAAAGGCCACTTGGCCTCAGCATCCCGGCAAGCAAGGTAGTACAACATTCACACCCAACTGCCTTCACGAGAAGCGTTCACAGTCACATCCTACCTTCTGTCTTTAAACAAACTGGGATTCAGCCCTGTGCAGTGTTCCCAAGGGTGTTTCCACAGCTGTGTGCACCTCACCTCTTAGATGAATTGCATGTCTCCTGGAGGCACGGTGACACAGTGCCCTGGACAAGCTGAGCCCTGTAAAGAAACAGCGGTACACACATTCCCACAGCTCCAGTAACAAAGGCCATGGCAGTCAGATCCAGTGAGGACCAGACAAAACTCCAGCTGAGAGGCAAAGAAGGAAATGAGAGATACTAGAAATAGCAGGGTGTGACGAATAGGGCAGCCTACCTCATTTAGACTTCTTATAATCAAAATGCACTCCTTTGAAGATATGAACTTTGATGAGGCTTTATCTATGAACAGGGAAATCCTAATTAGTGTGAAGACTACGACCCACTGATTTCATGTTAAATCCCAGTCCTGTTACCTGCAGATTTCATTGCCAGCTTTTGCTAAAACAATTGCTGTGAAATTTTGGATAGGAGAACTACGACAGCTGAGAGTGGGCAAGAATGTAGCAAATTAGTAGCTAAATGGAAGCGTTCTGTGGGCAAGTCTAAATGCCCCAAGATGGTTTTGCTTGTGTAACCGATACAAATGAGAGTAACATGTGGGTTTTCCGAACTGTTCAGATGCAGCAGCTGAAGCACTCCTTAACTCTGCCCGAGTCTAAAACCCGAGTCTCAGTCTGCACAGCAAGTTAGCAGACAAAAGCTCTCCTTTTTCAAAACTGTCCAAATCTTGCCTCTTTCCTGCCCTGCTCTAGGAGAGAATTAACTTTTTACTGGCCTCTTTCTGCTTAGTAGTTTAGCAGAAAATCCCCTTTGAGGTCAATACGGAAGTTTGAAATCTTAAAACTAAGGTGCTGCAAATCACCAGGTGACCATCAAACTGGTGGATTCAGTAAGATATGAACCTAATTCTTCATCTTCTAGAGATAAAGGGCTCTTGGACTTGATTTGAAGTGGAACCATCTGGGCTTCGGCAGTATGTCCTTATGCTGTGGAAATCCTTTGCTAAAGAAAAACTGAAATCTGTTTCTACTGCATTGCTGGAGGTTATAAGGAACATCTTTGCAGCAGAGCAACTTTGACAGTAGTCTTGTTGTTGAACTGTCAGAAATGTTCATTTATGATTCAGGAAACTTCATTTTTTACTCACTTCAGCCTTTACTGCCTCCAAATTGTGATCCAACTACATCACTGGTGGACTTGCTGTTCCGGCTGCAAGCAGGATGCAAATCTGATTGTCAATTAGAATCCCCTACAAGAAGCACACTCCGCAGACAGCCACGCTCCCAGGAAAGCAAGTGTTTAAACCAGAAGCGTTTGAAGGGGAGCCCGGGGAGCAGCCTGCGGGCAGCGGCAGTGCAGAGCCGGGTCTGGCGCAGCTGCACAGCGGCACCTGCTGTTCCCAAACCAGATCCCGCTCTCCCTCCCCGGCCCTGGCAAGGACTTTTCCAGGCTGCAGGATGACGCGAGAGGGAAATCTGCTGCAATCCGTATTTGACTTTGTCCCACAGGGCAGCTGATGTTGACCTTTGATCTTTGTATGGTTAAAAGGAAGAGGCCATCTGCCAGCCACAGGTTAGCTGCTCAGAACACACACGCAACTACTTTATAAACCAGGTTGGAGTCCTACAGGCCCTGAGCTTCTTCATCAGAGGCACAGCAGGCCTATTTCAATATTTCAGGCCTTATTCCAATGTTAGGGTTGGAGAGGACCTTAAGATCATCTAGTTCCGACCCCCCTGCCATGGGCAGGGTCCCCTCACACTAAACCATGTCACCCAAGGCTTTGTCCAACCTGGCTTTGAACACCGCCAGGGATGGAGCATTCACAACTTCCTTGGGCAACCCATTCGGGTGCCTCACCACCCTTAGACAGAATAGTGATGCCAGTCTCCCTGTTAAAAGGGCAAGAGCTATGTTGTCTTTGTGCAAGTTTGTTTAGAGGGAGCTTCACTTCCTCATGACCTGACAGTGGTGTGATTTCTGCAATGAAGAGTGTAAAGAGGATGAAGATCCACTTCCTTAAGCGTCACCTACTAAATTTACACCTTGTTTTCTAATAAATAATATCCTTCATCCAAAATGTGATTTTTAGGTTTGTTGGGGGTTTTTTATTATTTTTTTTTTTTTTTTTAAACCTAGCCATAAGAGCAAGGCATTGCTCCTTGTAAACTGGTGGGGGACCTGAGTTTTCCCTCCCATGGATGGGGCTTGGAGCAACCTGGTCTAGTGGAAAGTGTCCCTACCCATGGCAGGGGGTTGAAAGTGCACGAGCTTTAAGGTTCCTTCCAACCCAAACAAGTCTGGGATTCTCTGTAAACTGTGGTCTGTGTCAATTCTCAGGTTTAGCATCTCCCCTTAGCATGTACCATGCTTTCAGGGATCTGATTTGTAAATTAAGAGGAAACACTTGTTGTGAGCTTGCTATATTTTACTTCCGAGTGGCCTGGAAATCATAAATGTTTCAAAGCTTTGGAGAAAACCCAATGGCTGGATTGTTAAATGTGGAATTAATATGGAGTGACAGTACACTCTTTTTTTTTCCTACTAAGACCATTCAGAAACTGAAGACTGAGTATCTCTCTACATTGAGAGGCTGGTGGGTTTAGGAGTTGAAGCTTATTTTGGTTTGAATACTTTTTAACCACACACGTAAGAGGGAAGGAAACAAGTAGGAGTGCATGCTGAATGAGACTACAGGAGTGTTAGTGAGAAACTTCAGTGCAGGAGTTCTGTTGTCAAGTGACTTTGTGAATGGTAAGGGACAGGAGAGGCTGAAACTATCTTGAAGCAAGAACAGGCTTGCTGGGGGGAGGTATTAAGTGCAAGGAGTCATCTATTGTTTAGTTCCTGTACAAGCTAAGAGCTTAGAGTTTTCAAGGTGGTTTGTGAAGTGCCTGCATTAATAAGCTCAGTTTCTTGAGTGAGGTACCTTCAGGGACAGGTACCTCACTCAAGAGCAGAGGTGGGGATGGTGTCGAAGCCTTGGCTGTCCATATGGATGAGCGCATTATTGAATGTAAGTGAAGAGGGAAGTGAGGGAGAGGCTTGAGTATTTGTTAAAGAGTAAGCTGGTGGCAGTTCCGAGCTTGTGGTTTCCGGGCAGTTTTGCTCCCAGGCTTTGACAGAGTTTGCATCCATCTTCAGGCAGAAAACAAGCCGCTTGTCTGTGGAGTTGAGTGTAAAAGACACTGTAGCACCGCAGAGCAAGGACCTGCCGCTAACATCCCCCTGTGCTCTGTTGTGTGCAGATCAGCTGTAGGGAGCAAAGCAGACAGTTTACATACAACTTGTTTCCTTAAGGAGTGGCTTCATCCTTTTAAAAATATTGGAATTTGACTATTTTGGCAAAACTGAAGCTGCATGAGAAAAAGTTTCTTTTTTAATTTATATGGCTCAGTATCAGAGTAGAACTATGCTTATTTACAGCAGTTTCTTCTGGTGTTTTCCTTCCAGGATTATAGTGCAGAAATGGAAGCTAGGGGAGGCAGCAGATCTGCAGCCTTGGCATGATGTAGAGATGAAAATGACTGTTTTGTCTCACAGCATTCATGCAACCATGAGTGCCAGACCCATGGATCTTCCATCCGTTTGTTGCTTGTGTGACTCTCTTCTGAGAGACTTCTGGCTTTGGACAACTCTTGCAACCTTTCTCCACAGCTATGGAATGGTTAGAAATCAAGATGGAATTTCTGTCAGCCTTTTATCACCAATAGAAATGATTGCTTTTAGTGATGTTTCTCTGTCATTGTCACCACTAAATGTTCCTGTGTAAATCCGGTTATCTGTATCTCATCCGATCGTTTTGTTCCACTTGTGTCAATTAAGCTTTGAACTGGAAGTTGTTTCTGTGCTTCTGTACTCATGGTGCAAAAGAAACAGAACAGCTGTAACTGAAACGGTGGCTCAAGTGACTCTTGTAAGACTTCTGGAGTGGAAGATTGTGACTTTTATCACTAGGGGTAAGGATTTTTAATTCTCTGTGTATCTGTACTTGTGGTAGAGTCATGGTTTACATCTGTGTGCAGCAGCTCTTGCAAGGGCTGTTCTTGAAATAAATCTTTGAGTTGGCAAATGAGGGAATAACAAGGAATGAGCAGGGTCATTGAGTGTTTGTTGCAGGGATCCTGTTAGACATACAGAAATACTTCAAGCTCAGTGATGGGGATACAGGTCTGCTGCAAACAGGTAATGAAATCTCTTCAGTTTGGATAGTTTGCTTTGCCTTGCATCTATGCGGCCTGTTCCTAAACCGCAGGCTACTTACTTATTTCTTCTAGGTCCTACCTGTGTTGCTCACTTCCGCTGGTGGGCAGGCTGACTCTAATGCAAACCTGAATGTCTTTGGTTCAGGGAAGACTGGAGCTGTGTGCTTCAGGAATCCCACACTATGTGAATCATTAAAGATGAAGCAATTTCTCAAGAAATACAGAACTTGAGCAATTCCCACGTTTTATTTTTATATATATATATATATATATATATATAGTAATCTACGTTCCTCTTTTTCTAAATATGGATCTACCTACTAGTTCTACAAACTCAGCCTTTAATCTCTGCCCCCAAAATAACCTGAGTTTGTTTGAAGCATGAGGAGTACATAGGGGGAAAATAATTTGACCCATGTTGTCTTTGATCGTTCTTGGATTTCCAGTCTTCACCCTGTGTAACATGCTGGCTGCCCCCGTCTTTGGGTACCTTGGTGACCGGTACGATAGGAAAATTGTTCTTGGAGCTGGCATTTTCTTCTGCTCTGGTGTCACATGAAGCAGTTCCTTCATCAGTGAATTGGTAAGTTGCTTTTGTAGTCCTATGAAAATAATCTGCTTATGTCTTGCAGGAGTCACTAGTCTTTATCTAATCACATTTGGAAAAGCTATCAATGAGCACTTGCTCCCCAAGCCTGGATTAAATGGACTTTGTGCAGGAAAGCTTAATGGGATGCTGGAGTCCAGCCTAGGCAATGGAGAAGCCACCCATTACTGTTGCGGTTGATGGGATCTTAGTTTTGTCCTGAATGTTTGTTGACCATGACCTTACAGTGTTGCAGCTTGTTCAGCAAGCTTGTGTTCTATTGACCATATCCGGTCATTCCCTCTGGGTGTCCGTCTAAGGAATCACTACAGTGCAGAAAGGAGAAAGGACAGAAGTGGGAAGCTGTCCCAGTGCTCTGGGAAGCAGGTGCGAGTGGAGGGAATGCAGATATGCAAAAGGCAGTTAATTCTTGTTTCCTCTGGTACATTTCATTCACTAAATTGCATCCCTCTAACAGCAAACTTTCTTTCTCGCACGGGCGATCTTGGACTGTGATGTGTCTTTTCCCTGCAGCATTACTGGATATTCTTTCTTTCACGAGGACTAGTTGGCATTGGCATGGCCAGTTATTCCCCAATAGCACCTACCATCATTGCAGACCTATTTGAGGAACCAAAAGGACCACGATGCTATCTGTCTTCTACCTCTTCCTTCCAGTGCGAAGGTTGGTTTTCTTGCTAGTAACTGACCTGCCTTTTGAAATTCCATCTGACCACACCAGGCATTCAATATGCCCTGAGCCTTGATCAGATCTATTTTGATGTATGTCTGGATTGGCTCTTGCAAAAGGGTTTGTCCCTTGCTTAGCATGTTGAAATAGAGCTGGTTAGGCTTATTTCTGTAGTTACCTTGAAGAAAAATGAGCTTTTTTTCCCCTCAGCATTTTTTAGAGAGAATCTGAACTCTGAAAACCTGTGGGATTGGGATAAACGATTGAATCAACTCTGAAAGAAATATGTGCCTGGGGGTAGGTAATTTATTTCTGGCTTTTGGAAGGCAAAAGCTTTTGGATATTTGCTTACTTGACAAATTTGTCAAGAACCCCCCCCATTAAATCGTCCCAAGGAAGAACTGGCCCTTCCCTCTCCTCTTTCAGTTGAATTGACAGTGTCTGATGAAGAGGAGAAGGGTTTTTCTGTGCCTTGGACACATACTCTTTATTAGAGCAGGCAGCCAAGTCTGAGCCCAGAAAGCAGATTAAAGCTAAAGGAATTCCTGCAGGGTTTTATTCATGTGGCTAGGACAGAAAAGAGCCAATAATAAACTGCTTTATGGGTTGTCTGATCTGGGTTCTCTGTGCTCTCCTTAGCTGGCAAGATGTCATTTTGGGCAGCAAGAATTCCTTGGTGCCTACTGATTAGTCCTTTTTGTTGCTTACAGTGGTCTTGGCTATGTCCTGGCAGCTGGCATGGCAGGTCTGTCGTGACTGGCAGTGGGCCTTCAGGGTGAGTTCCTCACTGTCACTCGGGCGGCTGAGCCATTCATTGTAAAATCAGGACCATCCCTGGGGTTGGGATTACTTATGCTCGTCATGTCAAAGGTGAACAGTGGAAAGACCTTCTACTGCCTGACTGGTCATGAACTTGGTGTTTTAGAGGACTTGGTCATGAGTTTGGTGTTTTCCCTTGTTCCTGCAGGACGAAGGAAAGATTTTAGCCTAGTTCTTGCAGAATGGAAGAGGCACAGGTTAAACTGTACAGCAGCCAGGGCAGGCGCTGATGTGCTTCTTACCTGAGGAGGCACTTGGATGCATCAAGACCTCCTGAAATAGAGGAATGTGAAGGTATCTTCTGTTCTTGTCACGTCATTGTGATGTTTCTCCACAGAGAACACCAAGTGCTTTGGAAGTACTCTGTCAGATCCTCCCAAGTTCTCTATAAAATTAACTAGCATGTACACGATGAGGGGGGAAGAATGTTTGCTGGAATAACAGTCTGAAGTTACGCAGGTAACGCTGATGGCTGCATGATTGATTCTTGCATTTGTAGCTGGAATATTACTGTTCACTTTTCTTTCTTCACATGTTTTACTCCAGAATCAGAGGGAGCGGTCGTGTATCTTTATGATGCAGAGGGAGGATCTAATAGGTCTTTTTTCCTCTGAAGTCACCATACATCACCAAAGCCACTCTTCTTTACAAAAATGACCTACAAACCGCAAGTTACATTCATTTCTGAGCATAGCTGCCATTCTCCAGTCCGTAATTCTAATGCTGAATTTGAAGTTCTGTAGGCTTTTCACTCCACAGGTACCCTTTCTGTAACCAGCCTTGCTTGTGTCTACAGATAACTCCTTGCCTGGGAGGTCTAGCACCGGTTCTTCTGCTTCTGCTGGTCCTTCACAGGACCCAGGGAAGGACAGCAGCACACAGAGCACTGAGCATCTCTGGCACAATACAAGCAGCAGCTGAGAAGCCAGGAGTACACAGAACTGCCAGGACTACTTGGTGTCACGATGTCATCTCACTTGCCAAGATTTTAGCAACCACGGTCCCCTCTGTCACGGAATGGACTCAGTTGGAGATCAATGTGATCAGACAAAAGCCATTTACTATAGAAAACTAACTCTTTATATACTATTGCTTAAAGTAGCTTACAATAACTTGGCACATTGTGATTGGATACATATCTTTAAGGCCCTTAACAACTAATGTATAATTGGTTAAGCACAGGTGTGAGAGCCTGACCTTCAAAGCTTGCCCACAGTCCACAATTCAGCAACTCAGTAAATTCCAGCTCCTTCTTATCTTGCTTTCTCGCTCCCTTATTTGTGTCCTCCTTTGCTCTTGGATGACCCTGAATCCATGTCGAGCTCCACGTAGGCACTTGCTGATCTGGGTACGTGGCTGTTCTTTGCCAGAAAATCATCCACATCTCCCCCTTTTTCTTTTTGTACAAGCCAAACGCGCTTTGTAGCACTTATAATCGTTTGTTGGATACATTGAAAAATACACGGCAACAAACTCAAAATCGTTAAAATGACAATAAACACCAGTAGTCCACCTTTTACTAGAGCAACCAGCCAACCTGTCAGTCCCCATTCACCTAATAAATTGTCCAGCCAATAGACTTGCCCATCCTCATACACCATGTGTAAGATCTGAGCATGTTTCCGTATTTCTTCAACAGATGCCAATCACAGGCTGCTGGGTCTGCCCTTTTTCTCCTGGATGGCTCTCTGATAAGAGGGGAGGCCATCCCTCACATCAAGGTCTGGCATGGCATGTGTCCCCACCGCTCCACGCCTGCTGGGTTGCAGCCAACCGCGGAGCTAAAGGTTCTTCTTGGTGGCAAACACAGAGGCCAACCCAGTCTTGCCCTTGACTGTGGCAGCAGGCATTTGGTCAACCACAGTTCTTGTACTTCGTTGTCAACGCAGAGTTTCACCTGCTTCATCCAGTAACAAGTTGCTACTGTGGCAAAGCACACACAGATTTACATTACCAGAGTAACTATTACAGGTTACAGCAGCATGTTGAAGATGCTGATGGCAGCGAGAAACCAGCCAAAGAATTTTCTGACCAGTGGAGTTCTCCCACCCTCTTAATTTGCTCCATTACCTGCTTTATAACACTACCATCGTATTAGAATCTTTCTAGCTTTTGCCTTAGCATTTTCTAGCAGCTGCTGCAAATTTGCATGCTCTGACATCTCTTTTACAAGTAATGAATCCACACAATACAAGGTATAGTTTCTCATTAGCAACTGGCTAGTAAATACAGGTGGTTTTGTACACAAAATCACAGCCTCTAATAACAGCTACGTTACAAGCACACATATTCGAGTTGTTACTTTTCAGCTGCCCTCAAGTGATGTCCTGCAATCATTCATTTTTCTCTTCCTCTATCTCATCCTGCTCGGGGTATTCACTGTCAGCTCCTATAGCTGAGGCATCGGGTTCCTCCACTTGTCTGTCCAGCTCATGGCAAGGCTTTGCAAACTTTGCAGGCAGCCACCATGGACCTGTAGGTAGGAGGACACAAACATGCCCCCTCTCCCAGGTCATCAGCTCTTGAGAAGGAGGCGGGTTAAAGTGATTCAAAGGCATTCTGATGGAAAAGGAATGAGGAGCAGCAGAGAATGTGAAGCTACAGCTGCCTGCCTGCTTAGCAGCAGCCATAAATACCTGCCGGCAACCACACTTTTGCATTAACCCTTTCTTGCCCGAAATGTTAATCTGCTACCCATTAAAAACTTTTACATGAACCCAACAAGAAAAAATACACAGAACACCGTCTGCCCTCAACACACACATACACACACAGGGGATCCCACAAGCAAGCTCCATACAATTACAATATTTGAAACACAAAATCCAGACAATCATTACTCCCACTACACTGTCCCATGTACAGAACCTGGCACAAGGACCCCGTGAAGACAATCAGAAACCAGCTCCAAGAAGCATCATCGCAGTGCGAGGTGGCAGGCTCACCTTTAGCGGGCGTCCCCGCAGAGGCTCTGCCTCCCCCCCATCGCATGAGCCTTGGGCTTCTGTACTGACCAAAACGCACACTCATTCCGACGCAGGTGGCCAGCCTAGATCGGAAGAAGTGGTCAGCAATATCTATTAAGGTCTCCAAGGGTTGAGAGAAACATGGACATACTTATATTTGCCAACTTCTAGTACATGAGCATCACAGAGAGACTGTCAAATGAGTTGTATATAGGGTCCCAAGTCCACAGTCTGCCATGGTCCACCTGATATGTTGATATTTTCCCAGGGAATTAACAACTTCCCAGCTGACCAATTTCCTAATGACATAAAGGTTGCTGCTTCCATGGGTACGCTGGCTTGTCTGCACTGATATGACGTGTTCAAAAGGCTGTAAGAGTTAAGACTTAAAGGGACTCCTAATAATGGTGCATTAAATTGCTCTACATTTCCACACACCCAACAGTTTTTCACGTGCGTATAATTAACTACCTTTGCTAACAGATCTACATAAGCATTAGCCTTAAAAGCAGTATTACCTCTCTGAAACATAAGCATGAATATTGAAAGAAAGAATAGTCTGTTTACACTCATGACTACATCTGGTTTTGTGCTTCCAAGCAAATCGCTTAGCACACCTTTGCTTAGTCCCCTCCCAGTGCTCAGGAGGAATCTGCCATATGTATGGCACCAGTAAGGGCTTTGAACATTCAAATTGAATAACGCGTATCTGCTGCTTCTGCTCCAATACCCGTCTCTGCAGCTCAAACTCTCCTTCAGAAATTCTAGGCGTGAAACCTGGCTCGTGCCTCGTCGTCATCCAGCCGATTCATTCGCCGGCAATGAGGGTGTTCCGGCTTCTTTTGGCAACGCTGGCTCCTTCCAAGGTTTCACTCACCGAGCTGGTACCCGCCGCGGGCCAGAGTCTGTGATTACACACATATATCCTCGACCGGTTAGTTTTACTTCCACAGGACCCTTCCAGGTACCCGTTTCTAGATCCTTATACTGGACCAGTATACCCTGAGTCTTATTCACATAACCTGACCCTAACGCTTGACCATGTATTACAGCAGGAGGGTCACTAGTCTCCTACCAATTGCAAAAAGTTCATAACATACACAGCTTTCTGTATTCTTGCTGCTGGGGTAAGCCCTTCTTCCCTCGTTTATTGTTTTTCTAACAATTGTTTCAAGGTCTGATGCGTACATCCAATAATAGCCTGACCTGTAGGAGAATGAGGAATACCAGTGATATGAGCAATGCCCCAATTATTTAAATTTTCAGACAGTGTTAAAGAAGCATAGCTAGGTGCGTTACCTGTTTGAAGCTGTAAAGGTACTCCCATAACTGCAAAACAGCCCTCCCTGGCCGCGCAAATGCATGATTACGTGGCGTGCGGTCTCACCAGCCAGAGGGGTAGCCCAAAGAAAGCGAGAAAAGGTGTCGATAATAACATGGACATACCTCAGTTTTCCAAAAGATGATACATGGGTTACATCCGTCTGTCAAAGTTGGAGAGGTTGGAGACCTCGAGGATTGACTCCAAGGCCTATACCTATTGTCTGGCCCTGACAATCAGGACAAGACTGTACAGTGCCTCGGGCATCTGTCAGGGACAAGCCAAACTGGCGAACTAACATCTTTGCCGATTGGTGAAAGAAGGCATGAGATGCTCGGGCTTGTTGAAAAGTATCTACCGGTGGTCTCGCCCATGCTGGAGCGACTAATATATCTGCTTTGTCATTACCATCACTGAGGCTCCCTGGGAGGCCCGAGTGACTGCGAATATGCGTAATAAAATATTTACAGTTACGATTATTTACAAGATGTAACAGAGTTTTCAACAAGGTCCATAACCTGCGATTAATAACTTCCTGTAAAATTGCCCTCTCTAGACGCTGAACAATTCCTACGACGTACAAAGAATCACAGACAATGTTAAGCGGAGTATCAGGCCATTGTTGAAATACCGCAACAACAGCACTTGGTTCTAATGTTTGTAAGGAATGTGTAGAGCGACCAGGTATTTTCTGTTTCTTCCAACCATCTTCTGTTTTCCAAACGTATCCGGCTATGTGATTATTTCTGCTAGCATCTGTAAAAACAGTTATACCTGAAACAGGTCTGTCGGAGTAAAAGGTAACATCTTCATATTGGTTCATATTGTCTCAGAGCCACTGTCTCTGGCCCATGTTCAGTCATGCCCGTTTATAGACAATTGGGTGGGTCCCTCTCACGCTACACAGAGCGTTTTGCATGCGCTGCCACTGAAAGCCTGCTCTCTTGCCTGATGCTGCCCTAAATGCGCTCCAGGCCACTGGGAAATGAGAAGGGCTGTATCACAGTGAGCTCCACTTAGTAAGAGGAAAGAGAATCACTAAGGAAGGGGAAAAAACCTTGGCTGATAGTGCAAGGAGCTGGGGAGCACAGTGGAGGAGCTTCATAGATATTAAATTGGTGCGAAGGGAATGTGTCTCTCCGCACACTGACGGGGGGAGAAGCAGCAGAACAGACATTTCTAGCTCTTCCAAAGGACAGGATGCTATGAGAAAAAAATTAAACTACAATGTAATAGTTCAGTGGGGTTTTCTGGAACATGCAGTTAGTTACTCACAGCTATTTATAGCACTATCATTTCAATATCCCTGAAGATGCATCGTCGGACTCTTTTCATTGCTGCTCTGATGAACAAACCCGTACTTGTTGTAACAAGTCACGCCACGGGAGATGCTCTTCTGCGCTCCCCACCCACACAACCCTGGGATTTGTTTTCATTTGAGAGCTTGTTAAACACAGCAGCCATCAAGTGAAGAAACCCATGTTCCAAGACACAAAGGAGTCACACCTATAAATCGTGAACTTTAGCAGTGGGAAAAGGCCATCCTCGCTTTGAGTTGGAACAGCCAGTAGCACAGTTTGTGGCTGCAAGGGGTTGGCTTTAAATCTGTGACACCCAGGGACTTACCTTGTTGTATCTATTTAGGCTGGGTGTTCAGTCTCCATCGTTCCTATACAGATGGGCCTAAGGGGAGGGTAGGAAAATAAAATGCAGTAGACAGTGGCTGAAGTAGATACTCAAATAGCAGTTAATCCTGTGGTAGGGTGCAAGGGCCCGCATCTCATCCCATAGAATCAGAGACTCAACTAGACTGGAAAAGACCTTTAAGATCATCAAGTCCAGCCTATGGCTGTTTGTGTGGCTGTAGCAGCAGTTAACCCACAGCAGTGTGTGTCACCTTGACAGGTAGCCCCAAGGTAGCTGCAGCAGGAACAGGAGACTCCTCTCTGCCCACCCTCACAGCAGCTCACTGTGACAGACGGGACCACTGCTCCCCTGAGCACCTGATGCATTCCCTGAGGCCGGTGTCTCGCGGTTGTGGGGCAGCCCAAGGTGAGGCTCACCTCATCCCTGACAGGATCAGGACTGTTGGCCTTCAGAGGCATCACATTCATGACAAGATTGGCACCCCCATTCCCTGTAGTGGCAGCATCTCACTGGCCTTGGGAAAGGGCTCTTACTGTTTGTGCATGTTTGCACTTTTTCAGCCTGCTTGAGAAAGTCTTCTGTTAAGGGAATAAAAAGCTTAGCATGAAACTTCTGGGTTATAGAGCCATGTATTTTTAAATATATTAGAAAACACATGTGTATTTTCATGTGTTAACAGGAATGTTGTGGAGACTTGTTATTCCAAGTCAGAGGTTTTTGGAAATACTTATGCCAGACAGAGACAGCTGAATACTTCGTAATTAGCCACTCACATTGTGGGTCAGTCTTATTGCCCCTGAATAACAACTTCCTTTCTCTTCCTCCTTGTAGTTTTGCCTGAATTAACTCAAAACCAGAATTTATGCCCCCACATCAAGAAAGTTCTGAATTTCTACTTTATCTTGTTGCTTTGTAAAGTATTTTAGCAGCACTGGCAGTAGCTGGGCAGGGATTTGGAAGCCGTTTCCTAAGACAGAGCTGCTTGCTCCAAGGGTGCAAGTTTTTCCCTAAATAGACTTTCTAACCTTTTAAAGACATAATTAAAATAAAGCTCTTCCTCCTTTCATTCCCTCACCATGCCTGGAGTGCATTTTGTGATCTCGAGGAGCAAGGAAGCTCAACTGTCCAAAGAGAGGTACTTAAGAAGTGTCTTTAGCAGCAGTGTTGTTGAGGAAACATCTCCCGTGTGGCTCCCCACTCCTTGCAGTCCTGCTGCTTCTGCTTTAGGGTTGATGAACATTTCCTCTAAAGGAAAGAAAATGTGCTCCTGCCATTGAACCGTGCAGAAGCTCCTCCATTTGTGCACTCCCTACAGCACAGGAGCACTGCAGTGAGTTACCAGGCTTGTGCCCGATGTCTGTCTGTCTGTAGCTCAGTGGGCCTAGGGGCCTGTTCAGTGTACAGGAACAAGAAGATGTCTCAGGAGTCAATGCAGTCATGCTTTAATGTGTTTTTACATCCTTTTACGATTCACAAGGCCAGAATATAAGTACTTATACATTTTTAATAGGAAAGTAATATATTCCCCCAAAAGAAAAATAGATTTAATTATTTGTCATAAAAGTTGCCTGACAGTTGAAACTTCAAGCTTCTAAGCTAGAAAAGCTCAAATAGACAAATTATACTGAAATGTTCTTTAAAGACCAAGTGGCTGCTTTATTAAAATATTAAATTTACAATTTAAAAAGAAATATCCTGATTTATTATTCAATTATGATAATCTTATTGAAGTGACATGAAATTCATGACAGTGGGCTTTATTCTGTCCAAACCCTGTCCTCGGTTATCCTCAGAGGCAATCAGTTTTGCCATTACCTTTTTTGCCAAAACTTTTCCTTGTACCTAAAAACAATTTATCAGGCAATTAAAAACATTAAACCTAGATCCATATTCTACCTTTTCCTGATTTTCTGGCCACGCTACTCTCCTATCTACAACACATTGGCAGGCATCTGGGGACATTTTCACCATATTCAGGGATGGTAAAGAAGATACGATCACACCATGCCGCTCTGCATCACAGGTTCCAAAATGCTTCACAGTATGTACGAGGGAAGCATGCAGTTTACTTAAGAGATGTATGCTGGGGCATGCTACGGTTTCCTGGTCACCACATCACATCCAATAAACATGCCAAAATGTGACTACTGAAACGGGAGCAGTAACAGGATCATAATGAAATAACTCTCCTCTTCTTCCACGTACACCACGGAATGTAAAGGGTACCCACAAGTTACACCAAGCAACTCGTCTTGTTTCTCTGACACTGAGACTTTGCTTGTACACAGGAGGAACTGAGAAGCCAGGAATGAAAATCACATTGCTTACAAAACATCTAAAATGTGTTTTGGGACCCTCTCTTCTAGCATGAGACAGAGAACTCAACACAGCAGCTAAGCTAAGGTATTCGGCTCCTTGGTTTTGGTGAAAGAGGGCTGGTGGCAGAGCACTGGCACTGTGAATCTTTAGTGTCTGGAGTATCTTTTTTTCTTCCTTTCTTCCTCCACATATTTTGATTCTCACTTTTGCTTCCCCCCTTTGTGATCAAAACAACTGAGTTAGTCCACTTCAACCAAACAGTGTTCTGTAATCATACTTTGTAGGAACTGCACACATTCCTCTGCATAGGGAATAAGCATTTGAAGTCAGAACAAATACAAGTATAATGCCTGGCCAGTAACACTCCCTGGGGTACTCTGCAGACAAAGGAGTGAATTAGTTATGTGAATAACCTAGAAGCTTTTTAGTGTTCGCTTCTGACGGCTGCCCCATATCCAAACTCATGGATTTTCGTGTTCAAGGGCTTATCTGTCCCACTGTCGGGTAACTGGCAGCCAGGTCTCTGTCTGACCCCTTTGGTGATGACCAGGGTTGGTTTTCTTTTAGTGTCCTGAAAGTGCAGAGAAATTCAATTCAGAAAATCTTTAGAACTGTGCATATTTAGGCATAAATTGTGCAAATAGCCAAACTATCCTGTATTAAACCCGTCTCTCCTAACAGGTCAATCTCCCCAAAACACAGAGAAAGAGATAGTCATTACTTTGCTTGCAAAACTGACTAGTGAAGGCTAACAATCTGATATGGATGTAATGCTGAAGAGATAAACAATAAAGCAGTGAAAAGCACACAAGCGAAACAGCCTACAAGGCAAGACAAAACTGGATGCTGAGAAGACAGACACTGAGTAAAGTGCTCCCCATTGAGAGAAACTGGCTCTCCCCATCAATTTGAGGTGGGTTTCTCAGCTTATATCTGTGCTGCATACAGACAGGCTCTCTTCAGCCCATCCACCTCTGCTCAAGAGCGTAAAGACCCCTCTGGTTGCCGTTGCCAAGGCACTTCTCTGTCCTTGACCTTCTGTAAACTGAGTGCTGCAGCACCATGGGGAGCATCTGCAGTCAGAGGGGACGCCTAGTGATGGGTCAAGCAAAGGGTGCTGGAAAGTGGCACCTGCGCCCTGGCCCAGGAATAAAACACAGGAAGACAGATGTGAACATAGTCTGTTTATTTTAAGTGGGGGACATAAAAACAGGGGGTGGGGGATGTAGCAGGGGGGGTGGAAATTGTATATTGACAGTAAAAAAATACGCTAAAATGATAGTAAAATTATGGTAAAAATACTAGTTTACTAGTGTTAACAACAGAACAGCAGTATAACAACCAAAAGCTACAATAAACCAACAAAACAAGTACAGTATAAGAACAAAACAACAGCAGTATAACAAGAATATTACAACAGCCGTAGGCCAAACACAGAACAATAAAAATCTTCAATGAACATCATAGACGCCGACGTTTTGCCTCTGGTGGCCTAAAAGGCCACTTGGCATCTCTGCGGTCCTCCTCCTTCGGGAAGTAAAAAAACCAAAGAGAACAGGTTTAGTCCCACCCATGTGCATCGCAATTTAGAAGGAAGCAGGTGCTGTAACAGCTCAAATATCAAAACAAAGTGTGATTTCCTTAAAGAAGGTTTCAATATTTGTGGGGTTTTGGCTAATTTAGACTGCAGCCAGCACACACAATTACAGGGCTCAGGGAGTAAAAGACCCAGCAGCGAAGGCCTCCTGGGGGTGGTGAGGACCCCACGGGCAGGGGGGAGCAGCTCTCGGGTGACTCCTGGCTCCAGCAGCCTCTGCCGCGCTCCCACTGCACAGCACCAGGGGAGACAGCACCGCAGGTCCTGGGAGCTGGTAAGTCCCAAACAGGTGGGGGTGAGCCACAAATGAAAAGCAATGGGGATTTGGGGAGGGGGAGGACCCCAGTCCGCTCGGGACTCCCCCAGTGGCTCCAGAGCACCCCAACATGGGCAAGGGGATAAGAAGGGAGGGGAGAGACTGCCAGGGCTGGAGCAAAAGTTTACACCTTAGGAAACGTGGCAAAAGAAAGCCAGGACGGAAAGGCTGCACAGACGCACAGAGGTTCATCAGCCCCGGCTGGGGAGCTCTTCCAGTAGGAAGAGTTCCCCCTGTCCCACCCCAGGCGCTGCCACCCAGCACGGCTTCTTGCTGGCAGCAGAAACGGGGCCTGGCCCCATCACTCTGGTCCCGCCTCGGGGCTGCTCTGGACCGCAGCCCGCACAGGTGGGGGCCAGCAGCACTGGCCATTACTTATTGCAGAAATGATGGATCCGTGCCTTGTGCCGCTTGCAGGCTCTGTCCTTGGATCTTGCCCGGCTGGAAGAGGTGGACGAACCTGGAAGCACAACTGTTGCTCAGGTCTCTGCAGCCTCACTCTGAGCTGGCACCGGGGCTACCCCCATCCCTATCCCGGGGGGAATGGAAGGTTTTGCATCCCTGGAGGCCAGTAGCTACCACCCGAGCCGGCCCTTCCGCCATCCCCTAGCCCAAGGGGACAACACCACCCATCAGCTCCTCAAGCCTGAAGCACCAACTGCGTCCATACCAGAGGAAGCGGGGTCTCGTCCGAGGCCTGATGGGCGCTGGCCCCAGAAGGGTGCAGGAGTCCCTGGAAAGCAGCACACCACTGTGAGCCGGGGTCGGCCAAGGAGGAAGAGCCTGGCTTTTAGGGAGTTGGCAGCTCAGCCAGGTGCGGCAGGAAAGCTGCTGCCTAAATCAAGCCCTGCCCTTCACCCCCACAGAAGCCCTGTCCACCCCGACTCACCTGGCAAGACGGGCGCGCTCCTGCTGCTGGACTGGGTGGTGTCAGGAAAGCCGGTGGTGGTGGAAGCCGCTTGCCCAGAAACGACTGATGCTGTGGTCGTGGATGCTGCCTGTGTGTGGCTGGTGCCTGAGCAGCCCTGGGTGATGGCTGCTGGCAGGGAGCAAGAAATCAGGACCCGCAACTTGCCGCACGGGACTACCCCTTAGCAGAGCCTCCCAGCTTGAACAGCTCGCAGCTCCGGCCCTGGGCAACCTCGCCCATCAACCACCCTGGGGACTGCGGGACACGAGGACTCCGTCCCGAGTCTTCACAAGTCTCGAAGAGCATCAGACCCGAGGACCAGGCAGCACTGGCCCAGGAGCTTCCTCGGCCTGCGCTACACCCTGCCAGCCCAGGCCGTGGCTTTCTCCTCCTTGCCGTGCCCTTCGCATTCCCAGTCTGCCCTTACCAGCCTTAGGTCCCAAGAGCTGTCGGTAGCGCTGCCACGCTGCCTCCCTCTCCTCGCTTAGGGTCATCTCTGTGGTGGGGTACCCAGGAATAAGCTCAGGGAACTGCCAAGAGAGAGCAGTAGCTTAGCTCCTTCTCAGGGCAGCCAGCAGAGCCGCTCTGAAGGAGGTGTGCAAGCAGGCGCGTGCCAGAGCCGTGAAGCCGTGGTTCTGCCACAGCCACGGCGGAGCTCCGATCCCCCTTCATTTTGGCACCGGCTTGGCGCTGAGGCCACGGCAGCCTTGCCCAGGCCAGTACCTGCTCCAGCAGCGGGCAGCAGTCACGCACAGCCACCACACGCTGGGGCAGGGGAGAGCATCAGTTCCCACTCGGCCAAGGATGAGGCCTCCTGCCTCAAGGCAGGCAGGTCAGCCTGCTCCCAGCCCTGCAGGGATTGCACTGAGCACATTCTATCCCCAGAGGAGGGCAAAAGAGGCTTGCGAGACAGCGACGTACCAGCACCAGTGGGTGGGTCTCGCCAGGCACCAGCAGGCAGATGCTCCTCCTGCGTGGCCTTCCTTTCCCCAGCGCAGGTGGTGGGCTCGGGGACTGCCGCCGCTTCTCCTCGGGCCTCTTGACAGCTACAGGAGGAGACAAGTCAGGAGCAGCTCCCAGCAGAGGTGTTTGGCCTGCACCAAGGGGGTTGTCCCTTCTCACTCCTCTCCGGATGCCCATCCTGGAGGGCAGAGCCAGGGACACGGCCTTCAGCCACAGACAAGGCTGCGATGCCCTGGGGCAGCAGCTGGCCACAAGAGATCCGTGGGGAAGCTCTCACAAGAGCCTGCTGGGGCTCCACGGGCCGGCGGCCCCTTCCCACCTCCACAGACGCTCCTTGCACGCTGCCCACCCGAACCACAAACCACACAAACTGCCACACGGGCCCACATCTCGCACTGTGCCACGGGACCCTCTCCGCGATGGGCACACGGGGTTTCCTCTCCCTTTCGGCTGAGGAAGTGTTGCCATGAGTTCCGCCTGGAATGTGAGCAGGCCCAAGCCAGGGGCCCATCCAAGCCCGGCACAGAGCTGGGCCCCACCTACACTCACCTTCCTCGGTCTGCACGGCCTTGTTGGCTCTTCCTGGAGCACGGTCTTCCGGTCGCAACAATTCCCATTCCCTGTGCAAGTGGGAGAGAGCCAGTTAGGGTCAGCCCCAGGCTGGGACAGGACATGCCAGTGCCACAGGGCAACGCCACCGCTGCAGCAGTCTGAGCCCTTCGAGCTCCAACCCGGCCTGCGGGCAGGGCAGGGATGGTGCAGGTCAGCGCTGCCGCCAGCGCCGCAGGGGCACAAGGCAGCAGGGATGCTGATGGACACAACAAGGGAGCTTCCCCACCACTGGGTGACCCAGCAGCCATGTCTCACGGGCCTGGAATGTCCCAGCTCCGGTGGAGAGCAGGCCTTGGGCACCGGCTCAGCTGGGAAAGCGACTGCTCTCTTCCTGGCCGGCACTGACAAGCAGGCACCGGCTGGATGAGCAGTACGTTACCTTCCTGTCCAAAGTGGCACCTCGCAGCAGGATCCTGGGCCAGACTGCGGGGACTCCCTCACGCACATCCTCTTCTATTGGCATGTGGAAAGAGACCAGGAGTAACTCATTTGGTTCAGGGGAGCACAGCCTCCCTTTCTCCTGCTCATCACAGAGTAAATCCCATCTCCCAGGTGCTGGCTACTGAGCCCACAGCCTCTCTTGCTTCAACACTGCTCAACTGACCTCTGCAACGTCTGTGGAGGGCAAAGTCTGAGCACCTCAACCTGAATCCGCTCTGGGAGCAAGCAGCCTCCAGGCTCTTTACTGGCCGAGGCAATGGGGAGGGAGGGAGGACGCTGCTGGCCCAGCCAGAGTAAACCCTTCCCTACTGACCCACCCGGGATAAAACCTTTCACTGCACAGCTGCAGAGCTCCACCAGCCACGACTACGTCCCACTCACACATCTGCAAGCCCAGCCCAAGACGTGAGCAGTGTTTTACTACAGCTCAGCAGCTGCTGAGGAGACCTGTGTCAAAGTGGGAACACAGGGCTCCCACACGCGCTGCTGCCTCCAGCTGAAAAGGTGCCAGCACAGCAAAGAGATTTTCTCTCATCATCTGTCCCAGCGTACCGGTGGGGGAACGGTCTCAGGGCTCCGGTCCTGCGGCAGCGGGTCCTGCTGGCGCACGGACTGCGGCGGGGCTCTGCTGGCAGACAACAGTTGGAGCCGCTGTTAGTGGCAGGAAGATCCGATCCCATCCTCCCCCCAAGCTCACCCGAGTCAGCAGCGGCGGGACGGGTGCCCTCAGCATGGACGGCGCCTGCAGTCACGCCACTGTAGAGGTCGTTTTGCCGTACGGGCGACATAAGACAGGAGCGATGCGGGCTGGCAGGATCTCATCACACCCCAGGACCCCCTGTGCCCAACAGCCATCCCTGCAGCACCACGCAGGCCAGCACCAAGGGAAGTGATATGGGCCTGGCACCGCCATCACAGTGCCATCCACGTCTGCACCCAACCGTGCCCTCTGACGCCCCCATCCCTGACAACTTATGTCCCTGTGCCAGCTGTCTCCGTATCCCACCTACGTCCCTCTGCCACCCTCATCCCTGACAACCTGTGTCCCTGTGCCACCCATGTCCCTGAGAAGGAGTGTCCTACTGCCACCCGTGTCCTTATCCCACCTGTTTACCAGGGCCACCCGTGTCCTTATCCCACCCACATCCTACTCCCGCGCTCACCCGAGGCAGTTGCCGCGGGTCGGGGTGCTCAGACCTCGGCCGATCACAGTGGCCGGTCCGCCGTTACTGGCCCTTTTCCTCGTCAGGCGCCAAGCAACCTGGTCCCGAGTGGCTGGGAAGCGGGCGATCAGCCTGCGCCTGGGCCTGTACGAGGGCAGCCGCAGTCGGGGAGGGCGCTGGGGGAGCAGGAATCGCGCTGGAGAGCGCCGGGCCGGAGGGCGCCTGGCGGGCGGGCGGGACCGCAGCGCACAGCAGGCACCCCCCGCACTCAGCGCCGCTGCCAGCAGCAATCCCTGCAGCAGGCAGGCGACCGCCACCGACAGCGCCACTGCCAGCGCCGACGGCCAGCAACAAGGGCAGCGCCACGGGCCCGGCAGCGCCATCGCTCTCGATCGCTCTGCAGCAACGGCCACCGGCCCGGAGCGCGCTGCGGGAGCCGCGCGGCGTTACCTCGGCAGCCGCCGCCTTCTAGAGCTCGCGGCCCTGCTCCACCGGCCCCGCCGTTCCACCCGCCTCCTACTGACAGCCCTGTGCCCCCCGCGCCCCTGACAGCCAGCGTCCCTGTGCCACCCCTGTCCTTATCCCACCCTCGCCTCTGTGCCTGCAGCTCCCAGAGCCCTGCTGTGTCCTGCCAGGCAGGCGCCATGGCAGGGACGATGCCACGGACCACACAGAACACGGTTCCCCTGAGCATCTCCCATGCCATGGCCCTGCTGCGGGGACCCTGCAGCCCAGCTGAGCAGGCCAGGGCTGTCTGCACGGCATCACCTCGCCAGAGAGGGAGAGGGCTGGTGGGGCAGCCAAAGCCACCCTCAAAGTGCAACTGCTCAAAGCAGAGGCAAAGTGGAGGAAAACTAGTGAAATAAGAAGAAGAAACAGTAATAATAATAACTGTTGTTCAACCACGCAGCTGTGTTTGAACAAGGGAAGCAAGTACCCACAAGCAGAGGGTGCTGGAAAGCTGCACCCTGTGGCCTGGCCCAGGAATCAAACACAGGGAAGACAGATGTGAACACAGGCTGGTTATTTTAGGTGGAGGACATAAAAACAGGGGGTGGGGGTGAGGTGGAGGAGAGTGGGAATTGCATATTGACAGTAAAAGAGTAGTAAAATGATAGTAAAATTAGGGTCAAAACACTGGTTTACTATTGTTATAACAACAAAACAACAGCGTAACAACAAAAATACTACAATAAAACAACAGAGTAACAACATAAATACTACAGTAAAACAACGAAACAACTACCGTGTAAGAAAATAACAACTACAGGATAACAAGAATATTAGAACTAGTGCAGAAGAAACACAGAACAATCAAAATATTCAACAAATATCATAGCTGCTGATGTTTTGCTGTTGGTGGTGCAAAAGGCCACTTGGCCTCAGCATCCCGGCAAGCAAGGTAGTACAACATTCACACCCAACTGCCTTCACGAGAAGCGTTCACAGTCACATCCTACCTTCTGTCTTTAAACAAACTGGGATTCAGCCCTGTGCAGTGTTCCCAAGGGTGTTTCCACAGCTGTGTGCACCTCACCTGTTAGATGAATTGCATGTCTCTTGGAGGCACGGTGACACAGTGCCCTGGACAAGCTGAGCCCCGTAAAGAAACAGCGGTACACACATTCCCACAGCTCCAGTAACAAAGGCCATGGCAGTCAGATCCAGTGAGGACCAGACAAAACTCCAGCTGAGAGGCAAAGAAGGAAATGAGAGATACTAGAAATAGCAGGGTGTGACGAATAGGGCAGCCTACCTCATTTAGACTTCTTATAATCAAAATGCACTCCCTTTGAAGATATGAACTTTGATGAGGCTTTATCTATGAACAGGGAAATCCTAATTAGTGTGAAGACTACGACCCACTGATTTCATGTTAAATCCCAGTCCTGTTACCTGCAGATTTCATTGCCAGCTTTTGCTAAAACAATTGCTGTGAAATTTTGGATAGGAGAACTACGACAGCTGAGAGTGGGCAAGAATGTAGCAAATTAGTAGCTAAATGGAAGTGTTCTGTTTAAAAAGAAGAGGCCATCTGCCAGCCACAGGTTAGCTGCTCAGAACACACACGCAACTACTTTATAAACCAGGTTCGAGTCCTACAGGCCCTGAGCTTATTCATCAGAGGCACAGCAGGCTCACAAACACTATAGAAAGACTGCCTCAACCATGCTGATCCAACCTTCCTCAGGCACTAAGAATGGCAGAGAGAGTCACACTGCGAATGGTGCTCTTTTCCCAATCTAGTTTACCCTAACGTGTTAAAGCAAGAGGGAAAGGCAAACTTAGTAGAAAATAAAGCTGGATTTCAACAGGAGCACACTCCCATCCTAACTCTGCCTCCTTCCCCCTCAAAAGAGGAGAATAACAGACACAAAGAAGTTTTTGATCTCCTGTGTAGCATTCCTGTAAAAGTGTTTATGGTGTTTCAAGCAACTTGTACACAACATGCGACACAAAGGAGCTGAGTGGGATGTGATGACCATATTCCCCAAAAGGGAATGGTCATTCTTCAGGGGAGGGGACCCTGGCTGCTAAAATCACTTACTTCTTGGCAAGTGAGATGACATCGTGACACCAAGTAGTCCTGGCAGTTCTGTGTACTCCTGGCTTCTCAGCTGCTGCTTGTATTGTGCCAGAGATGCTCAGTGCTCTGTGTGCTGCTGTCCTTCCCTGGGTCCTGTGAGGGACCAGCAGAAGCAGAAGAACCGGTGCTAGACCTCCCAGGCAAGGAGTTATCTGTAGACACAAGCAAGGCTGGTTACAGAAAGGGTACCCGTGGAGTGAAAAGCCTACAGAACTTCAAATTCAGCATTAGAATTACGGACTGGAGAATGGCAGCTATGCTCAGAAATGAATGTAACTTGCGGTTTGTAGGTCATTTTTGTAAAGAAGAGTGGCTTTGGTGATGTATGGTGACTTCAGAGGAAAAAAGACCTATTAGATCCTCCCTCTGCATCATAAAGATACACGACCGCTCCCTCTGATTCTGGAGTAAAACATGTGAAGAAAGAAAAGTGAACAGTAATATTCCAGCTACAAATGCAAGAATCAATCATGCAGCCATCAGCGTTACCTGCGTAACTTCAGACTGTTATTCCAGCAAACATTCTTCCCCCCTCATCGTGTACATGCTAGTTAATTTTATAGAGAACTTGGGAGGATCTGACAGAGTACTTCCAAAGCACTTGGTGTTCTCTGTGGAGAAACATCACAATGACGTGACAAGAACAGAAAATACCTTCACATTTCTCTATTTCAGGAGGTCTTGATGCATCCAAGTGCCTCCTCAGGTAAGAAGCACATCAGCGCCAGCCCTGGCTGCTGTACAGTTTAACCTGTGCCTCTTCCATTCTGCAAGAACTAGGCTAAAATCTTTCCTTCGTCCTGCAGGAACAAGGGAAAACACCAAACTCATGACCAAGTCCTCTAAAACACCAAGTTCATGACCAGTCAGGCAGTAGAAGGTCTTTCCACTGTTCACCTTTGACATGACGAGCATAAGTAATCCCAACCCCAGGGATGGTTCTGATTTTACAATGAATGGCTCAGCCGCCCGAGTGACAGTGAGGAACTCACCCTGAAGGCCCACTGCCAGTCACGACAGACCTGCCATGCCAGCTGCCAGGACATAGCCAAGACCACTGTAAGCAACAAAAAGGAGTAATCAGTAGGCACCAAGGAATTCTTGTTGCCCGAAATGACATCTTGCCAGCTAAGGAGAGCACAGAGAACCCAGATCAGACAACCCATAAAGCAGTTTATTATTGGCTCTTTTCTGTCCTAGCCACATGAATAAAACCCTGCAGGAATTCCTTTAGCTTTAATCTGCTTTCTGGGCTCAGACTTGGCTGCCTGCTCTAATAAAGAGTATGTGTCCAAGGCACAGAAAAACCCTTCTCCTCTTCATCAGACACTGTCAATTCAACTGAAAGAGGAGAGGGAAGGGCCAGTTCTTCCTTGGGACGATTTAATGGGGGGGGTTCTTGACAAATTTGTCAAGTAAGCAAATATCCAAAAGCTTTTGCCTTCCAAAAGCCAGAAATAAATTACCTACCCCCAGGCACATATTTCTTTCAGAGTTGATTCAATCGTTTATTCCAAGCCCACACGTTTTCGGAGTTCAGATTCTCTCTAAAAAATGCTGAGGGGAAAAAAAAGCTCATTTTTCTTCAAGGTAACTACAGAAATAAGCCTAACCAGCTCTATTTCAACATGCTAAGCAAGGGACAAATCCTTTTGCAAGAGCCAATCCAGACATACATCAAAATAGATCTGATCAAGGCTCAGGGCATATTGAATGCCTGGTGTGGTCAGATGGAATTTCAAAAGGCAGGTCAGTTACTAGCAAGAAAACCAACCTTTGCACTGGAAGGAAGAGGTAGAAGACAGACAGCATCGTGGTCCTTTTTCATTCGCAGGAGCCGATGCATCCAGTGCATCCAGAGGGGCCAACGAACGGCATTTCAGATTCCCCTCCACCCCCCTCCAGGGCTGGGGACTGGGACAGCGAGTGACGGAGGCACCTTTCCCTTGGTGATGACCAGGGTTGGTTTTCTTTTAGTGTCCTGAAAGTGCAGAGAAATTCAATTCAGAAAATCTTTAGAACTGTGCATATTTAGGCATAAATTGTGCAAATAGCCAAACTATCCTGTATTAAACCCATCTCTCCTAACAGGTCAATCTCCCCAAAACACAGAGAAAGAGATAGTCATTACTTTGCTTGCAAAACTGACTAGTGAAGGCTAACAATCTGATATGGATGTAATGCTGAAGAGATAAACAATAAAGCAGTGAAAAGCACACAAGCGAAACAGCCTACAAGGCAAGACAAAACTGGATGCTGAGAAGACAGACACTGAGTAAAGTGCTCCCCATTGATAGAAACTGGCTCTCCCCATCACTTTGAGGTGGGTTTCTCAGCTTATATCTGTGCTGCATATAGACAGGCTCTCAGGTGGTGAGATTTTCATGACAAGGGTAAAGTGACTACTTTTAAAAGGACAAGTAAAACTTTCTTCTAAAATATAAACGAGATGAAATTAGGTCTTGTAGAAAGATGTTAGCAAAGAGTTGAACAACCTCCAAAGCAGTTCAGCTCTGCAATAGCTTTACAGACCTCAGAATTAAATCTCTATGAATTTTGATACCCAAATTTCTGTGACTGAGTTTTTAACAGAACACAGGTTACCTTTGGATAATTTATTAAAGGAAACAGACATTGAAATGTATGTGAAATATCTAAAAGTTAGACAACCAACCTACAGCTAGTGTCACTGTGATGGATGGGGTAGGTATCCATGGGAACATTCTCCATTGAAACGGCTGTCAACAAGAGAGACTTCCTGTGCTTTAGGCTGCAGCGACTTCCAACTTCCTCAGACACTGGCAGCAAAGCTAAAAAGCCAAAGAGAGTCAACGTAAGTTTTGCAGAGAGGCAACGCTGAAGGTAAGCAACATTCCACCCACTACCAACTCCTCCTGTGTGCATTGCAGTGCGGAGTGGTTATGTCCCAGTGGTCGTCTTTGTTCTGATTCAAAGCAGGCCATTTAAAAAGAATGCTAATCCCCATCCAGTCACAATTACCTGACTTAAATACCTGCCCTCACAGGGTCACAGTTTCTGTTTGTAGATCACTAGGAACTGGCACACTGTAAGGCACACACTGCAAGGCTTAAATCAAGAAACCTTCAGCCTCCCTGAAGCGTTTCCATTGCTGCACAGCCACTGCCCTGTGGGCAAAGCCTTCAGCCCCCCAAACGCTGTCTCTGATGCACCCCAGCCTGGCCCAGCCCCTCGTCCACCCCCAGTTACAAGTGTCCTTCACGCTGGTACAATTTTATCAACCTAAACCCGTAAGAATTCCCACAAGAATCCATTCATTTTCAGTCAGCACAAACTGAGAACAACGCTGGTTTGTCTGCTTTTACCTGCCAGGTAAGCCACGCTCTGGGTGTTCACCTCAAACCTGTCACAGGTTCCTGTGCTTGTTAACCAGAGCTAGTAGTGTGTGTAAAACCCTCACAGTTCTTGCTACAGTGGTAGCAGAAGGGTGCCTGTACCCTAAGAAATGGGGTTAAAAACCGAATACTGTATTTAATGTTCAATGCATGTTTACGAAGCATTACTGTGTTCATCAGCATGTTCTCAGGACACTTCACACGAAGGGTAAGGAAGCACAACTCTAACAGGAGATGCAAGATGTGTTCTTACCCTTCAGGAGGTGTCCCACTACTGCAAAGTTGAAGTTGGAGTTGAAATTCAACCCAACAAAATGGTCCATCTGCTTGCAGTGCCACTCGAGGGGCCTCCTGATCTCCACGAACACCTCTTCCGGGCTCTGACCAGGAAAAAGAAGACCCAAGAGCTGCTCATGATAGCTCAAGGTGTTCTTTTGACAAGTGACAGAGTAATTTTAAGAGCTTACACTGAAATACCAAACACACCTTTGAACACAACACACCTGTACATTTCTGTTCCGGTTCAGAACGCAGTTACGTACATCGCAGTTTTACTCTTGGTAGTACCCAAGTGGAACAATTCCTAATGCAAATTGCAGTTTCAGTTGCTTACCCAGTGTCCAGGAGGACAAGAGTTGTGTTTTTTTCCGTTATCAACAGATGTAAGTGCTCACACAAACCCAGTGTCAGTCAGAGCTGGTCGCTAACAGCTCACCTTGCCGTTGAATATTCGAAGGCTGTCCAGGGTGTGCAGATTCTGCTCAAGCAGGTCTGTACCTGCTGAGTACAGGTTTACTTCATCCAGCTGCAGCACTGCCATGGCTACCCAGAAGAGGGCCTTGTGCATCGGCGAGTCCTGAAGGGAAAGAGAGAAAGCCACGATTTTCAAGTCAAGAAATCCATCACTGAACATTAAATTCCTTAATCACATTCATTAATTTCATAGGCAGAGCCTGTTAAAAAAGGACAACCAATGTAACGCTTGTGAGGTGGGCTGATGCCAACCTGATGAAGTTTAACCATGCCAAGCGCAAGGGGTCCTACACCTGGGTCGGAGCAATCCCAGGCACAGCTACAGGTTGGGCAGAGAAGAGATTCAGAGCAGCCCTGCGCAGAAGGACTTGGGGGTGTTGGTCGATGAGAAAATGAACATGAGCCAGCTTCAGTGTGCGCTCGCAGCCCAGAAAGCCAACCGCATCCCGAGCTGCATCAAAAGTTGCGTGACCAGCAGGTCGAAGGAAGTGATCCTGCCCCTCTACTCCGCTCTCCTGAGACCTCACTTGGAGTATTGTGTGCAGTTCTGGTGTCCTCAACATAAAAAGGACATGGAACTGTTGGAACAAGTCCAGAGGAGGGCCACGAGGATGATCAGGGGAGTGGAGCACCTCTCGTATGAAGACAGGCTGAGAAAGTTGGGGCTGTTCAGCCTGGAGAAGAGAAGGGTGCGTGGAGACCTCATAGCAGCCTTTCGGTATCTGAAGGGGGCCTACAAGGATGCTGGGGATGGACTATGCGTCAGGGACTGTAGCGACAGGACAAGGGGGAACGGGTTCAAACTTAAACAGGGGAAGTTTAGACTGGATATAAGGAAGAAGTTCTTTACTGTTAGGGTGGTGAGGCACTGGAATGGGTTGCCCAGGGAGGTTGTGAATGGTCCATCCTTGACGGAGTTCAAGGCCAGGCTGGATGAGGCCTTGGGCGGCATGCTTTAGTGGGAAGTGTTCCTGCCCATGGCAGGGGGGTTGGAACTAGATGATCTTAAGGTCCTTTCCAACCCTAACTATTCTATGATTCTATAATTCTAACTTTGAAGGGAAAGCAGACACTAAGTTCACGGCTATTATACATGTGGAACAATCACAGCTTAAGGAGCATCTGCTACCTTCGAACGAGCCCTAAGGTTTTAAGGTTTTTCCCATTCAGCTTTTGAATAGAGGCCAGAGACGACTTTTTGCTTTAAAGCTACAGTATTTGTCATTATGGCTTTTAATAACCCTGCCTTTCACCGAGATGAGGTATGTGTTTCTAGGGAAATGGTAGGACATTGCTAGTAGTCAATCCACCCAGCAAGGCCTCTTTCCACCAGAGTTCTGTTTACGGACACCACCTAAAGGGAGGTGAAAAGAAAGAAAACAAAAAGTAGAAAGGTGAACAAACCACTAGAGAAAAAACGATCAGCAAGTTCCTAATCAACAACAGGAAGCCTGCATCGGCATCAATTCCAACAAAAGAGGTACGTCAACGCATGCACCTCATTGCCCGTCAGGTTCCACAGCTGTATCAGTGGCAGTCCTGTTGCACTGTCATAATTTGTGACCTGGAAACACAGAAAAACCAGAGTGGGCAGCAGTTCTGCTGTGAGCCGTGAAGGATGCAATGCCAGCATCATTCGCTCCCTATCAGACACCCCTTCCTATGTGTAGGCTGGAGGAAATGCAGCTCCTGCCACCAGGCAGCAGCTGGAACACCCTGTGGGCAAGTTCACTTTCATCACTCAAATCCATACCCTGGCTTTCTGCCCACATCACTCACAAGAGGGAATACTCATCCCTCCCCAGCCACACAGCCCTGAGCGGGAACTGATGCTACACCAGGAAGTTCTCATCAAGACCCTGCTCAGCAGCCAGACTTCCAGGCTCTGGCTTTGTTGTCTGTCTTCACACACACAGGATGGGGGGTGCACAGAGTCACAGCAGTAGTACCATCAGCAACAAGACTTTTCCCAACAGCTCCACGTACCTGCGCCTCAAGGACTGCGCCTCTGGTCATCTCGCCAACAGCTGCGTCAGCTTCAGGGGAGAAGCGATCCTCATCTTGGGGAAGAGCAGGAGAAAACAAATGACAGTCACAGGCTTCAAAGGCCAGAAGGGACTATTAAGCTCACCTTGCCTGACCTCCTACATCCATTAGGCCAGCAAATCCTCACCCACTGTTGCTGAAACCAGTCTATTAAGCTGGAGATCACACAAGCATTATGCCTGCTGGGTTGCTGAAAGGAAGAATGAAGTGCTTTCTAAAGCCACTAGCTAAGTTAATAGGAATTTAAGTGGCTGATGAATTAGGAGGCTTTAACAATAGAAAAGTGCGTATCTGCAGTACCTTTCAGCGGTCATTAGTATTTTGATCCTTAATAAACTAAGCTCAAGGGCCTCAGGGCTTCACTGACCCTGAAGACACTACTGACCCGCCTGATCCCCAGCTCCCACAGAAACCCCTTCCGTACAAGGCAGCTTCTTAGGCCCCCAGGCATCAGGCATATCTACCACCATGACACTCTGCCAGGGCTTGAACGGTAGCATTTTGAACACAGAACTATACACGTCAGTCACCTTAGTAGGAAAGTATCAGATATTGGTTTAACACATTAAAACTAAGTTCGCATTTACAGCTACTTTATGACAGAAGGTGGCAGAGTGGTTACAGCTACTTCACTTAATACACTGCCAGCCCTGCCAACTTGCTCTTTAGGAGAGTAATTCACCCTCTCCTCCAAGCCGGAAAAAGCCTGGACATTTATCATCTTTCCCCTGGAGTCTGACAGGTTCTGCCATGCTAGCACATTTAGAAGAATAAAATTCATTTTTTCCAGTCCTTGCTCTAGTCACACCAGAGCTGTGCTTGCAATAAGAGAGGGAAGGTTCAGGCACGATCATTGCTTGCCCACCGCTGGCACCCACTGACACTGCAGTGGGACCGCCAATAGTACTTGTCAGGAGCTCCATTACCTGCAAGAGGCACCACATTGTCCAGGAAAACTGCTCCTTGGAAAGGCAACAATAAAAAGTCAGACCTTAAAGAAAAGAGAATCCATCAGAATAAGAACAGGGCTTTAAGTCACTCCTGTATTCTTTAAGGTGACATTGATTAATCAATTGCTGTAAGAGGGATTTAGTGTAACATTGATGACAGTCAAAAACAACTTCCCAGCAATCTAAGCAGCAGCAGCAACCCATTGTCTGATGAGCACGCCACGTTGGACTGGGCTCCAAGCAAAAGCCACCTCCACCATGGAGGCTTGACTGCTTTCCTCCCACCTCTGGGCACAAGCAAGTATTTAATGGGCTTGTGTAAGAAAACCCTCATCCAATACAGCTCTCCCAGACAGTGGGGCTGGAGCATAGAGAATCCCAATCTTATTCCTAGCTCAGCAACTAACTACACCTTGGGGCCTCCCAAAGGCATCCTTTTGCTCAGCTGCCATGCTGAAGTGACAGAAGTCACAATTTCCTCTTCCTTCCCCTTCAATAAAGCCTTGTGAGAGCTTGCTCTGCTGCCAGGGAACCCACCCCTGCTGCTGAGGCAAACCTTTCTACCAATTCCCACTTCAGCTGTGGAAAAACCCGGAAGGAATTCAAACAATACAGATGCCTCTGAAGAAGATTCGAGCCAGATATGGCCTCAGGCCATGGAAGAGGAGCTAGAGACCTGATTGGTCTGACTGTGTCAGCCTTCACTTTGGCATATCCTCCATAGTCCACATATCTGAGTTCCACTTCACTGGTCTCTTCAAAGTAGCTGATAACTTGAGCCCGTAGCCATGCCCCATCCAGGCCTGGAGCTGCGCAGATAATACCGACTGCGGAACATAAGGGTACAGAGAAGAAAGCTCAGCGGATTTCCAGAAATCAGCACTTCAGGCATTAGTTATGACGAATAACTCCTTTCCATGTGATGCACCCTCCACTTTAGACCATGTACAGGCAGTGACACTAGGAAGATGCGGGAGTAGCTCCACACTTTGTCAGCAAAAATATACCAGGTGCCAGGTAGATAAGAAATAACCCAAGACTGACTTACCTCCTTCCAAATTTCAATGTGCAACTATGTGGCTGGAGAAGTATTCAGGGATGAATGGGGTGAGGAAGAACAGAGCTTAAAAAAAAGCCCAAATCAATGGAATAACCAACGAACTATCACACCTCATGCACTGGGAAACCTCCCAAGCCTAACTCAGGGCAGCAGGATTTCACATGACCCTCGAAGTTTCTTAAGTGAACAGTCAAGTTACTTGCCTTCTACTGGAGCTGGCAGGGTTGGAATTTCAGGTTGAGAGTAGCAGACGCACATCTGCTGCTCAAGGCTCCTCAGGACGTAGAAAGTGGGGTGAGTGTGCTGCTGCAGGAACATGTGCCCTGCATCAACTTGGTGCGCCACGACCACCGGCACAGTGACTCCATCCGGGAGGAAGAGCTGTCACGTGGAGGAAAGAAGCTCTCATTAGTGTTCACTGCAACTCGAAGCTTCATTCACAGCAACTCCCTGTTCCACCAGCACCTCCTGAGGCTTACAGCCACGGCACTGTAGTATTTCACTTCTAAAGACTGCTTTGGAGCAGGAGCAGAAGACTACCCATTGTTAACTGCATGCTGTTCTCAAGGAAATCAGACTTGGGCTGGGGCCCATCTTGTTCCCAAAAAGACTATCAGCACAGAGCAGCTGCAAGACTTATTTACCCAAGAGATCAGTGAGCAGAGTCAGGAATGATGGGTCAAGCCATGCTGCACTATCAACGCTGTGCAACTTGCCAGGACTCCCTGCCCATGGAGGTTTTAAACATCAAGGTAATCTTCACAGGGATTGTCCAAGATTTGTCACAGAGGCCTCACTTTCAAAGTCCTTTGCCCCGGCTGCTAGAGAGCCACTGTGCCGGGCAGCTTCCGAGCATTACCGTGCTTGGAATACATCCAAAATGCCTTTCATTTCCCAGCATAAATTCACTTCTCCAGAATAAAGCCTATCTTCACATCCAAGGAAACAGTTACGTGCACCGTTACTACAGGCACAATGGGAACAGTAGTGGAAGAACAGGTAGATAACCCTGATCTATTAACAGCTAAATCAGCTGGATAACAACCAGCCACACAAAATCACACTGGGTTTGAGGGCGCCTGTGAGCCAGCCACATGGATACAGCATCCTACAATGGCAGTGACCAGCAACAGCCTTCCGCCCCGACATCAGCATAGCCAGCAAGCTGGGACTCACCCAGGCAGTCATAAGGAGGGAATGAAGTGTCAGTGGTGCTGCTGGAAGTAGACCGTGGACGTTGGCATCAAGCTCAAGGAGCTGTGTCTCGCCAGTCAGGCTCAGTACTTTTTCTACTTGATGCGGGAAACCTGGAAGACAAAGTCCCACAGAAGGTCTGTAGCACAGATTTGGTGAGGACAACCCCAGCCTTGCCACATGAACCAATATAGCTACCAGAAGCCTTCTGCACTACAGCAACAACTTCAGTTTTAGCAGATTGGCCATGTAACCTGGTAGGAGACCAACATGAGCTGATACACACCCCATAGCTCCTCCTGTAGGCCAGCTAACACTGGATCCTACAGAGAGATGAATTCAGACCTGTCCCTGAAGGTACCTCACTCAAGAAACTGAGCTTATTAACGCAGGCACTTCACAAACCACCTTGAAAACTCTAAGCTCTTAGCTTGTACAGGAACTAAACAATAGTTCAAAGCTTGGAATGAGCCAACTTAATACTTCCTCCCAGCAAGCCTGTTCTTGCTTCAAGATAGTTTCAGCCTCTCCTGTCCCTTACCATTCACAAAGTCACTTGACAACAGAACTCCTGCACTGAAGTTTCTCACTAACAGGCCTGTAGTCTCATTCAGCATGCACTCCTACTCGTTTCCTTCCCTCTTACGTGTGTGGTTAAAAAGTATTCAAACCAAAATAAGCTTCAACTCCTAAACCCACCAGCCTCTCAATGTAGAGAGATACTCAGTCTTCAGTTTCTGAATGGTCTTAGTAGGAAAAAAAAAGAGTGAGTGTACTGTCACTCCATATTAATTCCACATTTAACAATCCATCCATTGGGTTTTCTCCAAAGCTTTGAAACATTTATGATTTCCAGGCCACTCGGAAGTAAAATATAGCAAGCTCACAACAAGTGTTTCCTCTTAATTTACAAATCAGATCCCTGAAAGCATGGTACATGCTAAGGGGAGATGCTAAACCTGAGAATTGACACAGACCACAGTTTACAGAGAATCCCAGACTTGTTTGGGTTGGAAGGAACCTTAAAGCTTGTGCACTTTCAACCCCCTGCCATGGGTAGGGACACTTTCCACTAGACCAGGTTGCTCCAAGCCCCATCCATGGGAGGGAAAACTCAGGTCCCCCACCAGTTTACAAGGAGCAATGCCTTGCTCTTATGGCTAGGTTTAAAAAAAAAAAAAAAAATAATAAAAAACCCCCAACAAACCTAAAAATCACATTTTGGATGAAGGATATTATTTATTAGAAAACAAGGTGTAAATTTAGTAGGTGACGCTTAAGGAAGTGGATCTTCATCCTCTTTACACTCTTCATTGCAGAAATCACACCACTGTCAGGTCATGAGGAAGTGAAGCTCCCTCTAAACAAACTTGCACAAAGACAACATAGCTCTTGCCCTTTTAACAGGGAGACTGGCATCACTATTCTGTCTAAGGGTGGTGAGGCACCCGAATGGGTTGCCCAAGGAAGTTGTGAATGCTCCATCCCTGGCGGTGTTCAAAGCCAGGTTGGACAAAGCCTTGGGTGACATGGTTTAGTGTGAGGGGACCCTGCCCATGGCAGGGGGGTCGGAACTAGATGATCTTAAGGTCCTCTCCAACCCTAACAATTCTGGGATTCTGTTCTTCACATAAAGGAATGCCATATCTAATCTAGTAGAGCCAAAGCAGGCCTGGTAAGTTGCAGTATACAGTAAGGGGAAGCGTCTTAGTCAAATCTCTGTAGAATCCAGACACAAAAAGAGACCAGTTGCTCTCGATGCTAAAGTATGTTTGGAAGAGACTAAGGTTTAAAAGCATGAATCGTAGGTATTTAAGAGATGTGATGCTTATAAGCATTCTACTAACCATTAGAAAGTAAACCATCACTTATTGGTCTTTCTAGGTTTGTAATTGCACATTTAATTCAAAGTATGACTGAAAGACTAATGCAGATAAGTGAGAAAGATCAAAGACAGAAAGCATAGCCTTAACTTTAGAAAACATCTGTGACTATGGCATAAGTAGAGCTGTTGAAAACTTACCTTTCTTTTTTGCTTAGAAGGAGAAAATGGGCTCTCACCTGGTACAAGGCACCAGACCATGAAGTTGATCAAATTTGTGTAGCACAGCACAGCAGCTATCAGGTAATCTCTCTTTGCCGGACTCTTCCTTGACACAGACACGACTGGACCTTGTCTCCCATGTGCTGCAGCAGCTCCGTAACTCTGCTCCTCGCGAGGTGGCTGGGACTGCAAGCTTGTGCTTTCATGCGCCCTGGGGTTGTGCATATTTCCCCGCACACAAAGCTACCATAGATGAGGTATCTCCTTAGCTCGCCAAGCTATGAGTCAGTTTTGGTTTGGGGCTATGAGGAACTTCAATCACTACGCTCATTTCCGGCCGTGAAGCCCAACCACTAAAAACTGAAAGGAAACGCTCCTTGCGGTCCCTGCTTTACAAGGACTTTACAGAGGCAAAAAGCTGCAGTCCTGTGTTTTTGCAAAAGTGCTGAAGTGCTATACCCTGAGGACAAGGAAAAGTAAATGGAAACAGCAGCAAAATATTCCATTGTGCATCCAAGATCCCAAAGTGCACGACTTTGCACGGATCTCACAGGAATTGCATATGCCAAATTAGTAATAAACTTCACTAATGTCTCAGTCAGCTGTCAGAGCTAAAAACGGCCTTCCTAGAGAAGAGGCGTTTGCTAGACAAGGTACCCTGGACAGTCGTTTGCTTACACACACTACTTAAGCTACCTAGCCTTGTCCTTGTCACCCAACCAGTCACTTCTTCCTTTTACCACCACCTGCTTTGCACTGACCAGATCTACCCCAGAACAAAATCCTTTCCAGCAAGGTCCTGAGTTTGTAGGTCAAACCAGCAGTTTAAGCAGAAGACTTACACTCCAGACTATTTGCTCGTTTGGGTTTCTTTCAATGGAGGGAATACCAAACAAAAAAAAAACCTAACCAAAAAACCAACCCAGAATGTTACAGGGAGAGATGGAAACAAAACCATCCTTCTTCCTCCCTGCTGGAACTGTGCACATTCTACAGCTCTGAATCGGGCAACAGGATTTTTTTCCCTTTCTTCCCAAACAGGGGCCTGAAAGGAGAAGAAAGGAGGATGCAGGAAGTCATTCTTGCTCTTTCAGGGTGTGTAGATACCTTTATTCCTTGTCTTTAGTCGGGCCACTCAGATTTGAACAAGTACTCTTACTTGATTCTTCCAGCATTAGGTTCCCTATTATATTCAGTATTTTTTTAGACACAGAACTGGTCCCACGTCTTTTGAGCCATTGTGTGGATTGCAAACTTCAGAAGGTTATTTGGTTTCTTGCACCTTGTTTGGACGGTTTAAAGTGAAAATTAAGAGAAAACTAGTAGCTTAATGGGCAGCTAATAGCAATGAGCTCTGATTGCAGCGTCTGACTCATGCATGAAGGCAAGAGCCTATGGTTGGAGTTTCTTTTAAGGAAGTGTGTTTCACACTTCAGACTACGCTGAAAACAACAATAGCACCTACTATTCTCGGCCATTTTGTCAAATGAACACTCAGCACTCTAGTATTTCACTCTACCTTCATTTCATGAACATTTAGTTGCTCCTGAACCAGCAGGCATGTTTAATTTCATCATGGGTAAGTCTATACAAATTTTATTTCCGGACAGGTCTTATTTTGAGCAACAGCTTACCCCTCAGCTTTCTAAGGGACGATTTAGAGACAGATGATGGGCATCTCTCCCCACTCCTGCTCATGGTAGCTCTACATGGAGAGATTCAGGCTGGCTGTGAGGAAGAACATCTTTACAAGGAGGCTGGCAAAATACTTGCACAGGCTGCCCAGACAGGTGATAGATGCACCATCCCTGCAGATATTTAAGGCCAGGCTGGATGTGGTTCTGTGCAACCTGATCTAGTTGAAGATGTCCCTGCTCATCGCAGGGGGTTGGACTAGATGAGTTTCGAAGGACTCTTCCAACCCAAACTATTCCATGGTAAGTCAGCTAGAGTCTGAACACATTTCAGAGGGCGTCAACTTACTATTAGGAAGCGATTTTTGCTCACTAAATATCATCACTACTGCCTTTTGCGCTGCTACAGACCACAGAAGCTTCACCCAGTCAATGGCACATTCTCTATGCATCCCACTGCTGTGTTAAACCAAGGAAGTCAAGAGGTGACTACACTCACAATAAAGAATGAGCACAACGTCGTAGGGATTGAAAACTTTACCTACACCCACAACGGTGGATAAATAAGTCTGAAAAGAATGTTTCAAATCACGTTGAAGAATTACAGGGAGGAGGCGCACGTGCGCGCTGCTTTCACTCCATTCCCAAGGCAAGAGCCGACGGGAACCGGCGGCTCCCGGTGCCGCGCCGCGCCTCGCCGCTGGGTGGCGCTCAAACACTGGCGGCCGGCACAGCCTCCGCGCGCGCGCGCGCGCACACACGCACCCCTCGGGCGCTCGGCCCCAGCAGCGCTCCGCCTCCCGCCTCAACCCGCCCGCCCACCGAAACGGAATGCCATGGGAAAGGAAACCCGACAGGAACAGGCGGCAGCGGAGCCTGAGCAGGGAGTGGGAGATTCAAACTCAGAGGTGTCCGCTGCTTGCGCAGGGAGCTTCGTTAGCAACAGGAACTGAAACAGCCCAAGCTGTGCTATCGGTTTCCATGCCTGTTCTCCTCGGAAGCTAGGAGAGCTGGCCTCTCTGTCCTTCGGCAGGAATGTGTTCCGTAGATGATGCCCAGGCAACATCTCAAACCTCGTGAGGAACGCCCCACACGGCAGCTCATCAGGATTTAACTCTCACTCTGGGCAGCTTAAGCATCTCTTGATCTAAATGTTCGCTGAGTTCCCGGGGCACAGCTTACGGTCTTCTGAACTCCTGACACCTACTGCTCGGCTTGATGTCGACAGCCAAAAGCAGATTTCTAACTATAGCTAGTTCCTGTACACCTAAGGTGCTATTTTGCTGACCCCTTGAACTGCTTCTGCCTGTAACATCTTTTTGGTTCTTTTAGCTCAAGCTTACTTTTGTTGGGGCGTCTGATAACTACAGGTCTTGCATTTTAGGATCGCGGATGCTCCTGCCACAATTATAGAAGAAAAGGGCTGTGAAAACCTGCCTGGCTTCAGCAAGAAAACTGTGGAATTAAATGGCTGTTTAACCTACGTTTTGACCTTTCTATCACAGTGAAACATGCATCCCCAGAAGAACCCTTAGTTGACCACTGCAGACTTCACTTTTACACACCAGAGCCCTCTTCATTAAGAAGACAGCATAAGAAATAAGGAATCATTTGTTATGAGTAATGCCAAGCAGACAGGTACTGGCAGAACAAAAACGGAGGCCTTTTCCTTCCCAGCTTCGCTAGCTCCAGACTGACAGAAGATGCAAATGAACACAGTATTTTAATCACAACCAAGAATGCTAAGGTTAGGGTTAACTGAAACCTTGAGTCAATAGAGATTTAAATTAAGAAGAGTCTAGTTGAGTATTGAGAATGTCTTTACTTCCCAATCTGGCTGTCCTGCACAGGAAAAGAAAAGGTCAGACATTTCAAAGCTCTTACTTACCCTATCCCCAGGATGCTGATGTTTATGACGGTTTACGACCAAAACCTGTAAAGTGTGGGAATGACAGCCTCAGTAACGTTGATAATCTGGGAGAGAAGAGTTGGGGAAAATTCCTTGCTCCGCTATGACTTTCCTTTCCTAAAACAAAGGGACTTCAGGTCCCCAGCTCTAAAGCAAATGAATGGCACCATCAAATGCTTAAAAGAGAGAAAGAAAACAACAAACATTAAAACTCTGAGGCAGTGCTTCTGTAACTACTGTGTAATTCTGTCATTACACAGTGTTTCTGTAATACTTAACATCTGATTTTTGTTAAGGTACAAGATGTTTTCGGGCTTCAGCCCTTGGTTCTTCAGGCTGTGTTTTGCACACAATATTCTCCACAAAATCTGCAACCACAGTAATAAAGCCAGGATATGAATCACTGACATTTATTAATTACTTAGCAATACTGAACTAAAAAGTAGGCACTTCTATCTAGTCATTTCATTGGGAAGCTCCTTCCACCCACTCTTTATACTACCTGTAATTTCTCCTGGTCTGAAGATAGCCTCAGAAGATCTTCCAAATGAAATTAAAAGGCGTATGAGCAAAATCTGGCCTGTTTTGCTGGCATTTGCACACTTGACACACTTTCAAGACAATAAAACAAGACAGAATCTCAGCCCGCTAATAAGAAAATGTTATTCTGATGACTTTTGCAGCCCTTTCTGCTTAAGACAAGTTCAGCATCAGTGAAAGAACTTGTCTGCCTTTGTCCCTTTGAGCCAGCAACCAGAAGTCTCTACTCCACACTTCAAAGTAGCTTTTCAGATGCCTTTCGTTAATAGTCAATACTTACTTTTAATCATGTTCCCTTGTTATGTACGACTGTGTCAAGATAAAAATATAGAGAGCAGAAAGTAATGCTCGAATAATGTTACCCCCCTTACCAAGAGGAGCATTAATGTCAACTTAGCTGGTATCACACAGTATCACAGTATCACAGTATGTTAGAGATTGGAAGGGACCTCAAAAGATCATCTAATCCAATCCCCCTGCCAGAGCAGGAACACCTAGATAAGGTTACACAGGAATGTGTCCAGGCGGGTTTTGAATGTCTCCAGAGAAGGAGACTCCACAACCTCCCTGGGCAGCCTGTTCCAGTGTTCTGTCACCCTCACTGAGAAGAAGTTTCTTCTCAAGTTTAAGTGGAACCTCTTGTGTTCCAGTTTATACCCATTACCCCTTGTCCTATCATTGTTTGCCATTGAGAAGAGCCTGGCTCCATCCTCATGACACTCCCCCTTTATATATTTATATACACTAATAAGGTCCCCCCGCAGTCTCCTCTTCTCCAAACTATAGAGACCCAGCTCCCTCAGCCTTTCCTCATAAGAGAGGTGCTCCACTCCCTTAATCATCTTAGTTGCCCTGTGCTGGACTCTCTCCAGCAGGTCCCTGTCCTTCTTGAACTGAGGGGCCCAGAACTGGACACAATATTCCAGATGCGGTCTCACCAGGGCTAGAGTAGAGGGGAAGGAGGACCTCTCTCGACCTACTGACCACCCCCCTTCTAATACACCCCAGGATGCCATTGGCCTTCTTGGCCACAAGGGCACAGTGTTGGCTCATGGTCATCCTGCCATCCACTAGGACCCCCAGGTCCCTCTCCCCTACACTACTCTCTAACAGGTCGTTCCCCAACCTATACTGGAACCTGGGGTTGTTCCTGCCCAGATGCAGGACTCTACACTTTCCCTTGTTATATTTCATCAAGTTTCTCCCTGCCCAACTCTCCAGCCTGTCCAGGTCCCGCTGGATGGCAGCACAGCCTTCTGGCGTGTCAGCCACTCCTCCCAGCTTAGTGTCATCAGCAAACTTGCTGACAGTACACTCAATTCCCTCATCTAAATCATTGATGAATATATTAAATAATACTGGTCCCAGTACTGACCCTTGAGGCACTCCACTAGATACAGGCCTCCAACTAGACTCTGCCCCATAGACTACAACTCTCTGGCTTCTGTCCTTCAGCCAGTTCGCAGTCCACCTCACTACCTGATCATCCAGGCCACACTTCCTCAATTTAGCTATGAGGATGCTGTGGGGGACTGTGTCAAATGCTTTGCTGAAGTCAAGGTAGACCACGTCCACCGCTCTCCCATCATCCATCCACAATGTTATTTCCTCATAAAAGGCTATGAGGTTGGTCAAGCATGACTTCCCCTTGGTAAAGCCATGCTGACTGCCCCTCATAGCCCTCTTATCCTTGACATGCCTTAAGATGGCATCAAGGATAAGGTGTTCCATCACTTTCCCAGGGATGGAGGTGAGGCTGACCGGTCTATAGTTACCCGGGTCCTCCTTCTTGCCCTTTTTGAAGACTGGAGTGACATTTGCTTTCCTCCAGTCCTCAGGCACCTCTCCCGTTTCCCAAGACTTGGTAAAGATGATGGAGAGTGGTCTAGCAATGACTTCCGCCAGTTCCCTCAGCACCCGCGGTATATTTACTAGAAAGAAAAATGTTAGGAGAAATTATTATGTGTAAATCCCTAAGAAGCTCAGAACTTCTTTTCAAGGCCTAAAACAGTTGCAGGACTTTAAGAAGCTTCAAGAACTGCAGCCACCCAGGTTTCCAAACAGAACAAACCCCATCTTCTCTGCCTCACAATGAGGCTTATGTCAATAGCATGTTTTCCAAATCCATTCAGATGCTTCCTTAAGAAAGAATTACAAAGTACTGAATAAGGATGGTGTAAGTCAAAGTGATGAATCTGATCAAGGAAAGCTAAATAGAACTCAAGCCACCTGTGTTTTCACTGGTTCCATTCTGCCCCCCCCCCCCCCCCCCCCACCTTTTCTCCCTCTCCGAGTCCATCGTGTACTCCTAACAGAGACACAAACCAGTCACACAGAGCAAGACATTAAGATCAGAACAAGCCAGCACTGTAGCAGGATCCCAGCAAGAACTTACCCGACGCCACAGGTCACAAACACCCCTGCCCTTAGGCACGCACCTCTTCCCAGCCACAAGCAAGATCTGTAACCCCACCCTAAACGCCCTGGGGCAGGGCTGGGGCGAGCCAGCAGCTGGGAGAAAAGAGGCGGGATGAGGAACGGCTCCGCTTTCTTTTTGTGTGAGGTCTGTAGCACTCCTGGCTGCTCGGGACTGGCTCCACAGGGCTTGCGTTTACTGAGCCTGACTTCGGAGAAGAGGTTTCTGTTCATCTTGTTCCAGGAGTGCTTTCTTCCTGGAGCAAAGTGCCTGGACTACAACAGCGTGACTGCAGCCTACAAGGGGAGGAGAGGTCACAGCTGCTGCTTGTGCTCTTTGTCACACAGGAGGTGGGGTGATGGAGCGGTGCTGCTTTTGCTTTCACCCCAGGAAACTTTAAATAAACCGGCCCACAGCATGTAAAGTTCAGTTGTGCTGTGGCTCTAGCAGTCACGTTCTGCCCGTGCATCACTCCGGCCAGTGCGCTGCAAGCAGCTGCTGGGGGTTCTCCTTCATTGCCTGTGCAGGAATGACATCTGTGCTCTCAGGAATGCTTTCACCCCAGGCAGAGCATCCTGCTGCGCTGTCATCACTAACATCTTCCCTGTTGGTGCACTCCCCGACGTGGCTGGACGCAAGCAGATTGATGATGAGGGCAGAAGGGTTCCTGAGGAAAGCTTTTCCTTGGAACAGCTGCAGCCCCTCTCGTGTTTTGGGGAACACCAGCATAGGATGTACAGCTGGGAGGTTGGAAGATGCTGGTGTGTGAAAGCTGTGTGGAAGAGAAGGCAGTGGGACAGGTGGTCTCCAAAGCCTCAGAAACGCAGAGCCTCTTCCCTGCTAAACTTTGCAGCTTCTTGGGAAAGTTTGTCCTGCCAGGTCAGAAATGGTCCCTGTCCAGATGCCTAAACCCAGCGAGATGAGATCATGGAGAGAAGGCTGCTGCTGGAACTGACCTGCCATTGGTATTTTGGGAAGAGGAAACCGAGCCCAGGGCCAGGATGCTTCCTGATTTCTAAAAGCTCATTCCAAAAGGGCGGGTGCCCACCCAGTGCGGGCAGTGGCTCTGAACACAGCGTCACGGCACTGGGGTGTGTGAGGCCTCAGCTCTAGGACACAGCTACCTCCACAGTAGCGCGTCCTGCCCCTGGCAAGCTCTCAGGGCACCAGGTGCCTGGGAATACTTTCAATTAGAACTTATATTCTGGCTGTAAGTTTGCTGAAGGGCTTTTCCCAGCAAAGCCGCGGCCCTGGAGGAAGAGATCCCTTGTCCTCCACACGCTGGTATTTCTCTGGTCCAAAGGAGGTTGTGTCAACTCCTTCACTTCCTGCACAGAGAATCTGCACTTCCCTGTTCCCGTGAATCCTCTTTGCTGTCTCTGGGCTGAGGAGTGAGTTCTTTGTTCTGTCAACCTGTGAATATGCAGCTGTGCCTAGGAGCATCCCACACGGCCTCAGTCCTGTTCGGCGCCAGGATTCCCGTACAGGGAGGAGCGATACCCTGAAGGGGTCCATACCTCTGCCTGTGGAGCCAGCGGGCTGCTGGAAGCTGCTCCTGTGGTTGCTGCTCCTTGACTGCACACTGGCTGGGGACTCCGCCTGATTTCGTTCTTTATTATTACTCTCATTTCTTTATTTATTTGCTTGGTTGGTGTCTGCCTTGGTCACAGTTTTCTTTGGCTGTTTCAATGGGCTGCTCCCGACTTGGAGCATTTAGAAAGCAGAGCTGGGATGGAGAGATGGCAGCTATTTTCATTTGAGACGATGTGTTCTCTGAGTTCAGGCACATCCCTTTCTAAGCCACGGAGAGCTTTGTACTACAGGGTTTCTGTTCTTTTCAGCGTTACTTTCTTTGCATGTTTCAGTGGGGTACTTGTTTTGAGAAGGACAGTTCCCTGCGGTACGTGAATGGTGCCAGCAGAGCGTCCAGAGTGTTGGTGATACGGTACGTTTTCATTTAATATCACATTGTATTATAATCATGTCTATTTTCACAAAGTACATTTTCCTTAAAAAAGCAAAAGATGCAGTGATGCTAATTCGGAGGGGTGGGGGGACGAGAAAGATGGGAAAATGATACCGGTCACTTGCACCTTGAAGGTGCTCCACAGCACTTCGCTTTCCTGTGCTGCTGGGGGGAGCTGCCTTCTCTGGGAGTCCCAGAAGCTGGCTCTCATTTCCCCAGTGAGGCCAAAGCCCCTGTGAGTGTGCCCGTGCCAGGCGGAGGGGCTCCTGCTGCTGTGGAGCCGTCCCCAGCACCTCTGGGCAGGTGGCAGCCTGCTGCAGGCAGCATCGGAGACCCGGAGGAGCCCGGCTGGGAAGGGAGAGGGGCTGCAGCCCCCTCAGGAGCAGCACGGGACTGTGCCAAACCCCAGCCACCCAGGATACCCCATCCCTGGCACTGTTCCCCGCCTCACCTTCAGCGTTCAGCAGCTTGCGGCCTCTGCGCATGCCTATCAGGAAGAGGCTATTGGCCCGGGTGGACTTCCCCAGCCCAGACTTATCTGGGGACCGAGGGAGCAGGGGAAACCAGGGGTGGCAGTGCCAGCCCGAGGTGGCATCACCCGACTTGGCCAAATGAGCCAATAGGTTGCAGAAGCCACAAACACGCACCTAATGATGGCAGGGATGGGAGAAGAAGGGGGACACAGCCATGACTGTGGGGACAGATCAGGTGCACCGTCAGGGGAAGGATCCCCTGAACTATTTCAGGTGACTGAAAGGAAAAGGTCATGCAAGGGCAGGAGCTCTGGCATGTGCAGCCTGCGGCTGCCCCATCCTGCCTGCGCCTTGCCCCCCCAGCTTCCCCACCTGCCCTCTCCCAGCCATGCGGAGGATGCCGCTGCCATCCCTGAGCTTGGGGAGCACCCTAGGTGTTTCCTTCAGCCCATCCACCTCTGCTCAAGAGCGTAAAGACCCCTCTGGTTGCCGTTGCCAAGGCACTTCTCTGTCCTTGACCTTCTGTAAACTGAGTGCTGCAGCACCATGGGGAGCATCTGCAGTCAGAGGGGACGCCTAGTGATGGGTCAAGCAAAGGGTGCTGGAAAGTGGCACCTGCGCCCTGGCCCAGGAATGAAACACAGGAAGACAGATGTGAACATAGTCTGTTTATTTTAAGTGGGGGACATAAAAACAGGGGGTGGGGGATGTAGTAGGGGGGGTGGAAATTGTATATTGACAGTAAAAAAATACGCTAAAATGATAGTAAAATTATGGTAAAAATACTAGTTTACTAGTGTTAACAACAGAACAGCAGTATAACAACCAAAAGCTACAATAAACCAACAAAACAAGTACAGTATAAGAACAAAACAACAGCAGTATAACAAGAATATTACAACAGCCGTAGGCCAAACACAGAACAATAAAAATCTTCAATGAACATCATAGACGCCGACGTTTTGCCTCTGGTGGCCTAAAAGGCCACTTGGCATCTCTGCGGTCCTCCTCCTTTGGGAAGTAAAAAAACCAAAGAGAACAGGTTTAGTCCCACCCATGTGCATCGCAATTTAGAAGGAAGCAGGTGCTGTAACAGCTCAAATATCAAAACAAAGTGTGATTTCCTTAAAGCAGGTTTCAATATTTGTGGGGTTTTGGCTAATTTAGACTGCAGCCAGCACACACAATTACAGGGCTCAGGGAGTAAAAGACCCAGCAGCGAAGGCCTCCTGGGGGTGGTGAGGACCCCACGGGCAGGGGGGAGCAGCTCTCAGGTGACTCCTGGCTCCAGCAGCCTCTGCCGCGCTCCCACTGCACAGCACCAGGGGAGACAGCACCGCAGGTCCTGGGAGCTGGTAAGTCCCAAACAGGTGGGGATGAGCCACAAATGAAAAGCAATGGGGATTTGGGGAGGGGGAGGACCCCAGTCTGCTCGGGACTCCCCCAGTGGCTCCAGAGCACCCCAACATGGGCAAGGGGATAAGAAGGGAGGGGAGAGACTGCCAGGGCTGGAGCAAAAGTTTACACCTTAGGAAACGTGGCAAAAGAAAGCCAGGACGGAAAGGCTGCACAGACGCACAGAGGTTCATCAGCTCCGGCTGGGGAGCTCTTCCAGTAGGAAGAGTTCCCCCTGTCCCACCCCAGGCGCTGCCACCCAGCACGGCTTCTTGCTGGCAGCAGAAACGGGGCCTGGCCCCATCACTCTGGTCCCGCCTCGGGGCTGCTCTGGACCGCAGCCCGCACAGGTGGGGGCCAGCAGCACTGGCCATTACTTATTGCAGAAATGATGGATCCGTGCCTTGTGCCGCTTGCAGGCTCTGTCCTTGGATCTTGCCCGGCTGGAAGAGGTGGACGAACCTGGAAGCACAACTGTTGCTCAGGTCTCTGCAGCCGCACTCTGAGCTGGCACCGGGGCTACCCCCATCCCTATCCCGGGGGGAATGGAAGGTTTTGCATCCCTGGAGCCCAGTAGCTACCACCCGAGCCGGCCCTTCCGCCATCCCCTAGCCCAAGGGGACACCACCACCCATCAGCTCCTCAAGCCTGAAGCACCAACTGCGTCCATACCAGAGGAAGCGGGGTCTCGTCCGAGGCCTGATGGGCGCTGGCCCCAGAAGGGCGCAGGAGTCCCTGGAAAGCAGCACACCACTGTGAGCCGGGGTCGGCAAAGGAGGAAGAGCCTGGCTTTTAGGGAGTTGGCAGCACCCGCAGGAGCCGATGCATCCAGTGCATCCAGAGCGGGCAAGGAGCAGCATTTCAGATTGCCCTCCACCCGCCAGGGCTGGGGACTGGGGCAGCGAGTGACGGAGGCACCTTCCCTTCCTTCGCAGGGCAAGGCTCTGCACAGCCCCAGCACCAGCCCCTCAGGGCTGCTGAGCCCAGGCAGCTCAGCCAGGTGCGGCAGGAAAGCTGCTGCCTAAATCAAGCCCTGCCCTTCACCCCCACAGAAGCCCTGTCCACCCCGACTCACCTGGCAAGACGGGCGCACTCCTGCTGCTGGACTGGGTGGTGTCAGGAAAGCCGGTGGTGGTGGAAGCCGCTTGCCCAGAAACGACTGATGCTGTGGTCGTGGATGCTGCCTGTGTGTGGCTGGTGCCTGAGCAGCCCTGGGTGATGGCTGCTGGCAGGGAGCAAGAAATCAGGACCCGCAACTTGCCGCACGGGACTACCCCTTAGCAGAGCCTCCCAGCTTGAACAGCTCGCAGCTCCGGCCCTGGGCAACCTCGCCCATCAACCACCCTGGGGACTGCGGGACACGAGGACTCCGTCCCGAGTCTTCACAAGTCTCGAAGAGCATCAGACCCGAGGACCAGGCAGCACTGGCCCAGGAGCTTCCTCGGCCTGCGCTACACCCTGCCAGCCCAGGCCGTGGCTTTCTCCTCCTTGCCGTGCCCTTCGCATTCCCAGTCTGCTCTTACCAGCCTTAGGTCCCAAGAGCTGTCGGTAGCGCTGCCACGCTGCCTCCCTCTCCTCGCTTAGGGTCATCTCTGTGGTGGGGTACCCAGGAATAAGCTCAGGGAACTGCCAAGAGAGAGCAGTAGCTTAGCTCCTTCTCAGGGCAGCCAGCAGAGCCGCTCTGAAGGAGGTGTGCAAGCAGGCGCGTGCCAGAGCCGTGAAGCCGTGGTTCTGCCACAGCCACGGCGGAGCTCCGATCCCCCTTCATTTTGGCACCGGCTTGGCGCTGAGGCCACGGCAGCCTTGCCCAGGCCAGTACCTGCTCCAGCAGCGGGCAGCAGTCACGCACAGCCACCACACGCTGGGGCAGGGGAGAGCATCAGTTCCCACTCGGCCAAGGATGAGGCCTCCTGCCCCAAGGCAGGCAGGTCAGCCTGCTCCCAGCCCTGCAGGGATTGCACTGAGCACATTCTATCCCCAGAGGAGGGCAAAAGAGGCTTGCGAGACAGCGACGTACCAGCACCAGTGGGTGGGTCTCGCCAGGCACCAGCAGGCAGATGCTCCTCCTGCGTGGCCTTCCTTTCCCCAGCGCAGGTGGTGGGCTCGGGGACTGCCGCCGCTTCTCCTCGGGCCTCTTGACAGCTACAGGAGGAGACAAGTCAGGAGCAGCTCCCAGCAGAGGTGTTTGGCCTGCACCAAGGGGGTTGTCCCTTCTCACTCCTCTCCGGATGCCCATCCTGGAGGGCAGAGCCAGGGACACGGCCTTCAGCCACAGACAAGGCTGCGATGCCCTGGGGCAGCAGCTGGCCACAAGAGATCCGTGGGGAAGCTCTCACAAGAGCCTGCTGGGGCTCCACGGGCCGGCGGCCCCTTCCCACCTCCACAGACGCTCCTTGCACGCTGCCCACCCGAACCACAAACCACACAAACTGCCACACGGGCCCACATCTCGCACTGTGCCACGGGACCCTCTCCGCGATGGGCACACGGGGTTTCCTCTCCCTTTCGGCTGAGGAAGTGTTGCCATGAGTTCCGCCTGGAATGTGAGCAGGCCCAAGCCAGGGGCCCATCCAAGCCCGGCACAGAGCTGGGCCCCACCTACACTCACCTTCCTCGGTCTGCACGGCCTTGTTGGCTCTTCCTGGAGCACGGTCTTCCGGTCGCAACAATTCCCATTCCCTGTGCAAGTGGGAGAGAGCCAGTTAGGGTCAGCCCCAGGCTGGGACAGGACATGCCAGTGCCACAGGGCAACGCCACCGCTGCAGCAGTCTGAGCCCTTCGAGCTCCAACCCGGCCTGCGGGCAGGGCAGGGATGGTGCAGGTCAGCGCTGCCGTCAGCGCCGCAGGGGCACAAGGCAGCAGGGATGCTGATGGACACAACAAGGGAGCTTCCCCACCACTGGGTGACCCAGCAGCCATGTCTCACAGGCCTGGAATGTCCCAGCTCCCGTGGAGAGCAGGCCTTGGGCACCGGCTCAGCTGGGAAAGCGACTGCTCTCTTCCTGGCCGGCACTGACAAGCAGGCACCGGCTGGATGAGCAGTACGTTACCTTCCTGTCCAAAGTGGCACCTCGCAGCAGGATCCTGGGCCAGACTGCGGGGACTCCCTCACGCACATCCTCTTCTATTGGCATGTGGAAAGAGACCAGGAGTAACTCATTTGGTTCAGGGGAGCACAGCCTCCCTTTCTCCTGCTCATCACAGAGTAAATCCCATCTCCCAGGTGCTGGCTACTGAGCCCACAGCCTCTCTTGCTTCAACACTGCTCAACTGACCTCTGCAACGTCTGTGGAGGGCAAAGTCTGAGCACCTCAACCTGAATCCGCTCTGGGAGCAAGCAGCCTCCAGGCTCTTTACTGGCCGAGGCAATGGGGAGGGAGGGAGGACGCTGCTGGCCCAGCCAGAGTAAACCCTTCCCTACTGACCCACCCGGGATAAAACCTTTCACTGCACAGCTGCAGAGCTCCATCAGCCACGACTACGTCCCACTCGCACATCTGCAAGCCCAGCCCAAGACGTGAGCAGTGTTTTACTACAGCTCAGCAGCTGCTGAGGAGACCTGTGTCAAAGTGGGAACACAGGGCTCCCACACGCGCTGCTGCCTCCAGCTGAAAGGGTGCCAGCACAGCAAAGAGATTTTCTCTCATCATCTGTCCCAGCGTACCGGTGGGGGAACGGTCTCAGGGCTCCGGTCCTGCGGCAGCGGGTCCTGCTGGCGCACGGACTGCGGCGGGGCTCTGCTGGCAGACAACAGTTGGAGCCGCTGTTAGTGGCAGGAAGATCCGATCCCATCCTCCCCCAAGCTCACCCGAGTCAGCAGCGGCGGGACGGGTGCCCTCAGCATGGACGGCGCCTGCAGTCACGCCACTGTAGAGGTCGTTTTGCCGTACGGGTGACATAAGACAGGAGCGATGCGGGCTGGCAGGATCTCATCACACCCCAGGACCCCCTGTGCCCAACAGCCATCCCTGCAGCACCACGCAGGCCAGCACCAAGGGAAGTGATATGGGCCTGGCACCTCCATCACAGTGCAATCCACATCTGCACCCAACCGTGCCCTCTGACGCCTGCATCCCTGACAGCCTATGTCCCTGTGCCAGCTGTCTCCGTATCCCACCCAACCTTGCCCTCTGCCACCCTCATCCCTGACAACCTGCTTCTCCCTGCCACCTGTGCCTGTATTCCACCCGTGTCCCTCTGCCACCCTCATCCCTGACAACCTGTGTCCCTGTGCCACCCATGTCCCTGAGAAGGAGTGTCCTACTGCCACCCGTGTCCTTATCCCACCTGTTTACCAGGGCCACCCGTGTCCTTATCCCACCCACATCCTACTCCCGCGCTCACCCGAGGCAGTTGCCGCGGGTCGGGGTGCTCAGACCTCGGCCGATCACAGTGGCCGGTCCGCCGTTACTGGCCCTTTTCCTCGTCAGGCGCCAAGCAACCTGGTCCCGAGTGGCTGGGAAGCGGGCGATCAGCCTGCGCCTGGGCCTGTACGAGGGCAGCCGCAGTCGGGGAGGGCGCTGGGGGAGCAGGAATCGCGCTGGAGAGCGCCGGGCCGGAGGGCGCCTGGCGGGCGGGCGGGACCGCAGCGCACAGCAGGCACCCCCCGCACTCAGCGCCGCTGCCAGCAGCAATCCCTGCAGCAGGCAGGCGACCGCCACCGACAGCGCCACTGCCAGCGCCGACGGCCAGCAACAAGGGCAGCGCCACGGGCCCGGCAGCGCCATCGCTCTCGATCGCTCTGCAGCAACGGCCACCGGCCCGGAGCGCGCTGCGGGAGCCGCGCGGCGTTACCTCGGCAGCCGCCGCCTTCTAGAGCTCGCGGCCCTGCTCCACCGGCCCCGCCGTTCCACCCGCCTCCTACTGACAGCCCTGTGCCCCCCGCGCCCCTGACAGCCAGCGTCCCTGTGCCACCCCTGTCCTTATCCCACCCTCGCCTCTGTGCCTGCAGCTCCCAGAGCCCTGCTGTGTCCTGCCAGGCAGGCGCCATGGCAGGGACGATGCCACGGACCACACAGAACACGGTTCCCCTGAGCATCTCCCATGCCATGGCCCTGCTGCGGGGACCCTGCAGCCCAGCTGAGCAGGCCAGGGCTGTCTGCACGGCATCACCTCGCCAGAGAGGGAGAGGGCTGGTGGGGCAGCCAAAGCCACCCTCAAAGTGCAACTGCTCAAAGCAGAGGCAAAGTGGAGGAAAACTAGTGAAATAAGAAGAAGAAACAGTAATAATAATAACTGTTGTTCAACCACGCAGCTGTGTTTGAACAAGGGAAGCAAGTACCCACAAGCAGAGGGTGCTGGAAAGCTGCACCCTGTGGCCTGGCCCAGGAATCAAACACAGGGAAGACAGATGTGAACACAGGCTGGTTATTTTAGGTGGAGGACATAAAAACAGGGGGTGGGGGTGAGGTGGAGGAGAGTGGGAATTGCATATTGACAGTAAAAGAGTAGTAAAATGATAGTAAAATTAGGGTCAAAACACTGGTTTACTATTGTTATAACAACAAAACAACAGCGTAACAACAAAAATACTACAATAAAACAACAGAGTAACAACATAAATACTACAGTAAAACAACGAAACAACTACCGTGTAAGAAAATAACAACTACAGGATAACAAGAATATTAGAACTAGTGCAGAAGAAACACAGAACAATCAAAATATTCAACAAATATCATAGCTGCTGATGTTTTGCTGTTGGTGGTGCAAAAGGCCACTTGGCCTCAGCATCCCGGCAAGCAAGGTAGTACAACATTCACACCCAACTGCCTTCACGAGAAGCGTTCACAGTCACATCCTACCTTCTGTCTTTAAACAAACTGGGATTCAGCCCTGTGCAGTGTTCCCAAGGGTGTTTCCACAGCTGTGTGCACCTCACCTGTTAGATGAATTGCATGTCTCTTGGAGGCACGGTGACACAGTGCCCTGGACAAGCTGAGCCCCGTAAAGAAACAGCGGTACACACATTCCCACAGCTCCAGTAACAAAGGCCATGGCAGTCAGATCCAGTGAGGACCAGACAAAACTCCAGCTGAGAGGCAAAGAAGGAAATGAGAGATACTAGAAATAGCAGGGTGTGACGAATAGGGCAGCCTACCTCATTTAGACTTCTTATAATCAAAATGCACTCCCTTTGAAGATATGAACTTTGATGAGGCTTTATCTATGAACAGGGAAATCCTAATTAGTGTGAAGACTACGACCCACTGATTTCATGTTAAATCCCAGTCCTGTTACCTGCAGATTTCATTGCCAGCTTTTGCTAAAACAATTGCTGTGAAATTTTGGATAGGAGAACTACGACAGCTGAGAGTGGGCAAGAATGTAGCAAATTAGTAGCTAAATGGAAGTGTTCTGTTTAAAAAGAAGAGGCCATCTGCCAGCCACAGGTTAGCTGCTCAGAACACACACGCAACTACTTTATAAACCAGGTTCGAGTCCTACAGGCCCTGAGCTTATTCATCAGAGGCACAGCAGGCTCACAAACACTATAGAAAGACTGCCTCAACCATGCTGATCCAACCTTCCTCAGGCACTAAGAATGGCAGAGAGAGTCACACTGCGAATGGTGCTCTTTTCCCAATCTAGTTTACCCTAACGTGTTAAAGCAAGAGGGAAAGGCAAACTTAGTAGAAAATAAAGCTGGATTTCAACAGGAGCACACTCCCATCCTAACTCTGCCTCCTTCCCCCTCAAAAGAGGAGAATAACAGACACAAAGAAGTTTTTGATCTCCTGTGTAGCATTCCTGTAAAAGTGTTTATGGTGTTTCAAGCAACTTGTACACAACATGCGACACAAAGGAGCTGAGTGGGATGTGATGACCATATTCCCCAAAAGGGAATGGTCATTCTTCAGGGGAGGGGACCCTGGCTGCTAAAATCACTTACTTCTTGGCAAGTGAGATGACATCGTGACACCAAGTAGTCCTGGCAGTTCTGTGTACTCCTGGCTTCTCAGCTGCTGCTTGTATTGTGCCAGAGATGCTCAGTGCTCTGTGTGCTGCTGTCCTTCCCTGGGTCCTGTGAGGGACCAGCAGAAGCAGAAGAACCGGTGCTAGACCTCCCAGGCAAGGAGTTATCTGTAGACACAAGCAAGGCTGGTTACAGAAAGGGTACCCGTGGAGTGAAAAGCCTACAGAACTTCAAATTCAGCATTAGAATTACGGACTGGAGAATGGCAGCTATGCTCAGAAATGAATGTAACTTGCGGTTTGTAGGTCATTTTTGTAAAGAAGAGTGGCTTTGGTGATGTATGGTGACTTCAGAGGAAAAAAGACCTATTAGATCCTCCCTCTGCATCATAAAGATACACGACCGCTCCCTCTGATTCTGGAGTAAAACATGTGAAGAAAGAAAAGTGAACAGTAATATTCCAGCTACAAATGCAAGAATCAATCATGCAGCCATCAGCGTTACCTGCGTAACTTCAGACTGTTATTCCAGCAAACATTCTTCCCCCCTCATCGTGTACATGCTAGTTAATTTTATAGAGAACTTGGGAGGATCTGACAGAGTACTTCCAAAGCACTTGGTGTTCTCTGTGGAGAAACATCACAATGACGTGACAAGAACAGAAAATACCTTCACATTTCTCTATTTCAGGAGGTCTTGATGCATCCAAGTGCCTCCTCAGGTAAGAAGCACATCAGCGCCTGCCCTGGCTGCTGTACAGTTTAACCTGTGCCTCTTCCATTCTGCAAGAACTAGGCTAAAATCTTTCCTTCGTCCTGCAGGAACAAGGGAAAACACCAAACTCATGACCAAGTCCTCTAAAACACCAAGTTCATGACCAGTCAGGCAGTAGAAGGTCTTTCCACTGTTCACCTTTGACATGACGAGCATAAGTAATCCCAACCCCAGGGATGGTTCTGATTTTACAATGAATGGCTCAGCCGCCCGAGTGACAGTGAGGAACTCACCCTGAAGGCCCACTGCCAGTCACGACAGACCTGCCATGCCAGCTGCCAGGACATAGCCAAGACCACTGTAAGCAACAAAAAGGAGTAATCAGTAGGCACCAAGGAATTCTTGTTGCCCGAAATGACATCTTGCCAGCTAAGGAGAGCACAGAGAACCCAGATCAGACAACCCATAAAGCAGTTTATTATTGGCTCTTTTCTGTCCTAGCCACATGAATAAAACCCTGCAGGAATTCCTTTAGCTTTAATCTGCTTTCTGGGCTCAGACTTGGCTGCCTGCTCTAATAAAGAGTATGTGTCCAAGGCACAGAAAAACCCTTCTCCTCTTCATCAGACACTGTCAATTCAACTGAAAGAGGAGAGGGAAGGGCCAGTTCTTCCTTGGGACGATTTAATGGGGGGGGTTCTTGACAAATTTGTCAAGTAAGCAAATATCCAAAAGCTTTTGCCTTCCAAAAGCCAGAAATAAATTACCTACCCCCAGGCACATATTTCTTTCAGAGTTGATTCAATCGTTTATTCCAAGCCCACACGTTTTCGGAGTTCAGATTCTCTCTAAAAAATGCTGAGGGGAAAAAAAAGCTCATTTTTCTTCAAGGTAACTACAGAAATAAGCCTAACCAGCTCTATTTCAACATGCTAAGCAAGGGACAAATCCTTTTGCAAGAGCCAATCCAGACATACATCAAAATAGATCTGATCAAGGCTCAGGGCATATTGAATGCCTGGTGTGGTCAGACAGAATTTCAAAAGGCAGGTCAGTTACTAGCAAGAAAACCAACCTTCGCACTGGAAGGAAGAGGTAGAAGACAGACAGCATCGTGGTCCTTTTTCATTCGCAGGAGCCGATGCATCCAGTGCATCCAGAGGGGCCAACGAACGGCATTTCAGATTCCCCTCCACCCCCCCCCAGGGCTGGGGACTGGGGCAGCGAGTGACGGAGGCACCTTTCCCTTGGTGATGACCAGGGTTGGTTTTCTTTTAGTGTCCTGAAAGTGCAGAGAAAAAAGAATGCTAATCCCCATCCAGTCACAATTACCTGACTTAAATACCTGCCCTCACAGGGTCACAGTTTCTGTTTGTAGATCACTAGGAACTGGCACACTGTAAGGCACACACTGCAAGGCTTAAATCAAGAAACCTTCAGCCTCCCTGAAGCGTTTCCATTGCTGCACAGCCGCTGCCCTGTGGGCAAAGCCTTCAGCCCCCCAAACGCTGTCTCTGATGCACCCCAGCCTGGCCCAGCCCCTCGTCCACCCCCAGTTACAAGTGTCCTTCACGCTGGTACAATTTTATCAACCTAAACCCGTAAGAATTCCCACAAGAATCCATTCATTTTCAGTCAGCACAAACTGAGAACAACGCTGGTTTGTCTGCTTTTACCTGCCAGGTAAGCCACGCTCTGGGTGTTCACCTCAAACCTGTCACAGGTTCCTGTGCTTGTTAACCAGAGCTAGTAGTGTGTGTAAAACCCTCACAGTTCTTGCTACAGTGGTAGCAGAAGGGTGCCTGTACCCTAAGAAATGGGGTTAAAAACCGAATACTGTATTTAATGTTCAATGCATGTTTACGAAGCATTACTGTGTTCATCAGCATGTTCTCAGGACACTTCACACGAAGGGTAAGGAAGCACAACTCTAACAGGAGATGCAAGATGTGTTCTTACCCTTCAGGAGGTGTCCCACTACTGCAAAGTTGAAGTTGGAGTTGAAATTCAACCCAACAAAATGGTCCATCTGCTTGCAGTGCCACTCGAGGGGCCTCCTGATCTCCACGAACACCTCTTCCGGGCTCTGACCAGGAAAAAGAAGACCCAAGAGCTGCTCATGATAGCTCAAGGTGTTCTTTTGACAAGTGACAGAGTAATTTTAAGAGCTTACACTGAAATACCAAACACACCTTTGAACACAACACACCTGTACATTTCTGTGCCGGTTCAGAACGCAGTTACGTACATCGCAGTTTTACTCTTGGTAGTACCCAAGTGGAACAATTCCTAATGCAAATTGCAGTTTCAGTTGCTTACCCAGTGTCCAGGAGGACAAGAGTTGTGTTTTTTTCCGTTATCAACAGATGTAAGTGCTCACACAAACCCAGTGTCAGTCAGAGCTGGTCGCTAACAGCTCACCTTGCCGTTGAATATTCGAAGGCTGTCCAGGGTGTGCAGATTCTGCTCAAGCAGGTCTGTACCTGCTGAGTACAGGTTTACTTCATCCAGCTGCAGCACTGCCATGGCTACCCAGAAGAGGGCCTTGTGCATCGGCGAGTCCTGAAGGGAAAGAGAGAAAGCCACGATTTTCAAGTCAAGAAATCCATCACTGAACATTAAATTCCTTAATCACATTCATTAATTTCATAGGCAGAGCCTGTTAAAAAAGGACAACCAATGTAACGCTTGTGAGGTGGGCTGATGCCAACCTGATGAAGTTTAACCATGCCAAGCGCAAGGGGTCCTACACCTGGGTCGGAGCAATCCCAGGCACAGCTACAGGTTGGGCAGAGAAGAGATTCAGAGCAGCCCTGCGCAGAAGGACTTGGGGGTGTTGGTCGATGAGAAAATGAACATGAGCCAGCTTCAGTGTGCGCTCGCAGCCCAGAAAGCCAACCGCATCCCGAGCTGCATCAAAAGTTGCGTGACCAGCAGGTCGAAGGAAGTGATCCTGCCCCTCTACTCCGCTCTCCTGAGACCTCACTTGGAGTATTGTGTGCAGTTCTGGTGTCCTCAACATAAAAAGGACATGGAACTGTTGGAACAAGTCCAGAGGAGGGCCACGAGGATGATCAGGGGAGTGGAGCACCTCTCGTATGAAGACAGGCTGAGAAAGTTGGGGCTGTTCAGCCTGGAGAAGAGAAGGGTGCGTGGAGACCTCATAGCAGCCTTTCGGTATCTGAAGGGGGCCTACAAGGATGCTGGGGATGGACTATGCGTCAGGGACTGTAGCGACAGGACAAGGGGGAACGGGTTCAAACTTAAACAGGGGAAGTTTAGACTGGATATAAGGAAGAAGTTCTTTACTGTTAGGGTGGTGAGGCACTGGAATGGGTTGCCCAGGGAGGTTGTGAATGGTCCATCCTTGACGGAGTTCAAGGCCAGGCTGGATGAGGCCTTGGGCGGCATGCTTTAGTGGGAAGTGTTCCTGCCCATGGCAGGGGGGTTGGAACTAGATGATCTTAAGGTCCTTTCCAACCCTAACTATTCTATGATTCTATAATTCTAACTTTGAAGGGAAAGCAGACACTAAGTTCACGGCTATTATACATGTGGAACAATCACAGCTTAAGGAGCATCTGCTACCTTCGAACGAGCCCTAAGGTTTTCAGGTTTTTCCCATTCAGCTTTTGAATAGAGGCCAGAGACGACTTTTTGCTTTAAAGCTACAGTATTTGTCATTATGGCTTTTAATAACCCTGCCTTTCACCGAGATGAGGTATGTGTTTCTAGGGAAATGGTAGGACATTGCTAGTAGTCAATCCACCCAGCAAGGCCTCTTTCCACCAGAGTTCTGTTTACGGACACCACCTAAAGGGAGGTGAAAAGAAAGAAAACAAAAAGTAGAAAGGTGAACAAACCACTAGAGAAAAAACGATCAGCAAGTTCCTAATCAACAACAGGAAGCCTGCATCGGCATCAATTCCAACAAAAGAGGTACGTCAACGCATGCACCTCATTGCCCGTCAGGTTCCACAGCTGTATCAGTGGCAGTCCTGTTGCACTGTCATAATTTGTGACCTGGAAACACAGAAAAACCAGAGTGGGCAGCAGTTCTGCTGTGAGCCGTGAAGGATGCAATGCCAGCATCATTCGCTCCCTATCAGACACCCCTTCCTATGTGTAGGCTGGAGGAAATGCAGCTCCTGCCACCAGGCAGCAGCTGGAACACCCTGTGGGCAAGTTCACTTTCATCACTCAAATCCATACCCTGGCTTTCTGCCCACATCACTCACAAGAGGGAATACTCATCCCTCCCCAGCCACACAGCCCTGAGCGGGAACTGATGCTACACCAGGAAGTTCTCATCAAGACCCTGCTCAGCAGCCAGACTTCCAGGCTCTGGCTTTGTTGTCTGTCTTCACACACACAGGATGGGGGGTGCACAGAGTCACAGCAGTAGTACCATCAGCAACAAGACTTTTCCCAACAGCTCCACGTACCTGCGCCTCAAGGACTGCGCCTCTGGTCATCTCGCCAACAGCTGCGTCAGCTTCAGGGGAGAAGCGATCCTCATCTTGGGGAAGAGCAGGAGAAAACAAATGACAGTCACAGGCTTCAAAGGCCAGAAGGGACTATTAAGCTCACCTTGCCTGACCTCCTACATCCATTAGGCCAGCAAATCCTCACCCACTGTTGCTGAAACCAGTCTATTAAGCTGGAGATCACACAAGCATTATGCCTGCTGGGTTGCTGAAAGGAAGAATGAAGTGCTTTCTAAAGCCACTAGCTAAGTTAATAGGAATTTAAGTGGCTGATGAATTAGGAGGCTTTAACAATAGAAAAGTGCGTATCTGCAGTACCTTTCAGCGGTCATTAGTATTTTGATCCTTAATAAACTAAGCTCAAGGGCCTCAGGGCTTCACTGACCCTGAAGACACTACTGACCCGCCTGATCCCCAGCTCCCACAGAAACCCCTTCCGTACAAGGCAGCTTCTTAGGCCCCCAGGCATCAGGCATATCTACCACCATGACACTCTGCCAGGGCTTGAACGGTAGCATTTTGAACACAGAACTATACACGTCAGTCACCTTAGTAGGAAAGTATCAGATATTGGTTTAACACATTAAAACTAAGTTCGCATTTACAGCTACTTTATGACAGAAGGTATCACAGGATCACAGTATGTTAGAGATTGGAAGGGACCTCAAAAGATCATCTAGTCCAATCCCCCTGCCAGAGCAGGAACACCTAGATAAGGTTACATAGGAATGTGTCCAGGCGGGTTTTGAATGTCTCCAGAGAAGGAGACTCCACAACCTCCCTGGGCAGCCTGTTCCAGTGTTCTGTCACCCTCACTGAGAAGAAGTTTCTTCTCAAGTTTAAGTGGAACCTCTTGTGTTCCAGTTTATACCCATTACCCCTTGTCCTATCATTGTTTGCCACTGAGAAGAGCCTGGCTCCATCCTCATGACACTCCCCCTTTATATATTTATATACACTAATAAGGTCCCCCCGCAGTCTCCTCTTCTCCAAACTATACAGACCCAGCTCCCTCAGCCTTTCCTCATAAGGGAGGTGCTCCACTCCCTTAATCATCTTAGTTGCCCTGTGCTGGACTCTCTCCAGCAGGTCCCTGTCCTTCTTGAACTGAGGGGCCCAGAACTGGACACAATATTCCAGATGCGGTCTCACCAGGGCAGAGTAGAGGGGAAGGAGGACCTCTCTCGACCTACTGACCACCCCCCTTCTAATACACCCCAGGATGCCATTGGCCTTCTTGGCCACAAAGGCACAGTGTTGGCTCATGGTCATCCTGCCATCCACTAGGACCCCCAGGTCCCTCTCCCCTACACTACTCTCTAACAGGTCGTTCCCCAACCTATACTGGAACCTGGGGTTGTTCCTGCCCAGATGCAGGACTCTACACTTTCCCTTGTTATATTTCATCAAGTTTCTCCCTGCCCAACTCTCCAGTCTGTCCAGGTCCCGCTGGATGGCAGCACAGCCTTCTGGCGTGTCAGCCACTCCTCCCAGCTTAGTGTCATCAGCAAACTTGCTGACAGTACACTCAATTCCCTCATCTAAATCATTGATGAATATATTAAATAATACTGGTCCCAGTACTGACCCTTGAGGCACTCCACTAGATACAGGCCTCCAACTAGACTCCGCCCCATAGACTACAACTCTCTGGCTTCTGTCCTTCAGCCAGTTTGCAGTCCACCTCACTACCTGATCATCCAGGCCACACTTCCTCAATTTAGCTATGAGGATGCTGTGGGGGACTGTGTCAAATGCTTTGCTGAAGTCAAGGTAGACCACGTCCACCGCTCTCCCATCATCCATCCACAATGTTATTTCCTCATAAAAGGCTAGGAGGTTGGTCAAGCATGACTTCCCCTTGGTAAAGCCATGTTGACTGCCCCTCATAGCCCTCTTATCCTTGACATGCCTTAAGATGGCACCAAGGATAAGGTGTTCCATCACTTTCCCAGGGATGGAGGTGAGGCTGACCGGTCTATAGTTACCCGGGTCCTCCTTCTTGCCCTTTTTGAAGACTGGAGTGACATTCGCTTTCCTCCAGTCCTCAGGCACCTCTCCCGTTTCCCAAGACCTGGTAAAGATGATGGAGAGTGGTCAGCAATGACTTCCGCCAGTTCCCTCAGCACCCGTGGGTGCATCCCATCTGGACCCATGGATTTATGGATGTCCGGATTGCTCAACTGGTCCCTAACCCATTCCTCGTCGACTAAGGCCAACTGCTCCAGTGACCTGACTTCATCTGAGGTCTCAGGAGTACAGGGCTCTTCAGGACTGCCTCCGGCAGAGTAGACTGAGACAAAGAAGGCATTCAATAACTCTGCCATCTCTGTATCTTCTGTCACCAGGGCACCCATCCCGTTCACCAGTGGGCCAACCTTGCCTCTGGTGTTAGTTTTATCAGCCATGTATTTGAAAAAGCTCTTTCTGCTGTCCTTGACCCCTCTTGCCAGATTTAATTCTAAGGAGGCCTTAGCCATCCTAGCTGCCTTCCTACATCCTCTAGCAGCAGCGTTATATTCCTCCTGAGTGGCCAGCCCCTCCTTCCATGACCTATAAACTCTCCTCTTCCACTTGAGCATACCCAGCAGTTCCTTATTTAGCCACGCAGGTCTCCTGGCCCTCTTCCTTGACTTCCTACGTGTCGGGATGCTCTGCTCTTGAGCTTGGAATAAGCAATTCTTGAATGTCAACCAACTATCTTGGGCCCCTTTACCTTCAAGCAGCCTTGCCCATGGGATTTCCCCTAGCAATTGCTTGAAAAGGCCAAAGTTTGCCCTGCTAAAGTCCAGGGTTGCAATTCTACTTGCTATTGTACTGGTCCTACCACACAAGATCCTGAATTCCACCATCTCGTGGTCGCTGCAACCAAGGCAGCCCTCAACCTTTACTGCTTCGACCAGACCCTCCTTGTTAGTGAGGATGAGATCCAGCAGCGCTCCTCTCCTGGTTGGCTCATCCACCATTTGCATGAGGAAGTTATCATCCATGCACTGGAGGAACCTCCTGGACTGTGGCTGGGTTGCTGTGTAGTCCTTCCAGCAAACATCAGGGAAATTAAAATCCCCCACGACGACCACGGCCTGTGACTGTGAGGCCGCTCTCAGCTGCCTGTAGAAGGCCTCGTCAACTTCCTCACCCTGATCTGGTGGCCTGTAACAGACACCCACAACAGTATCGCCCCTGCCAGCCTGCCCCTTAATTCTCACCCACAGACTCTCAACTCGCTCGTCCCCTGTCCCTGGACAGAACTCAGTACATTGCAGCTGCTCTCACACATAAAGAGCAATCCCACCACCCCGCCTGGCTGGCCTGTCTTTCCTGAAAAGGACATAGCCCTCCATGAGTATATTCCAGTCATGTGAGCTGTCCCACCACGTCTCTGTAATTGCCACCAGATCATAATCTCCTGACTTAACACAGGTCTCCAACTCCTCCTGCTTATTTCCCATGCTGCACGCATTGGTGTATAGGCATTTCAAGGAGGGAGCTGAGCTCACCGATTTCACCCTAGGATTACAGGAGGCCTCCCAGTCTTCATCAATTCTAGAGTGCTGCCCCACTGGGGTGGCAGAGTGGTTACAGCTACTTCACTTAATACACTGCCAGCCCTGCCAACTTGCTCTTTAGGAGAGTAATTCACCCTCTCCTCCAAGCCGGAAAAAGCCTGGACATTTATCATCTTTCCCCTGGAGTCTGACAGGTTCTGCCATGCTAGCACATTTAGAAGAATAAAATTCATTTTTTCCAGTCCTTGCTCTAGTCACACCAGAGCTGTGCTTGCAATAAGAGAGGGAAGGTTCAGGCACGATCGTTGCTTGCCCACCGCTGGCACCCACTGACACTGCAGTGGGACCACCAATAGTACTTGTCAGGAGCTCCATTACCTGCAAGAGGCACCACATTGTCCAGGAAAACTTCTGCTCCTTGGAAAGGCAACAATAAAAAGTCAGACCTTAAAGAAAAGAGAATCCATCAGAATAAGAACAGGGCTTTAAGTCACTCCTGTATTCTCTAAGGTGACATTGATTAATCAATTGCTGTAAGAGGGATTTAGTGTAACATTGATGACAGTCAAAAACAACCTCCCAGCAATCTAAGCAGCAGCAGCAACCCATTGTCTGATGAGCACGCCACGTTGGACTGGGCTCCAAGCAAAAGCCACCTCCACCATGGAGGCTTGACTGCTTTCCTCCCACCTCTGGGCACAAGCAAGTATTTAATGAGCTTGTGTAAGAAAACCCTCATCCAATACAGCTCTCCCAGACAGTGGGGCTGGAGCACAGAGAATCCCAATCTTATTCCTAGCTCAGCAACTAACTACACCTTGGGGCCTCCCAAAGGCATCCTTTTGCTCAGCTGCCATGCTGAAGTGACAGAAGTCACAATTTCCTCTTCCTTCCCCTTCAATAAAGCCTTGTGAGAGCTTGCTCTGCTGCCAGGGAACCCACCCCTGCTGCTGAGGCAAACCTTTCTACCAATTCCCACTTCAGCTGTGGAAAAACCCGGAAGGAATTCAAACAATACAGATGCCTCTGAAGAAGATTCGAGCCAGATATGGCCTCAGGCCATGGAAGAGGAGCTAGAGACCTGATTGGTCTGACTGTGTCAGCCTTCACTTTGGCATATCCTCCATAGTCCACATATCTGAGTTCCACTTCACTGGTCTCTTCAAAGTAGCTGATAACTTGAGCCCGTAGCCATGCCCCATCCAGGCCTGGAGCTGCGCAGATAATACCGACTGCGGAACATAAGGGTACAGAGAAGAAAGCTCAGCGGATTTCCAGAAATCAGCACTTCAGGCATTAGTTATGACGAATAACTCCTTTCCATGTGATGCACCCTCCACTTTAGACCATGTACAGGCAGTGACACTAGGAAGATGCGGGAGTAGCTCCACACTTTGTCAGCAAAAATATACCAGGTGCCAGGTAGATAAGAAATAACCCAAGACTGACTTACCTCCTTCCAAATTTCAATGTGCAACTATGTGGCTGGAGAAGTATTCAGGGATGAATGGGGTGAGGAAGAACAGAGCTTAAAAAAAAGCCCAAATCAATGGAATAACCAACGAACTATCACACCTCATGCACTGGGAAACCTCCCAAGCCTAACTCAGGGCAGCAGGATTTCACATGACCCTCGAAGTTTCTTAAGTGAACAGTCAAGTTACTTGCCTTCTACTGGAGCTGGCAGGGTTGGAATTTCAGGTTGAGAGTAGCAGACGCACATCTGCTGCTCAAGGCTCCTCAGCACGTAGAAAGTGGGGTGAGTGTGCTGCTGCAGGAACATGTGCCCTGCATCAACTTGGTGCGCCACGACCACCGGCACAGTGACTCCATCCGGGAGGAAGAGCTGTCACGTGGAGGAAAGAAGCTCTCATTAGTGTTCACTGCAACTCGAAGCTTCATTCACAGCAACTCCCTGTTCCACCAGCACCTCCTGAGGCTTACAGCCACGGCACTGTAGTATTTCACTTCTAAAGACTGCTTTGGAGCAGGAGCAGAAGACTACCCATTGTTAACTGCATGCTGTTCTCAAGGAAATCAGACTTGGGCTGGGGCCCATCTTGTTCCCAAAAAGACTATCAGCACAGAGCAGCTGCAAGACTTATTTACCCAAGAGATCAGTGAGCAGAGTCAGGAATGATGGGTCAAGCCATGCTGCACTATCAACGCTGTGCAACTTGCCAGGACTCCCTGCCCATGGAGGTTTTAAACATCAAGGTAATCTTCACAGGGATTGTCCAAGATTTGTCACAGAGGCCTCATTTTCAAAGTCCTTTGCCCCGGCTGCTAGAGAGCCACTGTGCCGGGCAGCTTCCGAGCATTACCGTGCTTGGAATACATCCAAAATGCCTTTCATTTCCCAGCATAAATTCACTTCTCCAGAATAAAGCCTATCTTCACATCCAAGGAAACAGTTACGTGCACCGTTACTACAGGCACAATGGGAACAGTAGTGGAAGAACAGGTAGATAACCCTGATCTATTAACAGCTAAATCAGCTGGATAACAACCAGCCACACAAAATCACACTGGGTTTGAGGGCGCCTGTGAGCCAGCCACATGGATACAGCATCCTACAATGGCAGTGACCAGCAACAGCCTTCCGCCCCGACATCAGCATAGCCAGCAAGCTGGGACTCACCCAGGCAGTCATAAGGAGGGAATGAAGTGTCAGTGGTGCTGCTGGAAGTAGACCGTGGACGTTGGCATCAAGCTCAAGGAGCTGTGTCTCGCCAGTCAGGCTCAGTACTTTTTCTACTTGATGCGGGAAACCTGGAAGACAAAGTCCCACAGAAGGTCTGTAGCACAGATTTGGTGAGGACAACCCCAGCCTTGCCACATGAACCAATATAGCTACCAGAAGCCTTCTGCACTACAGCAACAACTTCAGTTTTAGCAGATTGGCCATGTAACCTGGTAGGAGACCAACATGAGCTGATACACACCCCATAGCTCCTCCTGTAGGCCAGCTAACACTGGATCCTACAGAGAGATGAATTCAGACCTGTCCCTGAAGGTACCTCACTCAAGAAACTGAGCTTATTAACGCAGGCACTTCACAAACCACCTTGAAAACTCTAAGCTCTTAGCTTGTACAGGAACTAAACAATAGTTCAAAGCTTGGAATGAGCCAACTTAATACTTCCTCCCAGCAAGCCTGTTCTTGCTTCAAGATAGTTTCAGCCTCTCCTGTCCCTTACCATTCACAAAGTCACTTGACAACAGAACTCCTGCACTGAAGTTTCTCACTAACACTCCTGTAGTCTCATTCAGCATGCACTCCTACTCGTTTCCCTCCCTCTTACGTGTGTGGTTAAAAAGTATTCAAACCAAAATAAGCTTCAACTCCTAAACCCACCAGCCTCTCAATGTAGAGAGATACTCAGTCTTCAGTTTCTGAATGGTCTTAGTAGGAAAAAAAAGAGTGAGTGTACTGTCACTCCATATTAATTCCACATTTAACAATCCATCCATTGGGTTTTCTCCAAAGCTTTGAAACATTTATGATTTCCAGGCCACTCGGAAGTAAAATATAGCAAGCTCACAACAAGTGTTTCCTCTTAATTTACAAATCAGATCCCTGAAAGCATGGTACATGCTAAGGGGAGATGCTAAACCTGAGAATTGACACAGACCACAGTTTACAGAGAATCCCAGACTTGTTTGGGTTGGAAGGAACCTTAAAGCTCGTGCACTTTCAACCCCCTGCCATGGGCAGGGACACTTTTCACTAGACCAGGTTGCTCCAAGCCCCATCCATGGGAGGGAAAACTCAGGTCCCCCACCAGTTTACAAGGAGCAATGCCTTGCTCTTATGGCTAGGTTTAAAAAAAAAAAAAAATAATAAAAAACCCCCAACAAACCTAAAAATCACATTTTGGATGAAGGATATTATTTATTAGAAAACAAGGTGTAAATTTAGTAGGTGACGCTTAAGGAAGTGGATCTTCATCCTCTTTACACTCTTCATTGCAGAAATCACACCACTGTCAGGTCATGAGGAAGTGAAGCTCCCTCTAAACAAACTTGCACAAAGACAACATAGCTCTTGCCCTTTTAACAGGGAGACTGGCATCACTATTCTGTCTAAGGGTGGTGAGGCACCCGAATGGGTTGCCCAAGGAAGTTGTGAATGCTCCATCCCTGGCGGTGTTCAAAGCCAGGTTGGACAAAGCCTTGGGTGACATGGTTTAGTGTGAGGGGACCCTGCCCATGGCAGGGGGGTCGGAACTAGATGATCTTAAGGTCCTCTCCAACCCTAACAATTCTGGGATTCTGTTCTTCACATAAAGGAATGCCATATCTAATCTAGTAGAGCCAAAGCAGGCCTGGTAAGTTGCAGTATACAGTAAGGGGAAGCGTCTTAGTCAAATCTCTGTAGAATCCAGACACAAAAAGAGACCAGTTGCTCTCGATGCTAAAGTATGTTTGGAAGAGACTAAGGTTTAAAAGCATGAATCGTAGGTATTTAAGAGATGTGATGCTTATAAGCATTCTACTAACCATTAGAAAGTAAACCATCACTTATTGGTCTTTCTAGGTTTGTAATTGCACATTTAATTCAAAGTATGACTGAAAGACTAATGCAGATAAGTGAGAAAGATCAAAGACAGAAAGCATAGCCTTAACTTTAGAAAACATCTGTGACTATGGCATAAGTAGAGCTGTTGAAAACTTACCTTTCTTTTTTGCTTAGAAGGAGAAAATGGGCTCTCACCTGGTACAAGGCACCAGACCATGAAGTTGATCAAATTTGTGTAGCACAGCACAGCAGCTATCAGGTAATCTCTCTTTGCCGGACTCTTCCTTGACACAGACACGACTGGACCTTGTCTCCCATGTGCTGCAGCAGCTCCGTAACTCTGCTCCTCGCGAGGTGGCTGGGACTGCAAGCTTGTGCTTTCATGCGCCCTGGGGTTGTGCATATTTCCCCGCGCTCAAAGCTACCATAGATGAGGTATCTCCTTAGCTCGCCAAGCTATGAGTCAGTTTTGGTTTGGGGCTATGAGGAACTTCAATCACTACGCTCATTTCCGGCCGTGAAGCCCAACCACTAAAAACTGAAAGGAAACGCTCCTTGCGGTCCCTGCTTTACAAGGACTTTACAGAGGCAAAAAGCTGCAGTCCTGTGTTTTTGCAAAAGTGCTGAAGTGCTATACCCTGAGGACGAGGAAAAGTAAATGGAAACAGCAGCAAAATATTCCATTGTGCATCCAAGATCCCAAAGTGCACGACTTTGCACGGATCTCACAGGAATTGCATATGCCAAATTAGTAATAAACTTCACTAATGTCTCAGTCAGCTGTCAGAGCTAAAAACGGCCTTCCTAGAGAAGAGGCGTTTGCTAGACAAGGTACCCTGGACAGTCGTTTGCTTACACACACTACTTAAGCTACCTAGCCTTGTCCTTGTCACCCAACCAGTCACTTCTTCCTTTTACCACCACCTGCTTTGCACTGACCAGATCTACCCCAGAACAAAATCCTTTCCAGCAAGGTCCTGAGTTTTTAGGTCAAACCAGCAGTTTAAGCAGAAGACTTACACTCCAGACTATTTGCTCGTTTGGGTTTCTTTCAATGGAGGGAATACCAAACAAAAAAAAAACCTAACCAAAAAAACCAACCCAGAATGTTACAGGGAGAGATGGAAACAAAACCATCCTTCTTCCTCCCTGCTGGAACTGTGCACATTCTACAGCTCTGAATCGGGAAACAGGATTTTTTTCCCTTTCTTCCCAAACAGGGGCCTGAAAGGAGAAGAAAGGAGGATGCAGGAAGTCATTCTTGCTCTTTCAGGGTGTGTAGATACCTTTATTCCTTGTCTTTAGTCGGGCCACTCAGATTTGAACAAGTACTCTTACTTGATTCTTCCAGCATTAGGTTCCCTATTATATTCAGTATTTTTTTAGACACAGAACTGGTCCCAAGTCTTTTGAGCCATTGTGTGGATTGCAAACTTCAGAAGGTTATTTGGTTTCTTGCACCTTGTTTGGACGGTTTAAAGTGAAAATTAAGAGAAAACTAGTAGCTTAATGGGCAGCTAATAGCAATGAGCTCTGATTGCAGCGTCTGACTCATGCATGAAGACAAGAGCCTATGGTTGGAGTTTCTTTTAAGGAAGTGTGTTTCACACTTCAGACTACGCTGAAAACAACAATAGCACCTACTATTCTCGGCCATTTTGTCAAATGAACACTCAGCACTCTAGTATTTCACTCTACCTTCATTTCATGAACATTTAGTTGCTCCTGAACCAGCAGGCATGTTTAATTTCATCATGGGTAAGTCTATACAAATTTTATTTCCGGACAGGTCTTATTTTGAGCAACAGCTTACCCCTCAGCTTTCTAAGGGACGATTTAGAGACAGATGATGGGCATCTCTCCCCACTCCTGCTCATGGTAGCTCTACATGGAGAGATTCAGGCTGGCTGTGAGGAAGAACATCTTTACAAGGAGGCTGGCAAAATACTTGCACAGGCTGCCCAGACAGGTGATAGATGCACCATCCCTGCAGATATTTAAGGCCAGGCTGGATGTGGTTCTGTGCAACCTGATCTAGTTGAAGATGTCCCTGCTCATCGCAGGGGGTTGGACTAGATGAGTTTCGAAGGACTCTTCCAACCCAAACTATTCCATGGTAAGTCAGCTAGAGTCTGAACACATTTCAGAGGGCGTCAACTTACTATTAGGAAGCGATTTTTGCTCACTAAATATCATCACTACTGCCTTTTGCGCTGCTACAGACCACAGAAGCTTCACCCAGTCAATGGCACATTCTCTATGCATCCCACTGCTGTGTTAAACCAAGGAAGTCAAGAGGTGACTACACTCACAATAAAGAATGAGCACAACGTCGTAGGGATTGAAAACTTTACCTACACCCACAACGGTGGATAAATAAGTCTGAAAAGAATGTTTCAAATCACGTTGAAGAATTACAGGGGGGAGGCGCACGTGCGCGCTGCTTTCACTCCATTCCCAAGGCAAGAGCCGACGGGAACCGGCGGCTCCCGGTGCCGCGCCGCGCCGCGCCGCTGGGTGGCGCTCAAACACTGGCGGCCGGCACAGCCTCCGCGCGCGCGCGCACACACGCACCCCTCGGGCGCTCGGCCCCAGCAGCGCTCCGCCTCCCGCCTCAACCCGCCCGCCCACCGAAACGGAATGCCATGGGAAAGGAAACCCGACAGGAACAGGCGGCAGCGGAGCCTGAGCAGGGAGTGGGAGATTCAAACTCAGAGGTGTCCGCTGCTTGCGCAGGGAGCTTCGTTAGCAACAGGAACTGAAACAGCCCAAGCTGTGCTATCGGTTTCCATGTCTGTTCTCCTCGGAAGCTAGGAGAGCTGGCCTCTCTGTCCTTCGGCAGGAATGTGTTCCGTAGATGATGCCCAGACAACATCTCAAACCTCGTGAGAAACGCCCCACACGGCAGCTCATCAGGATTTAACTCTCACTCTGGGCAGCTTAAGCATCTCTTGGTCTAAGCAATACTGAACTAAAAAGTAGGCACTTCTATCTAGTCATTTCATTGGGAAGCTCCTTCCACCCACTCTTTATACTACCTGTAATTTCTCCTGGTCTGAAGATAGCCTCAGAAGATCTTGCAAATGAAATTAAAAGGCGTATGAGCAAAATCTGGCCTTTTTTGCTGGCATTTGCACACTTGACACACTTTCAAGACAATAAAACAAGACAGAATCTCAGCCCGCTAATAAGAAAATGTTATTCTGATGACTTTTGCAGCCCTTTCTGCTTAAGACAAGTTCAGCATCAGTGAAAGAACTTGTCTGCCTTTGTCCCTTTGAGCCAGCAACCAGAAGTCTCTACTCCACACTTCAAAGTAGCTTTTCAGATGCCTTTCGTTAATAGTCAATACTTACTTTTAATCATGTTCCCTTGTTATGTACGACTGTGTCAAGATAAAAATATACAGAGCAGAAAGTAATGCTCGAATAATGTTACCCCCCTTACCAAGAGGAGCATTAATGTCAACTTAGCTGGTATATTTACTAGAAAGAAAAATGTTAGGAGAAATTATTATGTGTAAATCCCTAAGAAGCTCAGAACTTCTTTTCAAGGCCTAAAACAGTTGCAGGACTTTAAGAAGCTTCAAGAACTGCAGCCACCCAGGTTTCCAAACAGAACAAACCCCATCTTCTCTGCCTCACAATGAGGCTTATGTCAATAGCATGTTTTCCAAATCCATTCAGATGCTTCCTTAAGAAAGAATTACAAAGTACTGAATAAGGATGGTGTAAGTCAAAGTGATGAATCTGATCAAGGAAAGCTAAATAGAACTCAAGCCACCTGTGTTTTCACTGGCTCCATTCTGCCCCCAGCCCCCCCCCCCCCCTTTTCTCCCTCTCCGAGTCCATCGTGTACTCCTAACAGAGACACAAACCAGTCACACAGAGCAAGACATTAAGATCAGAACAAGCCAGCACTGTAGCAGGATCCCAGCAAGAACTTACCCGACGCCACAGGTCACAAACACCCCTGCCCTTAGGCACGCACCTCTTCCCAGCCACAAGCAAGATCTGTAACCCCACCCTAAACGCCCTGGGGCAGGGCTGGGGCGAGCCAGCAGCTGGGAGAAAAGAGGCGGGATGAGGAACGGCTCCGCTTTCTTTTTGTGTGAGGTCTGTAGCACTCCTGGCTGCTCGGGACTGGCTCCACAGGGCTTGCGTTTACTGAGCCTGACTTCGGAGAAGAGGTTTCTGTTCATCTTGTTCCAGGAGTGCTTTCTTCCTGGAGCAAAGTGCCTGGACTACAACAGCGTGACTGCAGCCTACAAGGGGAGGAGAGGTCACAGCTGCTGCTTGTGCTCTTTGTCACACAGGAGGTGGGGTGATGGAGCGGTGCTGCTTTTGCTTTCACCCCAGGAAACTTTAAATAAACCGGCCCACAGCATGTAAAGTTCAGTTGTGCTGTGGCTCTAGCAGTCACGTTCTGCCCGTGCATCACTCCGGCCAGTGCGCTGCAAGCAGCTGCTGGGGGTTCTCCTTCATTGCCTGTGCAGGAATGACATCTGTGCTCTCAGGAATGCTTTCACCCCAGGCAGAGCATCCTGCTGCGCTGTCACCACTAACATCTTCCCTGTTGGTGCACTCCCCGACGTGGCTGGACGCAAGCAGATTGATGATGAGGGCAGAAGGGTTCCTGAGGAAAGCTTTTCCTTGGAACAGCTGCAGCCCCTCTCGTGTTTTGGGGAACACCAGCATAGGATGTACAGCTGGGAGCTTGGAAGATGCTGGTGTGTGAAAGCTGTGTGGAAGAGAAGGCAGTGGGACAGGTGGTCTCCAAAGCCTCAGAAACGCAGAGCCTCTTCCCTGCTAAACTTTGCAGCTTCTTGGGAAAGTTTGTCCTGCCAGGTCAGAAATGGTCCCTGTCCAGATGCCTAAACCCAGCGAGATGAGATCATGGAGAGAAGGCTGCTGCTGGAACTGACCTGCCATTGGTATTTTGGGAAGAGGAAACCGAGCCCAGGGCCAGGATGCTTTCTGATTTCTAAAAGCTCATTCCAAAAGGGAGGGTGCCCACCCAGTGCGGGCAGTGGCTCTGAACACAGCGTCATGGCACTGGGGTGTGTGAGGCCTCAGCTCTAGGACACAGCTACCTCCACAGTAGCGCGTCCTGCCCCTGGCAAGCTCTCAGGGCACCAGGTGCCTGGGAATACTTTCAATTAGAACTTATATTCTGGCTGTAAGTTTGCTGAAGGGCTTTTCCCAGCAAAGCCGCGGCCCTGGAGGAAGAGATCCCTTGTCCTCCACACGCTGGTATTTCTCTGGTCCAAAGGAGGTTGTGTCAACTCCTTCACTTCCTGCACAGAGAATCTGCACTTCCCTGTTCCCGTGAATCCTCTTTGCTGTCTCTGGGCTGAGGAGTGAGTTCTTTGTTCTGTCAACCTGTGAATATGCAGCTGTGCCTAGGAGCATCCCACACGGCCTCAGTCCTGTTCGGCGCCAGGATTCCCGTACAGGGAGGAGCGATACCCTGAAGGGGTCCATACCTCTGCCTGTGGAGCCAGCGGGCTGCTGGAAGCTGCTCCTGTGGTTGCTGCTCCTTGACTGCACACTGGCTGGGGACTCCGCCTGATTTCGTTCTTTATTATTACTCTCATTTCTTTATTTATTTGCTTGGTTGGTGTCTGCCTTGGTCACAGTTTTCTTTGGCTGTTTCAGTGGGCTGCTCCCGACTTGGAGCATTTAGAAAGCAGAGCTGGGATGGAGAGATGGCAGCTATTTCCATTTGAGACGATGTGTTCTCTGAGTTCAGGCACATCCCTTTCTAAGCCACGGAGAGCTTTGTACTACAGGGTTTCTGTTCTTTTCAGCGTTACTTTCTTTGCATGTTTCAGTGGGGTACTTGTTTTGAGAAGGACAGTTCCCTGCGGTACGTGAATGATGCCAGCAGAGCGTCCAGAGTGTTGGTGATACGGTACGTTTTCATTTAATATCACATTGTATTATAATCATGTCTATTTTCACAAAGTACATTTTCCTTAAAAAAGCAAAAGATGCAGTGATGCTAATTCGGAGGGGTGGGGGGACGAGAAAGATGGGAAAATGATACCGGTCACTTGCACCTTGAAGGTGCTCCACAGCACTTCGCTTTCCTGTGCTGCTGGGGGGAGCTGCCTTCTCTGGGAGTCCCAGAAGCTGGCTCTCGTTTCCCCAGTGAGGCCAAAGCCCCTGTGAGTGTGCCCGTGCCAGGCGGAGGGGCCCCTGCTGCTGTGGAGCCGTCCCCAGCACCTCTGGGCAGGTGGCAGCCTGCTGCAGGCAGCATCGGAGACCCGGAGGAGCCCGGCTGGGAAGGGAGAGGGGCTGCAGCCCCCTCAGGAGCAGCACGGGACTGTGCCAAACCCCAGCCACCCAGGACACCCCATCCCTGGCACTGTTCCCCGCCTCACCTTCAGCGTTCAGCAGCTTGCGGCCTCTGCGCATGCCTATCAGGAAGAGGCTATTGGCCCGGGTGGACTTCCCCAGCCCAGACTTATCTGGGGACCGAGGGAGCAGGGGAAACCAGGGGTGGCAGTGCCAGCCCGAGGTGGCATCACCTGACTTGGCCAAATGAGCCAATAGGTTGCAGAAGCCACAAACACGCACCTAATGATGGCGGGGATGGGAGAAGAAGGGGGACACAGCCATGACTGTGGGGACAGATCAGGTGCACCGTCAGGGGAAGGATCCCCTGAACTATTTCAGGTGACTGAAAGGAAAAGGTCATGCAAGGGCAGGAGCTCTGGCATGTGCAGCCTGCGGCTGCCCCATCCTGCCTGCGCCTTGCCCCCCCAGCTTCCCCACCTGCCCTCTCCCAGCCATGCGGAGGATGCCGCTGCCATCCCTGAGCTTGGGGAGCACCCTAGGTGTTTCCTTCAGCCCATCCACCTCGGCTCAAGAGCGTAAAGACCCCTCTGGTTGCCGTTGCCAAGGCACTTCTCTGTCCTTGACCTTCTGTAAACTGAGTGCTGCAGCACCATGGGGAGCATCTGCAGTCAGAGGGGACGCCTAGTGATGGGTCAAGCAAAGGGTGCTGGAAAGTGGCACCTGCGCCCTGGCCCAGGAATCAAACACAGGAAGACAGATGTGAACATAGTCTGTTTATTTTAAGTGGGGGACATAAAAACAGGGGGTGGGGGATGTAGCAGGGGGGGTGGAAATTGTATATTGACAGTAAAAAAATACGCTAAAATGATAGTAAAATTATGGTAAAAATACTAGTTTACTAGTGTTAACAACAGAACAGCAGTATAACAACCAAAAGCTACAATAAACCAACAAAACAAGTACAGTATAAGAACAAAACAACAGCAGTATAACAAGAATATTACAACAGCCGTAGGCCAAACACAGAACAATAAAAATCTTCAATGAACATCATAGACGCCGACGTTTTGCCTCTGGTGGCCTAAAAGGCCACTTGGCATCTCTGCGGTCCTCCTCCTTCGGGAAGTAAAAAAACCAGAGAGAACAGGTTTAGTCCCACCCATGTGCATCGCAATTTAGAAGGAAGCAGGTGCTGTAACAGCTCAAATATCAAAACAAAGTGTGATTTCCTTAAAGCAGGTTTCAATATTTGTGGGGTTTTGGCTAATTTAGACTGCAGCCAGCACACACAATTACAGGGCTCAGGGAGTAAAAGACCCAGCAGCGAAGGCCTCCTGGGGGTGGTGAGGACCCCACGGGCAGGGGGGAGCAGCTCTCGGGTGACTCCTGGCTCCAGCAGCCTCTGCCGCGCTCCCACTGCACAGCACCAGGGGAGACAGCACCGCAGGTCCTGGGAGCTGGTAAGTCCCAAACAGGTGGGGATGAGCCACAAATGAAAAGCAATGGGGATTTGGGGAGGGGGAGGACCCCAGTCTGCTCGGGACTCCCCCAGTGGCTCCAGAGCACCCCAACATGGGCAAGGGGATAAGAAGGGAGGGGAGAGACTGCCAGGGCTGGAGCAAAAGTTTACACCTTAGGAAACGTGGCAAAAGAAAGCCAGGACGGAAAGGCTGCACAGACGCACAGAGGTTCATCAGCCCCGGCTGGGGAGCTCTTCCAGTAGGAAGAGTTCCCCCTGTCCCACCCCAGGCGCTGCCACCCAGCACGGCTTCTTGCTGGCAGCAGAAACGGGGCCTGGCCCCATCACTCTGGTCCCGCCTCGGGGCTGCTCTGGACCGCAGCCCGCACAGGTGGGGGCCAGCAGCACTGGCCATTACTTATTGCAGAAATGATGGATCCGTGCCTTGTGCCGCTTGCAGGCTCTGTCCTTGGATCTTGCCCGGCTGGAAGAGGTGGACGAACCTGGAAGCACAACTGTTGCTCAGGTCTCTGCAGCCGCACTCTGAGCTGGCACCGGGGCTACCCCCATCCCTATCCCGGGGGGAATGGAAGGTTTTGCATCCCTGGAGCCCAGTAGCTACCACCCGAGCCGGCCCTTCCGCCATCCCCTAGCCCAAGGGGACACCACCACCCATCAGCTCCTCAAGCCTGAAGCACCAACTGCGTCCATACCAGAGGAAGCGGGGTCTCGCCCGAGGCCTGATGGGCGCTGGCCCCAGAAGGGCGCAGGAGTCCCTGGAAAGCAGCACACCACTGTGAGCCGGGGTCGGCAAAGGAGGAAGAGCCTGGCTTTTAGGGAGTTGGCAGCACCCGCAGGAGCCGATGCATCCAGTGCATCCAGAGCGGGCAAGGAGCAGCATTTCAGATTGCCCTCCACCCCCCAGGGCTGGGGACTGGGGCAGCGAGTGACGGAGGCACCTTCCCTTCCTTCGCAGGGCAAGGCTCTGCACAGCCCCAGCACCAGCCCCTCAGGGCTGCTGAGCCCAGGCAGCTCAGCCAGGTGCGGCAGGAAAGCTGCTGCCTAAATCAAGCCCTGCCCTTCACCCCCACAGAAGCCCTGTCCACCCCGACTCACCTGGCAAGACGGGCGCACTCCTGCTGCTGGACTGGGTGGTGTCAGGAAAGCCGGTGGTGGTGGAAGCCGCTTGCCCAGAAACGACTGATGCTGTGGTCGTGGATGCTGCCTGTGTGTGGCTGGTGCCTGAGCAGCCCTGGGTGATGGCTGCTGGCAGGGAGCAAGAAATCAGGACCCGCAACTTGCCGCACGGGACTACCCCTTAGGAGAGCCTCCCAGCTTGAACAGCTCGCAGCTCCGGCCCTGGGCAACCTCGCCCATCAACCACCCTGGGGACTGCGGGACACGAGGACTCCGTCCCGAGTCTTCACAAGTCTCGAAGAGCATCAGACCCGAGGACCAGGCAGCACTGGCCCAGGAGCTTCCTCGGCCTGCGCTACACCCTGCCAGCCCAGGCCGTGGCTTTCTCCTCCTTGCCGTGCCCTTCGCATTCCCAGTCTGCCCTTACCAGCCTTAGGTCCCAAGAGCTGTCGGTAGCGCTGCCACGCTGCCTCCCTCTCCTCGCTTAGGGTCATCTCTGTGGTGGGGTACCCAGGAATAAGCTCAGGGAACTGCCAAGAGAGAGCAGTAGCTTAGTTCCTTCTCAGGGCAGCCAGCAGAGCCGCTCTGAAGGAGGTGTGCAAGCAGGCGCGTGCCAGAGCCGTGAAGCCGTGGTTCTGCCACAGCCACGGCGGAGCTCCGGTCCCCCTTCATTTTGGCACCGGCTTGGCGCTGAGGCCACGGCAGCCTTGCCCAGGCCAGTACCTGCTCCAGCAGCGGGCAGCTGCTGAGGCAAACCTTTCTACCAATTCCCACTTCAGCTGTGGAAAAACCCGGAAGGAATTCAAACAATACAGATGCCTCTGAAGAAGATTCGAGCCAGATATGGCCTCAGGCCATGGAAGAGGAGCTAGAGACCTGATTGGTCTGACTGTGTCAGCCTTCACTTTGGCATATCCTCCATAGTCCACATATCTGAGTTCCACTTCACTGGTCTCTTCAAAGTAGCTGATAACTTGAGCCCGTAGCCATGCCCCATCCAGGCCTGGAGCTGCGCAGATAATACCGACTGCGGAACATAAGGGTACAGAGAAGAAAGCTCAGCGGATTTCCAGAAATCAGCACTTCAGGCATTAGTTATGACGAATAACTCCTTTCCATGTGATGCACCCTCCACTTTAGACCATGTACAGGCAGTGACACTAGGAAGATGCGGGAGTAGCTCCACACTTTGTCAGCAAAAATATACCAGGTGCCAGGTAGATAAGAAATAACCCAAGACTGACTTACCTCCTTCCAAATTTCAATGTGCAACTATGTGGCTGGAGAAGTATTCAGGAATGAATGGGGTGAGGAAGAACAGAGCTTAAAAAAAAGCCCAAATCAATGGAATAACCAACGAACTATCACACCTCATGCACTGGGAAACCTCCCAAGCCTAACTCAGGGCAGCAGGATTTCACATGACCCTCGAAGTTTCTTAAGTGAACAGTCAAGTTACTTGCCTTCTACTGGAGCTGGCAGGGTTGGAATTTCAGGTTGAGAGTAGCAGACGCACATCTGCTGCTCAAGGCTCCTCAGGACGTAGAAAGTGGGGTGAGTGTGCTGCTGCAGGAACATGTGCCCTGCATCAACTTGGTGCGCCACGACCACCGGCACAGTGACTCCATCCGGGAGGAAGAGCTGTCACGTGGAGGAAAGAAGCTCTCATTAGTGTTCACTGCAACTCGAAGCTTCATTCACAGCAACTCCCTGTTCCACCAGCACCTCCTGAGGCTTACAGCCACGGCACTGTAGTATTTCACTTCTAAAGACTGCTTTGGAGCAGGAGCAGAAGACTACCCATTGTTAACTGCATGCTGTTCTCAAGGAAATCAGACTTGGGCTGGGGCCCATCTTGTTCCCAAAAAGACTATCAGCACAGAGCAGCTGCAAGACTTATTTACCCAAGAGATCAGTGAGCAGAGTCAGGAATGATGGGTCAAGCCATGCTGCACTATCAACGCTGTGCAACTTGCCAGGACTCCCTGCCCATGGAGGTTTTAAACATCAAGGTAATCTTCACAGGGATTGTCCAAGATTTGTCACAGAGGCCTCATTTTCAAAGTCCTTTGCCCCGGCTGCTAGAGAGCCACTGTGCCGGGCAGCTTCCGAGCATTACCGTGCTTGGAATACATCCAAAATGCCTTTCATTTCCCAGCATAAATTCACTTCTCCAGAATAAAGCCTATCTTCACATCCAAGGAAACAGTTACGTGCACCGTTACTACAGGCACAATGGGAACAGTAGTGGAAGAACAGGTAGATAACCCTGATCTATTAACAGCTAAATCAGCTGGATAACAACCAGCCACACAAAATCACACTGGGTTTGAGGGCGCCTGTGAGCCAGCCACATGGATACAGCATCCTACAATGGCAGTGACCAGCAACAGCCTTCCGCCCCGACATCAGCATAGCCAGCAAGCTGGGACTCACCCAGGCAGTCATAAGGAGGGAATGAAGTGTCAGTGGTGCTGCTGGAAGTAGACCGTGGACGTTGGCATCAAGCTCAAGGAGCTGTGTCTCGCCAGTCAGGCTCAGTACTTTTTCTACTTGATGCGGGAAACCTGGAAGACAAAGTCCCACAGAAGGTCTGTAGCACAGATTTGGTGAGGACAACCCCAGCCTTGCCACATGAACCAATATAGCTACCAGAAGCCTTCTGCACTACAGCAACAACTTCAGTTTTAGCAGATTGGCCATGTAACCTGGTAGGAGACCAACATGAGCTGATACACACCCCATAGCTCCTCCTGTAGGCCAGCTAACACTGGATCCTACAGAGAGATGAATTCAGAGAGCAAATGCAGACCCACCAGCACTTGAGGGCTAAATAGTCATTTCCTGGGGAAATTAAACATGAAGATTTATCTGCACATGTCCTGAAGCAGGAAGGTTACAGCACATAAAATGCTTGTTCACCGTGCGTGTGTAAGAGCATTTTCAAATCGCTTACCTTGTGGGCAGTCTCCATCTATTCCTGGTGCCTTGCTACACTCATTACATGGGTCTGGACCATCCTCTCGCAGTACTCCATTGCTGTATGGTACTTCATTGTCTTCAGGCAGCTTCAGAGTAGGCTGAGTCTCACTTGGGCTGGAGCTCTGCCCAGCACTTGTGTCTCGGGTTGCAGATAAACTACGTAACTCTGAATGCTGGCCCGATGCAACAGCCAGCACTGTGCTCTGCAGCGGGCGCTTCACACATGCCCCACCTTCACATGTGGATGTGCTGCACACAGAGCCCTCCCTAACCAAAGGCGCCTTTTCTGGAGAACCTTTGTGGTTTTCCACAGGAGTCCGACCACCTCCTTGGGACTCACTGCACACAGGGGTCTTCATCTGACAGTCTGTTGTGGCTCCCTCAATGGGGCTTTGTGTTAAACAGCTTGAACGTGTAACATCCTGATCCTGTCCCTCTGTCTGCGGGGATGTCAGGACCGCAGCATCATTCTTTCCAGCAGTGTTCGTATCAGCTACTGGAGCTTCCTCTGCAAGCGTCTGATCACTGGAAACAGCACTTGCCATCTCCAGAGGTGTCTCAGCTTGGCTAGCAGCAGCCTGGCAGAGCTGAGTGGACCCATCACCTGCAGGAGCGGGCAGCACTCCCTCACTGTGGACAGGCTTCCTCTGCCAACAGTCTTCTGTGTCTCCCTCTTCAGGGCTGGATGAACAGCCACGTGTTAAACAGCTTGAACGTCTCACATTCTGACCCTGTTCCTCTGCCTGCAGGGATGTTGGTACCACACCATCACTCCTAACATTCTCACTGCCTACTGGAGCTTCCTCTGCAAGCATCTGATCAGAGGAAACAACGCTTGCCATCTCCAGAGGTGTCTCAACTTGACTGGCAGCAGCCTGCCAGATCTCAGTGGACCCATCACTTGCAGCACCCCACAGCACTTCCTCAGTTGCTGCCAAAATGACCTCGGAAACAATCTGTATTGTCACTTGCTCAATTTTCTCAATGTCTTCCTTGCACAAACCCACTCCTCTAATCTTCTCTCTTCTCAATTCATCCCCTTTTGGCTGTGTGTCCTCCTCCTCCTGACACACAGGGACAGTACTGGCAATTGACCTGGACACGTCTTCTTCCCCTGCCTGCTCCGAACAGGCAGACTCCCAGGGCAGAGAAACACAAGCAGGGACACTCTTTTCGTCTTGAGATCCCGTTTCTTCTAGTTTTTCACTGTCGTTCTCAAGGGTGCTGGGCTGATTCGTTGTTACTGGCCAGTCTGGTGAGAGATCCAGCCTCTCATCAGGGTGACACATAACAGAGGGCATCGTCAACCCTGCTGTCAGCAGGGAGGTCGAGGTTTTGTTCTCTGTGTGTTCCCCTTCCAGCAAGGAGAGCTGTCTTTGAGGAACACATGGTTCTGTTCCTGGTGTGGAATCCTGCTCTGTCACTTCTTCCTGCTGCTCTGCAGCACCTACTGCTTCTTCATCTGGATAGGTTCCATGCTTTTTTCTATGGGAATAAATCCACCAGCACCCGAGAAGTGCCAGCACTCCAGGTACGGCATACGCGACGTAATTCCGGAAGCATAAAGGCATTTTAGAAAGTCTCAGCAGTTATACCTAGAAGGAGAACCAGAAAACATGTTACAATAGCCACAGGGAAGGGAACAGGAAGACTAAAGCTTCATAAATGCCTTGAGGTATCTCTAGTAGTATGAGCAGGCTTGTTTTCCATTTGCTTTTTAAATTCACATCTCTGCTCTACAAGAGACCGCAGAACGAGATCCTTACCTAAGACCAGGGATCTCTGGGCATTTCTCACCATGACAGTCATCAGTTTCACCTTAACCCCCCTTTCTACGCAAAGCCGTTTCGCCTTCTTTCCCCTGCCTCCCCTTTGCTACACACAGGGACAGTATCCAGCGCTGCAGTCTCTCCAGCAGCAGGCTGGGTTCAGAACACTGCTGGACCACCAGTTTATTCCACATTAGATTTCCTACATGGACAGCTGCTACTCTGACTTTTCAGCTGAAAGCTTTCTCTTTTACTCCGGAAAGCGTGTGAACCCTTCGCTGCCTGGACGCCACTGGGACTAATGTCCCAGCCATGCTCCTCCATCTACAAGCCTCATCTAGGTTATATAAGGCAGGGCTGAGAGGCCTTCCCGTTCCCTTCAGGCAAGCCTGCGGCTGGCACACAGAGCTGAAGTTCCCTGCATCCCCAGAACAAAGAGGGCAAAGGACACTCAGTTTACATTTTCACTGGCCAGGAATGAAAGCGGAACCCACGGGTCTGACAATGCTTACACACAAGAGGCTTTTCTCCAAAGGGGCCCCAAGACTTTCACCAGTAAGCAACAAAGATAAAGATTGTTTTCAGGAGATAAAATCCTAGGCACGGGAACCACCCACTGGAAAACAGTATTATCTAGTTCCTCTTCAGAAGTAGAAAGGAGTATAAAAAGACGAGACAATCAAGTCAGTCTCTCCACTCTGCTTAGTCTGTCTCAACCAGAAAACACCTTTCGTTATCAGAGCAAGCCTCCTTCCAGATACCTCCTTCAGGGCCTTGATTTTCCCAGCAGTCGGTTACACTCTAGCTAAGGACAAAACCATGCCTCCCTCAGACCCAAACCGAGCATCTGAGACCTGGAGCATATAACATACATTCCAGATGTCTCACCTCCTCCAGCCACAATCTCCTATCCCACAGGAACAAACACACAATTTCATCCAAGCTATCTCAGACACCAGCCTGGCTTCTGTACTGCTTGCTGCAGAGTCATACAGTCATAAAGTCACAGAATGGTTTGGGTTGGAAGCTGCCTTAAAGCTCATCCAGTTCCAAACCCCTGCCACGGGCAGGGACACTTTCCACTAGAGAAGGTTTCTCCAAGTCCAACCTGGCCGAGGCAAGTAAATAAACGAACAGCAGAAACAGGCACTAGAAAATGTCTTGCTCAATCCCAAATCAAAGCTCAGCTGCAGACATGATTTAAGAAGTCCAGCAACATCTCCAGCATATCACCAATGTTGACCCACACAGGAAACTTGAGTCTTGTTCACTCTGTGACATTCATGTCTGATGTCTCTTAAATCCAAGTTCCTTCCAGTCAGACAGCAGGGCTTATTGCTGAGGACGAACTTTCAGTTAACAGCAACATCTGAGACTTGGAATTCAAAACAGAACAACACAATAAATCTAGGCAGTAATTTCGATGTTTGGGTTTTGGAACTTGGTAAGTGGAAAGCATGAAGCCTGTACATACATTCCTGAAACAAAAGGTACCCATTTCTGCTCTCCAGCACAACGGCACATTGTGAGTGACTGCGAGTGCTCACCTGCTGCCCGCTGAAGTTGTTGCAATTCGTGCAGAACCGCTCCACAAGCTGTCTCACAGAGCACCACAAACTCAAAGTAGCTCACAAGTCCATTCCCAGCAAGCTTCCCTGGTTAAGCAGACAGCCCTATTATTACGTCATTCCCTATTATGCTGCACCAACTGCACAAACAAGGGTCCCCCACAATTCTGCAGCACAGGGAGGCAGCAGGATGCTCCACAGAGGGCCAGATCCATCCCAAAGCCTGGCAGACAAAGCAATTCCAAGAGTCCCTTTAAACATTGATACCATTTAAGATCTCCACTCTCTGATGTTTAGATCAGTGGGGATGGTGGGTTAGCTGACTGCTCCTTGCACAGCTCATTTCATTTCATGCTTTTAATCTGACTAGTTTCAGCAAGAGCTGCATTATACAGCCAGGGATGTGTTAAATGGGAACTCCGCATCCTTCCATCAGCTAGAAAGGGACAAAAGGCACTGGCTCTGCACAAGACACAAGCAGACATCCAAAAGCACTGGGCTGGCCAGGGGACAGCTAGCACTAACAAGCATCTCCTTGCATAAACACGACAGGAAGACTTTGGTGGCCTGATTTTAATATGCTGGTCACAACACCACTTTCATGGGATGCCTTGAAGACAGCCGATTTTCAACCTGCTCAACACAACCATTGGAAGATGCAGCACATACTTCTCTCTCATTTCTGCCACAGGGGAGCTCCTACTGCCCACATCCAAGTTTCCAACAGGTTTAAAAGTGACAAAACCCTCTCTCCATTGCCAACTCGACAGCCAGTTCAGGACCGCAGGAGCAAAGGGATCATTTAAACACATGGAGGGGGGGAAGCAAGCCTGGGATTCTCCTGCCAGCAGCAGAACACAACATGGCAACTTGTCAAATCCCACGGCCTTAAGCAGTGCCAAATTGGAGGAGCCTGGCCCAGCAGCCCCTGCGCTCTCCAGGCAGGAGGAGCCAGCTGGGGAAGCACAGCAGCTCCGGAGGCTTTGCGCCACAGACAAGCAACCTGGGGAAGCCAGAACCAGTGTGAACACTGGATGCACCAGTGCCATTCCCCAACACGCAGGGCTCCGTGCCGTCCTGCACCAGAAATAGTGCAGAGCTCGCACGCTGTACATGCTTGCCCCACACCATGAGCCACTTCCACTTCTTCCTCCTGCCATGTCAGGAATCCGCTCTAAATGTCACACCTTGTATCAAGGCACAGGGAGCTGCAGACAGGGCATGAGGCTTTTCCAACTTGCTAAATAATCCCTACAGTAGGTCAGGATAGGATTAAGACACCAAGCGGAGAATAGGGGTCAATCGGCTCTCCAAATCGGTATCCTGCCTTGATTTATGGAAAACTCCTGGTAAAGATCAGGGGGATGAGGACAAAAATGAACCCCCACACTCGCCTACCTTACAAAACAAAGGCAAGGACAGTCAACTCATTCTACTTGCTCGCATTAGGATCCCAGAGCAGTTTTAAGCCACCTCGTTTCTCTCGCCAGCACAAACAACCCTTCAGAAGACACATCTGTACTGAAGCACGAAATCAGACTCTACAACTCAAAGAGAGTTCTAAAGCAGGTATGTTTATTACGGCGCCGGGTGCAAGGGGGATCGCTTCTCCTAACTTGCACCTCGAGAGGTTAAGCAAGCAGGTATTTATTACACACCAACATGCATATTCATTAGGTTCGAGAGTTCGGTGGGGAAATTACAATTACTTTAGGTACTCATTATCATAAGTCTTCTCCCTTTTGGTGCTTGTGCACTGCCCTCCAATGGCCGATGGTCGTGGGCAGGGGTCTTCAAGATGAAGTAAGCAGTCTTCTTCAGGGTGCACTTTTCACCTTTGGCACAGTTGGATGCCCCAGTAATCACAAAGGAGCTGAAACCAGCCATATCTGCAAGCTTCCGATAGCAGACAAACATTTAGAACAGTGGGACCTTCATCCACAAAAATTTATTGCCTCCCAAGCTAGCAGATGTTCGGGAGTCACTGTCTCCAGCCTAACTGATAATTAGAAGGATGGTCACTCATTAGAAGGATGGAAAGAAATAACTCACTCTTGTTAGCAAGACTACTAAATTCTGTTATCACACCACAAACTTACAACACAAATGTTGTTCTCTAGCTTAGACCTAAGTTAAAAGTGTCTTAACCCTAGGTTTTCCAGGCACTTGCTTTCCTTATATCAAGCCCCCCCTTTTCTTTTACCTTTGCAAATCCTTTTGCTAGGTAACTCCACTTTACTCAGGAGTTCTGGCAAAGTATTTACCACTTCCAACTTGTTGCCTAACCTTATGTCTTTTCCAATCTTCATAAACAGTTACAGACCTTTTACAATACCAAAAAGAACACTATCATGTTACAAGTAATCAGCGTTAAAACAATTATTAGTACGATTCCTGCAACCAGCTGCCTCAACTAGGAGAGATTAGGTAACCATGAAGTTAACTTTCTCCATGTTTCTTCAAAAACCCAAGAGGTATGTATCATCCTTGGTCATCGCGTGAAATATTTCAGTTTATTTCCAAATTTCCTCCAGATCTGTTTCAATTCTGCCACTTTGATCTATATAGGAACCATTGATTATGGAACAAACCCCTCCTTGTGAAGCCAAAACCTGGGTACCACAGCACCTAAGGTGCACGCGCCTTCCAGTTGAGGTAGAGTCTTAGGAGCATTTTCTCCACATAACCAATACCATCCTTTCCCTTCAGGCACGGGCCACCACTGAACTATGATACCATCTCTATTAATAGTGTGATTGCAGTTTGAACAGTGACCTACACCTGTGGCATTTCTCTGTACACAGGTCTAATATTCTTAAACCCAGTCTCCAGATCTCAAAGGGTGAATCGGATAATCTAAACCTGTTGCTCTTGTCCCTAATAGTCTTTTAACACCAACAAATATCAATAACCTTCTTTTCTCAGGAATTCAAAAAAATCTATTTGCCACTCTTGTCCTGGATAACTTCCTCTCCCAATTGTCCCAATTTGATTCCTATTGTCAGTTTTAGGATTATTCCTCAGACAGAGCTGACATTGTTCTGTCACTAACTGAACTATGGTGTATAGATTCCTTCCTATAATCTGTAGATAAAGAGTTGCTACCCAATGAGTTTCATTATGTTCCTCCTGAACTAACTTTCAGAGGTGATTAGAGGGAATTACAATTCGCCCATCAGGTATCTGAACCCAACCCTCTTGGTTTTCCTGTCTCTTCAGACCTTCAATCAACTTTTTATCCTCTCTTGAATATCTAGGTTCAGACTTCTCAGTTGTTAGTTTGCCATCAGGGATTAAGGACATGATTTCAGATTGTTCAGCTTCTTGTTTGGCTTCAGAATCGGCCAAATCATTTCCAGTTTCCTGATTAGGGTCACCTTGTTGATGCCCTCTACAATACATAACAGCTACTTCCTCAGGTAGCTGAGCAGCAGTTTCTGTAGCATGTTGAATCTGTTTCCCTTGTACGTTCAAAAGTCCTCATTCTTTCCAGATGTGGCACCATGTGCATGGACCACACCAAATGCATATTTAGAATCAGTCCAAATATTTATCCTTTTGTCTTTGGCCAATACCAGGGCTCTCATTCTGCCTTTTGGGTGGAGGTGTTTGCGGGTAAAGGTTCAGCTTCTATTATCTGTGAAGTGGTGGTAACGGCATATCCTGCCTTTCGTTCACCATTTTTCACGGAGCTACTACCATCAGTAAACCAAGAATCAAATCCGGTTGGCTCGAATATACAGTCTCTACAGTGGCCAAGCAGTCATGTGTTAGTGGTTCTGTCGGTTGCTCCTGCAAAAAGGATGCTGGATTCACAGTGAATGTGTGACCACAATTTCTGTATCATCGTGTTCCACAAGGGTGGCCTGGTATTTTACAAACCATGAAGGAGACAACCAGTGGGCTCCTTTCTGTTCCAGGACTGCTGATACAACTTGGGACACTAGCACAGGGATCTTTTGTCCCAAGGTGAATTTGCAAGCCTCTTCAGTATTCATGACAACCGCTGCCACAGCCCTTAGGCATCCAGGCCATCCTTTGCTCGCTTCATCCAGCTGTTTCAAAAAGTATGCCACTGGCCTTTTATAGGGTCCTAGTTTCCGAGCAAGGACCCCCCCCAAGGCTATTCCTTGGTTTTCATAAGAATATAGCCAAAAGGGTTTGCTTACATTGGGAAGCCCCAGAGCTGGAGCTCTCATTAGCTCTGTTTCTGAATTTCTAAAAGCCCTCTCTGCTGAATCAGTCCATTCCAAAGAGGGAGGATTTCCTTTTAACAGTTCATATAGCGGTCTTACCAGAACACCATAGTCACGGATCTGAAGTCTGCGGCATATGGTCATTCCCAGGAACATCTGGAGCTCCTTGATGGTCAACGGTCGTGGAGATTGACAAATGGCTTCTTTTCTAACAATTCCAAGTTCTCTCTGTCCTCCTGTTACTTCATAGCCTAAGTAGGAAACTCAGGTTGGAATTAGTTGGGCCTTTTGTTTGGATACCCGATAGCCATTCAGTCCCAGGAAATTCAATAATCCCACCATCCACTGGACACGTTCTTCCTTTGTTTCTGTGGCAATTAATAGGTCATCCACATACTGTAACAGAGTCCCCGTCTGAGTGGGTGGCTTCCGTGATTCTAGTTCTCGTGCTAACTGACTTCCGAAACTCATCGGACTGTTTTGAAACCCTTGAGGTAATACCGACCAAGTTAATTGGGTTTTCCTTCCCGGGTCAGGATTTTCCATTCAAAAGCAAATAAATTTTGGGCTTCTTTGGCCAATGGTAAGGATTAAGGATTTCTTCTATTTCAGGGAGGTCCTCCTGTTCGCTTTTCTGTTGAATTAAAGATAAACTCAAAACTGGAATTAATTGATCGGTTTTAACTCTTCATTCCATTTTGCCTTCCTTAAATGTTGCTTCTTGCCCTAATAAAGATTTTACAGAATTCGGCACGCATAAAAATTTGTGCGTTCCCATTTGGTTTCCCAATTTGTACTCTAAAGGTTTCAGAAAGAATGCCCTTTTTTTTTTGTTTCCTTTTCCTTGGCAGCCAGTAGCTCCTACAACTGTAACAAATTCTTTTCCCTCCGATTTAACGCTGAATAAGTTGCTCCTGTACCCACTAAAAATTCCACTGGATTTCCTCTAGTCCCTAGCTTTAACGTAACCAGTGGATCTGCTAGGGTAGATTCCCCAGGTCCCCATCAGTCTAGTTCCAATTCAGTCACCAGAGCCACCCCATGGCACTACCCCCCAAGGGCAGCCTCCACTTCCAACATCCAGCACGCACACCCATCCGGTAAGAGCCCTCTCCCCCACCTCCACCTTTGCCTGACATCCCTCCGCCACCAGTTTCAAAGCAACCACCGCAGCCGTGGCTATAGCACGACTGAGCATTTTCTTTTCTACCTGTTCCCGATTCCTATACGCTCTCCATGCTTCCTCCTTCACTCCCGTCCGCATTTATCCAACAAGCCCTCAGTCCGTCTGTTCCCACTTGTCCGCCTGCCCCAGCACTCATCCCATGCTCAAACACAGGCGCTGCGCGAGCTCCCCTCCTTTCCCCCTTGGTTTTCCCCTTTTTCCTTTCCTCACAGCTGCTCACCCTGCTCTGCAGCACTTCTGGTTTAACCCTGTCTTGACTCTGAATGGGAATCTGCTGCTGGTTGCCAGTGACAGTCATCTCTTCCTCCTTATCAATATCAGATAAGACAGATGCACAGGGTGCTCCCCGTGGAGGTACCTCTGATACATAATTTTCCAACCTATCTTCCTGATTACCCTGGTTTTTTCTTAACTTTAAACATTATTCCCCCGATATCACAGGCTGAACAACATCTCTCCAGCTTAGCTGTCTGGTTTTCCCTGTCCGAAAAGGAAAGCGCAGCCAAAATTAAGGGCTCTGGCAAAGCTATATTCATTTTGCATTCCGTCTGTCAAGCCGGGTGGTTTCTTAAAGTGAAAAACATATCTGCATACATTACTTCATGCCATTTTCCTTGCCCCCTCAAAACAGCATTACTTTTTGTGAAAATGTATTATAGTTCAGAGTTCCATTTTTAGGCCATTTTTCCTGATCTTCCAAAGTATACAAAGGCCACCATTGGTTACAATATTTTACCAACATTTTCTCATTTACCGAGCCCCCGAGAAACCCTCCCAGTTCTTTCCCATGCATCAAAATGCACCCAAAAGGACTCTTTCTCAAGATCTCTCCACTCTGCTGATTTCCCATTATCAATCTCACATTCACACACACACGGGGTCCCACAGACACACTCCACACAGTTACAACACTTGAGACAGAGACTAAAATTCAATCAAACAAACAACAATTAATAACACAGTTATAACATCCTGTCACCAAGACCAAAATCACAAGACCAAAATCATTACTGTAACAAGCCACAAAATAAGTCAAATACCAATACGACCCAAAACCATTTCCACAAGACACCCCTTGTGCCTTGTAGGACCCAAACCACAAGGTGCCCCCTGCTTCTTGTGGGTGTCTACCAGCAGCCAGGTATACGCCTTTACCTACCACCCGCGCCCTTTACCTCGCATAGGACGCCTCCTTACGACTGATAGGTATCCCCTTTACCTGGTTCAAACATACCTGATGATTCACTAGGGATGGTCCTTGTCTGCCCCTGCGGTGATCTGAGTCAGTGGGGGAGTCCTCCCAAGAAACCTCAGGGGCTCCCAGAGGAGTCTCCAAGCTAACTGATAATTAGAAGGATGGCCACTCGTTAGAAGGATGGAAAGAAATAATTCACTCTTGTTAGTAGTAAGACTACTAAATTCTGTTATCACGCCACAGACTTACAACACAAACATTGTTCTCTATCTTAGACCTAGAGTTAAAAGTATCTTAACCCTATGTTTTCCAGGCACTTGCTTTCCTTAGATCAGTATCAGGTTAGAAATGTTTGCAGCACAACGTTCACAGAGAAGCCAGATAATTCATCCTCAAGGTCCGAGAGCAGAGTTCAGCAGGCACTTGCTCCAGATTTCCAGGCTTTCCACACACAGGCAGGCCTGCTCTGGGGGCAAGCTGCTTCCAGTCTCTAGAAGAAGGGAGACAAGAACAGTTCCCAAAGGATGGAGCCCACATTCCCTGCAGGGACGTTCCCCACAGCATTGCTGGTCCCTGCCTCTTCTGCTTCCCTCCTGCTCCAGCACTCAAGAGGTTACGCTTCCAAACCCCAAAAGCAGTGGAAACCGAGGCTGGAATTAAAGACCGCCCACAAGCAAACAAGCAGGCAGCCAAATTGGAAATGCAGCTTCAACAGCAGAGACAGGATGACTCTGTGCAGATCCTATAGTTACTGATAGAGCACTCAGGAAATAAATCCTACCTGGGTGAAAGAGAACTGGACATGGCTGGCAGAGTTCAAACTAAATGGGACCACGTGGGCTCTTAAAATTTTCCATGCTAAAAATAACCAGTAGCACATGCTCTGCCTTATAGGAGGCATAGGAACGGGAGTTGACAAAACCCTAAAGAACTGGAGGCCACGCCTTTAAAAATCAGTTATTGCACAGAAACACTTTTTCGACCTACCCTTGCCATCAGGTGTGTTTTCCCCAAAAGCTGAATCGGTGCCCGTGTCCCCAGGCTGCAGGCCCCGGCACGGCACACTTTGAGCACCAACCAGGCTGTATAGCCTTCCTATATACCTCTCTCTTTGGTGGGGCAAGCAACCATCACCCAGAGGTGGGGGCCACCAAACATGACTCAGTAGCTGCAAGCACACAAAGACGGGAGCCAGGCGAGCAAGGTCTCATCTGGATGGCACTTTTGAGAAGAACTGAACAGGTAAGTGTCTCTATACTTCAATAATTAAAGGTAAGGGTTGTGCATCAATTGCTGCTGCTTCAAACACCAGTACTGCGAGACAAGAACAGCAGGAGACTCCCCTTAAGCAATACCACCTTTTCACAGCCCAGTTAACACAGGCTCCTCTGTGAATGAAAGCTACCAGTGAAGCCACTCCACAACCTTAAACTATTTAAGAACTAAGTCCTACGTGCAGAGGGGTAAATTATGACATACCTAAAAGGCTGAAAAAGCTGGTTGTTGTCGAGCTAAAAAGTAGGGCTGTGGAACAGCAAGTGCTACCACCCCCAGGCTCTCTTATCTCCGAGATAAAAACCTGCTCTTGATGTTCCTACAAGAGCTCACTCCCCACCTTTGCAGCTGAGGCTGCTCTGCTGATGGCCCAGGCTTTATTAGTATTTCATCTTATAGTCACTTCTTCTGTGTCCTTCTCACACCCCAAGCACCAAACACTGTCCCAGCACAGCTCCACACTCCAGCAGCACCACTTCTGGGCCAAAGCAGAACCCCAAAGAGTTTCTATGTTATACTCAGTTTACAATGCAAGTATCAGCCTAGTTAAACTGCAGCAGGCTTTTTCCTGATGTTTCGGAAATCACCAAGGAGCACCTGTATACACCAACACCGACCACCAGCAACCCTCCCAACAGGCACTGATCACCCCTGAGCTCATCACTCCTGCTACACAACTCATCACAGGTTACCCTCAGTAGTTAACATTAACCCTGACTATCAAGCTCCTTAATGCATGTTCTACCCTATTACCTTCCTACTCCAGTCATTTCATCATTTATGGTTTCCTCCCTGTGAATCCTCTATTACAGACACCACTTTGCCAGAAAGGTGTCTCAGGTGCAGAAGCAGACTTCAGAAACTGCTTTTGCACCACTTCACCAATAGCACCTTTATCTTTCTTGGCTGTTCCTCAGAATTTGGTGGAAGCTTGTTCCTGGCTTTTCCTATTTTGCCAGCTTTGGTGTCCTCTCCAGAAACAGTCAGCTCAAATGTTCTGCCTCAAACCATCCAAAAGGGTTCAGCCCACAAGCCAGAGGCCACACGGCCTTTCTGTTCTCACCCAGCTTTGAACTGCAGTGAAAGTCCTCTGACTGAGACTAAGGCACTCTGTGCACAGGTACCCCTGACTGGGGAATCAACACCACTTCTAGAGCCAAGGGCGGCTGGAACTGGGGATCTTTCAGGTCACAAACAACCCACTTAATATCACTTGTTGGGGCTCTTTCCAAACAGCTACCTCCTCAGCACACCTTCCAGTCCAGACTCAACTCTTTTAAAAGCATTTAGTCTTCTCATTACTTCTAAAAGCATCCTCTACGATACAGGCAAAGCAGAATTGCACAGAAACTACATCCAATGCTTAGCATTTTCCATTTGCTTCTCCACAGTGAAGCTCATGCAGCCCTTGCTATGGGCAGTAGTGGAGTGTCCACTACAGGGCAGCTTATAAATTGAAATTTCAAAGCAACCAGCTAAGCCAAGTGCCCAATATCCAGATCAATTCCCACAAAACAGGCATGTACAACACTCCGGAGCAGAGACTAAAGAAAGCTAAGGCTTCCAACATTCTCTGCGTGCAAGACAAGAACCAGACTTGCATTTTCAAGGAGACAGATTGGCAAGGTTTAAATCACAACACGCTGATACCACTGGAAGAACAGCGAGAAAAGGGGCAGCACCGACACCAAGCAGGTATCTGGAGAACAGCATCAAGACCTACTCACTAGATTTACTGTGCGCAGTGAGTACCGCGGCGGGGCGCTGCCAGGCCCCGCAGGCAGCGGCGGGAAGCGGGCCGCGGGCTGCCACCGGCAGCGCTCGGTGTGGGGCTGAGGGGATCGGAGTGCTGCTGCCGCGTTGTCAGTCCCGTGGGCAGCCGCTCCTCAGGCCCTCGCACGGCTCCGCCACGTCCAAGGTCAGCGCCGCCGCGGTCCAGCCCGCAGGTCACCCGTGGCGGGGGTGGGGCTCTTGGTTACCGGGGTCCTAGGACTGAGGGGCGGGCTGCGGCGGGAAGCGGGCCTCAGAATCCCGGCAGCTGAGGAGTGCTGTGCGCCGGGCCGTGTAGCAGCAGAGGGGTGCCAAGGCCTCCTCAGTGACCTGTGGTAGTTGTGGGGTCTTACGTGTGGTAGGTTTGGTTTTAGGTGGTTTTTATTGCTCGTTTCCCACTTGCCATTAGCAAAGTCTGGGCATTGCTGAGGGAAGCGGCTGTGCAGGCCGGAGGAGTGTGTGAATTGGTGTTAAATGTGATTCACTCTCGCTGTGAACTCTCCTGTAGCTACTTAGAAAGGAAAGCGGGAGATGACGTAAGAGCGGCAGACGAGGTAGTAAAGATTAAGGGCACCTTGTGTTGTCTCTTGTGTGTCTGGTAGGGCAAGGCTTGCTTATGTTATGGTAACGATTGATAAAAACTGTTATTAGCAAGCTTTTCGTATAGTGCAGTAACTTCCGCTTGTTTGTAAGCCAGCATGGAACACATTCGAGAGCAAAGGAATTAAATTGTATTGCTGTTGAGGAAGGAATGTTTCAGTAGCCTTGCTCCCTGAAAGAGGCCTTGTTGTTTGACTTTTATCTTTTGTTTTTCATTCTTCTTCCCCCTTCTTGAAGCGAGTGAGATCCGAGTTACTCATGTTCCAGAACGGGGCACCCTTTACTGAGAGTTATCTGCAGTAGTAAGGATTAGCAGCAAAAGCTGTGGTTGACCACAGCCAGTCTGCCACAGGAAAGGAAGGGGCTGCAGAATGGAAGTAATTCTGGCTTTGCATGTTCACAAGGTCTTGTGCTGCCTCTGTGGGGTTGGTGGTTGTGCCTGCTGAGTGTTATCAGAGCCTCTGTGGACTTTGTCTCAGGTGAAAGGAAATGGCTTATTGCTGGGGAAGGCAGTAGTGGTAGATGGTAACTTTCCTTTTCTCCTGTCCTGTATATGATCTACTGAGCTGCAGCCCAGCGTGTGTGTGCGGTGTAGCCAAGGAGGAGCATGTGGCGTGCGGGAGCGTGGTACAACTCGTGAGGGAGGGATGGCTTTCTCTTGGAAGCACATGGAGCGGAGCTGTCGGAGCAATGTAGCTGAGTTTGCTCTTCTGCCAGGGCTTGCTGTGTGACCTGGTTCAAGTCACTTCAACTCTTCATTCTTTAAAGAGCTAACTGAGCAAAGGGTGGAGATACTGTGCACTGTATGGTACCTGTCATCTGTTAATGTCGTGTACCTGTGCTCCTGATACAGGATAGTACAGCTTTGCTGCATGTATCTTGATGGCACAGTTTAGTTCTTGATTAATTGGTTTGCTTGCATGTGCTGCTAGTGCACTAAATCATAGAATTCCAGCCTGGTTTGGGTTGGCAGGGACCTTAAAGCGCATCCAGTTCTAACCCCTCTCCAGATTCCTTGTCGGCAAGGTACTTAAAGGCTGCAGTAACGTGTCCCAGGAGCCTTCTGCAGGCCAAAGAAGCCTGACTCTCAGTCCATGCGTATGTCCATGCATACTTGTGCAGCAGTGGAGTGTGCTGGTTTAGCTGAAGAGCATAATGCTTTCAAAGCAACAAACTGCACTTATCTGTGGCTCTCATCTTTCATGTGTGCTTCCCTGATGTCAGTTATTTAACATATTTCTAGTGTCCAGGGAGACTGTAATATGATGAGGTGTCCGTAGCAACATTTAGAAGCAATAGCAAAAGTTAAAACAATTAATTACTTTTGATTGTGTAATGTTTCAGTTCTAATGACAGGCTTTTTTAAATCCTGATTTCTAACTACAGTGCTCTGAATGCAGATGGCTGGTTAAACTTCATGAAGTGATGATTAACTTCAGGCAGCTTCTTTCAGATACTTGGAAGGAGCTGTTTTATTCAGCAGGTGCTTAATACTTCCTGGAAATGAAGGCTGTTGAGTTTGCTTCTCGTAGGGCTTGCTGAAGGTGATGACAAGTTTGAGTGTCACTGGCTGCTTCTGGAGATGATTGTCTTAAGCTGTGTTACTGTGGGGTTTTATTGTCCGCTACATGGATTCTGTTTGACTTTGCTGCTCCTAGCTGGAAGCTGGCCCTGAATTTATGGGTGCTGTACCTTACTGCAGGCAGAGCTGAGTATTTCATGGAAGATCATTAAAAATCGTTCCCTCAGCAGACAAATCACTGCTGGTAGACCTGAAGAGCTGCCGGTTGCCTTTGACCTCTGCTGCCACCTGGCAATGAGGATGAGAAACTTTTAGCATGTGCTGTGGCTGATTTTTGACTCCTGTGTATAAATAGCATCAGTTCTTGGCAAAAGCTTATGATCTGCTTGTGCCTCTTGTGCTGGGGACATTAGCTTTGCACAGGGATGAATCTGGGAATTGGGAATATGGAATGAGGATGGGAGTGTGCGTCTCCATAAACCTTAGGGCCTTGTTTGTTATTAGCTCGGACTTGTATTCCGTTTCTTGTTGAAATGCAGGGTTAAGGAAAATATTTTGGTGTTCAGGGGTGCAGGAAAGAAATCTGCACATCACTTCCCTAAAGTATTCCAAGTTGGAGTATAGTGTTCTGTTTGCCTGGTGAGAGAATGGGTTCCTGTCTCTCGAGTTGGAGGACCTCTTTGCCATTCATGTCTTTCCTTCATCTTGATGTGACCATAGGAAGGTGACTTAATCTGTCTTGGCTTTGGTTTTTAAAGGAAGGGCTGCCAAAGCCGAGGCAGGGAGGCAGCCTGCAGTCTTGAGGGGAAGCCTTTCTGTCTCTGAGAACAGCCCCTGGTGTAATTTGGGCAAGGGCTCGTCGGTGCTACTGTAATACAGATCAAAGTGAAACAGGCCTCTCATCAGTCTCAAGTATGTTGTGTAACTTCTCTTAGCAAGCTGGTTCAGTGCATACCAGTTATCTCCCTGCTCATTCAGTCCAGATGACTCTCTGGAGCCTCTGCAGTTCCTTCCTAGTACAGAGGAATATAAAGTGCCTCTTCCACTAATATTTGCTCTTCTTCTTCTGTGGGTGCTTCTGCTACTTGCTCTCAGCAAGCCAAGCCTCAGGCACAAAGCTTCCAACTGAAAACCACTACTCCTTGCTTTCTGTTTATGTCTAGTGCAGCTTTTGTTTTGAGGAGCTGCTTATCAGGCTCTCATTGCCGTGCACAGTAAATCTAGTGAGTAGGTCTTGATGCTGTTCTCCAGATACCTGCTTGGTGTCGGTGCTGCCTCTTTTCTCACTGTTCTTCCAGTGGTATCAGCGTGTTGTGATTTAAACCTTGCCAATCTGTCTCCTTGAAAATGCAAGTCTGGTTCTTGTCTTGCACGCAGAGAATGTTGGAAGCCTTAGCTTTCTTTAGTCTCTGCTCCGGAGTGTTGTACATGCCTGTTTTGTGGGAATTGATCTGGATATTGGGCACTTGGCTTAGCTGGTTGCTTTGAAATTTCAATTTATAAGCTGCCCTGTAGTGGACACTCCACTACTGCCCATAGCAAGGGCTGCATGAGCTTCACTGTGGAGAAGCAAATGGAAAATGCTAAGCATTGGATGTAGTTTCTGTGCAATTCTGCTTTGCCTGTATCGTAGAGGATGCTTTTAGAAGTAATGAGAAGACTAAATGCTTTTAAAAGAGTTGAGTCTGGACTGGAAGGTGTGCTGAGGAGGTAGCTGTTTGGAAAGAGCCCCAACAAGTGATATTAAGTGGGTTGTTTGTGACCTGAAAGATCCCCAGTTCCAGCCGCCCTTGGCTCTAGAAGTGGTGTTGATTCCCCAGTCAGGGGTACCTGTGCACAGAGTGCCTTAGTCTCAGTCAGAGGACTTTCACTGCAGTTCAAAGCTGGGTGAGAACAGAAAGGCCGTGTGGCCTCTGGCTTGTGGGCTGAACCCTTTTGGATGGTTTGAGGCAGAACATTTGAGCTGACTGTTTCTGGAGAGGACACCAAAGCTGGCAAAATAGGAAAAGCCAGGAACAAGCTTCCACCAAATTCTGAGGAACAGCCAAGAAAGATAAAGGTGCTATTGGTGAAGTGGTGCAAAAGCAGTTTCTGAAGTCTGCTTCTGCACCTGAGACACCTTTCTGGCAAAGTGGTGTCTGTAATAGAGGATTCACAGGGAGGAAACCATAAATGATGAAATGACTGGAGTAGGAAGGTAATAGGGTAGAACATGCATTAAGGAGCTTGATAGTCAGGGTTAATGTTAACTACTGAGGGTAACCTGTGATGAGTTGTGTAGCAGGAGTGATGAGCTCAGGGGTGATCAGTGCCTGTTGGGAGGGTTGCTGGTGGTCGGTGTTGGTGTATACAGGTGCTCCTTGGTGATTTCCGAAACATCAGGAAAAAGCCTACTGCAGTTTAACTAGGCTGATACTTGCATTGTAAACTGAGTATAACATAGAAACTCTTTGGGGTTCTGCTTTGGCCCAGAAGTGGTGCTGCTGGAGTGTGGAGCTGTGCTGGGACAGTGTTTGGTGCTTGGGGTGTGAGAAGGACACAGAAGAAGTGACTATAAGATGAAATACTAATAAAGCCTGGGCCATCAGCAGAGCAGCCTCAGCTGCAAAGGTGGGGAGTGAGCTCTTGTAGGAACATCAAGAGCAGGTTTTTGTCTCGGAGATAAGAGAGCCTGGGGGTGGTAGCACTTGCTGTTCCACAGCCCTACTTTTTAGCTCGACAACAACCAGCTTTTTCAGCCTTTTAGGTATGTCATAATTTACCCCTCTGCACGTAGGACTTAGTTCTTAAATAGTTTAAGGTTGTGGAGTGGCTTCACTGGTAGCTTTCATTCACAGAGGAGCCTGTGTTAACTGGGCTGTGAAAAGGTGGTATTGCTTAAGGGGAGTCTCCTGCTGTTCTTGTCTCGCAGTACTGGTGTTTGAAGCAGCAGCAATTGATGCACAACCCTTACCTTTAATTATTGAAGTATAGAGACACTTACCTGTTCAGTTCTTCTCAAAAGTGCCATCCAGATGAGACCTTGCTCGCCTGGCTCCCGTCTTTGTGTGCTTGCAGCTACTGAGTCATGTTTGGTGGCCCCCACCTCTGGGTGATGGTTGCTTGCCCCACCAAAGAGAGAGGTATATAGGAAGGCTATACAGCCTGGTTGGTGCTCAAAGTGTGCCGTGCCGGGGCCTGCAGCCTGGGGACACGGGCACCGATTCAGCTTTTGGGGAAAACACACCTGATGGCAAGGGTAGGTCGAAAAAGTGTTTCTGTGCAATAACTGATTTTTAAAGGCGTGGCCTCCAGTTCTTTAGGGTTTTGTCAACTCCCGTTCCTATGCCTCCTATAAGGCAGAGCATGTGCTACTGGTTATTTTTAGCATGGAAAATTTTAAGAGCCCACGTGGTCCCATTTAGTTTGAACTCTGCCAGCCATGTCCAGTTCTCTTTCACCCAGGTAGGATTTATTTCCTGAGTGCTCTATCAGTAACTATAGGATCTGCACAGAGTCATCCTGTCTCTGCTGTTGAAGCTGCATTTCCAATTTGGCTGCCTGCTTGTTTGCTTGTGGACGGTCTTTAATTCCAGCCTCGGTTTCCACTGCTTTTGGGGTTTGGAAGCGTAACCTCTTGAGTGCTGGAGCAGGAGGGAAGCAGAAGAGGCAGGGACCAGCAATGCTGTGGGGAACGTCCCTGCAGGGAATGTGGGCTCCATCCTTTGGGAACTGTTCTTGTCTCCCTTCTTCTAGAGACTGGAAGCAGCTTGCCCCCAGAGCAGGCCTGCCTGTGTGTGGAAAGCCTGGAAATCTGGAGCAAGTGCCTGCTGAACTCTGCTCTCGGACCTTGAGGATGAATTATCTGGCTTCTCTGTGAACGTTGTGCTGCAAACATTTCTAACCTGATACTGATCTAAGGAAAGCAAGTGCCTGGAAAACATAGGGTTAAGATACTTTTAACTCTAGGTCTAAGATAGAGAACAATGTTTGTGTTGTAAGTCTGTGGCGTGATAACAGAATTTAGTAGTCTTACTACTAACAAGAGTGAATTATTTCTTTCCATCCTTCTAACGAGTGGCCATCCTTCTAATTATCAGTTAGCTTGGAGACTCCTCTGGGAGCCCCTGAGGTTTCTTGGGAGGACTCCCCCACTGACTCAGATCACCGCAGGGGCAGACAAGGACCATCCCTAGTGAATCATCAGGTATGTTTGAACCAGGTAAAGGGGATACCTATCAGTCGTAAGGAGGCGTCCTATGCGAGGTAAAGGGCGCGGGTGGTAGGTAAAGGCGTATACCTGGCTGCTGGTAGACACCCACAAGAAGCAGGGGGCACCTTGTGGTTTGGGTCCTACAAGGCACAAGGGGTGTCTTGTGGAAATGGTTTTGGGTCGTTATTATTACACAAAATAAGTATTTGACTTATTTTGTGGCTTGTTACAGTAATGATTTTGGTCTTGTGATTTTGGTCTTGGTGACAGGATGTTATAACTGTGTTATTAATTGTTGTTTGTTTGATTGAATTTTAGTCTCTGTCTCAAGTGTTGTAACTGTGTGGAGTGTGTCTGTGGGACCCCGTGTGTGTGTGAATGTGAGATTGATAATGGGAAATCAGCAGAGTGGAGAGATCTTGAGAAAGAGTCCTTTTGGGTGCATTTTGATGCATGGGAAAGAACTGGGAGGGTTTCTCGGGGGCTCGGTAAATGAGAAAATGTTGGTAAAATATTGTAACCAATGGTGGCCTTTGTATACTTTGGAAGATCAGGAAAAATGGCCTAAAAATGGAACTCTGAACTATAATACATTTTCACAAAAAGTAATGCTGTTTTGAGGGGGCAAGGAAAATGGCATGAAGTAATGTATGCAGATATGTTTTTCACTTTAAGAAACCACCCGGCTTGACGGACGGAATGCAAAATGAATATAGCTTTGCCAGAGCCCTTAATTTTGGCTGCGCTTTCCTTTTCGGACAGGGAAAACCAGACAGCTAAGCTGGAGAGATGTTGTTCAGCCTGTGATATCGGGGGAATAATGTTTAAAGTTAAGAAAAAACCAGGGTAATCGGGAAGATAGGTTGGAAAATTATGTATCAGAGGTACCTCCACGGGGAGCACCCTGTGCATCTGTCTTATCTGATATTGATAAGGAGGAAGAGATGACTGTCACTGGCAACCAGCAGCAGATTCCCATTCAGAGTCAAGACAGGGTTAAACCAGAAGTGCTGCAGAGCAGGGTGAGCAGCTGTGAGGAAAGGAAAAAGGGGAAAACCAAGGGGGAAAGGAGGGGAGCTCGCGCAGCGCCTGTGTTTGAGCATGGGATGAGTGCTGGGGCAGGCGGACAAGTGGGAACAGACGGACTGAGGGCTTGTTGGATAAATGCGGACGGGAGTGAAGGAGGAAGCATGGAGAGCGTATAGGAATCGGGAACAGGTAGAAAAGAAAATGCTCAGTCGTGCTATAGCCACGGCTGCGGTGGTTGCTTTGAAACTGGTGGCGGAGGGATGTCAGGCAAAGGTGGAGGTGGGGGAGAGGGCTCTTACCGGATGGGTGTGCGTGCTGGATGTTGGAAGTGGAGGCTGCCCTTGGGGGGTAGTGCCATGGGGTGGCTCTGGTGACTGAATTGGAACTAGACTGATGGGGACCTGGGGAATCTACCCTAGCAGATCCACTGGTTACGTTAAAGCTAGGGACTAGAGGAAATCCAGTGGAATTTTTAGTGGGTACAGGAGCAACTTATTCAGCGTTAAATCGGAGGGAAAAGAATTTGTTACAGTTGTAGGAGCTACTGGCTGCCAAGGAAAAGGAAACAAAAAAAAAGGGCATTCTTTCTGAAACCTTTAGAGTACAAATTGGGAAACCAAATGGGAACGCACAAATTTTTATGCGTGCCGAATTCTGTAAAATCTTTATTAGGGCAAGAAGCAACATTTAAGGAAGGCAAAATGGAATGAAGAGTTAAAACCGATCAATTAATTCCAGTTTTGAGTTTATCTTTAATTCAACAGAAAAGCGAACAGGAGGACCTCCCTGAAATAGAAGAAATCCTTAATCCTTACCATTGGCCAAAGAAGCCCAAAATTTATTTGCTTTTGAATGGAAAATCCTGACCCGGGAAGGAAAACCCAATTAACTTGGTCGGTATTACCTCAAGGGTTTCAAAACAGTCCGATGAGTTTCGGAAGTCAGTTAGCACGAGAACTAGAATCACGGAAGCCACCCACTCAGACGGGGACTCTGTTACAGTATGTGGATGACCTATTAATTGCCACAGAAACAAAGGAAGAACGTGTCCAGTGGATGGTGGGATTATTGAATTTCCTGGGACTGAATGGCTATCGGGTATCCAAACAAAAGGCCCAACTAATTCCAACCTGAGTTTCCTACTTAGGCTATGAAGTAACAGGAGGACAGAGAGAACTTGGAATTGTTAGAAAAGAAGCCATTTGTCAATCTCCACGACCGTTGACCATCAAGGAGCTCCAGATGTTCCTGGGAATGACCATATGCCGCAGACTTCAGATCCGTGACTATGGTGTTCTGGTAAGACCGCTATATGAACTGTTAAAAGGAAATCCTCCCTCTTTGGAATGGACTGATTCAGCAGAGAGGGCTTTTAGAAATTCAGAAACAGAGCTAATGAGAGCTCCAGCTCTGGGGCTTCCCAATGTAAGCAAACCCTTTTGGCTATATTCTTATGAAAACCAAGGAATAGCCTTGGGGGGGGTCCTTGCTCGGAAACTAGGACCCTATAAAAGGCCAGTGGCATACTTTTTGAAACAGCTGGATGAAGCGAGCAAAGGATGGCCTGGATGCCTAAGGGCTGTGGCAGCGGTTGTCATGAATACTGAAGAGGCTTGCAAATTCACCTTGGGACAAAAGATCCCTGTGCTAGTGTCCCAAGTTGTATCAGCAGTCCTGGAACAGAAAGGAGCCCACTGGTTGTCTCCTTCATGGTTTGTAAAATACCAGGCCACCCTTGTGGAACACGATGATACAGAAATTGTGGTCACACATTCACTGTGAATCCAGCATCCTTTTTGCAGGAGCAACCGACAGAACCACTAACACGTGACTGCTTGGCCACTGTAGAGACTGTATATTCGAGCCAACCGGATTTGATTCTTGGTTTACTGATGGTAGTAGCTCCGTGAAAAATGGTGAACGAAAGGCAGGATATGCCGTTACCACCACTTCACAGATAATAGAAGCTGAACCTTTACCCGCAAACACCTCCACCCAAAAGGCAGAATGAGAGCCCTGGTATTGGCCAAAGACAAAAGGATAAATATTTGGACTGATTCTAAATATGCATTTGGTGTGGTCCATGCACATGGTGCCACATCTGGAAAGAATGAGGACTTTTGAACGTACAAGGGAAACAGATTCAACATGCTACAGAAACTGCTGCTCAGCTACCTGAGGAAGTAGCTGTTATGTATTGTAGAGGGCATCAACAAGGTGACCCTAATCAGGAAACTGGAAATGATTTGGCCGATTCTGAAGCCAAACAAGAAGCTGAACAATCTGAAATCATGTCCTTAATCCCTGATGGCAAACTAACAACTGAGAAGTCTGAACCTAGATATTCAAGAGAGGATAAAAAGTTGATTGAAGGTCTGAAGAGACAGGAAAACCAAGAGGGTTGGGTTCAGATACCTGATGGGCGAATTGTAATTCCCTCTAATCATCTCTGAAAGTTAGTTCAGGAGGAACATAATGAAACTCATTGGGTAGCAACTCTTTATCTACAGATTATAGGAAGGAATCTATACACCATAGTTCAGTTAGTGACAGAACAATGTCAGCTCTGTCTTAAGAATAATCCTAAAACTGACAATAGGAATCAAATTGGGACAATTGGGAGAGGAAGTTATCCAGGACAAGAGTGGCAAATAGATTTTTTTGAATTCCTGAGAAAAGAAGGTTATTGATATTTGTTGGTGTTAAAAGACTATTAGGGACAAGAGCAACAGGTTTAGATTATCCGATTCACCCTTTGAGATCTGGAGACTGGGTTTAAGAATATTAGACCTGTGTACAAAGAAATGCCACAGGTGTAGGTCACTGTTCAAACTGCAATCACACTATTAATAGAGATGGTATCATAGTTCAGTGGTGGCCCGTGCCTGAAGGGAAAGGATGGTATTGGTTATGTGGAGAAAATGCTCCTAAGACTCTACCTCAACTGGAAGGCGCGTGCACCTTAGGTGCTGTGGTACCCAGGTTTTGGCTTCACAAGGAGGGGTTTGTTCCATAATCAATGGTTCCTATATAGATCAAAGTGGCAGAATTGAAACAGATCTGGAGGAAATTTGGAAATAAACTGAAATATTTCACGCGATGACCAAGGATGATACATACCTCTTGGGCTTTTGAAGAAACATGGAGAAAGTTAACTTCATGGTTACCTAATCTCTCCTAGTTGAGGCAGCTGGTTGCAGGAATCGTACTAATAATTGTTTTAACGCTGATTACTTGTAACATGATAGTGTTCTTTTTGGTATTGTAAAAGGTCTGTAACTGTTTATGAAGATTGGAAAAGACATAAGGTTAGGCAACAAGTTGGAAGTGGTAAATACTTTGCCAGAACTCCTGAGTAAAGTGGAGTTACCTAGCAAAAGGATTTGCAAAGGTAAAAGAAAAGGGGGGGCTTGATATAAGGAAAGCAAGTGCCTGGAAAACCTAGGGTTAAGACACTTTTAACTTAGGTCTAAGCTAGAGAACAACATTTGTGTTGTAAGTTTGTGGTGTGATAACAGAATTTAGTAGTCTTGCTAACAAGAGTGAGTTATTTCTTTCCATCCTTCTAATGAGTGACCATCCTTCTAATTATCAGTTAGGCTGGAGACAGTGACTCCCGAACATCTGCTAGCTTGGGAGGCAATAAATTTTTGTGGATGAAGGTCCCACTGTTCTAAATGTTTGTCTGCTATCGGAAGCTTGCAGATATGGCTGGTTTCAGCTCCTTTGTGATTACTGGGGCATCCAACTGTGCCAAAGGTGAAAAGTGCACCCTGAAGAAGACTGCTTACTTCATCTTGAAGACCCCTGCCCACGACCATCGGCCATTGGAGGGCAGTGCACAAGCACCAAAAGGGAGAAGACTTATGATAATGAGTACCTAAAGTAATTGTAATTTCCCCACCGAACTCTCGAACCTAATGAATATGCATGTTGGTGTGTAATAAATACCTGCTTGCTTAACCTCTCGAGGTGCAAGTTAGGAGAAGCGATCCCCCTTGCACCCGGCGCCGTAATAAACATACCTGCTTTAGAACTCTCTTTGAGTTGTAGAGTCTGATTTCGTGCTTCAGTACAGATGTGTCTTCTGAAGGGTTGTTTGTGCTGGCGAGAGAAACGAGGTGGCTTAAAACTGCTCTGGGATCCTAATGCGAGCAAGTAGAATGAGTTGACTGTCCTTGCCTTTGTTTTGTAAGGTAGGCGAGTGTGGGGGTTCATTTTTGTCCTCATCCCCCTGATCTTTACCAGGAGTTTTCCATAAATCAAGGCAGGATACAGATTTGGAGAGCCGATTGACCCCTATTCTCCGCTTGGTGTCTTAATCCTATCCTGACCTACTGTAGGGATTATTTAGCAAGTTGGAAAAGCCTCATGCCCTGTCTGCAGCTCCCTGTGCCTTGATACAAGGTGTGACATTTAGAGCGGATTCCTGACATGGCAGGAGGAAGAAGTGGAAGTGGCTCATGGTGTGGGGCAAGCATGTACAGCGTGCGAGCTCTGCACTATTTCTGGTGCAGGACGGCACGGAGCCCTGCGTGTTGGGGAATGGCACTGGTGCATCCAGTGTTCACACTGGTTCTGGCTTCCCCAGGTTGCTTGTCTGTGGCGCAAAGCCTCCGGAGCTGCTGTGCTTCCCCAGCTGGCTCCTCCTGCCTGGAGAGCGCAGGGGCTGCTGGGCCAGGCTCTTCCAATTTGGCACTGCTTAAGGCCGTGGGATTTGACAAGTTGCCATGTTGTGTTCTGCTGCTGGCAGGAGAATCCCAGGCTTGCTTCCCCCCCTCCATGTGTTTAAATGATCCCTTTGCTCCTGCGGTCCTGAACTGGCTGTCGAGTTGGCAATGGAGAGAGGGTTTTGTCACTTTTAAACCTGTTGGAAACTTGGATGTGGGCAGTAGGAGCTCCCCTGTGGCAGAAATGAGAGAGAAGTATGTGCTGCATCTTCCAATGGTTGTGTTGAGCAGGTTGAAAATCGGCTGTCTTCAAGGCATCCCATGAAAGTGGTGTTGTGACCAGCATATTAAAATCAGGCCACCAAAGTCTTCCTGTCGTGTTTATGCAAGGAGATGCTTGTTAGTGCTAGCTGTCCCCTGGCCAGCCCAGTGCTTTTGGATGTCTGCTTGTGTCTTGTGCAGAGCCAGTGCCTTTTGTCCCTTTCTAGCTGATGAAAGGATGCGGAGTTCCCATTTAACACATCCCTGGCTGTATAATGCAGCTCTTGCTGAAACTAGTCAGATTAAAAGCATGAAATGAAATGAGCTGTGCAAGGAGCAGTCAGCTAACCCACCATCCCCACTGATCTAAACATCAGAGAGTGGAGATCTTAAATGGTATCAATGTTTAAAGGGACTCTTGGAATTGCTTTGTCTGCCAGGCTTTGGGATGGATCTGGCCCTCTGTGGAGCATCCTGCTGCCTCCCTGTGCTGCAGAATTGTGGGGGACCCTTGTTTGTGCAGTTGGTGCAGCATAATAGGGAATGACGTAATAATAGGGCTGTCTGCTTAACCAGGGAAGCTTGCTGGGAATGGACTTGTGAGCTACTTTGAGTTTGTGGTGCTCTGTGAGACAGCTTGTGGAGTGGTTCTGCACGAATTGCAACAACTTCAGCGGGCAGCAGGTGAGCCCTCGCAGTCACTCACAATGTGCTGTTGTGCTGGAGAGCAGAAATGGGTACCTTTTGTTTCAGGAATGTATGTACAGGCTTCATGCTTTCCACTTACCAAGTTCCAAACCCCAAACATCGAAATTACTGCCTAGATTTATTGTGTTGTTCTGTTTTGAATTCCAAGTCTCAGATGTTGCTGTTAACTGAAAGTTCGTCCTCAGCAATAAGCCCTGCTGTCTGACTGGAAGGAACTTGGATTTAAGAGACATCAGACATGAATGTCACAGAGTGAACAAGACTCAAGTTTCCTGTGTGGGTCAACATTGGTGATATGCTGGAGATGTTGCTGGACTTCTTAAATCATGTCTGCAGCTGAGCTTTGATTTGGGATTGAGCAAGACATTTTCTAGTGCCTGTTTCTGCTGTTCGTTTATTTACTTGCCTCGGCCAGGTTGGACTTGGAGAAACCTTCTCTAGTGGAAAGTGTCCCTGCCCGTGGCAGGGGTTTGGAACTGGATGAGCTTTAAGGCAGCTTCCAACCCAAACCATTCTGTGACTTTATGACTGTATGACTCTGCAGCAAGCAGTACAGAAGCCAGGCTGGTGTCTGAGATAGCTTGGATGAAATTGTGTGTTTGTTCCTGTGGGATAGGAGATTGTGGCTGGAGGAGGTGAGACATCTGGAATGTATGTTATATGCTCCAGGTCTCAGATGCTCGGTTTGGGTCTGAGGGAGGCATGGTTTTGTCCTTAGCTAGAGTGTAACCGGCTGCTGGGAAAATCAAGGCCCTGAAGGAGGTATCTGGAAGGAGGCTTGCTCTGATAACGAAAGGTGTTTTCTGGTTGAGACAGACTAAGCAGAGTGGAGAGACTGACTTGATTGTCTCGTCTTTTTATACTCCTTTCTACTTCTGAAGAGGAACTAGATAATACTGTTTTCCAGTGGGTGGTTCCCGTGCCTAGGATTTTATCTCCTGAAAACAATCTTTATCTTTGTTGCTTACTGGTGAAAGTCTTGGGGCCCCTTTGGAGAAAAGCCTCTTGTGTGTAAGCATTGTCAGACCCGTGGGTTCCGCTTTCATTCCTGGCCAGTGAAAATATAAACTGAGTGTCCTTTGCCCTCTTTGTTCTGGGGATGCAGGGAACTTCAGCTCTGTGTGCCAGCCGCAGGCTTGCCTGAAGGGAACGGGAAGGCCTCTCAGCCCTGCCTTATATAACCTAGATGAGGCTTGTAGATGGAGGAGCATGGCTGGGACATGAGTCCCAGTGGCGTCCAGGCAGCGAAGGGTTCACACGCTTTCCGGAGTAAAAGAGAAAGCTTTCAGCTGAAAAGTCAGAGTAGCAGCTGTCCATGTAGGAAATCTAATGTGGAATAAACTGGTGGTCCAGCGGTGTTCTGAACCCAGTCTGCTGCTGGAGAGACTGCAGCGCTGGATACTGTCCCTGTGTGTAGCAAAGGGGAGGCAGGGGAAAGAAGGCGAAACGGCTTTGCGTAGAAAGGGGGGTTAAGGTGAAACTGATGACTGTAATGGTGAGAAATGCCCAGAGATCCCTGGTCTTAGGTAAGGATCTCGTTCTGCGGTCTCTTGTAGAGCAGAGATGTGAATTTAAAAAGCAAATGGAAAACAAGCCTGCTCATACTACTAGAGATACCTCAAGGCATTTATGAAGCTTTAGTCTTCCTGTTCCCTTCCCTGTGACTATTGTAACATGTTTTCTGGTTCTCCTTCTAGCTATAACTGCTGAGACTTTCTAAAATGCCTTTATGCTTCCGGAATTACGTCGCGTATGCCGTACCTGGAGTGCTGGCACTTCTCGGGTGCTGGTGGATTTATTCCCATAGAAAAAAGCATGGAACCTATCCAGATGAAGAAGCAGTAGGTGCTGCAGAGCAGCAGGAAGAAGTGACAGAGCAGGATTCCGCACCAGGAACAGAACCATGTGTTCCTCAAAGACAGCTCTCCTTGCTGGAAGGGGAACACACAGAGAACAAAACCTCGACCTCCCTGCTGACAGCAGGGTTGACGATGCCCTCTGTTATGTGTCACCCTGATGAGAGGCTGGATCTCTCACCAGACTGGCCAGTAACAACGAATCAGCCCAGCACCCTTGAGAACGACAGTGAAAAACTAGAAGAAACGGGATCTCAAGACGAAAAGAGTGTCCCTGCTTGTGTTTCTCTGCCCTGGGAGTCTGCCTGTTCGGAGCAGGCAGGGGAAGAAGACGTGTCCAGGTCAATTGCCAGTACTGTCCCTGTGTGTCAGGAGGAGGAGGACACACAGCCAAAAGGGGATGAATTGAGAAGAGAGAAGATTAGAGGAGTGGGTTTGTGCAAGGAAGACATTGAGAAAATTGAGCAAGTGACAATACAGATTGTTTCCGAGGTCATTTTGGCAGCAACTGAGGAAGTGCTGTGGGGTGCTGCAAGTGATGGGTCCACTGAGATCTGGCAGGCTGCTGCCAGTCGAGTTGAGACACCTCTGGAGATGGCAAGCGTTGTTTCCTCTGATCAGATGCTTGCAGAGGAAGCTCCAGTAGGCAGTGAGAATGTTAGGAGTGATGGTGTGGTACCAACATCCCTGCAGGCAGAGGAACAGGGTCAGAATGTGAGACGTTCAAGCTGTTTAACACGTGGCTGTTCATCCAGCCCTGAAGAGGGAGACACAGAAGACTGTTGGCAGAAGAAGCCTGTCCGCAGTGAGGGAGTGCTGCCCGCTCCTGCAGGTGATGGGTCCACTCAGCTCTGCCAGGCTGCTGCTAGCCAAGCTGAGACACCTCTGGAGATGGCAAGTGCTGTTTCCAGTGATCAGACGCTTGCAGAGGAAGCTCCAGTAGCTGATACGAACACTGCTGGAAAGAATGATGCTGCGGTCCTGACATCCCCGCAGACAGAGGAACAGGATCAGGATGTTACACGTTCAAGCTGTTTAACACAAAGCCCCATTGAGGGAGCCACAACAGACTGTCAGATGAAGACCCCTGTGTGCAGTGAGTCCCAAGGAGGTGGTCGGACTCCTGTGGAAAACCACAAAGGTTCTCCAGAAAAGGCGCCTTTGGTTAGGGAGGGCTCTGTGTGCAGCACATCCACATGTGAAGGTGGGGCATGTGTGAAGGGCCCGCTGCAGAGCACAGTGCTGGCTGTTGCATCGGGCCAGCATTCAGAGTTACGTAGTTTATCTGCAACCCGAGACACAAGTGCTGGGCAGAGCTCCAGCCCAAGTGAGACTCAGCCTACTCTGAAGCTGCCTGAAGACAATGAAGTACCATACAGCAATGGAGTACTGCGAGAGGATGGTCCAGACCCATGTAATGAGTGTAGCAAGGCACCAGGAATAGATGGAGACTGCCCACAAGGTAAGCGATTTGAAAATGCTCTTACACACGCACGGTGAACAAGCATTTTATGTGCTGTAACCTTCCTGCTTCAGGACATGTGCAGATAAATCTTCATGTTTAATTTCCCCAGGAAATGACTATTTAGCCCTCAAGTGCTGGTGGGTCTGCATTTGCTCTCTGAATTCATCTCTCTGTAGGATCCAGTGTTAGCTGGCCTACAGGAGGAGCTATGGGGTGTGTATCAGCTCATGTTGGTCTCCTACCAGGTTACATGGCCAATCTGCTAAAACTGAAGTTGTTGCTGTAGTGCAGAAGGCTTCTGGTAGCTATATTGGTTCATGTGGCAAGGCTGGGGTTGTCCTCACCAAATCTGTGCTACAGACCTTCTGTGGGACTTTGTCTTCCAGGTTTCCCGCATCAAGTAGAAAAAGTACTGAGCCTGACTGGCGAGACACAGCTCCTTGAGCTTGATGCCAACGTCCACGCTCTACTTCCAGCAGCACCACTGACACTTCATTCCCTCCTTATGACTGCCTGGGTGAGTCCCAGCTTGCTGGCTATGCTGATGTCGGGGCAGAAGGCTGTTGCTGGTCACTGCCATTGTAGGATGCTGTATCCATGTGGCTGGCTCACAGGCGCCCTCAAACCCAGTGTGATTTTGTGTGGCTGGTTGTTATCCAGCTGATTTAGCTGTTAATAGATCAGGGTTATCTACCTGTTCTTCCACTACTGTTCCCATTGTGCCTGTAGTAACGGTGCACGTAACTGTTTCCTTGGATGTGAAGATAGGCTTTATTCTGGAGAAGTGAATTTATGCTGGGAAATGAAAGGCATTTTGGATGTATTCCAAGCACGGTAATGCTCGGAAGCTGCCCGGCACAGTGGCTCTCTAGCAGCCGGGGCAAAGGACTTTGAAAATGAGGCCTCTGTGACAAATCTTGGACAATCCCTGTGAAGATTACCTTGATGTTTAAAACCTCCATGGGCAGGGAGTCCTGGCAAGTTGCACAGCGTTGATAGTGCAGCGTGGCTTGACCCATCATTCCTGACTCTGCTCACTGATCTCTTGGGTAAATAAGTCTTGCAGCTGCTCTGTGCTGATAGTCTTTTTGGGAACAAGATGGGCCCCAGCCCAAGTCTGATTTCCTTGAGAACAGCATGCAGTTAACAATGGGTAGTCTTCTGCTCCTGCTCCAAAGCAGTCTTTAGAAGTGAAATACTACAGTGCCGTGGCTGTAAGCCTCAGGAGGTGCTGGTGGAACAGGGAGTTGCTGTGAATGAAGCTTCGAGTTGCAGTGAACACTAATGAGAGCTTCTTTCCTCCACGTGACAGCTCTTCCTCCCGGATGGAGTCACTGTGCCGGTGGTCGTGGCGCACCAAGTTGATGCAGGGCACATGTTCCTGCAGCAGCACACTCACCCCACTTTCTACGTCCTGAGGAGCCTTGAGCAGCAGATGTGCGTCTGCTACTCTCAACCTGAAATTCCAACCCTGCCAGCTCCAGTAGAAGGCAAGTAACTTGACTGTTCACTTAAGAAACTTCGAGGGTCATGTGAAATCCTGCTGCCCTGAGTTAGGCTTGGGAGGTTTCCCAGTGCATGAGGTGTGATAGTTCGTTGGTTATTCCATTGATTTGGGCTTTTTTTTAAGCTCTGTTCTTCCTCACCCCATTCATCCCTGAATACTTCTCCAGCCACATAGTTGCACATTGAAATTTGGAAGGACGTAAGTCAGTCTTGGGTTATTTCTTATCTACCTGGCACCTGGTATATTTTTGCTGACAAAGTGTGGAGCTACTCCCGCATCTTCCTAGTGTCACTGCCTGTACATGGTCTAAAGTGGAGGGTGCATCACATGGAAAGGAGTTATTCGTCATAACTAATGCCTGAAGTGCTGATTTCTGGAAATCCGCTGAGCTTTCTTCTCTGTACCCTTATGTTCCGCAGTCGGTATTATCTGCGCAGCTCCAGGCCTGGATGGGGCATGGCTACGGGCTCAAGTTATCAGCTACTTTGAAGAGACCAGTGAAGTGGAACTCAGATATGTGGACTATGGAGGATATGCCAAAGTGAAGGCTGACACAGTCAGACCAATCAGGTCTCTAGCTCCTCTTCCATGGCCTGAGGCCATATCTGGCTCGAATCTTCTTCAGAGGCATCTGTATTGTTTGAATTCCTTCCGGGTTTTTCCACAGCTGAAGTGGGAATTGGTAGAAAGGTTTGCCTCAGCAGCAGGGGTGGGTTCCCTGGCAGCAGAGCAAGCTCTCACAAGGCTTTATTGAAGGGGAAGGAAGAGGAAATTGTGACTTCTGTCACTTCAGCATGGCAGCTGAGCAAAAGGATGCCTTTGGGAGGCCCCAAGGTGTAGTTAGTTGCTGAGCTAGGAATAAGATTGGGATTCTCTATGCTCCAGCCCCACTGTCTGGGAGAGCTGTATTGGATGAGGGTTTTCTTACACAAGCCCATTAAATACTTGCTTGTGCCCAGAGGTGGGAGGAAAGCAGTCAAGCCTCCATGGTGGAGGTGGCTTTTGCTTGGAGCCCAGTCCAACGTGGCGTGCTCATCAGACAATGGGTTGCTGCTGCTGCTTAGATTGCTGGGAGGTTGTTTTTGACTGTCATCAATGTTACACTAAATCCCTCTTACAGCAATTGATTAATCAATGTCACCTTAAAGAATACAGGAGTGACTTAAAGCCCTGTTCTTATTCTGATGGATTCTCTTTTCTTTAAGGTCTGACTTTTTATTGTTGCCTTTCCAAGGAGCAGAAGTTTTCCTGGACAATGTGGTGCCTCTTGCAGGTAATGGAGCTCCTGACAAGTACTATTGGTGGTCCCACTGCAGTGTCAGTGGGTGCCAGCGGTGGGCAAGCAACGATCGTGCCTGAACCTTCCCTCTCTTATTGCAAGCACAGCTCTGGTGTGACTAGAGCAAGGACTGGAAAAAATGAATTTTATTCTTCTAAATGTGCTAGCATGGCAGAACCTGTCAGACTCCAGGGGAAAGATGATAAATGTCCAGGCTTTTTCCGGCTTGGAGGAGAGGGTGAATTACTCTCCTAAAGAGCAAGTTGGCAGGGCTGGCAGTGTATTAAGTGAAGTAGCTGTAACCACTCTGCCACCCCAGTGGGGCAGCACTCTAGAATTGATGAAGACTGGGAGGCCTCCTATAATCCTAGGGTGAAATTGGTGAGCTCAGCTCCCTCCTTGAAATGCCTATACACCAATGCGTGCAGCATGGGAAATAAGCAGGAGGAGTTGGAGACCTGTGTTAAGTCAGGAGATTATGATCTGGTGGCAATTACAGAGACGTGGTGGGACAGCTCACATGACTGGAATATACTCATGGAGGGCTATGTCCTTTTCAGGAAAGACAGGCCAGCCAGGCGGGGTGGTGGGATTGCTCTTTATGTGTGAGAGCAGCTGCAATGTACTGAGTTCTGTCCAGGGACAGGGGACGAGCGAGTTGAGAGTCTGTGGGTGAGAATTAAGGGGCAGGCTGGCAGGGGCGATACTGTTGTGGGTGTCTGTTACAGGCCACCAGATCAGGGTGAGGAAGTTGACGAGGCCTTCTACAGGCAGCTGAGAGCGGCCTCACAGTCACAGGCCGTGGTCGTCGTGGGGGATTTTAATTTCCCTGATGTTTGCTGGAAGGACTACACAGCAACCCAGCCACAGTCCAGGAGGTTCCTCCAGTGCATGGATGATAACTTCCTCATGCAAATGGTGGATGAGCCAACCAGGAGAGGAGCGCTGCTGGATCTCATCCTCACTAACAAGGAGGGTCTGGTCGAAGCAGTAAAGGTTGAGGGCTGCCTTGGTTGCAGCGACCACGAGATGGTGGAATTCAGGATCTTGTGTGGTAGGACCAGTACAATAGCAAGTAGAATTGCAACCCTGGACTTTAGCAGGGCAAACTTTGGCCTTTTCAAGCAATTGCTAGGGGAAATCCCATGGGCAAGGCTGCTTGAAGGTAAAGGGGCCCAAGATAGTTGGTTGACATTCAAGAATTGCTTATTCCAAGCTCAAGAGCAGAGCATCCCGACACGTAGGAAGTCAAGGAAGAGGGCCAGGAGACCTGCGTGGCTAAATAAGGAACTGCTGGGTATGCTCAAGTGGAAGAGGAGAGTTTATAGGTCATGGAAGGAGGGGCTGGCCACTCAGGAGGAATATAACGCTGCTGCTAGAGGATGTAGGAAGGCAGCTAGGATGGCTAAGGCCTCCTTAGAATTAAATCTGGCAAGAGGGGTCAAGGACAGCAGAAAGAGCTTTTTCAAATACATAGCTGATAAAACTAACACCAGAGGCAAGGTTGGCCCACTGGTGAACGGGATGGGTGCCCTGGTGACAGAAGATACAGAGATGGCAGAGTTATTGAATGCCTTCTTTGTCTCAGTCTACTCTGCCGGAGGCAGTCCTGAAGAGCCCTGTACTCCTGAGACCTCAGATGAAGTCAGGTCACTGGAGCAGTTGGCCTTAGTCGACGAGGAATGGGTTAGGGACCAGTTGAGCAATCTGGACATCCATAAATCCATGGGTCCAGATGAGATGCACCCACGGGTGCTGAGGGAACTGGCGGAAGTCATTGCTAGACCACTCTCCATCATCTTTACCAGGTCTTGGGAAACGGGAGAGGTGCCTGAGGACTGGAGGAAAGCAAATGTCACTCCAGTCTTCAAAAAGGGCAAGAAGGAGGACCCGGGTAACTATAGACCGGTCAGCCTCACCTCCATCCCTGGGAAAGTGATGGAACACCTTATCCTTGATGCCATCTTAAGGCATGTCAAGGATAAGAGGGCTATGAGGGGCAGTCAACATGGCTTTACCAAGGGGAAGTCATGCTTGACCAACCTCATAGCCTTTTATGAGGAAATAACATTGTGGATGGATGATGGCAGAGCGGTGGACGTGGTCTACCTTGACTTCAGCAAAGCATTTGACACAGTCCCCCACAGCATCCTCATAGCTAAATTGAGGAAGCGTGGCCTGGATGATCAGGTAGTGAGGTGGACTGCAAACTGGCTGAAGGACAGAAGCCAGAGAGTTGTAGTCTATGGGGCGGAGTCTAGTTGGAGGCCTGTATCTAGTGGAGTGCCTCAAGGGTCAGTACTGGGACCAGTATTATTTAATATATTCATCAATGATTTAGATGAGGGAATTGAGTGTACTGTCAGCAAGTTTGCTGATGACACTAAGCTGGGAGGAGTGGCTGACACGCCAGAAGGCTGTGCTGCCATCCAGTGGGACCTGGACAGGCTGGAGAGTTGGGCAGGGAGAAACTTGATGAAATATAACAAGGGAAAGTGTAGAGTCCTGCATCTGGGCAGGAACAACCCCAGGTTCCAGTATAGGTTGGGGAACGACCTGTTAGAGAGTAGTGTAGGGGAGAGGGACCTGGGGGTCCTAGTGGATGGCAGGATGACCATGAGCCAACACTGTGCCTTTGTGGCCAAGAAGGCCAATGGCATCCTGGGGTGTATTAGAAGGGGGGTGGTCAGTAGGTCGAGAGAGGTCCTCCTTCCCCTCTACTCTGCCCTGTTGAGACCGCATCTGGAATATTGTGTCCAGTTCTGGGCCCCTCAGTTCAAGAAAGACAGGGACCTGCTGGAGAGAGTCCAGCACAGGGCAACTAAGATGATTAAGGGAGTGGAGCACCTCCCTTATGAGGAAAGGCTGAGGGAGCTGGGTCTCTATAGTTTGGAGAAGAGGAGACTGCGGGGGGACCTTATTAGTGTATATAAATATATAAAGGGGGAGTGTCATGAGGATGGAGCCAGGCTCTTCTCAGTGGCAAACAATGATAGGACAAGGGGTAATGGGTATAAACTGGAACACAAGAGGTTCCACTTAAACTTGAGAAGAAACTTCTTCTCAGTGAGGGTGACAGAACACTGGAACAGGCTGCCCAGGGAGGTTGTGGAGTCTCCTTCTCTGGAGACATTCAAAACCCGCCTGGACACATTCCTATGTAACCTTATCTAGGTGTTCCTGCTCTGGCAGGGGGATTGGACTAGATGATCTTTTGAGGTCCCTTCCAATCTCTAACATACTGTGATCCTGTGATACCTTCTGTCATAAAGTAGCTGTAAATGCGAACTTAGTTTTAATGTGTTAAACCAATATCTGATACTTTCCTACTAAGGTGACTGACGTGTATAGTTCTGTGTTCAAAATGCTACCGTTCAAGCCCTGGCAGAGTGTCATGGTGGTAGATATGCCTGATGCCTGGGGGCCTAAGAAGCTGCCTTGTACGGAAGGGGTTTCTGTGGGAGCTGGGGATCAGGCGGGTCAGTAGTGTCTTCAGGGTCAGTGAAGCCCTGAGGCCCTTGAGCTTAGTTTATTAAGGATCAAAATACTAATGACCGCTGAAAGGTACTGCAGATACGCACTTTTCTATCTTTAAAGCCTCCTAATTCATCAGCCACTTAAATTCCTATTAACTTAGCTAGTGGCTTTAGAAAGCACTTCATTCTTCCTTTCAGCAACCCAGCAGGCATAATGCTTGTGTGATCTCCAGCTTAATAGACTGGTTTCAGCAACAGTGGGTGAGGATTTGCTGGCCTAATGGATGTAGGAGGTCAGGCAAGGTGAGCTTAATAGTCCCTTCTGGCCTTTGAAGCCTGTGACTGTCATTTGTTTTCTCCTGCTCTTCCCCAAGATGAGGATCGCTTCTCCCCTGAAGCTGACGCAGCTGTTGGCGAGATGACCAGAGGCGCAGTCCTTGAGGCGCAGGTACGTGGAGCTGTTGGGAAAAGTCTTGTTGCTGATGGTACTACTGCTGTGACTCTGTGCACCCCCCATCCTGTGTGTGTGAAGACAGACAACAAAGCCAGAGCCTGGAAGTCTGGCTGCTGAGCAGGGTCTTGATGAGAACTTCCTGGTGTAGCATCAGTTCCCGCTCAGGGCTGTGTGGCTGGGGAGGGATGAGTATTCCCTCTTGTGAGTGATGTGGGCAGAAAGCCAGGGTATGGATTTGAGTGATGAAAGTGAACTTGCCCACAGGGTGTTCCAGCTGCTGCCTGGTGGCAGGAGCTGCATTTCCTCCAGCCTACACATAGGAAGGGGTGTCTGATAGGGAGCGAATGATGCTGGCATTGCATCCTTCACGGCTCACAGCAGAACTGCTGCCCACTCTGGTTTTTCTGTGTTTCCAGGTCACAAATTATGACAGTGCAACAGGACTGCCACTGATACAGCTGTGGAACCTGACGGGCAATGAGGTGCGTGCGTTGACGTACCTCTTTTGTTGGAATTGATGCCGATGCAGGCTTCCTGTTGTTGATTAGGAACTTGCTGATCGTTTTTTCTCTAGTGGTTTGTTCACCTTTCTACTTTTTGTTTTCTTTCTTTTCACCTCCCTTTAGGTGGTGTCCGTAAACAGAACTCTGGTGGAAAGAGGCCTTGCTCGGTGGATTGACTACTAGCAATGTCCTACCATTTCCCTAGAAACAGATACCTCATCTCGGTGAAAGGCAGGGTTATTAAAAGCCATAATGACAAATACTGTAGCTTTAAAGCAAAAAGTCGTCTCTGGCCTCTATTCAAAAGCTGAATGGGAAAAACCTGAAAACCTTAGGGCTCGTTCGAAGGTAGCAGATGCTCCTTAAGCTGTGATTGTTCCACATGTATAATAGCCGTGAACTTAGTGTCTGCTTTCCCTTCAAAGTTAGAATTATAGAATCATAGAATAGTTAGGGTTGGAAAGGACCTTAAGATCATCTAGTTCCAACCCCCCTGCCATGGGCAGGAACACTTCCCACTAAAGCATGCCGCCCAAGGCCTCATCCAGCCTGGCCTTGAACTCCGCCAAGGATGGACCATTCACAACCTCCCTGGGCAACCCATTCCAGTGCCTCACCACCCTAACAGTAAAGAGCTTCTTCCTTATATCCAGTCTAAACTTCCCCTGTTTAAGTTTGAACCCATTCCCCCTTGTCCTGTCGCTACAGTCCCTGACGCATAGTCCATCCCCAGCATCCTTGTAGGCCCCCTTCAGATACCGAAAGGCTGCTATGAGGTCTCCACGCAGCCTTCTCTTCTCCAGGCTGAACAGCCCCAACTTTCTCAGCCTGTCTTCATACGAGAGGTGCTCCACTCCCCTGATCATCCTCGTGGCCCTCCTCTGGACTTGTTCCAACAGTTCCATGTCCTTTTTATGTTGAGGACACCAGAACTGCACACAATACTCCAAGTGAGGTCTCAGGAGAGCGGAGTAGAGGGGCAGGATCACTTCCTTCGACCTGCTGGTCACGCAACTTTTGATGCAGCTCGGGATGCGGTTGGCTTTCTGGGCTGCGAGCGCACACTGAAGCTGGCTCATGTTCATTTTCTCATCGACCAACACCCCCAAGTCCTTCTGCGCAGGGCTGCTCTGAATCTCTTCTCTGCCCAACCTGTAGCTGTGCCTGGGATTGCTCCGACCCAGGTGTAGGACCCCTTGCGCTTGGCATGGTTAAACTTCATCAGGTTGGCATCAGCCCACCTCACAAGCATTACATTGGTTGTCCTTTTTTAACAGGCTCTGCCTATGAAATTAATGAATGTGATTAAGGAATTTAATGTTCAGTGATGGATTTCTTGACTTGAAAATCGTGGCTTTCTCTCTTTCCCTTCAGGACTCGCCGATGCACAAGGCCCTCTTCTGGGTAGCCATGGCAGTGCTGCAGCTGGATGAAGTAAACCTGTACTCAGCAGGTACAGACCTGCTTGAGCAGAATCTGCACACCCTGGACAGCCTTCGAATATTCAACGGCAAGGTGAGCTGTTAGCGACCAGCTCTGACTGACACTGGGTTTGTGTGAGCACTTACATCTGTTGATAACGGAAAAAAACACAACTCTTGTCCTCCTGGACACTGGGTAAGCAACTGAAATTGCAATTTGCATTAGGAATTGTTCCACTTGGGTACTACCAAGAGTAAAACTGCGATGTACGTAACTGCGTTCTGAACCGGAACAGAAATGTACAGGTGTGTTGTGTTCAAAGGTGTGTTTGGTATTTCAGTGTAAGCTCTTAAAATTACTCTGTCACTTGTCAAAAGAACACCTTGAGCTATCATGAGCAGCTCTTGGGTCTTCTTTTTCCTGGTCAGAGCCCGGAAGAGGTGTTCGTGGAGATCAGGAGGCCCCTCGAGTGGCACTGCAAGCAGATGGACCATTTTGTTGGGTTGAATTTCAACTCCAACTTCAACTTTGCAGTAGTGGGACGCCTCCTGAAGGGTAAGAACACATCTTGCATCTCCTGTTAGAGTTGTGCTTCCTTACCCTTCGTGTGAAGTGTCCTGAGAACATGCTGATGAACACAGTAATGCTTCGTAAATATGCATTGAACATTAAATACAGTATTCGGTTTTTAACCCCATTTCTTAGGGTACAGGCACCCTTCTGCTACCACTGTAGCAAGAACTGTGAGGGTTTTACACACACTACTAGCTCTGGTTAACAAGCACAGGAACTGTGACAAGTTTGAGGTGAACACCCAGAGCGTGGCTTACCTGGCAGGTAAAAGCAGACAAACCAGCGTTGTTCTCAGTTTGTGCTGACTGAAAATGAATGGATTCTTGTGGGAATTCTTACGGGTTTAGGTTGATAAAATTGTACCAGCGTGAAGGACACTTGTAACTGGGGGTGGACGAGGGGCTGGGCCAGGCTGGGGTGCATCAGAGACAGCGTTTGGGGGGCTGAAGGCTTTGCCCACAGGGCAGCGGCTGTGCAGCAATGGAAACGCTTCAGGGAGGCTGAAGGTTTCTTGATTTAAGCCTTGCAGTGTGTGCCTTACAGTGTGCCAGTTCCTAGTGATCTACAAACAGAAACTGTGACCCTGTGAGGGCAGGTATTTAAGTCAGGTAATTGTGACTGGATGGGGATTAGCATTCTTTTTAAATGGCCTGCTTTGAATCAGAACAAAGACGACCACTGGGACATAACCACTCCGCACTGCAATGCACACAGGAGGAGTTGGTAGTGGGTGGAATGTTGCTTACCTTCAGCGTTGCCTCTCTGCAAAACTTACGTTGACTCTCTTTGGCTTTTTAGCTTTGCTGCCAGTGTCTGAGGAAGTTGGAAGTCGCTGCAGCCTAAAGCACAGGAAGTCTCTCTTGTTGACAGCCGTTTCAATGGAGAATGTTCCCATGGATACCTACCCCATCCATCACAGTGACACTAGCTGTAGGTTGGTTGTCTAACTTTTAGATATTTCACATACATTTCAATGTCTGTTTCCTTTAATAAATTATCCAAAGGTAACCTGTGTTCTATTAAAAACTCAGTCACAGAAATTTGGGTATCAAAATTCATAGAGATTTAATTCTGAGGTCTGTAAAGCTATTGCAGAGCTGAACTGCTTTGGAGGTTGTTCAACTCTTTGCTAACATCTTTCTACAAGACCTAATTTCATCTCGTTTATATTTTAGAAGAAAGTTTTACTTGTCCTTTTATAAGTAGTCACTTTACCCTTGTCATGAAAATCTCACCACCTGAGAGCCTGTCTGTATGCAGCACAGATATAAGCTGAGAAACCCACCTCAAAGTGATGGGGAGAGCCAGTTTCTCTCAATGGGGAGCCCTTTACTCAGTGTCTGTCTTCTCAGCATCCAGTTTTGTCTTGCCTTGTAGGCTGTTTCGCTTGTGTGCTTTTCACTGCTTTATTGTTTATCTCTTCAGCATTACATCCATATCAGATTGTTAGCCTTCACTAGTCAGTTTTGCAAGCAAAGTAATGACTATCTCTTTCTCTGTGTTTTGGGGAGATTGACCTGTTAGGAGAGACGGGTTTAATACAGGATAGTTTGGCTATTTGCACAATTTATGCCTAAATATGCACAGTTCTAAAGATTTTCTGAATTGAATTTCTCTGCACTTTCAGGACACTAAAAGAAAACCAACCCTGGTCATCACCAAGGGAAAGGTGCCTCCGTCACTCGCTGCCCCAGTCCCCAGCCCTGGGGGGGGGTGGAGGGGAATCTGAAATGCCGTTCGTTGGCCCCTCTGGATGCACTGGATGCATCGGCTCCTGCGAATGAAAAAGGACCACGATGCTGTCTGTCTTCTACCTCTTCCTTCCAGTGCGAAGGTTGGTTTTCTTGCTAGTAACTGACCTGCCTTTTGAAATTCTGTCTGACCACACCAGGCATTCAATATGCCCTGAGCCTTGATCAGATCTATTTTGATGTATGTCTGGATTGGCTCTTGCAAAAGGATTTGTCCCTTGCTTAGCATGTTGAAATAGAGCTGGTTAGGCTTATTTCTGTAGTTACCTTGAAGAAAAATGAGCTTTTTTTTCCCCTCAGCATTTTTTAGAGAGAATCTGAACTCCGAAAACGTGTGGGCTTGGAATAAACGATTGAATCAACTCTGAAAGAAATATGTGCCTGGGGGTAGGTAATTTATTTCTGGCTTTTGGAAGGCAAAAGCTTTTGGATATTTGCTTACTTGACAAATTTGTCAAGAACCCCCCCCATTAAATCGTCCCAAGGAAGAACTGGCCCTTCCCTCTCCTCTTTCAGTTGAATTGACAGTGTCTGATGAAGAGGAGAAGGGTTTTTCTGTGCCTTGGACACATACTCTTTATTAGAGCAGGCAGCCAAGTCTGAGCCCAGAAAGCAGATTAAAGCTAAAGGAATTCCTGCAGGGTTTTATTCATGTGGCTAGGACAGAAAAGAGCCAATAATAAACTGCTTTATGGGTTGTCTGATCTGGGTTCTCTGTGCTCTCCTTAGCTGGCAAGATGTCATTTTGGGCAGCAAGAATTCCTTGGTGCCTACTGATTACTCCTTTTTGTTGCTTACAGTGGTCTTGGCTATGTCCTGGCAGCTGGCATGGCAGGTCTGTCGTGACTGGCAGTGGGCCTTCAGGGTGAGTTCCTCACTGTCACTCGGGCGGCTGAGCCATTCATTGTAAAATCAGAACCATCCCTGGGGTTGGGATTACTTATGCTCGTCATGTCAAAGGTGAACAGTGGAAAGACCTTCTACTGCCTGACTGGTCATGAACTTGGTGTTTTAGAGGACTTGGTCACGAGTTTGGTGTTTTCCCTTGTTCCTGCAGGACAAAGGAAAGATTTTAGCCTAGTTCTTGCAGAATGGAAGAGGCACAGGTTAAACTGTACAGCAGCCAGGGCAGGCGCTGATGTGCTTCTTACCTGAGGAGGCACTTGGATGCATCAAGACCTCCTGAAATAGAGAAATGTGAAGGTATCTTCTGTTCTTGTCACGTCATCGTGATGTTTCTCCGCAGAGAACACCAAGTGCTTTGGAAGTACTCTGTCAGATCCTCCCAAGTTCTCTATAAAATTAACTAGCATGTACACGATGAGGGGGGAAGAATGTTTGCTGGAATAACAGTCTGAAGTTACGCAGGTAACGCTGATGGCTGCATGATTGATTCTTGCATTTGTAGCTGGAATATTACTGTTCACTTTTCTTTCTTCACATGTTTTACTCCAGAATCAGAGGGAGCGGTCGTGTATCTTTATGATGCAGAGGGAGGTCTTTTTTCCTCTGAAGTCACCATACATCACCAAAGCCACTCTTCTTTACAAAAATGACCTACAAACCGCAAGTTACATTCATTTCTGAGCATAGCTGCCATTCTCCAGTCCGTAATTCTAATGCTGAATTTGAAGTTCTGTAGGCTTTTCACTCCACGGGTACCCTTTCTGTAACCAGCCTTGCTTGTGTCTACAGATAACTCCTTGCCTGGGAGGTCTAGCTCTGGTTCTTCTGCTTCTGCTGGTCTCTCACAGGACCCAGGGAAGGACAGCAGCACACAGAGCACTGAGCATCTCTGGCACAATACAAGCAGCAGCTGAGAAGCCAGGAGTACACAGAACTGCCAGGACTACTTGGTGTCACGATGTCATCTCACTTGCCAAGAAGTAAGTGATTTTAGCAGCCAGGGTCCCCTCCCCTGAAGAATGACCATTCCCTTTTGGGGAATATGGTCATCACATCCCACTCAGCTCCTTTGTGTCGCATGTTGTGTACAAGTTGCTTGAAACACCATAAACACTTTTACAGGAATGCTACACAGGAGATCAAAAACTTCTTTGTGTCTGTTATTCTCCTCTTTTGAGGGGGAAGGAGGCAGAGTTAGGATGGGAGTGTGCTCCTGTTGCAATCCAGCTTTATTTTCTACTAAGTTTGCCTTTCCCTCTTGCTTTAACACGTTAGGGTAAACTAGATTGGGAAAAGAGCACCATTCGCAGTGTGACTCTCTCTGCCATTCTTAGTGCCTGAGGAAGGTTGGATCAGCATGGTTGAGGCAGTCTTTCTATAGTGTTTGTGAGCCTGCTGTGCCTCTGATGAATAAGCTCAGGGCCTGTAGGACTCGAACCTGGTTTATAAAGTAGTTGCGTGTGTGTTCTGAGCAGCTAACCTGTGGCTGGCAGATGGCCTCTTCTTTTTAAACAGAACACTTCCATTATCTACTAATTTGCTACATTCTTGCCCACTCTCAGCTGTCGTAGTTCTCCTATCCAAAATTTCACAGCAATTGTTTTAGCAAAAGCTGGCAATGAAATCTGCAGGTAACAGGACTGGGATTTAACATGAAATCAGTGGGTCGTAGTCTTCACACTAATTAGGATTTCCCTGTTCATAGATAAAGCCTCATCAAAGTTCATATCTTCAAAGGGAGTGCATTTTGATTATAAGAAGTCTAAATGAGGTAGGCTGCCCTATTCGTCACACCCTGCTATTTCTAGTATCTCTCATTTCCTTCTTTGCCTCTCAGCTGGAGTTTTGTCTGGTCCTCACTGGATCTGACTGCCATGGCCTTTGTTACTGGAGCTGTGGGAATGTGTGTACCGCTGCTTCTTTACAGGGCTCAGCTTGTCCAGGGCACTGTGTCACCGTGCCTCCAGGAGACATGCAATTCATCTAACAGGTGAGGTGCACACAGCTGTGGAAACACCCTTGGGAACACTGCACAGGGCTGAATCCCAGTTTGTTTAAAGACAGAAGGTAGGATGTGACTGTGAATGCTTCTCGTGAAGGCAGTTGGGTGTGAATGTTGTACTACCTTGCTTGCCGGGATGCTGAGGCCAAGTGGCCTTTTGCACCACCAACAGCAAAACATCAGCAGCTATGATATTTGTTGAAGATTTTGATTGTTCTGTGTTTCTTCTGCACTAGTTCTAATATTCTTGTTATCCCGTAGTTGTTATTTTCTTACACGGTAGTTGTTTCGTTGTTTTATTGTAGTATTTATGTTGTTACTCTGTTGTTTTATTGTAGTATTTTTGTTGTTACGCTGTTGTTTTGTTGTTATAACAATAGTAAACCAGTGTTTTGACCCTAATTTTACTATCATTTTACTACTCTTTTACTGTCAATATGCAATTCCCACTCTCCTCCACCTCACCCCCATCCCCTGTTTTTATGTCCTCCACCTAAAATAACCAGCCTGTGTTCACATCTGTCTTCCCTGTGTTTGATTCCTGGGCCAGGCCACAGGGTGCAGCTTTCCAGCACCCTCTGCTTGTGGGTACTTGCTTCCCTTGTTCAAACACAGCTGCGTGGTTGAACAACAGTTATTATTATTATTACTGTTTCTTCTTCTTATTTCACTAGTTTTCCTCCACTTTGCCTCTCCTTTGAGCAGTTGCACTTTGAGGGTGGCTTTGGCTGCCCCACCAGCCCTCTCCCTCTCTGGCGAGGTGATGCCGTGCAGACAGCCCTGGCCTGCTCAGCTGGGCTGCAGGGTCCCCTCAGCAGGGCCATGGCATGGGAGATGCTCAGGGGAACCGTGTTCTGTGTGGTCCGTGGCATCGTCCCTGCCATGGCGCCTGCCTGGCAGGACACAGCAGGGCTCTGGAAGCTGCAGGCACAGAGGCGAGGGTGGGATAAGGACAGGGGTGGCACAGGGACGCTGGCTGTCAGGGGCGCGGGGGGCACAGGGCTGTCAGTAGGAGGCGGGTGGAACGGCGGGGCCGGTGGAGCAGGGCCGCGAGCTCTAGAAGGCGGCGGCTGCCGAGGTAACGCCGCGCGGCTCCCGCAGCGCGCTCCGGGCCGGTGGCCGTTGCTGCAGAGCGATCGAGAGCGATGGCGCTGCCGGGCCCGTGGCGCTGCCCTTGTTGCTGGCCGTCGGCGCTGGCAGTGGCGCTGTCGGTGGCGGTCGCCTGCCTGCTGCAGGGATTGCTGCTGGCAGCGGCGCTGAGTGCGGGGGGTGCCTGCTGTGCGCTGCGGTCCCGCCCGCCCGCCAGGCGCCCTCCGGCCCGGCGCTCTCCAGCGCGATTCCTGCTCCCCCAGCGCCCTCCCCGACTGCGGCTGCCCTCGTACAGGCCCAGGCGCAGGCTGATCGCCCGCTTCCCAGCCACTCGGGACCAGGTTGCTTGGCGCCTGACGAGGAAAAGGGCCAGTAACGGCGGACCGGCCACTGTGATCGGCCGAGGTCTGAGCACCCCGACCCGCGGCAACTGCCTCGGGTGAGCGCGGGAGTAGGATGTGGGTGGGATAAGGACACGGGTGGCCCTGGTAAACAGGTGGGATAAGAACACGGGTGGCAGTAGGACACTCCTTCTCAGGGACATGGGTGGCACAGGGACACAGGTTGTCAGGGATGAGGGTGGCAGAGGGACACGGGTGGAATACAGGCACAGGTGGCAGGGAAAAGCAGGTTGTCAGGGATGAGGGTGGCAGAGGGCAAGGTTGGGTGGGATACGGAGACAGCTGGCACAGGGACATAGGCTGTCAGGGATGCAGGCGTCAGAGGGCACGGTTGGGTGCAGATGTGGATTGCACTGTGATGGAGGTGCCAGGCCTATATCACTTCCCTTGGTGCTGGCCTGCGTGGTGCTGCAGGGATGGCTGTTGGGCACAGGGGGTCCTGGGGTGTGATGAGATCCTGCCAGCCCGCATCCCTCCTGTCTTATGTCACCCGTACGGCAAAACGACCTCTACAGTGGCGTGACTGCAGGCGCTGTCCATGCTGAGGGCACCCGTCCCGCCGCTGCTGACTCGGGTGAGCTTGGGGGGAGGATGGGATCGGATCTTCCTGCCACTAACAGCGGCTCCAACTGTTGTCTGCCAGCAGAGCCCCGCCGCAGTCCGTGCGCCAGCAGGACCCGCTGCCGCAGGACCGGAGCCCTGAGACCGTTCCCCCACCGGTACGCTGGGACAGATGATGAGAGAAAATCTCTTTGCTGTGCTGGCACCTTTTCAGCTGGAGGCAGCAGCGCGTGTGGGAGCCCTGTGTTCCCACTTTGACACAGGTCTCCTCAGCAGCTGCTGAGCTGTAGTAAAACACTGCTCACGTCTTGGGCTGGGCTTGCAGATGTGCGAGTGGGACGTAGTCGTGGCTGATGGAGCTCTGCAGCTGTGCAGTGAAAGGTTTTATCCCGGGTGGGTCAGTAGGGAAGGGTTTACTCTGGCTGGGCCAGCAGCGTCCTCCCTCCCTCCCCATTGCCTCGGCCAGTAAAGAGCCTGGAGGCTGCTTGCTCCCAGAGCGGATTCAGGTTGAGGTGCTCAGACTTTGCCCTCCACAGACGTTGCAGAGGTCAGTTGAGCAGTGTTGAAGCAAGAGAGGCTGTGGGCTCAGTAGCCAGCACCTGGGAGATGGGATTTACTCTGTGATGAGCAGGAGGAAGGGAGGCTGTGCTCCCCTGAACCAAATGAGTTACTCCTGGTCTCTTTCCACATGCCAATAGAAGAGGATGTGCGTGAGGGAGTCCCCGCAGTCTGGCCCAGGATCCTGCTGCGAGGTGCCACTTTGGACAGGAAGGTAACGTACTGCTCATCCAGCCGGTGCCTGCTTGTCAGTGCCGGCCAGGAAGAGAGCAGTCGCTTTCCCAGCTGAGCCGGTGCCCAAGGCCTGCTCTCCACGGGAGCTGGGACATTCCAGGCCTGTGAGACATGGCTGCTGGGTCACCCAGTGGTGGGGAAGCTCCCTTGTTGTGTCCATCAGCATCCCTGCTGCCTTGTGCCCCTGCGGCGCTGGCGGCAGCGCTGACCTGCACCATCCCTGCCCTGCCCGCAGGCCGGGTTGGAGCTCGAAGGGCTCAGACTGCTGCAGCGGTGGCGTTGCCCTGTGGCACTGGCATGTCCTGTCCCAGCCTGGGGCTGACCCTAACTGGCTCTCTCCCACTTGCACAGGGAATGGGAATTGTTGCGACCGGAAGACCGTGCTCCAGGAAGAGCCAACAAGGCCGTGCAGACCGAGGAAGGTGAGTGTAGGTGGGGCCCAGCTCTGTGCCGGGCTTGGATGGGCCTCTGGCTTGGGCCTGCTCACATTCCAGGCGGAACTCATGGCAACACTTCCTCAGCCGAAAGGGAGAGGAAACCCCGTGTGCCCATCGCGGAGAGGGTCCCGTGGCACAGTGCGAGATGTGGGCCCGTGTGGCAGTTTGTGTGGTTTGTGGTTCGGGTGGGCAGCGTGCAAGGAGCGTCTGTGGAGGTGGGAAGGGGCCGCCGGCCCGTGGAGCCCCAGCAGGCTCTTGTGAGAGCTTCCCCACGGATCTCTTGTGGCCAGCTGCTGCCCCAGGGCATCGCAGCCTTGTCTGTGGCTGAAGGCCGTGTCCCTGGCTCTGCCCTCCAGGACGGGCATCCGGAGAGGAGTGAGAAGGGACAACCCCCTTGGTGCAGGCCAAACACCTCTGCTGGGAGCTGCTCCTGACTTGTCTCCTCCTGTAGCTGTCAAGAGGCCCGAGGAGAAGCGGCGGCAGTCCCCGAGCCCACCACCTGCGCTGGGGAAAGGAAGGCCACGCAGGAGGAGCATCTGCCTGCTGGTGCCTGGCGAGACCCACCCACTGGTGCTGGTACGTCGCTGTCTCGCAAGCCTCTTTTGCCCTCCTCTGGGGATAGAATGTGCTCAGTGCAATCCCTGCAGGGCTGGGAGCAGGCTGACCTGCCTGCCTTGGGGCAGGAGGCCTCATCCTTGGCCGAGTGGGAACTGATGCTCTCCCCTGCCCCAGCGTGTGGTGGCTGTGCGTGACTGCTGCCCGCTGCTGGAGCAGGTACTGGCCTGGGCAAGGCTGCCGTGGCCTCAGCGCCAAGCCGGTGCCAAAATGAAGGGGGACCGGAGCTCCGCCGTGGCTGTGGCAGAACCACGGCTTCACGGCTCTGGCACGCGCCTGCTTGCACACCTCCTTCAGAGCGGCTCTGCTGGGTGCCGTGAGAAGGAACTAAGCTACTGCTCTCTCTTGGCAGTTCCCTGAGCTTATTCCTGGGTACCCCACCACAGAGATGACCCTAAGCGAGGAGAGGGAGGCAGCGTGGCAGCGCTACCGACAGCTCTTGGGACCTAAGGCTGGTAAGGGCAGACTGGGAATGCGAAGGGCACGGCAAGGAGGAGAAAGCCACGGCCTGGGCTGGCAGGGTGTAGCGCAGGCCGAGGAAGCTCCTGGGCCAGTGCTGCCTGGTCCTCGGGTCTGATGCTCTTCGAGACTTGTGAAGACTCGGGACGGAGTCCTCGTGTCCCGCAGTCCCCAGGGTGGTTGATGGGCGAGGTTGCCCAGGGCCGGAGCTGCGAGCTGTTCAAGCTGGGAGGCTCTGCTAAGGGGTAGTCCCGTGCGGCAAGTTGCGGGTCCTGATTTCTTGCTCCCTGCCAGCAGCCATCACCCAGGGCTGCTCAGGCACCAGCCACACACAGGCAGCATCCACGACCACAGCATCAGTCGTTTCTGGGCAAGCGGCTTCCACCACCACCGGCTTTCCTGACACCACCCAGTCCAGAAGCAGGAGTGCGCCCGTCTTGCCAGGTGAGTCGGGGTGGACAGGGCTTCTGCGGGGGTGAAGGGCAGGGCTTGATTTAGGCAGCAGCTTTCCTGCCGCACCTGGCTGAGCTGCCTGGGCTCAGCAGCCCTGAGGGGCTGGTGCTGGGGCTGTGCAGAGCCTTGCCCTGCGAAGGAAGGGAAGGTGCCTCCGTCACTCGCTGCCCCAGTCCCCAGCCCTGGGGGGTGGAGGGCAATCTGAAATGCTGCTCCTTGCCCGCTCTGGATGCGCTGGATGCATCGGCTCCTGCGGGTGCTGCCAACTCCCTAAAAGCCAGGCTCTTCCTCCTTTGCCGACCCTGGCTCACAGTGGTGTGCTGCTTTCCAGGGACTCCTGCGCCCTTCTGGGGCCAGCGCCCATCAGGCCTCGGACGAGACCCCGCTTCCTCTGGTATGGACGCAGTTGGTGCTTCAGGCTTGAGGAGCTGATGGGTGGTGGTGTCCCCTTGGGCTAGGGGATGGCGGAAGGGCCGGCTCGGGTGGTAGCTACTGGCCTCCAGGGATGCAAAACCTTCCATTCCCCCCGGGATAGGGATGGGGGTAGCCCCGGTGCCAGCTCAGAGTGCGGCTGCAGAGACCTGAGCAACAGTTGTGCTTCCAGGTTCGTCCACCTCTTCCAGCCGGGCAAGATCCAAGGACAGAGCCTGCAAGCGGCACAAGGCACGGATCCATCATTTCTGCAATAAGTAATGGCCAGTGCTGCTGGCCCCCACCTGTGCGGGCTGCAGTCCAGAGCAGCCCCGAGGCGGGACCAGAGTGATGGGGCCAGGCCCCGTTTCTGCTGCCAGCAAGAAGCCGTGCTGGGTGGCAGCGCCTGGGGTGGGACAGGGGGAACTCTTCCTACTGGAAGAGCTCCCCAGCCGGGGCTGATGAACCTCTGTGCGTCTGTGCAGCCTTTCCGTCCTGGCTTTCTTTTGCCACGTTTCCTAAGGTGTAAACTTTTGCTCCAGCCCTGGCAGTCTCTCCCCTCCCTTCTTATCCCCTTGCCCATGTTGGGGTGCTCTGGAGCCACTGGGGGAGTCCCAAGCAGACTGGGGTCCTCCCCCTCCCCAAATCCCCATTGCTTTTCATTTGTGGCTCATCCCCACCTGTTTGGGACTTACCAGCTCCCAGGACCTGCGGTGCTGTCTCCCCTGGTGCTGTGCAGTGGGAGCGCGGCAGAGGCTGCTGGAGCCAGGAGTCACCCGAGAGCTGCTCCCCCCTGCCCGTGGGGTCCTCACCACCCCCAGGAGGCCTTCGCTGCTGGGTCTTTTACTCCCTGAGCCCTGTAATTGTGTGTGCTGGCTGCAGTCTAAATTAGCCAAAACCCCACAAATATTGAAACCTTCTTTAAGGAAATCACACTTTGTTTTGATATTTGAGCTGTTACAGCACCTGCTTCCTTCTAAATTGCGATGCACATGGGTGGGACTAAACCTGTTCTCTTTGGTTTTTTTACTTCCCAAAGGAGGAGGACCGCAGAGATGCCAAGTGGCCTTTTAGGCCACCAGAGGCAAAACGTCGGCGTCTATGATGTTCATTGAAGATTTTTATTGTTCTGTGTTTGGCCTACGGCTGTTGTAATATTCTTGTTATACTGCTGTTGTTTTGTTCTTATACTGTACTTGTTTTGTTGGTTTATTGTAGCTTTTGGTTGTTATACTGCTGTTCTGTTGTTAACACTAGTAAACTAGTATTTTTACCATAATTTTACTATCATTTTAGCGTATTTTTTTACTGTCAATATACAATTTCCACCCCCCCTGCTACATCCCCCACCCCCTGTTTTTATGTCCCCCACTTAAAATAAACAGACTATGTTCACATCTGTCTTCCTGTGTTTGATTCCTGGGCCAGGGCGCAGGTGCCACTTTCCAGCACCCTTTGCTTGACCCATCACTAGGCGTCCCCTCTGACTGCAGATGCTCCCCATGGTGCTGCAGCACTCAGTTTACAGAAGGTCAAGGACAGAGAAGTGCCTTGGCAACGGCAACCAGAGGGGTCTTTACGCTCTTGAGCAGAGGTGGATAGGCTGAAGGAAACACCTAGGGTGCTCCCCAAGCTCAGGGATGGCAGCGGCATCCTCTGCATGGCTGGGAGAGGGCAGGTGGGGAAGCTGGGGGGGCAAGGCGCAGGCAGGATGGGGCAGCCGCAGGCTGCACATGCCAGAGCTCCTGCCCTTGCATGACCTTTTCCTTTCAGTCACCTGAAATAGTTCAGGGGATCCTTCCCCTGACGGTGCACCTGATCTGTCCCCACAGTCATGGCTGTGTCCCCCTTCTTCTCCCATCCCCGCCATCATTAGGTGCGTGTTTGTGGCTTCTGCAACCTATTGGCTCATTTGGCCAAGTCGGGTGATGCCACCTCGGGCTGGCACTGCCACCCCTGGTTTCCCCTGCTCCCTCGGTCCCCAGATAAGTCTGGGCTGGGGAAGTCCACCCGGGCCAATAGCCTCTTCCTGATAGGCATGCGCAGAGGCCGCAAGCTGCTGAACGCTGAAGGTGAGGCGGGGAACAGTGCCAGGGATGGGGTATCCTGGGTGTCTGGGGTTTGGCACAGTCCCGTGCTGCTCCTGAGGGGGCTGCAGCCCCTCTCCCTTCCCAGCCGGGCTCCTCCGGGTCTCCGATGCTGCCTGCAGCAGGCTGCCACCTGCCCAGAGGTGCTGGGGACGGCTCCACAGCAGCAGGGGCCCCTCCGCCTGGCACGGGCACACTCACAGGGGCTTTGGCCTCACTGGGGAAACGAGAGCCAGCTTCTGGGACTCCCAGAGAAGGCAGCTCCCCCCAGCAGCACAGGAAAGCGAAGTGCTGTGGAGCACCTTCAAGGTGCAAGTGACCGGTATCATTTTCCCATCTTTCTCGTCCCCCCACCCCTCCGAATTAGCATCACTGCATCTTTTGCTTTTTTAAGGAAAATGTACTTTGTGAAAATAGACATGATTATAATACAATGTGATATTAAATGAAAACGTACCGTATCACCAACACTCTGGACGCTCTGCTGGCATCATTCACGTACCGCAGGGAACTGTCCTTCTCAAAACAAGTACCCCACTGAAACATGCAAAGAAAGTAACGCTGAAAAGAACAGAAACCCTGTAGTACAAAGCTCTCCGTGGCTTAGAAAGGGATGTGCCTGAACTCAGAGAACACATCGTCTCAAATGAAAATAGCTGCCATCTCTCCATCCCAGCTCTGCTTTCTAAATGCTCCAAGTCGGGAGCAGCCCATTGAAACAGCCAAAGAAAACTGTGACCAAGGCAGACACCAACCAAGCAAATAAATAAAGAAATGAGAGTAATAATAAAGAACGAAATCAGGCGGAGTCCCCAGCCAGTGTGCAGTCAAGGAGCAGCAACCACAGGAGCAGCTTCCAGCAGCCCGCTGGCTCCACAGGCAGAGGTATGGACCCCTTCAGGGTATCGCTCCTCCCTGTACGGGAATCCTGGCGCCGAACAGGACTGAGGCCGTGTGGGATGCTCCTAGGCACAGCTGCATATTCACAGGTTGACAGAACAAAGAACTCACTCCTCAGCCCAGAGACAGCAAAGAGGATTCACGGGAACAGGGAAGTGCAGATTCTCTGTGCAGGAAGTGAAGGAGTTGACACAACCTCCTTTGGACCAGAGAAATACCAGCGTGTGGAGGACAAGGGATCTCTTCCTCCAGGGCCGCGGCTTTGCTGGGAAAAGCCCTTCAGCAAACTTACAGCCAGAATATAAGTTCTAATTGAAAGTATTCCCAGGCACCTGGTGCCCTGAGAGCTTGCCAGGGGCAGGACGCGCTACTGTGGAGGTAGCTGTGTCCTAGAGCTGAGGCCTCACACACCCCAGTGCCGTGATGCTGCCTTCAGAGCCACTGCCCGCACTGGGTGGGCACCCTCCCTTTTGGAATGAGCTTTTAGAAATCAGAAAGCATCCTGGCCCTGGGCTCGGTTTCCTCTTCCCAAAATACCAATGGCAGGTCAGTTCCAGCAGCAGCCTTCTCTCCATGATCTCATCTCGCTGGGTTTAGGCATCTGGACAGGGACCATTTCTGACCTGGCAGGACAAACTTTCCCAAGAAGCTGCAAAGTTTAGCAGGGAAGAGGCTCTGCGTTTCTGAGGCTTTGGAGACCACCTGTCCCACTGCCTTCTCTTCCACACAGCTTTCACACACCAGCATCTTCCAAGCTCCCAGCTGTACATCCTATGCTGGTGTTCCCCAAAACACGAGAGGGGCTGCAGCTGTTCCAAGGAAAAGCTTTCCTCAGGAACCCTTCTGCCCTCATCATCAATCTGCTTGCGTCCAGCCACGTCGGGGAGTGCACCAACAGGGAAGATGTTAGTGATGACAGCGCAGCAGGATGCTCTGCCTGGGGTGAAAGCATTCCTGAGAGCACAGATGTCATTCCTGCACAGGCAATGAAGGAGAACCCCCAGCAGCTGCTTGCAGCGCACTGGCCGGAGTGATGCACGGGCAGAACGTGACTGCTAGAGCCACAGCACAACTGAACTTTACATGCTGTGGGCCGGTTTATTTAAAGTTTCCTGGGGTGAAAGCAAAAGCAGCACCGCTCCATCACCCCACCTCCTGTGTGACAAAGAGCACAAGCAGCAGCTGTGACCTCTCCTCCCCTTGTAGGCTGCAGTCACGCTGTTGTAGTCCAGGCACTTTGCTCCAGGAAGAAAGCACTCCTGGAACAAGATGAACAGAAACCTCTTCTCCGAAGTCAGGCTCAGTAAACGCAAGCCCTGTGGAGCCAGTCCCGAGCAGCCAGGAGTGCTACAGACCTCACACAAAAAGAAAGCGGAGCCGTTCCTCATCCCGCCTCTTTTCTCCCAGCTGCTGGCTCGCCCCAGCCCTGCCCCAGGGCGTTTAGGGTGGGGTTACAGATCTTGCTTGTGGCTGGGAAGAGGTGCGTGCCTAAGGGCAGGGGTGTTTGTGACCTGTGGCGTCGGGTAAGTTCTTGCTGGGATCCTGCTACAGTGCTGGCTTGTTCTGATCTTAATGTCTTGCTCTGTGTGACTGGTTTGTGTCTCTGTTAGGAGTACACGATGGACTCGGAGAGGGAGAAAAGGGGGGGGGGGCTGGGGGCAGAATGGAGCCAGTGAAAACACAGGTGGCTTGAGTTCTATTTAGCTTTCCTTGATCAGATTCATCACTTTGACTTACACCATCCTTATTCAGTACTTTGTAATTCTTTCTTAAGGAAGCATCTGAATGGATTTGGAAAACATGCTATTGACATAAGCCTCATTGTGAGGCAGAGAAGATGGGGTTTGTTCTGTTTGGAAACCTGGGTGGCTGCAGTTCTTGAAGCTTCTTAAAGTCCTGCAACTGTTTTAGGCCTTGAAAAGAAGTTCTGAGCTTCTTAGGGATTTACACATAATAATTTCTCCTAACATTTTTCTTTCTAGTAAATATACCAGCTAAGTTGACATTAATGCTCCTCTTGGTAAGGGGGGTAACATTATTCGAGCATTACTTTCTGCTCTGTATATTTTTATCTTGACACAGTCGTACATAACAAGGGAACATGATTAAAAGTAAGTATTGACTATTAACGAAAGGCATCTGAAAAGCTACTTTGAAGTGTGGAGTAGAGACTTCTGGTTGCTGGCTCAAAGGGACAAAGGCAGACAAGTTCTTTCACTGATGCTGAACTTGTCTTAAGCAGAAAGGGCTGCAAAAGTCATCAGAATAACATTTTCTTATTAGCGGGCTGAGATTCTGTCTTGTTTTATTGTCTTGAAAGTGTGTCAAGTGTGCAAATGCCAGCAAAAAAGGCCAGATTTTGCTCATACGCCTTTTAATTTCATTTGCAAGATCTTCTGAGGCTATCTTCAGACCAGGAGAAATTACAGGTAGTATAAAGAGTGGGTGGAAGGAGCTTCCCAATGAAATGACTAGATAGAAGTGCCTACTTTTTAGTTCAGTATTGCTTAGACCAAGAGATGCTTAAGCTGCCCAGAGTGAGAGTTAAATCCTGATGAGCTGCCGTGTGGGGCGTTCCTCACGAGGTTTGAGATGTTGCCTGGGCATCATCTACGGAACACATTCCTGCCGAAGGACAGAGAGGCCAGCTCTCCTAGCTTCCGAGGAGAACAGGCATGGAAACCGATAGCACAGCTTGGGCTGTTTCAGTTCCTGTTGCTAACGAAGCTCCCTGCGCAAGCAGCGGACACCTCTGAGTTTGAATGTCCCACTCCCTGCTCAGGCTCCGCTGCCACCTGTTCCTGTCGGGTTTCCTTTCCCATGGCATTCCGTTTCGGTGGGCGGGCGGGTTGAGGCGGGAGGCGGAGCGCTGCTGGGGCCGAGCGCCCGAGGGGTGCGTGTGTGCGCGCGCGCGCGCGCGGAGGCTGTGCCGGCCGCCAGTGTTTGAGCGCCACCCAGCGGCGCGGCGCGGCGCGGCACCGGGAGCCGCCGGTTCCCGTCGGCTCTTGCCTTGGGAATGGAGTGAAAGCAGCGCGCACGTGCGCCTCCTCCCTGTAATTCTTCAACGTGATTTGAAACATTCTTTTCAGACTTATTTATCCACCGTTGTGGGTGTAGGTAAAGTTTTCAATCCCTACGACGTTGTGCTCATTCTTTATTGTGAGTGTAGTCACCTCTTGACTTCCTTGGTTTAACACAGCAGTGGGATGCATAGAGAATGTGCCATTGACTGGGTGAAGCTTCTGTGGTCTGTAGCAGCGCAAAAGGCAGTAGTGATGATATTGAATAGTGAGCAAAAATCGCTTCCTAATAGTAAGTTGACGCCCTCTGAAATGTGTTCAGACTCTAGCTGACTTACCATGGAATAGTTTGGGTTGGAAGAGTCCTTCGAAACTCATCTAGTCCAACCCCCTGCGATGAGCAGGGACATCTTCAACTAGATCAGGTTGCACAGAACCACATCCAGCCTGGCCTTAAATATCTGCAGGGATGGTGCATCTATCACCTGTCTGGGCAGTCTGTGCAAGTATTTTGCCAGCCTCCTTGTAAAGATGTTTTTCCTCACAGCCAGCCTGAATCTCTCCATGTAGAGCTACCATGAGCAGGAGTGGGGAGAGATGCCCATCATCTGTCTCTAAATCGTCCCTTAGAAAGCTGAGGGGTAAGCTGTTGCTCAAAATAAGACCTGTCCGGAAATAAAATTTGTATAGACTTACCCATGATGAAATTAAACATGCCTGCTGGTTCAGGAGCAACTAAATGTTCATGAAATGAAGGTAGAGTGAAATACTAGAGTGCTGAGTGTTCATTTGACAAAATGGCCGAGAATAGTAGGTGCTATTGTTGTTTTCAGCGTAGTCTGAAGTGTGAAACACACTTCCTTAAAAGAAACTCCAACCATAGGCTCTTGTCTTCATGCATGAGTCAGACGCTGCAATCAGAGCTCATTGCTATTAGCTGCCCATTAAGCTACTAGTTTTCTCTTAATTTTCACTTTAAACCGTCCAAACAAGGTGCAAGAAACCAAATAACCTTCTGAAGTTTGCAATCCACACAATGGCTCAAAAGACGTGGGACCAGTTCTGTGTCTAAAAAAATACTGAATATAATAGGGAACCTAATGCTGGAAGAATCAAGTAAGAGTACTTGTTCAAATCTGAGTGGCCCGACTAAAGACAAGGAATAAAGGTATCTACACACCCTGAAAGAGCAAGAATGACTTCCTGCATCCTCCTTTCTTCTCCTTTCAGGCCCCTGTTTGGGAAGAAAGGGAAAAAAATCCTGTTTCCCGATTCAGAGCTGTAGAATGTGCACAGTTCCAGCAGGGAGGAAGAAGGATGGTTTTGTTTCCATCTCTCCCTGTAACATTCTGGGTTGGTTTTTTGGTTAGGTTTTTTTTTTGTTTGGTATTCCCTCCATTGAAAGAAACCCAAACGAGCAAATAGTCTGGAGTGTAAGTCTTCTGCTTAAACTGCTGGTTTGACCTAAAAACTCAGGACCTTGCTGGAAAGGATTTTGTTCTGGGGTAGATCTGGTCAGTGCAAAGCAGGTGGTGGTAAAAGGAAGAAGTGACTGGTTGGGTGACAAGGACAAGGCTAGGTAGCTTAAGTAGTGTGTGTAAGCAAACGACTGTCCAGGGTACCTTGTCTAGCAAACGCCTCTTCTCTAGGAAGGCCGTTTTTAGCTCTGACAGCTGACTGAGACATTAGTGAAGTTTATTACTAATTTGGCATATGCAATTCCTGTGAGATCCGTGCAAAGTCGTGCACTTTGGGATCTTGGATGCACAATGGAATATTTTGCTGCTGTTTCCATTTACTTTTCCTTGTCCTCAGGGTATAGCACTTCAGCACTTTTGCAAAAACACAGGACTGCAGCTTTTTGCCTCTGTAAAGTCCTTGTAAAGCAGGGACCGCAAGGAGCGTTTCCTTTCAGTTTTTAGTGGTTGGGCTTCACGGCCGGAAATGAGCGTAGTGATTGAAGTTCCTCATAGCCCCAAACCAAAACTGACTCATAGCTTGGCGTGCTAAGGAGATACCTCATCTATGGCAGCTTTGTGTGCGGGGAAATATGCACAACCCCAGGGCGCATGAAAGCACAAGCTTGCAGTCCCAGCCACCTCGCGAGGAGCAGAGTTACGGAGCTGCTGCAGCACATGGGAGACAAAGTCCAGTCGTGTCTGTGTCAAGGAAGAGTCCGGCAAAGAGAGATTACCTGATAGCTGCTGTGCTGTGCTACACAAATTTGATCAACTTCATGGTCTGGTGCCTTGTACCAGGTGAGAGCCCATTTTCTCCTTCTAAGCAAAAAAGAAAGGTAAGTTTTCAACAGCTCTACTTATGCCATAGTCACAGATGTTTTCTAAAGTTAAGGCTATGCTTTCTGTCTTTGATCTTTCTCACTTATCTGCATTAGTCTTTCAGTCATACTTTGAATTAAATGTGCAATTACAAACCTAGAAAGACCAATAAGTGATGGTTTACTTTCTAATGGTTAGTAGAATGCTTATAAGCATCACATCTCTTAAATACCTACGATTCATGCTTTTAAACCTTAGTCTCTTCCAAACATACTTTAGCATCGAGAGCAACTGGTCTCTTTTTGTGTCTGGATTCTACAGAGATTTGACTAAGACGCTTCCCCTTACTGTATACTGCAACTTACCAGGCCTGCTTTGGCTCTACTAGATTAGATATGGCATTCCTTTATGTGAAGAACAGAATCCCAGAATTGTTAGGGTTGGAGAGGACCTTAAGATCATCTAGTTCCGACCCCCCTGCCATGGGCAGGGACCCCTCACACTAAACCATGTCACCCAAGGCTTTGTCCAACCTGGCTTTGAACACCGCCAGGGATGGAGCATTCACAACTTCCTTGGGCAACCCATTCGGGTGCCTCACCACCCTTAGACAGAATAGTGATGCCAGTCTCCCTGTTAAAAGGGCAAGAGCTATGTTGTCTTTGTGCAAGTTTGTTTAGAGGGAGCTTCACTTCCTCATGACCTGACAGTGGTGTGATTTCTGCAATGAAGAGTGTAAAGAGGATGAAGATCCACTTCCTTAAGCGTCACCTACTAAATTTACACCTTGTTTTCTAATAAATAATATCCTTCATCCAAAATGTGATTTTTAGGTTTGTTGGGGGTTTTTTATTATTTTTTTTTTTTTTTTAAACCTAGCCATAAGAGCAAGGCATTGCTCCTTGTAAACTGGTGGGGGACCTGAGTTTTCCCTCCCATGGATGGGGCTTGGAGCAACCTGGTCTAGTGAAAAGTGTCCCTGCCCATGGCAGGGGGTTGAAAGTGCACGAGCTTTAAGGTTCCTTCCAACCCAAACAAGTCTGGGATTCTCTGTAAACTGTGGTCTGTGTCAATTCTCAGGTTTAGCATCTCCCCTTAGCATGTACCATGCTTTCAGGGATCTGATTTGTAAATTAAGAGGAAACACTTGTTGTGAGCTTGCTATATTTTACTTCCGAGTGGCCTGGAAATCATAAATGTTTCAAAGCTTTGGAGAAAACCCAATGGATGGATTGTTAAATGTGGAATTAATATGGAGTGACAGTACACTCACTCTTTTTTTTCCTACTAAGACCATTCAGAAACTGAAGACTGAGTATCTCTCTACATTGAGAGGCTGGTGGGTTTAGGAGTTGAAGCTTATTTTGGTTTGAATACTTTTTAACCACACACGTAAGAGGGAAGGAAACAAGTAGGAGTGCATGCTGAATGAGACTACAGGAGTGTTAGTGAGAAACTTCAGTGCAGGAGTTCTGTTGTCAAGTGACTTTGTGAATGGTAAGGGACAGGAGAGGCTGAAACTATCTTGAAGCAAGAACAGGCTTGCTGGGGGGAGGTATTAAGTGCAAGGAGTCATCTATTGTTTAGTTCCTGTACAAGCTAAGAGCTTAGAGTTTTCAAGGTGGTTTGTGAAGTGCCTGCGTTAATAAGCTCAGTTTCTTGAGTGAGGTACCTTCAGGGACAGGTACCTCACTCAAGAGCAGAGGTGGGGATGGTGTCGAAGCCTTGGCTGTCCATATGGATGAGCGCATTATTGAATGTAAGTGAAGAGGGAAGTGAGGGAGAGGCTTGAGTATTTGTTAAAGAGTAAGCTGGTGGCAGTTCTGAGCTTGTGGTTTCCGGGCAGTTTTGCTCCCAGGCTTTGACAGAGTTTGCATCCATCTTCAGGCAGAAAACAAGCCGCTTGTCTGTGGAGTTGAGTGTAAAAGACACTGTAGCACCGCAGAGCAAGGACCTGCCGCTAACATCCCCCTGTGCTCTGTTGTGTGCAGATCAGCTGTAGGGAGCAAAGCAGACAGTTTACATACAACTTGTTTCCTTAAGGAGTGGCTTCATCCTTTTAAAAATATTGGAATTTGACTATTTTGGCAAAACTGAAGCTGTATGAGAAAAAGTTTCTTTTTTAATTTATATGGCTCAGTATCAGAGTAGAACTATGCTTATTTACAGCAGTTTCTTCTGGTGTTTTCCTTCCAGGATTATAGTGCAGAAATGGAAGCTAGGGGAGGCAGCAGATCTGCAGCCTTGGCATGATGTAGAGATGAAAATGACTGTTTTGTCTCACAGCATTCATGCAACCATGAGTGCCAGACCCATGGATCTTCCATCCGTTTGTTGCTTGTGTGACTCTCTTCTGAGAGACTTCTGGCTTTGGACAACTCTTGCAACCTTTCTCCACAGCTATGGAATGGTTAGAAATCAAGATGGAATTTCTGTCAGCCTTTTATCACCAATAGAAATGATTGCTTTTAGTGATGTTTCTCTGTCATTGTCACCACTAAATGTTCCTGTGTAAATCCGGTTATCTGTATCTCATCCGATCGCTTTGTTCCACCTGTGTCAATTAAGCTTTGAACTGGAAGTTGTTTCTGTGCTTCTGTACTCATGGTGCAAAAGAAACAGAACAGCTGTAACTGAAACGGTGGCTCAAGTGACTCTTGTAAGACTTCTGGAGTGGAAGATTGTGACTTTTATCACTAGGGGTAAGGATTTTTAATTCTCTGTGTATCTGTACTTGTGGTAGAGTCATGGTTTACATCTGTGTGCAGCAGCTCTTGCAAGGGCTGTTCTTGAAATAAATCTTTGAGTTGGCAAATGAGGGAATAACAAGGAATGAGCAGGGTCATTGAGTGTTTGTTGCAGGGATCCTGTTAGACATACAGAAATACTTCAAGCTCAGTGATGGGGATACAGGTCTGCTGCAAACAGGTAATGAAATCTCTTCAGTTTGGATAGTTTGCTTTGCCTTGCATCTATGCGGCCTGTTCCTAAACCGCAGGCTACTTACTTATTTCTTCTAGGTCCTACCTGTGTTGCTCACTTCCGCTGGTGGGCAGGCTGACTCTAATGCAAACCTGAATGTCTTTGGTTCAGGGAAGACTGGAGCTGTGTGCTTCAGGAATCCCACACTATGTGAATCATTAAAGATGAAGCAATTTCTCAAGAAATACAGAACTTGAGCAATTCCCACATGTTTTATTTTATATATATATATATATATATATAGTAATCTACGTTCCTCTTTTTCTAAATATGGGTCTACCTACTAGTTCTACAAACTCAGCCTTTAACCTCTGCCCCCAAAATAACCTGAGTTTGTTTGAAGCATGAGGAGTACATAGGAGGAAAATAATTTGACCCATGTTGTCTTTGATCGTTCTTGGATTTCCAGTCTTCACCCTGTGTAACATGCTGGCTGCCCCCGTCTTTGGGTACCTTGGTGACCGGTACGATAGGAAAATTGTTCTTGGAGCTGGCATTTTCTTCTGCTCTGGTGTCACATGAAGCAGTTCCTTCATCAGTGAATTGGTAAGTTGCTTTTGTAGTCCTATGAAAATAATCTGCTTATGTCTTGCAGGAGTCACTAGTCTTTATCTAATCACATTTGGAAAAGCTATCAATGAGCACTTGCTCCCCAAGCCTGGATTAAATGGACTTTGTGCAGGAAAGCTTAATGGGATGCTGGAGTCCAGCCTAGGCAATGGAGAAGCCACCCATTACTGTTGCGGTTGATGGGATCTTAGTTTTGTCCTGAATGTTGGTTGACCATGACCTTACAGTGTTGCAGCTTGTTCAGCAAGCTTGTGTTCTATTGACCATATCCGGTCATTCCCTCTGGGTGTCCGTCTAAGGAATCACTACAGTGCAGAAAGGAGAAAGGACAGCAGTGGGAAGCTGTCCCAGTGCTCTGGGAAGCAGGTGCGAGTGGAGGGAATGCAGATATGCAAAAGGCAGTTAATTCTTGTTTCCTCTGGTACATTTCATTCACCAAATTGCATCCCTCTAACAGCAAACTTTCTTTCTCGCACGGGCGATCTTGGACTGTGATGTGTCTTTTCCCTGCAGCATTACTGGATATTCTTTCTTTCACGAGGACTAGTTGGCATTGGCATGGCCAGTTATTCCCCAATAGCACCTACCATCATTGCAGACCTATTTGAGGAACCAAAAGGACCACGATGCTATCTGTCTTCTACCTCTTCCTTCCAGTGCGAAGGTTGGTTTTCTTGCTAGTAACTGACCTGCCTTTTGAAATTCCATCTGACCACACCAGGCATTCAATATGCCCTGAGCCTTGATCAGATCTATTTTGATGTATGTCTGGATTGGCTCTTGCAAAAGGGTTTGTCCCTTGCTTAGCATGTTGAAATAGAGCTGGTTAGGCTTATTTCTGTAGTTACCTTGAAGAAAAATGAGCTTTTTTTTCCCCTCAGCATTTTTTAGAGAGAATCTGAACTCCGAAAACGTGTGGGCTTGGAATAAACGATTGAATCAACTCTGAAAGAAATATGTGCCTGGGGGTAGGTAATTTATTTCTGGCTTTTGGAAGGCAAAAGCTTTTGGATATTTGCTTACTTGACAAATTTGTCAAGAACCCCCCCCATTAAATCGTCCCAAGGAAGAACTGGCCCTTCCCTCTCCTCTTTCAGTTGAATTGACAGTGTCTGATGAAGAGGAGAAGGGTTTTTCTGTGCCTTGGACACATACTCTTTATTAGAGCAGGCAGCCAAGTCTGAGCCCAGAAAGCAGATTAAAGCTAAAGGAATTCCTGCAGGGTTTTATTCATGTGGCTAGGACAGAAAAGAGCCAATAATAAACTGCTTTATGGGTTGTCTGATCTGGGTTCTCTGTGCTCTCCTTAGCTGGCAAGATGTCATTTTGGGCAGCAAGAATTCCTTGGTGCCTACTGATTACTCCTTTTTGTTGCTTACAGTGGTCTTGGCTATGTCCTGGCAGCTGGCATGGCAGGTCTGTCGTGACTGGCAGTGGGCCTTCAGGGTGAGTTCCTCACCGTCACTCGGGCGGCTGAGCCATTCATTGTAAAATCAGAACCATCCCTGGGGTTGGGATTACTTATGCTCGTCATGTCAAAGGTGAACAGTGGAAAGACCTTCTACTGCCTGACTGGTCATGAACTTGGTGTTTTAGAGGACTTGGTCACGAGTTTGGTGTTTTCCCTTGTTCCTGCAGGACGAAGGAAAGATTTTAGCCTAGTTCTTGCAGAATGGAAGAGGCACAGGTTAAACTGTACAGCAGCCAGGGCAGGCGCTGATGTGCTTCTTACCTGAGGAGGCACTTGGATGCATCAAGACCTCCTGAAATAGAGGAATGTGAAGGTATCTTCTGTTCTTGTCACGTCATCGTGATGTTTCTCCGCAGAGAACACCAAGTGCTTTGGAAGTACTCTGTCAGATCCTCCCAAGTTCTCTATAAAATTAACTAGCATGTACACGATGAGGGGGGAAGAATGTTTGCTGGAATAACAGTCTGAAGTTACGCAGGTAACGCTGATGGCTGCATGATTGATTCTTGCATTTGTAGCTGGAATATTACTGTTCACTTTTCTTTCTTCACATGTTTTACTCCAGAATCAGAGGGAGCGGTCGTGTATCTGTATGATGCAGAGGGAGGATCTAATAGGTCTTTTTTCCTCTGAAGTCACCATACATCACCAAAGCCGCTCTTCTTTACAAAAATGACCTACAAACCGCAAGTTACATTCATTTCTGAGCATAGCTGCCATTCTCCAGTCCGTAATTCTAATGCTGAATTTGAAGTTCTGTAGGCTTTTCACTCCACGGGTACCCTTTCTGTAACCAGCCTTGCTTGTGTCTACAGATAACTCCTTGCCTGGGAGGTCTAGCACCGGTTCTTCTGCTTCTGCTGGTCCCTCACAGGACCCAGGGAAGGACAGCAGCACACAGAGCACTGAGCATCTCTGGCACAATACAAGCAGCAGCTGAGAAGCCAGGAGTACACAGAACTGCCAGGACTACTTGGTGTCACGATGTCATCTCACTTGCCAAGATTTTAGCAACCACGGTCCCCTCTGTCACGGAATGGACTCAGTTGGAGATCAATGTGATCAGACAAAAGCCATTTACTATAGAAAACTAACTCTTTATATACTATTGCTTAAAGTAGCTTACAATAACTTGGCACATTGTGATTGGATACATATCTTTAAGGCCCTTAACAACTAATGTATAATTGGTTAAGCACAGGTGTGAGAACCTGACCTTCAAAGCTTGCCCACAGTCCACAATTCAGCAACTCAGTAAATTCCAGCTCCTTCTTATCTTGCTTTCTCGCTCCCTTATTTGTGTCCTCCTTTGCTCTTGGATGACCCTGAATCCATGTCGAGCTCCACGTAGGCACTTGCTGATCTGGGTACGTGGCTGTTCTTTGCCAGAAAATCATCCACATCTCCCCCTTTTTCTTTTTGTACAAGCCAAACGCGCTTTGTAGCACTTATAATCGTTTGTTGGATACATTGAAAAATACACGGCAACAAACTCAAAATCGTTAAAATGACAATAAACACCAGTAGTCCACCTTTTACTAGAGCAACCAGCCAACCTGTCAGTCCCCATTCACCTAATAAATTGTCCAGCCAATAGACTTGCCCATCCTCATACACCATGTGTAAGATCTGAGCATGTTTCCGTATTTCTTCAACAGATGCCAATCACAGGCTGCTGGGTCTGCCCTTTTTCTCCTGGATGGCTCTCTGATAAGAGGGGAGGCCATCCCTCACATCAAGGTCTGGCATGGCATGTGTCCCCACCGCTCCACGCCTGCTGGGTTGCAGCCAACCGCGGAGCTAAAGGTTCTTCTTGGTGGCAAACACAGAGGCCAACCCAGTCTTGCCCTTGACTGTGGCAGCAGGCATTTGGTCAACCTCAGTTCTTGTACTTCGTTGTCAACGCAGAGTTTCACCTGCTTCATCCAGTAACAAGTTGCTACTGTGGCAAAGCACACACAGATTTACATTACCAGAGTAACTATTACAGGTTACAGCAGCATGTTGAAGATGCTGATGGCAGCGAGAAACCAGCCAAAGAATTTTCTGACCAGTGGAGTTCTCCCACCCTCTTAATTTGCTCCATTACCTGCTTTATAACACTACCATCGTATTAGAATCTTTCTAGCTTTTGCCTTAGCATTTTCTAGCAGCTGCTGCAAATTTGCATGCTCTGACATCTCTTTTACAAGTAATGAATCCACACAATACAAGGTATAGTTTCTCATTAGCAACTGGCTAGTAAATACAGGTGGTTTTGTACACAAAATCACAGCCTCTAATAACAGCTACGTTACAAGCACACATATTCGAGTTGTTACTTTTCAGCTGCCCTCAAGTGATGTCCTGCAATCATTCATTTTTCTCTTCCTCTATCTCATCCTGCTCGGGGTATTCACTGTCAGCTCCTATAGCTGAGGCATCGGGTTCCTCCACTTGTCTGTCCAGCTCATGGCAAGGCTTTGCAAACTTTGCAGGCAGCCACCATGGACCTGTAGGTAGGAGGACACAAACATGCCCCCTCTCCCAGGTCATCAGCTCTTGAGAAGGAGGCGGGTTAAAGTGATTCAAAGGCATTCTGATGGAAAAGGAATGAGGAGCAGCAGAGAATGTGAAGCTACAGCTGCCTGCCTGCTTAGCAGCAGCCATAAATACCTGCCGGCAACCACACTTTTGCATTAACCCTTTCTTGCCCGAAATGTTAATCTGCTACCCATTAAAAACTTTTACATGAACCCAACAAGAAAAAATACACAGAACACCGTCTGCCCTCAACACACACATACACACACAGGGGATCCCACAAGCAAGCTCCATACAATTACAATATTTGAAACACAAAATCCAGACAATCATTACTCCCACTACACTGTCCCATGTACAGAACCTGGCACAAGGACCCCGTGAAGACAATCAGAAACCAGCTCCAAGAAGCATCATCGCAGTGCGAGGTGGCAGGCTCACCTTTAGCGGGCGTCCCCGCAGAGGCTCTGCCTCCCCCCCATCGCATGAGCCTTGGGCTTCTGTACTGACCAAAACGCACACTCATTCCGACGCAGGTGGCCAGCCTAGATCGGAAGAAGTGGTCAGCAATATCTATTAAGGTCTCCAAGGGTTGAGAGAAACATGGACATACTTATATTTGCCAACTTCTAGTACATGAGCATCACAGAGAGACTGTCAAATGAGTTGTATATAGGGTCCCAAGTCCACAGTCTGCCATGGTCCACCTGATATGTTGATATTTTCCCAGGGAATTAACAACTTCCCAGCTGACCAATTTCCTAATGACATAAAGGTTGCTGCTTCCATGGGTACGCTGGCTTGTCTGCACTGATATGACGTGTTCAAAAGGCTGTAAGAGTTAAGACTTAAAGGGACTCCTAATAATGGTGCATTAAATTGCTCTACATTTCCACACACCCAACAGTTTTTCACGTGCGTATAATTAACTACCTTTGCTAACAGATCTACATAAGCATTAGCCTTAAAAGCAGTATTACCTCTCTGAAACATAAGCATGAATATTGAAAGAAAGAATAGTCTATTTACACTCATGACTACATCTGGTTTTGTGCTTCCAAGCAAATCGCTTAGCACACCTTTGCTTAGTCCCCTCCCAATGCTCAGGAGGAATCTGCCATATGTATGGCACCAGTAAGGGCTTTGAACATTCAAATTGAATAACGCGTATCTGCTGCTTCTGCTCCAATACCCGTCTCTGCAGCTCAAACTCTCCTTCAGAAATTCTAGGCGTGAAACCTGGCTCGTGCCTCGTCGTCATCCAGCCGATTCATTCGCCGGCAATGAGGGTGTTCCGGCTTCTTTTGGCAACGCTGGCTCCTTCCAAGGTTTCACTCACCGAGCTGGTACCCGCCGCGGGCCAGAGTCTGTGATTACACACATATATCCTCGACCGGTTAGTTTTACTTCCACAGGACCCTTCCAGGTACCCGTTTCCAGATCCTTATACTGGACCAGTATACCCTGAGTCTTATTCACATAACCTGACCCTAACGCTTGACCATGTATTACAGCAGGAGGGTCACTAGTCTCCTACCAATTGCAAAAAGTTCATAACATACACAGCTTTCTGTATTCTTGCTGCTGGGGTAAGCCCTTCTTCCCTCGTTTATTGTTTTTCTAACAATTGTTTCAAGGTCTGATGCGTACATCCAATAATAGCCTGACCTGTAGGAGAATGAGGAATACCAGTGATATGAGCAATGCCCCAATTATTTAAATTTTCAGACAGTGTTAAAGAAGCATAGCTAGGTGCGTTACCTGTTTGAAGCTGTAAAGGTACTCCCATAACTGCAAAACAGCCCTCCCTGGCCGCGCAAATGCATGATTACGTGGCGTGCGGTCTCACCAGCCAGAGGGGTAGCCCAAAGAAAGCGAGAAAAGGTGTCGATAATAACATGGACATACCTCAGTTTTCCAAAAGATGATACATGGGTTACATCCGTCTGTCAAAGTTGGAGAGGTTGGAGACCTTGAGGATTGACTCCAAGGCCTATACCTATTGTCTGGCCCTGACAATCAGGACAAGACTGTACAGTGCCTCGGGCATCTGTCAGGGACAAGCCAAACTGGCGAACTAACATCTTTGCCGATTGGTGAAAGAAGGCATGAGATGCTCGGGCTTGTTGAAAAGTATCTACCGGTGGTCTCGCCCATGCTGGAGCGACTAATATATCTGCTTTGTCATTACCATCACTGAGGCTCCCTGGGAGGCCCGAGTGACTGCGAATATGCGTAATAAAATATTTACAGTTACGATTATTTACAAGATGTAACAGAGTTTTCAACAAGGTCCATAACCTGCGATTAATAACTTCCTGTAAAATTGCCCTCTCTAGACGCTGAACAATTCCTACGACGTACAAAGAATCACAGACAATGTTAAGCGGAGTATCAGGCCATTGTTGAAATACCGCAACAACAGCACTTGGTTCTAATGTTTGTAAGGAATGTGTAGAGCGACCAGGTATTTTCTGTTTCTTCCAACCATCTTCTGTTTTCCAAACGTATCCGGCTATGTGATTATTTCTGCTAGCATCTGTAAAAACAGTTATACCTGAAACAGGTCTGTCGGAGTAAAAGGTAACATCTTCATATTGGTTCATATTGTCTCAGAGCCACTGTCTCTGGCCCATGTTCAGTCATGCCCGTTTACAGACAATTGGGTGGGTCCCTCTCACGCTACACAGAGCGTTTTGCATGCGCTGCCATTGAAAGCCTGCTCTCTTGCCTGATGCTGCCCTAAATGCGCTCCAGGCCACTGGGAAATGAGAAGGGCTGTATCACAGTGAGCTCCACTTAGTAAGAGGAAAGAGAATCACTAAGGAAGGGGAAAAAACCTTGGCTGATAGTGCAAGGAGCTGGGGAGCACAGTGGAGGAGCTTCATAGATATTAAATTGGTGCGAAGGGAATGTGTCTCTCCGCACACTGACGGGGGGAGAAGCAGCAGAACAGACATTTCTAGCTCTTCCAAAGGACAGGATGCTATGAGAAAAAAATTAAACTACAATGTAATAGTTCAGTGGGGTTTTCTGGAACATGCAGTTAGTTACTCACAGCTATTTATAGCACTATCATTTCAATATCCCTGAAGATGCATCGTCGGACTCTTTTCATTGCTGCTCTGATGAACAAACCCGTACTTGTTGTAACAAGTCACGCCACGGGAGATGCTCTTCTGCGCTCCCCACCCACACAACCCTGGGATTTGTTTTCATTTGAGAGCTTGTTAAACACAGCAGCCATCAAGTGAAGAAACCCATGTTCCAAGACACAAAGGAGTCACACCTATAAATCGTGAACTTTAGCAGTGGGAAAAGGCCATCCTCGCTTTGAGTTGGAACAGCCAGTAGCACAGTTTGTGGCTGCAAGGGGTTGGCTTTAAATCTGTGACACCCAGGGACTTACCTTGTTGTATCTATTTAGGCTGGGTGTTCAGTCTCCATCGTTCCTATACAGATGGGCCTAAGGGGAGGATAGGAGAATAAAATGCAGTAGACAGTGGCTGAAGTAGATACTCAAATAGCAGTTAATCCTGTGGTAGGGTGCAAGGGCCCGCATCTCATCCCATAGAATCAGAGACTCAACTAGACTGGAAAAGACCTTTAAGATCATCAAGTCCAGCCTATGGCTGTTTGTGTGGCTGTAGCAGCAGTTAACCCACAGCAGTGTGTGTCACCTTGACAGGTAGCCCCAAGGTAGCTGCAGCAGGAACAGGAGACTCCTCTCTGCCCACCCTCACAGCAGCTCACTGTGACAGACGGGACCACTGCTCCCCTGAGCACCTGATGCATTCCCTGAGGCCGGTGTCTCGTAGTTGTGGGGCAGCCCAAGGTGAGGCTCATCTCATCCCTGACAGGATCAGGACTGTTGGCCTTCAGAGGCATCACATTCATGACAAGATTGGCACCCCCATTCCCTGTAGTGGCAGCATCTCACTGGCCTTGGGAAAGGGCTCTTACTGTTTGTGCATGTTTGCACTTTTTCAGCCTGCTTGAGAAAGTCTTCTGTTAAGGGAATAAAAAGCTTAGCATGAAACTTCTGGGTTATAGAGCCATGTATTTTTAAATTGTAATATATTAGAAAACACATGTGTATTTTCATGTGTTAACAGGAATGTTGTGGAGACTTGTTATTCCAAGTCAGAGGTTTTTGGAAATACTTATGCCAGACAGAGACAGCTGAATACTTCGTAATTAGCCACTCACATTGTGGGTCAGTCTTATTGCCCCTGAATAACAACTTCCTTTCTCTTCCTCCTTGTAGTTTTGCCTGAATTAACTCAAAACCAGAATTTATGCCCCCACATCAAGAAAGTTCTGAATTTCTACTTTATCTTGTTGCTTTGTAAAGTATTTTAGCAGCACTGGCAGTAGCTGGGCAGGGATTTGGAAGCCGTTTCCTAAGACAGAGCTGCTTGCTCCAAGGGTGCAAGTTTTTCCCTAAATAGACTTTCTAACCTTTTAAAGACATAATTAAAATAAAGCTCTTCCTCCTTTCATTCCCTCACCATGCCTGGAGTGCATTTTGTGATCTCGAGGAGCAAGGAAGCTCAACTGTCCAAAGAGAGGTACTTAAGAAGTGTCTTTAGCAGCAGTGTTGTTGAGGAAACATCTCCCGTGTGGCTCCCCACTCCTTGCAGTCCTGCTGCTTCTGCTTTAGGGTTGATGAACATTTCCTCTAAAGGAAAGAAAATGTGCTCCTGCCATTGAACCGTGCAGAAGCTCCTCCATTCGTGCACTCCCTACAGCACAGGAGCACTGCAGTGAGTTACCAGGCTTGTGCACGATGTCTGTCTGTCTGTAGCTCAGTGGGCCTAGGGGCCTGTTCAGTGTACAGGAACAAGAAGATGTCTCAGAAGGAGTCAATGCAGTCATGCTTTAATGTGTTTTTACATCCTTTTACGATTCACAAGGCCAGAATATAAGTACTTATACATTTTTAATAGGAAAGTAATATATTCCCCCAAAAGAAAAATAGATTTAATTATTTGTCATAAAAGTTGCCTGACAGTTGAAACTTCAAGCTTCTAAGCTAGAAAAGCTCAAATAGACAAATTATACTGAAATGTTCTTTAAAGACCAAGTGGCTGCTTTATTAAAATATTAAATTTACAATTTAAAAAGAAATATCCTGATTTATTATTCAATTATGATAATCTTATTGAAGTGACATGAAATTCATGACAGTGGGCTTTATTCTGTCCAAACCCTGTCCTCGGTTATCCTCAGAGGCAATCAGTTTTGCCATTACCTTTTTTGCCAAAACTTTTCCTTGTACCTAAAAACAATTTATCAGGCAATTAAAAACATTAAACCTAGATCCATATTCTATCTTTTCCTGATTTTCTGGCCACGCTACTCTCCTATCTACAACACATTGGCAGGCATCTGGGGACATTTTCACCATATTCAGGGATGGTAAAGAAGATACGATCACACCATGCCGCTCTGCATCACAGGTTCCAAAATGCTTCACAGTATGTACGAGGGAAGCATGCAGTTTACTTAAGAGATGTATGCTGGGGCATGCTACGGTTTCCTGGTCACCACATCACATCCAATAAACATGCCAAAATGTGACTACTGAAACGGGAGCAGTAACAGGATCATAATGAAATAACTCTCCTCTTCTTCCACGTACACCACGGAATGTAAAGGGTACCCACAAGTTACACCAAGCAACTCGTCTTGTTTCTCTGACACTGAGACTTTGCTTGTACACAGGAGGAACTGAGAAGCCAGGAATGAAAATCACATTGCTTACAAAACATCTAAAATGTGTTTTGGGACCCTCTCTTCTAGCATGAGACAGAGAACTCAACACAGCAGCTAAGCTAAGGTATTCGGCTCCTTGGTTTTGGTGAAAGAGGGCTGGTGGCAGAGCACTGGCACTGTGAATCTTTAGTGTCTGGAGTATCTTTTTTTCTTCCTTTCTTCCTCCACATATTTTGATTCTCACTTTTGCTTCCCCCCTTTGTGATCAAAACAACTGAGTTAGTCCACTTCAACCAAACAGTGTTCTGTAATCATACTTTGTAGGAACTGCACACATTCCTCTGCATAGGGAATAAGCATTTGAAGTCAGAACAAATACAAGTATAATGCCTGGCCAGTAACACTCCCTGGGGTACTCTGCAGACAAAGGAGTGAATTAGTTATGTGAATAACCTAGAAGCTTTTTAGTGTTCGCTTCTGACGGCTGCCCCATATCCAAACTCATGGATTTTCGTGTTCAAGGGCTTATCTGTCCCACTGTCGGGTAACTGGCAGCCAGGTCTCTGTCTGACCCCTTTGGTGATGACCAGGGTTGGTTTTCTTTTAGTGTCCTGAAAGTGCAGAGAAATTCAATTCAGAAAATCTTTAGAACTGTGCATATTTAGGCATAAATTGTGCAAATAGCCAAACTATCCTGTATTAAACCCGTCTCTCCTAACAGGTCAATCTCCCCAAAACACAGAGAAAGAGATAGTCATTACTTTGCTTGCAAAACTGACTAGTGAAGGCTAACAATCTGATATGGATGTAATGCTGAAGAGATAAACAATAAAGCAGTGAAAAGCACACAAGCGAAACAGCCTACAAGGCAAGACAAAACTGGATGCTGAGAAGACAGACACTGAGTAAAGTGCTCCCCATTGAGAGAAACTGGCTCTCCCCATCAATTTGAGGTGGGTTTCTCAGCTTATATCTGTGCTGCATACAGACAGGCTCTCTTCAGCCCATCCACCTCTGCTCAAGAGCGTAAAGACCCCTCTGGTTGCCGTTGCCAAGGCACTTCTCTGTCCTTGACCTTCTGTAAACTGAGTGCTGCAGCACCATGGGGAGCATCTGCAGTCAGAGGGGACGCCTAGTGATGGGTCAAGCAAAGGGTGCTGGAAAGTGGCACCTGCGCCCTGGCCCAGGAATCAAACACAGGAAGACAGATGTGAACATAGTCTGTTTATTTTAAGTGGGGGACATAAAAACAGGGGGTGGGGGATGTAGCAGGGGGGGTGGAAATTGTATATTGACAGTAAAAAAATACGCTAAAATGATAGTAAAATTATGGTAAAAATACTAGTTTACTAGTGTTAACAACAGAACAGCAGTATAACAACCAAAAGCTACAATAAACCAACAAAACAAGTACAGTATAAGAACAAAACAACAGCAGTATAACAAGAATATTACAACAGCCGTAGGCCAAACACAGAACAATAAAAATCTTCAATGAACATCATAGACGCCGACGTTTTGCCTCTGGTGGCCTAAAAGGCCACTTGGCATCTCTGCGGTCCTCCTCCTTCGGGAAGTAAAAAAACCAAAGAGAACAGGTTTAGTCCCACCCATGTGCATCGCAATTTAGAAGGAAGCAGGTGCTGTAACAGCTCAAATATCAAAACAAAGCGTGATTTCCTTAAAGCAGGTTTCAATATTTGTGGGGTTTTGGCTAATTTAGACTGCAGCCAGCACACACAATTACAGGGCTCAGGGAGTAAAAGACCCAGCAGCGAAGGCCTCCTGGGGGTGGTGAGGACCCCACGGGCAGGGGGGAGCAGCTCTCGGGTGACTCCTGGCTCCAGCAGCCTCTGCCGCGCTCCCACTGCACAGCACCAGGGGAGACAGCACCGCAGGTCCTGGGAGCTGGTAAGTCCCAAACAGGTGGGGGTGAGCCACAAATGAAAAGCAATGGGGATTTGGGGAGGGGGAGGACCTCAGTCTGCTCAGGACTCCCCCAGTGGCTCCAGAGCACCCCAACATGGGCAAGGGGATAAGAAGGGAGGGGAGAGACTGCCAGGGCTGGAGCAAAAGTTTACACCTTAGGAAATGTGGCAAAAGAAAGCCAGGACGGAAAGGCTGCACAGACGCACAGAGGTTCATCAGCCCCGGCTGGGGAGCTCTTCCAGTAGGAAGAGTTCCCCCTGTCCCACCCCAGGCGCTGCCACCCAGCACGGCTTCTTGCTGGCAGCAGAAACGGGGCCTGGCCCCATCACTCTGGTCCCGCCTCGGGGCTGCTCTGGACCGCAGCCCGCACAGGTGGGGGCCAGCAGCACTGGCCATTACTTATTGCAGAAATGATGGATCCGTGCCTTGTGCCGCTTGCAGGCTCTGTCCTTGGATCTTGCCCGGCTGGAAGAGGTGGACGAACCTGGAAGCACAACTGTTGCTCAGGTCTCTGCAGCCGCACTCTGAGCTGGCACCGGGGCTACCCCCATCCCTATCCCGGGGGGAATGGAAGGTTTTGCATCCCTGGAGGCCAGTAGCTACCACCCAAGCCGGCCCTTCCGCCATCCCCTAGCCCAAGGGGACAACACCACCCATCAGCTCCTCAAGCCTGAAGCACCAACTGCGTCCATACCAGAGGAAGCGGGGTCTCGTCCGAGGCCTGATGGGCGCTGGCCCCAGAAGGGCGCAGGAGTCCCTGGAAAGCAGCACACCACTGTGAGCCGGGGTCGGCCAAGGAGGAAGAGCCTGGCTTTTAGGGAGTTGGCAGCTCAGCCAGGTGCGGCAGGAAAGCTGCTGCCTAAATCAAGCCCTGCCCTTCACCCCCACAGAAGTCCTGTCCACCCCGACTCACCTGGCAAGACGGGCGCGCTCCTGCTTCTGGACTGGGTGGTGTCAGGAAAGCCGGTGGTGGTGGAAGCCGCTTGCCCAGAAACGACTGATGCTGTGGTCGTGGATGCTGCCTGTGTGTGGCTGGTGCCTGAGCAGCCCTGGGTGATGGCTGCTGGCAGGGAGCAAGAAATCAGGACCCGCAACTTGCCGCACGGGACTACCCCTTAGCAGAGCCTCCCAGCTTGAACAGCTCGCAGCTCCGGCCCTGGGCAACCTCGCCCATCAACCACCCTGGGGACTGCGGGACACGAGGACTCCGTCCCGAGTCTTCACAAGTCTCGAAGAGCATCAGACCCGAGGACCAGGCAGCACTGGCCCAGGAGCTTCCTCGGCCTGCGCTACACCCTGCCAGCCCAGGCCGTGGCTTTCTCCTCCTTGCCGTGCCCTTCGCATTCCCAGTCTGCCCTTACCAGCCTTAGGTCCCAAGAGCTGTCGGTAGCGCTGCCACGCTGCCTCCCTCTCCTCGCTTAGGGTCATCTCTGTGGTGGGGTACCCAGGAATAAGCTCAGGGAACTGCCAAGAGAGAGCAGTAGCTTAGCTCCTTCTCAGGGCAGCCAGCAGAGCCGCTCTGAAGGAGGTGTGCAAGCAGGCGCGTGCCAGAGCCGTGAAGCCGTGGTTCTGCCACAGCCACGGCGGAGCTCCGGTCCCCCTTCATTTTGGCACCGGCTTGGCGCTGAGGCCACGGCAGCCTTGCCCAGGCCAGTACCTGCTCCAGCAGCGGGCAGCAGTCACGCACAGCCACCACACGCTGGGGCAGGGGAGAGCATCAGTTCCCACTCGGCCAAGGATGAGGCCTCCTGCCCCAAGGCAGGCAGGTCAGCCTGCTCCCAGCCCTGCAGGGATTGCACTGAGCACATTCTATCCCCAGAGGAGGGCAAAAGAGGCTTGCGAGACAGCGACGTACCAGCACCAGTGGGTGGGTCTCGCCAGGCACCAGCAGGCAGATGCTCCTCCTGCGTGGCCTTCCTTTCCCCAGCGCAGGTGGTGGGCTCGGGGACTGCCGCCGCTTCTCCTCGGGCCTCTTGACAGCTACAGGAGGAGACAAGTCAGGAGCAGCTCCCAGCAGAGGTGTTTGGCCTGCACCAAGGGGGTTGTCCCTTCTCACTCCTCTCCGGATGCCCATCCTGGAGGGCAGAGCCAGGGACACGGCCTTCAGCCACAGACAAGGCTGCGATGCCCTGGGGCAGCAGCTGGCCACAAGAGATCCGTGGGGAAGCTCTCACAAGAGCCTGCTGGGGCTCCACGGGCCGGCGGCCCCTTCCCACCTCCACAGACGCTCCTTGCACGCTGCCCACCCGAACCACAAACCACACAAACTGCCACACGGGCCCACATCTCGCACTGTGCCACGGGACCCTCTCCGCGATGGGCACACGGGGTTTCCTCTCCCTTTCGGCTGAGGAAGTGTTGCCATGAGTTCCGCCTGGAATGTGAGCAGGCCCAAGCCAGGGGCCCATCCAAGCCCGGCACAGAGCTGGGCCCCACCTACACTCACCTTCCTCGGTCTGCACGGCCTTGTTGGCTCTTCCTGGAGCACGGTCTTCCGGTCGCAACAATTCCCATTCCCTGTGCAAGTGGGAGAGAGCCAGTTAGGGTCAGCCCCAGGCTGGGACAGGACATGCCAGTGCCACAGGGCAACGCCACCGCTGCAGCAGTCTGAGCCCTTCGAGCTCCAACCCGGCCTGCGGGCAGGGCAGGGATGGTGCAGGTCAGCGCTGCCGCCAGCGCCGCAGTGGCACAAGGCAGCAGGGATGCTGATGGACACAACAAGGGAGCTTCCCCACCACTGGGTGACCCAGCAGCCATGTCTCACGGGCCTGGAATGTCCCAGCTCCCGTGGAGAGCAGGCCTTGGGCACCGGCTCAGCTGGGAAAGCGACTGCTCTCTTCCTGGCCGGCACTGACAAGCAGGCACCGGCTGGATGAGCAGTACGTTACCTTCCTGTCCAAAGTGGCACCTCGCAGCAGGATCCTGGGCCAGACTGCGGGGACTCCCTCACGCACATCCTCTTCTATTGGCATGTGGAAAGAGACCAGGAGTAACTCATTTGGTTCTGGGGAACACAGCCTCCCTTTCTCCTGCTCATCACAGAGTAAATCCCATCTCCCAGGTGCTGGCTACTGAGCCCACAGCCTCTCTTGCTTCAACACTGCTCAACTTACCTCTGCAACGTCTGTGGAGGGCAAAGTCTGAGCACCTCAACCTGAATCCGCTCTGGGAGCAAGCAGCCTCCAGGCTCTTTACTGGCCGAGGCAATGGGGAGGGAGGGAGGACGCTGCTGGCCCAGCCAGAGTAAACCCTTCCCTACTGACCCACCCGGGATAAAACCTTTCACTGCACAGCTGCAGAGCTCCATCAGCCACGACTACGTCCCACTCGCACATCTGCAAGCCCAGCCCAAGACGTGAGCAGTGTTTTACTACAGCTCAGCAGCTGCTGAGGAGACCTGTGTCAAAGTGGGAACACAGGGCTCCCACACGCGCTGCTGCCTCCAGCTGAAAAGGTGCCAGCACAGCAAAGAGATTTTCTCTCATCATCTGTCCCAGCGTACCGGTGGGGGAACGGTCTCAGGGCTCCGGTCCTGCGGCA